>NC_042617.1:81233347-82433347 GCF_901001135.1 Rhinatrema bivittatum | reverse complement strand
ATTGGAGTTCCAGATGGCTCTCTGCTCTGCTGACAGCTGAGTCTCAAGTCTCTGTGGCACAGACATGTAAGGCCGGGAATCCTGAATCTCCAAGTAAACAGAGAAGAGCATGGAAGAGTTCTGTACTCCAGGCAGCAGATGGGAGTGGGAGTGGGAGTGGACTGGTGGAAAAGGGCTGGAACAGGCTTTCTTTTTCTGCCATTCACTGCTGCAGTGCTGGCTCACTGTTCCTGCCCCTCCCTTTCATTGGTTCTCAGTGATGTCTGGTTGCCATGGAGATGGGAGGAGGGGCTGGAGCAGCAGGAGGGAGATTTGAGGTATTGTCCAACAGGGTCAGAATCTGAATTTAGGGGGAGGATTTTTCTAGGGCTGCCAGCACTGAAGCACAGGAATAACTTTCCCAAGGCACACTGACAATCATTGCTTTAGATAGTGATTATCCGGAGTCTTCTTTTTGACAAGTGAAGATTTGCTGGATTATGAACAGTGAAAGGCAAAATTCCACAACAGAAAGAAAGACACAGACATAATGAAAATATTGAGCATATTATTAAAAGTGCCTGAAATTGAGATACTGCTGTCCACAATGTCACTCTCAGCCTGCTTTCTGTTTACAGGGTTTTCTACTGTTTCATACCTCAATGAAATACAGGATTAACCCTGAATAATTCACTAGTAATTCTGTAGTTATACAATTTTCTCTGATGCATTCTCTATACATTCAGCTGAGTCAAACCTTTTTTTTTACCAGTGCATATCTCTTGCATACAAGGGATTTATGCACTGGAAAATGCTAAATCAGCTGAGGGAACAGACTGACTGATCTAACCTTTTCAGTGCATAAATTTCTTCTATTTACGACACATATATCAGTAGAAGTGTTTGAATCGTTTCTCATATTTTTAATTTTAAATATTTCTCTGGAGTCTCCTGAAATATCTTGTGGCTCAGTGTCCTCATTGGGTGGATTTCTGGATAGCAAATCTTAAACTGGAAAGTTTGAAAATCAATTGTAAATTACACAGGATGAGCAATTAGGGAAATACATATTTTTGCTGTAATATTTTACTTTTAAGGATTGGTTGGTAAAAACCCCATTCTGACCAAAACACTGATACTACTAATTGGTAGTGTAAACCCCATCTAGGTCAGGAATGAACCTCCACTCTGCATGGTCACTTAGATGGTCCATGGTTAAGGTTTCAGATTTCCCAATTTATTGGCTTAAAGTTTATGATTATATTAAAAGAAACACAGAGGATTTACAATGAAGACAAATGTAAATTAAGGAATTTAAATTGTATTCTTAAACTAAGCTGGTAATATGTTGAAAACAAATGAAGGTTCTCATTCACAATTCTCAACAACAATGTAATATATGTTTCTTTATCAATGTAGCATATGATAAATAACCATTATTTCAAAAGTTCTTTTCTAGGCTTGCAAGACTTTGAAACTGGTTTCTTACAGAATTATATCAGATAAGTACCACTTTAATTTTTCTTTTTTTTTTAGATTATTAATATGAAAATCTTTCTTAAATTTTTCAAAAGGAATTGATTCTTTGTGTCCCTTTTGTATTTTTCAGAAATTATAATATATAATAGATCAACAAACAGGTGTTATAGAGATGATTTTGGTACTGGCATTAGAAGCCGACTAGTGAGGCTGGATTTGCACTAGCAGGAACCATGTTAATCAAATACTGGTTCTTGAACATGTCATTTACAGTCTGAAATTAATCAAAGAAACTACCTGGCCTCCCTCCACCATAAATCTTCTGTGAACTAATATTTTCCTCAGTATATCCTGTCATCTAATTTGTATTAATATAGGTGCTAACAAAAGAAAACAATTGAGTAGCCCTATTTACCTTAGCAGAGTTGACAATGTTAAAATGTAAGTAGTAGTAATTGTCTCATATATATATTGGTCTTGTGATGGCTAGTCATTTGCTTCAATATGCTAAGAAGATATATGTGCACTTATTCATTCGCACATTTCCAAATCAAGTTTTTTAGACAAAGTTTCCACTATAATTTTTAAATCCCAAACTGATTTTTTAAATTCCTTTAATCTTTTACCCCCTCTAATCATGAAAGTCCACATACTCTAGGCTTTTCAAACCTTACTTTCCTCAACCAGTTCTTTAAACGGCCAGTCTTACTGAGGGAAGTTTATTATTTGCTACTAGAGTGTTATTAAGGAACACAATTTATAATAGCCCTAGTTATTATGGATAAGGGGTGTGGGATTACCTAATCTTTTATCTACATGATAGATTTTAAGATCAAAATAGCCATTGAGAAAGACTTTCATTCATTAAGGGAATTTTATTTTTTAGAACCTTTCTTCTAAGTGTAGATTTTCCTTATGTCAAATTTCACCTAATATTTAACTTTCATAGCCATCTAGATTAGCTGATAACAACCCGCGGTTCAGCTGTTGTAAAATTAACTATTGATTACAATTCTTAACTTTGCAATTATTAACTAATACATTCTCATTCATACACAGTGTTGTTTTAATCAATTTGTTTTTAAACAGAAAATAGGCCTTAAATTTAAGGTAGTAGCACAAGTCCTTTTCTCTGTCTAGGCTTTTCAGCTCTCCCTTTAGTGTTCTAAACTATCAGTAATTTTGCTTATAAGCTTCTTGCTTTCATTTTACATAGCTCTTGCCATGCTCAGCTGTACTAAATGTCTTTATAATACTTAAATTAAATCACCCTGCCCATGTAATTGGATAAATAAAATATTTTTGGAACAATTAAAAATTTATTTCAATTAAATAAAATCAATTGTGATTTGACTCTAAAATGTACTATTCCACTGGCCTCACAGAATCTTAACTCTTGATAAGTCATTCGGTTACCATGGTGTTTCACCATCAACAGTTTCCCTGGAACCTGTTGCTAAGCTGTCTCCAGCTGACGGACCTTGTTTTCTACTGGCTACAGCATCAAAATATGAAATAAATGTAAATAAAAATCATTAACTAAAATATAAAATCTCACCCAAAGTGATCACAATCACTCTAAAATCATTTAGTCTTACACATCTTTTAGGGCACTCTCTTTGCCACTAAAACTATCAGAAATCCCAGGAAAATATCCTCTGTATCAGAAATTCTAAAATTTAGCATTTTTTCTTAAAATAGCTTTCTATAGGACCCTCAACACCTCTTTTGATTCTTTCAATAAATTCTCTACCTTCCCTGAGGCATTTTAGTTAGTTTGAATGATGTGAAAGGGCTGACACAACAGAGCAAATAACAATTTTATAAAATATTTTGCAACCACAAAAATGTTTTTTCCTAAGTCCTCTAACTCCCTTCACCTGACCACTACCATCAACTATATAAATTTTACTAAGTTTATGGTGTTTTAGATTCATATATTATCCGTGGTACTATATTTTTTAAAATACTTCCTGGGCTCTGAAATTTAAGAGGCAACCTCACCACAGGTTTGTCATCAAAATTGCTAGGTTTATTTGTTTTAAAATAGTATGTTTCCTTGGTTTTTTTACTTTAAAAATTGCCTTTGGACAGCTTTCTGGCTGCCTGCTGACATCATCAATGATATCACCAGTGGGTCCTCAGGCCTGCTGTAGTGCACCATGGCTTGCCTAAAAGTCTGGTGCTGTGATTTACTCCAATCGGTGCAATGGCAACTCCCCAAAACTGCCCCTGCTCATTTGCTTCATTTGTACAATGACACGATCTTTATTTTTATTTATTTACAGTCAGCCCCGGCAGCTCCCTCAGGACCAGAGCAGTCACAGGCCTGCTCTGATTCCCAAGCATTTGGCCTCTCTTCAGGCTCCTGCGGCATTCTCTAGCTCCCCAGCGCCGTACCTCTCCTCTTCAACTTGGAAAAAGCCACTTTACTTCAGATTGCAGCTATGGCTGCTGCCTCTAGACCCTTAATTTAAAAAAACAAATTGGGTCAATCTCCATGGGGTACGGACCTCCCAGGACCCAGCAACTTCAGTCACTTTCTCAGTTGCGCCTCCCCTGTGACTCCACAGCATTGGGCCTTACTATGCACATTTTTTTTTTAAAATCAGGTTTGCAATTCCTCAGCCTTTCAGACCCCAGCAGATCAATGGGGACAGACACCAGCCCAGTACTGCCACAGGGCCAACCAATTCCAGCATATCAGCAGACAGGTATATATATATATATATATATATATATATATATATATATATATATATATATATATATATATATATATATATATATATATATATGTTACCCCATTCATAGTACTTTGAGATC
This sequence comes from Rhinatrema bivittatum, assembly GCF_901001135.1. NCBI lineage: Eukaryota > Metazoa > Chordata > Amphibia > Gymnophiona > Rhinatrematidae > Rhinatrema > Rhinatrema bivittatum. Next base: position 82,429,063 of record NC_042617.1, on the reverse strand, counting down.
TGCCTAAATTTAAAACTTGTACTATTTCTAATACTTACCATTTTACAGCACTGTGCAGGTATATAAAATAGAGACATACAGAAATGACAAGTCATTTTAAGGGATCTCTTATTTATTACAGTAAAACATATTTAATGTGAGAAGGTCAAGTTCTGGAAGAGTTGGAATTTTTTGATAAAAACAATCTCAAAGAGGTAGATCTTTAAGTGGGACTTGATCACAGCCAAAGAAGGAGCAGGATACACAAGTTTAGGAAGGTGGTTCCATGCACACAGAGCACAAGATATTAAAGCTTAGTTTCTGATTAACAATGAAGAAGAAAGCACAGATAGGAATAACTGGCCTGATGAATACAGGTAACAAGGAGGGAAGTAAGGGAGAGAGAGAGAGAAGTAGTGTGGAGCTGCAAACGAAATAAGCCACTGACTAGGCAGAGGGTGCAGAGGAGAAAGGTAGAGGTGGAAGTTTCAGAAGATAGAAAAGAATGGCGAAGAGGCGATGAGGGTTAGAGGAAAAAAATGTCAGACAGACTAAGGGGTAGATTTTCAACTGTGCGCATGCATGTCCATCTGTGTGCATTTCCCGGTGCATACACATGGATGTGCTGATTTTCTAACATGCGCGCATTGGCATGTGCATGTTAGAAAATCCATGGACCGCGCACACATGATACCAGATTTTATAACTGCACGCATATGTGTGGGTGGCGTGTGCAAGGGGGGGAGGGCTTTTGCAATTTCCGGCAATGATGCATTTGGGCCTTCCTCAGTTCCCTCCCAGTCGGCTCCAATTAAGGAGCGGACTGGGAAGGAACTTGCCTACCCCTCCCGCTTCCCCTCTCCTCTCCACCCCCTAAACCATTCATTTTTTTGTTTTTTTCTTTGTTTTGCAACTTACTTCAGCTCCCGAGCTGAAGTAATTTGCGCGCACCGGCCAGCTGCTGGTGCGCGAATCTTCAGGACAGCAATCAATGGCACTGCCCCGGCCCGCTCCCCCATCCCTCCCTGCCTAGAACACCCCCCCCCCCCGGCCCGCCCCTTCAAAGAAGCCTGGCACTAGTGTGCATACTGGGGCTTTATGCGTGTGGCTGGGCCCCTGCGAAAATTAGCTCAGCGCTCACAAGGCCCAGCCACGTGCATACAGCCCGGATTATATGCGCACAGGGCTTTTAAAATCTGGGTGTTTGTATACTTGCTTAGTGAGAATAATGGCATGGTGGAAGAAGGTGAGCATGAATTTGAAGTGTTGGAAGTTGAGATGTAAGCAGAAATTGAACTAGGGGTGCTCAATTAAGAGATTACAGAATTGTAAGTAGATTTTAGAGGTGATCCAAGGCTGACATTTTGTTTGCCATGCAGGACAGGGTGAGAGAGTCTATAGCAAATGAAAATATGCTAGTTTTAAAGTTCTCGGATCCCAGGCAGGAGCTAGTGGACTTCGTCCCTGCCATAAAGAATATTATCAATACCATCAGAAAGGTGTAAAGAGGCTGGGGTGGGAGCTCCCTAGGCCTGATAGATTTCAATAAGGGAGTTGAGGGGCCCAGGAGGCTCTGAATGGGACAGAGGAGGCCAGGACTCCGTATTAAATTGTGGTAGGGAGGGATGGTAATTGAGGGCCAGAGCAGGCCCTTTTTTTACATTTTTAAACCACGAACACAATAATACCCCAATAAACCAAGAATGGCCCCGTTCATTATATTTTTTTGCATTCATTTTAAACAAATGCACATCCCTGATAATCACAAAGCAAATACATTGCACACTAATCACAAAAGATGGTAAAGCAATACAAAAAGACATATTTCAGTGGTGCTTCCTGGAACTTCTATGGCTAATATAGAGGTCTGCCTTGAAGAAAGACAAATTAGGGTAAAAGCGCTGACACCTGCTTACAGATATTAGTTAAGAGATGTCATACAAATCTGAACATACGTGGGACTAGCATGGAGCACCACTTTATACACTCCTTTGCACTATTCTCCAAGGTGGGGAAGATGTACACCACAACCACTTGCCAAAACTCTGAGTCACACCTGTAAAATCTCCATGAGGAGAAAATACCATTCACCCTAGAAGGCCAAGAGTACCTGGGTTAGAGGCCCTCCATTTAATTTATGTAAGATCTCTGGGTGGGAGAAATTAACACTACCTTTCTTCCAAACTCCAGTTACTAACCAGATGCTGAAAAAAAAATTACAGTTAGTAGAAGAGGAATAGCCTAGTGGTTAGAGCAGTAGGCCTAGTGGTTAGAGCAGTGGGCTACAAACCCAGAGACCAGCATTCAAGTCCCACTGTTGTTCCTTGTGACCTTGAGCAAGTCACTTTACTCCCCATTGCCTTAAGTACAAAACTTAGATTATAAACCCTCTGGGAATAGAGAAATACCTACAATACCTGAATATAAACCAATGTGATATCTCAGATTGAATGTTGGTATATAAAAATAAATAATCCTGGGCATTTCTTCCTGAATATAAACCTGTAGTCTTAGAACACTCCAATAAACAGAATATCACAGATAACATTAAAGAGAAGGAGTTAATAAAGAAGAATTGTTTGGAACATCTTTGGTATTTTTCAAACCCCAAAGTAAAGAACACTACAAATTTTAATTAAAGTCCTTGAAACACTTGAAAAATCTTTACGTTTTCCAGCTCTCTTGGTGGCGCAGGTCATCTACTTCAAAGAGCTGATTCCCCACTATTCAAACAAATGTTCAACAAAGTTGAAAGCAGAAGGCAACTATCAAGGCCTCCATCAGGGAACTATTGTTTTCTCAGTACCTGCAATAAAGAGAAACATAGGACAACAGATAAAGAGAAAAGTCCTCTTAAAAAAAAAAAAAAAAAGAGATGCAACTGAAAACTACTGGAACAAGTTTATAGTCTTTAGCAGGGTAACCCTTCAAAGTGATGATGTCTCTCAGGGCTCAATTGGCCAGTATTTTTTCAGTAGCAGATAATCCATTGGAATCCCTGGAGTGACTCTAGCACAGGAAACTACTTTCTTCTGAACACATAGAGCTGGTGATCAGTTGAAGACAAACTGCACTGGCTGTCACACTGCGAGCTGAGAATGGACTGTGGATCCAGTCCTGGATTATCAGGTCTATGGCCTCCATTTTCAATCTGTTGGATACCTCACTCAATGGCCACTCAACGTCTGGGGGCTGCTGTGGAACCCTCTGGAGGGTCAGGGTCAACTACCCCCCCTCCCCCGTGCCTCAGGCTCAACTGTTTGTTTAGTGGGGCTCTTAATCCTGACAAAGGCTCCAACAGTGCAGATTCCTTGGACTCCCAAACTCCAGGAAAGTGCTGCTTCTCACTTACATAGCTAATCCCTGCCTCTGCAGCAAACCACATTTCTTCCAGGAACATCCATCAAGCAGACCTCCCCCTTCTGAGTGACGTCAGCAGGCCCTCAAGGTTCCTTCACTAGGGAAGTCACCTGTTCTACCCCTTGATGAGTAGTCACAGGTTTCTCCCTCTCAGTCCTGCCCTCTCAGGAACACATGGGGACTTTTTTATTTTTTTATTTTTTAGCAAAAATGATTTTTTCTAAAACAATCTATTACACAATAGAAAGTTGTGGTTTAAAAAAACTAAAAATTAAACAGGTCTGGAATACATCAAAATCTTCTCAGTCATGTCACTGTTTGGGTGCCACTTTCCCAACCATGAAGAGAACTGCACTGCTCACACAGGGTTGGAAGGGGGATATTAATGATCAGTAGACTTCCCACCTATTGTTTGTAGATTATTTGAATCTTTAAAGCTCCTGTGATTGCCATTACGCAGAATAGTGAAGAATTTCTCAGATGATATCAGGATGATGATTTTCCTGGACAAATGTGCTAAGGTGATTTTTAATAAAGGAAAATTAGAGAACACGGAAAACATTTCTCTGATAGAGAACTGTAGCATAAAAAAATTTGAGTAGGAAGCTATATACAAATATCTAGCACTGGATGAAGATGCACAAGTTCAGTACAAGCTACTGAGAGAAAAGAAAAGATTACTATAGGATATCGAAATTGATTTTGAAAAGTGCCTTAGCAACATAAAATAAGACACAAGCTATCAATCAATTTGCAGTTCCTACACTTTTCTATAGTTTTTGAATAATAGACTTTCCTGATAAGGACCTTAGATAGTTGGATGTAAGAGCAGGAAAACTTCTTTATGTACATCTTGTAATCTATAAGAAACAGAAACAGTGTATGCTGATTCCAAAAGCTGAGGACAGCATGGGTCTTAAAGAAATATATTATGCTTTTAAATTGCAATTATACACCTTCAAGCATATCTAACATCATTGTAGAATCTTAGAAAGCCTTGCCTGACCTATGTTTTTGCTTGTAAACTGCTAACTTACATTATACAGGTCCTTATATAATTAGCCAATAGCCAGAAAAGTTCTTTATGAAACATAGAAACATAGAAACATAGAAATGATGGCAGAAGAAGACCAAACGGCCCATCTAGTCTGCCCAGCAAGCTACGCACTTTATCCATTTTTTTCCCTTTTTCTCTCTCCCACCTGTTACTATTGGCTTCCAGTACCCTCCAGCCCTAATTCCCCTCCACCCCACCACCAATTTAGAGAGCAGCGCCGTATCTGCATCTAAGTGACATCCAGTTCAATTAGGGGTAGCAACCGCTGTAACAAGCAGGCCACACCCTTGCCCCATACTCTTACCCACCCCAGTTTTTATTTTTTGTTTTGTTTTTTTATTTTTTTTTTTGGAGCTAGCAGCCCTCCATCCTTCCGCTCTGTGAAGGTGGAACACTAACTACTGGCCACTGGCATCCCGCTCCGTGAATGCCTCTGTGGCTACTGCCGCTCCGTGCAGTGTTTTGCTGCCTCCACTTTATTCACGCCCTCTAAACTTGATGGATCCACAGTGTTTATCCCACGCCCCTTTGAAGTCGTTCACAGTTTTAGACTTCACCACTTCCTCCGGAAGGGCATTCCAGGCATCCACCACCCTTTCCGTGAAGAAATACTTCCTGACATTGGTTCTTAGTCTTCCTCTCTGGAGCCTCAGCTCGTGACCTCTGGTTCTGCTGATTTTTTTTCGACGGAAAAGGTTTGTCGTTGTCTTTGGATCATTAAAGTTTTTCAAGTATCTGAAAGTCTGAATCATATCACCCCTGCTCCTCCTTTCCTCCAGGGAGTACATATTTAGATTCTTCAATCTCTCCTCGTATGTCATCCGATGAAGACCCTCCACCTTCCTGGTCGCCCTTCTCTGTACCGCTTCCATCTTGTCCTTGTCTCTTTGTAGATACGGTCTCCAGAACTGAACACAGTACTCCAGGTGAGGCCTCACCAAAGACCTGTACAAGGGGATAATCACTTCCCTTTTCTTACTCGATATTCCTCTCTCTATGCATCCCAGCATTCTTCTGGCTTTTGCTATCACCTTGTCGCATTGTTTCGCAGACTTCATATCATTAGACAGATGGTCATTACTGTGAACTGTAATGACCATCAGAGAAGCATAAGTTAGAACTATATCTGAGCTACTTATAGCCAGTTTAAACTTGAAGTTGTTTTTTCTCTAAAAAGTATTGGTTTGTGATAGAAACCGTTAATTACATAGGAATAATTAATATATGCCCTAAATTAGTAGTAGTGAAAGAACAAGTGTATACTAAATAATGAGTTACTGATTACTAATGTATAACCTGAAGTGATATAATATACTTCCTGAAAGAACAGCTTTAGTTTTCTCACATATATAAGTTCCTCTAAATAAAAGATAAATGTTACTGAAACTACCTGGGTGTGGTCATTACCTGAACCACTCAGATAGGGGGTTGGCCAAGGGCCAAAGTGATCCCCAAGTTGGAAAAGCTGAGAGTATTTGGTGCATTGGCTGTATAGAGTTGGGACCCAACTTTCCAGGTATTTTTCCTTTATTTTTACCTTGCCAGCTGGTTTTACTGGTCCACATTCTGATGAGCCTGCCCTCCCCTTGTGCTAATCTTTCTCTTGATTTTCCCTGTTCAGAGACAGATGTAAAGGACCTTTGGTTTCATCTTACTAAAGGAGTGTACCGTTAAGCTAGACAGGTTCAATGAGAAAATAAGTGAGAGTGGTTTGGGTTTCGCATCCCCATGTGGGACATGCAGCTGGCATCCTAGCTGTTTATCTGCCCAAAGCATCTGTTATCCTCGTGGACTTTTAGTTTAGACCTTGAGTTAACAGGTTGTGGATTTTACTTACCCTTTAAAGGAAGCAGGTTGCTCTCTGTCTCCTGCTTTATTTTTCAAATTTATGGGACAAGACTAAAGAAGAGCTCCCCATGTAGGAGTCAGCCTTCTGTTGAGTTAACATTCCAGCCTTTTAAGTATTACTTTGGACTCTACTCTTTTTTAGGATTTCTTGTGAGAGCCAATAACCCTTGTTACAGGGGATTGGGTGTCGCTGTATTCAAGGCTGGATTTGGGGTAAGGTAAACCTGCAGGGTGCTATATCTCAGAATATGTTTGCATTAACTGTCTTTTGACCTATCTCCTCTGTTTGGATACACAGAAGTTTAATTTCACCCTTCCTGCTTGATTTTTTCCTCCTTTTGGGATCAAGTAATATTTTTGTCCACTTGAGGCTGATAACCATGGTACCTGGGAGTCATTATACCAAACCTTGGAAGAGTAAAGTCTTTCATCCAGAAGGAAACAGGAATAGTACAAATTCTATCTAAAGCAAGGGATCCCGGTAAAATGCACCACCAGGAGAAACAATGAAGATACAAAAACTTTGTTGCTAGTGAGGGAAGTCTTACATGAGGGGGTGAGAAGTGCCCACCAGGCACTACCTAAGGAGTTAAAAGAATCAAGAAAGAGAGTAAAGTATCCTTCTGGTGCTTTCTTTTTTTTTTAATTTAAATTTTATTGGCAAACATTGAAAAACCTATACATAATCCACGAGGTACAGAACAAAGTAAATGGAAATCTTATTCAGCATTGTAAACATTCTGTAGCATGAATAGATGCCATTATAAGAGTAGAATCCCTAGTTACCCACCCTCCCCCCATAGAGGTGTTCTCACAACTCCAGGAAACAACATGAAAAGAAGATTTTGAGGAATAAAACAGGAATATGGCATAATAAAAGGCAGAGCTCCAGCAGGTACTGAGAGCCCCAGAATAGCCGTGCCCTCTCCAGCACCCGCATATAAAGTTGTGTCCAAGCCTGCGATGCCGGCATTCATCCGGAGTTAGCCTGCAGCCAACGTTCATAAGGTCCCCATGTCTTGTAAAAGTTAGAAAGAGATTTGTTCTTGTATGCTGTGATGCGCCCCAAGCTGTACACGTCCCTCACCGAGACTTGCACCATCTGTAAGGTGGGGACCCTGATGTCCTTCCAATGGAGTGCTATAAGACATCTAGTTGCTGTAACCACATATTTAATAAAATAGTCGTGAAAGCGGTAACCGTCTTTCCTGTCTTCATTTAGCAGTGCTTGCGAGGGAGTCAGCTGAATTTGAGTGTTCAGAATTGTTGTAATCCAAGTAGAAATCATTGTCCACAGCTGAGTAATCCGGGGACAGGACCACCAAAGGTGAAAGAAAGTACCCCTTCCCTGACATTGCTTCCAACATAAACCACTGGAGCTCGGCACCATATGCTGTATCCGGGTAGGAGTGATATACCACCTAAAAAACAGTTTATAACCGTTCTCGATGTGCTGGGCGGAAATCAGCCCTTTCCGTAGCCCCTGAAAAACTCGCAGCCAGTCCTCCCCAGTCCAATCACATTGTAAATCTGATTGCCAAGCTTGTATATGGGACGCCGACATATTAAATCTGCCACTCAGCAAGCTATAGAGGTTAGAAATATGTTTGTCAACTTTATCAGCATGGCGGCACATATTTTCAAAGGTAGGGATACCCTTTGCCAGATCGCTGTCCACTTGAGACCTTTGTATGAAATGTCTGACCTGTAAGTATTTAAATAGATCCGCCATGGGGAGCTGGTATCTATCCCTGAGAGTGGAAAAGGGTGTCAGCCCTCCCGGTGCCCAAATATGTGCAATTTGTGTAATACCCTTCTGGATCCAATTGGAGAAGGCCTGTGGGTGACCAGCTGGCCTGAAGCCTTTGTTGTGAAAAAGATACGTGCTATGGAAGGTGTTTTGCATGCCCACCAGGGTTGTTTTCCATTGGCGCCACATGGAAAGAGTAACCTCTACTGACTCAGGGAGTGTGGCCTCTGGCATCCAGGTTGCCCGCCGTTGCCATAATAAAGCTCCTATAGGTAGCTGCCCCAGGAATGCCTGCTCCAGGTGAACCCATGGTTGACAACGCTTAGTACGATGCCAATCAACTGCCGCTTTGAGCTGAGCCGCCCCTAGGTACCGAGCAAGGTGAGGCATGCCCATTCCCCCCTGTGAGCGTGGTAGATAAAGGGTCTCTTTGGCAATCCTAGACCTCTTGCCCTGCCATACATATTTGTTCAGCCGCGTTTGCCATTTGTCCAAAAGTTTGGGGGGGATGGCAATGGGCAATGTTTGAAATAGATATAGTAACCTGGGCAAGATATTCATTTTTAGGACCGCGAGTCTCCCCATCCAAGAGATGTGATAACGATCCCATTCTTCGAGGTCTTTATATATTTTAGCCAGCAAAGGCGGATAGTTAAGCTGAAAAAGATCAGTACCCGCTCCCAAATACACTCCCAAGTATTTAATCTGTTGTTTGGCCCAACGAAAAGGGAAGTGCTGAGTAATCTGGGCTACTGTCCCGGGGGTCAGGGATATATTGAAGAGTTCAGATTTTCCCCAATTAATAGTAAATCCGGAAACTGCGCTAAAAACCTGAAGTTCCGAGGAGATCGCCCTTAGGGAAGTCAGCGGTTCAGTGAAGGTAAACAGCAAGTCGTCCGCGAAAAGCGACATTTTGGAGGAGAACTCTCCAGCCCGGACCCCCATTATGTTGATGTTGTTTCTGACCCTACACGTGAAGGGTTCCAAAAATAGGGCGAATAGGAGGGGTGACAGGGGGCACCCCTGCCGCGTCCCCCGTTGGACGGCAAAAGAGTGGGTATATCCCCCATTGATCTTTAAGCAAGCTGTGGGCGCCTCGTATAGTTTGGAAATCCACCCAATATATTTATCCCCTAGGTTAAACTTTCTCAGGGTATGAAATAAGAAAGGCCAATGTACCAGGTCAAAGGCCTTTTCGGCGTCAACGGCTAAAAGTGTCATAGGGACATGTTGGGATCGAGCCCACCATATAACATCAACAGCCTTACGGATATTGTCGGAGGCCATCCGGCCTGGTATAAATCCCGACTGGTCCGGGTTAACCAATTCAGGGAGGAAAATGTTAAGTCTATGAGCCAAGATTTTCGCCAGGAGTTTCAAGTCCAGGTTAATTAAAGAAATGGGGTGATAGGAACCGCAAACCGTGGGGTCACGCCCGGGCTTGGCAATCAGGGTCACCCCAGCCATATTGGCTTCCCTGGACAAAGAACATTGGTCAGGCAACGAGTTGAACAGTTGGACCAGGGGTGGAACCAAAATGGCAGCAAATTTTTTATAAAAAAACAACATTAAATCCGTCCAGGCCTGGGGATTTACCCACTTTAAGTGATTTAATCGCCCATAGGACCTCTGCAGCAGTGATATCGCGGGTTAAGAATTTTTGGTCTGCCATAGCTAACTGGGGTAAGGGAATGGATTGTAAGTACTCTTCAATCGCGGCAGGGCTTATCTGAGGGTTAGAGGCATATAATTCAGAATAAAATCTCGTAAATCTTTGTCTAATATCCGTATTGGAGGTAAGAATTTCCCCCCGCTCGTCTTTCACCTTTACTATGGTAAGGTGGGCTCGCCTAGCCTGCAGCTTGTGTGCCAAGTGTCGCCCAGCCTTATTCCCACCCTCATGAAAGAGCTGCTTTACTCGTTCTAGCTGAAACGCGACCTGCGCCGCCTCCAGGTCCACCAAATGCCTACGTAATTGATCCATTTGCTGCAAAGTGCGAGGGTCTCCCATTCTGGAGTGAACATGCGCCAGTCTTTGTAGTTGCTGGATGGTCTCCATTTTGTCCCTCTGTTTTAGTTTTTTAAGATATGCCCCTTGAGCTATGAGCTTGCCCCTGAGAACAGCTTTAAGGCAGTCCCAAAGCGTAACCGGGGAAATACCTGGGGTATCATTAATTAGTAGATATTCCTGAATATCAGAATATAAAAGGGCACAGAAATCTTCATCCTCTAACAGGCTATCATTAATCTGCCAGTATCGGAGGCCCCTGTCGTAAGCCAGAACAGCCATCTGTAGAGACACTGGGCCATGATCTGACCAGGTAATAGCCCCAATAGCCGGTTGTGTAACCTGGTTAGCGCAGCCTTTATCGACTAGCAGATAGTCGATTCTAGAGTATGTGTTATGCGCTCTAGAATAAAAGGTATAGTTTCTCTGTTTCGGGTGCCAGACCCTCCAGGTATCGATCAAGTTGTAACGTCTGAGGAAGCTATGAAAACTCTGGCGCTCCCTCTTCTTGTTTTGTGTACACCCATTAGAGTTATCCAGCCGTGGGTTAGTAGTTAAATTGAAGTCCCCTCCTATGATGAGGTGACCCTCAGCACTTTGTTCAATAAACTGAGATAAACGGTCCAGGAACGTATCCTGGGCAACACAAGGGGCATAGACACTGAGTATGGAGTATTTTACACCAGCTATGACCACGATCACCATAACATATCTGCCCTCGGGGTCGGGATATTCAGCGATATATTCAAAGTGAAGGTCTTTATGTATGAGGATACCCACCCCTAGGTATTTGTGCGCTAACGGCCTTGCCGCCCAGTACTGCCCAGGGAAATTACGATTTTGAAGCAAGCGCTCGTAACGCTTTTTAAGGTGCGTTTCCTGCAGCATCGCAATCGTGGTATTGCACTGGGCCAAATCTGAAAATAGGGACTGCCGCTTTAGGGGAGTGTTAAGTCCCTTAACATTTAGGGACTGAATGTTGATGGTCGTCATAGCAAGGTAGTATTACATGTGAAAGTGACTGACATGTAACATAACAGAAATATATTTCGAGCCTGCCTTCCGGAGAGATATCTCCCCGTTCCCCATCTAGAAAGCACTTGAAATTGTGAGCCCACCCCCATATTCCCACCCCGCTTCCCCACCCCCTGTATAGCATGTTCCTTCAACAAGGACCATACCATATGTATATGGGAGGACATAATCATTCCCGCAGGAGTCTGCCCCCTCCGACAGGTAACAACTTAATGATATTGCTAAAGTGAGCATACAAGCACTCCTAGTTAGAAAATATCAACAAACTCGAGCCTGTCACCCCTGTGGCAGCCCTATGAACTACTAAACAACAACAATCAGAGTAAAAATTGAAGAGAGCCACCCCAACTTGGGCAGGCTCATGGGTAGGGAAATGACAACTGCATATAGGCTCAGCGCTAAACAAGCATCGCGCCGGAAATGACGCTCTCTGCCCCTTCAGGGCAAAGGACTGTAGGACGGTGGCCGGCCTGAAAGTCCTCAGCTCTGTGGGTCTTTGTCCGGATTCCGCCGCAGCCTCTTGTCCCCTCGATTCACTCTTTGCCATCTGGGGGGATCATCCCTAGGCGCAGAAGGCTTGGAGGGCACCGGAAGTCCCTCTATCACACCGTATCCCGCCGCCAGTAACACTTGAGAGGCCTCAGAGGGGGTTTTCACACGATGAGAGTCACCCTTGACTGAAAAAGATAACCCAAAGGGGAATAGCCATCGGTAGCGAATGGCTTCCCGCCGCAGTAGCTCCGTAACAGGCTTGAAGTCCCTCCTTTTTTTGATGGTCACCGGCGAGAGATCTATAAATATCATTATCTCGTGCCCTTGCCATTGCCATTTATTTTGCTTGCGGGCGATACCAGCTAGCTTATCCTTAAGAACAAAGTCCTGAAAGCAGGCAATAATGTCTCTGGGTAGGTTATCAACCTGCGGGCCCAAAACGCGATGTGCCCTAACTATTTTGACCTCCTCCTCTCCAGCCTGCGTCTGGGCCGTCTCCCCCGCTGCAAGCAGCATGGTGCTGAGTTGAGTCACCACGGCTGTGCAGTCTAGATATTCCGCGAGTTCTGGCACTCCTCGAAACTGAAGGTTGTTCCGCCGTGACCGGTTTTCGAGGTCTTCGATCTTATCTTGCAGCTGATCCACTTCGGAGCGCATTTGTGTTAAAGAGGTACGATTTACTTTTACCTCCACGGTGTTGGCTTCCGCCCTGGTCTCTACTTCAAATAAGCGCCGACCATTCTCTGCAATGTCCCCTTTAAGTTCCTCAATTGAGGAGCGGAGGTCAGCAGTATTAGCAGCCAGTTCGATTTTTAATTCCTCAAACCAGCGTTTCATGTCCGCTTTGGTGGGTAAGTCCGAGTTATCGAGCTGCTCGTCCGCCAACTCCTCCGACGAATCGGCAGGTTCCTCGTTGCCGGCCGCCATGTTGGTGCCTAGCGAGTCGCCAGCTGCCGCGAGTTTGTGATAGGAGTATTTCTTAAAATCAAGCGGTTTGCGCTTACACGACATCAGGGAGGTCTAACGTTATTCCGTGAGCTTTTGGGCACCGATTAAAGCCTGCTGGAGTGCTGGATGCAAATAGATGCTGTCTCGAGGTAGCGGAGGTACAAATTTAGGCTTCCACCTGCATGGATGACGTCACTTCCTCCCCTTCTGGTGCTTTCTGAGGAGTTAAAGTATGTGAAAAGGATATCTTGGAAAAGATTAAATCTAGGACCAAGTTCTGACTAAATATTGGGACTGTATATACTCTATAGGGATGTGAATCGTTTTTCTGATGATTGAAAATATCGTACAATATTTTCAAAGGTGTCAGAAATCGGGGCTCCCCAAAACCAATAGGAAAACCCCATGAAATTGTTTTGGGGGAGGGCGGGAAAAATAGCACACAAAAACAACCCCTAAACCCACCCGACCCTTTAAAACAGATCCCTTAGCTTCCCCACCCAAACCTTTTTAAAATTACCTGGTGGTCCAGTGGGGGTCCCGGGAGCAATCTGCCGCTCTCGGGCCGTCAGCTGCCACTAATAAAAATGGCGCCAATGGCCCTTTGCCCTTACCATGTGACAGGGTATCCATGCCATAGGCCGGCCCCTGTCACATGGTAGGAGCACTGGTTGGCCCGATTCACATCTCTAATACTCTATCCATCTTCAGTGGGAAGACTTAAGACATAAATTAGGAGTTAAAGAAGGATTGAACTACATTCAATCTACTAGGACATTGGAGAACAAAATAAATTTAGTGTAAATTTAAGGGCTTCCAGTTGAGTAGATATTTTTATGAAAAATTGGAGTCACAGATTTATTATATCTTCTTGCTATCTTATTATTTACTTACTTGGACTATGAAGAGAATTAAAGCATAAATAACATATAATCATCTAAGCAACTATCATTAAAAGAAGAAAGAAACCACCATTCTGCTCCTGTGAGTTATTTGGATGCAGAGACAGTGAAAAGATTAAAGCTGTATACTGAGCATGGGAAAAAGGACTTGAAATGCTAAGAAGCAGGGTATAAGAACTATTGTTCTTCCCCACACATAGGGGTAGATTTTCAAAGGGTTACGCATGTAATATACGTGTATAACCATTTAAACCCTCCCCTGCACGCAACAAGCCTATTTTGCATAGGCTCGGTGGCACGCACAAGCCCCGGGACGCGCTTATGTCCCAGGGCTTTGAAAAAGGGGTGGGAAGGGGCAGGGTCATGGCGTGGCACTGATCCGGGGGGCGGTCCGGGGGTTGTGCAAGGGGCCGACGCGCCGGTAACCGGCCAGCATGCGCAAGTTATGGCTGCCAGAGGCGTAACTCCTTGAAATAAGGTAGGGGAGGGATTTAGGTAGGGCTGGGGGGTGGGTTAGATAGTGGAAGGGAGGGAAAGTTGGGGGAGGAGAAGGTGGGGGGAGAGGAAGAAATGTTCCCTCCGAGGCCGCTCCGATTTTGGAGCGGCCTTGGAGGGAACGGGGAAAGCCATTGGGGCTCCCCTAGGGCTCGGCGCATGCAAGGTGCACAATTGTGCACCCCCTTGCGCGTGCTGACCCCAGATTTTATAACATGTGCACGGCAGTGTGCATGTTATAAAATCGGGTGTGCATTTGTGCGCGCCAAATAGTGCGCACAAATGTACCCTGCGCGCACTCATTTAAAAATCTGCCCCTTAGAACCCTGTACCTCAGAGATTAAAGCTATTTGATGGGAGGAAAGGAATTTCATAGAGATATTGGAGTGGTTGTACAAAAAGGGTCCATTATTATTTTCTTTCTATGTGCTCCTGGGTACCAAGTAAAGGATTTGTCCCATTTAGGGGTTACACATGCCTTTTTACTTTTAAACTATTTGCACACTGATTTTTATGGTACCGTCTGCTGTTTGGAAGTGGCTTGTGTACTTTATATTCCCTTACTTGTTATTTTAAGAAAAGATATAAACATTTTTTTTTTAATTTTCACTGTGAAAACTTACAAGGCTTTGTGCAGCTGCTGTGGCTGTTTTGAAAGCTGGAATTCTTGTTTCAGTGACACTGTTTATTGTTACATAAATTATTAGATCTCATCCTTCTGATTGTATTGATTCTTTTTCTTTTTTCCTATTTATAATTCTGGCATGTTTACCTCTTTCTTTCTCGTTCCTCCTCTTGCTGTCATTTTTTTGGATGTTTGCAGGTTTGGCTTGGGGCTAAGTACCCAGTACCAGAGCAAGGGGGAGTTCAGAGATGGTTTTAGCCACCTTACATTCCTGTCTCTGCTTATTAGAGATGTGAATCGTGTGCCAGATCGTCTTAACGATCAGATTTGGCTGGGGGGGGGGGGGGGAAATCTGATCGTTAAGATATGTGAATTGGAATTGTTTCCGATTCCAATTCACATCGCTAATTTCTTTTTTAGGGAGGCCCACGCCGCTAAAAAAAAAAACCCACCCGACCCTTTAAATCGACCCCACCCTCCTGACCCACCCAAAACCTTTTAAAATTACCTGGTGGTCCAGGGGGGCCTCAGGAGGCCTCGGGGAGAGATCCAGGGGAACCTCGGGGAGAGGAGAGATCCAGGGGGGCCTCGGGGAGAGATTTCCTGTTCCCAGGCATCAGCTGTTCTAAAAAAAAATGGCGCCGATGCCCCTTTGCCCTTACCATGTGACAGGGTATCCGTGCCATTGGCTGGCCCCTGTCACATGGTAGGAGCACTGGATGGCCGGCGCCATCTTTGGCGGGTGGTTTTTTTTTATCGGGCCATCGGCGCCATTTTAATTAGTGGCAGCCAAAATGGCGCCGATGGCCCGAGAGCGGGAGATCACGCCCCCCCCCCCCCCCCCCCCCCCCACTGGACCACCAGGTAATGTAACATTTTTGGGGGGTTCGGGAGGGTGGGGGAGGGTAAGGAATTGGTTTTAAAGGGTCAGGGTGGGTTTAGGGGTTATTTTGGTGTGCCGGTTTTCCCACCCTCCCCCAAATAATTCCCACCCTCCCCCAAATAATTCCCGTGCCCTATTTAACGATACAATACAAATGCCCCTGACGATAAATCGGGGGCATTTGTATTGTATCGTGCACTCTAACGATTTAGGACGATTTTAAAATTATCTGACGATAATTTTAATCGTTCAAAAATGATTCACATCCCTACTGCTTATATTAATTCTGTTGGCACACAGAAACTTTTGTCATTGTACAGAAATTAAGCTCACACCTGCACCTTGGGATTGTGTCACCAGCAACTGGACATTTGCTAATTGTGAAAAGTTACAGATTCAAACAGACTGGGTATTTGGACCTTGAATTATATTGGGTACTCAGAGAGCTGAATGCACTTTTTTTGTAACTTTGGTGGAGTGACTGTGTGAGGTGTTTATGATATACTACTGACATGGTGACTTTTTTTTTTTTTAATGGGGAATAAAGGATCTAAGACTGAATTACTCCAAAATCAGGACCAGCTAAATATATGATGGAAAAGTATAGCTATGAGGATGTTAAAGATTTATGTAAGTGAAATAGTTACACCAGTGAAAATCCAAGATTGCAGTTTTTCCTAGGTGGCAGCTTTGATATGAAAAAGATCACTTATAGTATCTATCTTATCTCACTTTTGTGAGACTGCAAATGAACTTTATATACATGCCAAACGTATTACAGTTCCAAAGGGTTTTAACTATTGTGTGTTTAAGGATGATACAACAACAGTAGGAAAGAAATTATTAACAGATATTATCTCCAGATTTGGTATCTCTGGGGAGTAAACTGCATTTACATTGTTCTCATAGATCCTAAGCCTCAGAACTTATAAAGTGACTAAATGGGATTTTGAAGAACAAGCTTGGTAAGCTTACTCATGAAAACTTTCTGAAATGACCAGATGTTCTCCCACTTGGTTTGATGCTTATAAGGAACATGCCAAATTGCAGGCATGGGCTCACTCCCCATGAAATCATTATAGGACAATATATGCCTACAATTTCCATGCCAAAATCACCTGTGGACATTGACTTTGCCCAGGGTGAACTGATTTTGCATTTTGTCTCATAGTTATACTTGCGGGTTAAGAAGAATGACCAATGAGTATTTGCAGCATTAACAACTCCACCTAATCTGACAATGCCATACATTCAACCAGGTAACTTTGTACTACTCAGTTTCAGTGAAAGAATTGTTTGCAGCCCAGGTGGAAGAGCTCTTACCAACTGCTTCTGTTAAGTCATTTAGCTCTAAAATTGCAAGGACTTGACTCCTGGACCCCAGTCACTACAAAGAGATGCTGACCCTTAATAGACCAACCATGATACCACCTATTCCTTAGGGCCTGCCTGAACTCTACTGGGAAGGATCCATCAGGGTTGCTTAGTAGACAGGCATCACTTCCCCTGATGGAAAGTGTAGCTGCCCCTACAACTTTCAGGTGAGTATCATTCTTATTAATTTGTTCTTGATTACTGGCATGGTACCAATTACAGAAAAGAATGGATAATTTTGATTGACTTGCACTCCTCAAAATGCCTCAACCTACCTAACTGTTGGGTTTGTAAACATCTACTTGACTCATCTCCCATCTTCCTTGCAGCCTCTCCCTTCTTTGCTGTTCTGATGAATATGGGCCGTGTGTAAGTTACCTCTTCATTGGATTCCATTGAGGTGTCTCATATTCTGGAGCTGGCCAAATGGTGCTTTAATATGTTCCAGATAAGACCCCACAGGATGTCTCCCATTGAGATGACTAACCATATTAAGGCTCATCCTGATGGAACCTATACCCTACCCAATGGATGCATGAAAAATGGGACTTGCAACATATATTACTCTCAAACTACATAGCCCTACTGAATACTTCGATGTCTGATCATAACTGCCTGTGTGTGGTCTTTGCCTGAACCACTCAGATAGGGTTTGGTTAAGGGCCATGGTGATCCCCAAGTCAGCAAACCAATTGTTTCAACAGATCCTAATGCTCTAAAAGTGCTAAGGATTTCTCAGACGAAAAAAGAATATGCAGACATTGAAATTTGTGTTCCAAACAAAAAGGAGTTTACTAAAAGCAAAATGTAAGTCTAGGTCATACAAAATGTAGAAAAATAATAAAAGAATCAGATCTTCTTTAGTCAATGGATATTAAGAGAAATCAGACACAATTTAGAAACTCCCACAGTTTCAAAGCCAAATCATTAAACTCTTTAAAGAAATCAAGCTAAGAAAACTCAGTCTTCCCCAGGATCCTGAAAAGTTCTTCTTCTTAAGATACCTCTCAGAGTTAAAGAATCATCTTATCCCAATTCAGAAAAACTTCTCAAATGCCTTGATAGTGAAGACTGCCTCCTGGATGAGCTCACAATCCCAATGCCTTGTGGATAATAACACTCCTATTTCAGCTCAAAACAATTTAACAGCCAAGAAACTCATTATCCCAAAGGAAAGGGAACAACTGTTGTCCTCTCCCTCACTGGAGCTCAGGCAGAGCACAGCCCCTCTCTGCTGCCTCTCTTGAGCTCTCTCATTGAAAACTCATCCCAGTGACTCCTTGTGTCACCTTTATAATCCCTTTAGATAATGAACCCTCCCATTAATCACCAAAACCACTAACTCTCCTTGAACTTTCCATTGCTAGAAGATTCCCTTTGCTACCAAAATATAAAGCCTATACTTTGCTTTTAAGAGTATAGGTATCCTTGCATTTGCAAACAAGGAAGGGGCTTATAATTCCAGAAAAGGTTGTGCTTCATATGACAAGCATTGAGAACCACTGTAGTGGGGTTTGCTTTTAAGGAAGCTTCAACATAGCAACAGAAAAAAAAACCATAATGGCGATAACAAATGTAAGACCCATTTATTCTGCCCATTCTTCCTTCTTACCGTAATACCACAGGCCCTACTTGATCTCTGGCTTACCCTATACTTCCCTACCACTCTCTGCTTGAATATAAGAACATAAAGATATGCCATGCTCGGTCAGACCCTAGTCCATCGAGCTGAGCATCCTGTTTCCAACAGTGGCCAGTCTGTCACAAATACCAGGCAGATCCCAAAAAGTATGCCATTTCTTATTACTCACTCCTAGGCACAGTGATGGCTTCATATATCCTTTCTTGAATTCGTTTTTGCTCCCACCATCTTCACTATTCCATGCATCACCACTATTTCAGTGAAGTACTGCTATTGTATGCTAAATAGCTTATGAGTGTACTAACATAATAAATGAAGACAGTTAAAACCAAAATGGCCCATCCAGTCTGCACAAGTGAGATTCCTACCCCATCCTTCAGCTTTATATCATGACTCCATTCTAGAACATATTTTTCACTGAAATATCTTTTATACTTATGCCATGGACATATTTGATTGTCTCTATCATATCATCTTTCCTTCCTTTCTTCTAGGATACATACTGTATATAATGTTCCTTTAATCTTAAGAAGAGCATACAATGTATAATGCTGGGTCAGACCAAAGGTTCATCGAGCCAAGTATCCTGTCTTCAACAGTGGCTAGTCAGGGTCACTAGGATGTACCCAGCAAATCTCAAAAAGTAAATGCATATCTTACTGCTCATTCCCAAGTCTAAGTAGTGGCTTTCCCAAGTCTATCTGACTGTTAATTGTTTCTCGACTTTTCCTCTAGAAACTTGTCCAAATCCCTTTTAAACCCAATTATGCTAGAATTCTTGACTATATTCTTTGTCAACAAATTCTGCAGCTTGATTGTGTGCTGAATGAAAAAATGCTTTATCCAATATGCTTCAAATCTACTACCTGTTAGTTTCATGGCATGTCCCCTAGTCTTAGTATTATTGAGAGGGCAAATGTTAGAAACCTAGTGAAGTGTCCCTCTGAGATTTTTTTTAAATCACCCTGGTGAATGACACGTTTAATGCCTTTGGCCCTGAAGGATAGCCTACCCCAGCCCCCTCTCCCTCTCCCTCCAAAATGAAGAATTCACTGTGTTTTGAAGAGAGTGGATTGTGACTGTGTATGCGACATAATACTGATTTATTTTCTAGATAAGCCAATGAATCCTAAAGTATTCCCTGAGTTTAGGGTTACATATCATTAGAATTATTTTTTCCTATGTGCATCTCTTTGCAATAGTCCACATTAAATTTCATCTGTCTCTTTGATGACCAGTTCCATGGTATGGCAATTTCCTTCAGCAGTTTTTAACAATCTGCTTATGTTTTAATAAATTTGAATAATTTTGTGTCATCTGTAAATTTGATTGCCTCACTCATTACACCTCTTTCCAGATCATTAATGTAAATGACTGATTTTAATGATAGGTTACAGATTGCAGTAATGGTAACAGGTCTGTAATTTCATATTTGAGTTCTTTTAGAATTCTGGAGTGAATACCTTCTGGTCTTGCTAATTTATTAATCTTTAGTTTGTCAAGTTACTTGATTACATCTTCCAGTTTCACAGTTATTAACTTCAGTTTCTCCTTCACCCCAACATCCTTCTCAGTAAAGACCAAAGCAAAGAACTAATTTAGCTTTTCTGATATGGCCCTGTCCTCTGTGAGCACACTTTTAATCTTCTGGTCACTTAGTGGTCCAATTGATGCTCTCATAGGCTTCACGCTTTTGATATACTTGAAAAAGTTGTAATTATTAGTTTTTTTGTCTATGAGAAATTATTTGTCAAATTCTCTCTTGACATTCCTTATTAATGTTTTACATTAACTTGTCAATGCTTGTGTCCTTTCCTATTCTCCTTTTTATCTCCCTTCTATTTTTTTAAAAGATACCTTTTTGAATTTAATAGCCTCTTTCACAGCACCCTTTAACCATGATAACAGTTGTTTGGTCTTTCTTTGACCTTTTTTAATGCATGGAATACATTTCATCTGGGTTTCAAGATGGTATTTTTAAACAATGTTAACACTAATTACAAAATCCACATTTGTTAAAATATATCCAGATATTCAAAACAAATCCATCTAAAAAAAACCTGAATACTGAGATCCTTAATCTTATATATTTATATTTATATTATATTTATATTTATATTTTTATGATGGTGGCGGCCATATTTAAAGATGGCGCCGGCCAGCCAGTGCTCCTACCATGTGACTGGGGCCGGCCAATGGCACGGATACTCTGTCACATGGTAAGGGCAAAGGGCCATCGGTGCCACCTTTATGAGTGGCAGCCGACGGCCCGAGAACGGAAGATCGCTCCCGGGACCACCACTAGACCACCAGGTAATTTTAAAATGTTTTGGGGGGCTCGGGAGGGTGGGGGAAGCTAAGGGGTCATTTTTAAAGGTTCGGGTGGGGTTTTTTTTTATCGGGCCATCGGCACCATTTTTGAGTGGCAGCCAAAATGGCGCCGATGGCCCGAGAGCGGGAGATCGGTCCCCACGCCCCCACTAGACCACCAGGTACTCGTAAAAAGTTTTGGGGGGGGGTTCGGGAGGGTGGGGGAAGGTAAGGGATTAGTTTTATAGGGTCGGGGTGGGTTTAGGGGTTGTTTTGGTGTGCCGGTTTTCCTGCCCTCCCCGTCCCCCGATTTATGATTTTTCACGATAAATCGGGGGAATTTCTATTGCATTGCGACTCTTAACGATTTTTGATGATTTAAAAAATATCTGACGATTTTTTTAAATCGTCAAAAAATGATTCACATCCCTAGTTAGGGACCATTTTGACATTCAAAGTGAGATGTACAAACAGAACAGTGTTCTCTTGAGAAGATTTGATGACCTTCGGAGTGAGGAAACTCTCAAAGAGGAGATTTGTGCAATGTTCTCTAACCTGGCTGGATGGACTCTCTACCTGGGTAACATCAAGCTAGGTTGAGAGAACATTGCACAAATCTCCTCTTTGAGTGAGTATCCTCACTCCGAAGGTCATCAAATCTTCCCAAGAGAGCACTGTTCGTACGTCTCACTTTGAAGGTCAACGTGGCCCCTAACCTCCTACATTAATACCTAAATCTCTCTCTCTCTCTCCATGGTCCCCCCCCCCCCAGTAAGTTAGCTCTTCACATGGGGGCCAATTTTAAATCCTATGTACGTGGGGTACATTTGTGTGTACTACCCGGCGCGTACAAATGTACACCTGATTTTATAACATGCACGCGCTGCCACACGCATGTTACAAAATCCGTGCGCAAGGGGGTGCACAATTGTGCCCTGAGCCCAAGGGAAGCCCTGATGGATTTCCCCATTCCCTCCAAGGCTGCTCTGAAATCGGAGCAGCCTTGGAGGGAACTTTTTTTAGCTCCCCCCCACCTTTCCATCCCTTCCCCTATTTAACCCACCCCCCAGCCCTACCTAACCCACCACCCCCCACCTTATCTCACTGAGTTACGCCTGCGTAACTTGCACGTGCCGGCCAGCTGGCAGCGCGCAAACCTTTGGGCACAGTCGCTGTGCTGGAGGACTTGGAACTACTCCCAGACAGCTGCCACGCTCCCGGCCCGCCCATTTTAGAAAGCCCCAGAACATGTGCACGTCCCAGGGCTTGCTCGTGCCACCAAGTCTATGCAAAATAGGCTCGGCGCGCGCATGGGTAGGTTTTCGGGGTTACGCGCGTATCTTATGCAAGTAACCCTTTGAAAATCTGCCCCATAGGTATTAGAGCAAATTGCGATAAACTGCCTCTTACCATAAAACACACCCCTTTTTCTATCACATGCAATATTTAGTGCATTTTGATAAATCCAGGCCTAAGTTAAATGGTGCAACGCAAGTGCTTATCTATTTGAGGTCATTTCAAGCCAAGCAATGAATGTAAGTTAACAAGTGGTTTTCATTGTTCATTTGAGTGAACATTTTGTGCATAATAATAGGGGCCATTAATGCCCTCAACTCTGGCCACAAGCCTACAACCCAGGACAAGGTCACTAAAATAGATAGGTAATATTTACATTACTCTCGAAGCTATTTCAATTCTATTTATTCCATCTAAGGGAATGTATAACTCCAACACAAATGTACAGCCTAATTTATTTCAATAGTTGCTTTTCTTAACATTTTTAAATCTTTATTCTGTTTTTTGCTCATACAGTTTCTTCTTGTACACAAAATTTGCATCCTTCATCTTTTTTTAACTATCTCAGCTTTTAAATTGATCTTATACATCAGTCTATTAAACAACTGTCTGCTCTATGTCACCTTCTTTGATTATGCCTTGTGTTTTCCAAATATCATCAAAATATGCATGTTAAAATATTACATCCAACTTCCAGTTAACACGTGCTATTGCACTTTAGGGCATGTACAGTCCTGAAAACAGGCACAGTTATAGAGAATTACATATTTATTCTGATAAACATAATATATCTCGGATAAAGCATGACTTTCATAATAGCAATGAACATTATAATTTATTACAGGACAGGACAGAAATATGTAATAATTTATGTCCAAGATGGCGACACATCGTAAGTAGGGGCGAGTTGCTCCTCCGCTGAAATTTTTGGACGTACCTGTTTCTTTTGACATCAATTTCACCGAAAAGAAAGGGGAAGATCAGGGTTTATCCCTCTATTCCCCCACCTTCTCCAACCATGCAGCAGGAGATTATTCGCTTTCTAAGTTCGCCAGTTTCAACTCCACGAGTTGAGGAGCCCATTGTGCTGGATGCAGAGAGAGCTGCACCAGCACCAGAGGAGAGTTCGTTGAGTCCTGACCAGAGACAAGCCCCGACGCAGAGAGCAGGACTATTGTTGCAATCTGGAGCGCTAAATGACAGAACTGTTTCCGGATCGATAGCAGAGCAACCATCGCTGACCGCAGCTTCTCAAGCATTGTCACCTTTGGCGGTCGCCCCGGCAGATTCGAACGGAGCAGAGGCAAATGGAACCGGACTGGAAGAAGTGGCTCTGGGGATAAGTCATGCTGGAAGCAACCTGCAATTGTTCCAGGAGGCTTCCCCAGAGTTTAAACCTCTAGTGATCCCAGAATGCCCTGAGATCGTCACTATGGCTGCCCTATGGGATCTAGTAGCGGGAATAGCGACTCCAATGGATAATTTCAATAAGAAATTTGAGTGTTTGGCTCTGCAAAACACTCAAACCTCATGTGAATTGCAAAGGAAAATTGAAACAATTTCCACCAAAGTTTCGATCCTGGAGGGGAAGGAAAAAGAAAATTTAAATTTCAAGGCTGCAGTGGTGAAAGATAGGGAAGTTCTTGCTAGAAGAGTAGCATCTCTGGAAAATGCCTCTAGACATAAAAATTAGAATTTTGAATTTTCCCTGAATTTTAGGAGAAATTCCCTAAGGGGTAGATTTTCAAACGAGCGCGAACAGCCTACTTTTGTTTGCGCTCCAGGCGCAAACAAAAGTACGCTGGATTTTAGTAGATACGCGCATAGTCGCGCGTATCGGCTAAAATCCTGGATCGGCGCGCGCAAGGCTATCGATTTCGTATAGCCTGCGCGCGCCGAGCCGCGCAGCCTACCCCCGTTCCCTCCTAGGCCGCTCCGAAATCGGAGCGGCCTAGAAGGGAACTTTCCTTTGCCCCCCCCCTCACCTTCCCCCCCCCTCCCCCTACCTAACCCCCCCGCCCCGGCCCTGTCTAAACCCCGATCCTACCTTTGTCGGGGGATTTACGCCTCCCAGAGGGAGGCGTAAATCCCCGCGCGCGAGCGGGACCCCTGCGCGCCGGGCCGCGACCTGGGGGCGGGTACGGAGGGCGAGGCCACGCCCCCGGACCGCCCCGGGGCGTAGCCACGCCCCCCGTACCCGCCCCCAAAACGCTGCCGGCACGCCCCCGAAACGCCGCGCAATCCGGCCCCGCCCCCGACACGCCTCCCGACACGCCCACTCCGAAAACCCCGGGACTTACGCGAGTCCCGGGGTTGTGCGCGCGCCGGTGAGCCTATGTAAAATAGGCTCACCGGCGCGCAGGGCCCTGCTCGCGTAAATCCGCCCGGTTTTGGGCGGATTTAGGCGAGCAGGGCTCTGAAAATCTACCCCTAAGTGACTGAAAAGGTTTCTTCAAGAAGTTCTTGGTTTTGAAGATGGAAATTTATCAGCAATTAATAAGTGTTATTTTCTCCCCAAATCAATGACAACATCAAATAGATTAAATTTCCAGGAAAATCTTATGGAAATTTTAGAAAATTCATCACTAGAGGTATTGGACAGAAATATATTACTGGTTTCATTAATATCAGCGATGGATGTTCAAAATACAATGAAAAATTACTTTAGAAATTTTCCAATCTCCTTCATGAATGAGAATGTAAAAATCTTTCCAGACCTATCCTCAACAACACAAGTGAGATGCAGAGGCTTTTTAGCACTACGCCAAGAAATAATTTCCCTGGGTTATACCTTCAAGTTAAAGTTTCCTTGTAAATGTATGTTGAGGAGGGGGGATGAAGTTGATATATTTTTTACCTTGGAACAATTGAAAACTTTCCTTGCATCTAAAAATCCCACTACTTCTTCACCCATAGATATATAATGAAATATTGTAACTGGTAGATGTGTCAATGCCTTTTCTTTTTAATTAGTATTTTATTTGGAATATCTCTCTGTAATTTGCCAGACCATCCTTTATACTATAATGATTTTTGGTTTAAAAATGGAGATTGCTTCTAGAATTTTGGATACTTGTTTAAAGAAATATTTGTATTTAATAATTCTTCATATGTTAACATTTTGCAAAATTCAGGTTTTGTAATTTGAAAATATGATAAATAAAGAATAAAAAATAAATAAATATGTAATAATGTATTTATTTGAATCATTTGTAACCCACTAAATCACAAGTTTTAGGCTGCTAATAAAATAACAGTCACAATAAAATATGCAAACAAGAATAATAAATAAATATAAAAATATTGAATATACACAGTCATAAAAGAAAAACCAGTATCCCATCTAACAAACCAAATAAGACAAGCTCCAGTCACTTACTGACAAATACAACCACTCTTGAGGCAGGTACCAGACCAAACTCAGGATCAAGCATCAGTCTACTTATCTGGAAACTCAAAAGATTGAGCAAACAACAATGCCTTAAGCTTTTTCCTCAACCTAATAATAGAGGTTTTAGCCTTCTAACTCTCAAGAGAGCAATCCAATGAGAAAGCCCAACCTCTGCAAACAGCTGATGATGGATTTTTCCTAATCCAACTTGTTTTATAGATGGTACATCTAATAGACTACAAATGGAGGATCATAATGTTCAAGGCAGTTGTTAAATCTTTAAAACTAAATTAAAATATTTGTGTGAAAGGCCATTAATGACTTTAAAAACCAACATGGTAATCTTGAGTCTGATGCTCCATTGAAAAGGCAGCCAATGCAATTTAAATAAGATTGGGGTAATATGATCACAAACAAGGGCACCTGCCACTTTCCAGGCAGCCACATTTTGAATTGTTGTTAATGGGAGACCTATATACAATAAATTATAGTAGTCTAGGACAGAAATCATCAAAGCATGCATTTTAGTCTTAAAATCATATATATTTAAAATAGGCTTCAAATTCACAGCATATGAAGTTTGAAAAAGGCATTTTTCAAAACTGACTTCATCTATGGTCTCATTGAAAGAGATAAATCTATTATCACATCTAAACTATATGCTTGATATTGTATAACAGTCAAAAGAAAAACTAGGAGGAACATCAGAGTGTTAAAAAACACAAAAGTCAAATGAAGCTGTAGACTCAGAAGGTTATACACACGCATATACTAAGGAAAGCAGTAGATTCAAACATCATCACTTTGATGGTCTTCAAAGCAATGGGGCGGATTTTAAAAGGCCTGCGCGCGTAAATCCTTCCGGATTTACACGTGTAATATGCCCATAATGCAATATTTGATTTTGGATGTGTGTGTGTGAGAGAGAGAGAGAGAGAGAACACCTCTGGGGGTGACATCATAGTAAGCAGCTATTTATAGGAGGTCCACCTAGTAAGTCGAGGTGAGGTTTAGGTAGTAGTGTAGGGTTAAGGGGCCACTTTTACATGCAGAGTGAGATGAACAAATAGAACAGTACACTCTTGTGAAGATTTGATGTCCTTCGGAGTGTAGAAGCTCACACAAAGCTCACACAAAGATGCTTCAACAGCAGGGGAGAAGAAAAACAACCAATAAGGGCTGAATAACATAGTCTGGGTAAAACAAATAAGCATGGGTGTAGCTTGCTTATTGCGGCGGTTACTTCCCCTACTACCCCTAACTAATCAAGCTTGATATTTCACTTGGATGCACCTCCATCACTGCTCTCTACATTAATGGTGGGGGTGGAAGGGAAATAGAACCAAAGAGCTAAGAGAAACAGATAAGTATGAGAAAAAAGGTGTGAAGCTCGCTGGGCAGACTGGATGGGCCGTTTGGTCTTCTTCTGCCGTCATTTCTATGTTTCTATGTTTCTATGTTTCTATGAGATTTGTACAACTTTCTCTCAAACTAGCTTGATGTTACCCAGGTAGAAAATCCATCATACTAGGGTGAGAGAACATTGTACAAATCTCATCTTTGTCTGAGTTTCCTCAGTCTGAAGGACATCAAATCTTCACAAGAGAGTACTGTTCTGTTCATACATCTCACTCTAATATTAACTGCAACAATTTTACATTCAAGATGGGGATCATCTGTAACTTTCATAACATCATCACATAAAACAAGCTAGCAAGCATTAGTGTTAGACTGGAAGATAAAACATATTAATCTGATCAGACTAGTGCCTTCTTCATGTCAGAGAATACCTCACAAATTCTAGCTAATCTGTTGAACCACATTTCTTAATGAAAAATAGTTCTTAACTAATTCTTGAAAGTGCATAGAGGGACTTCATACTTCCTTTATCTAGGGAGAAAATTCATAACTGAGAGCCAGCTCAGGTTCCATATAACCAAATTTGATACACAGACTCAATCCCCAAAAGATTATGACCAGTCTATCAAAAAGGCAAGAACATAATTATTCAATGCCAGTGTCTTATATTGTATATGCCATGATATCAGTATAGGAAGCTTAGTAGGGCTATGCATTCATTTGAAACAAATGGGAAAAACGGGATGAATGCGCCCATTATTGGTTTGTTTCAAACAAACCAAATTTTAGTTATGATAAACAAAAATGTTTTTTATTCATTTTTTGTAAAAAGTATATACTATTTGTAAATAACACTCACTATCTACAAATAGTGGGTGTTATTTGCAAATGGTGTGCACCTTTTGCTGAAAATGAATAAAAGTGAAACCACAAACATTTTTAAACCCACAAAAACAAAAAAAATGAAAAATAAAAAAAAACCCTCAAAAAAATGAATGGGTGAACTGAAAAAATATTTTCCCTCTGCCCATCCCTACAACTTAGCATTGACATGATGAGGTCCAATGCTGGTGCTCGGCAAAATATGCACAGTGGAGTTATATACTTCAGTGTTTAACAGCTGTAAATCTGGATGACTGATAATAAACTTGAATTAAATGTCAGGAAGTCAGAGCTGATGGTGCTTGGAAGAATGATTCTTATCGACGCACCATTAGTCTTTAAGTATGAGGACAGGTCTATTCCTGTCCCATTCTCAGCTCTGTTTCTTTACTGACCTGATGAAGAAAGGATAACCCACAAATACTTGTCACAGATGTTTTAAGATGTATTAATCCAATAAAAAGGTATCACCTACAGCTTGTTTGTTGAAACTTTCTATGTATCCAAGTGGACTAACATGGCAACCTCAATTCTTTGCTCTTTTTTTCCATTTGTTTATCAAATTAGAGTATACATGCAAGAAAATCTTGATTTAGGAAAACACAGAATACCAGTCATAGAACAAATTTAAAAGCCCTCTGCGCGTAAAATTTGGGGGTTACGCACGTGGCGGGGACTTGTGCACGCCATGTGCATTTTTGATAGGGCCCAGCTACGTGCATAACCCCCGATATGCACAAACGTGCTGGGCCAGAAGAAAGGGGTGGGTGGGAGGCATGGGCTTGACGGGGATGAGTAGGGTAGGGGTGGACCTGGACAGTGCCATTAGACGCTGTCCCAGAGAAGCACACGCCAGAGTTTACTTCTGTTCCCAAGGAGCAGGAAGTATTAAAACAAAAGAATTTGGGGTAGCTAGTAGAGATGTGAATCGGGTGCCGGAATCGGTTCCGGTTTCAGGATCGTGGACCCGTGGGAAATTCAATTTCCCGCGGGTCCAGATGGTTTTTGTTTTCGGCTGTCCCGAGCTGAAAAAAAATCAAAACATCCAGACCCTTTAAATCTAATTATTTAGAATCCCCCACCCTCCCGACCCCCAAAAAACTTTCCTAAAGTACCTGGTGGTTCAGCAGGGGTTCCGGGAGCGATCTCCTGCTCTTGGGCCATCAGCTGCCAGTAAACAAAATGGTGCTGGTGGCCCTTTGCCCTTACCATGTGACAGGGGCTATTGGTGCCATTGGCTGGCCCCTGTCACATGGTAGGAACAATGGAAGGCTGGCTCCATCTTAAAAAATGGAGCAGGCCATCCATTGCTCCTACCATGTTGGTCACCGTGGACTGATTTTCAAAGATGGCTCACTTCATGGCATTACCTGGTCTTCCTTCAGCCCCAGAGTTGGAAAAACTATTCATCCGTCATATCTTCTGCCTCCACGGACTCCCGAAACATATACTCTCTGATCGAGGTGTCCAATTTATGGAGAGATTTTGGAGGTCATTATGTAAATACTTCGACATAGCCTTGGACCACACATCAGCCTATCACCCGCAGGCCAATCGTCAGACAGAGAGGACGAACCGTACCCTGAAACAGTTTCTTCAGGCATATCTGAACTCTCGGCAGAATGACTTGTATGACTTACTACCCTGGGCCAAGTTTGCCTTAAACTCCCACCAGTCTGCATCTACTGCGTCATCACCCTTCCAAATAGTATACAGACTCCAGCCTCTGCCTCCTCTTTCATTACCTCTGTCTGTGTCATCTCCCACGGTACAGACTTCTATGCAAGAGTTACACCAACTTTGGGAACACACCAAACAGCTTCTGCAGCAAGCTGCTCAGAAGGCAAAGAAATTTTACGATGCCCATTATCTGGCAGCACCACAGTTTAACTCTGGAGACAAGGTATAGCTCAGCACTCGCTTTATTCGCTTGAAACTGCCCTCAGCCCGCTTCGCTCCCAGATACATCGGGCCATTTCCCGTTCTTCACCGGCTGGGTCCGGTCACTTACAGTCTCCGCCTACCCACATCACTCAAGATTCATAACGCCTTCCACATCTCACTACTGAAACCACTCATCTTGTCCGGGTTCTCAAAAAAACCACCAGAACCACAACCTCTGGTATCAGAGGAGGACATTACGTATCAGGGACTGGATGTTCTGGATCTCAGGAAGCGTGGGAAGCAATGGGAATATCTGATCTCGTGGGAAGGATTTGGTCCTGAAGAGAACAATTGGGAGCCTGCAGTCAATATTCTTGACAAAGAACTGATCAAGCAGTTTTATGCTTCTCATCCGAGAAAGCCCAACCCCCCCCCCCCCCCCCGGGAAGGGACCCTAAGAAGGGGGGTACTGTTACGCCCGTCGGTCACAGATGGCTGCGACCGCTGTTGCTCACCTTTTGATTCCCTGCTTTGACTTCGTTGGGTGAACTGGCCATCTCCGCCAGCTATCGCCGGCTTCCTCGCTCCTGTTCCCAGGCCTTCCTGGTTGGCAAAGACCCTGCCGACTGCCATCTTGCCCTTGGAGTCCCTTAGGCATGCGTGCGCTCTCCGGCCAGTCTTAAGCACATCATGGAGGGAACCTCAGGGGCGTCCCCCCGGATGATGTCAATCTTCACGGACTCTTAGGTCAGCTGGCCCTGTCTGCCTATGACTTGTCAACGAGTTCCCTCATTGCTGAATCCACTTCGCTCACTATGGACTTCCGTTCCAGCTCCTGCTTCTTCGGCATGAAACGTCCTGGGTACCCACTCCTCAGGGGCCCTTCCTCGCCTCTGGCTATCCACTCCTCAGAGGACCTTACGCTTTGGACTGCTGCCTGCCCCGTTCCCCGGGGCTTCACTTGGAACCATTGCTACTGTGAGTACTCTGTCTGCGGACCACTACTGTATCATCTCTAGTGAGGAATCCTCATCGATGTACCCCACCCTGCAGACCACTACCATATCATCTCTAGTGAGGATCCCTCATCTGTGTACCCCGCTCTGCAGACCTGCTATTTCATCTCTACTGAGGAACCCTCATCGGTGTTCTCTGCGGACCACTACCATATCATCTCTACTGAGGAACCCTTGTCGGTGTACCCCGCTCCACTGACCACTACCGCATCATCTCTACTGAGGTATCCTCCTTGGGTATTCCCTACTTCAAAGACTCTGTGGCACAATCGTGCTTATGTGATATTCTCCTGCACTCCCTGCTCTGTGGGCAGTGCCACTCTGCTTCTTTAATAAAGAATCTAGTAATCTCTCTGTGTCTGAGGTCAGCTGAGTCCTTGCCTCCCGACGGTGAGGCTCATAGGGCTCCTCCCTGTGGGCAGTACCATCTCTCACCTAGGCCCAGGGCCCACAAACCTACAAATCCTAACATCAGTAACTCTCTCCGTAGGAGGTCAAGATTTCTCTACCTTAGCCTTAGTAGATTCTGTAACCGGAGGAAATTTTTTAATGCAAGATTTTATGGAACTATTGTCTAATCCTACTTGTTTTTGTCCTGTACCCCTGATTCTTTCTTCCATTCATGGGGATCCTCTTCCAGGGAAGATTACACACACACCACCACTCTATTAAAATTTTGCACGAATTCACAACATTAGGAACATCTAGCTTTTTATGTCATTTGGAAGGCTATTCATCCAGTAGTACTCGGAATTCCCTGGCTACAGTTACATAATCCACAATTTGACTGGACTTCTCTTCAATTGACTCATTGGGGTTCTGCTTGTCAAAAGACTTGTTTGAGGACCTCTATTGTTCTACCTTGTTCTTCCACCATCTTATCTCCTGACAGCTTACCTTCACATTATCTCCAGTTTGCAGATGACTTCTCTAAAAAGGCTGCGGACACATTGTCCCCTCATCGGATGTATGATTGTGCTATTAATCTGGTGCCAGGTTCTACACCACCTCGAGGTCAGGTTTATCCATTGTCTCTTCCAGAAACTCGTGCTATGTCTGAATATATTAAAGAAAATCTACAAAAGGGTCTTCCTCTCCTGCAGGAGCGGGTTTCTTCTTTTTGAGCAAAAAAGATGGCACTCTTTGACCATGTATTGATTAGGGATGTGAATCATTTTTTGACGATTTAAAAAAATCATCAGATAATTTTTAAATCGTCAAAAATCGTTAGAGTCGCGATACAATAGAAATTCCCCCAATATATCGTGAAAAATCGTAAATCGGGAGAGGGCGGGAAAACCAGCACACCAAAACAACCCCTAAACCCACCCCGACCCTTTAAAACAAATCCCCCACCCTCCCGAACCCCCACAAAATGTTTTAAATTACCTGGTGGTCCAGTGGGGGGGTCCCGGCGTGATCTCCCTCTCTCGGGCCATCGGCACCATTTTGGCTGCCACTAATATAAATGGCACCGATGGCCCGATAAATAAAACCAGCTGTTTCCAACAGAGGCCAAAACCAGGCCACAAGAACCTGGCAATTACCCAAACACTAAGAAGATCCCATGCTACTGATGCAATTATAAGAATGATCAGATATCCTCCCCCCTCCCAGCCGAACCCGATTGTTAAAACGATCTGGCACACGATTCACATCCCTAGTATTGATTATCGAGGCCTAAATGCAATCACCTTAAAAGATCGTTATTCATTACCGCTCATAGCGGAGTTGTTTGATCGTTTACAAGGAGCAAAAATATTCATTGTTAGACCTCCATGGGGCTTATAATTTAGTTCAGATATGTGAGGGGGATGAATGGAAAACAGCATTGAACACCAGGAAAGGCTATTATGAGGATCTGGTTATGCCGTTCGGACTTTGCAATGCTCCTGCTGTTTTTCAAAATTTGATGAATGAAATTTTTCAAGATCTTCTCTATGATTGTGTAGTTGTATATTTAGACGATATTCTGATATTTTCCAAAGACCTGCAGTCTCATCGACAGGATATCACCAAAGTGTTAGAACGATTGAGGGAGAATTGTTTATACGCAAAATTAGAAAAATAGATTTTTGAAAAGAAGGCCCTTCCTTTCCTAGTTTCTAGTCAAGTCTTCATTCTGGATCCTGCAAAACTTATTTCAAGATTGGCCTCAACCCAATGGCTTACGGGCGCTCCAAAGATTGCTGGGTTTCCCAAATTACTACCACAGCTTCATTCAGAATTATTCTAAATTGGCCGCACCACTTACTGCATTAACACGCAAAGGAGCTAACGTCAAACAATGGCCCATTGAAGCCGAAGTAGTCTCTAGAATACTTAAAGAGGCGTCCAGGAGTGACCTCCTGCACGCAGGCTGTCTGATGCCAGTACTCAAAATGGCGCCGATTGCCTTTGCCCTCACTATGACACAGGTACCGATGGTCGGCCCCTGTGACATAGTGAGGGCAAAGGCGATCTGCTGCCAGTATTCAAAATGGTGCCGATCGCCTTTGCCCTCACTATGTCACAGGGGCCGACCGTCGGTACCTGTGACATAGTGAGGGCAAAGGTGATCAGTGCCATTTTGAGTACTGGCATCGGATGGCCGGCATGCAGGAGGTTGCTCCTGGACGCCCGCTGGACTTTTGGCAAGTCTTATGGGGGTCAGGAGGCCTCCCCAAGCTGGCCAAAAGTCCCTGGTGGTCCAACGGGGGTCCCAGAGTGACCTCCTGCACTCTGGCCGTCCAGTGCCAGTACTCAAAATGGCGCCGATAGCCTTTGCCCATTATATGTCACAGGGGCTACCGGTGCCATTGGTCAGCTCCTGTCACATGGTAGGAGCACAAGAAGGCACCAATGGCCATGTGAAAGGGGCTGACCAATGGCACCGGTAGCCCCTGTGACAAAGGCTATCGGCGCCATGATGAAACCGGCACCGAGGGTGTGAGTGCAGGGGATGGCTCCCGGACCCCCCGCTGGGCCACCAGGGAGTTTTGGTAAGTCTTCGGGGGGTTCAGGAGGGTGGGGGGTTTGTTCAAATTTTCATTTAGGTGGCCGTATAATTCGGGAAAGATTCATGTATTCGTGGGGAATCGCAATACATTTCGCTTCCCCTCGAATACTACGAATAGTGCAATATATGTTGCGGATTGCCAATACGGCGAAAATGAATGCACACCCCTAGTGTTTACTAAAGAGTATGTTGGGGAGATACCCATTTCGGAGAAGGTTTTCATGGGTAATGACTCAGATGGACTGAACCAAATCACGGTGAACCTAGAAGATATGGTAGGCCTGATTGATAAACTGAAGAGTAGTAAATCACCTAGACTGGATGGTATACACCCCAGGGTTCTAAAGAAACTAAAATATGAAATTTCAGACCTATTAGTAAAAATTTGTAACCTATCATTAAAATCATCCATTGTACCTGAAGACTGGAGGATAGCTAATATAACCCCAATATTTAAAAAGGGCTCCAGGAGCAATCCAGGAAACTACAGACCGGTTAGCCTGATTTCAGTGCCAGGAAAAATAGTGGAAAGTGTTCTAAGCATCAAAATCACAGAACATATAGAAAGACATGGTTTAATGGAACAAAGTCAGCATGGCTTTACCCAAGGCAAGTCCTGCCTCACAAATTTGCTTCACTTTTTTGAAGGAGTTAATAAACTTGTGGATAAAGGTGAACCAGTAGATGTAGTGTACTTGGATTTTCAGAAGATGTTTGATAAAGTTCCTCATGAGAGGCTTCTAGGAAAAGTAAAAAAATCATGGTATAGGTGGCGATGTCATTTCATGGATTACAAACTGGCTAAAAGAAAGGAAACAGAGAGTAGGATTAAATGGACCATTTTCTCAGTAGAAGGGAGTGGGCAGTGGAGTGCCTCAGGGATCTGTATTGGGACCCTTATTTTTCAATATATTTATAAATGATCTGGAAAGAAATACGACGAGTGAGGTAATCAAATTTGCAGATGATACAAAATTGCTCAGAGTAGTTAAATCACAAACAGATTGTGATAAATTGCAGGAAGACCTTGTGAGACTGGAAAATTGGGCATCGAAATGGCACATGAAATTTAATGTGGATAAGGGCAAGGTGATGCATATAGGGAAAAATAACCCATGCTATAGTTACACAATGTTAGGTTTCATTTTAGCTGCTACCACCCAAGAAAGAGATCTAGGTGTCATAGTGGATAACACATTGAAATCATCAGTTCAGTGTGCTACAGCAGTCAAATAAGCATCAGAATGTTGGGAATTATTAAGAAGGAAATGGTGAATAAAATGGAAAATGTCATAATTCCTCTGAATCGCTCCATGGTGAGACCCCACCTTGAATACTGTGTACAATTCTGGTCGCCACATCTCAAAAAAGATATAATTGTGATGGAGAAGGTTCAGAGAAGAGCGACCAAAATGATAAGGGGAATGGAACAGCTCCCCTATGAGGAAAGACTAAAGAGGTTAGGACTTTTCAGCTTGGTTGCTTACCAGTCGCATCTGCCGGCATCCAGCAATCCGGTTTCCCTGAAGAAGGATCATCCAAAACATTGCAATGTCGGACAGCACGCAGTATGCATAAGATGTTCTATGCTATAATACACTGGCAGCTTCAGACTTGAATTCCACAGGACTGGTAATATATAATCCATATAGTGGACTGCTTGTTCCTACGCATATGATAGCTTTTCCAAGAATCATCAGCTCTGGGATTCCAATGATTAAAAAGCCCTAGCGCCTTCTAGAGCTTTATGCACTAACTTGTAGTCCTTAGTGGCCTTATATGAGGTATTCCCAGAGTTCCAACAAACACTCCCTTTCTTTGAGCTGGATCTTTTTTATTGTTGTTATTTAGTAATTCTCAGCCAATACCTGGATATTTTATATTGGAAAGTAAACTAGGACATATGTGTCAAGGAAATTAACCAGTTTACAAATTACTTTACCGGTTCTCCCAGTCTTCCTCCAGGACATCAAAACCCTTCCAGATTTTCAGCCTGAACTCCCTCCAGTTCACCCAGACCTCACACTCTATTAATATACAATAAACACACGTAATATCACTTGAACCAGATAATTAGCAGGTGTAAAATATGTAAGTTAGAAAATGTAAAGGTGTAACTATTTTTTTAAAATAGCAACTTACACCCATAAATGTAAGCCCCAAGGAATGCCCATAGACTGCCTCTTATTTACACTCATACATGAGTGCATGAAAGTGAACGTATTTTCAATTTTTATAAAATACAAACTAGATGAGTGTAGACTACTTACGTACCTATATGCTATATTTTATGCATGCAATGTTTTGAAAATTCCCTTTTAAAGTTACATGAAAACTTAATGGGCTGGCCCTGTAACTTGGAATATCAGTCAGTAGACTCAGGCAGTTTATGAAGGTATCAGTCTCAGATAGAGATGTGAATCGTGTCCTCGATCGTCTTAACGATCGATTTCGGCTGGGAGGGGGAGGGAATCGTATTGTTGCCGTTTGGGTGTTTAAAGTATCGTGAAAATCGTGAAAATCGTGAGCCGGCACACTAAAACCCCCTAAAACCCACCCCGACCCTTTAAATTAAATCCCCCACCCTCCCAAACCCCCACCAAATGCCTTAAATTACCTGGGGGTCCAGCGGCAGTCCGGAATGGCAGCGGTCTGGAACGGCCTTCTGCAATTGAATAGTGTTGTCTACAGCCGGCGCCATTTTTCAAAATGGCGGCGCAAAATGGCGGCGGCCATAGACCAACACGATTTGACTGCAGGAGGTCGTTCCGGACCCCCGCTGGACTTTTGGCAAGTCTTGTGGGGGTCAGGAGGCCCCCCCAAGCTGGCCAAAAGTCCCTGGGGGTCCAGCGGGGGTCCGGAAAACAATCTCCTGCCGTGAATCGTTTTCCGTACGGAAAATGGCGCTGGCAGGAGATCGACTGCAGGAGGTCGTTCAGCGGGGGTTCCGGACCGCCGCTGAACGGTCCGGTGAACTTTAATATAATAAATGAGATTAATCTATAAATTAAATTTAAGTACATAGGAATACATAAGAATCAATGAGTTATGAAATAATACTCAAAACTAAAACATTAAGAATTAATTAAATACAAGCATTAAATAATTAAAAATAAACTATTAAAACCTACTAAAAAGATAAAAATTATGATTCTAAAACTAGACTAAATAGCAAAAACTAATACTAGGTAAAAAGAGGTGGTCTAAAACAATCCATATAAATGCAATCCAATGTTGTACAGTGAAGATGGAGATGATTTAATTTAGCCAATGCCATCTTTGTATGCTTGCTCGAATAGCCAGGTTTTAAGATTTTTTTCCTGAACAACTTTAGATCGACCTGTAACCTCAGCTCTGCTGGAAGGGTATTCCATAGTCTAGGACCTGCCAACGAAATGACTCTATCTCTAACTGTAGTGAGTTGGGCTGTAGAGACAGATGGTATTGACAATAGACCTTTGTTGGCTGATCTAAGGTTCCACTGAGGTGTATGAAGCCGGACCACTGCATTTAACCATTCTACTTGATCACCATAGATTGCTTGTTGTAAAATACAAAGTACTTTGTATTGAATGAGTTTTTTGATAGGAAGCCAGTGCAGCAATTTCAGTATAGGGGTGATATGTTCCTTTTTTTGCATCCTGTTAATATTCTAGCAGCAGAGTTTTGGAGGATCTGCAGAGGCCGAATCATGGATTGGGGTAAACCTAACAGGAGAGAGTTGCAGTAATCAATTCCTGTAAAGATTAAAGACTGTAGGATTGTTCTAAAGTCATTAGGGATACTCACTGAATAGAGTTTGCTGTTCTTGAAAAAAAATGCAGAATTTATATATATATATATATTTTTTTTTTCCACTTCAAAGAGACCATTGTATATTTATCTCTTAAAATAAAATGGTGCCCTCTTTGTACCATGCAGTATTTTAGAGTACAAAAGGTAAGTACAGTGCTAGCATTTACAAACTTCCAGCAATCTGTCATCATCCCGTAGATTTGCTGGGAATTGCTGCTGACTCCAACATAGTTAATCACAGATTGCCGTGGCAACAAACCACAGTATTACACAGATTGTCAGCAGTTTATAACTGCCAGTACTGTAGTAATATATCTTGCATCAATTTGAAGAAAGATTGACTTTTGTATTCCTTTGTGCTGTTTCCTTCAGTTTCAGGGAAACCTCCAAGTAACCATAAAAAACAGTCTTGTTAAACACATATTACAATAATTTATGCACACTGGATCAGATTGGTTCATATTAGTGTCATAAATTATATAGAGCTCAGTGACAAAATTTATGACACTTTTCTAAACATGAGCTATCTGCTTTAAGATATAAATGAACAATCTAAAAGTAAAACTTTGGCCAACATAGAAGAATTATTACTACTTAGAAAGTATCCTGTTTCCAACAGAGGCCAAACCAGGCCACAAGAACCTGGCAAGTACCCAAACACTAAGAAGATCCCATGTCCAAGATATTGCATAACATTATTTAATGCTATTCATAGGCCAAACTTTATATCCCTTTCTATACTGCCTCAGGGTGGAGTTCCTCGTTCTTGGGTATTCTAGACCGATGGTGGAGGTGTACTGGTAGGTGGAGACTCACAATTTTTCCTTGAAGGGACACTTCTGAAAAACCTTTTTCCTGTTTTCTGAAAAACCTCTTTCCTGTTTTCTGAAAAACTTCTTTCCTGGTGTGTGGCCGATAAAGTGACTCACCCTGTCTCTCCCTGGGATAGGAAGGGAAAGGATGGATAACAATTTGGAAATGTCTTGTGAAGGGATGTTGGTTGAAAAAGAAATGTCTGTAGTAAATGATTCCTTAGGTAAAAATGTTAAGCTTTATTTTACTAGGAAAAAACAACAAGAAAAAGTAAAACAGTATGGCAATAAACAATATAAGAGATACTTGAACTCTTCAACAAATATTTTCTCTTTCCTTCCAGAAATGAACTTTTATACACTCATACATATAAATAACCATTAGAAATTTCAACCATTTAAAATTTTTAATTCAAAATACATTGAATCGCTATTAATAATTAAGAACATAAGAACATAAGAAAATGCCATACTGGGTCAGACCAAGGGTCCATCAAGCCAGGCATCCTGTTTCCAACAGTGGCCAATGCAGGCCATAAGAACCTGGCAAGTACCCAAAAACTAAGTCTATTCCATGTTACCATTGCTAATGTCAGTGGCTATTCTCTAAGTGAACTTAATAGTAGGTAATGGACTTCTCCTCCAAGAACTTTTCAATTCTTTTTTAAACACAGCTATACTAACTGCACTGACCATATCCTCTGGTAACAAATTCCAGAGTTTAATTGTGCGTTGAGTAAAAAAGAACTTTCTCCGATTAGTTTTAAATGTGCCCCATGCTAACTTCATGGAGTGCCCCCTAGTCTTTCTACTATCCGAAAGAGTAAATAACCGATTCACATCTACCCGTTCTAGACCTCTCATGATTTTAAACACCTCTATCATATCCCTCCTCAGTCGTCTCTTCTCCAAGCTGAAAAGTCCTAACCTCTTTAGTCTTTCCTCATAGGGGAGTTGTTCCATTCCCCTTATCATTTTGGTAGCCCTTCTCTGTACCTTCTCCATTGCAATTATATCTTTTTTGAGATTCGGCGACCAGAATTGTACACAGTATTCAAGGTGCGGTCTCACCATGGAGCGATACAGAGGCATTATGACATTTTCCGTTTTATTCACCATTCCCTTTCTAATAATTCCCAACATTCTGTTTACTTTTTTGACTGCCGCAGCACACTGAACCGACAATTTCAATGTGTTATCCACTATGATCATGTGATTGTTATCCACGGATCATGTGTTTGTTTATTATTATACTTCAAATTTTTAAAGTTCCATTGTTCTTTAGGACCCCCCTTTACGCTATGCGGTAGATTTTCAGAGCCCTGCTCGCCTAAATCCGCCCAAAACCGGGCGGATTTAGGCGAGCAGGGCCCTGCGCGCCGGGAAGCCTATTTTACATAGGCCTCCCGGCGCGCGCAGAGCCCCGGGACTCGCGTAAGTCCCGGGGTTCTCGGAGGGGGGCGTGTCGGGGGCCGGGCCCGGTCGTCGCGGCGTTCCGGGGGCGTGTCGGCAGCGTTTTGGGGGCGGGTACGGGGCGTGGCTATGGCCCGGGGGCGTGGCCGCGCCCTCCGTACCCGCCCCCAGGTCGCGGCCCGGCGAGCAGCAGGCCCGCTGGCGCGCGGGGATTTACGTCTCCCTCCGGGAGGCGTAAATCCCCCGACAAAGGTAAGGGGGGGGTCTAGACAGGGCCGGGCGGGTGGGTTAGGTAGGGGAAGGGAGGGGAAGGTGAGGGGAGGGCAAAGGAAAGTTCCCTCCAAGGCCGCTCCGATTTCGGAGCGGCCTTGGAGGGAACGGGGGGAGGCAGCGCGGCTCGGCGCGCGCAGGCTATACAAAATCGATAGCCTTGCGCGCGCCGATCCAGGATTTTAGTGGATACGCGCGGCTCCGCGCGTATCTACTAAAATCCAGCGTACTTTTGCTTGAGTCTGATGCGCAAGCAAAAGTAGGCTGATCGCGCTTCTTTTAAAATCTACCCCTATATTAGCATTTATCCATATGTTTGCATATTTATACTCTTATAGACTCTAAGGTTCATTTTACGCCTTAGCAGCGACTGTTCGGTTGTATTATATTATATGTTATTAGACGCTATGTTTATGTTTCAATGTAACGCCTCTGCCGCGATTGTTCTGTTGTATTGTAAACAGATATGATTTGTATATCATACAAGAATGTCGGTATATAAGAATCCAAAATAAATAAATAATAAATATGACACCTAGATCTCTTTCTTGGGTTGTAGCACCTAATATGGAACCCAACATTGTGTAATTATAGCATGGGTTATTTTTCCCCATATGCATCACCTTGCACTTATCCACATTAAATTTCATCTGCCATTTGGATGCCCAATTTTCCAGTCTCACAAGGTCTTCCTGCAATTTATCATAATCTGCTTGTGATTTAACTACTCTGAACAATTTTGTGTCATCTGCAAACTTGATTATCTCACTCTTCGTATTTCTTTCCAGATCATTTATAAATATACATACATTAATAATTATGGATACAATATTCAGAATTATCAAACTATCCCCGGGATTCATCATTCCACTATAATTATAATGGAATGATGACACAAAGAAAAAGGGGCGAGGTGGTGATACTGAGCCAGTGGCCACATCGTGGTGCTGCTTTTTGCCCACCACAGTTGCGGCCCCATAGCACCCCAGCAAAAGGTGTTGTTATTTCCGGCACCACTGCCGGCAATAATGTGTAAAACATTATCACCTGTAGTGGTACCGGCATCAAAATGTTATTAACTCCACCTAAGCCCTGCCCTAATCCCTCCCCTTTTCCTCATTTAAATCTTAACATCATGATATGGTCGTTATCGTGTGCGTTAGGGTGTTATCGATAATGAATAACCTGCAGGTAAATTAGTATTTGAATGAATGACCTTGCAGGCAAGTTAGCTGGATTAGACTTTTCCAGCTAACTATATCTGGTGCTACTTAGCCGGATAAGTTATATGCAGATAAGTTATATGCCCTGCTCTGACTTATCAATTAACTTAACTGGATAAGTCCAGTTAAAAATATCAGCACTTATCCAGTTAGCATGACCAGTTAAGTGGTGCCACCTCGATTCACTCATTGCCTGACCCCAAGATATCAGTCTATCTACTTAACTGGATAAATACTTGTCTGGCTAAGTGACATAGTAGTCAAGTCCCAACTTCAGACTGGCAGCCCTGTTGCTGCCTTGGAGGAAGAAGGTCTCATAATGGGAGAGCACCAACCAGGTGTAGCAGGAAAGGATCCTGTAGCAAGGACCTTCTCTCTAGGTGATGCATTGTCCTTTCGCACTGAGGATATCTCCCCAAGGCCTACTGCCCAAGAGGGAAGGGTTAGGTCAGCCGTCATAGTTGGTGATTCGATTATTAGGAATGTAGATAGCTGGGTGGCTGGTGGGCGTGAGGATCGCCTGGTAACATGCCTACCTGGTGCAAAGGTGGCGGACCTCACGCGTCACCTAGATAGGATTTTAGACAGTGCTGGGGAGGAGCCGGCTGTCGTGGTACACGTGGGCACCAAAGACACAGGAAAATGTGGGAGGGAGGTTCTGGAAGCCAAATTTAGGCTCTTAGGTAGAAAGATTAAATCCAGAACCTCCAGGGTAGCATTCTCTGAAATGCTCCCTGTTCCATGCGCAGGTCACCAGAGGCAGGCAGAGCTCTGGAGTCTCAATGCGTGGATGAGATGATGGTGCAAGGAAGAGGGATTCAGTTTTGTTAGGAACTGGGGAACCTTTTGGGGAAGGGGGAGTCTCTTCCGAAGGGATGGGCTCCACCTTAACCAGGGTGGAACCAGACTGCTGGCGCTAACCTTTAAAAAGGAGATAGAGCAGCTTTTAAACTAGAACAAAGGGGAAAGCCGACAGTCGCTCAGCAGCGCATGGTTCGGAAAGAGGTATCTTTAAAGGATACTAATGATACATTAGAATTAGGGCATCCCGACAGTGAGGTTCCAATAATTAGAAAAGTAGTCCAAGTGCCTGTAAGTAAAAACTCACCTGAGCTAAAAAAATTCTAACTTATCCCTATCAATTAAAAAGCAGAATAAAAATACAAACAAAAAACAAACTTTGAAATGTTTGTATGCTAATGCCAGAAGTCTAAGAAGTAAGATGGGAGTATTAGAATGTACAGCAGTAAATGATGACATAGACTTAATTGGCATCTCAGAGACATGGTGGAAAGAGGATAACCAATGGGACAGTGCTATACCGGGGTACAAATTATATCGCAATGACAGAGAGGAGCACTCGGGAGGAGGTGTGGCGCTTTATGTCCGGGATGGCATAGAGTCCAACAGGATAAACATCCTGCATGAGACTAAATACAAAATTGAATCTTTATGGGTAGAAATCCCTTGTGTGTCAGGGAAGACTACAGTGATAGGGGTATACTACCGTCCACCTGGTCAAGATGGTGAGATGGACAGTGAAATGCTAAGAGAAATTAGGGAAGCTAACCAAATTGATAGTGCAGTAATAATGGGAGACTTCAATTACCCCAATATAGACTGGGTAAATGTATCATCGGGTCACACTAGAGAGATAACGTTCCTGGATGGAATAAATGATAGCTTTATGGAGCAATTGGTTCAGGAACCGACGAGAGAGGGAGCAATTTTAGATCTAATTCTCAGTGGAGCACAGGACTTGGTGAGAGAGGTAATGGTGGTGGGGCCGCTTGGCAATAGTGATCATAATATGATCAAATTTGATTTAATGACTGGAAAAGGAACAGTGTGCAAATCCAAGGCTCTCGTGCTAAACTTTCAAAAGGGAAACTTTGATAAAATGAGAAAAATTGTTAGAAAAAAACTGAAAGGAGCAGCTACAAAAGTAAAAAATGTCCAAGAGGCGTGGTCATTGTTAAGAAATACCATTCTAGAAGCACAGTCCAGATGTATTCCACACATTAAGAAAGGTGGAAAGAAGGCAAAACGATTACCGGCATGGTTAAAAGGGGAGGTGAAAGAAGCTATTTTAGCCAAAAGATCTTCATTCAAAAATTGGAAGAAGGATCCAAAAGAAGAAAATAGGATAAAGCATAAACATTGGCAAGTTAAATGTAAGACATTGATAAGACAGGCTAAGAGAGAATTTGAAAAGAAGTTGGCTGTAGAGGCAAAAACTCACAGTAAAAACTTTTTAAAATATATCCGAAGCAGAAAGCCGGTGAGGGAGTCAGTTGGACAGATGATTGAGGGGTTAAAGGGTCACTTAGAGAAGATAAGGCCATCGCGGAAAGATTAAATGATTTCTTTGCTTCGGTGTTTACTGAAGAGGATGTTGGGGAGGTACCCGTAATGGAGAAGGTTTTCATGGGTAATGATTCAGATGGACTGAATCAAATCACAGTGAACCTAGAAGATGTGGTAGGCCTGAATGACAAACTGAAGAGTAGTAAATCACCTGGACCGGCCTTTATATACCCCAGAGTTCTGAAGGAACTAAAAAATGAAATTTCAGACCTATTAGTAAAAATTTGTAACTTATCATTAAAATCATCCATTGTACCTGAAGACTGGAGGATAGCAAATGTAACCCCAATATTTAAAAAGGGCTCCAGGGGCGATCCGGGAAACTACAGACCGGTTAGCCTGACTTCAGTGCCAGGAAAAATAGTGGAAAGTGTTCTAAACATCAAAATCACAGAACATATAGAAAGACATGGTTTAATGGAACAAAGTTAGCATGGCTTTACCCAGGGCAAGTCTTGCCTCACAAATCTGCTTCACTTTTTTGAAGGAGTTAATAAACATGTGGATAAAGGTGAACCGGTAGATATAGTATACTTGGATTTTCAGAAGGCGTTTGACAAAGTTCCTCATGAGAGGCTTCTAGGAAAAGTAAAAAGTCATGGGATAGGTGGCGATGTCCTTTCGTGGATTGCAAACTGGCTAAAAGACAGAGAGTAGGAATTGAATGGGCAATTTTCTCAGTGGAAGGGAGTGGACAGTGGAGTGCCTCAGGGATCTGTATTGGGACCCTTACTGTTCAATATATTTATAAATGATCTGGAAAGAAATACGACGAGTGAGATAATCAAATTTGCAGATGACACAAAATTGT
Organism: Rhinatrema bivittatum; assembly: GCF_901001135.1. Classification (NCBI taxonomy): domain Eukaryota; kingdom Metazoa; phylum Chordata; class Amphibia; order Gymnophiona; family Rhinatrematidae; genus Rhinatrema; species Rhinatrema bivittatum. The sequence continues at coordinate 82,384,838 of NC_042617.1, read as the reverse complement.
TCAGAGTAGTTAAATCACAAGCAGATTGTGATAAATTGCAGGAAGACCTTGTGAGACTGGAAAATTGGGCATCCAAATGGCAGATGAAATTTAATGTGGATAAGTGCAAGGTGATGCATATAGGGAAAAATAACCCATGCTATAATTACACAATGTTGGGTTCCATATTAGGTGCTACAACCCAAGAAAGAGATCTAGGTGTCATAGTGGGTAACACATTGAAGTTGTCGGTGCAGTGTGCTGCGGCAGTCAAAAAAGCAAACAGAATGTTGGGAATTATTAGAAAAGGAATGATGAATAAAACGGAAAATGTCATAATGCCTCTGTATCGCTCCATGGTGAGACCACGCCTTGAATATTGTGTACAATTCTGGTCGCCGCATCTCAAAAAAGATATAATTGCGATGGAGAATGTACAGAGAAGGGCTACCAAAATGATAAGGGGAATGGAACAGCTCCCCTATGAGGAAAGACTAAAGAGGTTAGGACTTTTCAGCTTGGAGAAGAGACGACTGAGGGAGGATATGATAAAGGTGTTTAAAATCATGAGAGGTCTAGAACGGTTAGATGTGAATCGGTTATTTAGTCTTTCGGATAGTAGAAAGACTAGGGGGCACTCCATGAAGTTAGCATGGGGCACATTTAAAACTAATCGGAGAAAGTTCTTTTTTACTCAACGCACAATTAAACTCTGGAATTTGTTGCCAGAGAATGTGGTTAGTGCAGTTAGTATAGCTGTGTTTAAAAAAGGATTGGATAAGTTCTTGGAGGAGAAGTCCATTACCTGCTATTAAGCTCACTTAGAGAATAGCCACTGCCATTAGCAATGGTTACATGGAATAGACTTAGTTTTTGGGTACTTGCCAGGCTCTTGTGGCCTGGATTGGCCACTGTTGAAGACAGGATGCTGGGCTTGATGGACCCTTGGTCTGACCCAGTATGGCATTTTCTTATGTTCTTATGTTCTTATGGTGACCACTGACCATAGCCAGATATTCATGTAACAGGGGGTCTGTGGGCAACAGGTCTCATGGAAGTGGGTGTTAGTCCCTCCTTACTGACTATACTAAATCAAAAAACACCCTGGTATTGAAAATAGTTTGCAAATTAATTGAACTGGCTAGCTAAGCAAAATAAAAAGATAAGCAAACATTCCATATCGTGAATTTTTTAAGTTGAACAGCACACATTCATTTTCACAAGTTTTCCTACTCATGAACTAGAAATCTTGTAAATGGGCATTTCATCACCACATCATCACCCTTGTATAAGTGAAGGGGCATGTGCAGGGCATCCCATCACCAATTCTGCCCCTTTCATTTAATTTTAAACATTTCCCCCCTCAAATTTGCCTTCAGCGTTTACAATTTCTTTCTTCCCCAGCAGCAGTGCTCTTCCACGACCCATTGCTGCTTCCCAGATCTCTTGTGCATTCTGGAACCCCCAGGGTGGTGCGGGAGGGGATGTTATGATTTTGGTGAAGGCTTGCTTAAGGGCTTGGCCACTTTTGTGCCCCCATATTATGTTTGTTATTTTCAGCTTTAGTTTTCTTTCTTTCTTTTTTCTTTTCTTTGTTTTGGTGCCTGTCACACTGTTCTACCACTGCAACCTGGCCCCATCATTTATTGCAGTGGTGATGACATCAGTGGCAGATGGCTGAGCCCAGTCAGTGTCATCTGTTTGCAGCAGTGGGGGTTACCCAAGAACACCCTCCCATCACCACCTTCACTGCTTTTCTTGCCTTCCCTAGATCCTGCAACGTGGCTGGAAGCAGCAGCAGGAATCTATCTGCTGCAGCAGCAGCATAATTGCTTTGCCCCTTCCCTGAGGGGAGGCAGGGCCATGGTCTTGCAGTTGCTGGCAGCTTCTTTGTGCGCTGCAGGTGACAGAGAATAGCCTCTCTGTGGCAGCCATCAACTTTATTTCTTGCTGCAGGAGGCAGAGGAAGCCCTCCCATGGCTGCCTGCCCTGCTCTCTTTCTTAGAGCAGCATAACGCTGCTCATCCTCAGCTGCTCCAGACATGGCTGAAAAGGAAAAACAAAAACAAAAAAATAGTAGCAGGGCTCTTAGAAGGGACATGGCCTGCCCCCTTCTGACAGCTGCAGCGGGCCTGGATTTCCATCCCAAGGGTGTCTTCAAGAGTATCTGTCAAGGGGCCTCTGCAGGTCATGATTGTTCTAGAAGGTAAAAGAAAACCTTTATTTTCTTTTAATTTGTACACACTCCCCCAGCCCCCTGCTAAAAAGTGAACATTGCCCTCAACAATTCATTTCATTTATTATATTTTTAAACTACTTTCCAGATGTAATTGTCCAAATCAGTCTACAAATCTTAACAATCATACAATATATTAAAACCATCCAGAATAAATTACAACAAATTAAATTCAATATTCAACTCATAATTCACCCACTCCACCCACTCTACTTTCACAAAGTAAGATAACTTAAACAGTTACCTTGTTTTGGAATACATGTACAATCAGAAGTAATTTTTTTGGACCAAATATTCATTCAAGAAAATTGTAAAAACAGACTACGTCTTACTGTCAACTGAGTTCTCTGACCAATTTTTGAGAGAAGGATAAGAGATAGATACCTTCAAATATTCAATTTTAGTTATGAGCCCCCATCTCCACTTGAAATTCCTTTACAATATCCTCTCCCTTAGTCCCATTAATGTTCCTTTCTCTTTTCAGTTGAAGTGTCTTTTCCTTGCCCAAAACTGCCTTTGGAAATCTGGGACATAGGCATATCTGCTTTATCCTTTCTTCCTTGTCCTCTTTCAGGGGAAACAGAAGTGGTATTCTTGTCTCCTCACATTCATACATTTACCATTCTGACTGTGGCTGTTAACAGGCCCCTTCTTTCCCCAGTTGTATTCCTGATTTTGGACACCAGCATTCAATTCAGTTTCAGTAGCAACTTCTTGTTCAACAGCCATGGCTCTAGTATCATCCCAATCCAGTGTAGTCAATTTTTTCCAGGATTGGCCTTTGCCAAAAAGCATTTCTTGGCCATGCGGTGGTTAACGCAGGGCTCTGTTTTGGGTAAGTCAAGTCTGGATCTTTGTTTCCTTTCTTGCTGCTTCTCTAGCTGGTCCTTCTTTAGGTTTTCCATATCCCTTCTGTGTTTGCCTATGGCGGTCTGACTTCCAGGCTTGCAAAACAATACCGGAGATCTGGATTAAGCGAAGTTTCAATTTCCACTGGCAGAGTGAGTGCCTGTTGTGGGTTCTGCAGCCCAGCTTCACAAGCTTCTGACTTTCTTGGCAGTTTGACTACTTCAGTCTGAATCAAGTATTGCATCTTCAGCTTCTCAGGGGTTGGCTTCAGCTCTCCCAGTGGCTTCTCATTCACCAGATTGCTTTCGAATCCCAGCTCAGCCAGATGTACCTCTTGTTCTGGGTACAGGCAATTGGTTGCTTAAATCTACTCTTCCTGTTTGGCCAATTTCTACTGACATGTTCTAACACCTTGCTCTTGGAGACAATGAATGACTTCTTTTTGTTCCTCTGACAAATCAATTTTTGACTGCAGAGGGCTTGTTCTTATGTCATGCTTTGATGTGCTTAGGTAACTCTTCTCCGGCTTCCACTCTTGGTACAGTCTACCCTGGAAGTTGCATTTTCCTATGTCCATCTTCTTTCAAGCTCTTTTTATTTGTGAAGGTAATTTTTCCTTCAGAATCTAACTTCATGGCAGTTTTGTTTCAAGTCTCCATTTCCACCGACTCTACTCCTTCTGGCATAGACACCACTTCTACAGCCAAGGGCTCTTCAGCCTTGGATTTTTCATGTAACTCTTCAGTTAGCATAACACTGAAAGAAGCCTCTTCCTCCATACATGAGTCTTCATTTGGCAGTTCAAATACCATGGGCACCCTCTCAGCCTCTGCAGAAGAGGCATTATCTGAAGCTAGCTCTGTCATCTGCTCTTTCTCTGCCCTTCCTCTTCCTTCCTTCACCTCAGATGGAGATTCAGGTGACAGCTCTTCCACCTCCAAAATTACTTCTGAAGACTCCTCTCTGAATTCAGGGAGATCTGATCTCCCAGCCTCTATATTTTCAGGATGCTTGCTTCTCATCACTCCTTCAACTTGGTCTGTTTCACTTCCCTTCACAGGAAGTTTAGTATCTGGTACTGTAGAAGACACCAGCTGTTAGTGGGATGTCTACCTTCTACCCAGGTCTTGGACATGGGTGGTGTTATATGGTTATGCATCGTCCTTAATCTTATATAGCCTTTCTCCCTGGATACAAGTTGCTTAATGGCAGACCAGATTTTATAAATTCCAGTCATCTTGGAGTAAAAGCCAGGGAATGAGCTTAATTGCAGGAACAGGCCCTCCAGCGTTTGTGGCATATTCATCCCCACTATTCCAGGGTATTTACGTCCAGGTTTAAATATATATGAGTAAGCTGCAAATTGCTTACAGTAAGCTGTAAATTGCTTATTAAATAGCAATTTATACAGATAAATGTTGGACCCACCCTGAGACACCCCTAACCTAACCCTTTTTTACAAATGCAAATTTACTCATGAACCTATATTTATGTATGTATGTTTGATGTTTATAGAAAAGTATATATGCAAGTATATGCTATTTACATGTGAATATGCTGAATTTTACGCACACAATTGTTGAAAATTCACCTTTAAGGGTCTTGAGGAAAGTGCAAAGCTGCTATTTAGCTAGATAATTCTTAAAAGTACTACTTATCCAGCTATCTGACTTAAATAAAAAATTATCCAGTTAAGTTCCGCAAGTGTAATATGTATTCATGCAATTATTTTATATGCATGTCCATGTTGCAGGTAAATTGTGCATATTTCCTACTTTCATATATAATAGAGATGTGAATCGTGTCCTCGATCGTCTTAACGATCGATTTCGGCTGGGAGGGGGAGGGAATCGTATTGTTGCCGTTTGGGTGTGTAAACTATCGTGAAAAATCGTTAAAATCGTGAGCCGGCACACTAAACCCCCCTAAAACCCATCCTGACCCTTTAAATTAAATCCCCCACCCTCCCGAACCCCCCCCCAAATGCTTTAAATTACCTGGGGATCCGGCGGTGGTCCAGAACGGCGGCGGTCCGGAACGGTCCCCTCAATAGAATCGTGTTGTCTTCAGCCGGCGCCATTTTTCAAAATGGCCGCTGCAAAATGGCGGCGGCCATAGACAAAAACGATTCGACGGAGGAGGTCGTTCCGGACCCCCGCTGGACTTTTGGCAAGTCTTGTGGGGGTCAGGAGGCCCCCCCAAGCTGGCCAAAAGTTTCCTGGGAGTCCAGCGGGGTTCCGGGAGCGATTTCTTGCCGCAAATCGTTTTCGTACGGAAAATGGCGCCGGCAGGAGATCGACTGCAGGAGGTCGTTCAGCGGGGGTTCCGGACCACCGCTGAACGACCTCCTGCACTCGATCTCCTGCCGGCGCCATTTTCCGTACGAAAACGATTCGCGGCAAGAAATCGCTCCCGGAACCCCGCTGGACTCCCAGGAAACTTTTGGCCAGCTTGGGGGGGCCTCCTGACCCCCACAAGACTTGCCAAAAGTCCAGCGGGGGTCCGGAACGACCTCCTCCATCGAATCGTTTTTGTCTATAACCGCCACCATTTTGCGGCAGCCATTTTGAAAAATGGCGCCGGCTGAAGACAACACGATTCTATTGAGGGGGCCGTTCCGGACCGCCGCCGTTCTGGACCACCGCCGGATCCCCAGGTAATTTAAAGCATTGGGGGGGGGGGTTCGGGAGGGTGGGGGATTTAATTGAAAGGGTTGGGGGTGGGTTTTAGGGGGTTTTAGTGTGCCGGTATTCCTGCCCTCCCCCTTCCCCCGATTTACGATTTTTTAACGATAAATCGGGGGAATTGGTATTGTATCGTGGCCCTAACGATTTTTTGACGATTTAAAATATATCGGACGATATTTTAAATCGTCAAAAAACGATTCACATCCCTAATATATAATATACACACGTTATAACATACAGATGTATATTTTTGCTTGCCCATATATACCTTTATATGGTGGTGCCTGTAGCTATTTGAAAGTTGTCCTCTAAATTTTGCCTCTTGGGCATCCATATTTGCTTGTATTGCTGTTTGTCATTCTTCCATCTTAGTAGTGTGACAGTATTGCATGGACCTAGGTAGCAATGGTGAGAGGAAAGGTACTTGTCAAGGAATCACAAGTGCAGCTAAACGCAGTGAAATCAGCAGATAAAAATACCTTAAACCTGTATATGAGCACACCTCTGCATTAAGGAAAATTCTGCTGTCTCCCTCTGTAGTAAGGATGAATCCTGACAAACACCTGTATAATAAGGACACTTCATGGTGGACTCTCTTGCATGTTGGTGTCCTAGGGGCAGGCATCATGGTAGGTAGGGTTTCAAACATTTCTTGATGTGGTACTGCTGAAAAGTCCTCTAACCTTAGAAATGTCCTGGAAGGGGATTTTGGTTCATAGAGAAACCTCTGTAATAAAACTGTTCTTGAGTTAAAAATGTTATTTTATTTTATTAGCCCCCTCCCCCCCAAACAATAGGGATGTGCATTTGTTTGCAATGAAATAGGAAATAGAGAAGATATTTCCTATTTCGTCACGTATTTGGGGGGGGGGCGACAAAATGATAAGAAAACCCACAAAATTTTGTTTGGTTTACTTATCGTTTTTGAGGAGGGGAGAAAGGGCACATTAAAAAAAAACAAAAAACCCAAACCCACCCCAACCCTTCAAATTTAATTAATTGCAACCCCCACCCTACCAACCTCCTAAGACTTGCCCGACCCCCCCCCCCCCCCAAAGACTTACCGATAGTCCCTGATGGTCCAGCGGGGTCCCGGGAGCGATCTCCACTCTTGGGCCATCGGCTGCCACTAATCAAAATGGCGCCAATGGCCCTTTGCCCTTACCGTGTGACAGGGGCTATCAGTGCCATTGGTCGGCCCCTGTCACATGGTAGGAGCAATGGATGACCCGAGCCATTTTTTAAGATGGTGCCAGCCGTCCATTGCTCCTACCATGTGACAGAGGCCAGCCAATGGCACCGTTAGCCCTGTCACATGGTAAGGGCAAAGGGCCATCGGCACCATTTTGATTAGTGGCAGCCGATGGCCCAAGAGTGGAGATCGCTCCCGAAACCCCGTTGGACCACCAGGGACTTTCAGTAAGTCTTGGGGTGGTTGGGCAAGTCTTGGGGGGGTTGGGAGGGTGGGGGTTGCAATTAATTAAATTTGAAGGGTTGGGGTGGGTTTGGGTTTTGTTTTTTTGTTTTTTTTTAATCTGAAGAGTTGGGGTGGGTTTTGGACATCATTTCAGGGGGCAGACAAAATAAAATCAGCCCAAACCATGGGAAAACAAAATTTCCCACAGTGGGCCGATAACAAAAGCCGAACCAAAATGTTCGGCTGAATCACATCTCTAATAAACAACATAACAGATGTTTGAATTAATTCAACAAATATGTTCTCTTTCTATAATCCTTCCAAAAATGATCTTTTATACACTCTTAAATATACTTAAACAGCCATTAAAAATTTCAATCAAATGTTTTTTCTTTAATACAAAAGACCTTAAATCTCTATTGATCAAAGTGAGGCAAATATTCAGCGCAACTTAGTAGGCATATGCAAAAGAAAACAAATTATTTCATTTTAAAATTCATTTTATGGGGACCCTAATTCATTTCTTTAGTTTCAAAACAACAAAAAAAATAATAATTTTGTTTGATTTGCCTTTGTTTGCTTTTAAAGTCAAAAGAGGAAGCATTACAAGAAATGTTAAGCCTTTATTGGGCTCCAGAATAGGGGCTTTTTCCTAATCAATTGTTTTAAAACTTGTTGAAAGAAATCAATAGAAGTGGAAAGACCTCTAAGGTACCTAGAAAAACTGAGGTGACTGGAAAGTGGCATGAATAGCTTACGACTCTGTAAAGAGGCAAAGGGGTATCAGCATTGGCAAGATTTAATCAAGTCACTGTAAAAGGAGCAAAGAAGCAGAAAAAAATGGGATGAACAATCCAAAGCTACAAAAATGGAACCAGCAACAGTGCCATGAACACGTGATGGCATCTCAAGTGGCAAAATGTCACCAAAAGTGGCATTAGCATTCTAAGTCAACATGAAGGAAGAACAAAGCAGAAAAGATAGCAGTAAATCCTCCAAGGTAGGCACTGATAAAGGGTCCAAGCAGCACAAAGAGTGGCTTTGAAATTCCAAAGCAGCATTAGAGGTGCAAAGTAGCTCCCTCAGTCTGGCAAGGAGTTAGCTTTGGAGTACAACAGCAAGGCACAATGGCAAAGGAAACTCCAAGGTGTAAGGTCTAAGCATAGAAGCAAGGTTGAGTATCACAAAGACCCCCAAGGTACAGGGAGGAACATAGATTTTCTTGTAGATTGGGTTTGTCAAATATAAACGTTATTTTTTTAATCAAAGTTAATACTTCACATTGGTTTCTCTAATGATTATCGGTTGGTTTTCCAACTGTGCTGCTTAATCTAGAGACCATTGTCCACTAGGGATGTGCAGCCAAAAAGTTTTCGTTGCATTCGTGATACGTATTCGTGGGGGGCCAATTCCGTTTCATGCCCTCACTATGTCAACACATAGTGAGGGCAAAGGTGATCGGCGCCATTTTGAGACTCTAAATCTCCGTCCGATGCCCTCACTATGTGTGACATAGTGAGGGCAAAGGCGATCAGCGCCATTTTGAGTATTGGCATCGGACGGCCGGCGTGCACGAGGTCGCTCCCGGACCCCCGCTGAACTTTTGGCAAGTCTTGTGGGGGTCAGGAGGCCCCCCCCAAGCTGGCCAAAAGTCCCTGTGGGTCCAACGGGGGTCCCGGAGCGACCTGCCGTCCGATGCCAGGACTCAAAATGGCGCCGATAGCCTTTGCCCATACTATGTCACAGGGGTTACCGGTGCCATTGGTCAGCCCCTGTCACATGGTAGGAGCACAAGATGGCGCCGGTGACCATGTGACAGGGACTGACCAATGGCACCGGTAGCCCCTGTGACACAGGCTATCGGCATCATGATGAAACCGGCAAACGTGGGTGTGAGAATGCAGGGATGACTTCTGGACTCGCCGCTGGACCACCAGGGAGTTTTGGTAAGTCTTGGGGGGTCAGGAGGGTGGGGGGTTTAAATTTTTATTTAGGAGGCCAAATAAAACAGAAATCTGTTTAATACGTGGGGAGTCGCAATGCGTTTCGCCTCCCCACGTATTTAACAGATAGGACAAAATAAGTTGCGGATTACAAATACGTGGAAAACAGATGCACACCTCTATTGTCCACATCATTGAGCTACCTCAACCTGTTACTTGTCCTGGTATTCTGGTTTTGCAAGAAATCTTTGGCACTTTTCTAAGTGTTATCACATTCAGAACAGTGAAAAACCTATGCTAGACATTTTTGTCTTGTGCCAGTATTTTCTTCTTCAGAATGAGGGCATTTTGGGGCAAAATATCCACCCCAGTATAATCAATCATTTTCAATGAGGTGAGAGAACCAGGCAGAGAGTGTTGGAGGAAAGGAAGACCTATTGAATGAACAGTTGCTTCCGTGCCCTTAGTTAAACCTGTTTGTCTTTTATTGACTTTTTTCAAATGTTTGTGCTGTGGACAAAACATCACAGTATAACAAACAAACCAAGTAGAGAGCAAGTGTGGGAGGAATGCCCTAAGCCTCTAAAAGAGGTTACCACGCCAGCAGCAGTGCCATGAACACTTGCTGGCATCTCAAGTGGCAAACTGGCACCAAAGGTGGTATTAGCATCCTAAGTCAACATTAAGGAGGAACATATCAGAAAAGGTGGCAGAAAAATCTCCAAGGCAGGCACTTATAAAGGGGCCAAGCAGCACAAAGAATGGCTTCAAGATTCCAGAGCACAATGGAAGATACAAATCAGCTCCCCTAGACTAACAAGGTGTTACCTGTGAGGTATGAGAGCAAGGCACAGTGGTAAAGGAAGCTCCAAGGTTTAAGGTCTGGGCATGGAAGCAAGGATGAGTGGCACAAATATATCCAAGGTCGAGGATGGAATTTAGATTTTCTTGTAGAATGGGTTTGCCAAATGTAAAAGTTATTATCACAATTAGTAGATCACATCAGTTTCTCTAATGATTTTGCGCTGGTTTTTTAGGAAAGTAGTGAGGGCTGATTTATCTAGAGATCATTTCCTATATCATTGAGCTGCCCTAAGCTAGCTGTTACCTGTCCTGATTTTCTGATTTTGCATGAAATCTCTGGCATGACTCTAAGGCCTAGATTAATCAAAATGTTTCGTTTATCGCACAAATAACACTTATGATAAAGAAAAGGGGTGTATATATTCAAATAGCCTGCCACATTACATAGGTAAATAACACATGTAGCATTGTGTTATTGCATGCAGCATTGTGTCATCACATGCAGTGGTGCGTCAGCGCGCGCCGCAGTACGTCATTGCGGCGCACAATATTTTTCTCCCACTACAAAAGCAGGCTTCCTGCATGTGCCTCTTTGAGGGTGTGTCAGAAGTTCTGTCAGAGGAGAGTTGCTGTGTATTGGTTGTAGTTGGAGGTTCTAGATAGTGATTTTCTGTATGCATTGTCTTGTTATTTGTTCTCATCTGTTTCCCTTTGCCTTGGTCTTTTGTCTTCTTTGTTGGAGTAAGAGATTTTTTTCAGTTTGTCATGTTTGTCTGTCTGTTTTTTTGTCTGGAGAAGTGGATGTGGTATGAAGGAGTGTTGGTGAGGAGCAGAGGTTGTGAGGAGCTATGTGTGTACTGATGAGGTATGTGTGTGTGTATTGCGGAGGTGTGAGTGTTTGTGTGTGTGCATTGAGGAGGTGTGTGTGTGTGTGTGTGTGTGCCCAAAGAGGAGGTGTGTGTGTGAAGGAGGTATACTTGGAGGTTGTGGAGCGGATGGAGCATGAGAGGCATGGGGAGAGAGGAGAGAAGAGGCATGAGGAGAGGAGGGGAGTAGGGGGAGAAGGGATGATAGGAGGAAGGAGGATGAGGGCTGGAGAATTAGGGGAAGGAGTTGTAGTAGGAGTAGGAGTAGGGACAGGCACAGGAATGGAGAGAGGCAGCAGGGAGGGGATAGAAGAGTGCAGGAGGGAGAAGGGGCTAGTCAGGTGAGTTTGGGGGGAGGAGTAGGAGAGGGTAGGAATAGACAGACAGGGCAGAGGGGAAGGGAGTTGGTAGGGCAGGGACAGGAGGGGGCGGAAGGAAGGGGAGAGGGGATCGGGATGGAGAGTGAGGAAATGTGTTATGGTTTTGAGGTGTTTGTGTGGATTCTTGGGTACTGTGGGAAATGACCACACCCACGGGGAGAAGCCCCTTGGGGAGCCACAGAGCTGTATACCACCAGAGGTGGCAGTAGTGAGTAGATCCAGAGGCAGCAGTCCAGGGACCCTCGGCAGAGGGAACCCATCTCACTAAGATGGTATAGGGATATCCAAGTGTAGGTTTCCCAGCACGGCAGAGCTGTAGATGAGACAGACTGAGAATTAGATTACTCACTAGATGGTAGCTGTAAGGTTGATGATTCCACCAGGCAGAAGTAGATGGTAACCGGCACCGAGGCAGGGAGAGCAGCCCCTCAAGGAGCTAGTACCTGATCCCAGTAAGGCACCTGAAAGAAAGCAGAGGGCCCCCGAGGAGCGGGTACCCAGGTTAGAGTATACACCGAAGGGCAGAGAGGGCTTCCAGCGGCAGCAAGGAAGCAGCAGAGTAGCTTAGACTGGGCGAGTCCAATCCAATCCAATCCTTGCTAACTCAACCAGCTAGCAAACAAGTGCAGGCTAAATACCTGGATGGCATGATGTCACTCGAGGGGGATGACCCCGAGGTTCCCGCCATGATGTGGGTAAAGACGTGGGTGGCATGCATGCGCGCGCACCCCAGGAGGCCCTTAGGAGAAACATGGCATGAGGCTTCGCCATAGCCGTTCCGGGAACGCCTGAGGACACGGCTTGCAGATGCAGCGGTAGCCATCTTCCCAAAGCTAGCGGGGAGAGCTGAGAAAAAGGTGAGGCACAAGGGTCGAAGCCGTCTGAGACCAACGGACGCAACATTTCCCCCTTTCAAAGGGCCCCCTGCAGACCTCCTACCTGGTCTTGGTTTCTGAGGATGCATTCTGTGGTATTGCTGAAGCATCTCTTTATCCATGATATTTGCCAAAGGTTCCCAAGAGTTTTCTTCAGGTCCATAACCCTCCCATGACAGGAGGTATTCCCATACTCTGCCTCTCTTTCTCACATCAAGGAAAGTGTCTACTTTGTATTCGATGTCTTCTTCTGCATCAATAGGTGTAGGTTCAAGTGTCTTAGTTGAGAACTCACTAAGGACTAGTGATTTCAGTAGTGAGACATGGAATGCATTATGAATCTTCAATGCTGGTGAAAATTTCAGACTGTACTTAAGAGTACCTAGTCGTCAGAGAATGGGAAAGAGTCTGATGAAGCGTGGAGCAAAATAAGCTGATGGTAGCTTGAGTCTTAGATGTTTTGTAGACAGCCAGACTTTGTCACCAGACTGAAATTCTGGAGCCTTGCAGTGATGAGCATCATAGACTTTCTTTGCTCGTTGTCCTGCTCTACGGAGCATCTCTTTGGTTTTAGTCTATAGTTGTTGGATATCTTTGGCAGTAGATTGAGCTGCCGGGGGCGACACTGAAAGTGGAAGTGGTAAGGGTGGTAATGGTAGTTGTCCGTAGACCACTTCAAATGGTGTTGATCCAGTTGATGTTGCTGGAAGAGAGTTGATGGCGAATTCAGCCCAGGGCAACAGTTCAGCCCAGTCATTTTGATGAGTACCCACATAGGCACGAAAACTGCTTGAGTGTCCTATTTATTCTCTCCGTTTACCCGTTAGACTGAGGATGGTATGCAGAGGTGAAGTCGAGAGAGATATCAAACTTCTTGCACAGTGCTTTCCAGAACTTAGCTGTGAATTGGGCTCCTCTGTCAGAGACGATGTGCTTTGGCATGTCTTGTAGGTGAAAGATGTAAGTGATGAAAAGCTTTGCAAGCTCCATGGCTGAGGGCAAGCCAGGGAGAGCCACAAAGTGAACGTCGGCACTTTTGGCCAGCTTGGGGGGGTCAGGAGGCCCCCCCAAGCTGGCCAAAAGTTACTTTTGAGCCCAACGAGGGGTCCCGGAGCGAACCCGAGGGGAATCACGTGACGTTGGCGTGACACGGCGTCACGTGATTCCCCTCGGGTTCGCTCCCGGAACCCTCGTTGGGCCCAAAAGGCACTTTTGGCCAGCTTGGGGGGGTCAGGAGGCCCCCCCAAGCTGGCCAAAAGTTCCTTTTGGGCCCAACGAGGGTTCCTTTTGGGCCCAACGAGGGTTCCGGGAGCAAACCCGAGGGGAATCACTTGACGCCGCGTCACTCCGACGTGACGCCGACGTCACGTGCTCCTTGCAAAGGAGTTCAGGAATGGCGTCCTGACCCCGCTGGACCACCAGGGAGTTTTGGTAAGTCTTGGGGGGGGGGCGGGATTAAGTCGGGTGAGGGGTTTAAATTTTTATTTGCACATATGGACATAGACTCAACTTATGGAATTCTCCATATGTCCATATTGACCGCAAATGGGACCCCCTTTCGACTTATGGACTTATGAACTTAAACTTTTGGTCTGCACATCCCTACTATCTAGATTTCAACACTCCCACATCTGTCTTATGGCTAATAGAATATTTGCAGAGCTTAGGAACTCATCCATTGATGAGTGTGCAACCATGTCCACCTGCACCCTGTTCCTCCTCCTTGCTAGAGTTGCTGCCTGTCCCTGCTTTTTCCGGATTCCACCAGTGTCCAGTCAGAGAAAGACAGAAGTGTATGGCATTCATGGAGGTCCAGATGTCAGTAGTAAAATGGCAGCTACTCACTTCTGCCTTAGCCAATAGTGTTTGGATGCGACTATGACATTGTTTGTATAGGCTGGGGATGATCACTAGGGATGTGCATTCATTTTTTTTTCGTGTTTTTTCGTTTCGGGTTGTTATCTGTTTAATTTTTTTTAATTGTTCGGGGGTGTTTATTTTGTGTTTCCCTAACAGGACTTAGTGCACACCAAATGGATGCTAGTGCACACTACCTAAATTTAGTGCATGCTAATATCCCAATAGTGCACACTAGCACAAAATACTAATTTTATGAAATGTTGTCTTTTTTTTTGTTTTGGGGCGCTCCTGAAATAAGATGAAATAGAAATTTAGTTGCCATCATCTTTTTTCATTTAAAACAAATGCACATCCCTAATAACCACCCTACTAAAGGTAGTCCTGGAGGGGACTTTATAATGTGCGAAAGCCAGCTTTGTATAACGCAGAAAGCCCTCATTTCTCTATCAGCTGCAGGGACTGGCTATCAAGGGCAAACAATTCAGCAATGGTCCTTGTTATAACTAGGGATGTGAATCGTTTTCCATATCGTCTTAACGATAGAAATCGTGTGGCAGGGCAAGAAAATCGTCTTAGGCACGATTTTTTAGTTAAAAAATCGTTAAAAATCGTTTTTTCCGATTAGTGCGCACTAACTCGAGTTAGTGCGCACTAACTGAAAATGATACAATTTGACACTTTTCAGGTCAGTTAAGGTCAGTTTAGGAATGAATATGTATTCCTATTGGCTGCCCTCTTATTTATTCATGTTACCAAGTTTCCTACTGACAGTATATGGGGGATGGGAAATGGAAACAGTTGGTAGCTTGACAAAACAAGTAATGTGATCAGTCAATGTGACTAGAACTTGTGCCCTAACCCTGATACCAGGGGTATTGTGATCTTCCTGCACACAGTGCCCTATCCCTATTAATACCAGGAGTGTTGTGATCTTCCTGCACACAGTGCCCTATCCCTAATACCAGGGGTGTTGTGATCTTCCTGCACACAGTGCCCTATTCCTGATACTGGGGGTGTTGTGATCTTCCTGCACACAGTGCCCTATTCCTGATACCGGGGGTGTTGTGATCTTCTTGCACACATCCCGGTATCAGGGATAGGGCACTGCGTGCAGGAAGATCACAACACTCCTGGTATTAATAGGGATAGGGCACTGCATGCAGGAAGATCACAACACTCCTGGTATTAATAGGGATAGGGCACTGCATGCAGGAAGATCACAACACCCCTGGTATCAGGGATAGGGCACTGTGTGCAGGAAGATCACAATACCCCGGAGGAGTGAGGGTCAGGCAGCTCCCCCCTGTCTGTGAAGCCAGCCTCTCACT
Source organism: Rhinatrema bivittatum (assembly GCF_901001135.1). Classification (NCBI taxonomy): domain Eukaryota; kingdom Metazoa; phylum Chordata; class Amphibia; order Gymnophiona; family Rhinatrematidae; genus Rhinatrema; species Rhinatrema bivittatum. The sequence goes on along the minus strand of NC_042617.1, from coordinate 82,369,614 downwards.
AGTAATGCAGGGAGGGAGCTGTCTCAGACTTCACCATCCTCCCCCCCCCCCTCACCCACACACCATTCACTAGCTGGGACATGGGGGAAGTCAGGAGTGAGGGTCAGGCAGCTCCCCCCTGTCTGTGAAGTCAGCCTCTCACTAGTAATGCAGGGAGGGAGCTGTCTCAGACTTCACCATCCTCCCCCCCCCCCCTCACCCACACACCATTCACTGGGACATGGGGGAAGTCAGGAGTGAGGGTCAGGCAGCTCCCCCCTGTCTGTGAAGCCAGCCTCTCACTAGTAATGCAGGGAGGGAGCTGTCTCAGACTTCACCATCCTCCCCCACCCCTCACCCACACACCATTCACTAGCTGGGACATGGGGGAAGTCAGGAGTGAGGGTCAGGCAGCTCCCCCCTGTCTGTGAAGCCAGCCTCTCACTAGTAATGCAGGGAGGGAGCTGTCTCAGACTTCACCATCCTCCCCCCCCCCCCCCCTCACCCACACACCATTCACTAGCTGGGACATGGGGGAAGTCAGGAGTGAGGGTCAGGCAGCTCCCCCCTGTCTGTGAAGCCAGCCTCTCACTAGTAATGCAGGGAGGGAGCTGTCTCAGACTGGTATCAGGGTTAGGGCACTGTGTGCAGGAAGATCACAACACTCCTGGTATTAATAGGGATAGGGCACTGTAAGAGATGACTGTAGTAGATTGAATAAAGATCTGATGTTTCTGCTCTCCTCACACCAAACAAAAACAACACACAAGCAGAGAAGCCCTTCTTACAAAGCTGAGCTAGTGAGTTAAGTAGGAGGAAAAGTAAACATACTTGTGCCAGTGTGGCTACTTAAAAAATACACTTACCAACAATCAATTACATATATTTGAACTGTGTACAGTTCCAGCCAGGACCACCTTTCTAAAATGCACAGTGATTGGCAAATTCAACATGCACTAGCATTTCAGGTGCCTGCTAACAAAAATAATAAACAAACAAGTTCTAGTCACGTGAGTGCTGATCATTACATTACTTTTTTGTCAAGCTTCCAACTGTTTCCATTTCACATCCCCCCAACCATTACCTCAGTATTAGCCTTGGTAACATCAATAGATAAGAGCACAGCCAGCCAATAGGAATACATACATACATATTCATTCCTAAGTGACCTTTACTGACCTGGGAAGTGTGAACACTTTGTTTCATTTTCTGTTGGTGTTCGTTAGTTTCCAGTTCCATTTCCCATCCCCCCAACCATCACCTCAGTGGTAACCTTGGTAACATCAATAGATAAGAGGGCAGCCAGCCAATAGGAACACATATTCATTCCTAACTGACCTTCAGTGACCTGGAAAGTGTTTATTTGTATCATTTTCAGTTAGTGCGCACTAAATCGAGTTAGTGCACACTAACGGGGAGTTAGTGCGCACTAACACGATTTAACGATTTTTAACGATAAATCGTTAGAATTTCTATTGTATCGTGTTCTATAACGATTTAAGACGATATAAACATTATCGGACGATAATTTTAATCTTTGAAAAACGATTCACATCCCTAGTTATAACTATGGCTGCTATTTGTCTCCTGCTCCAGGACATTGCTATTAAAACATCACCCCATTTCTTTCATAATAGGTTGTTGCTTCTGATGCTTGGCAGCAGACTGCTTGCCTGTCACTTGACTGATGGAAGGGGTTGAGGGCATGGGATCACTTGGGTAACACATTTTCTCTTTTCTGTCACTTTCACCCTAACTGGAAGAAGGGGTCCCCGAACTACTACTACTAGGGATGTGAATCGTTTTTTGACGATTTAAAACAATCGTCAGATATATTTTAAATCGTCAAAAATCGTTAGAGCCGCGATACAATAGCAATTCCCCCGATTTATCGTCAAAAAATCGTAAATCGGGGGAGGGCGGGAAAACCGGCACACCAAAACAACCCTAAAACCCACCCCGACCCTTTAAAACAAACCCCACTCCCTCCCAAACCCCCCCTCCAAATTTTTAAATTTAAAATGTTTTAAAATGTTTTAAATTTAAACTATGTCATACGGGTCGTATGACATAGTGAGGGCAAAGGTAGCGCCGGTGCCATTTTGAATATTGGCAATACGGCCTGAGTGCAGGAGGTCGCTCCCGGACCCCCGCTGGACTTTTGGCAAGTCTTGTGGGGGTCAGGAGGCCCCCCCCAAGCTGGCCAAAAGTCCCTGGAGGTCCAGCGGGGGTCCGGGAGCAATCTCCTGCACTCGTGACGTCGGGTGACAGGAACCAAAATGGCGCCAGCGCTACCTTTGCCCTGTCATATGGTAAGGGCAAAGGGCCACCGGCGCCATTTCTATTAACACAGCCGTGGCCCGAGAGTGGGAGATCGCGCCGGGACCTTCCCACTGGACCCCAGGTAATTTAAAACATTTTGGGGGGGTTCGGGAGGGTGAGGGATTTGTTTTAAAGGGTCTGAGTGGGTTTTAGGGTTGTTTTGGTGTGCTGGTTTTCCCGCCGATTTACGATTTGACGATTTTTTAACAAAAAAAACCATGACGATTAGATTTCCCTCCCCCCCAGCCAAAACCGATTGTTAAGACAATCGATCACACGATTCACATCCCTATTGCCTATTGCTCCAGCCTCAGCTCCAACCAAGCTGCTACCTCACAGGAATTGCTTGGTTGTTATATTTATCAGTCTCACTGCAACACTTTTCAATGGGCTTTAGACTTCAATGGAAAACAAACAAATGAAACAACAATTTTCATTCATAGTTGTAGGCACTCTGCACTCATTTTTAGGAGGAACAAATGAAATGGAAATGGTTACATTTTACCCATTTGTTTCAAACAAATGCACATTCCTATTAGCATGTGTTAAAGCATTTTAGTAAATAGGCCTCTTAAAGAAAGGAGATGCTACTGAGCTCCTGAATAGATGCAACTTTTAGAATGAAATTGCACTGGTTACCAATGGTAGAGAGAATTGAATTCAAGGTACTTGCTATGGCTCTTAAAGATTTTTACAAATATGATTATTGTCTTGCTGGTAAGTTTAAAAAATACATTCCTGTGAGCAACTTGTGATCACAAGATCAAAATTTGATTGAAATGCCATTGCAGTTTGTCCTTAAGTTACAAGCCACTATGCAATGAACTGTTACATTAGCAGTTCTGAAATTGTAGAACACACTACCTTTAGAGGTAAGGAGGGAAAGTGATTATTTAAGATTCAGGAAGCTTGTAAAGGATTTTTGCTTAAAAGGGCATATGCAGATTTTTTAGAGTTGATGTTTATCATTACAATTACTGTAACTGTATGATGTTATTCCTTTTATTATGCAATGCTTTATTGTGTATGGTAATATGTTACTGTTGATTTTTATATTATATTTTAATATGTTTTATTAATTATGTAAAGTTCTAATCCACTTTGAATTTTGAAGAAACAGTGGATAAGATGGATAAAATAAAGAAATAAACACATAAATAAATAGGAGATTCTAAATCCCTGAACAATGATAAATATTTCTGTAAGTACCTGAAAACAAGTTTTTTATTGTTTTTTTGTATTTGTGGCGCTGTTTCGATTTGAAGGTTTGTTTCTGCAGCTAGATTACTTTATTGTTTTCAATGGGTTTGAAAACCGTGCTTTATTTTTCCCTATTCCGGAGCTGTCTATACTGAGAACTAGTTCAGATTAAAGCCAAACCAAACTAATTCCAGAGAAGAAGCTCTGTCTTGCACACATTATGTCATCAGCAGGGTGGGGGTGGGGGGAGAAGAGTGAACCAGGGAGAGCTTCTTTTCTCCTGTTTGTCACTGTCACTGCTAATAAATGATGACAGAGGAGTCCTGATTGCCTAGATATCTTCTCTCTAGCCTGTACTACTATGCCTCCTAGCTAACCAGTCAACAGTGATGCAGGGAGGGTTGGATCATTACAAGATCCAATCTGCCACCTCCTCTGCAAGAAGAAAGTTCCACAAGTACTTAGGAGGAGAGAAAAATCAAAGTATAGGTATGGTGGTGAGAGATAAAAGCATGAAAGCAGGCAATGGGGTTTAGTAATAGAGGGAAAGGAAGGAAAGATTTAATGAGGTAAGACAATCATAGAGCTACAGGAAAGTAAGACTAAAAAATGGGAGAAGGATTAAAAGGGATACAAGTTAGTGAAAAAAGAAATGGGAGATTAGATAATAGGGTGGCTGATCCAACAAAAGTTGGATCTGTAGTAAATTCAAATCAAATATTCACAAATAGACATACAGATTCAAAGTAGTTTGGGAGAAAATTATCGATCCCCAGGAAAAATGTGAAATTGAATTTGGCAGATTTCAGCCTGTGTTGAGTTTGATGTATAATGTGGCATACCCTGATATTTTCAGGGAAACCTAGGGATGTGAATCGTTTTTTGACGATTTAAAATATCATCCGATATATTTTAAATTGTCAAAAATGGTTAGAGGCGATATATAATAGGAATTCCCCTGAAAAATCATATGACAGGGCAAAGGTAGCGCCGGTGCCATTTCTATTAACGCACCCGTGGCCCGAGAGTGGAAGATCACAGCGGGACCCCCCACTGGACCCCAGGTAATTTAAGACATTTTGGGGGGGTTCGGGAGGGTGGGGGATATATTTTAAAGGGTCGGGGTGGGTTTTAGGCTTGTTTTAGTGTGCCGGTTTTCCTGCCCTCCCCCGATTTACGATTTACACGATTTAAAAAAAAAAAACAAAACCGCGACGATCCGATTCCCTCCCCCCCCAGCCAAAATCGATCGTTAAGACGATCGATCACACGATTCACATCTCTAGTTTCTATATATCCAGTGCCTCTGGGAAATTCAAAACTGATTTCAAATGAAATCAAAGGAAATCTGCCAATCTGAGGAAATTTGCCATTGTATTCTATAAATCTACTTTGCATTTTCAGCAGTTCCACAGGGGAATTTTTCTACAAAAGTGCCTTTTGCTGTAAATGCACATGCTGGTTTTTAAGGTAAGCTCATGAAACTTTTCAGAGAGATTACATACCCATGATTCTTACATTTTTCTTTTGTTTACTACCCTCTGATACATATTTTCTTCTCATCCTTTTGTTCTTCCCACAGGATAACTCCAGCTCTTGTGGCCTGTGTATTAAAGAGAGTTAAAGTTCATGTATACATTAACACATGTAAAAATTCATTTAGGGGTAATGTTGAAAATCATTTATACAAATAAAATCCAGTTTTATACTTGTAAGTGGCTTGTAAAATTTACCCAGGCTCCGTGCATGTGGAAGATATGCACAAAACCTGGTTGTGCATGCACACTGAGGAGAGGCATTTTGGGTTGGGTGCAGTTAGGACGGAGTCAGCACTTATATGTTTACTTTACATGGATAATTGTGTGCATATACTCAAGCAATTATCCAAATACTTTCAAATCATAAGTTCACTTTGAAAATACTCAGCAAAATCTGCATATACAATCTACACACAAACTGTACCGCTATGCAGACAGCTTGAAAATTACCCTCCCAAGAGTCAATTAAGATGTATTGTAGTAACACTAACACCATACTGGATGCAGCCACATAGTGATGATAAACCTTATATACATTGTGGGGCAGATTTTAAAAACCCTGCATGTGTAAACCCAACTGGATTTACACGCACAGGGGACTTGCACGCCGGCACGCCTATATTGCAAGGCCGCCGGCGCACACAAAACCCAGGGATGCGCGAAAGTCCCGGGGTTTTGCTTGGGGGGAATGTCGGGGTGTGTCAGGGGCGTGTCGGGGGTGTGTCGGGGCGGTGCAGCATTTGGGGCATTCTGGGGGTGGGGCTGTGGGCGTGGCGCCAGCCCAGAGGCATTCTGGGGGCGTGGCCAAAGGCTGCAAACCAGACCCTGAGCCGGGGAAAGGCACGCCGGCAGCCCGCCGGCGCACAAAAGTTACGCCTGCCTTGGGCAGGCGTAACTTTATTAACAAAGGTAGGGGGGGATTTAGTTAGAGCTGGGGGGGTTAGGTAGGGGGGGTTAGGTAGGCCGATTTCGGAATGGCCTCGGAGGGAATGAAGGCAGGCTGCTCGGCTCGGCGCATGCAAGTTGCACAACTGTGCACCCCCCTGCACGCGCCAACCCTGGATTTTATAACATGTGCGCCCTGGTTTGCGCGAACAAATCTACGCCCGCGCATAACTTTAAAAATCTACCCCTGTATATGCAACATTTACCAAAGATTTTCAAAGAGAACATACATGCATAAGTTCAATTTGAAAATCTCCGGATAACTGACCGATCATTAGCACACATTATTTTGCATGAAATTCTACCGGCACTTTGGAGGACATAACTAACAAATGGTAATTTACAAGCAAAGTTGCTAATTTGCAAAAGTATTTACATGCTTAAAACTGGATTTTACATATGCAAATGCATGTTTGTGCATGTAGGGGGGGTTTGAAAATTGCTACATGTGCCATTCAATTGTCAATGTTTAGTGTGCATAAGTATACTTTAAGCATGTCAATGGGCTTTTGAAATTTGCTATGATAATATGTTAATTTATGTGTATAATTCCTCTGAAAATTGCCTTCATAATTTTTTAGATTAAAAAGTTAAAGATGAATTTTAAAAGATTTGTGCATGTAAAAGTCAACACATACATATGAAAATAGCATATAATTGTGTATATGCTATTTTATAAACTTCCAAATGCACATGTAAGGAAGGTTACAAGTGTAAATATGCTTATGTAAAAAAGGGTAGGCCAGGGGCATTCTGGGGCGTGGCCAACATTTACACAAGTTAGTCACTATTTTATAAGCAAATTATGCATGTAAATTTGGCAGCTTACTCGCATATATTTACATCTGCTCTATATCTGGAGTAACTGATAATAAACATCTTAAAAGTGAAATACTGACTGGGTGGGGGTGGGGTCTGCATGAAATGGGTGTTGAAGCTGAAAAACCAGGAGAGTCTGAATGACCTGCAGAAGGACTGGTAGATTAATTGGTAAAACTGGTAATTTAATAGCCCTGTGCATGTTGGAAAATTTGCTGACTTACATGTGTAAACGCCTACTTATGGGGGTGAGGTGGGGGGTAAATACATGTAAATTGTGCACGCAAAATCTCCACACGTATATTTTTAAAGTTAGATGTAAAAATATGCTAGTAGCTGTGTGCTATTTATCCGGATAAGTCTTAAAATGCTAATTATTAGGCTAAGCCAGATAGCTGGAAAAATCTAAACAGTATTACGTATCTGGCTATCTGGTTTACTGAGTCATTCATCAAGCTCTGTCAGGGTCTAATGCGCATTATATTGCATATATCACGCAATAAACATGATATTTTGCATCACCCCACCCAATACCCTCCCGATTACAATGGCATTCTTTGCATGCAATTTGCATACATGAATAATGCAAATGCATGCAAAGAAGGTCATTAATAAATAATTTGATGCAAATATTTTATCGCAACCAAACAAGAAGGTGGTCAGCTGTGATAAAATAACACCTCCTAGGGAAGTGTTAGATGTGCGGTGGGAGGCCTAGCCTAATGTGGTTCCCGAGGGTCTCGCCACACATTTGAAATAGCCATAAGAAAAAAAAGCACGCAGCCAAACTGGGAGGTTGAACGGGAGTCAGTGCTGACCCTCATTTCAACCTGGGGCTGCTGATCAAGGTGGCACCGACTCTCCCAAAAAAGAAAAATTAGTGTAAATATGCATACGGCAGCAGCCCCTAAAGTCTAACCCCCCTGCCCTATTGGCCTCCCCTCCAAAGCTTAATCCTTCCACTTCTCACCATCTTGTCCCCCCAAAATTTAACCCCCTGCCCCGCTAACCCCCCAAAATCTCAATCCCCCCACTTCACTACTCCTGGTCCCCCTGGTCTCCAATACCCAACCACAACCCCTCTGGCTCCTCGATGGGTTCCAAGGTTCCAAAACTCCTGCCCCCTATCCTCCCCCCCCCCCCCCCCGAAGTCTCAATTCTTGGACCTTAGCCCAGTCACATGGCTGTGGCAAGGTCAGGTCAGAAGCATTTTGGAAAATGACACTGACCGGGAAAGGTGCGAGGATGCAATTGTCCCCAACATGGGATCCAGGATAAGGTAAGGGGGTCTGGAGGGTGACAGTGGTGGTGAAGGGGAGCTTGAGCCTTTGGATGGGCCAGGGGATGGGGATAGGCTTGAGCATTCGGGGGGCTGTGGATGCAGATTAGAATTCAGGGGGAGCACTGCCACCACAGCTACATGCATATTTCCACTAATTTCTCTATGGGGAGTCAGGGTTGCCTTCACCGGTAGCCCAGGGTTGAAAAGGGGGTCAGCACTGACCCTCACTCAACCTCCCCATTTGGCCGCATTTTTTTGGGGAGTGGCAGTGGCCCTTTAAGATGATGGTGGTCCTATGAGTCTGGGGCTGCTATCACATTACAGGGCCTCTCGCTGCATTATTTTGTGTCACAGTATTTGGCCATGACACAAAAGAATGCACCATATAGCCATGATGTGTTTTGGGGGGAGGGACCCGCTATTGCGGACACCTCCCACGATAGTGGGGTCCTTCTTGCAAAAAAATAGCAGCTTGATGAATTTAGGCCTTAACCAGATAAGTAGCACTATTTAGACTTATCCGGCTTTCTTACTTAGCCAGAAAAGTGGCATTTTAAGACCTATTTGGCTAAGTAGCATTTTTGTCACAATTTAGCTTGATAGATCAGAAAATAAACAGATAAGTGCAACTACTTGCCAGGATAATTCAGATCTTATCCATGTAATAGCAATATGTATTTGCATGGTTTTTTTTACATGTTGCAGGGCGCATTTATGCGTATTCTAGAATCTGTGTATATCATATACACGCAGGTTTTAAAATACAAAAGTAGATTTTTGAATGTCCAAAATCATGCATAAGTGCTGACTGCACCTCAGCTCCACCTCTTGAGGTGCCTCTTTGCAGTGCACATACAAGCACACGTGAAATATGAGTTAGAACAGCAACTTTGAAATAGCCGCACATGTATGCACATATGCTGGCTCATGCCAATGGATGTGGCCATTTTCTAACACATGCACATATATATGTGTATGGAATAAAATTGTTTCTATGCACATACATGTGTGAACAATTTAATATAGTTCCGTGCATGTGCATGCAAATGCTGATTCTACCGCATAAGTGGGGGGATTTTAGTAGATAAGCATGCTGAATCAATTACGTTTCCCCAGTTCACTCAGGAAAAAGATAGGACTTCCTAATCCCCTTAGTTAACTAGCCTACCTTTTACCCAGTTAGCCCCAACTCTTAAGGCCCCAATAACCTCTTTAGTTTCTTTTGTTTCAGTACTTACACGTCAGCCATAGTAGAAGTAAAGTTACACAGTAGGGGACCCTGGCACATGCTTGTGAACAAATATACTTAACACGCAGATTTCATTGAGAAATCTAGGAACACCCATGTCCTGCCTAGACCATGCCTAAAACCTGTCCCTTTTTTTGCAAAAAAAGTTTGTGCACATACCGGGAGATATGCACATATTTACACGCTTTTTGAAATCCGTGTGGCACGCGGCAGCCCGACTTCAGCATGTATCTTCCGGCTTTGATGCACACAGGGCTTCTAAAATTTACCTTTAGGTGTGTAATTTTACATACATGCACTGCACTAGGGTTAATTTTGGAACTGTTATTTAAATGCATAAAACGTGATTTTATGTACATAAATTGCTTTGAAAATTATCCTAAATATAATGCGAATATCAATGGAGGAATGGGGATGGTTTTCACTTGAGGGGAGTTGGGGGCGTGGACATTTTTGGGTTTTGGGAATGAGTGCTTACTTGGGGAGGATTCATATCATCTTCAGTGGGTTGAGGGCTGACATATACTTGGGAGTGAGGAAACCTGTGGCATTTTGGGAGGTAGTAGAAGAGGTGGCCTTTACTTGGGGTGATGAAAGAGTGGCTTGCAACCTTTGAGATATGATGAACAGAGAGGCTTCACGTTGGTGGAGCCTCATCCTGGGTCCCCTGAGCATGCACTAACAAGCCATGTTTCTCCAGACTGGTTAATGTGGGCTGCAGAAAATACCACAAAGCACAACATTAAAATGTCATTTTTTTCAATTTAACATAGCCATTTTAATGTTAGTGTTTCTGCATTACAGTAAAATTTACCATGTGCCTAAAAATCAGTAGTTAGCATGCTCATTTAAACATGCTTCAGGGAATAGATACCCCGCCCCTTATCAGAAAAAATTCTACTACTGTATCTGGTACTACCTGAAACAGTTTTCTCTCCTTATTGATTCTTTCATCTCTTTCAAATCTGAAAACTCATTTTTTATCACTTGCCTTAGATTCTAAGCTTAGAAAATATATCACTGTACAAATAACATGAGACATAAAAGATTGTATTGTGCTGTATTGCCATAAGAAAAGGAATCCTTGAATACTATACCTGAAACCTTTGTGACCTTTTCAAAATAAGGTTTTTAGTAATTCATGATTCAAATCTGATGTTCTCCTGCTACAGCTGAGTGTAACCATTTTATTATTTCTCCCTGGTTATATATGACTTGCAATATTCTAAAAGTAAATATTAACAGGAAACATATGTTGCAGCTTGCTTTTTCAATATATTTGCAAGTTTATCTTTATCTACTTCAAAATAAGAAACATCACATTTTGTTTATCATATTGTGTTCGTAATGTTAAATGTCAAGTGGTGTTCCACTTGGAGTTTTTCATGTTTCAAATGATTATTCTATGGCTGATGAGGAAGACTAGTTCTTTGATGATTAATGACCTTGCTAAAATATCCAATGATCACATAAAACTCAGAAGATTAATTGACTTTTAGATGCCATGGGCCCTGAAGGACTCATTTGCTAACTAGCTCATGAAAATAATTAATGCAAGCGATCATGTGACTGCTGCATTAAAATGTCAATTAAAAATTTTTAAATAAAGATGTCCCTTTAGCAGAAGCCAGCAAGGAAATTGTGATGAGTCTTTTCACATGTTGCTTAGTTTTGGGTTTTGGTAAATACTTTTCACTTTTCATAATATTTTAATAGTAAGGCACACAAATTATTTCAGATTAAATCCGTGTTATAGTGCAATAATAGTACAATACTATATTAAAGTAACCAGCCTATCTTAAATAAATTATGATGGAAAATTATATGTTTGAAAATGCAAGTACATTGATAAGTTTCTTCAAATATTCCACTGTACACTGGAATACAAATGAAGTATAGCATGAACAGTTCACAATTATACTTATCAAGAGGGCCATTTTGAATAGCTCATTGCGATGATCAGGGGAAGGGTAGACAATAGGTAGCAGCTCGGATGGCACCTGACTTCCACATTAAACCCCAAAATACAAAAAGCAGGGTGCAGAGAAAAACCTAAGTGTCCTCAAACTCTTCCAAATTTCTCTGAGACTACATTTCCCAGGAAGCCTAGCTTCACTCAGAGGATTGTTGAGCCTGAACAGGAAAGACTGAGTTCAGGATTCCCAGCAGTCACCTAGGAGACATTCATTGGGGTGGTGCTCAGTCACAGGGGGAAGGAGAGGTTGAGCATGGGGAACAAACAGAACTAATGGAAGTGGGAAAGCCACAAATACAGAAGAAACTCCAGAACTCATGGATATTTCAGAGTGAAAAGAGATGAAGGTGAGTCTTAAAGGCTGAGACCTGGAAGTCCAAGATTGGAGAATCTCCTAAACCAGACACTTTTTCCTGGTTTAAGTTCTTGTCTGGGTTCAGTGGGAGGAATGGGGAGGTTGAATTCTTGCAGGGTTCCCTATTTTTGGCTCTATAGAAAGATTATGTTTTGTTTTGTTTTTTTGCAAAGATGCTGCTTTTCCAGCAGCACTCTGAACATTTAAATGACTTTGCTGTTTAAATGATTATCCAGGATGGGAGAAGAAATGTTTGTTTCTGGCTCTGTGGAAGAACTGTATTTTTTTTTCTTCTGCAAAAGTGCTGCTTTGGCAACAGTATTTTGAACATTTAAATAACTCTGCTGTTTCAATAGATAGCCTAGTCTGGGGAACAGAAAAAATTGTTATTGGGCTTGTGGAAGACTGTGTTTTTGAATCCTGCTGGAAAAGATGTCTTTTTCTGTTGCCTTGGACACTTGACTGACCCCCACTGCCTGCAGTGATAAACAAACCTGAGAAGAAAAAAAATTATTGCAAACAGCAGGAAGGAAATGTGTCTTTTGCCCTACCTCTTCAAAAGAGGTTGTTTTGAACAATTCCTGCATCAGATCGTCAAGTAATTTTAAGGAATCAAGTTTTGGGAAGTGGGAAATATTCAAGAATATCCAGGCTCTTTGTTCCGCTGCCTTTCTGTTGTCTCACTCATGTAGTTTGTCTCAATTGGTGATGAACTACAAAATCTATATATTCAGTTCATTATTCAAAGATCCCTCAGTCATGGGGCCCCCTCCACCACCATGGTAGGAGGACAGAGGAGACAGTAGCAGGGCTGGTGCAAGGGTATTCGTCACTCTAGGTGAACCTTCTGCCTTGTGCCTACCCCCCATCGACTCGAGCTGGTATGGGGCAGCGCGATGAATGGGTCACTCATCGGTCAGCAGCAAGAGAGAGACAGCCGCTGCCATGGCAGCAATAGTGGCAGCTCAGCAGCTGCTGGCAGGATATTTCACCGACGACTGACCCGTCCATCCACACCCAACCTGACTACTGGCTCCAGTCAAACTAGTTTGACTCAAGCTGGTAGGGGGTGGCATGACAGATGGGTCGCTCCTCGGTGAAATATCCTGCTGGCAGCTGCTGAGCTGCCACTACCGCCACTGCGGTATAACAACACACGAGTAAACCTAACAACTCTTCTTTAACCAATTATGTCATGAAACTCAACATTGGTTTGTGTTTCAGATCATGAATTTAGCATTGGAATTCAAGATATAAGGTAATATAAGGGTATAGTGAATGCACTTCCCCCCGAATGTATATTGTTGTTCGCTGAGAAATGGATGATATGGACATTAATATGAATTGAGGTCAGTATTATTATATCCAACCTTTTTGCGTGGTGGTTCTTTGAAATGAATTCCTGAAGTAGTTGTGAAGTGCATTTGGTGTGTTATCTTTCTGTGTTCACAGAACTAATTATGGAATTGGTGGTGGAATATAATCGAGTTGTGGATACATCTTGAGTGGGTTAATGTGTTTGAATGGAGCCTTTTATTGTATGATTCCTGAGTACGCTGTCCGGCATTTTGAGGTAGCTGATGAAGTATATAGAGCGGATTTAGTTGTGCACTTTTGTTAAATACAGTACATACTTATAATGTTTGATTATAATAATTGTTTTAGGATTGCTTGATGAAATTGAAGGATCGTTTTGATCGAGTGATGAAATTATACAATTCGGAAGTGTTAGTGGATCGAATTGGTGTGTAATTAGAAATTTTCTCTTCATGTGAGACAAAGTCCATCCCTGAGGAAGCCCTTTATAAAAAAAAGGGGCGAAACAAAGATCTTTGTAGGATTTATGGACTGTCATCTTTTGGATCTAAGGATTGTCATCATTTGATTTATGGAAAGTCATCATTACTTAACATGTATTGATAATTATTATGAATTTATGTATTCATGTAAATGTATTTAAATGTTAGTGATTGATATAAAACATTTGGTGAAAATTATAGAAATATATAGTTTTGATTTTAATATGATGTGTGTGTGGGAAAGTATGTTTGAGTGAGAGAGATTTTAAATGTTAGGTTGTTAATATATGCTAAATTAAATAAATGTAAAAAGTACAGTAAATGTATTTCTTCTTCTTGTTGTGTTTCATGACTACTGCCACTGCAGCAGCTGCTGACCCTTCTCTCTTGCTGCTGCTGACTCTTCTCTCTTGCTGCTGCAGCTGCTGCCCCTAGGACCCTGGTGCCCTAGGCCCCTGCCTAATTTGCCTAGTGCTTCTGCCGGTCCTGGATGGTAGTACTAGATCGAACAATCTATCTGGGCCTTGAGGTATGCCTGAGACTATGTCAGGGCATGATATGATGAGGTTGTATGCATTATTAGGGATGTGCAGAGAAAAAAAAATCATGTTTGTTTTTTGGTTCATTTTTGGGAGGGTTTTTCCCATGAATTTCATTTCTTGGAATGCTTCATTGGTGAAAAGAAAAAACAAATGAAATATTTAAAAAAAATAAAAAATGAACCAAAGAATGAAAACAGGGCATCCCAAGGCCTCCTGTTTTGTCCCCACCCAAAAAAATGCTGGGATGAGGATCCCCCGCTTGCCCTCACTTTCCAAGTTTGGTGGGGATCTGCCATCAAAGAGTCCTAGGCCCAGGCCAAAAACCCAACCTTGGCATATGCAATGCCATATATTAAAATGGTGCCATCTGCTGGAGTGAATGCACCAAACTTAATTAACTGCAGCGTGATCTCAGAGCATCGCATCAATTTATGAAGAAAGAAGACAGAACTGCATTATGGGAACTATGATGTCTGGGATCTGTGCCTGGACTTGGGCCAGACTTTAGGCTAAAGCCCTGGCATTGGGACCTGACCTACAGGCCAGGCCCCGGCATCAGGCCTGGATCCATGCTGAGGCCATGGTGTTGGGACCCAGCCTCCTGGCCACACTGTGGAATCAGGGTTCCAGCTTAGGCTGAGGCCCAGACTTTGGGACCTGGCTTGACCATTGGATACTTAACTGATCAGGTAATTGATTGTTCCTGAATTGGGGCTTGGATCTCAGCTGAGACACTGGTGTTGCACTCAGGTGTAGGCTGCGGCCCCTGCTTTTGGAAAACAAATTTATTCTTTTGATATGAAACTAGGCATTTGCAGGGGAATTTGAGAAAGAAAGTAGCCCCAAGGGTCAATACTCTCCCTCAGCAATAAGAATTGTTTTCTTCTTAGCTGTGTACTCCTGGAAAAATTTAGTTTTGCAAAAGTATTTTAAAAATAAGAGCTTTAGCTTCTGTGGTCAACAAGTGCAGATATTCCCAGGTCTATGCTTTTGGAGAGGCCTCGGCTTTGGGTCTAGGCCTAGGCTGAGGCGATGGTGTTGTACCTGGGTATAGGCTGCAGACCCTGCTTTGGGCCTTGGCCTATGCACTAGGCAAGGCCCCAATTCATTTCGGGGCCACCAAATGAAACAAATTGCTCTTATTCAGCGTGTTTTTTAAATTTGAAACAAATGCACATCCCTACTTGTTATCTCCCTTCCTGCCTACAGAATGTAATTGAATCCAGTGGCCCCTACGAGAAACCTCTGATGGCATCTTCCCTGTGATAATCACACTCATGTTGTTTACAATGTATGCGAGTAATTTTAGCCTGTGTACATTGAAACGACTTTTCAAAACGAAACTACGCACATTGCTTATCTTTGGAGATTGGCAGCTGAAAAGTGTATACACTATCTGTGTACATTATACATGTTATTTGTATGATAACTAAATAAACTAGCATATGTTTATTTGAAAATCACACTTCTGCGCACTGTTTTTATTCTCCCCATCTAAACACGTCCACAATAATTCCTCTTTTTAAATCGGCTAAAAGTACATGAATAAAACATCCAATAATTAAAAATTATTCAAATATTTTCAAGAAAAAAACAATAACATATTTCAAAAAAACAGAAACATCAAATTGTACCCAAAAATTAAAACTAAGGATTAAAAAGTCTCCTACTCTCCATACCTTGAATCTTTTGATTTCCAGTCACCATGAGATTGTTGTGGATTGGGGGAGCTGAGTCACACAAACTTTATCTTCTCTGTCTCTGTCTCTCTCTCTCTCTCATTCTCTCTCTCACATACACACATACACACACATACACTAATACTAGGGATGTGAATCGTGCTTCTGACGATTGAAAATATCGTACGATATTTTCAAAGTCATCAGAAATCGGGGGATCTTTAAAAATGGCACGGGCCATCCAGTGCTCCTACCATGTGACAGGGGCCGGCCAATGGCACGGATACCCTGTCACATGGTAAGGGCAAAGGGCCATCGGCACCATTTTTATTAGTGGCAGCCGACGGCCGGAGAGCGGGAGATCGCTCCCGGGACTTCCACTGGACCACCAGGTACTTGTAAAAAGTTTTGGGGGGGTTCAGGAGGGTGGGGGAAGCTAAGGGATCAGTTTTAAAGGGTCGGGTGGGTTTTTTGTTTATCGGCTCGGGAGCAGCCGATAAACAAAACCGCGATTGGGCCACACGAAAAAAAATTAACGATGTGAATCGGAACCGATTCCGGTTCCGATTCACATCTCTAACTAATAAATTCATTCTCTCACACATTCCCTTTTCTCATATGCATGCCAATGCACTCACACATGCTCCCTTTCTCTCATAATCAGAGGCTCTCTCTCGCCCTATCACATAAACACAGGCTCTTAAACACACAGGCACACAGGCTCTCACAGACACACAACACACACACATGCCCACAGGCTCTCACACAGACATGCACACAGGATCTTTCACACACACACATACACACACAAGCACACAATCTCTCACAGACTTGCACACAGACATACACACACACATGCACACAAGCTTTATAATAGACATACACACATATACATGTACATAGGCTTTCACATGGACATACACCCATACACATGCACATAGACTCTCGCGCACACACACGGCCTCTACTTCGCTTGAGGCCACGGTGGGATTAATTCTACTGTAACCCTTCTTTTTGCTTTGGAACATGGTGGGATGAGTTCCACCATGGCCCTCACCAGCCTCCTGTTCACTTTGGACCATGATGGCATGATGCATCAGAAATGGTTATGGCATAACAGTCTTTCACTAAATTCTGCAAACACTGAGATCCTTTATTTATCACATATGACCGAGATTGAGACACTGTCTGCATTTAAATTAAATGGACATGACATCCCATGTACTGCAGTAGTTAGAGATCTAGGTATCTGTCTAGATAGGAAGTTATGAATGGTAGAGGCTGATGGGGAAAAAGTAAAATTTCTTATCAAAAATTCTGTTCAGTGTTTACTGTAGAAAGGCCTGGAGCAGGAGTACATAAAATGAACACAAATAAGATTGGAAGCGAGTTAAACCTCAATCGATTTTAGAAAAGTGTGTTTATGAGGAGCTAAATAAACTTAGATAAGGCAATGGGGCCAAATGGGATGCATCCAATGGTACTAAGGGAAATTAGAGACATCCTGGTAGTGCCGCTGACTGACCTTTTCAATGCTTCTTTAGAATATGGAGTAGTACTGGAGGACTACAGATGGGTGGATGTGGTTCCTGTCATAAAAGTGGAAGTAAGAAAGAGGCTGGAAACTAAAGACCAGTTAGTCTGTGGTAAGAAAATTAATGGAATCACTTTTAAAACAGGATAGTGCAGTTTTTGGAGTCCAATGGATTGCAAGATCTGAGGCAGCATGATTTTATCAGAGGTAAATCTTGTCAGATGAATCTGATCAATTACTTTGATTGGGTGACCAGAGAGTTATATCAAGGGAGAGTGCTAGATGTAGTGTACTTGGATTTCAGTAAGCCCTTTGACACGATTCTGGTATGGGATCTATAGTGACTGACTGGGTTAGAAACTGGCTGAGTGGGAGGTGAAACAGGATAGTAGTAAATGGAGTTTTCCTGAGCAGAAGGATGTTACTGGTGGTGTGCCTCAGGTCATGATCCTTGAACCAGTTAAGAACATAAAGATTTGCCATTCTGAGTCTACTTTCCCTCTGCGGCCCCTTTAAGAGTGCACAAGTCGCACACACACATGCCTAAGCCAGCACCCAGAGGAAGCAGGACGGCGGCGTAACACCACAGCCCACGCTGGGAGACTTGCCGGGCACCAGGAGAAACCGTGCAGGAGTCAGAAGCGGCAGAGGTGGCTGCAGGCGCTCGGGGATGGAGGCGGCTGCCCACTGCCATGAGCGAAGGTGAACTGGAGCTGGCAGCTGGATTCCTGGGGTGAGTAGGCCCGGGCATGGGCCTACCACCGCCAGGACGTGTAACACCCTAGTCATCATATCCCCTTCCAGATCAATTATAAATATATTGAAAAGTACCAGTCCAAGTACAGATCCCTGAGGTACTCCACTGTTGACCTTCTTCCACTGAGAAAACTGACCATTTAATCCTACTCTCTGTTTCCTGTCTTTTAACCAGTTTATAATCTATGAAAGGACATCTCGTCCTATCCCATGACTTTTTAGTTTTCTTAGAGCATCTCATGGGGAACTTTGTCAAATGCCTTCTGAAAATCCACACACATCTTCTGGTTCACCTTTATTCACATGTTTATTAACCTCTTAGAAAAATGTAGCAGATTTGTGAGATAAGACTTCCCTTGGGTAAATCCATGCTGGCTGTGTCCCATTAAAACATATTTATTTATATGTTCTGTGATTTTATTCTTTAGAATAGTTTTCACTATTTTTCCTAGCACTGAAGTCAGACTCACTGGTCTATAGTTTCCAGGATCACCCTAGAACCCTTTTTAAATACTTTTTAAATACACTTTCAAGACTATAGAACAGCTTTGCAAGCCTTAATTTTTTCAAAACTAGACTACTGCAATGCAATTCTCCTAGGTCTTCCAATCTCAACTATAAAACCTTTACAGCTTCTACAAAATGCAGCAGCTAGATCTTTATCCAACTGCAAAAGAACAGAGCATATCACTCCGATTCTTAAACAACTTCATTGGTTACCAATCTCTCACAGGATAATATATAAAACCCTAACTCTAATCCACAAAGCTCTCTATAATAATAAAACTGAATGGATGAAAGACACACTTCTTTTTAAAGACTCTCTTAGAAACCTACGTTCAACAAATACTGGGCTTCTCTTAACTTCTTCACCAAGAATGATACACCATCAATATACAAGAGAATGTGCTTTTTCCATTGCAGGACCAGCTTTATGGAATATGTTACCCACAGAATTAAGACTTGAAGAAGCTACTAAAACTTTCAAGAAAAAATTAAAAACTTGGCTTTTCAATAAAGCATTTACAATGTCTTAAGATCAATAACCCCTCTATCACTTTCAATTATACCTTCCCCTTTACTCCCCTTTTTCCCATCCCCCTTCCATTTTATCAGTCACTACACTCTTTCCCATCCCTCTCTTGTTTCTCCCTCTTTTCAACCCCCAATCTTTCATTGATTTTTAACATATTTGATAATTATATTTTGTAATACATATCCCATTTTTCCCCTCATTTGTTATATTTATTACATTGTATCCATTTTTTAGTTAAAATTGTTATATGTAAACCGACGTGATGGCATTGCTGAATATCGGTATATAAAAGCAAATTAAATAAATAAATAAATAAATAAATAAATAAATAAATAAATATCGAGGTTATATTGGCCATCCTCCAGTCTTCGGGTACAATGGACAATTTTAAAGATAGGTTACAAATTTTTACTAATAGGTCTGAAATTTCATTTTTTAGTTCTTTCAGAACACTGGGGTGGATTCCATCTGGTCCAGGTGATTTTCTAATCTTCAATTTGCAAATCTGGCTTATTACATTTTCCAGGTTCATCACCCTTGAAAACAGTCACCGGAATCGGTATATCCCCAACATCTTCATTAGTAAACAAGGAAGCAAAGAATGAATTTAGGGGTAGATTTTAAAAGGTATGCGCGGGCATCCATGTACGCGCACTACCTGGTGTACACACATGGATGCCCCATTTTATAACATGCAAGCGCAAGGGGGTTGGTGCGTGCAAGGGGGTGCACAATTGTGTGCGCCAACACCCGTGCGCGGCCTTCCCCCGTTCCCTCCCAGGCTGCTGATTTTGAAGTGGCCTGGGAGGGAACTTCCCTACCACCTAGCCTGAACTTCCTATCCCTTCCCCTACCCTTCCTGCCCCCTAACCCTATCCTAACCCCCCCAAATTTTATTTTACCTGTTGTGCCTGCCTGTAGGCAGGCGCAAGTAGCACATGTCGGCACCCTGCAGGCACGTGATCCCCCGGCACAGCGGCAAATGGCTGCTGTGCCAAGGGCCTCTAGCTCTGCCCTGCCCCCATACCACCCCATCCCACCTACTCCCCACCCCCTGCCCACCCACTGCCCGATGCCCTGGAACATACGTACGTCCTGGGGATTTACACACATGATCGGGCCTTTTAAAATAGGCCCAGCGCACGTAAGGTTGGTCACGCGCATTAATCCTAGGGATTTACGCGCATAACCTTTTAAAATTCAGGCCTTAGTCTTTCTGTGATGGCCTATCTTCCTTAAGTTCCCTTTTAACCCCTCCATCATCTAGCTGTTCAACCAATTCCCTCACAGGTACTATTTTAAAAAATGTTTATTATGAATTTTTGCTTCTACAGCCATCTTCATTTGAAATTCTCTCAAGATGAAACAACAACTAAACTAAAGGAAGAAAGAACAAGATCAGGAGATCCCATCTGGATTTCCACTCATAGGACCACTCATGGGACCAGAACAGGCTGGTTGTCTAATATCACCTCCCTTTTTCTGCATACCATTCCTTTCCCTATGCAGCAAAGCATCTTTCTGGGTTTTGCTGTCTCTTTATCCACCTATTTGGCCACCTTAAGATAATCAGATACAGTCATCCCCAGATCCAGGTTTTCCTTTATGCTTAGAATAATTTCACCTCCAATACTATACCTCTCCCTTTAGTTTTTGCAGCCTAAATGAATTAATCTGCATATTTTAGCATTAGTGTCCAGATCCTAGACCATTTCCCAAGCTTTGTTAGTTCGCTCCTCATGTTTTCTACACCTTCCTGTCTGCCCTGTTACAGATTTTGGTATCATCAGCAAAAAGACAAACCTTTCCTGATAATCCATTTTATATGTCGCTCACAAAACTGTTGAAAAGAACTATTGAAATGTTAACAGAAATTAGGGAAGCTAACCAATTTGTCAGTGAAATAATAATGGGAGATTTCAATTACCACAATATTGACTGGGTAAATGTAACATCAGGGCATGCTAGAGAGATAATGTTCCTGGATGGAATAAATGACTGCTTCATGGAGCAATTGATTCAGGAACCAATGAGAGAGGGAGCTATTTTAGATCTAATTATTAGTGGAATGCAGGATTTGGTAAGAAAGGTAATAGTGGTGGGGCCTCTTGGCAATAATAATCATAACTTGATCAACTTTGAACTAATGACTGGAAGGGGGTCAATATGTAAATCTACAGCTCTAAAACTAAACTTTCAAAAGGGAAACTCTGATAAAATTAGAAAAATAGTTGAAAAAACTGAAAGGTGGGGAGGGGGGAGGTGATTTTGCAACAAATCTAGGGTTAGCTCCATTAGGATTCCCATACAGCCACTGGGATAGGATGCACATTTAAAACCACCAGTTGTGTGGATTAAGAACATCTACTAAGGAAAGTCATTAATGTACCATCAGTAGGACGTAAACTCAAACTTCTGGAAAGTTGACTTTATTTTATTATTACAAATCAGTAAACTTTATTTTAACACCCAGACCTGGTCCTGTCTACTTATTATAGCCTCTCACCTCATGGGAAACACCTAAATTTGTTGCCAGAGAAGGTAGTTAGTGCAGTTAGTGTAGCTGGGTTCAAAAAAGTTTTGGATAAGTTCTTGGAGGAGAAGTCCATTAATGGCTTGGCTATTAATTATACTTAGGGAATAGCCACTGCTATTAATTGCATCAGTAGTTCTTCTTAGTGTTTGGGTAATTGCCAGGTTCTTGTGGCCTGGTTTTTGGCCTCTGTTGGAAACAGGATGCTGGGCTTGATGGACCCTTGGTCTGTCCCAGCATGGCAATTTCTTATGTTCTTATGTTCTAAAGTACAGCACACACACACTAGCAACCTTTTTTCATTGTCTGGGCCATAAGCAAGAGCCCCCCCACCCCCCAAAAAAAGGATCCTCCCAGCGATTAAGTTAGCTTGGGATGGAAAGGTTAGCCAGAGAAATAAATTAGTTGTGTGCCCTTAGGAGGCTCCTATCTCTAAAAAAGGGGTTACAGATACAAAATTAGATTTAAAAGAGCATGTTAAATAATTTGCTACATTAGCTTTTTTATAAGCTTCGCATGATAAGACCATTGAAACATTATAGATCATTGAGAAGTTTTTGACCAGTAGTTCAGACTCTTGTTTTAAATAAATGAGATTGCTATAATCCACTACATCTTGGTCTGCCTAAGAAATTGTTGTTTTGCAGCTGGTACAGAATGCTGTGGTTAGAGTAGTGACAGGAGCTAAGTGGCATGATAGAATTATGCTGAAAATGAAGGGATTGCATTGGCTTCCAATTAGTTACAGATCATAGTTTAAGATACTGGCACTGGTGCATAAAGTAGTTAATTCAGAAGGTCAGAATTGTTTAGCTTATTTGCTTTTACATTATGTTCCTACCCATTTGTTTTGTTCATCTGAATGAAGCTTGTTAATGATTCCATCTTTTCATGACTGTGGTTGCATAGAAATAATATTTTTTTTATTTGTTGTGCCTAAATTATGGAATAATCTACTTAAATTGTGGACCTGATGCACTAAGCGTTTTTTCCATAGACACAGAATGGGAATCCCCCTTAGTAAATGAGGTTCACATGAGATAAAAGATTAAAGCATTTTTATTTACTCAATCTTATTCCTGATACTTAGGATTTTATTGAATTTTTGAGAATTTAGATTAGAAGCTGGGATAATTCTGTATATATTTTAAGATTTTTTTTATTATATATTTTATTTATGAGTTCTCTATGTTATCACAATGATGATTATGTTTCCTGTAATCTGCACTGAACTTTGTGGAAATTGCAAAATACAAGTATGAATAAATAATAGGATAAAGTAGAAAGGAATGATGCCTGTCGTAGCACAGGCAATGACCTGGAGTGTACCATTCCTGCTTTTGCTTTAGATCAAATGGACCATTTGCTCTCAGTGCACAAAAGACAAGGCAAAAAGCTTGAACTGAGCTCTATGATTTATCCAGAGCCAATGCAATGATTTAAGTAAGGGAGCAGCAGATGTATCTCTAGAACACCCACAATAAGATCTTGCAGCAGCAATTTGAATCTTATGAATATGTGCATGAGCCTCAAAGGGAGACAATTGCCTAAAAAATCTATTAGATTTTTTAAAAACATAAATACACCTGTAGTTAAAGGTGAGCTGGTTGATCTAGTGTATTTGAATGTTTTGAAGACTTTTATCAAACTTCTTCTGAGAGGCTCCTCAGGAAATTAAAAAGTCATGAGATAAGAGATAGTGTCCTACTGTGGATTGGTAACGATAAAAGACAGGAAATAGAAAGTAGAACTAAATACTCAGTTTTGCAAATGGAGAAAAGTCATTGGTAGAGTACCGGAGGGATTGGTTCTGGGGCCTGTGATGTTTATTTATAAATGATTTGGAGAAAGGAATAATGAGTGAGGTGATCAGATTTGCAGATGGCATGAAATTGTTCAAAGTTGTTAAAAAAGAAGTGGATTGTGAGGAACTAGAAAAGGACCTTGTGAGAATGAACATCTGTATGGCAGCTGAAATTCAATGTGGAAAAGAAGAAACTGATGCGCATATGGAAAAATAATCCCAGCTACAGGTACACATACTAGTTCTGTATTAGAAGTCACCACCAAGTAGGGTTGCCAACTGGCTCCAGATTTTCAGGGCAGGTCGTTCCAGCCCTGGTTTTAGTCCCCATTGCATGCTGGAACTTATTCTGATATACCTAAGAAAAACAAGACTATAACAGCCAAATTTTAAATCGGCCACACGCATAAAAATCAGCACTTACGCGTGTGGCTGGGCCCTGCGCACGCCACATGCATTTTCAAAAGGGCGCAGACATGCACATATGTGGCGATATGTGCACAAGTGCCAGGCCCTGACAAAGGGGCGGGCCAGGGTGCATGTTCTGGGTGGGGAGGGGTGAGGTGGGGGTGGGGTGAGATGGAGGCCAGCCGGCACAGTAACCATTAGCTGCTGTCTCAGGGAAGCGCACGCCGGGAGGCCGGTGCACATAAATTACTTCTGCTCCCAAGGAGCAGCAAGTAATAAAATAAAAAAATTCTGGCAAGGTAGGTGAGGTTTAAGGGATGGGAAGGAGAGGAGAGGGGAAGGGGAAGGAAGGTTAGACAGGAGGTTAGGGAAGTTCCTTCCCAGTCCACTCCTTAATTGGAGCAGACTAGAAGGGAACTGGGGAAGGCCCAATTGCGTCACCATGTGGACTTCGCAAAAATTCACCCCCCCCCCTTGCGCACACCGCCCGCACATGCATGCGGCCACCTGATTTTATAACATGAGCGCACCAGCGCACCCATGTTATAAAATTGGCGCATCCATGTGCACGTACCAGGAACAGTGCACAAATGGACGCACGCGCATGTTTGAAAATGTACCCCAAAGTACCTGAATGCAGGGGGGTAAAACCAGGTCTGGATCAACCTGTCATGAAAATCTGCAGCCAGTTGGCAACCCTACCACCATGGAAAAGGACCTTGGAATCCTTGTGGCGAATACAAAGAACTTCTCAGCTGGAGGAGTTCCAGAGGTGAGAGGAGAGAGGAGTCTGGGCCCTCCCTTTACCCTGCAAAGACGCCACAGATTGAAAGGCAGAACATCAGCATTTGCTGTTTAAACGTTAACCATCCCCCACTGAGACAGCTGGAGGAGTTCTGAGGAGATTGAGTGGGGAGTGGCTACTGGTTCTTTAAATCTCCCGGCAGGGTGGCACTCTGCCGCCACCCGCACCTCTCCTAAGCTTCGTCTGGACTCGTCTGGCTCATTCTTTTCTGTGTCGGATTTCCTTTTGAAGATTCCTGATTATTGGTTAAAATGGAGAAGAAAAGGAAGGCTAGATTGATAGCCTCCTCCCCCAACTCCCAAATCCTCCAAGGCCCCATGGATGCACATGTGATCCGGGTGAATGAAGCGCCATTGATGGACTGCGAAGTGGAAGCTCTATCAGCAACCTTGAGTCCAGGCGCAGGACCTTCTTCTCCCCCACAACCAAGTGTTCCAGTTAACAGTGAAGTAGAGGTAAAACAAACTATCTTTACAATTAATGAAAGTATCTTATTTACAAATATAACTCTGGTACAATTTATACCAACAAACCTTTCTTACTCCTCCATCGAGGGAAGTACCTCTGTGAACATAATTAGAGCACAACCATCTGCTGAACCTCCACCTAATGTTACACTTGCTGATCTTTGGGGACTGATATCAAAACTAGATTTGAATGTTTCACAGGTGAATGCACATCTGTCATCATTAATAAATGCAAATAGATCTGCTATCGATGAGCAAAATAGGAAAATCTCTAGTTTAGAAACCACTGTGGGCTTAATAACTTCTAAACATCAGTTCATTCAAAATTCACAAAGTATGTATGTTAAAGATAATTTAATTTTACATAGTGAAATTAATATTGAAAGCTTGATACGTTCAAAAAATGTACACTTAGTAAATTTTCCACAAACTCATTTGATGTCACCGCATGAAGGGGGTAATTTTCAAAAGGAGTTGCATGCGTAAATGTAGCTACTATTGTAGCAATTTTCAAAAGTCATTTACTCAAGTAAAGTGCACTTATGTGAGTAAATCCTATAGACAAGTCAATGGCATATATTGTAGCAATTTTCAAAAACCCACTTACTCAAGTAAAGTGAATTTACTCCAGTAAACCTGGTTTTTACTCGAGTAAATGCTTTTTAAAATCAGGCCCTAAATGTTTAAGAAATTTCTTAAGGAAATGTTGTTGTATAATGCTCATGATATTCCTCAAATTTCAAATATCTTTTATTTCCCTAAATGAACTGTAGCTATGGGGGAAGTACAGAATGGGGATGTTAGTAATGTATCTAGTTCAGGAGTGTCCACCTTCCTAGAGGAATCGATAGATATCATCAATAATAGAACAATTTTATTTGTTTCCTTTTTTGTTCGAATCGGATAAAGAACAAGTGTTTAAGAATTTTTTTAAGAACAGAGATGTTAAATTTTGTGGTCAGAAAATTTTAATGATTCCTGATGTCTCCAAAGCAACACAGGCAAGAAGGAGACAATTTATGGACAAGTTATGGCTATTGGTGCAACTTTTTTCCTCATATTTCCCTGTTTATGCCATATTACTTTTCAAGCAAAAAAATGTATTTTTTCTGACCCATTGCACCTGGAAACAGTTTAGATATAGTTAGAATAAGGTCAGTGAAAAATAAACTCTTCTCTCTAAGTATTTGTTGTAAGTAATTATGGCCTAGATTCACCTTTCTAGCGCAGAATGGTGAATCTAGCGAAAACGGGGGGCGGGCCTGCAAAAGCCGGCAGCCATCGTACCACCGCAGTGTTATCGCTGCTGGCTCTCTCACCCAATAGCACCATCGTGAAAGGTGGTGCTATTGGGCATGCTACTGGCGACGATAACAGTGCTTACCTTATCACTGCCAGCAAAGACATCGCAGCGTCCGCCTCCTCACCACCCCGACTCCTCCCCTTGCTGCCCCGACTACGCCCCCAGCAAGCTATCGCACACGAAAAGGGACTTTTCACGTGTGATAGCCGCTTATCACACGCGATAAGCAATAGAAAATGACCCCCTTTGATTGTTATTTTTTCCTTTTCTCCCCATATTGGGGTAGATTTTCAAAGGGTTACGCGCATAAGTTACGTGCGTAAACCCCGAAAACCTACCCCTGCGCACGCCGAGCCTATTTTGCATAGGCTCGGCGGCGCGCGCAAGTCCCGGGATGCGTTTATGTCCCAGGGCTTTGAAAAAGGGGCAGTCTGAGGGTGTGGCGGCAGTCCGGGGGCATGGTCGGGGGCGTGGCAGTGGTCTGGGGTGGGACCGAGTGCTCCAGCACAGCGGCCTGTGCTGGGGCATGGCGCTGGTAGCCGGCCGGCGCCCAAAAGTTATGCCTGCCGAGCAGGCGTAACTCGATGAAATAAGGTAGGAGGGGGGATTTAGGTAGGGCTGGGGGGTGGCTTAGATAGGGGAAGGGAGGGAAAGGTGGGGGGGACCAAAAAAAATGTTCCCTCCAAGGCCGCTCCGATTTCGGAGCGGCCTTGGAGGGAACGGGGAAAGCCATCGGGCCTCCCCTAGGGCTCGGCGCGTGCAAGGTGCACAAGTGTGCACCTTGCACGCGCCGACCCCTGGTTTTATAACATGCAGCGCTCGCATGTTATAAAATCTGGTGTACATTTGTGCACGCCAGGTGGTGCGCACAAATGTACCCCGCATGCATAACTTTTAAAATCGGCCCCATTATGTGCTAGCAATGTTGGCAGATCTTTGTTTTTCTGAATAATATTATGGTTATTATTGCACTGCAACATTTGTTTTCCTTGCTAAAAGTGTGTAAACATTTAAAATGCAATAAAAATAAAATTATTAAAAAAAAAGAACGTCTCAGCTCAGTGTGCAGAGATAGTAAAAAAAAAAAAAAAGCGCTCATACGATGTTAAGAATGATCTAAAAAGGAATAGAAACTAAAACAGAAAATATCATATTACTTCTATATCGATCCATAATGTGACCACACCTTAAATATTGTGTGCAGCTCTGGTTGCCCCATCTAAAAAAAAAAGCATAGCAGAGTCAGAAAAGGTGCAGAGAATGATAACCAAAATGTTAAAGGGAATGGAGCAGTTCCCTATGAAGAGAGTCTGTATTGCATTGCAATGACTGTATTTATTGTATTTATGTTATCTCTTTGAAGCCCCATGGGAGAAGTAGTCAATAAATTGTAAATAAATAAATACATGTGTTAGGACTTTTCAGCTGGGAAAAGATATGGCTGTGAAGGGACATTATAGAAGTTTATAATATCATGGATGGCTATTTACCCTTTCAAATAATACTAAATACAAATACAAATAATACTCCATTAGGGATGTGTATTTGTTGGATACAAAAGTGTAAAATGTGAACAAATGAGTCTTGTTTTTGTTTCATGTCACCAAATTAACAGAGTCAAAAATATGAAAGCACCCAATATATAATAGAAAGATCAAGCATTCATCGAAGAGTTAATATTGCTTATTATTAGGAAACATCATAGTGCAACGGACCATCATAGCACCCGTGTGTGTGTGGAGCTAAATTTCTGGTTTTGCACATGTATGTATTTCGGGACATATCAGTCCCTGGCTCTTTTTTAAACATTTTTAAATTCCTTATCCATATAAAAAGCAACAGAATTACTTTCCTTAATTTGCTTTATATTTAATAATGGATTTTCTGTGTGAATTCTGTTATACTAAATGGATTTTATGATGACATCGAATGGAGTCACTGTTTTTAAGACTGACACATTGGATGACATCTTGGACAGCTGTCATTACGTTGCCTACGTGGCTATGTAAGTGGGTGACGCACGGTACACTTACACGGCTCACTGCTTGAAGCTGCTGCTAAATGTTTCTTTAACAAAAGTGTCTCTTAAAATCAAAGTATTGATACCAGTAAGTTCTTCATAATTATGTTTTATGCAGCTATTGTGCTTTTTTGTTGCTGAACTTGTGTATTTTATCTTTCTCTTTATCCTATATAAGCTGCAAAGTGACATTTACATTTTTTTTTAAAACATAATGGGGCGGATTTTAAGAGCCCTGCTCGCCGGTGCACCTATTTTACATAGGCCTACCGGCGCGCGCAGAGCCCCGGGACTCGCGTAAGTCCCGGGGTTTTCCGAGGGGGGCGTGTCGGGGGCATGTCGGGGGGCGGGCCCGATCCGCGTGGCGTTTTCGGGGCGGGACGTAGCGTTTCGGGGGCGGGTCCGGGGGCGTGGTTACGGCCCGGGGCGGTCCGGGGGTGTGGCCGTGCCCTCCGAACCCGCCCCCAGGTTGCGTCCCGGCGCGCTAGCGGCCCGCTGGCGCGCTGGGATTTACGTCTCCCTCTGGGAGGCGTAAATCCCCTGACAAAGGTAAGGGGGGGGTTTAGACAGGGCCGGGGGGGTGGGTTAGGTAGGGGAAGGGAGGGGAAGGTGAGGGGAGGGCAAAAGAAAGTTCCATCCGAGGCCGCTCCGATTTCGGAGCGGCCTCGGAGGGAACGGAGGTAGGCTGCGCGGCTCGGCGTGCGCCGGCTATACGGAATCGGTAGCCTTGCGCGCGCCGATCCAGGATTTTAGCGGATACGCGCGGCTACGTGCGTATCTACTAAAATCAAGCGTACTTTTGTTTGCGCCTGATGCGCCAACAAAAGTACACCAAATCGCGCTGTTTGAAAATCTACCCGAATGTTATGTTTGGTCTTTTCTTCCTGGAGGCTCCACGATTCGAGAATCATTGCTGGTCTTGTCTGAGTGACAAAACAATCTAAGGAAAGTAATTCCGTTCCTTTTTATATGAATAAGAAATTTTAAAATGTTTAAAAAAGAAGTAGGGACAGATGATTATATATAAGAACATAAGAACATAAGAAATTGCCATGCTGGGTCAGACCAAGGGTCCATCAAGTCCAGCATCCTGTTTCCAACAGAGGCCAAAACCAGGCCACAAGAACCTGGCAATTACCCAAACACTAAGAAGATCCCATGCTACTGATGCAATTAATAGCAGTGGCTATTCCAGAAGTAAAATTGATTAATAGCCATTAATGGACTTCTCCTCCAAGAACTTATCCAAACCTTTTTTGAACCCAGCTACACTAACTGCACTAACCACATCCTCTGGCAACAAATTCCAGAGCTTTATTGTGCGTTGAGTGAAAAAGAATTTTCTCCGATTAGTCTTTAATGAGCTACTTGTTAACTTCATGGAATGCCCCCTAGTCCTTCTATTATTCGAAAGTGAAAATAACCGAGTCACATCTACTCGTTCAAGACCTCTCATGATCTTAAAGACCTCTATCATATCCCCCCTCAGCCGTCTCTTCTCGTACATGTGTACATGTGTACATGTGTAAAAGCAGAAATTTAGTTCCACACACATGGGTGTTATGATGGTCCATTGCACTATGAGGTTTCCTGATAATAAGCAATATTAACTCTTTGATGAATGCTTGATTTTTGTTTCATTGCAAAGAAACTGAAAAATCTTTTTTAAATGTATAAATTTTTCATTTTCAGGAAATGGTTTACCCTATTAGCTAATAGAACACACTACTAATAGTGAGCATTATTTTCAAATAGGGCACATTGGACCTTATTTTCCAAGTGGCTCGCACGCGATAAGGGATGTTTCGCATGTGAAAAGTCCCTTATCGCGTGCAATACCAAAATGGGGGCGGAGTTGGCCGGCGCCATTTTGCACAAAATGGCGCCGGCCGTACGGCAAAACGATTCGACTGCAGGAGGTCGTTCCCGGACCCCCGCTGGACTTTTGGCAAGTCTTGTGGGGGTCAGGAGGCCCCCCCAAGCTGGCCAAAAGTCCCTGGGGGTCCAGCGGGGGTCCGGGAGCGATCTCCTACGCTCCTGATGTCGGGGGACAAAAAACAAATCGGCGCCGGTGCTACCTTTGTCCTGTCATATGACAGGGCAAAGGTAGCGCCGGCGCCATTTCTACAACGCACTGCAGGCCCGAGAGTAAAAGATCACACCAGGACCCCCGCTCTGGACCCCAGGTAATTTAAGGCATTTTGGGGGGGTTCGGGAGGGTGGGGGATTTATTTTAAAGGGTCGGGTGGGTTTTAGGGTTGTTTTAGTGTGCCAGTTTTTCCGCCCTCCCCCTTCCCCTCCCCCTTCTCCCGATTTACGATTTGTGACGATAAATCGGGGGAATTCCTATTGTATCGCGCTTCTAATGATTTTTAACGATTTAAAATATATCGGACGATATTTTAAATCGTCAAAAAACGATTCACATCCCTAATGTCCAGTGCACATTCTGTAGATCAGGGGTATGATCTGGATGTGAATACTTGTGAACCGTTGTGACAGCAGGTAGCTTAACGACGTTATAGAAAAGATTTTAAATAAATAAATAAAATAAATATAAGGCCTTGTTAGGCCACTAAAGTCTGTTCTGTATGCATAATGGAGAATTATCCAGTAAAGGGAGGTTCTGAGAAGTGTGTATCTAGTGTTGTGTGATGGTGGCTGCCTTCCCACAAAGGAAGGTTTATAAAAGTGCCTCTCACAAGGTCAGATGAAGAGATGTGGGCATCTATATGTGAGTCTTGAGGAGTCTTAAGACTAAATAGTTTGTAGTCTAGGGACTTTAAGTTTAAAGATTTGTAAAGAAAGTTTGCTGAATGAATAGTGGAGAAGCCTCCTCCAGTACAGCTAAGGACCATCCAGGAGGATAAGGATCCCAAAAGTCTACAGAGACACCAGTTCTGCCTGGGGAAACTCACAGTTGGAAAAGTGACGAAATGAGTAAAGGTTCCCTGTCTGGTTCTTCAGTGGGATCCTTGGTAAGGAGCTTGAGAGAGATCAGTATCTAGATGATTTTTGCTGCAATAATTAAGAACAAACTGTTAGAAACAACAGTGAATGGTATTTGTGACTGGACTGAGAAACTGTTGTTGAGCTCAAATGTTGAACTGTGTTTTTCCAGTGTTCCATTAACTTTTTTGTTTTAATTTTATGGATTATGAAATTGGATGTTTGCAATAAATATGTGTTTCTGTTTTTTTGGAACAATAATTTTTGTTTATTTGTATGTGAGACATCCCTTGGGCCCCTTAGCAATTGCTATTCCTCAGTGGAAAGAACCCTGTGGCAGGGTTGCGGAAAGGATTTTCCCACCTCTGCAATGCAAGAAGATGACCTCCAGCAAAGAGGGGTTACAATTAGATTAAAGCAAAGTGTTTGACACTGTTCTATATGGGAAGCTCAAAGAGCCTTGACAGCCTAGGGATATGCCTCAAGTTGCTTGACTGTGTTAGAAACTGTAGTGGTGACTGAAACTCAGTCCAAGGAAAGAAGAATTTTAGCTGGAGTCTCTCAGTTTTAGAACCAGTTCTGTTTATTATGCTGTGAATTATATTACTGGGAAATTAGAAGGGAAAATATGTGTTTTTGCAGATGATGCTAGGATTTGTAACAGAATGGATACCCCTGCAGAAGAAGACAGAATGTAGAGCGACTTAGGAATGTGATGAGTGAGCAAGTGCTTTGTAGTTAACGGGCCATTTTTCAAAGATTTAGGCCTGGATTTTCTAAGGTCACAGACCTTAGAAAATCCTGTGGTAACGGGGGGCGGGGAGGCGAAGTGGGGGGCGGGGCTGCGAAAGATGGCAGCGATTGCACCTCCGCGGTGCCACGAGATGGTCTGTACCCTGATCCATCAGTTTCCTTTCACACAACTCTTGAATATTAATTTTGACATTAATTTTCAGTTAAAATACTCAAGAATAATATAAAACTATGATTGAAACAGATATGTTTTTTCCATACATAAACACAATTATAAAAATGAAAAGAGAAAAATGTCTCTTATTCCCTCCTCCTTCCTTGCCAATACACCCCCTATTGGGGAAAATAGAATAGGTAAGGCAGCTATAAAATGCCTATAAAGAATCTACACAATATCTAGCAGAATATCTCACCTTAGTCACCTCAGTCATGCAGAACTTCACAAAATGCAAAATAAAGTAACCATAAACAAATATAAATAGAAACATGCAGACAAATCTGAACTGCAAATTGCAACAAGCCAAACTAGGTATGCAATGTAACAATGGAAAAAGAGAAACATCAACATGACTCATAAAATATTGAACAAAAAAATTAGGAAATATAACACATCAATCATAATAGCAAACCCATACCAATAAAAAGAATATATATTTCAAAACAGCTAATAATTAAAAATTCATACACACATTTTTTTTTAGTTTCTACACACCAATAAAATATTTTAAAACAGCAGACATGACAATAAACACCCAATAATTAAAACTTTGAAGGAAAAAAACTCTATCTAAAAAAGTTTGATTTCTAGTCACCCTGAGATTATCATTCATTAATTGGGGTGGGGGGAGGGGGCACACAAATGTTCTCCTCTGTCTCTCTAACATACACATACATTCCAACATACACTATCTGGACTGGATTTGAAATTGTTAACAAATGGAGCCTATGTGTCCTGCCTCATCTCTGATATAGAGAGACTGACTATATAGAGATGAGCCAGTTCAAAGTAACATAGTTAATGACAGCACATAAAACCAGTACATGCAGACTCATGCCCAGCAAGTTCCTTAGGGTAGTAACTGATGCTCTGTACAGGTTACCCCCATGCAGAAATGTTACACCTAAAGCTAAAAGAGGTTAATCCATTTCTTCATTTCCATTCTCTAATCCAGAGGTTGGCAACCTATGGCACTCGAGGCCATTTTTAGTGGCACAGCACAGCAGTGCAGCATAACAGCAGTACTGAAGAGATGAAAGGAGAGTCTCACTGCCGCCGATTCAAACAGGTAGCCCCGAGTCACATATGCATCACATATGCATCACCCCCACCAGCTCCTGCGCTGGTAACAGGAGTTGTATTTAACTGAATTCCATCTCTTGTTGCCACAAAGCCAGTCTTGCAGCGCTTATCGTGAGACCAGCCTTGTGGCAGCAGGAGATGACATTTCGTTAACCGTGATTCCTACTGCTTAGGGATGTGAATCGGGTGCCCGATTGTTCTCGCTTTGTGGTTCGTTGGGCCGTGGGAAAATCTCATTTTCCCTCGGATCGCCTTTTTTTCTGTGGAAAATCAGTTTTTGGCTTAGTGCACGCTAACGGGAGCTAGCGCGCATAACAAAAAATAGCAAAAAATAGCAAGAAATTTAAAAAAAAGGTTTTTTGTTACTGCGTGCTAACATGGGGTAGCGTGTACTAAGCCGAAAAACGATTTTTATGAAAATTCGGGGGGGGAGTGATCATTTCATTTTTTTCCCGATATATAACAAATTTAGAAATATCGTACGATATTTCTATTCGTTAGAAAAACAATTCACATCCCTACTGCTGCTACACGTGCCACGATTCAGTAGGTTACAGTGGCAGAAGAGAGAGAGAGAGAGAGGATGGATGGAGCAGCCGAAGAGCCCATGGCAATGCCATGGATCTGTAAATAAAAATGTCCTTCAAATTTGAAATGATTATGTTTCAAAACTAATCTTGCTATTTGGAATAAGTGACAGAAAAAATTTTGGAGCGTATGTATGCCTTGGTTATGGGAAAAGATTGTGTTTATTAACTAGCACATTTAAACATTGTCGTTATTCTTTTTCTGCAGAAGCAAAAAAAATATCGTCCCTGACGAAGCATTTAAGAAACACGAGCCGGCTGGCAAAAACATGAGTGATCCTTCAGCATCGCTCATCTTAAAAGGATAAGTGTTAACAAAAATAATATATATATTTTAAAAAATGTGTAACCAAGACCAATGATTATAAAAGTCAAGCAACTACATATGAGGATATTCATGTAGTAATATAGGTATTTATTACCAGTGAGAGTATATGCATACACATTGAAAGCTCTCATATATAATATATGAGGTCTGGTTCCACAATTAAAAAAAAAAGGTTTCCAATTTTTTGATGATGTTCGTTTGATTATATGTTATGTGTTACATCGCATGCGCAGTTTTGCATTGTAAGATAGAGGGTCTAATTATCAAATTTTCCCTATCCTATCAGTAAGTACACACACAGAGAAAATGTATAAATTTCAATATAAATTTTACAAAATTGTATTTAAACAATACTTGTATATCAAAACCTATCTTGACATTTAAAATCTAACTATCTCAACCATACTGTATTCATACCGTTTAAAAACATATAGCACCATTAAACATTTATTAACCCTTATATATATATATATCTTTCTTTGTTATTCTTTTTTCCACTTTCAATGGTCCCTCTTCTATCCCACACTCTTTAATCGTATTTGGTTCTTATTTTCGTTTTCTCAAAACTTCATTATTTCATCGCATCATAAACATAATGTAATCCTCTTCCCAGCGCTCCCGTAACAAGCCTCTCTCACCAAATCCTGTACTCCACTGAGAATTAGATCTAAAATTGCTCCCTCTCTCATCCGTTCCTGAATCAATTGCTCCATAAAACTGTGGAATTCATTGCCAGAGTTTGTGGTGAAAGCTATTAGTTTAGCTGTTTTTAAAAAGCTTTGGACAAATTCCTGGAGGAAAAGTCCATAAACCATTATTAAAGGTGGAGTTACAGAAATCCACTTCTTATCCCTGGGATAAGCAGCATGGTATCTATCTACTAGAGATGTGAATCGTGTGATCGATCGTCTTAACGATCGATTTCGGCTGGGGGGGGGAGGGAATCGGATCGTCGCGGTTTTGTTTTTTTTAAATCGTGTAAATTGTAAATCAGGGGAGGGCGGGAAAACCGGCACACTAAAAC
The DNA here is from genome assembly GCF_901001135.1 of Rhinatrema bivittatum. Taxonomy (NCBI): domain Eukaryota; kingdom Metazoa; phylum Chordata; class Amphibia; order Gymnophiona; family Rhinatrematidae; genus Rhinatrema; species Rhinatrema bivittatum. The sequence goes on along the minus strand of NC_042617.1, from coordinate 82,334,323 downwards.
AACCCTAAAACCCACCCCAACCCTTTAAAATAAATCCCCCACCCTCCCGTACCCCCCCCCCAAATGTCTTAAATTACCTGGGGTCCAGTGGGGGGGGTCCCGCTGTGATCTTCCACTCTCGGGCCACGGGTGCGTTAAGAGAAATGGCGCCGGCGCTACCTTTGCCCTGGTAGCGCCGGCGCCATTTTGGTTCCTGACCCCCGACGTCACGAGCACAGGAGATCGCTCCCGGACCCCCGCTGGACCCCCAGGGAGTTTTGGCCAGCTTGGGGGGGGCCTCCTGACCCCCAGAAGACTTGCCAAAAGTCCAGCGGTGGTCCGGAAGCGACCTCCTGCACTCGAATCGTATTTGCCGTATTGCAAAATGGCGCCGGCCATACGGCCATACGGCCGGCGCCATTTTGCAATACATAATCCTGCGCTCCACTGTGCGTTATTAGAAAAGGCCATGGGTGCATTAATACAAAATGGTGCCAGCCATATGGCCATATTGCCGTATTGCAAAATGGCGCTGGCCGTATGGCCGTATGGCCGGCGCCATTTTGCAATACGGCAAATACGATTCGAGTGCAGGAGGTCGCTCCCGGACCCCCGCTGGACTTTTGGCAAGTCTTGTGGGGGTCAGGAGGCCCCCCCAAGCTGGCCAAAAGTCCCTGGGGGTCCAGCGGGGGTCCGGGAGCGATCTCCTGCGCTCGTGACGTCGGGGGACAGGAGCCATTTCTATTAACGCACCCGTGGCCCGAGAGTGGAAGATCACAGCGGGACCCCCCACTGGACCCCAGGTAATTTAAGACATTTGGGGGGGGGTTCGGGAGGGTGGGGGATTTATTTTAAAGGGTCGGGGTGGGTTTTAAGGTTGTTTTAGTGTGCCGGTTTTCCCGCCCTCCCCCTTCCCCTCCCCCTTCCCCCGATTTACGATTTTTGACGATAAATCGGGGGAATTCCTATTGTATATCGCCTCTAACGATTTTTGACGATTTAAAATATATCGGACGATATTTTAATCGTCAAAAAACGATTCACATCCCTAGTGTGTGCTGAGAGCATTTTAAAAGCTGCCCAGATGAGCCCATAAATGCCATAGCATGAGCATCTTGGAAGCTTTCAAAAAGGGTCTGAGTGAGGCATGGGCTTTTTGAGGCATGAACTTTTGATGTGTGTGTAAATATGCAATCTGGCATGGCTAAGGCCCCCTGTGATGTAACTTTACTTCTGCTATGGATGATGTGTAAGTTAAAAAAATAAAGATAAATTGGCAGATCGGTGGGATTTTAAGGGTCTGGGATAACTGGGAGGAGTGAAGGCTATTAAACCAGAAGGGTTTGGAAGACCTAGCTCTTAACTGGTAAAACTGGGGATGAACTGGTAAAACTGGAAATGGCCTTTGTATGTACCCCTTTCAAAATCCCCGGTTTAGGTGGTAGAAGTAGAATTTATGCACATATACACTCGCTACTTGAAATTTGGTGCACATGTGCAAGCACCAGGCTATTTTATAACATGCACTCATATATGCCTCATCCCTGGGTGTGTGCCTGTGCACTGGTGTGAAACTTACCTTTTTAGAGTGAGTATGTCAATGCATTGAATGAGTGTATATGTTATGCATGAAAATAAATTAGGTCTTGCTCTTGTAAAAACCTATTTATGCGCATGTAAGTTGGTATATATTAAAACATATGCATGTATGTTGCCCATTTTCCAAGTCCTCCAACAATTCACCCAGTCTGTCTCCAGGTCCTGCTAGTTCTTCAGCCTGAACTTTCTCCCAGTTCACCTAGACCTCCCTCCCACCCAATGAATAGTATGTGATAAACAGGTCTGATATCATTTATGCAAGATAAGTAGCAGGTTTAAAATTAAAATTAAGTGAGTTGTCAAATGTACATGTGTAAGTCTATTATAAAAAAGCAGCTTTCACTTAACTGTTGGCCCCACCCATGAATGTTTATGTGCATGCAAAACCTAACGTATGAGCATGTTTATAAGATACTGATTACACAAAATCAGGATACTTATGCATGTATATGCTAATTTTTACACACGTAACTCTGAAAATTCACCCTGTTATCTATGAGCTAAGAAGTTAACACCAAGTCTGAGGTAGAAGTTAAAAATTAGGTATTAGTGAGTGTGCAATAAACAGCATAAGAAGGAAAGCATACAGTATTATTTCAGTATACAAACACTATAGTTCATTTACAATCTACTTTTTAACTCAGCTAAAAATAACTCAGTTGCTAACAATATGGCTATATATTATTTAAGTTGCTATGCTACGGGAAATTTAGAAACAGTGCAATCAATGCAGATAATCAAGTAGATCCTTTTGAAAATTGACCTTTCACACACTGCAGTGCTCATCTATTTGTTTTGTCATCTAGCCAGCTCCTCAATCAAGAGGGACTTCTCCATTTTCTTGATTGTTTGTTTTTTTCCACAGAATTTTCTGTTCGTGACATTGGGGTGGATCTGTTCCCCCACCTCTTTTTCGATTACTGAGGGGTAGACACAATTTTTGAAAGTTGTGTATTTCACTGCCTTTCCCCACATTTACCACCTTCTTCTATTAGAGTTCCTTATTTTTTTACGATCCTTATGAGTATGTTGGTTGCACTAGTTAACAGGCCATTTACCCAGTGTTATTTTTGTATTACTTGATATAAAATAAGAAAACTGCAAGTTTAATATCGTACTTCACTACTGTACTTTTCCCATTTAATATTCTGGTTCTATTTCCTGTCCACTTACACAACGCTAGTACAAGGGTTAATTACTGTTTTGTTCTGGTGTGTTGATTTTATCTGGTCTGTGGTACCACAAGTGAGAGGTTGTTTGGGAAGAGCACAGAAGTGTGGTAGTGAGGGTGACTGGAAGCCTGTCTCATCCCCCACTCAGGCTATGAACCCAAAGATAAATCATATTAGTAAATATAATTTCTCATGTGGTACTCCCCATCCCAAGCATAGGGGTAAGTCCTAGTCTGGACCAAGGAGGGGGAGGGGGCACCGCTGGAGAAGTAGATTTTTTTTTAAATGTATACGGCTATCTGACTTAGCTGATTAGAAACTTTGCTGCTACTTATCCAGAGAAGTCAGAGCTGAATAAATAGCAACTTTGCTGCCACTTAGCCGAAGAAGTCAGAATTTCTCTGGATACGTTTTGCTACTTAGCTGGATAAGTTAGAACTTGTCTGGATAAGTGCTTCTTTCAAGATTTAGTCAGATAAATCAAAATGTATCTGAGTAAGTAATGCGCAATTGCTATACCTGAGCATGTTTACATCTAGCTTTATATACATGGAGATTTAACCTGAGTAATTTGCATACATTTACCCTTGCGTGTCAACTTTTACGCAAGTGTAACGGACACTCCAGCTCCATTATCAATAAACTCTGGGTATTTCCTATAGTTATTTCTGTACAGGTTAGAGAAGGAAGGGAGAAACCATTCATATGCAGACCCTCCCATGGAGGGTACCGGAATGGACATCCCCTTAGAGATGTTATATAGAAGTTCTCTACTGAGAACTCTGGGGACAGTGTGAGTTATTTTTGAAGTTATAGGAGGTATTTAGGAACTGTTTTTGTTGGAGTTTTGGGCCTGCTCTAGGGACTCCAACAAAACCTGTTGGAAGTCTATGAATTAGGTTGGGGATCTCCCTTTCCTATCCACTCCCTGGTGGGAAAGGTCTGCATCCTGGGGCTATCTTGGGCTCTTGACTTTAATTTGTAGGACACCTGAAGAAACCCTGTGCACCACATGGCTCAGGGCACAGGGAACCTTATTTCTGTGGCTGCCCAGGTTAGGCAAGACGCATATCTCTACACCCTCAGCGAGGTCAGAGAAAATGGTGACCCGATGCCAGGATCTTCTGGTGTTATTCTCGGTTTTTGGAAAAGAAGATTTTTTTGTGAGAAGACCTGGGAGGAAGTTTTGGCTGCTCTTCTTCCTGCCCATCATAAGAAACAATCAGAGCTGCAGTTCCAATCTGGATCCTTCCCATCAGGGATTCATCTGAACCAAGAGCATACTGAAATCCAGCTAACTATGAGTAAAGAAATAATTGAGAACACTGAGGACACCCAGCTGGAGTTTTCACCCTGGGAAGAGAGAGAACATAAGAACATAAGAACATGCCATACTGGGTCAGACCAAGGGTCCATCAAGCCCAGCACCCTGTTTCCAACAGTGGCCAATCCAGGCCATAAGAACCTGGCAAGTACCCCAAAACTAAGTTTATCCCATGTTACCGTTGCTAGTAATAGCAGTGGCTATTTTCTAAGTCAACTCACTTAATAGCAGGTAATGGACTTCTCCTCCAAGATTTAGGCTCTCTGTGCAGAGATAGTGACTTTCTAATTTTACCAGTTTAGAAGGGAGGTCCTGCCCATCTAAGGGATACCCTGCCCACCTGGGGATTCTACTTTGTCTAAGTCCTGGAGGGTAGAAGTTCTCTTGCCTTGGTATAAGAGATTTCTGCACAGACAGAGGAAGGAAACTGTAACAGACAAAGAAATCCTGTAGTACTGTGGATTAAGTTTAATTGTGTCATTCTCATCTGACCTTTTGCAAAAATAAAGAAGTTTAATTTTGGACAGTAATAAAGTGACTCCCGTGTGGTGATTGGCATATTTAGTATACACAGTGAGAAAACAGTGCCCCTCTCCTAGGGGCACAGATGTAGGTAAAAAGGATCACCCTTAGTACTCTGGGCCTTAGAAGTTAACTCCCCCCCCCCCGCCCCCCAAAAAAAAGGATGCTAGCCCTGAAAAGAGAGAGAGATATGCTAACGCTAGCCAGGAGTGATTCCAGCCCTGAAGAGAATCTAAATCTTTGTATGGCCCAGTGAAGTGTAGTAAACTCTCAGGGGTGGGTTTCCACATGTAAGTCAGGAAATTTTCTACCATCCGCGTGGCAATTAAATTACCAGTTTTATTATTTAATTTACCAGTTCACGCAGTCCATCTTCTGATCATCAAGACCCTCCTGGGTCTTCAGCCTCAACTCCCCCCATTTCACCAACATCCCCCACCCAGTCAGTATTTCCTTTTTAAGACAATTAAAATCACTTATTCCAGATATAGAAAATGTATAAATATATGCACATAAGCTGCCAAGTTTGCATACATAAGTTGCTTATAAAATAGCAATTTACATAAATGTTCCAGAACACTCCTGGCTTGCTCCTTTGTATTACACATGTAAATTACTCGCTTACCCTTACTGATATATATATTGTGAGGTGTATAAAATAGTAACTTACACACATATGTGCTGATTTTTATGTATGCAACTCTTTAAAAATTCACCTTTTAAGGAGCATATTGTGCTGGCTCTGCAACAATTACACTATCAGTAGCTCAGTGTTCATATTTTAAATTGAAAATGCTGGTTGATAAGAACACAACCTTCCTGGCTGATTGCATAACTCAATATGTTCCTCTTTGTACTTTGTGAACTGCTGAGCAATTATTGGTGTATATTCCATATTTTAGGGAACAACACTTTCAATGAACAAAGAATCCAGCTTTTTCAATCACTGGCCCAAGGCTTTGGAATGATCTTCCCCCAGGAGCTTCAAGACATTACAGATTGCAAACTCTTTTGCAAAAAGTTAAAAACTCATCTGTTTTAGTTTGGGCCGGATTTTAAAAAGCCTACACGTGCAAATCCATTGGATTAATGTGTGTTGGTGGGTTACATGCACCAGGCCTATTTTAGAAAGGCCTGGTGACGTGCGTAAAGCCCCGGGACGTGTCTAAGTCCTGGGGCTTTGGGAAGGGATGGAGAGGGGATGGGGAGGGGAGGGGGAAGGGTGGGGTGGGCCCAGAGGCCTCCGGCACAGCAGCCATTTGACGCTGTGTTGGAGGATTGTGTGCCAGCCAGGTGCTAGCAGTTAAAACAATTTTTTTTTTTGGGGGGGGCCTAGATTAGGGATAGGGGGTGGGTTGGTTATGGGAAGGGGAAGGGAGGTAAGGGTAGGGGGTTGGAAACGGATGAAGGCCACGGACGTCGGCGCATGCAGGGTGCACAATTGTGCACCCCCTTATGCGCACCGACCCCTGATTTTATAACATGCGTGCACTTGCGCGCACATGTTATAAAATCGGGCATCCATGTGTGCGTGCCGGGTAGCGCGTGCCATGTGTGCGTGCCGGGTAGCAGTTTTGCTACTTAGCTAGATAAGTTAGAACTTGTCTGGATAAGTGCTTCTTTCAAGATTTAGTCAGATAAATCAAAATGTATCTGAATAAGTAATGCGCAATTGCTATACCTGAGCATTTTTACATCTAGCTTTATATACATGGAGATTTAACCTGAGTAATTTGCATACATTTACCCTTGCGTGTCAACTTTTACGCAAGTGTAACGGACACTCCAGCTCCATTATCAATAAACTCTGGGTATTTCCTATAGTTATTTCTGTACAGGTTAGAGAAGGAAGGGAGAAACCATTCATATGCAGACCCTCCCATGGAGGGTACCGGAATGGACATCCCCTTAGAGATGTTATATAGAAGTTCTCTACTGAGAACTCTGGGGACAGTGTGAGTTATTTTTGAAGTTATAGGAGGTATTTAGGAACTGTTTTTGTTGGAGTTTTGGGCCTGCTCTAGGGACTCCAACAAAACCTGTTGGAAGTCTATGAATTAGGTTGGGGATCTCCATTTCCTATCCACTCCCTGGTGGGAAAGGTCTGCATCCTGGGGCTATTTTGGGCTCTTGAAAGACTTTAATTTGTAGGACACCTGAAGAAACCCTGTGCACCACATGGCTCAGGGCACAGGGAACCTTATTTCTGTGGCTGCCCAGGTTAGGCAAGATGCATATCTCTACACCCTCAGCACGCACATGGCGTGTCCATGTGCATGCCGGGTAGCGCACGCACATGGACACGCGCAAGTTTATAAAATCTATCCCTTAGCTTTTTCTTAATTTTGTATGGGCCTTCTTGATATCCTGAAATATGTATGTGTAACCCTAAACCTTGGGTAGATAAAATGAAGAGAGGCATTCTCCTGTATGGGTAAGGGTCATCCTCCAAATGTATGTAGTAGATTACGAAGTTAGGACATGCAGATGGTGAAATGGAGCTGTATAGAGGTACAATCAGGTAGTAGTATACCACAACTCTTCCTGCATGAAGTCTGACCCCATGCTACCCATTACTACTGGCCCAAATGAAGTACCACATACACCACCTCAAAATATCCACTCTTAAATATTATTCCTGAGTTTTTTCAGCCAGCAATTGTGCAGATTTTTTTGGCATGGGGCAAAACATTATCCATTCTGAATACTCAGAATTAATGAGAATTGACAGTAGATTTTGTTTAAACAAAGTAATAGGTATCCCCCATAGCGTAGAGCACAGCAGTACTTCTAAGAACATAAGAACATTAAAAACATGCCATACTGGTTCATATCAAGAGTCCATCAAGCGCAGCATCCTGTTTCCAACAGTGGCCAATCCAGGCTATAAGTACTTGGCAAGTACCCAAAAAGTAAGCATATACTAATGCTAGTAATAGCAGTGGCTATTTTCTAACAGGCCGATACAGTAAGGAGCGGTAGGAAGAGCTGCGTTAGTGCCGGGCGCACCCACATTTGCCACACCACAGTCCGGCTCACCTACCGCTCGATACTGTATTTAAATAGCTTGCAAATGCAAGCCGCGTCCAAGAAGCGTCCGTGAAGCGTTAGGCCCGCGCAACCCATTTTACACCTATACATTTAAAGTACTCTAATTCCAATTCCTTTAGCAACTTAAACTTAACTAGGAACTCAATAGATGAAGGCAGCAGTCCAGCAGCAAGAGAGGGGTTTTCCAGATTTTTGCATTGAGTGTCACATGTATGATTTTTTACTCACCAGTGAGAGATTGTATTTGTGCATCTAGTGCAAAGAACTCCTGGCTCTCCGAGAATGAGTCCAATTCCTGGAGGCTAGAGTGGCAGAAGAGCTGAGACAGAAAGAGAGATACATTGATGAGTCCTTTAGCGACATAGTAGCCAAGTCCCAATCAGTTTGGCAGCCCGGTACTGCCTTGGATTAGAAAGGTCTCCTGGTTGGAGAACATCACCCTGGTATAGCAGGAAGTGATCCTGTAGCAAGGGCCTGCTCTCTAGGTGATGCATTGTCCTCTAGCATTGAGGACAAGACTCCCAGTGCTACTGCCCAGCCAATGAAAGCACATGGATGGGCGTGCGTGACGTATGCCGTGACGTCACACACACGCGTTCATGTGCTTTCATTGGCTTGAGCGCCCGTCAATTTGGGTGCTCAAGCCAATGGCTAGAGCCAGCGAAGCGCATGACGTCACGGCGTAATGCTTCGTCATGCGCCGTGACGTCATGCGCTTCGCTGGCTCTAGCCAGCCACTCAATGCAAAAATCTGGAAAACCCCTCTCTTGCTGCTGGACTGCTGCCTTCATCTATTGAGTTCCTAGTTAAGTTTAAGTTGCTAAAGGAGTTGGAATTAGAGTAATTTAAATGTATAGGTGTAAATTAATCTGCTAGTGTCCTACAAGGGTATGATTAAACTCTCAATAAGGGCTAGTGCAATAGTATGATTTAGATAAGAGCCTGATTGAATTTTAATTAGAAAGTGCCTCTTGCCTAAAAATCAAGGGTTGAGCTAGGGTTGGGTGGGTGGGAAAGACAGACAGTTGAATTAACTCCCTCTGGCTTGCTTATTATCTCAGACACACACAAACTCTAAAGAATATATCCCACTATTTCACCTCCCTCCAAAGATTTTTAAGTCCTAAGATTTCCCAAAGCTATACTTAACAATCGTCTTCAGCCTCCATTAAGTTGATATTCACTGAAAGGATTGAGAGATTTGAAATTCGCACATCATTGCAGTAGAAGAGGGCACACTTCTGGCCCTCTTCTACTGCAAAAGGTGCGGGGCCTCTGAAAGCTGGGGCTGTGAAGTTCAAAGTCTGGATCACTCACTGTTATCTCTAGAATCCTCTCCAGGGAGATGCTGGGAGCAATATGCAGATGAGCCTTCCAGTCGTCTTCTGCTGCAAAAGGTTCAGGGCTTCTGGAAGCTGGGGCTGAGGAGTTCAAAGCCTGGATTACTCACTGTGACTTCTGGAGTCCTCTCCCAGGGGATGCTGGGAGCAGTATGCAGATGAGCCTTTTGGTCCTTTCCTTGAGTGAAAGAGCTCCTGTGGTGCTTCACTTCCACTGGTAGGGTCTCCAGGCCAGCAATCCCACAGGCAGGCCACTCCAGGCCTCTACATCCTGAAGATTCCTTCCTTTGCCTGTCGTATTTCCCAAGGGCAGGTCTTCCAAGAGGAGAAGAAGGGCCAAGTCCTGCCAAAAGCACCCATTTTTCTACCTCTTACTAAACCCCATTCCATCAATCACACACCAGAGATTCACATATCCCAGAACCCAACAATATTGAACACAAACTTTGCATTGTTCTCCCTGTGAAATGTCATCCAATGGCCATTTGCTCTTACTCCAATTTCAACATTCAAATACATTCCTCAAACATATAAAACATGATTGGTCCACCTAGATTCTTTGTGCCACTGGAAACCGAAACAAGGGTCCAATTTGGGGATCTCCCCACATTTTCTCTTACCCAAACATGGTCCTAGTCCCCCAAACCACCAGGTTCAGGATCAGGTACTTGACTGTCTTGATTACTTGCTACTTTAGCTCCCACAGTCCATAAGCAGAGCCACCATTGGGAACTGAAAAACACCAAGAAAACACACTCCTCCTTTTTTTTTTTTTTACAATGGCATCAAATATCACAACTTTACAATTGCACATCCAATTAGGAAGATTCACAACCATCCTAACTCTATTTTATTCTTTAAAATGCCATCCGGTGGCCATTTACTCTAACTACAATTTCAACATTCAAATACATTTCACATGCATGCAAAACACAATGGGGTAGATTTTCAGACGAGCGCGAACAGCCTACTTTTGTTTGCGCTCCAGGCGCAAACAAAAGTACGCTGGATTTTAGTAGATACGCGCGTAGTCGCGCGTATCTACTAAAATCCTGGATCGGCGCGCGCAAGGCTATCGATTTTGTATAGCCTGCGCGCGCCGAGCCGCGCTGCCTCCCCCCGTTCCCTCCAAGGCCGCTCCGAAATCGGAGCGGCCTTGGAGGGAACTTTCCTTTGCCCTCCCCTCACCTTCCCCTCCCTTCCCCTACCTAACCCACCCGCCCGGCCCTGTCTACACCCCCCCCTTACCTTTGTCGGGGGATTTACGCCTCCCGGAGGGAGACGTAAATCCCCGCGCGCCAGCGGGCCTGCTGCGCGCCGGGCCGCGACCTGGGGGCGGGTACGGAGGGCGCGGCCACGCCCCCGGGCCGTAGCCACGCCCCCGAACCCGCCCCCAAAACGCTGCCGACACGCCCCCGGAACGCCGCGACGACCGGGCCCGCCCCCCGACACGCCCCCGACAACGCCCCCCTCCGAGAACCCCGGGACTTACGCGAGTCCCGGGGCTCTGCGCGCGCCGGGAGGCCTATGTAAAATAGGCTTCCCGGCGCGCAGGGCCCTGCTCGCCTAAATCCGCCCGGTTTTGGGCGGATTTAGGCGAGCAGGGCTCTGAAAATCTACCCCAATAAGCCCAAGGTCTCCCCCACCCAGAGTATCATGTGTCACTGCAAACCAAAATGAAGATTGTGAGTCTGTCCATTAAGTTAGAACTGGACATGCAATTTTTTAGCATGTATATACTATTTAGCTCATAGATCTTATGAACTCATAAAATGTACAGTTGTAGGGGTTGGTGTGCATTCTAATACCATGTTCACACTACTGTGGTAATCTTTTCAGGTGTCAATATTAAAATTATTTTATATGGGTTAAAATGTGCTTTGAAAATACCCCCCCCCCCCCAAACTCATACGTAGGTAAACATATGTGTGCTGTACAGCATAGAACCAATATAATGTCCCCATGCGCACAGTGATAATGCAGGAGAAAGAACAAAGTGTACATGAAGACTTAAAGTATGAGCATGAAGGGAACTCATAGTGAAAATGTTCTGCCAGTGCAGCGTGGTTTGGTAGATGTTTAAAAGGTGGAATGGTTTACACAACATCAGGATGAGTGGAGAAAGAGCCAGTGCTGATATAGATACTGTACAAGCCACCACAGCAAGTTTTCACTGTTGATGAACACTCCTTTTCTGGAAGCACATGTGTGACGGAACCTTTATTGTTAAGAAAGAAAAGCCTGAGCCAGGTTTTAAAGCTGTCAAAGATCATCTGATTCTTCTTCTAAGAGATCATGCGGCAGGTAATTTTAAATTGAAGCTCCTGTTGGTGTAACATTCTGAAAAATCAAAGGCCATGGAAAAAGATGCAAAACCAAAGTTAGCTATCATTTGATCCAAAAAGAAGGCCTGGGTGACTAACCATTTTTCAGGAGTGGTTCACAAATTTTTGGGCCTGCAGGGGAATATAATTGTGCCATTAAGAATTTTTCCAACAAGGTATTGATAATCATAGACAGTGTCTCATGCAATCAGCTTGGAGAATTTGTCTAGCACGAGCGCTGAATATACCTCTCCAAGTACCGAACAGAAATGATCCATCATGTACACTATGGAATGTTTTGGGTTTTTAGGATATCTATAACGTTAATGAATGTGTAAGAAATAGATTTACATACATTGTAGACCAAGTGTTTGCAAATCTATCTATAGGAGCCAACTTTTAAAAATAATTGGGGAAGCTGAACTCAACACAAAATAGAGCACCCCCAGCCCAACAGAAGAAAACATAACACAGTGGGTGGCCAGTGTCACTGACCTGCCTACATTTAAATGTCCAAAAAGGAGCAGATAATATGGTCATTGGAAAGACTCATGTGGGCAGGCCAAAACAAAACTAGGGAACCCTCAATGTCCCACCAGTTATTCATCTCCCCAACCCCAGCTCATTGCCAACAGTCTCCTTCCTCATGCTCCATTACCATCCTCAATTCTATTCCCCCAAAACCCCAATCACACCACAGTCTCTTCCCCCTCTTTCACCTGCCACCACCATTTTTCTCAACCATATTTTCTCTCATTTTCCTTCGCTTCCTCTTCTCCTCATCTTTTCCTCTTCTCCCTCTCCCCTTCTCACACCAGCTGAACTCTTATGAGCTAATTTTTAAAACATGCACCGAAACAGGGAGATATGCGCGTGGCCGGGCCGCGTGTGCACTGCATCCATTTTCAAATACTTGCGGCCACACACATATCTCCCAGTATGTACACAACAAGGTTTGTTTTTTTTTAAAGGGGCAGGCCAGGAGCAGGATCTGGGCGGGCAGTGGGTGGGGCACAGGCGGGCCAGGACAGCACCATTAAGGCACTGTCCCATTGTCGTGCATGCCGGGATCGACAGAGCCGCGCAAGTTGCTGCTGTTCTAGACCTCGAGTAAGTGGCAAAACAAAAAAAAGATAGGATAGGCAGTGGGGATTTAGGGGTGGGGGTGATTAGGGGAAAAGGGAGGCAGGTTGGTTAAGGGGTTCAGGAATTCCACTCCTTTACCAGAGTGGACTGGGAGGGAAGTGGGAATCTAACCATTCGCGTCAATGCGAGCAACTTCCAAAATCCCCACCCCCTTCCACACGCACGTTGGCATTTGGTGTGCACATGCAGGCGCAGATATAAAAGCGGGTGCACATGTGTGTTTGGGTAGTGGATATTCTAACATGCACACATCGACACACGCATGTAAGAAAATCAGCACATCCGTGTATGAGCGTGGAAATCACATGCGTACAGATGCCAGCGCACATGATATAAAATCTACCTTTTAATTCTCTGTAACCTTCATGCACATACTTTGAATTTTACATTTTGGGGGAGGGGGTTTAATATCCCTCTTTCATGTCCATTTCTACATCCCCTTAGCCTACTCTGCTCCTCATTTGCCACTCACCTGATTGTCTCTGTTCTTCTCACAGGTCCGCTTTCCTCCCCTCCAGGGATCCCTCCTTAGCCAGCTATCCCCCCTCTTCAGGCTTGGTGCAATCATTCCTTTACTGATTTCCACTCTTCATCAATATTTTATGCTTCCCTTCATTGGCAGGCTCAGGTCACCTTTACATTTGTGATTCTCCCTCCTCCACAGACTTGGATCACTTCTCTGCCCTGCATGCCCTGAGCCCAGGCACATTGTTTTCTGGAATTTCTCCTACCTTCCTACCCCCATAGTACTTCTCCTGGCACCCAGATTCCAGGCCAAAGGCAGTCCCTTGCCACAGAGTCTGCATAGGACACTCCACCACGTGCATGTCCTGAGCCTTAACAAATCAACAGTCAGTATTTCCCTAGCTTGTGGTGCCTCCTGTTCTCAATTTGGAAATCCCAGAAATAACTCTGTCTTATGGGTTATAACAGGGGAATATTTTATGTATTTTATTAAACCATTCAATCTCTGATTGCATCCCCTCAAAATACTGGCGCTGCCAATTTTCAAGAGAGATTTTGAGCCTGTGATATTGCATGCCAACACAACCTCCTCCTCCCTTCCTCTTCCTTTCTGCAAAATATTTTATTTACTCTGATGACTATAGGGATAAAAGAAAAGGACAGATATCAATTGCCCCCCTCCCTTGACCTTTCCCAGCTAGCACAGAAATTGTTACCAAACTTAGAATAACATTTTTCCAAATTTTAAATCTAACTACTGCTTCTACTTGCACTTGGTTTTTTCTTAGTGTCCATCATGCCTCTTCATTCTTTTTTTCTTCTAAAGCATCTTCCTTTCATTTGTTAATCATTTGTTATTTTTCCTTCATGTGTATATCTTTCTGTCCATCAGCTGTCTCTCCAAAGTTCATTAACTTCTCTCACCTCCTCCTAGTCTCCTCGTCCTGCTGCTTCCATCTCTCTCCTTACCTCATCTTGCCTCTTCTCATGACTATGGTCCCCTGTCTTCTTACATCCCTTGCCTTAATTTACCTCCCATATCAGCTCTCTCCACTCTGTCCAGATAGCTTTTTTTCCAATCGCCTTCAGCACTCTCTCCCTCTTAAGTTCCCTTCCTCTATCAACTCAACCTTGCTTCTCTTCTTATCACAACCAATGTCCTCTCTCCCAGCTTGTAACCATTTTCCCTTCTTTCAGCTACTGATTCCTTCTCACAGCCCATGTCCCTCTCTCAGCCCTCTCTAGCCTCACAGCCTGTGACAACTCTTCTTTATTTCCCACACCTCCTCTCCCAGTCCCTGTTCCCCTCCAAGTCCCTCCTCTTCTCCCAGTTAAAATTCCTTCTTTCATTTTCTCCCCCAGAGCCTCATAGCAGGATTCTTTCTCCCAGCCAGTATCCTCTTTTAAACCATCTTCTAGCAGTTTTCTCAGCCCCTCTTTCTCCCTCCTTATATGTTCTCTGTCACTCTACCTTTCCCAGACCATCTATCAACAGCCCCGCCACATCTCCACTGCAGCTCAGGAAGACTATCTGTCCTACACTGCTGCTGCTCTTTGGTTCTGCTTATTGGTTAGACATTATAGAGCCAGCAAATAGGCTGCAGGGGGGAGAAGGAGCAGTAGCTGGTAGACAGAAGTGCAGTGCCTGTTCTCCCATGCAGCCCATTGGTTAGACATTCCACAATTGTCCAATAGGCTGCAGGGAAAGGCAAAAGCAGTATCAGAGGAGACACAGGCACTTTTTGCCTGCACTCCCGTGCAGTTCATTGGTCAGATATTTCACTGCCAGCCAATGGGCTACAGGGGGAGGAGGGAGCAATAGCAAGGAGAGTGAAGAACTTCCTTACTAGCGGCTAGGCTGATAGTATGGAAGAGTTCAAGACAGTCCAAGGTCGAAGGCAGGCAGCAGGCAAGGCAAAGTCCAATATCCAAAGCAGATTCAAAGGCAGGCAAATGAGGCAGAACACACACCAAACTGGACCTATTGCAAGGCACTGTGGAACCCTGAAACGCCTCCTTAAATAGTCCTGGACAGGAAGTGGTTCCTGAGAGCTTAGAATGACTTCCTGCCATGGCTCCTATAACTGGGGGGAGGAGCCAAGCCCCTGCATCTGACAGAGGCCGTCCCTGCAGAAGCAGTGCTGCCAGCCTCTTGCTGTTTCTGCCGTCGATGATGGCAGTGCGGGGAGCGCCAAGGAGCCCTGCATCTGCCACTGCTGGCGGCAGCCTGAGGAGCCTTGAAGCAGCCATGATGTAGGGGCTGGTTTTCCGGGTCTCTGCCGCGGGTGTCGCTGCCGGTAAGTACGGCTGGTCTAGGGGATCAGCCACCGCTAATCGCAACAGTACCCTCTTCTCTAAGACCCCTTCCTGGAGGCCTAGGCTTTCCCGGATGAGCGGTATGAAAATCCACAAGAGTTTTTTGTCCAATATATTCTTCATGGGTTCCCACAAATTTCTTTTGGGCCATACCCCTCCCAGGCTATGAGGTACTCCCAATGGAAAACATTCAGGATCTCTCTTACTTGGTACATCTCTTCTTCCTCTGTGGATATTTCCTGGGGAGCAGGCAGCTTATGAGTAGGCCATGATAGGATCACTGGTTTCACAAGGGAAACATGGAAAACGTTATGGATTTTAAATAATGGAGGAAGATGCAGTTGATAAGTGACAGGAGTGACCTGTCTCAGAATCAGAAAAGGCCCCACATAACGTGGGGCTAGCCTCATGGAAGGCACCCATAATTGTAAATTGTGGGTGCTAAGCCAAACCTTTTCTCCAACCTTAAGTGGAGATGCTGGTTGTCGATGTTTATCTGTGGTATTCTTTGTTCTCTCACATCCTGGTACATCAATAACCACCAATAATATCTTTGGAGGAATGAGAGGGTTCGAGCTCGACCTGAATGACCAGCCACTTTAGAATCATGGGCCCATTCCAACAAGCGCTGTCGTAACTGGGTTGGAATGCGAGTTTTCCCCGGGGGAACTATATGAGTAGTGGCCACCATGATGTGTGCTGGATCAATAATGAAGCCCGGTGAATCTGGATAATCTTCATCCTCAGAGGTGTGAGAGAGGGTGTCTGCTCTGATGTTTTTGGCAGCTGGTCTGTACTTTACTAGGAAATCAAAACAGTTAAAAAATGAGGACCAGCGCGCTTGACGGGGATTTAGACGTTGGGCTTGACAAAGATGTTCTAGATTCTTATGGTCAGTATAGACCATAAGAAACATGCCCCATAGTTAATAAAGACCCCAATCAAGTACAAGCATCCAAGAAACCATGGTACACCCCCGGACTAAAAAGAATGAAAAATGACCTCAGATTAAAAGAAAGGACCTGGCGCAATGACCCAACCCCACAGCATGCATCTATATACAAATCCACCCTCCACAATTACCAACTCTCCACCCTTAAAACGAAACATGATTTCTATTGGACCAAAATATGTGAATACAAATTCAACGCCAAAGCGCTATTCTCCTATGTTGCTAGCCTAACTAAATCAGTCCCAGGAGGAGCAAGGGAGAGAGGAGAAAGAACATGACTAGCCATCTGGAAGCGCTGCCGGGGGTTGAAGGAGGAGCCCAGCCCCGACGGAGTAGCTGCACGACAGCCTGGAGTCTGACATCATCCAGGAGGAATGGTACTGCATAATACCTCCCATTCTGCGGCGAATACCTCGAGGAGGAAGGGAGAGAGAAGAAAGAATGCACCTAGCCATCTGGAAGCACTACTGGGGATTGAAGGAGGAACCCAGCCCCGACGGAGTAGCTGCAAGACAGCCCAGAGTCTGATGTCATCCAGGAGAGATGGTACTGCATAAAACCACCCCTCCTGCAGCAAATACCTCGAGGAGGAAGGGAGAGAGGAGAAATAATACACCTAGCCATCTGGAAGCGCTGCCAGGGGTTGAAGGAGGGTCCCAGCCCTGACGGAGTAGCTGCACGACAGCCCGAAGTATGACGTCATCCAAGAGGGACGGTACTGCATAAAACTGCCCCTCCTGTGGCGCACAGCTGACACTGGCGTGCTGCCTAAGCCGCATGTGCCGAAGGGGCGCGCGGCTTGGAACAACATCAGGCACTCCTCACTATCGGTGGAACTGTACAAAAGTTTTAATTTGATATGTAATATTATATATTTCTATTCTCCCTCTCCCATGAGCCCTCCATAATAAGGAGTTGTTAAATAAATGACTGAACTGAACAGAATTGAATAAGAGCCAGGGAGGAAGATTCACTGTGTTTTACTTACTATAAAATTACTTGGGATCGATGCCTCATACAAAGAGGAAGGTGAGATTGAGAGGTGAGATGGTTAGCTCACCAGCAATAGACCCCCAACAGCCACAGATCCCCGGGTTCTTTTCAGGAACAGGATCCATAATACCGAAGAGCTTGGTCGCTGGGGAGCTGGCGGGAGAGCGTCTACTACCCCCCTTGACCTTAGACGTTACTCTTAGCACCAGTTCTCCGAAAAAGCCATCCCACCTGGGAGACACCAGCTTACTTTCGTCAGAGATGGCAAATGCAGCAGAGTCATTACAATTGCCTTCAGTTAAAGACAATAACATCGCAAGAGAACAGGAACTGAGGAGACCTAGCAATGTATATCATCAGCTGGGGGAATTAAATAGGGGTGCTAGAGAGAGCATTGTAATAACCTCTACACCTGAAACCCAGAAGGCTGCAAATTATTTTTCATCCTTAAGCATAGAAAGGGAGGGAGCAACTGCTGTGCAGGGGGGAGATGAGCAGTTTAGAACTCTTACTGTTAGTGCAATCACTGATAAAGCTGATACTATTACCTTAGAAGGTATATGGTCAATTTTGAAATCTCTCAAAAGTTCTATAAAAATCCTCTCCCAAGTCACACTTGATACTAAATATCAAACAATGTCTAACAATCAGTTGATTACAGGCTTTAATGTTAAAACAGAATTACTTGAAAACAAAATTACTTCTATTGAGAGAAAGCAAGTGAAACTGATTGAGGCAGTGGAAAATTCATTAAGGGCACATAACTTGAGAATTATCAACTTCCTGGTTATAAAAGCTATGTCACCATTAAATTTATTCAGGTCATATATGCAGCAGGTGTCAAAAATTCCTGAAGCGGCATTACCAGTAGTGGTTAAGGCCTATTATTTACATCAGGTTAATCCAACAGAGGAGCAAAATGTTTCCTTGAATATAACGGATACATTAGAGCAATCCCTGGAGTTAGAGGTAACTCATAGGAGGAGACCACTACTTATTTCTTTCACTTTTTTATCAGAGAGAAATAATCTCCTTCGACTGTTTTTTAGAAACAGACAGGTAAAATTTTATAGCTTTCCTATCTGGATTTATCCAGATGTAGTAAAGCATACACAACAATGACAAAAAGAATTCCTGATGATGAGAGGAGTTGTAATCAAGTTAGGTGCCCATTTCATATTAAAATATCCCTGTAGGGCTTGTATACTCCATAATAATTCTAACTATATATTTCAGGAACCTGCACAACTAAAAGAGCTTTTGGTAGCACACCCTCCCCAAGTAACTGCAGCAGTATCAGAGTAAAATAAAAGGGAGTCCTGATCTGTTCAGATTAATCAGTCAATTTGGTTGTATGTTCAAATTTATTTCTTTGTGATTACGCTCATAATTTTCAACTTCTTATTGTCTTATAATTTTTTATGTCTAAAAAGCAAAGAGGAAAATTGCATAATATTTTTTGTTTCTTTTAGTTTGTAATATTGATGATTTAGACACCAACTTTCTGTATAAGATGTTTATATCTTGGTATAACTTTCAAAAATTAAAAATAAAGAATTAAAAAAAAAAACAAAAACAAAAAAAACTAAACTAAATCAGTCCCACACATCATCTCCGATGAAGATGCCAAAAGTAAAAGCGAAGAACTCGCCCACTTTTTTCAGGACAAAATTGCAAACATTCTTCGCCGTCTCCCTATTACCCCCACCTCTGTGAATCCCCTCCCGCACTTCCCCAGTGCCACCCTTGACTCCATTGATCTCACCTCCCCTAAAGAGATTGAATCTATTCTAACAAAACTCAAACCTGCAACCCACCCCTCTGACGCTATCCCTACCAAAGCCCTGCTATCCATCCCTTACATCATCGCAAACCATTAGCCAACATAATCAACTGTTCGCTCTCTCTAGGCAAAGTCCTGGACATGCTAAAACATGCTGTGGTCAAACCCCTCTTCAAAAAACCCACCCTTGACCCTAAAGACCCATCCAACTACCGCCCCGTTTCCAACCTGCCCCTTATAGCAAAAATTATGGAAAAGGTGGTCAATGCTCAACTCATGAACTACCTCGACATCCATAATATTCTACACCCAGCTCAATTTGATTTCCATAATCACTTGAACCAAAACCCTACTACTTGCTCTCTGACCAAGGACAAGGTTACATCCTTGCTCTCCTTGACATTTCAGCAGCGTTTGACACGATCAGCCACAATCTTCTCCTTTCTCGGCTCACTGAAATAGGCATTTCAGGTACAGCCCACCTCTGGTTCAAATCCTTCCTCACTAACAGACAATACACTGTTAAGATAGGAAACTCTGAATCCTCCTGCATACCCCTCACCCAAGGCGTTCCTCAAGGTTCCTCACTTTCCTCCACCCTTTTCAATATATACCTTCTACCCCTCTGTCACCACCTGTCCAACTTGGGCCTCAAATTCTTTTTATATGCTGACGACATTCAAGTCGTCATACCTATACAAGATTCCATCACTAATTCATTAAAATTCTGGGAAGATTGATTCTCCTCCATAAGCACCCTCCTCACGAACATCCATCTATCTCTCAATACCACAAAAACAGAACTGCTCATCATCTCCAACCCCCAGAATTCCAGGATAGCGCCCCCAGCACCCTCCCCTTCAACCCGACCACTACACAGCCATTTGTACGTGACCTTGGGGTCATAATTGACCATCAATTCAACTTCAAAAAACACATCAACACAGTCCTAAAAGAAGGCTTCTACAAGCTCCACATCATGAAGAAACTCAAACCCCTTCTCCACACACATGATCACCGCATGGTCATACAAGCAACTATCTGCGTAAAAATGGATTACTGCAACTCCCTTCTCCTGGGTCTCCCGCACGCCACCATCAAACCTCTTCAAATACTGCAGAATGCAGTAGCCAGATCCCTCTCCAATACCCGTAAATCTGATCACATAACCCAAGTACTTAAAGATCTTCACTGGCTCCCTATTCCCTCACGCGTTTTGTACAAAACCCTCACTATTATCCATAAAGCCCTATACCACCACAACTCCAACTGGCTTGAAGATTCCCTGCGCTTCACCACTCACAACTGCCTCACTAGAAACTCTCTCAAAGCTACCCTACACACCTCCTCCCTCAAGAATGCTTATCTCATCTCCACCAGGGAGTGAGCCTTTTCCGTGGCTGGTCCTTCCCGCTGGAAAGCTCTCCCCTTGGAACTTCGCTCTGAGCCCAGCCAGTACAAATTCAGAAAAAAGCTAAAGACCTGGCTCTTTAAGCAGGCCTTCCCAGCTTAAGTCTTCTCCCCCCCCTCTCTCGCTCTTCTGATTTTCCCCTTATTTCCTTTATGCTCTCCCCTAAAGATGTACCTAACCAATCCTTTTATATTACCATTTTGTTTTATTGTTATCTTATTGCTGCTTCTTTGCCTCTCCTCTATCCTCTTTAGTTAAGCTATATATATTGTTAAGTGCTGCCGGTTCCCCCTTGCCCTGTTCTCTGTATTTTCTCTTCCTAGTTATCTGTAAACCAATATGATGTCCCCACGAATGTTGGTATAAAAAAAGTTGTTAAATAAATAAATAAAATAAATAAATAATGGTATGTTGTGCTCCCTCCAACCATTGTCGCCAAGCCTCTAAAGCCAGTTTTATGGCCAGGAGCTCCTTATCCACGATACCATATCCTTTTTCAGCAGCAGGGAATTTGCGAGAAAAATAGGGTGGAAAACCCCCTTAATAGAAATTTGACCCAAGACAGCCCCAACAGCAATTGAGGAGGCATCCTCTTCTAAAACAAAAGGGCATGCAGGATCCAGATGGTGAAGGCAGGTTTCAGAAAGAAAATCCTTCTTTAGCCTGGAAAAAGTGTCCACTGCCTCCATAGACCACTCCCTGGTATTGGCTCCTTTTCGAGTTAATGCGGTCAATGGAGCAACTAATTGGGAGTAATGAGGCTTGAAGTGCCTGTAAAAATTGGCAAAACCCAAGAATCATTGCAGGGAGCACAGACCGGAGGTCTGGCGCCAGTCCCGAATGCAGGCCACTTTATCTGGATCCATTTGGAACCCGGTATTGGAAATAATGTATCCCAAAAAGGGCAAGGACTTGGCTTCAAAAATACATTTTTCCAACTTAACATAAAGCTAGTGAGCTCACAGACGTTGCAGTACTTGTTGGACATCATAGCAGTGAGATTGAAGATCTCGGAAGAAAATCAGTACGTCATCCAGATAGACAACTACTTTATTGAGTATCTGACCCTGTAGCCACCAAACGACCGGGATCATCAAAAGTCAGTTGAAGATCCTGAAGAATTGGATCTCCCCTCTCCCATAGCGGGGATGCCCAGGCCAGAGCCTTGCCGTCTAACAATGAAAGTATGAAGGTGGTCTTTACTGTATCCGAAGGAAACTGCGCTGGTTGCAGTGAAAAGTGCATTGAACACTGATTGAGAAAACCTCAACATTGTCCTGGATCACCTGTGTACCGGAGAAGGGCGAGTAATTGAATGGGAGAGGCGCTGGGTGTTGGGACGGCTGGTGGTCCACTGGGAATTTCAGAGGCGTCTAACAGGGAGTTCAGACATTGTAGGGATGCCGTCAGAGAGTCTAGGCATTGCTACCTCTGCTGAATTCTTAAAGCTAGGCCTAGAATAGCCTGCAGGCCGGAGAGGTCCATCAGGTCAATGACCTTGCAATTTGTTATGATTCAATGAATTGGTGAACCCTTGGGCCGCAATGATAAGATATTTAAAGGGCTTACCACAGTTCCTCATTAGCGGAAGATGGACCTCAGGGATGGTGATGAGGTTGTGCCAGCGGAGCAGTGGCTAGGCAGATAGTATGGAAGAGTTCAAGACAGTCCAGGGTCGAAGGCAGGAGGCAGGCAAGACAAAGTCCAATATCCAAAGCAGAATCAAAGGCAGGCAAGTGAGACAGAAGACACACGAAACTCGACCTATTGCAAGGCACTGTGGAACCCTCAAAGGCCTCCTTAAATAGTCCTAGACAGGAAGTGGTTCCTGGGAGCTTAGAATGATTTCCTGACGTGGCTCCTATAACTGGGAGGTGAAGCCAAGCACCTGTGTCCGACAGAGGCTGTCCCTGCAGGAGCAGTGCTGCCATCCTCCTGCTGTTTCTGCCGTCGATGATGGCAGCGCAGGGAGCACCGAGAAGCCCTGCATCTGCCGCTGCCAGCAGCAGCCTGAGGAGCCTTGAAGCAGCCACAATGCAGGGGCCAGTTTTCCGGTTCCCTGCCGCAGCTGTCATTGCCGGTAAGTGCGTCTGGTCTAGGGGATCGGCCACCGCCGATCGAACAACCTTTAAAAAGGCAACACTGTAAATATTACACCAGGCCGTAAAACACCAATAAACTTCCTATTAGGAAAACTGAACAAGCCAAGCTCCTAGAGATCTCTACTCAGAAACTACACACTAGCAGAATGCCTTACCTTGGTCATATAAGCAGAACACAGACAGACCCTCACCAAATACAGAATAAAGACATCACAAAGTATGAAAAAAACCCCATGCAAGCAAAAACTGAACCACATCAAGCCAGACTCTGAATGAAGTCCAGCAATGGAAAAACAGAAACATTACCATTGCACATAAAACATCAAACAATAAAATGAAGAAATATAAAACAAAATAATAGTAAAATCATACTCATAAAAAGAATACATATTTCAAGAGCTGACAAAAAGAATATCTAATAATTAATGACTCATAATATTTAAAAAATTTCCTAAGCACCAATAAAATATTTCCAAACAGAAGACTCATCCAATAATACAGAATAATTAAACAAATAAAGATAAAAAATGCCCTGCTCACCATATCTTAAAATCCAATCACCATAAGATTATTGTGAAATAGTGTGTGTGTGTGTGTGGGGGGGGGGGGGGGCACACAGTTTTGCCTCCCTCACATACACACAATCACACAAGCTCTTTCTCATATACACATGCTCTTTCTCTCCCCAGAATGTGCAGGCAGCAGCAGTAGCCTCCTCTTTGGGCCCACACAACATCTCTCACACACAGATGTCCTCTCTGTCTCACACACACACATACATACACATACACGTATTGTTGCGTCCGTCGGTCCTTGACGGCTTCGCCCTCACCTTATTCACGGTTCCTCCCGCTTACCTGGGAAAGATGGCTACCGCAGTGTTGTCAAGCCGACCTCTCTGACGTCCCCAGAACGGCTATGGTGCAGCCTCCCGCCATTGCTCCTTCCAAGTACCTACTAAGGTGCACTCGCAGCCCACGTCTTTGTACCACCCTTGGCGCGAACATCGAGGGCGTTCCCTCATGCTGACATCACTCCATCCGGGTATATTACCATCATCAATTTGCTAGCTCCCCGAGTTAGCAAGGACTCAAATCTGTTCCTGTCTACGCTACTCTGCTGCTTCCGTGCTGCCGCAGGAAGCTCTCTCTCTCTGCCCTTCGGGGTATATGCTAACCTGGGTACCCGCTCCTCGGGGGCCCTCTGCTTTATTTCAGGTGCCTTACAGGGAACAGGTACTCAGTCCTCAGGGGCCTGCTCTCCCTGCCTCGGTTTTTGTACCTTCCACAACATACTTGGTGGAATTGCATACCAACAGCTAACACCTAGTGACTACTCTAACTCTCAGTCTATCTCATCCACAGTATCTCCTCTCTGGGAGACCTGCTTCGGAACCTCCTGACGTCATCAAGGAAAGAAGGGCTCCCTCTGCCGAGGTCCCTGAGACTACAACCACAGACTGCCTCACTACTGCCACCTCTGGTGGAGATCTTCAAGCTGTCTAAATAAAGAACTTTCCTGTGTTTTGTGTGTACGAGTCTAGCCCAGTGCTGTGGCTCCTCACGGGGCTCCTCCCCGTGGGAATGGTCATCTCCACAGCACCCAAGGATCCACAAAGCACACGTTATCATAACACATATTCTCTCTCACTCCCCAGAATGTGCTTCTCTCACATATACATACACATGCTTTCTCTTTCTCCTGAAAGTGCAGACAGCAGGAGCATCTTCTTTTGGACCTCCACAGCATCTTTCACACACACATGCTCTGTCTCTCATGCACACTCACACCCCTGCTTTTACACACATACACATGCTCTTACCCACACACACACACACACACACACACGCACACATGCATGCACACATACAACACACACACACACACACACACACACATAGATGCTCGCTTTCTCTCTCCCTAGAACATTCAGGCAGCAGCAGCCTCCTCTTTTGGGCCTCCATAGCATCTTTCACACACACACACACACACACATGCTCTGTCTCTCATGCATACTCACCCCCCTCTTTTACACACATACACATGCTCTTACCCACACACACACACAAACATGCATGCACATATACAACACACACACACACACACATACACACACACACACACACACACACACACACATAGATGCTCGCTTTCTCTCTCCCTAGAACATTCAGGCAGCAGCCTCCTCTTTTGGGCCTCCATAGCATCTTTCACACACACACACACACATGCTCTGTCTCTCATGCACACTCACACCCCTGCTTTTACACACATACACATATTCTTACACACACACACACACACACACACACACAGATGCTCGCTTTCTCTCTCCCCAGAACATGCAGGCAGCAGCAGCCTCCTCTTTTGGGCCTCCACAGCATCTTTCACACATACACACATGCTCTGTCTCTCATGCACACTCACACCCCTGCTTTTACACACATACACATGCTCTTACCCACACACACACACACATGCATGCACACATACACACACACACACACACACACACATAGATGATCACTTTCTCTCTCCCCAGAACATGCAGGCAGCAGCAGCCTCCACTTTGGGCCCTACAGGCAGCAGCAGAAGTCTTCTATCTCTTCAGTCCTGCAGGCTTGCTATCTTTGGCTGCATGGACCCTAGGGGTGTGCATCCGTTTTCCACGTATTTGTAATCCGCAACTTATTTTTTCCAATCTGAAAAATACGTGGGGAGGCGAAACGCATCGCGACTCCCCATGTATTCAACAGATATCCATTTTATTCGGCCTTCTAAATAAGCATTTAAACCCCCCACCCTCCTGACCCCCCCAAGACTTACCAAAACTCCCTGGTGGTCCAGCGGGGAGTCAGGAAGCCATCCCTGCACTCGTTTGCGGTTTCCTCACGGTGCCGATAGCCTGTGTCACAGGGGCTGCCGGTGCCATTGGTCAGCCCCTGTCACATGGTCACCGGCGCCATCTTGTGCTCCTACCACGTGACAGGTAGTTCACGTGGCAGGAGGTCGCTCCGGAACCCTCGTTGGACCCAACCTGAACTTCTGGCCAGCTTGGGGGGGGCCTCCTGACCCCCACAAGACTTGCCAAAAGTCCAGCGGGGGTCCGGGAGCGACCTCCTTTCACGCTGTCTGTCCGATCCCAATACTCAAAATGGCGCCGATCGCCGCCATTCGACCGGCGCCATTTTGAGTATTGGGATCGGACAGACGGCGTGAAAGGAGGTCGCTCCCGGACCCCCGCTGGACTTTTGGCAAGTCTTGTGGGGGTCAGGAGGCCCCCCCCAAGCTGGCCAGAAGTTCAGGTTGGGTCCAACGAGGGTCCCGGAGCGACCTCCTGCCACATGACCTGTCACGTGGTAGGAGCACAAGATGGCGCCGGTGACCATGTGACAGGGGCTGACCAATGGCACCGGCAGTCCCTGTGACACAGGCTATCGGCGCCGTGAGGAAACCACAAACGAGTGCAGGGATGGCTTCCTGAGTCCCCGCTGGACCACCAGGGAGTTTTGATAAGTCTTGGGGGGGGGGGGTCAGGAGGGTGGGGGGTTGTAGTTAATTTAGTAGTAACGTATTTACAGATCGACAACTTATTGAATTCTCCATACTTCCGCATGAAACGGAATTGACCCCCCACGAATACCTATCGCGTACGCAACGAAAACTTTTTGCCTGCACATCTCTAATGGACCTGCAAATGCAGCAGCATATTACCTTCAGCCATGTGACCCTCCAGCCTTTTATCTTTGTCCATGCAAGCCCTGCATAAGCTGCAGCCTCTTATCTTCAGCTGCAGGGGCCCTGTAGAAGCTGCATCATTTTATCGTTTGCCACATGGACCCTGCAGAAATGGTAGCCTCCTGTCTTCAGCCATGCAGGCCCTGCAGAAGCTCCTTTCTTCGGTCGGCATGGAGTAGAGATTCAGTGGCACACAAGCAGCAGATGATTGAATAAAAAGATTAGCGGAGGCCATGGCTGAGACTCAAGGCACTGATCGTTGGACTTAGCCATGGCCTCCGCTAATTTTTATTCAATCATCTGCTGCTTCTGTGCAGGGGTATAGTTATCATCAGGCACATGGGTCCCATGTGCCTGATGATAACTATACCCCTGCACAGAATGATGACTTCGTTCACAGAGAGCAGCAAATAATCAAGAAGGAAGATGATCATGGACTATATTTAAAGACAAATAAAATAATTATTTTTTTCAAATCACTTGTCTTTTTTTTTTTTTTTTATCGGAACACATTTCCAGGTTTATAATGGGAGTCAATGTGAAAATGGGTATGGGATATCAATGTACAGAAAAAAAGGGAGAAACATTCTTCTGTATATTGGGTTGCAATATAATGGTTACTACTTTGAAGTAAATCTTAAAATAAACCTACATTTTTTCTCATTAATAAAACTGTTTTTCTAAATGATAATGATATATAGTATTACTTCCAAGGGCTTTCTCCCTTCCTGTTTCCGATAACATGAATAAGGATTGAAAATTGCCTTTGTACAATTAATATGAAAGAGGAGAACTTCTGTTTTAGGTGAACTGAATTTGTAACCTGACAGATCCAATTCTCTACAATTGAAAGTATTTTCAGCGTCTAATCAAATTGTTTCAGCTGGAAACTCTACCTCTTTATTTCTGTGCAGGAAATAAAATCTTGATATAGTTGTTTAAGATGGGGGTCAGAATGCTATTCAAGGCTTGATAAAATTCCAAAATAAAACCATCCACTCCCAGCAACTTACAATAAGTTAGAGATTTATGGGTACATTTTCATTAGGGTAACTAAGTAGGCATGTAGGAGTAATAAAAACCTGCAACTGTACTAATTACAGTGTTAAGGAATTTATTAATTACTCAAACTATCAATCAGAACTTATTTTTAATAAAAACAAGGATGCATTAAATTAATCTAAGATTAGAGATTTTAATGAGAATTTTATCAATTAACATATAAATGATTAATATACTGTAGCAATTGCTTTAGTGGATTCAAGACAGAGACACTTTTCATAGTTTCTAAATTAGCACAAATCATCATTGACCAAAAGTTTTCATGAATTTAATTCAGAGAAATTTTGGGCTATTTAACTCTAAAAATTAAGAGTAACTTCAGACCTGCTTAATTAAATATTAAAGTTGGTTCTCTCCCTATACTGGCCAATGGCAGTTGGTGTCTTTTTGAACACTGAGATCAAGGGGGGTGCAGGAAAGCAGGCTCATGGATGGAAGTCACACCATTTATATTGGTGGCACTTTCATGAATATACCTTGCTAGTTAGCCGGATATGTTTATCTGGCTAACTAGTTGAGCTGCACAGTGGCTGAAAATGGACCCCCATAGCAAATGGGGATCCAGTGGATATAGTGTATTTGGATTTTCAGAAGGCATATGACAAAGATTCCTTTGAAAAAATAAAATGTCATGGGATAGGCAGCAATGTCCTATTGTGGATTGCAAAATAATTAAAAGGTAGTAAATAGAGAGTTGGAATAAATGGTCAGTTTTCTTATAGGAGAAAGGTAAACAGTGGCGCGCCTCAGGGATCTGTACTGGGACCAATTCTTTTTAATATATTTTTTATAAATGATCTGGAAAAGGGAATGACGAGGGAGGTGATCAGATTTGCAAATGACACAAAAATATTCTGAGTAGTGAGATCACAAGAAGATCACAATTGCAGGAAGAACTTGGGAGACTGGGTATCCAAATGGCAGATAAAATTTTATGTAAAAAAGTGCATAGCAATGCACAGATGAAAAAGTAATACATACTATAGTTACATGATGTTAGGTTACAACCCAGGAAAAGAATCCTGGTTTCATCGTGAACCATACTTTGAAATCCTTGCCTCAGTGTGCAGTGGTGGTCAAAAAAGCAAACAAAATGTTAGGAATTATTAGGAAAGGGAGAATAAAATGGAGTATCACAAAATGGAGTTGTACACCAGTGAAGGCCAATTTGAGATAATGTTTAAATCTAGTATCAGAATATTGTTATATACAAAAACTAATCTGTCTCTTGCCTGCAAAAGGGATGTACAGAGGGATGCCATACGTTGCATTTGGGATTCGTATTTGTCGGGGGGCAGATACATTGCATTTGGCAAGGGGGGCCCCCGATACGTACATGCGTTAATTCATATTTGTTTCCTGGCTAAAATTGAATTAAGTACAACCCCCCACCCTCCTGCCCCCCCCCTCAAGACTTACCAAAACTCCCTGGTGGTCCAGCGGGGGGTCTGGGAGCCATCTCCTGCACTCACACCCTCGGCTGCCGGTATTAAAAATGGCGCCGATAGCCTTTGACCTTCTATGTCACAGGGGCTACCAGTGCCATTGGTCAGCCCCTGTCACATGGTAGGAGCAATGGATGGCCGGCATGGGTCAGGGAGTGATCTCCTGCACTTGGGCCGTTGGCTGCAGTATTCAAAATGGCGCCAATAGCCTTTGCCCTTACTATGTCACAGGGGCCGACCATTGGCCCCTGTGACATAGTGAGGGCAAAGGCTATCGGCTGCCAGTATTCAAAATGGCGCCGATAGCCTTTGCCCTCATTACATCACAGGGACCTTCTATGTCACAGGGTCTACCAGTGCCATTGGTCAGCCCCTGTCACATGGTAGGAGCAATGGAAATCCACTAATATTATGTCAGGCAAATCCTTTATATTGATCACAGACCTTGCCTCCCTAAAATGGCTTAATCAAATAAATGCACAATTCTATAAACTGCCTCATTTGGTAGTATATGGCCTTACTACCCTTTATGTTCAAAGTACAGCAGTGGGTGGGGAAGGACCAACAGAACATGGATTTCTTATCTTGAGATGATATACCTATAGTGGATAAGAAAGAGCCAGGAGCTTGGAAAAAAAGTGGGGAGATATGTAATGGGAGGTATGTCTTATTAAAGGATAGTAAGGAATTAGAGAAATCAAAGACAAGAAGGAAAGTGCTGGGGGAGGGAAAACTAAAACTCCAAGAAGGCCTAGGGATCCAGTAAAGGGGAGAATTAACACCATGTGGGGCCCTAATCAAAGGTGAGGAGCTACAGGAGGTAAAAAGCAGTTGGAACAGACCCATTAGCTTGGAAGGAAGAGGAACTTAATCATGCTATATCAGCCAGTAGGTAAATAAACTTTACTTCAAGAATTATTACCTGATACTACAACTGGACTGCAGAGGAGGTATAGGAAAGGGCTGGAATAACCATGTCAGAGGAAAGGAGTAATGTAGCCAGGTTTTTCCTACAAGTGGGAGGTGTCAGTCCTCCAGATACTTTGTTCAACTAGCTCCTGTGCTGGAGATGTAGAGACAGAATCCAAATATAAAGTTTAATTGGCTCTACTTCACAAGGCTTTAAAACATAGACCAAAATAGCCTTGTCTCTTCCCCTACACAGTTGCTTATACAAACAGTGGAAGGAAGAGGCAAGATTATTTTGAACTATGTTTTAAAGCCTTGTGCAACTAGCTCCTGTGCTGGGGAAGTAGAGACCACATTGAATTGTTCAAATAGGGCTCTACTTCTCTTGTGATTGTGAACCCTTGGGCCGGCTAGTGTATGGAGAATCCACTGAAGGAAGGCCTGCAGTGGTACTCGTAGCTGGGAGGTGGAAGAGGACCAGGAGACCTGACAGGACTTTCACCTATACCAGCCCTCATTCCCCGCAGGTCGAGCCCTTAGGTACCGGGGCCAGCAGGACTTAGGCAAATTGTCTCCTGGCGAAGGGGAGTCAAGAGAGCAGTCCGAGTCGAGGCAGGCGGAAGGCGTTAGAAGACGGAGATGGTCTAGGAGTCGAGGCAGGCAGCAGAGATGCAAGATGAGGAGGCAGGCCAGAGGTCGGGGTGGGCAGAAGACAGACGAAGCCAGGAAACACGCCAAGGGTCAATATGGGCAGCAGACAGAGAATACCAGGAATCAGGCCGAGGTTAACCAGAGAAGCAAAAGCAGGAACTGGAACACGGGAGCAGGAATGGAGCTGGAGCAGGCAGGAAGGCAGGAACCGAGGCAGGAACACTGGAATGGAGTCAGGAACAAGCAGGATACTGGAATGACATCAGGAGAAGCAGGATCAGCAACTAGCTACTCGAGGAGTTGACCTGTTGCCAAGGCAAGGCAAGGAGGTCTGAGGCAGCCTTAAATAGGCCTCTGGTGATGACGTGGGATTTGGGGCCGGGCCGAGGTTTCCCGCTGCGGCCCCTTTAAATCTCGGGCAGGTGCATGCGTGCGCGCCTAGGGGGCAGAGCAGCTTGAAGATGCCAGCGGCATCTCCCTCGTGGGGAGTACGCCGTTAGAAGACACCGATATGGCCCACGCCGGAGCGGAGCAGGCCGTGGTAAAGGAAATGAGCATGAAGGTAAGGGGGGACCTGGCCGTGGCAGCCCGCAGCTGGGATTCCCAGCAGTAACCCCCTCTTATGCCCCCTACCCGGGGGTCTTGGCTTGCTAACATTATCTTGGTAGAATTGGCAAAGGAGGGATTTGTCTAGGATATTGGAGACAGGCTCCCATGTGTTCTCCTCCGGGCCGAAGCCCTCCCATAAGATTAAGTACTCCCACCGTCGATGATGGAAGCGGACATCAAGAATATCTTGCACTTGGTAGACAAGGTCTGCATCTGCAACTGTGTTCATGGGCTCCGGTGGTTTACGGTGAAATGTTGAGAGTACCAGTTGTTTCAGCAGCAAGACATGGAACATGCTATGTATTTGTAAGCTTGAAGGTAAACGTAGACGGTAGGACACTGTACCCACACATTCGCTGACCAGAAAGGGTCCAATGTATTTGGGAGCCAGTCGCATAGAAGGAACTCAGAGACAGATATGGTGGGTGCTTACCCAGACCCGATCTCCTGGGTGAAAGGTGGGAGCTTTGCGATGATGTTTATCTGCATCTCTTTTAGCGGATGCCTAGGGGGTGGAGCAGCCCGAAGATGCCGGCAGTGTCTCCCTCATAGGGAGGACACCATGTGAAGGTCCCGACGCGGCCCAAGCCGGAGTGGAGCAGGCTGTGGTGAAGGAAGTGAGCCTGAAGGTAAGGGGGGACCCGGCCGTGGCCACCAGTGACTAGGATTCCCAACAACTTCTCCAGCACAGCTGTGCTGGGAAAGAGACAAGGCTATTTTGGACTATTTTTTAAAGCCTTGTGAATTAGAGCTAATTTATTATTGGACTCTGTCTCAATTATCTTCTTAGGATCCTGCTGCACAAGGATCTAGTTTTTTGAAGCTCAAGCTGTGGAATGCAATCTTCCTAGCAGAGGGACATGCTACTAGGGATGTGAATCGTGTGATCGATCGTCTTAACGATCGATTTTGGCTGAGGGGGGGGGAATCTGATCGTCTTAGTTTTTTAGGTTAAAAAATCATTTTATCGGGGGAGGGCGGGAAAACCGGCACACCAAAACAACCCTAAAACCCACCCCGACCCTTTAAAATAAATCCTCCACCCTCCTGAACCCCCCCAAAATGTTTTAAATTACCTGGGGTCCAGTGGGGGGGGGTCCCGGAGCGATCTCCCGCTCTCTGGCCAGGGCTGCGTTAAGAGAAATGGCGCCGGTGGCCATTTGCCCTTATCATATGACAGGGCAAAGGTAGCGCCGGCGCCATTTTGGTTCCTGTGACCCGACGTCACGAGTGCAGGAGATCGCTCCCGGACCCCTGCTGGACCCCCAGGGACTTTTGGCCAGCTTGGGGGGGCCTCCTGACCCCCACAAGACTTGCCAAAAGTCCAGCGGGGGTCCGGGAGCGACCTTCTGCACTCGGGTCGTATTGCTATGACATAGTGAGGGCAAAGGTAGCGCCGGCGCCATATTGAATATTGGCAATACGACCCGAGTGCAGAAGGTCGCTCCCGGACCCCCACTGGATCATAATACCTTTCACATTTTTTACATGAGTAGGTTATAATGCCATTTAGCTTCCAGTTTCTATACATGCTAAAATGGTTGACACAGAAAGGAAGCTAAATTTCCACAAGGGAAATCAGAAACTGTTGGCATACCTGTTTGTGCTGTCTCTCATTTTCCCCTTCCCACCCCTCTCCCACCTTCTAATGCTGTCTTTTGCATGCCAGTCGGATCAGAAATTAGATGTGAGTAGAGAAACTTCTATTATTTACTTACATTTTTTATTCCACTTGTAAATAGTTCACATTCCCCCTATGGCAATTAGCTACAAATTTAGAATATATCACTTGCATACCACTAATATAAAATGCCATGGATATTATATATTACACTAAAAATAGTAATGAAAGTTAAAAAATGTAGAGATAGCCTTTAGAGAACATCTACTGTAGATTGAGCATCATGTACAGACCATATACAGAGCATATAAGCTTACTCCATTTGGATATAAGCCACTGCAAAACTGCCACCTACAATTCAGGAAATGTGGAAATGAAAAGCATTTCACCGGCAGTCTGCAAGAAACAGGGCTCTATCCTTTTTCTAGTCACTGATTCCTTTTAAGAAGTGACAGGTAACCACAATGCCATCAATCCGACAAACATTTTACTCACCTACGGCAATTGTTGAGAATTTTCATGCATTCCCAAATGAGTATGGTCCACTGACTGCATTCACAGAGGTTCTCTAATCTCTACCCACAATAAGGTTTTTCACAATAGGAAAAAAATATGACTTGTCACAAACATGAATACTGAATTTGTTTAGAAACCAATAGAATCATGATCTGTACTGTCACCAAGTATGCACTCTAGCTTCCTTGTTCCTTCTTACAAATTCCTGAGCTTACTTACAAGTGCCTCAGTAAAATACTTTGCCCTTCTCTTCCCTCAGGAGACATTATAGTTCTGAGCATAAACACTTCTTTTGTGGTTGTGATTATTACAGCAATACTGTAATTCTCATTTTGCTAATTTTTATACTATAAAACATTACATCGATTAATTTGTGCACCCTTTATTGACAGAGATATAGAACACCGTTCTTCTGTGTATTATAAATACCTTTCTGATGCCCTTTACAAAATGGACTCTGAGCCATCAATGCTGCTTACTAACAGACTCCTAAAAACATGTTGGAGTGTAACTGTCGCTTTAAATGTTTATTGAAAAATAAACCAAAGATCATCTACTACAAGGACTTTATTTACTGTCACTTATTACATGGTTTTTTTTATTTTTTTAATGAACTTTCCTTATTGTGGAGGTTATCCTCTATAGCAGAAGAATGAAAGGGTGGATCGGTTAAAATGGACTTTATTGAAACTTGCCCGACTCTGGCCGAGTTTCGCTCTGCCGAGCTGCCTCAGGGGCTTGTTGAACCAGAAACTTGGCTCGCTGAACAACCTCCTGCAGTCGATCTCCTGCCGGCGCCATTTTCCGTACGAAAACGATTCGCGGCGGGAAATCGCTCCCTGACCCCCGCTGGACCTCCAGGAACTTTTGGCCAGCTTGTGGGGGGCCTCCTGACCCCCACGAGACTTGCCAAAAGTCCAGCGGGGGTCCGGAAGGACCTCCTGCCGTCCAATCGTGTTCGTCTATGGCCGCCGCCATTTTTCGGCGCCATTTTGGAAAATGGCGCCGGCTGAAGACAACAAGATTCAGGAGCAGGAGCCCGTTCCGGACCGCTGCCGTTCCGGACCGCCGCTGGACCCACAGGTTATTTAACTCATTTGGGGGGGGTTCGGGAGGGTGGGGGATTTAATTTAAAGGGTCGGGGGTGGGTTTTAGGGGGTTTTAGTGTGCCGGCTCACGATTCTAACGATTTATAACGATAAATCGTTAGAATCTCTATTGTATTGTGTTCCATAACGGTTTAAGACGATATTAAAATTATCGGACGATAATTTTAATCGTCCTAAAACGATTCACATCCCTATTGGGTAATTGCCAGGTTCTTGTGGCCTGGTTTGGCCTCTGTTGGAAACAGGATGCTGGGCTTGATGGACCCTTGGTCTGACCCAGCATGGCAATTTCTTATGTTCTTATGTTCTTACAGTACCTGAATGTAAACCAGTGTGATATCTCAATTGAGATTGAATGTCGGTATATAAAAATAATAAATAAATAAATAGATAAATAATAATTTTGTTAGGAATGAAAATAAAGGGAAGAAGAAAAAGAGACCTTTATGGTTTCTAAAGAAAAAGCTGAAAAGGTAAGAGAAAATAAGTTAACATTCATAAACAACAAGAGATCTCAGAAAGAGGAAGACTAGTGGCAATATATGGAAAAATTAAAAGAAGTTGGAAAAGAAATCAGAAAGGCGAAAATTCAAATAGAAGAAAAATAACAAATATGGTAAAATAGGGGGACAAGACCTTTTTTAGATACATTAGCAATACAAGGAAGTGCAAAAGTGGCATTGTGAGACTCAAAGGTGAAGGGGGAGAAATATATAAAGACTGATGTGGAAAAAGCAAAATTGCTTAACAAATATTTCTATCCGGTGTTCACTGTGCAATGGCCTGGACCTGGGCCACATAAAAGAAACACAAATAAGATTGGAAGTGAGGTAAACCTCAATCAATTTTCAGAACAGTGTGTCTTGAGGAGCTAACTAAACTTAAAATAGATAAGGTGATGGAGCCAGAAGGGACACATCCAAGAATACTGAGGAAACGTAGACATAATCTGGCACCTCCACTGGCTGTTCTTTTCAATGCTTCTTTATGGGCTGGAGTAGTTCTGGAGGACAGGAAAAAACCGGATGTGGTTCCTATTCAAAAAGTAAAGAGGAGGCTGGGAACTACAGGCAAGTTAGTCTGACTCTGTGGTGAGTAAACTAATGAAATCACTGCTAAAACAGAGGATAGTCCAATTTTTTAAAGGAATGGATTGCAAGATCAGAGGCAGCATGGTTTTACCAGAGGTAAATCTTGTCAGAGGAATGTGAGCAATTTCTTTAATTGGGTGACCAGGGAGTTGAATCAAGGGAAAACTCTAGACATAGGGCCGGATTTTAAAAGGGTTACGCACATAAGGTATGTGCAAAACCCTTTTAAAAAACCCCTGCGCGCGCCGAGCCTATTTTGCATAGGCTCGACATAGGCCTGAGGCACTATCTAAACCCCCTCCCTACCTTTATAAGATATGCGCAGCTACGTGCGTATCTTATAAAATCCCGCGTACTTTTGTTCGTGCCTGGTATGTGAACAAAAGTACGTGCATGCGTAGATTTGTAAAATTTACCCCATAGTGTACTTGGATTTCAGCAAGGCGTTTAACATGGTTTGACACAGAGGACTTATAAAAACATTGTGTGGCCTTGGTATCGATCCTAGAGTGACTGACTGGGTTAAAAACTGGCTGGGTGGAAGGCAAAAAAGGATAGTGGTAAATGGAATTTTCCCCGAGGAAGGAGGTGTTACTAGTAGTATGTCTTGGTCCTTGGACTGGTTCTTTTCAATATTTTTGTGAGCAACATAATGGTAGGATTGTTGGGAAAGCTTTATCTTTTTGGCAAATATACCAAAATCTATAACAGAGTGGACAACCAGGAAAGAATGGAAAACATGTGGATGGATCTAGCAAAGCACAAGGAATGGTCTGAGGTCTGGTAGCTAATATTTAATGCTACAAAATTCAGAGTAATGCATTTAGGATGCAAAACCCAAGGGAAAGATGCAGTATTGGAGGTGAAATTCTTCTAAGCATAAAGGAAAAGTGGGTTCTGAGGGTAATTGTATCTGATGACCTTAAAGTGGCCAAAAAAGTGGATAAAGCGATGGTAAAAGCCAGAAAGATGCTTGGCTGCATAGGGAGACGAAAAAGTCGCGGCGGTGACGTCAGAGGCGCGACCGGCGGGCTATTTAAACCTCCGCTCTCCGCTACATCCTCCTTTTCTCCTCCACGGGGCTCCAGCGGTGAACTAGGCCTGTGCAATCGGCGCTGAAGCCCGTCGGGGTAAGGCCTCTTGTTCCGCTCACCCCGATCGGGCTCCCTCGCCGATCGCCGGCCTGTCTCTCCAGCAGCCACTTACCTGAGAGGCCACGAGTCTCTGCCTTCAGCCAGCCGCCATCGGAGCTGCGATACGCCGATTCCACCCAGCCTCGAACAGAAGCACGAGCCCTCGCCTCCAGCAGGCCCCCAGCCGAGCCGCGAGCCCTCGCCCCGTACCGCCCACGAAAAAGTCGCGGCGGTGACGTCAGAGGCGCGACCGGCGGGCTATTTAAACCACCACTCTCCTGGCGCCGCGCGCCGGGCGTCGCGCGCATGAAGGAGCGCAACAAAGGGGCCTGCCCCTTTGTTTCGCCCCTTCGTTTCGACCTTCGCTTCCCCGAGCTGCAACACTCCAATACCGCACTAGAACTCATCCAGCATCCATCCATCATTCAATTTCAACTAACAGCCTCAGCATTCAACCCACTGTCTCAGCATTCAACCCACTGTCTCAGCATTCAATCAACAGCCTCAGCATTCAACCCACTGTCTCAGCATTCAACCCACTGTCTCAGCATTCAATCAACAGCCTCAGCATTCAACCCACTGTCTCAGCATTCAACCCACTGTCTCAGCATTCAATCAACAGCCTCAGCATTCAACCAACAGCCTCAGCACTCTTCCAGCAAAAGATTACACAACCAAACATATCATTCAGTCCTCCTTTAAGAACATTTCCTCAATCTACTACCGCCATAATGTCATAGGACACCTGATTCTGACAATACCATCAAAGTCATCTCCCTCGTACAACCATGTTACAAGGACACCCAATACATATATTACATCACAACTCCTTCTCCAAGATGAAGCCTACACTAAGATATCAACCTATAACCCGTAGAAATCTAACCCCGGTAATGATCGCACCAGTCACACAATTACTTGGTTTGGCTCTATTCACCTTATCACTCTTCAATGCCCAATCAATCACAAAAAAAACCCACATCCTTAATGACCATCTGCTAGATACCAAACCAGACATCTGTGCCATCATGGAGACCTGGTTAAAATCCTCAGACACAGTCCTAATAAATCAATTGCCTACACAGACATATGATGTCTTCTCCTTACCCAGAAAGAAAAAAAAAGGAGGAGGTCTCCTAATAGCTGCAAAAAAACTTTTTAACCTCACGCAACAACCTATCCATACTATACCCAAACTTGAGGTAGGCTTATTCAAGTCTAAGTCACTTCAAATTCTCCTCACCTACGCTCCTCCCGGACTTTTAGATCAAGATGCCTCTCCCATGATAGAGGTTATAGCCAAATACTTAAATCTAGACTCTCCTGCCATAATCATTGGAGATTTTAACCTCCACATTGATGCCAATCCTCGATCGACCAACTGTGATGCTTTCCTATCAGCACTCTCGGACATGGGCTTCAAACAGCACATTAACCAACCAACACATAAAGCGGGTCACACTCTTGACCTTATCTTCACAAATTCTAATCTCACCCCACTCTCACCCCCCATATGCCTACCAGTCCCATGGTCAGATCATTTTATGATCAACTCCACCTTCAGGTCATTGACAGGATTGACCACACCTCATCAGCCTACAACTCTATACTACAGGAAAACTTGTTCTTCAGAAGATCTTGGCAAATCCCTGATCAGAAAACTCCCAAACTTGGATCTTTCAAATCCCAATTCAGCTATCACCTCATGGCAAAACATCACTGAAATGATAGCCAATGAATTATGCCCACTGTCAAGAAAAATTATAAACCCCTCCCATAAAAATAAGCAACCATGGTTCTCAAATGAACTCCGCACTCAGAAGCAAAATCTAAGACGGAAAGAAAAAGAATGGAGGAAGAATTCTAATCCCCTCACTCTTTCCATATACAAAACTACTCTCCACCAGTACAGATCAGCAACACTCCGAACAAAAAGAGATTTCTATGCTCACCGCATCCACGATATGCTATATGATGCGAGGGCCCTCTTCTCCTATGTTTCAGAACTTACCAAAACGGCTCTTCCTAATATCCCTGACGATACAGCTCAATCAAAGGCCAATGACCTGGCCTTATTCTTTCAAAATAAAATCACCAATACCCTGGCTAGATTACCTGTCAACACAAATCTTCCGGACACAGTTCTCCTACCAAACTTAGACATAAGATTGGATTCCTTTGATTCGACCCACACTTTAGAGGTAGAATCGCTGATAAAAAGAATGAAACCTTCGACCCACCCGCTGGACCAAATACCCTCCAAGTTACTGATTCTCATTCCAGAATACATATCCAAATATCTAGCTGATATCATCAATTGCTCCCTTACACAAGGAACATTCCCGGACGCGCTCAAATTGGCCACGATCAAACCCATACTCAAAAAATCCAACCTGGACCCGGAAGGCCTCAACAATTACCGTCCCATATCAAATCTCCCATTTGTATCTAAGATCATGGAGAAAATTGTAAATAAGCAACTTTCAAATTACCTAGAAGA
Source organism: Rhinatrema bivittatum (assembly GCF_901001135.1). Lineage (NCBI taxonomy): Eukaryota > Metazoa > Chordata > Amphibia > Gymnophiona > Rhinatrematidae > Rhinatrema > Rhinatrema bivittatum. Next base: position 82,295,460 of record NC_042617.1, on the reverse strand, counting down.
CCACAATATACTTCACACGTCACAATATGGTTTCCGAAAAGAACACAATACGGAAACCCTCCTCACCTCCCTCCTGGATCAATTATATATTGGTTTTGATAAAGGACAGTCATTTCTCTTAGCTCTCCTTGACATCTCTGCGGCTTTTGATACGGTAAATCACAACATCCTCCTAAACCGACTCTCAGACATAGGAATTACAGGTTCAGCCCTCAGATGGTTCGAATCTTTCCTCAGTAATAGAGGCTATAAGGTAAAAATTAAAAACATGGAATCACCTCATACTAATGCTCCTTTTGGCGTCCCCCAGGGCTCCTCCCTTTCACCCACCCTGTTTAATATCTACATTCTCCCCCTCTGCCACCTACTTTCAAACCTCAAACTCAAATTTTATATTTACGCAGATGACCTTCAAATTTTAATCCCTATATCCAAATCATTGGACTCAACACTCAGGTTATGGAACTCTCATCTACAAACTATAAACCACTACTTATCCAGCCTCAACCTTGTGCTCAACACTTCTAAAACCGAACTCTTGCTAATTACACCAGAAGGTAGTCCCATACTTCTCCAATCACAAAATATTCCACATATATCACACGCCAGAGATCTTGGAGTCTTAATCGACAGTCACCTGAACCTAAAGCATTTTATAAAACACACTACTAAGGAGTGCTTTTACAAGTTACAAGTACTCAAAAAACTCAAACCGCTCCTATTCCACTATGATTTCAGATCCATCCTCCAAGCCATTCTGTTCTCCAAGATCGACTATTGTAACTCCATTCTGCATGGTCTTCCAGCCTCTACCATTAAACCGCTCCAGCTGCTACAAAATGCAGCGGCAAGGATTTTGACAAATACCAATCGGAGAGAGCATATTTCTCCCATTCTAAAAGATCTCCACTGGCTCCCAGTAAATTTCCGGATCCTCCATAAATCTCTCACAATCATTCATAAAAATATCCACCATCAAACCCCGCTTGACCTGTCTCATCCTCTCAGACTGCACTCGACAGCCAGGCCTTTAAGGGATGCTTACAAGGGATCTTTACACGTTCCTACAATCAAATTAGTGCACCACGCATACCTCAGAGACCGGTCTTTTTCTACCGCAGGCCCTTCCATGTGGAACGCCATGCCTCCGGACCTCAGACTGGAGACTTGTCTAACAACTTTTAAAAAGAAACTAAAGACATGGCTGTTCAGCCAAGCCTTCCCCTCTACAAATTCCATTGCCAGATCTAGAATTGTACACCACACATCTCTGTAAACAAAACTCTCCAAATTTTTCATGCATAATATCCATTAAAGAGAGGTTGGCCCCTTGCCCCCTCTTCTGTATATAGTATTTATTCTATTTTATTTCATTTTATTTATATATTTATTGCTCCGTTCACCCCTTCTTTATTTTCCTACTCCAAGTTAAGGCTTCCTTGTTATAATGTAACTGTATGCTCCGTATCTCTTGTTGATTGGTTAATTGTATATTCTGCTTAGTTCATTGTAAACCGAATTGATTTGATTTGTATCAAGAAAGTCGGTATATAAAAGCCTTAATAAATAAATAAATAAATAAATAGGTCCCTGGTAAGACCTCATTTGGAATACTGTATACAATTCTTGAGGCCGCACCTTCAAAAGGATATAAACAGGATGGAGTCAGACCACAGAGTGGTAACTAAAATGGTCAGTGATTTTCATTCTAAAGCATATGAGGATAGACTTAAAAGATATATACCCTAGAGCAGTGGTTCTCAACCTTTTTTCGGCCGGGACACACCTGGCAGATAGTTCTCACATGCAAGACACACTGATCATGTGACCGTCTCAGGGAAAAATGTAAATATACATGCTGCATCCTCAGGAACCCCCTCAACCCCCAACAATGGGAGCAGAGCAGAACTAGGGCATTACCCGTACAACTCACCATACAAAAAAAAAGATATTCTGGTTCTGATGACATCTTAGTAAAAGCAAAACAAACTCCCTTTACTGGCAGTCACAATACCCCTCCTTATGAAAATACAGTAATTTATCACTAATGCATGTCTTATTGAGAAAACACAACAGACAAGATTGATACAAATGCCTACATGCTAGTAAAATACCACACCTCAGTCACACACCCAGAACTGACCTTCACCAAATACAGAAAGACCACAAATTATAAATATGGAGACAGAAACTGGAATGGAAAACCAAAAAAGCCACTCTGTATGCAGTGCAAAATGGAAAGAAAAATATAGCACTTAACATAATAATGCACACAAACTAATCCGCACAAAGTTAAACCTGTATTATGGAACACACTGAAACAGTAATAACCTTATCTATGAAAAGGCAACTCTACAAATATTTAACCAGGCCCTAAACACTAATACACTTCTTATTAGGGAAACAGAGCAAGCCAAGCTGCTATAGATCCCCACTCAAAAATAATTGTAAAACTATACTAATAAATGTTACAAAACAGCTGATGAACAGAATAACATCCAACAATTAAAAACTCATAAAAATTATTTAAAATTGTCCAGATATCAATAAAATATTTCAAAATAGTAGACATCACATAATACCCAATAATTAAAATACCCAATAATTAAAAAGCCACCTTTACTTACCCTCTCCAGAAACTCTCCTACTCCTTTCCCTTGCAAGCCAATAGCACTCACCAGAAGCAGCAGTGGCTGCTGAAGCTCTGTCCTCACAGTCCTCTTCCTTAGTGCCCACAACCATTAACTCAACACAGTCTCTGTCTCACACAGAACAGTAACCTCCCTAACTAGTCTCTCTTCCTCACACACACACACACACACACACACACCATTCACCTCCCTGTCTAGTCTTTGTCTCTCTCTCACACACACACACACACACACACACATACACACACACACACCAGTCATCTCCCTGGCCAGTCTCTGTCTCTCTCACACACACCAGTCACCTCCCTGACCAGTCTCTGTATTTCCCACACATACACCAGTCACTCTCTCAATCACACACATGCTCTCTCACTTTCATACAAGCTCTCAATCACACACAAATCTTCTTGCTCCCATTCTACCACACACACACAAAGCTGCCACTCATGCACCCAGGCACTCACTCTACACACACAAAGCTTCTACTCACGCTCCCAGGCACACACTCTACCACACACACACACAAAGCTGCCAGTTAAGCACCCAGGCACCCATTCTACCACACACTCACAAATCTGCCACTCACTCACACATTGTACCACACACACAAGCTCTCACTCATGCACCCAGGCACCCATTCTACCACAGGCACACAAAGCTGCCACTCATACACACACAAGCTCACATGGAGCTTCTTCTCAATGACCCAATAACCCTGGCCTCCACTTATCAGCTGCCACCGGCCTGGCCTCTGGAGGTGGCGCACAGCGTCTCTCTGATCTTCGGCCCTGCCCCTGGGGAGAAGGGAAGCACAAGTGGAGCAGTGGGCCACCGGGAACCGCGATACACCTGCCAGTGCTTGGCGACACACTGGTGTGTTGCGACACACCAGTTGAGAATCGCTGTCCTAGAGGAAATGTGAAATGGGGGAGATATGATAGAGACATTCAAATATCTCAAAGATTTCCATGCACAGGTGGTGGGCCTTTTTCAATAGAAAGAAGGCTCTAGAATGAGGGGTCATGTGATGAAATTGAAAGGGGATAGACTTAGGAGTAATCTTAGGAAATATTTCTTTACAGACAGGGTGCTAAATGCATGGAACAGCTTTCCAGTGGAAGTGGTAGAGATGCTGTTTTTGCGTGGTTTTTCGCACGTTTTTTTCCCTTTGCTGCTATATCTGTCAACTATTTCCAATTGTTTTTGCTTTAAAGCCACACTATATTCTATTTATATGATGCTATTGACACTTTGCCTTTACAAACTTTCAACAAGCTCTGGGTTTCTGGTTTCTTTAGCCTTGCTTTCTAAAATTTGCACAGTTGGCTGTATTCTGTTCTTTAATTTGTGTTGTTTTATTTCAGACTTATTCATTGTCAGTGATTAATTTACCACTGACTTGGTAGGTATTCCCTCTGCTGTAAGCCATTATATTGGTCATTTTTTTGAAACTGTAACACTTTTATAAAATCTGTTTTACTTGTTTCTTATTGTAGACTTGTTCCTCCAGATGCAGCTTTGTTTGAAACACGGTCCATGTTGGGGAGCAGAGGAATTCCACTGCTGAAAAAATATTTCTTTTTTTTCTTTTTTATAATTGTTTCTTTATTGCATTTTTTTTCAAATGTTACACACATTTAATACAAGAAATCAGTATTACAGAAGATTATCTCGTAAACATTTTCAGGAAACTAAATAAATCTGTATACTACCCAAAATAATATGGGGAGAATTAGGAAACAATAGACACTATACATAAACTATATATAGTATTACCAAACTATAATACAGGATAGAGGAATTATACAATCTTTGGCCTTTTTCTCAATATCTCTATATCAGATTTACACTGACACTAACACTAGATTTATCTCTTAAGAATGTTTCCAAGTGTAATGGGTCAGAAAAAATGAATTTCTTTGCTTGAAAAGTAATTTGGCATACAAATGGAAATTTCAGGAAAAAGGTATTACCAATATCCAATATTTTATTTTTCATAGCAAGAAATTACCTCCTTTTTCCCTGAGTGACTTTAGAGACATCAGGAAACATACAGATTTTTTGACCACAAAATTTTGCTTCTTTGTATTTTAAAAAAAAGTTTAAATACCTGCTCCTTATCTTGTTCCTTTAAAAATAGCCATACGGCCATATTGCCGTATTGCAAAATGGCGCCGGCCGTACGGCAATACGATCCGAGTGCAGGAGGTCGCTCCCGGACCCCCGCTGGACTTTTGGCAAGTCTTGTGGGGGGTCAGGAAGCACCCCCCAAGCTGGCCAAAAGTCCTTGGAGGTCCAGCGGGGGTCCGGGAGCGATCTCCTGCGCTCATGACGTCGGGGAACAGGAACCAAAATGGCGCCGGCGCTATTTCTATTAACGCACCCATGGCCCGAGAGTGGAAGATCACACCGGGACCCCCCCACTGGACCCCAGGTAATTTAAGACATTTTGGGGGGGTTCGGGAGGGTGGGGGATTTATTTTAAAGGGTCGGGGTGGGTTTTAGGGTTGTTTTAGTGTGCCGGTTTTCCCGCCCTCCCCCTTCCCCCGATTTACGATTTTTGACGATAAATCGGGGGAATTCCTGTTGTATATCGCCTCTAATGATTTTTGACGATTTAAAATATATCGGACGATATTTTAAATCGTCAAAAAATGATTCACATCCCTATCAGATATTAACCTGTTTGGACTGTTGCTGTTACCAGTAAAATATATATTTCCTTCCATATCAAATCTTCAACTCGTCTTATGAATTCACAGACTGCTAAGTCTGTTTGTACAGCACCCTTTTGCTTCTGTAATTAATTTTGGTGGGTTCTGCCTTTTTGTTTCCACATGTACTATGGTATTAACTATTACTCCCCAATACAGAGAAGTATACTGGCCTAACTCATGACTTTTCAGCACTGGAAATATAACTACTATTTTGAGGTGGAGTAAAGTTTCCAGGGCAAATGTTAGCCTATAGGCAGAAGCTAGAATTGTAATACTTGATATATTATGCAGACAAAAAATGCTTTCTGCGCACAAATCTACACCCGATTTTATAACATGCGCGCAGCTTATAAAATCTGGGGTCGGCACACGCAAGGGGGTGCACACTTGTGCACCTTGCGCACACCGAGCCCTAGGGGAGCCCCGATGGCTTTCCCTGTTCCCTCCCCTCACATTCCCCTCCCTTCCCCTATCTAACCCACCCCCCCCCAGTCCTATCTAAACCCCCCCTTACCTTTGTTAAATAAGTTGCGCCTGCCTCCGGGCAGGCGTAGGTTGCGCGCACCAGCCGAGTGCCAGCGTGCGATCCCCCGGCACAGCTGCTGTGTAGGAGGCCCCATTCCGCCCCCGGACCGCCCCGCCCACTCCCCACCCCTTTTTTCAAGTCCCGGGACATTCGCACGTCCCGGGTCTTGCGCGTGTAGCCGGGCCTATGCAAAATAGGCTCGGTGCGCGCAGGAGCGGGTTTTCAGGGTTACGCGTGTAATGTACGCGCGTAACCCTTTGAAAATCCACCCCAATATTTGTGTGCATAAATCATATTTTATGTGCAGAAAACATGGTCTAGGTATACAAAAAATATTTTTTGTGCATAAAAAATTATTTATGTGCACTAAGCTTTTTCTTTGAGCATATCTTTGGGTTTGTGCACAGTTTTTAACTCCTGATGCATCAGCAAACCAGTAGTTTCTTGCACTGGAAGTTTAAAAAAATTGTTACCATGTGTGTTAAGAAAGTGCTCTGAATTTCAGTGACCAGTTTTAACTCTCAGCTTATTACATCAACACCACAGTTAATTACTTCTCTTTAGTTAACTTCCTACCTAAAATCAGGCTTCTAACTTCAGCCTTCTCTCTTTAGTTAGGATCCTAAGGTCTTTACTTTCTAAAGTGCATTAAAACTATATACACAGGGGTAGATTTTCAGAGCCCTGCTCGCCTAAATCCGCCCAAAACCGGGCGGATTTAGGCGAGCAGGGCCCTGCGCGCCGGGAAGCCTATTTTACATAGGCCTCCCGGCGCGCGCAGAGCCCCGGGACTCGCGTAAGTCCCGGGGTTCTCGGAGGGGGGCGTGTTGGGGGGCGGGGCCGGTCGTCGCGGCGTTCCGGGGGCGTGTCGGCAGCGTTTTGGGGGCGGGTACGGGGCGTGGCTACGGCCCGGGGGCGTGGCCGCGCCCTCCGTACCCGCCCCCAGGTCGCGGCCCGGCGCGCAGCAGGCCCGCTGGCGCGCGGGGATTTACGTCTCCCTCCGGGAGGCGTAAATCCCCCGACAAAGGTAAGGGGGGGGTGTAGACAGGGCCGGGCGGGTGGGTTAGGTAGGGGAAGGGAGGGGAAGGTGAGGGGAGGGCAAAGGAAAGTTCCCTCCAAGGCCGCTCCGATTTCGGAGCGGCCTTGGAGGGAACGGGGGGAGGCAGCGCGGCTCGGCGCGCGCAGGCTATACAAAATCGATAGCCTTGCGCGCGCCGATCCAGGATTTTAGTAGATACGCGCGGCTCCGCGCGTATCTACTAAAATCCAGCGTACTTTTGTTTGCGCCTGGAGCGCAAACAAAAGTAGGCTGTTCGCGCTCGTCTGAAAATCTCCCCCACAGTGCTTACTAAAGAATGATCAGCCCTTTAGGTAGATTTTCAAACAATTCAGCTGTCTAACTTTGACAAATACAGAAGGAACACAAATTTAGCAAGGCTAAAATGGTGCAGGGCCAGTGTAAGTTTTAGATTTAGTGAACTAGCTCTTATTTTTAGTGCTAACAGCAGTGATGGTAGAAAGTTTCTAGCTGCACTGTTTGACTTCAATATGTCATTTGGCAACCCCTCAGCCATTGCTGATGCCTTCTGACAGTCTTCCACTGCTGCTGATACAGTCCCTTCTCCCCGGGGACCTCCACCACTGCTAACATACCTGCTCCGCTTCTCAAATATACACTAGGCAATTGCCAGATGCCTGAATAGGCTGTCAACTGCAACATGTCCCCATCTCTTTCTCTTCCTCCGGAGGTCTGCTGGGGATGAGGGGGTGGAGATTGCCAATATAAGGCTGCCTACTGTCTGAATTATGGCTGATTGGCATGGCGGTGAGGAAAAGAAGTGGGGCAGTGAAAGCTAAGGAGCTGCCACAGCAAGGGGGAGGGGCAGGGATGAGGAAATGGGGAACGTTGATGAGTAGGTGGCAGCAGAGGATGATTTTGACACCCTTTCAAGCTTGCCCTTTTAATTGTGCATATAATATATATATATATATATATATATATATATATATATATATAAATAAATATATATAAACGTCTGTCTCTATCTATCCATCCATCTATCTATCCATCATAGGGATGTACATTCATTTTCAAAATAAACAATTGAAAACAACAGAAAATTGTGGGTCCTTCTATCATTTTAGTGCACACTATACAAAATAGTGGGCAATATTTACGAAACCTAAAAAAAAATGGGGAAAAAACTTAAGTGACAAGGAAATTTGCCCCCAAAGAACATGAAAAAACACAATGCAACATTCTTTTGGCCTGAAACTCCCTAATATACTGTATATAGAAAGAGAGAGAGACAAATTTAAAACCTCCAAAGTCATATAATCAGATATTTAACTAGAAAATTAAATTTAAAAACCTTTAACCATTTTCCCCACATCATTTATTTATTTGGGTTTTTATATACCATCATTCCATGTGAGAATCACTAGATCCTAACGTTCTTTCACCTCTCCTTTCCTTTTCTGTCTCCTCCTGACTTCTTTCCCTGTTGTCTTTCCATTTTAATTCTCCTCCAATGACTCCTTGTTAGCTATCCCTCTCCCTCCAACTGGCATCAGTTCTCTTACCTGTCTCTTCTCCCTTTATCACTCCTCTGCCTTTTTTCCATCCATCCGAACTCCACATCTCTTATTATTTTGCATCTCATATACTATCTGCCATCTTACTTCCCCATCACCTCATCCAAGATTTCCTTCTTCTGTCTCTTCACCCACCAGCTACCTATCCCTTACCTCCTCTCAAGCCTCTTTCTCCTCCCTTTCCCTTAAACCTTACTAGGCTTCCAGTTCGTTGTCTCCCACATGTTCCCTCTGCTCCTCCTTTCCTTCTTCATAACTACTCTCTCTTCCTTCGCACTCTATTTGTCATTCTCTCTCCCTATTACCCTGGTGCCTCCTTCTTCTCTCATGCTCCCACTGCCATATCCCCTTCCTTAGGCAATAGTTCTCCTCTGCCCCTTCCTCTTTCTTTTTTTACTTCCTGCTCTTACCTGTGTCCCTCTGAGCCTCCCCATTCCTCCTCATGCCCTCTCTCACCTCATCTCCCTCCCCTCTGGCCCCGTCTGATATTCTTCCCCCATAAATCCTCCCTGTTCTCTCTTTCCTTCCTCCTCCCTTCCTGATAGCTCCCTACACTCCCCTATTTCTAGGGATGTGTAGAGAAAAAAAAATTGTTTCAGTTCTTTCATTCATCTTATGGCACCTCAAGTTATTTCATTTGTTTCAAAACAAAAAAACCAAATATTTGTGTTCATTTTATTTGTTCATTTGTTTGCCATTAAAGTCAATTGTAGAAGCACTACCGTCTATTTTGGGCTTCAGAATTGGGGTTTTCTCATTAATTATAATGAAACATGTAGGAAGACATAATCAGAAGGGGGATAGAATTGCAATGCCCCTACACTTTGGCAAAGTGTCACCATAAATGGCATGAATAGTCTAAAACACTGTAAAGGGGCAAAGGGGTACCGGTAGTGGCAGGAGTTCTCCAATACATTGTCAAATAAGCAAAGAAGCAGCAAGAGGGGGGGAGAACAGCCCGAGGCATGAAAAAAAGGGCACCAACAAAAATGGTACAAACCCTTGAAGGCAGCATGAGAGGCAAAGTGGCACCAAGAGTGGTATTAAAATCCTAAGGCACCATAAAGGGAGAACAAAGCAGAAAAGTTGTCAGAAAAAAAACAGAAGGCACTGATAAAGGGTCACGGCAACACAGAGTGGCATCAATACACCAAGGCACCATGAGAGATGCAAAGTACCCCTCCACAGTGGCAAGAACACCCCAAGGTGTTACTGACCTCCCCCCCCCCCCCCCCCCCTCCCCCAGAAGTTAAACTTCCAATCAAAAAATAATAGGCTAAACATTGCGTTACCAGAGTCCAGGATCTTGAGCCACAATCTCTGCCTCTGGATGCCTGGCTACCCAAACCAGAGATATAGAATTAATGTACGTATAATTATCTATAGTTATATAAGCTCTTTGGGGAAGGCACTTATAGTAGCATGATTATCACCATTGTGTAGTTCTTACTGTATGCACAATTGAAAACCTGGCTGTTCGCAGAAGCCTACCGCTGAAGGATCTCCTCAACCATCACTGTCTCTCATTCTCCCACCCCTCCTTAATCCCTACCCCCCCCTCTTTTCCCTCTCCCCTTCCCCCCCACCCAACCTCACCCTTTCCTTCTCCCACTGGACATACCATGCTAATAACTGCCTAGGATAAATCTATGTTTACGTATCTTATAGTTTTTGTTGATTATATATTTATCTCTCTCTAATTGTTTCTTAGTTTAAATTCTGTACTGTCTTCCATTGCCCAGGTTTCACGCTCCCTGTTTAATGTAACTTTACTTTCTACCTTGATGTTAATTGGTTTCCCCTCAGTTACATTGTAAACCGGTACGATAAGACCTAGTCTTGAGCATCGGTATAGTAAAAGAAATTAAATAAAATAAATAAATAAATTGTTTATAATTGTCATCTTATGATTCTCCTGATTTGTAGATTTGAAAATCAGCTGGCAAGAAAACTGTTGATCAGGCTGGAGCTACAGGACAGTAGTATGACCAGGGGATGGTGGGCCTTAAGCAGCATGAGGCAGCATGAGGAGACAGCACTGAACAGCTGTACATAAAAGTGGCAATTTTCCAAGTGACTTACGGGCCACATGTGCATGTGTTTGCCAGCTCGCGCAGAGGGACATGTCTATTTTATAACATGAGCGTGTTTGTGCCTATGTTATAAAATAGTCTGACTGTGCACATGTTTGCTCAGTTTTAAGTGGGTGTGCGCTTGTGCGTGCAAATCCCACTGATGGCAATCCCCCTTTTCCCATTTCATTCCCAGTTTGCCCAATTAAGGGATAGGACTTCCAACCCTTCCCCCAGTTTAATAGTTCTCCTTCTCAACTCTTAGTCCCAACCTAACCACTCAAACCATTTTTATATGTGCTACACATATTTTGTGAACACTTTCTTATGCCACAATAATTTGCATGACATCATTTTCCTGCATCTGGAATATTATTGTTATTGTGTTCATAAAGAAAATGTGTGCTGAATTTCAAAGGGCATATTATTTTATGCAAATCCTATTTCATTGGCCTATCGGCTACTCAAATGTAGGTACTGCCAAAGTAGGCTTAAATCTAACTGGCCAGATCCTTTGTCTAGTTTTAGTCTATGATACTATGCCAGCATGGTCCTACATCTAGGGTTTTCAGGTGCAGTGGTCCACCCTGAACCCAGGACACCTGAGGCCAGAGCCCCACACCTAGGAACTTTAGAAACACACAACCTTACTCTGTCCTGTCCAGCACGGAATCAAAGTAAAATGAAGACTGCTTAATTTCTTTCAGTTTCTGATTTAAAAATAAAATTTAAAAAAAAACCCATGCAAACATATCAATCCACACAGATGCCAACTAGGATAGGCTGTTAAAAAAAAATACTTGACCTTAATTGGTCCTACTTCCTGGTCTCTACCCTATTGCTTCCCACCCTGGATCTGGTTAGTCTAGGGTCAATGTGACATCATTGCAATGCTTGCTAATTACTTTGAGAAATAAAATATACATAGCCATAGACTTGAATGGAATCCAAAAATGAATGCAGATATGAATGCAGACAAAAAGTTTTAGTATTTTCAGAAGTGCCCTCCATTCATTTTGAATTCCCATCGATGAAATGAAAACTGCCTCATTTGGTTTAGATTACCAATTTGTTGTAAATGCTTTCATGTTCCTAGAACATAGTAGGAAGAAATCCTACTTCTAATTTTAAATAACAGGGATATAATTAATAGGGGTGAGAAGAAGTAAAAATTGTTTTGTATTTGGTTTTGTTTTTGCAGTTTTCTCCATGGATTTCATGTCATTTAATATTTATTTTATTTAGTTCTAAAAAAAATAATATGAATATAAAAAACAAACAAACCCAAAAACAGTAAAAAAAAAAAAAAAAAAGAAACAGGGCCTCCCAAGACATCCCATCCACACCACACATCCCTCCCACCTGAAAAAATGCTGGGGCCAAGATCCTCCCCGGTCCCCACTTACTTGGTCCAGGGAGATCCAACACAGAGGCCTAGGCACAGGCCAAAGCCTAAGCCTTGTGCATGCCTAGGCCATGTGAGTTTGCTGCGACCTCGGCCTAGGCCCTAAGCCAAGCCCAGACTTCAAGGCTTGGTCCCAACAACAGAACCTGGTCCGAAGGTTGGGTTCCAACCCCTGGGCTTTGACCCAAAACCAGGCCTGATGCCAGAGACCAGCCTGGAAGCTGCTTCCTGATGCAGGGGTCTTGGCCCAGGGTCAGGCCCAGGCCTGGAGCCTAGATCTTGAAGGTCCTATTCAGTCCTTCTGTCTTCATTCTTCTTGAAATGATGCCGTCCGCTGAGAACACACTAGAGTAAATTAACTGTGGCACATCCTCTCCAGCAGAGGGTGCTATTTTGATGTATAGCATAGGATGCAGCCCAGACGCTGGAGTCACACTCTGGTATAGACCAGGGCCCCTGCTTTTGGTTTTGGCTTATTCCCTAGTTAAGACCCCTGCTTCAGGTCTAGGCTTAGGGCCTGGCTGGCAACTTTTTTTAAAATCAATTTTCAAAACAAAACGAGATTACAATGAAATGTAATTGGAATGTAAATCGTTATATTTTGAAAACATCCCAAAACGAAATAGGAAATGATGTCTCATATCCTTCTTTGTTTCTCCCGCATGCCTATCCCTAATAATTAAGTACAAGTTTGCTTATTACTTGAGCCATACACATTTGGGGTATCAAAATACCTAAAATATACATTAGGCTTGTGGTTGTCAACTTGATCCACCCACTCACCAGTCATGTTATTAGGTTATCTACAATGAATATAAATGAGAAACTTGCATGAGCTGCCTCCATTGTATGCCATCTATCTCATGCATATTCATTGTGGAAATCCTGAAAACCAGACTGGCTAGGAGGTACTAAAGTACTGAGTTGAGAACCACTGCATTGGGCTATTTATACTATCACTGACCAATCCAGGGGTGGTTTACACTTGGGCAACTTTTACACTGGATCAGAACAGATAGAAAATGCCTCGCAAAGTAGACTACAGTGAATATTGTTATACTTGGAAAGACAGGCAAGAACTTCTTTCTGGACAGACATGGACTTCTTCCACCAAAGCTTTCTTATTTCATCTCAGGACTTTTTTTCTCCTCTTCTTCTATCTCATTAATAATTATTTCTATTGCATTCACAAATTAATTATCTATGGGAGTTTTCCTGGTTCTCCAACAGCTTTGTTATGTATTAGAGGCACACCATGATGGTTTTCCTTCTCCTTTCTTTTTTTTTTCTGGAGTGCAATCATTAAAATTTCATAGAGAAGTTTTCTTTTTTGATCTTTGTCTGCTGTCATGTCCACGGGGTTTAACTTAAAAATAATGTCGTTCAATGTCACAGGCTTTAATAATCCTATTAAGAGGAAAAATGTTTTATTGTACTTTAAAAGTGCTATAGCAGATATTCTAAGAGGCACATTTTAAATTTAACAAATCCTCAAAACTATGTTTGCAGGATTGGAAAATACAGGCCTTCTCTCCTGCTTTGCATGAGGAGAATGCAATTTTATGTAGGCAGTCCCTGGACTTTCAGGCATGCTTGCAGGAGTCAGACACTGAAGGCAGATGGATGAGATTAGTGGGGACTATTGACAATGTTCCAATGGTTTTGATTTGTGTCTGTCCCCCAACTTACACTCTCCAGTATTTTTCTAAATGTTTATTACAATGATTTCTGCAATAGGCGAGGTCTCTGTTATTGTTAGGGGGGACTTTTACCTCCCACTTGATTTTACTTGATATAGGAGATCTCTTTGCTGATTCAGACAGGCAACCACTTGATCAGTGTTGCATTGTAAGAGTAAGGATCTAGACTTAGTTGATCCATGGCATTTGAAACATACTCATGAATATAATTATACTTTTTACTTTTCTCCCAATTAATCATTTTCAAGAATAGATTACTTTCAGGTCTCCGCTTCTCTGTCACCGCAACTGGTGTCTTCAAGTATAGAGAACATTGTTATTTCGGACTATGCAGCAATAGCCATCACTGTTCATTGGTCAGAACTGTGGCTGAAGAATACTGTTTGGTGCTTTAACTCTTGATTACTTAGTAATGATGCCTTTTGTAGGGATGTGAATCGTTTTTTGATGATTTAAAATATCGTCCGATATATTTTAAATCGTCAAAAATCGTTAGGGCCACGATACAATACCAATTCCCCCGATTTATCGTCAAAAAATCGTAAATCGGGGGAAGGGGGAGGGCAGGAAAACCGGCACACTAAAACCCCCTAAAAACCACCCCTGACCCTTTAAATTAAATCCCCCACCCTCCCGAACCCCCCCCCCAAATGCCTTAAATTACCTGGGAGTCCTCCGTAGCGGCGGTCCGTGGCTAAATCGGGGGAAGGGGAGAGCAGGAAAACCGGCACGCTAAATCGTGAGGTCTTCAGCCGGCGCCATTTTTCAAAATGGCCGCCGCAAAATGGCAGCGGCCATAGACAAAAACGATTCGACGCAAGAGGTCGTTCCGGACCCCCGCTGGACTTTTGGCAAGACTTGTGGGGGTCAGGAGGCCCCCCCAAGCTGGCCAAAAGTTCCTGGGGGTCCAGCGGGGGTCAAGGAGCGATTTCCTGCCGCAAATCGTTTTCTGTACGAAAAATGGCGCCGGCAGGAGATCGACTGCAGGAGGTCGTTCAGCGCTGAACTATTAACTGTTCCTGAATTTTAAGATGCAACATTGTATTTTATTTCTTTTCTATGCCTTATTATTTATATAAACCGATGTGATGTGTTGGTATTAAAAAAAAAAAAAATAAATAAATACAATCATTTGTAACACACAGAAATGAAATTCAGAAAAATCATGTGATTCTTCTAAACAGTGCGAAACCAACGGAGCTGTAATGCAATGCCTGGATAGATTGGATCTATACTCAATTATCCACATTTTGAGTTGACATTTTGTTTTGCCTACGTAGAATTTCTCACATGGACATTGAATGATATAAACAACTCCTATTGAAAGGCATGTAGTATGTTGACGTAGACTGATGGTTTTATTGACAGATGGAATGTAGAACGATGTAACATCCATGGAAATATAACAAACTGAACATGTACCGCAAGGTTTATGCGATCCTTCATAATTCAATGAATATCTTACATCAGTGGGACTTGAATTGGAGTGGACTAAGAGATCCTTCAAACTTGAACCCTTAGTGTAAGAAATAAAGGGGGGATCCTTAAATGCCTCATGAAGTTGTAAAATATGCCAATTATGTAAAATTGCTGTTTTGACAAGATATGCAAAAGGTGAGAATGGGATGACACATGTCAAGCAATCTTAATTATTATGTTGTGAAGATGGACTTTTGGCAAGTCTTGAGGTGGGGTCAGGAGGGTGGGGGTTTATTCATTAGTGGTACGTTGTATTTGTGGGGGTTTGCTATACGTTTCGTGACCCCCACAAATACAACGAATATGGCATATACGTTGTGGATTGCCAATACGTTGCAAACGAATGCACACCCCTAATGGAACCTCACTGTTGGGATGTCCTAATTCTAATTTATTTATTTAATTATTTATTTGTTAACTTTTATTTACCGACATTCGTGAAGCACATCATGCCGGTTTACAATGAACTCAGGCGGGAAATACAATAAAACAATATAACATTAATAACAATAATACAATGAACCAAAGGAGCAATAAAATAAGGGAGGATAGGGGAAGGAGAGGTGGGGGAGGATAGGCAGGGAGGCGGGACAAGGGGAGGGAGGGAGGGTAGGGGGGTAGGAGGGGTGTGGGAGGGAGGGGATGAGGAGGGGAAGGGGGAAAAGGCAGACAGATAGATGAAGTAAAAAACAAAATAGAATAGAATAGAGGAACTATGTACAGTTGCAAATATGTACAGGTACCATTAACTTAAGTAGTACTAAGGAAGTGTTGAAAAACAGGCCGCATTAACTGGGCGACGGTATTCACTAGGATATAGTTTATTTAAGGTGTATACTGGAGGTGTACTGGGGGTAAGAGGAATACTGGGGGATTTGGTGGCGGCCGGGTGGCAAAGGGATCGTTGGGTGGCTAAGGGGGGGGGGGGGGGGATAGGACGGGCGGAGGGGGGGGAGTGGGGGTGGATGGCTGAGCAGGGAGGAGTTGAGAGGCGGGGGAGCAGGGGGTGGAAGGTCGAGCAGGGAGGAGCTGAGGGGGGGGAGACATTAAGTTTGGTTTGTGTCGGGGTAGGCCTGTCGGAAAAGCCATGTCTTGACTCCTTTCTTGAAATTGTGGAGGGATGTCTCTTGGCGTAGGAGGGTGGGGAGGGAGTTCCAGAGGGTGGGGCCAGCGTATTAGTATCCTTTGACAGTACCTCCCTCCGAACCATGTGCTGCTGAGCGACTGTCAGCTTTCCCCTTTCTTTGTCCTAATTTAAAAGCTGCTCCATCTCCTTTTTAAAGGTTAGCACCAGCAACTTCGTTCCACCCTGGTTAAGGTGGAGCCCATCCCTTCAGAAAAGACTTCCCCTTCCCCAAAAGGCTTCCCAGTTCCTTACAAAACTGAATCCCTCTTCCTTGCACCATTGTCTCATCCATGCATTGAGATTCCGGAGCTCTGTCTGCCTCTGGGGACCTGCACATGAATGACATCTGTGAGATCCTGGTCCTTTTGGACAGGTTCACAATCAAGTTCTGCAGGCAACCACATTTACTTCTTTGCTTATTTCCTATAATCTTGCTCTTCATTTCTCAGAGGATGATAGTACCCATACTTTCCAGGGTTATCAAAAGTGGATGGGATCACCAATGCTTGCTTTCATTTTAATGCAGGGTAATATGTTTAAACAGCTTTCAGCACTGATGTTCCATTTGTGAGGCAAGTCATCCAGCATTTCAGTGTCACCCTTGACCAAATGGATTGGGAGGAGGACAAGGTATTGATCCAGCACTCATCCTTACACTCCCAATTCTTCAAGGTCCCATCTTCAATTAATTTAGAATCTTTGGGTCACTGGTTAGCTTACTACTCTATTTTTAGTGATTCTTTTCTGCTATGGGATGGTTTTAAAATGTATTACATTCATTGGTCCTTTGCATAGATCTAGGATCACCAAGGCCTGGATTTTCTAAGTTCGCAGAACTTAGAAAATCCAGCAGTAATGGGGGGTGGGGGGAAGGCAAAGTGGGGGGGCAGGCCTGCAAAAGCCAGCAGCGATCACACCACTGCAGTGCTATCGCTGCCGGCTTTCGCAAACCAATAGTGCCACCTGGAGCGAAGAAATCCACGCCCGATTTTATAACATGCGCACGCAGCCGTGCACATGTTATAAAATCCAGGGTCGTCGCGCGCAAGGGGGTGCACAATTGTGCAACTTGGGCGCGCTGAGACGCAGAGCCTGCCTCCATTCCCTCCAAGGCCGCTCCAAAATCGGAGCGGCCTCGGAGGGAACTTTCCTTCTGCCCCCCCCCCACACCTTCCCCTCCCTTCCCCTACCTAACCCGCCCTCCAGCCCTACCTAGAATCCCCCTTACCTTTGTTGAAGAAGTTATGTGAACCGGCCGACAGCCAGCCCACGATCCCGGGCACAGCGGCAAATGGCCACTGTGCCTGGAGGCTCAGGCCACGCCCCCTCCCCCCCCAGACCACCCTGGACCGCCCACGCCCCACCCCTTTTTGCCAGCTTGTGGACATACACACGTCCCGGGGCTTGCACGCACCGCCAAGCCTATGCAAGATAGTCTCGGCGTACGCAGGGGGAGACAGGGGGAGGTTTTTGGGGATTGTGTGTGTATCTTACGCGCACAACCCTTTGAAAATCTATCCCGTATTTTGTGCAGGTAAACCTTACTCCCAATGCAGAAAGGAGTTTTACCTGCACAAAATGTGCATTAAAAAATGTGCACTTAATTCAGCATTCTTACATGAACTTTCCATGTAAATGAGGGCATTTAGCATTCCCTCCCAATGCAGAGAGGTGTGCAGGATGAACACACATTTTCTTAACACTAGAAACTTTATTCCTGGTCAGAAGTGGAGTAAAGTTTCTAATGCTGCCACCGGGGCTACCCCCTACCAGCGAGGACATGCTGCATTGGCTCAAAAATGTTTTTTTGTTTTTTTTAAGAATAAATGTGGCCAGATAGCTGGATAAATTAGTTGCTCAAGAAAAGATAAACTTCTAAATAAGGAGCACAAGAAAAGATAGGGTGTATTATCTGGAGTACAGTAATTTGATGACCTTTCCCCCAAAAAAGTTGCTTAAAACAGATTGATCTCTGAAGTAGTGCATGTGAAATACTATATGATTTGAAACCTGCAACTGAACTGGAAATCAAATAAAACAGTGCAAAGGTGACCACAACTACCTGATCTGGGATGGGCCACAAACCAGTTTGATCCATAAGCATCTGGAAACCTAAAATAATAGAATGAGAGCTAAAAAGTCAGTGGATGTTTGCAGTAGCCACTGTTCTTCCTGAGTGACATTTCAAAATCTCATAGCAACAGATCTTCACAGGGGTATATAGTAGGGACACAGGAGGAGAGAGAAGGCAGAACAGCAGGAAAATAGAAGACAGATGGGAAGAGAGAGAGAACAAGCAGAGAAACCCTGGGGGAAGCAGAGAGGATCAAGTTTTATTACCCTGTATTCCTCAAATCTCAAGCAGTCTTGGACAGGCATAATCTATTTATAGTTATATCTCAAACTTAGATGTTAGAATTGTTTATGTGTGCTTCTAATTTGAACCCTGGAGCTAGTGCTGTTAGAAAAGAAATATTGTTTGTCCACTGGTATGACATCCTTAGTTAGGGTAGAAAGATCCCTTATGTGAATTAATATTGTTCAACAAACATTTTGCCCATGTGAATAACAGTTATCATGGGATTTTGCCGCAGTCCAATACTGGGAAGATCCTGGCAAGAATAATTCTCAGTAGAATTCTGGACCATCTCGTGGACAGCGTCTTCTCAGAATCCCAGTGCAGAATCGTATCTAACCCAGAGAGTGCCCCCGCCTACTTCCTGGTTCAAAATAAAAGTGTCATAATGACCCGACCACTCCTCCCCATCCTGCCAGCACCCTTGAAATTCACCGATCTGCAGCCTGTATCACAATACGCTGCTGCGATCCAGGTCCATGCCTGTAGCACTGCTACATGTTCAAAGGTTTGGGTAGACGTGGGTTATTGGGGGGGGGGGGGGGGGAGAGAGAGAGGAAGGCAGTGGTCAGTTTATGGTAGCATTTTATTTTGAACTGCTAAGCAGGCAGCAGGAAGAGGGAGACTGACCTTGGACCCATTCTAGTTTTAGGATAAACATCTTTTCTGAGGGATTTTGGGAGGGGTGGGAAGGTTTGACCCTGCAGGCCCTATTGGTGAATGCTTGTGGGAGGGGTCAGTAAATTTGGGCTGCTAGGTCCAAAAGATCCTTTTTTATTTACTTATTTTTTTAACCTCTGCAGTACTATTTAACTGGTTATATTCTTTGGAATATAGCTAAGCAGTTAAAAGTAAAGTTATCCGGCCACATAAGGCTGGATAACTTTACATCTAGCTGGCAATATTAAAAAGATAACCCATTTGGAGTAAATTTATCTGGCTAAAGTAAACCGGATAACTTTAATTGGGGATGTTCACTGGGACTTTTATCCTGCTGAATATCTTGGATAAATTATTTGGCTAAAGTTAGCTGGATATCTATACGAGGCTTTTTTAAATATTAGCCTCAAAATATGTGTACTACACTGTTATTTGGAAAGAAGTATTCTTTGCTGCTAATTTATTGTTCTTAAGATACCATTTTAAATAGAGTTATTCACATTACCTTCTTTTATATTTATCATGCTATTATTTAATAAAGATAAGCATATTTTATAGCATGTTCTTCTCAAAGAATAATATTAGCATGGACTGAAGCACTGTAAGTACAGCCCTGGAGATTTCAGCTGTTCAAGGAGCTGCCATTTCAGAATTTTGAGGCATATAAGACCTCTATAATTTGCCAAATCACAAAAGCATGCCTTTCAAGTTGGGTTTTTTTGTTTTGTTTTGGTTTTTTTTTTGTTTTTTTTACAGAAGGCTTAATCCTCATGCTTTTGCAATAGCTGCTACATCATTGTACTCTAATGAGGTCAGTTTGAAAGGTATTAACCTGTCAGATTTCACAGGTTCTCAGTCTCAGCTCAAGGGTCTGCCCTCATCTCATAGCTCAGACTTTTCAACCTAATCTTAGCCATTAAGAGATCGAGACTGATGCACTTTTATTCATTTTGAATAGATACCAAAGTGCTGAAGTATTAGTAATTTAAAATAAAACTATTCAGTATTTAGAATGAATAAAAACACCAGCAGCAAATACTTTACATTATTCTTCGCAGAGAGTAAAGGTATATAGTAATGCAATTCACTGGTGGTAGAGCAATTTAACATGCCTGAATCAAGTACGATTGCTAAAGTAATGCATGATTGTCATTGAAGCAGAACAGACTATCTCAGAGGTGCAGTGGAGTTAGCACATTGTTCGCAGTGTGGTAAATTGTATTACTATGGAAGATAATGTGAATTTCAGCTTACATGGACAGGATGCTTACTGGCAGTGAATGCCATGTCCACTAGAGATGACTGCTATGCATTATAACCTACAATGGAAACAACGTGGACAGTTTATAGTACAGCCTTTGAATTGTTCCTAAAATGAGTTTGAAAAACGTTTACATTTGAGTTTTAAAGGCATTTGAGCTGAGCACAAGAGCACAACTGACACATTTCACTGTCAGTTTGTGATTTATATACAAAGCAATGGAAATGGAAATGCAACTGGAAAGCATTTTAAACCCACCGGAGAAAAATTTAAATGAGGGCCGAACTAACATCAATGAAGCAGAGGATTTCCAGGAAATTAAACCCCAATGCTCTAACCAATCAGATTTATGGGAATTGCTGTGCATTGCATTCAGCTTAAAATTAAAGGCAGCTAAGACAGTTTAGGGTGGTGGCAAGGACTCAGTTAAAGAACGGGATTTGAAAAGTGCCAGCTGTAATCCCATTGAAGGGGACTGAAAGAAGGAAAGTAAAAGCAGTAGTTCCCAATCAGGTACAGTTCCAACACAGCAGGCCTTCTAGTGGGAGAGATTATTAGGCGGCAAGGAGTAGGTAGGGTTAGACTTGTGGAGACAGGACCCCATCCTCCATTCCTACTAGGAAGCAGAGACAGTAAAAGGTCAGGAAAATCACCACCACTGTGCAATCTCAGTGGCAGTTTAGGAGGAAGTACAGCACAGGTTTAGGGGTTCACGAGCTATGAGATATGGAGTTTCTGAGACCAGGAAAGAAAATGTGTGGAAGTGTTGTACATGGAGTGTCTGGGTTCAATAATACAGTACAATGCACATTTTGGACACCGTTTGTTTGATGGAGGGGGCAATGTTCTCTCAACGTTTTGAAAAATTGCGTGCGCAAAAATTTCCTTTTTGTGCAACTTTAAATAAGCCAAGTTCAAATTTGTGCACTATGAGCCAATATAATGCAAATAATATTGGGATTTCTTGTGCAAGCTACATTTTGCTGTGTGCACAGGGTTCATGACATGTGTGCTTGTGAAAAAATGAACACAATTTACAGGAAACAATGGTGGGGGGCTGTATAAAGGAAAGGTATTCAGCTCCACAAATACAGCTATGGAGAAGTGGGGCATGTTATCTGCATGGAGTAGGTTGACCTTGGAAACACACCATTGTCTCAATCATGGAGTAGACTGACCCCATCATTAGGTGTTAGTAATGCATTGATAATGGAAAGAGGTGTGTTTATTAGGGATGTGAATCGTTTTAGGACGATTAAAATTATCGTCCGATAATTTTAATATCGTCTTAAACCGTTATGGAACACAATACAATAGAGATTCTAACGATTTATCGTTATAAATCGTTAGAATCGTGAGCCGGCACACTAAAACCCCCTAAAACCCACCCCCGACCCTTTAAATTAAATCCCCCACCCTCCCGAACCCCCCCCAAATGAGTTAAATAACCTGCGGGTCCAGCGGCGGTCCGGAACGGCAGCGGTCTGGAACGGGCTCCTGCTCCTGAATCTTGTTGTCTTCAGCCGGCGCCATTTCCAAAATGGCGCCGAAAAATGGCGGCGGCCATAGACGAACACGATTGGACGGCAGGAGGTCCTTCCGGACCCCCGCTGGACTTTTGGCAAGTCTCGTGGGGGTCAGGAGGCCCCCCACAAGCTGGCCAAAAGTTCCTGGAGGTCCAGCGGGGGTCAGGGAGCGATTTCCCGCCGCGAATCGTTTTCGTACGGAAAATGGCGCCGGCCATACGTGTATGGCCGGCGCCATTTTCCATACGGAAAATGGCGCCGGCAGGAGATCGACTGCAGGAGGTTGTTCAGCGAGGCGCCGGAACCCTCGCTGAACGACCTCCTGCAGTCGATCTCCTGCCGGCGCCATTTTCCGTACGAAAACGATTCGCGGCGGGAAATCGCTCCCTGACCCCCGCTGGACCTCCAGGAACTTTTGGCCAGCTTGTGGGGGGCCTCCTGACCCCCACGAGACTTGCCAAAAGTCCAGCGGGGGTCCGGAAGGACCTCCTGCCGTCCAATCGTGTTCGTCTATGGCCGCCGCCATTTTTCGGCGCCATTTTGGAAAATGGCGCCGGCTGAAGACAACAAGATTCAGGAGCAGGAGCCCGTTCCGGACCGCTGCCGTTCCGGACCGCCGCTGGACCCGCAGGTTATTTAACTCATTTGGGGGGGGTTCGGGAGGGTGGGGGATTTAATTTAAAGGGTCGGGGTGGGTTTTAGGGGGTTTTAATGTGCCGGTTTTGCGATTTTTAGATTTTTAGATTTTTCACGATTTTTCACGATTATTTTACCCCCCCCAAACGGCAACAATACGATTCCCTCCCCCTCCCAGCCGAAATCGATCGTTAAGACGATCGAGGACACGATTCACATCCCTAGTGTTTATGGACATTTTTGAGTTACCTTGTGGTGTAGCAACTTACTGCTTTGCATCAGTATTACTGCACAGCAAGGTAAGTTTACCACACTGTGCAACAATACTTATTTTTTACATCCTGTAAGGAAGGATTAAACAGAGCAAGACTAAGAGAGAAAGAGATTATCTACAAGACTGTCATAGTAAGGAAGAATTTATATCTTTATAGGAGGGCCACCCAATAGGTTGAGGTGAGGTGTCCATTGTGGTTTAGGGTTTAGGGGCCAGTTTCGCATGTCGAGTGAGACATACTAACAACAAAGTACACCTTGCTGAAGATTTGACGTCATTTGGAGTGAGGAAAGTCTCAAAAAGATGAAATTTCTACTATGTTCTCTCACCCTAGTGTGATGGACTCTATAAGAGGGTACCATCAAGCTAGGGTGAGATAACATAGTACAAAATTTAATCTTTTTGAGACTTTCCTGATGCCAAATGATGTCAAATATTCACCAAGGTGTACTCTGCTGTTTGTTTGTCTCACTTGACATGTGAAACTGGTCCCTAACCCCTAAACTACCACCAACATCTCACCTCGACCTATTAGGTGGCCCTCCTATAGATGTATAAATAGGTGCACCCAGTGACACCCTCCTAGAGGTTCTCTCTCTCTTTCTCTCCCCCAGACCAAAAATTTATTGTGAATTGCATTATGGGCATTTCAGGCACATTGCTTTGCTTAGCTTAACACAAGGGAAAAAGGTGTAGTTATTTCCAGCGTGTGATAACATGTGTTATGCTATCCCACGGTGTGATATTGCCCTTAATTTAACTAAACCCCGACCTAACACCTCCCCCAATCCTGCCCCCTCAAAAATTTGCATTTGTGCCATGCATTACTATACTTTCGCATGCATTATGGCGTTAATGCCATAGGGGTAGATTTTAAAAGGAACGCATGCGGTCTATATGTGCATGTGCTATCCGGTGCATGCACATGTACACCCAATTTTATAACATGCACGCGCAGGCGCGCGCATGTTATAAAATCCGGGGTTGGCGCGCGCAAGGGGGGTGCACAATTGTGCACCTTGTGCGCGCCAAGCCGCGCTGGCTTCCTCTGTTCCCTCCCAGGCCGCTCCAAAATCGGAGTGGCCTGAGAGGGAACTTCCCTTCCCCCTAGCCTGACCTTCCCACCCCTTCTCCTAACCTTCCCCCCCCCCCCAGCCCTACTCTAACCCCCCTGATCTCTATTTAATCTTTTGCGCGCGTCGGCCGATTGCCAGCACACGATCTCTGACACAGCGGCAAATGGCTGCTGTGCCAGGAGCCGCTGACCCTGCCCCCGCCCAGACCGCCCATGCCCCACCCATTCCCCACCCCTTTTTCAAGCCCTGGGACTTACACACATCCCGGGGCTTTACGTGTGCTGCTGGGCCTTTTGAAAATAGGCCAAGCGCGCGTAACCCCCCCTACGCATGTAAATCCTCCTTGATTTACGTGTGTAGGTCTTTGAAAATCTGCCCCATAATGCATTTTGGTGAATGATGCGGTGAGATAGGTACTATAGACTTTGTATAAATAAGGGATCACATCTTAGATTTAGCTTAAGGTTTAATCAATTAGAATACCCTCTTGGAGGATCAGCTCCAAGAGGGATGCCTAAACTCTTTCTTCATGCCTCCATGGCTAAATCCTTAATTTTTTTCTAATTCACCTACTTTTTTCTAATGGCTGGTATATGTTCTGGTGATCTGGGGTGCTTGACTCGGTGGTTTTTTTTTTTTTTTTTTTTTCAGCAATGTGGTGAAGTCAGGGCTGTACTGAATCAGAATGCCAGGCAGTGGAAAGGCCCACCTAAGGCCTTGTGCAGCTGAGAGTGGCTTGAGCGTGGCTTTCAAGACCAGCTATGGTGAAGTCTGGTTGATGTGCAGCTGTTTGGAGAAGAAAATAGCTGACCCTCTTCGGGGCTGCTGAAGTTTGGAGTCTTCTCCTTTCCTGGAGCAGCGAGCTGATTCATGCTGTATTGTAAAGGGTGTTATGTAGAATATTGATTGACTAGGCCTTTTTGGGCCTCTGATTTTCTGTACATAGCCTGTGAGTGACTTTTGAGCAAAGGCTCTGTGGTCATGGATATCAGATTGTAGGGGTGTGCATTCGTATTGACCGCATATGTAAAACGCTACTCATATTTTTTTTTTAACTTAAAAAAGTGATGCGACATAAACGATCGGATTTCCCACATATCCAACATAGCTATGTTGGATATGTAGGAAATCGCGATTGTTGAGCCAAAATAAAAATTTAAACCCCCTCACCCTCCTTAATCCCTCCCCCAGACTTACCACAACTCCCTGGTGATCGAGCGAGGAGTGAGGACGCCATTTCTGCAATCCTTGGCGAAAAGCATGTGATGTCGGCGCCACGTCGAGTGACGCGGCGTCACGTGATTCCCGGCGAGTTCGCGCCGGAAGGCTCGTTCGGCCCAAAAAGAACTTTTGGCCAGCTTGGGGGGGCCTCCTGACCCCCCCAAGCTGGCCAAAAGTTCCTTTTGGGCCGAACGAGCCTTCCGGCGCGAACTCGCCGAGAATCACGTGACGCCGTGTCACTCGACGTGGCGCCGACATCACATGCTTTTCGCCAAGGATTGCAGAAATGGCGTCCTCACTCCTCGCTCGATCACCAGGGAGTTGTGATAAGTCTGGGGGGGGGGATTAAGGAGGGTGAGGGGGTTTAAATTTTTTTTTTTGCACATATGGACATATACCCAACTCATTTAATTTTTTTTATGTCCATATTGACCGCAAATGGGACCCCCCTTTGGACATATTGACATATGGACATAAACTTTTGCTCTGCACATCCCTATCAGATTGTTCTTTTCTCTATGTTTTATTTTTTAGGGATTATGGGCTCTCAGATTCAACTTTGGTGTTTGTTTTAAGACTGAACTTTATATATTCTTTCAGCATTTATAGAAGATGTTGAGGCTGTCTGTAGTTTTTTTAATATAAGAATGCTTTTTCTCTTTTTTTCTTTTTCTTACTTTTTTGAGCTACTTGATCTGAAGGGGATTTTTGCTTGAAGAATATTATCTGCCACTTTGATTCTGGACTGTCTCAGATCATTAAGTTTTCTTTGGCTTATCTTTTTCTTTTTTTTTTCATTCTATTTCTCATTAAAATGGAGTCTAAGCCATCTTACACAACTGCCTTGTCTAAGTTCAACAGATCTGTGAAGACCCCTTCTAAATCACCGGACATGTTTGCAGATATTTTTTGATTGAAGGTTATAGGGGAAACCACACGGTGGTAGCAGAATCTGTACTAGTGGCGTAGCCAGAACTGATTTTTTTTTTTTTTTTTGGGGGGGACGACGACACAAGGTTAACATGGCTGGACAGTAGGTATACAGGTCTGAGCCCTACTAGTTGTACTCTTCATTGATAAATAATAGAGATGTGCATCATTTCTTTTAATCGTTTCGGGCTTTGTTTTGGGGGCCCCCTGTGGGAAATTTTGTTTTTCCCATGGTTTGGGGTTTTATTTTTCGGGGGGGGCCCCGATTTTCGGGTTAGTGCACGCTAACTCCCGATAGTCCACACTAACGGGTCAAAGTTAGTGTGCGCTAACGGGACTTTGCACGCACTAACCCAAAAAACAAATTTTTCCAAACTTTCAGAAAAATTGCATTCATTTTTTTTGTTTTCCTGAACCATATCAAATTAGGCAATTTCATTGTAATTTCATTGAAATTGCCTAATTTGGGAAAAATGAATGCACATCTCTAAAAAATAGTGCCTCGGAGAGCATCTGACAATAAATTTCTAAGTGGTCTCCAACAGCTGTTATGCTTAATTATTTCAAGCACTTACCAACAGAAAATATTCCTTATTAGAGATGTGCAGTGGTAAAACCATTCGGTTCGGGCTTCGTTTTTAGCCTGCCACAGGAAATTTTGTTTTTCCCGCGGTTCAGGCTTTTTTTTTTTCAGGGGACCCCGATTTTTGGGTTAGTGCGCACTAGCCTGAAAAATTAATTTTTCCGAAATTTTGTAAAAATTGCATTTGTTTTTCAGTTCCTCTGAACCAGGACGAATTAGACAATTTCGTTGAAATTGTCTAATTCATCCAAAACATATGCACATCCCTATTCCTTATTATTCTGTATCAATTTTATATTTATTGCAGGTTATAAATACACAAGAATATCATGTAAAAAGCAAAGAACACAATCAATCGTAATAAAACAAATATCAATGTATTCTTTCATGAATCCTCCTTCCAGTAAGGCAGACATGATCATAACTCAATAAAATAGCAATAATCATAATAGATATAAGTTGAAGTACAGAGCAGAACTAAGACCATTCACATTATAGCCCACATGAAAAAAAAAATATATATTCACATTCTAATGTCACCTCAGCAAAACAAAATCCTTCCACTGCTAAACACTTTGGAATGTATTTTAAAAGCATTGCTCGCACTAAAAGGCCCATAAATGTGAATATCTGGGCCAAGAGTGAGCAATGCATAATATAAAAGCCAGAAATTAAGTGCATATATATACCGGCACAAGTATAAAAATGGGGCAGAGCTAGGGTGAGTCAGGGGCTTTCCTGGGCGGGCCCAATAGATACATATGTAAATCTGTATTTCAAACCTGATGGCTGCAGCGCATGGTGGCTTTTTAGTTGTGTATAATTACTGCTGCTCCTGATGAGGTATAAGTCTGCAGAAATCATTTTTTAAGCCTAACACTCCATGGTGAGGAGTCTGGGTCATTTGGGAATAGTACAGGCTGAAGAACCAGAAGGGTCTGGATGACTTCGAGGTAGACTGAGCAAACTGGTGGAGTTATTGGTAAAACAGGCAATGTCCTTCATGCAAACATGTTTTAAAATCTGCTTACCTACGCACGTTAGAGCTGACAATGGGCCTTATTTTCTAAATGTATCACACGCGGTAAGGGACGTTTCGCACCCGATACCAAAATGGGGGCAGAGTCGGCCCCAGAAGAGGAGGAGTCAGAGCGTCACCGGGGCCGACTCCGCGAAGCCGCTGCAGATGACAAAAAGGTAAGGCCCTTTTCGCATCCTATTTCGCTCCCAATAGCTACACCTCCTATGGTGGCGCTATTGGGTGCGAAACTGGCAGTGATCGCACCGCGACGGTGCGATCGCTGCCGGCTAGCACAGGCCTGCCCCCCATTTCGGCCCCCCGCCCCTCATTTCCTAAAGTATCGCAGGCCTGCAATACTTTAGAAAATGAGGCCCAAAGCCAGAAGGAAGATACACAAATTATGTTTGCGCGAGTGCCAGCTTAAAATTAGAAGCACACATAGGCGCGGTAGACGTATTTTAAATCATGCACAGGCAACTGCACGCATGATTAACCTTCCAGTGTATGTCAGCTTGAGCACCCATATGCTTATTCTAAAGTTACTAGAGATGTGCATTCGTTTATCACAAATTAGGCAATTTCAACGAAATTACTGTATTACAATCCCCCCACCATCTCTCAGGAGTCAAATAGCAGCACACTTATTTATAAAAAGGTAGCAACACAAATATTACACTGGGCCCTAGAACACTGATGTGCCACCTACTGGGCACCTCAGTCACACCCAGAGAGAACATAAACCAACTGGTAGCTAATAAAGAAAGAAGGGACTACAAATTAGAAACAAAAAACATGCAGATTAAACCAAACTAGATATCCAAGAAACCAGATTACAAATAGTGAAATCTAACCCTAAACTATGGATTCAGTTTTGAAAAGTGAACACATAAGGGTTGATTCAGCAATTTTCAATACAGAAGAGAGTTGTCCATGAAGAATATCTGATTTGGAAGGTCAGGTGGATGTTGCCAAACTGAAATTGAAAAATCTGATTGCAAGCTTGAATAGTAGGCGTATATGCAAACATTTTTTTATTTTTGCTTTGCAAATTCATCTAATCATATTTTGTTAGTTTTCTTTTCACTTTGTTTATTTGTTTCATTTTTTTAATTTCATAAAAAAGTCAAAAAACAAATGAAATAAAAGAGCAGAACAAATAATAAAAAATAAGAAATATGAAATATTAAGTCTGTAGCCACTAACAATAACAAAAACTCCATTCTTTCCTCGCATCCCTGAAGTATCTTACCCTGTAGTTGAAAGTTTCTTGACAGGGCAGGCAGGAGTGATTCCCGGTCACTCCTGCCTCACCACTGCCACTTTTAGAAATAGCATTGGTAGGCCAAGACCAGGACCATTGTTTATTTTTGCCATAAATGGCATCATTTTGTGTGGCAAAAATTAAGTCGTGCTGATCTCAGCTTGCTGGCACCACTTCCTTTAATGGAAGCAGTGGGGAAGGAGTCAGTGGGGAATTCTTCTGCCCCGTGAAGATATTTTTAACTACAGGCTAAGAGGGTCTGGGGTGGTAGGATGCCCAGGAATGTTTTCTTTATTTTTTTGTCAACTGCAATAGCATTAATTTAAAAGAATAAAAAAAACAAAAAAAAAAAAAAAAAACCAAAGGAAAATGAATTAAATTGGGTTTGGTTTCTTTTTGTTGTTGTTGTTTTTTTTAAAGAATTGAAAAAAATGGGAAAATTCCCTGTAATTTCCCATTTCATTGCAGATTGTCAATGAATTTATAGTAAGGCGGGGAGGCAGTAACACAGCCTCCCCGCCTCCCTGCCCCCCACCCCCCCCCCCCCCCCACTCACACACACTCGCACATAGGAAGTAACTGCCTTCCATTCTTTCATAGGCAGGAACCCTCCCAAAAGCAGATATCATCCCCTCCTCATTGCAAAAGAATCCCCAGTAGACATGTCTTCCCATTCTGGAGGGACCAGATCTGAACAGATAGGAAGGAGGACAGAACCCTCCTGTCTGCATCACCCCTGCCATAACTAGGGTCGATTCATCACACTCTCATGCCCCTAGCTGTGTCCTGGCGGAGGTGTGGGCAGGAGGGTTACTGTCTATGTGGGGAAGGGGCTAAGGAGTTTATTGACTTTCAAGGGGTTAATGCCTATTGGGGGAGTTACTGCCTATGTGAGAGGGTTACAATCAGGCGGGTACAGGGGAGGTTAAGGAAGGGGCATTTTCTCTTCACCGGTATTCTGGGAAGGAGGGGAGAGGATATCCCTTGTAATAACCAGCCCAAGGGAAAGACCAATTAACTTGGGGAATTTCTGGCAGCAGCTAATGAGGGCTTTAAAATGTTGTACTAATGTCCGTGTTAATAGCAAGGCCACGCTACTGAAAGCAAGTATTACAGCTTCCTTGGAAAAATGTTTTCAAGGTATTCTAAGTCCTTTTTTAATGTGCATTTACAAATTTTACTGAGGCACATGGTAAAGTTATTTTACTGTTGAGTTTTATTTCATAGGCCCCCTTATGTCTATAATGTCTTTTCTTTAGTACTTTCAGCCTGCCAGGGTAGCACTGCATGATAAATTCTCCTCCGTCCTATGTCAAAGCAGTATATCACGCAGCTGTAGACAACATCCTGCTCATTACATGGATCACAAAACACAATAACAAAAGGAACATCCATAAAACTCTTAAACAAGGTTTAAATGTGAAAAAAAAAATCCAACAGCCCAGCATCTCTATGTGCCTACAGATCTGGACTACAAATATTCTCCCAGTCAGCTTGTCTACGTAGATTTAAAGAGAGCACTCAAGCCAAAATAAAAGTCAAATCACACTGAAGGAAGGGAAACTGCAAGGAAGCTACTCAGAAAAGACCAGACTCATGGTGTTGTTTCAACTCCAAAAAAAACTTCAGCACCAAACACTGTACAGATCTTCATCATGCACATGGTTGTTCCCCAGGACTGAACAAGCATTTGTAAAGCTGTGCAAAATTGGTTGTGCGGTGGCAGTTCCGCATACAGCCAGCGTGAAAATCTGGGTTCCAGTTCCCCAATCTGATTTCTTTCCTCCAGCTGACTGCAGAAGCAGTCTTGGTGATGACACAAAGGTGACACCTAGTGGCCGGACTCACGGTTATGAAAGGAATTGTAATCTTTGGCCCTTGGCCAAGGACTGTTGCTGCAATGATTGGGTTACTAGATGCGTTGGAGTGAAATACAAAGGAGAAAAATCTGATTAGTTACAAATGAAAGCTAATGACACTATAGCAAAGAAGAAGATAGACTGGATGGAGTTAGAAGCCCAAAGAAGCAGAAGTAAACTATCAGGTCAATAATAATTTTTAAAAGGCATTATTTGCAAGGGAAACCGAAGAAATTAGTTGCGAGGGACACACAGTAAGGAGGTGTGAATAAAAGTGAAGGCTATGCAGGGAATAGGAATAATGTAGCAGATGGAAGCTGACTAGCGAATGTTAAAACTGATTGGAAGATAATAGGAATCCTTTCAGCAACGCCACTGATGTCTTCAGTGGCCTCGTGCACTTAAGGGGGAGTCCTATCTGGATGGCTGATGTTGATGGATTGGTCACAGCTGAACTGGTATAACTAGACCTGATTTAGTTTTTCTGGACATATAGAAGAATGTCTTCTTGTTGGCATCAGGTGCTGCTTTACAATTACTTTGAGGACGATAACTGAAGCTGTGTCTATGAGCGTTTGGATTATTGCCCAACAAGCGAGACTGTGCATGTATGTCAGTAATGCACATGCTTTTACCCATGTATGTTTGGAGGTATTCCTGGGCTGGGATTAAGTCAGGAGATGCAGTTACGTCTGCAGTTTTAAATATTAACTACATATTTTATTTTGCCTAAGAAAAGTACCCATATAAAAAACAGTTGCAATAAAAAGGAGAAGGCAATAGGCAAAGCAAAGCTTCCTGTGAAGTTTTGCTTTGATTATTCTCTCAAACCTCACAAGCAAAAATTACCCACAGTGTTTGCTGAAATGGGGGCAGCTTGATTATCTACTCCAGTGTTAGCTTGAATCTAGTAAGCCTTTATCCAGCTTCATCTGATTCAACCAAAATGCATCTCTTCTTATCTGAAATTCTTACCTCCAGGACTCCTGTTGGCTCCTTACTGTCCTGTTGCTCCCTGGAAAATGACTGCTGGAGAGTGGGGAAGAAAGTGAAGACTGAATGGATGAGAGAATTCCCTCAGGGAGCAGTGATCCTCAAAGTGCATTTCTGCATAGGAAAAGGGAATAGTCAGCTATTGTTGTTGCAGTGAATATATATGTGTTATGTTTTTTTACAGTAAATATTTTAAAAGCAGGTTTTATTTTAGAGCATGACATGTCAGATGTTCAACCAAATACTACCAGATAGGAAAGGCATCTTGAATCCAGTGGATAGTGGGATCCAAGGCAGCCAGTTTTGTTTTTATATAATTATGTCTGAAAAATCTGATTGATTTGGTAACTAGGGAGCCAGATCAGGGGTGCGTTTAGGATGTGGTGCAATTTGAATTTTAGTAAAATCTTTTTTACTGTGCACCCTGATGGGGTGGGGGTGGGGATCTCATAATTAAACTGAGTAATCTATGTTGGGACTAAATGTTGGTTAACTGGATTAGAAACTGGTTAAGGCATAGATGACAAGTGTGGTGGTAAATGGAGTTTGTGCTGAAGAAAGAAAAGATGATGAGTGCTCCAGAAAAGGGGTAGAGTAGAAGGAGGATGCTGAGCATGGGGGAAAGAGAGGGGGGTCATCCTGACTGCTGGAAAGAGTGGGAGGAAAGATAGAGGAGGAGGCTGCTGCCTGGCTAGGGAATGGGCAGAGAAAAGGGGGGTGTTGGATGGCAGGAAAGAGAGAAGAGATGGAGGGATATAATTTATAGGCAGAAGGTGGGGAAAGAGAGAGAGCATAGGATGCAGATAGAGGTATGCAGGCAAAAAGTTTTCGTTGCGTACGCGATAGGTATTCGTGGGGGGTCAATTCCGTTTCATGCGGAAGTATGGAGAATCCAATAAGTTGTCGATCTGTAAATACGTTACTACTAAATTAACTACAACCCCCCACCCTCCTGACCCCCCCAAGACTTACCAAAACTCCCTGGTGGTCCAGCGGTGGGGTCCGGGAACTCACTCACACCCTTGGTGCTAGTTTCATCATGGCGCCGATAGCCTTTGTCACAGGGGCTACCGGTGCCATTGGTCAGCTCCTGTCACATGGCCATCGGCCCCATCTTGTGCTCCTACCATGTGATAGGGGCTGACCAATGGCACCGGTAGCCCCTGTGACATAGTATGGGCAAAGGCTATCGGCGCCATTTTGAGTCCTGGCCTGGCGTCGGACGGCAGGTCGCTCCGGGACCCCCGTTGGACCCACAGGGACTTTTGGCCAGCTTGGGGGGGCCTCCTGACCCCCACAAGACTTGCCAAAAATCCAGCGGGGGTCCGGGAGCGACCTCCTTGGCGATCGGCACCATTTTGAGTATTGGCGGGACGGCGATTTTGAGTCTCAAAATGGCGGCGATCGACGCCATTTTGAGTATTGGGATCGGGCGGCCGGCGTGAAAGGAGGTCGCTCCCGGACCCCCGCTGGATTTTTGGCAAGTCTTGTGGGGGTCAGGAGGCCCCCCCAAGCTGGCCAAAAGTCCCTGTGGGTCCAACGGGGGTCCCGGAGCGACCTGCCATCCGACGCCAGGCCAGGACTCAAAATGGCGCCATACGCAACGAAAACCTTTAGCCTGCACATCCCTAGTATATGTTGGATGCATTAGAGTGGGTATACATTGGTGGTTTAGCAGGTATGCGTTGTGAGTTTTGTTATTGAGTGGATGATTGGTGTTATAGTATATGTTGTAGAGTTGTGTGAGGTGGTTGTCATTGGAATATAGCGAATGGGAATTGTAATCATTTATTGTGTTTCGGTTGATGTGATATCAGCGTATGATGACGTCACGACATCGTGTCCCATTGTGGGGGACGTTGAGGCGTGTGGTTCACCGCGTTAGGTCGGTGGCCTTTGTAAGCTGCTTAGAAAAAAGCTTAGGGAGAGATGTTACTCACTATGGTGAATTTGTGGTGTAGTTGGATGTTTTTTGAATCGGTCGGAGATGAAGGGACTTGGAAACGTTCATCTCTTGAAAGACATACTTTTTGGAAAATTATAGAAACGGTAAGTGATTGGACTTATGTAGGACCTAGGCACAGTTTGTGTGTTTTTCAAATTTAATGAGGCCGGGTGTTCAGTATGTATGTTTGGTATAATTTAGGTTTACATCTATTGTGATGATATCTGCTGCATTATAAGGAATTTGGTTTTTGGAAGAAATGGGAGAAAGTTGAAGACATCTTTGAAATTGGTGGACAGCCTGGGAAAACGCTGAATAACAGATGATTTGTGGTAAAAAGCTATTATGCATTTATGGTGGTTAATGTGTCCTGGGTATTTGTTTTTAGGTATATCTAAAATTTAGGTTTGTTTTCCCAGTGGTTGCAGTCCCCCTGAGGAAGCAGATGGATGTGAAACAGGGGCCGCTTGTTGGGGTCAGACCACAGTGAATAACTATTAACAGCAAAGTGAAGAACAGTTATTCTAAAGAGAAGAGATTTACACAAGGAAGTCAGCCAAACAAAGATTAATTGAGGATAGGCAACTGTGATGTATAGCATTGTATAATCATGTTTTATGTTTCAGTGAAACACAAAGTAGAAATGGGCAAAAGCCGGGTATAGATTGTAAGTGGGTATATCCACAGGGAAGTTAAGTGTAAAATATTGCACTAAAACATGATAGATATCATTGTATAGACCTTTGGGGCCATATGGCTGACTACCATTTTGTATCTGATGGATGTTTTTAAAGTGTGAATGAGTGAGTGTGTGGGTTTATATTTTAGGACACATTTCCTAAATTGTTTTTGAAATTTATAATAATAAAGTTGTATGCTTTTCTCTTATAATTTGTGTGGTTATATATACATAGAGAAAGTGGTTCTATTTCACCCAATGTGTACATCTTAGAAATATGCCATCTTCCTAGGTGTGTGCTGATGATATATACTCACTTATGTGCGCTGATTTGAAAGTTGCCATCCCTGTGTGCACACATAGGTGCAAGAAGTTACACCTCCATCGAGCAGGTGTATCTCTGCATGTACGTTTACATTCATACTTTCAAAAATATAAAGTATGGGTGTAAATGCTTTCCCCGCCCCAACTCTGCTGCTGGATCACCCACTACTAGTGTGGGGGGAAGAAATGCATTGTAATGGAGTTTTATGTGCATACTTTTTCCTGCACTGCCCACTGTATAATTTTCAAAAGATGATTTACATGTATTAACCACAGTTTATGTACAAAAATCCTAATGAAAATTACCCCCAAAATGTCTGAGGTCTAGCCAGTTTCTGTTGCAGCACAATCTAAATGTGATTTTACCTGGTTTAACACTCATAGATCTTAAAAGAAACTAATCTCCACAGCAAAATGTTGACTGTCTTTATAGGTAATATGGGGAAAACACATCCAAAATGCAAACAAACACTGGAAGACATCAATAGCATAGACATCACATCATTCCCCAGGGAAAACTTAGAAAGCTATGGTACCATCTGGACTACTCCTTTGTCAAAGAATTATTCTTCATGGTTTAATATACATTATCATATATTTATTCATGGATGAAGAGTTGGCTTATGAAAAGAATGCCACTGTAGCATGCTGGTTCTTTTATCTAAAATCAAATCGTTGCCATTCTCTCTTTATGACCTCTTTATAATATTCTTATAATTATTTTAAAGGCTGTAAATTTATATTGATGTTTAAGATGTTATTTTTAATATCAAATCTTTGGAGTAAAAATAATTCTTATACATTGTATAGTAGCAAGATTCACTACAAATAGAAAAGAATCATCAGAGTGACACTGGGTATATTCTTCTTCAGCATGGGCACAAGAACCTAAGATAGGAGATTCCCAAACCCTTCCCCTCTCCAGGCACTTCATAACTCCCCTTCAGGTAGCCCTACCTGCAACTCCAAAACCTCTTACCCTCCGACTAAATTTCCCTCCTCCTGCTATGCTGATGGATAAATGGAAGCCTCTGATCTGTCAGCAACATTTTGGATTTTGGCATCATTGTGGCAGAAGTGACTGGATATTGCTCCTAACTGATTTGGAGCCAGAGTCTCCATGGGGTGGGTGATGATGGCATGGGAGGTTCCAAAAGGAGGGTCTTGTTCATGACCAAATGGGACAGGGTATTTTGATGGGGCAGCTCTATTGGGAGGTTTATTTCTGGGGAGGGCAGTCAGAGGGGGAATGTGCTTTGGTGGGGGGGACTGGGAAAGAAGTCCACAAGATGGAAAAATGTGCTTTTGGGAGCTACTTGCCCCAAATTAGTTGACTATGGGAAGGAGAAGTTAGCTGTGGCCTGAATTGGTGGTAATGGAGGTGGTGAGGAAACACCTGTTTCTGTGGCTGGTAATAAATGGATGTTACTGCCACTGATAATGTTCATGTACTTCTGGCCATGAGAATCTATCCTGTCGGGAATCCTATATTCATGTGGGGGACTATAGCATGTTGAAAACATGCATTAATGCAACTTTTTAATGTTCTTTATTAAATAGGAACCTAAATTTGTGCAGTTAAAAACACAAGCCTTAAAAAAGGGATCAGGGTGGAGGCATTCCTGGGTAGGGATGTGCATTTGTTTAAAATGAAACTGAAAAACACGACGAATAAGGCTAATTTGTTTCATTCTGAAGGCCCCAAACTGAATCAAGGTCCCCCCCCCCCCCCCCAAATGAAACAAACCTTATGGGGTAGATTTTAAAAGAAGCGCGTGTGGCCTACATATGTGAGCACTTCCCACAGGTGCATACAAGTTATAAAATCAGGAGTCGGCACGTGCAAGGGAGTGCACAATTGTGCACCTTGCGAGCGCCGAGCCACACTGCCTTTCCCCATTCCCTCCCCCTAACCTAACTTTAACACCCCTTCCCCTAACCTTTCCCCCCCTAGCCCTACTCTAACCCCCCCAAAATTTGTATCTTACCTTTTGCGCCTTCCTCCGGGCAGGTGCAAGTTGCGCGTGCCGACAGCTTGCCGGCACATGATCCTGCGACACAACGGCAATGGCCGCTCTGTCAGAGACCTCTGGCCTCACCCCCGTCCCGCTCCTGGACTTCCCCTTTATTAAAGCCTCGGGACTTACACGCGTCCCAGTCCTTTATGCGCGCCGCCGGGCCTTTTTAAATTAGGCCCAGCATGCATAAGGCCAGTTACATGCATAAATCATCTGGATTTACGCGCATAACCCTATTTGTTTGTTTCATTTAAAAAAAAAAATGTATCAGGCCTGAAGATGGGAACTCACCTCGGGCATAGGGCAAAGCCCAAAGCAGGGACCATGGCCTAGGCCCAACAGTAACATCGGGGTCTTGGCTGAGACCCCCCCCAAAAAATAAGAACGTACTTGATCCGTTGGGTTCCATCAAAGGCTGGGTCATGAGACCCAGGCCCTACACTCCAACCCAGAGGACTGGTCCCAGTGCTGAGGTCTCAGCCCGGACCCAAGCCCGATGCCACAACCTGACCTGGAGGCTGGATCCCAACACCGGGGCCTCATAGGGCCTAGGTCTGGGCTGAGGCACCGGGAAGTGGCATCATGCCTGGGTCCGGGCCCCAGCTTAGGCTAAGGCCACAGAGTCGGGACCTGGCCTCTGGATCAGGTCACAGCATCGAGCCTAGGTCCAGTCCATGGCCCAGGCACCGGGTCGCTAACTCTTGGCTCAGCCCTAAACTTTGGCTTTGAGTACTTCGAGGTTACTGTGACCTATCAGGCCCTCAGCCTAGGCTGAGGCTTCAGTCTAGGACCTAGGCCAAAGCCTCAGCTTTGCAGAGGCTGAGTTCGCAGTGACCTACCACGCCCTCAGACTGTGCAAGGCTGAAGCGGCGGCATGTTACCGCATCCTTTGCCTATGCTGAAGCCGGCGGATCCTCACCAGACTAGGTCATTGTTCTCTGGTGTGGATCCTGGTCATGGCATTTTTGCAAGCTGGAAGCTTAGTTTTCGTTTTTTGGTCATTTATTTTTTTAATTGCTTGATTAATTTTCTTCTCTTGAATGAAAACAAATCAAATAATCCACAAACTAAAATTCATGGGAAAAAAACTCTTGAAAATGAACCAAAGAATGAAAACAAAAAATATTTCTCTGCACAATGGACTTTCAAATTTAGCCAGTAAGCACAATATTCAGCACTAACTGGATACTTTTAGCCAGGTAATGCTGGCAGTGCCAATGGCAGGCTAAAAACTACCGCTCAAATTTTGACTGTGTTGATTTAGCTGATTATTCAGTCACACAGGTAACCTGGTTACTGGGTGATGCATCAAGCCCCGTTAGTGCTCTAACACGCATTATAGTGTGATATTGCCACGACAGAGCACTATCATAGCGATATCGCGCAATATACTTAATATTTTGCATCTCCCCACCCAGATACCTTCCCCTATTACAAGGGTCTTCTTTACATGCGATTTTCATGCATGAATAATGCAAATGCATTCAAAGAAGGTCATGCATAGACAATTTGATGTAAATATTTTATTGCAGCCAACCGAGAATGTGGTCAGCTGAGATAAAATAACAACACCTCTTTGAAATACATTAAATGTCTGGCAGGAGGCCTGGGACCCTAATGCAAATATTGAGGTTCCCACCACAAATTTAAAGCAGTGGAAAAAAATTGATGCGGTCTCGTCACCCCCAAAAAGTAAAAAAATGATAAAAATACCCATGTGTTGATTACCACTGCACCCCTCCCCCCCATCCATGTAAAAAAAAAAATGATTTGGGTCCCAGCCTCAATGGTCCATTTTATAAAAATGACATTGGGTCCCAGCCCAGCTATCCCCAAGTATCAATGGTAGTATGCCGGCCCCCGCTTCCCTTCCACCCACAAGTATCAAAGATCATGTACTGGCCCATCCTTCCAGTAGATGTATTATATTTGGATTTTCAGAATGTGTTTGAATAAGTCCCCCATGAGAGGCTTCTAAGAAAATTAAAAAGTCATGGGATATAAAGTAATGTACTTTTGTGGATTGCAAACTGGTTAAAAGACAGGAAACATAGATTAGTAATAAATGGTCAGTTTTCTCTGGAGTGCCTCAGGGACCTGTATTTGGATTGATGCTTTTTAATATATTTATAAATGATCTAGAAAGAGGAATAATGAGTGACATGATCAAATTTGTAGACGACACAAAATTATTCAGGTCATTAAATTATAAACGGATAGAGATAAACTGCAGGAAGACTTAGCAAGACTGAAGATTGGGCATTCAAATGGCAGATTGAATTTAACATGGACAGTTGCAAGGTGATGCATATAGGGAGTTAAATGATACTGCAGTTAAATGGTAAGTTTCATGTTAGGAGTTACCACTGAGGAAAAAGATCTAGGCATCATAGTGGACAATACATTGAAATTGTCTGCTCAATGTACTGCAGCAGTCAAAAAAGCAAACAGAATGTTAGGAATTATTAGGAAGGGAATGAGGAATAAAACAGAGAATGTCTTAATGCCTCTGTATCACTCCATGGTGAGACCACACCTTGAGTACTGTGTTCAATTCTGAGTTCCAGATCTCACAAAATATATAGATGTGCAGAAGGAAAAAATTTGTTTCATTTCGTTTTTCATTTCGCCAGGACCTAAATTCATTTCATTAGTTTCATAGGGGAAAAAACTAATTTGTTTATTAGTTTAATTCATTTTTCGTTTGCCATTAAAGTCAATGGGGGAAGTATTTGCAGCCTATTTTTGGTTGCAGATTGGGGTTTTCATATCAATTATGATGAAACTTCTGCGGAGCAATCATCAGAACAAGAAAAGAGCTCCAAGGTACTTAGACTGTGGCAAAGTGGCACCAAAGTGGTATGAATAGCCTAAGGCACTGTAAAGGGGCAAAGGGGTACCAGGAGTGGCAAGGGTGCTTTAACAGAGGTGCAAAGCAGCAGCGAGAGTGTCAAAAACACACCACAGCTTCAAAAAAGAGCACTGATAACAGTTGCATGAACCCTCGAAGGCAGCATGACAGGCAAAGTGGCAAGACAAGTGGCATCAACATCCTACAGCACATTGAAGGGGGAACATAACAAGCAGAAAGAGTATCAGAAAGAACCACAAGGCACTGATAAAGGGACAAAGAAGCAGAAAGACTAGCACCAACACACTGAGGAACCATGAAAATGGCAAGAACACTACAAGGAGTAGAGTGAGTCGTCTGGTGTTTGGCAGCAAGGCAGAGTGGCAGAAAGTTGATAGGGGCAAGACAGGATGGCAGAGCTGAGGTAATCAGGTTGCTGTGGTTTTGATAGGGGCAAGACAGGCTAGCAGAGCTGAGGTAGTCAGGTCACTGTGGTGTTGATAGGGGCAGGACAGGCTGGCAGAGCTGAGGTAGTCAGGTCACTGTGGTGTTGATAGGGGAAAGACAAGGAGGCAAGACAAGACGAGGCTCAGCCCGCAGATGGTGTTAGGCTGGTAGTTTTGGCCTCCGGCGTGCCGGGACCAGGTCTTCTCAGAGTTGTGTTGTTTGTGAATGCAGCCGAAAGTGGGTGGTAAACTCCATCTAAGGCTAAACAACAGCCAACAAGGACTAAATTGCACAGGCTAGGCAAATAAATAAGCGTGGGAGTAGCTTGCTTATTGCGGCAGTTACTACCCCTAACCAATTAGGCTTGATACTTCACATTGATGCAGCTCTAGCACTGCTCTCTACATCAATTTGCGGGTGTGGAAGGAAATTAGAACCAAAAAGTTACCAATAAGGGCCCTGACCTTAGCGGTCAGAGTAAAAGATAAGTTGAGAAAAATAAGTATGAAAGCTTGCTGGGCAGACTGGATGGGCCATTTGGTATTCTTCTGCCGTCATTTCTATGTTTCTATATTTCTAAATACCGGCACGAGACCGATAGTCAACAAGTAGTTCAATAAAAAAAGTGCAGTAAAAAAAGCCTGGCTGCCTGGAAGGCACAGCAGCAAAAAAGAACAAATATCTTTTTCAGGAATAGAAAATTAATTGTAGCAAACTAGCAATAGCAATTGAATAAAGATTTGAGATACTCTGAGAGAGCTCAAACAGCAAACAAGCTTTTCAGATAGAACCCAAGAAGAGGGGAGGGGGGTGAAGAGGGATGGGGCCTCCAGCATGCGGTGCAATTGTCAACCAGGGCATACTGTCCACCCGTCATATCTTGAAACATGGACCAAGGAGTCTAACATGCATGCTAGGACCTGAAACATGATGAACTATGCCTGGGTGTGGTGGAGCTGATGCGGGTGCAGATCTTGATGGTAGTAGCAAATATTCAAACAAGAGCTCCGAGGAGAGTTCCCTTTCCTTTGTGCAGGAAAGGGCTCCCTATAATGAGTTCGCCCCTAGAGTGTGGTGGTTCCATTGGAGTTTAGTGAACTCTGCCTGGCCTTCTAAAATCTGGTGGACATAGCAGATATACAAACAAGAATTTTGAAGGCCAAGGTGGAGGAGGTTTCCATATGAACAGCGGTTCAACATGTGTCAGAGGGTACTGAGAGATAGGCTATACCCAGGAGAGTTCCCTTTCCTTTACGCAGGAAAGGGCTCCCTGAAATGGGTTTGCCCCGAGAGTGGGGAAAGAGCCTTCAAAGTGTGGCGAAGTGGGGAAGATTTCCATGTGAACAGCGGTTCTGGTTCAACATGGGTCGGCGGGTACTAAGAGATAGGCGAAACCCGGGGAGAGTTCCCTTTCCTTTGCATAGGAAAGGGCTCCCTGGAATGGGTTCACCCCAGAGTGGGGCCCGAGCCTTCAAAGTGTGGCGAAGTGGGGAAAGTTTCCATGTGAACAGCGGTTCTGGTTCAACATGTGTCAGTGGGTACTAAGAAATAGGCTATACCCGGGGAGAGTTCCCTTTCCTTTGCACGTGTAAGATGGACACTAGCTAGCTAGTGTTCAGCTCCATATGTTGTCTGGTACAATAGGTGCTGAAATGCTTGGCTATAGATGCAGTAGCTATGTCTTCACTCTGTGGGGGCCCAATGGGTTGTAGAGCTATATGGAGCGATAACAACCCATTAGCCTCTTCCATAGTGAAGATATATCATCTCTGACCATTCAATGACCCTTTTTTTCTGGCTATGGCACTGAATGGTCTCATAAGCCACCAAGCACAACAAAGCACTCTAAATATAATTCCACACCCAAGTGAGTGCTAAGAACCGGTTGTACAGTCCCAATAAGCTTAAAAACGATTGTAAGTCCAAAGGTAATATTTATTCAAAACGGCAACTCCACTGTATATACAAGATCATGCTTTTAGCAGAAGGGTCTCCCTGTTATGTGTGTATACTCTTCAACTTGATTATTTTGAATCTCCTTGTGCGTTCCCCCCGATGCAGCCCCTGGCGAAACACGGGTCCGTGTCGGGGGACCCTTCTGCTAAAAGCATGATCTTGTATATACAGTGGAGTTGCCGTTTTGAATAAATATTACCTTTGGACTTACAATCGTTTTTAAGCTTATTGGGACTGTACAACCGGTTCTTAGCACTCACTTGGGTGTGGAACTGAATGGTCTCATGACATCACTCCTTTGTCAGAGGTATACTTGAAAAGTAACTCATGGCCAAGATACGTTTCATCTGGAAGGAGCTGAAATGTGCAGCTGCAGCTGCCTAGCCCACAGGGT
Organism: Rhinatrema bivittatum; assembly: GCF_901001135.1. Classification (NCBI taxonomy): domain Eukaryota; kingdom Metazoa; phylum Chordata; class Amphibia; order Gymnophiona; family Rhinatrematidae; genus Rhinatrema; species Rhinatrema bivittatum. The sequence goes on along the minus strand of NC_042617.1, from coordinate 82,252,918 downwards.
GTACATGTAGAGCTTGTGTGGTGTTAAGGGGAAGTTACAGTCATCACCACAAGATTTTACCTTAGGCTACCTTACTTGTGTCATGACTCCAAACGCTATCTGTACCCAACCCTTTTTTAGGTTTCACACTAAACAAAATATGTCATCTACTTGCTGCTGTGTGACAACTGAGGATGAGGAGTGAGGGAATTGTGTCATGTAGAGAATGCCCACAATCTAAGAATAGGAGGCCTAGAGGGCTGCTGCAGTTAGTTGGGACCAGGACACTTCCACAGACTGGCTGCCACCCCTATAGTACCTCTTTTAGCTTCGTGGAAAATTTGTTTTTCGGGTTAGTGCGGGGGGAGGGGCACATTTATTTAAAAAAAAAAAAACCACCCCAACCCTTAAATTTTACTTTCTTACACCTCCCCACCATCCCGATCCCTCCCCAAGACTTACTAAAAGTCCCTGGTGGTCCCGCGGGGTCCCGCGAGCGATCTCTCCCTCCATGCTGTCGGGCCTGCTATGACTCAAAATGGCGCCATTATCCTTGCCCTTACGATGTCTCAGGGGCTACTGGTGCCATTGGTCAGCCCTTGTCACATGGTAGGAGCACAAGATGACGCCGGCCATCCATTGCTCCTACCATATGACAGGGGCTGACCATTGACACCGGTAGCCCCTGTGACATCGTAAGGGCAAGGCTATCGGTGCCATTTTGAATCCTGGCAGCCATCGGCCAGAGTGCAGGAGATTGCTCCGGACCTCCGCTGGACCTCCAGGGACTTTTGGCAAGTCTTGGGGGGGGGGACTCCTGACCTCATGTGACAGGGGCTCCTACCATGTGACAGGGGCTGACCAATGGCACCAGTAGCCCCTGTGACATCGTAAGGGCAAGGCTAACGGCACCATTTTGAGTCATAGCAGGTCCGACAGCCCGACGGCATGGAGGGAGAGATCGCTCACGGGACCCGCTGGACCACCAGGGACTTTTAGTAAGTCTTGAGGAGGGATCGGGATGGTGGGGGGGGGGGAGGTATAAGAAAGTAAAATTTAAGGGTTGGGGTGGGTTTTTTTTCCCGATTCATGGTTTGTTTGTTTTTTATTTGTTTTTCCGGTTTCGGGTTAGAGTTCCAGTTTTGGTTTTGGCAAAAAACGATCCGTGGGAAAACGAGTTTTCCCACGAAGCACCCGAACCGAAACCCGACCCGAGCCAGAAAAACGAAGCTCATCTCTAGTATACACTGACCCAAACAGAGGGGTAGTGAGTGAAAGAAATAGAGAGGAGAGCAGCAGCAATCACTCTACCGGCCTCCTTCCCTGAAATAGGTTGGGGTGGTGAGGCCTAACAAGAAAAAAGTGTTCTATAAGGTTTTGCCAAATTTGGCTGCCACTCAGTGTGGTGTCCTCAGCGTGTGCACATGGGGGATCTGGGGGTAGTTACAGATGTATCTCCATTGTTATTCCATGGCATAGAGTGAGACTAATGAATACACAGCAATGCAGCACTATATCTCCTATTTTGGGTGGGACTTAATTAAAGCTCCACCCATTTTGTCCAAACAGCAAAATCTACTTTTGCAAAGTCTGAAGGTGTGTTCTATGACACAGCGTGTTCAACATTAGGCCTCATCTCCTCCAGTGTGTTGGGAATGGCATTGTGGTAAGAAGCCAGGTTCTGCAACCATAGACAGAATCTCCTACAGCAAAGACATAATTAGAGCATCAATTCCAGCTCAGTCAGTTGGAGATCTGGCTGTCAAACCACAGCATGCTATAAGATAGAGAAACTAGCCTTTAGCTTAACCTGATCCTTTAAAGCATATTTCCCCTACCCTAAGTGCATGCCACATTGCTCTGGGACATTATATGTCCAAGACAGGAATAGCCAAATCTAGCTCTGATATTCTGGACTACTAAATCACATCTGAGGATTCCAACAAATGCATGCCAGGCCCTCACAACCAAGCTAAGGCTACTTGTTTGTTGTATTCAGACAACCTTGAAGCAATACATAAGAGCTGCCACACCTGTCCTAGCAGAAATAATGCTTCCTCATGGACTAATTGGGCATGTCCTAGCTTGCTCTGCAGTATGTCCTTCAGAGATACCAGTTTGTGAGCCCTGACACTGGGAATATGCCGGGTGCCCAAAATGCATAGGCCACTACTTCTGTTTAACTGTGTGATGGCCAAGACAAACTGTGCCCAACATCCTGGCTAACCCATCACTAACAGCCAGTTGCCATGAAATGCAGGGTGGCCAATAGATTGGCAAGGCCTAGCACAGAGTGGGAGCTTTCCATGACCGGATCCAGATCCCCTCAGATTTCTTCATATAATTCCAGGATAGCCCAAGAGCTGAGGCGATACCTGCTAACCACATAACCCTCTAGAATGCTCAGCAATGAGGCTTGGGGAGGAAAGATGCTCTTCCTGTATATCCCACACCACTGCCACCTGCATATCAAGCACTGCCGTGGGCCCTGATCCTCTCCCTGAGGGGCCAGTGGCTCAGCCTCCAGTGCCGGTACTTTCCTAGGAAGGGTTGGAACTGGCTATACCAGTTCTTGCTGTTCCTCTTATTGTTGTCTGTGGCGAGCCTCCTAAAGCATTCTGTATCCCCCAACAAGCAAACTTGTCACAAAATTATGGGTTTAGAAAGACAGGACAGGTAAGAACAGCTGTTTTTATTGGGCCAGGAGTGCCTGATTGTTGTGTCTGATAGAATACCTCTTTTTATTGTGGATGATAATTGTTGCAATAATAGCCACGATTTGCGATAACAGCTGCAAGCACATGATAAAGTTTTTTCACCGTACTGCAAAAAAAAGGTGTAGATATTTCTGACATTATATCCCGCGATACTGTGTGTTACTCTACAGCATTCCACGCTAGCAGCCCCTCATTTCCATTAACTCCTCCCAAACGCCTCCGACTTGCCTACTAAATGTAACATTTACATACTAATGCCCATTGTGATATTTATCGCATGCATTAGATCCATTTAATGTGCGTTCAAGCCCTAACACATTTTGATGGATGGCCCGGTAAGTCTCTATACTTAGTTCTGTGCAGCCTAACAACTTTGTTATGAATTGCAGGTCAGTAGGCCCGATCACCCACCCCCAAAATTAAAAACACAATGCCTGGATCACGTACCACTCCTCCTAAAAGCATTAAAACAAGTTACAGGCCACAGCGGCCTGAGTAGATTCCTTCCCTCCACATCCCCCTGCCCTATTATGGAAATTCCCATGTTGGTTATGGGCCATCTCCTAACCCCTTCTTCATCCACCCACAAACACCATTTTTTCCATAGACAAGGGCTAGACATGTAGGGGAGAGGTGCCTCACTTTCATTTGCCCCCCCTCAGCTCCTGAACATGACTCCTCACTCTCTTTTCCATCTGTTCCTTGTGCCATCACTGTCTCTCTTCCCTCTCCTCTGCCTTCTGTGCCCTCCTCTGTGTTTCTGTCTTATTCCCCCTTTTTTCCCTCCTCTATGGCTTAAGCAGCTTTTGACCCTCACTTCTGCAAAGTCCGATGGAGAGGACATTTGCTGCTAGACTGCCTGAGGTACAGACGTTAGACCAGCTGGTAGCTGTTGCTGGGACCCCATGCTTCTGATCACAAAAGCAGGGCCACAAGAAAGCAGCTACTGAGCACTGTGCTTGCTGAAACTGCATCCTCTTTCCTTACAGTTTCCAATCACAGCACAGGGAGGGCTGCAGCTCAGCTCAGCTAGCTGATGTACTATTCGTCCTGCCTGTTGAACAGCAGCCAAACAGAAGTAGCAGGAGTATCAGGGCACAAGTTCCACCCATCAAGCCCCCAAAAAAGCGAGTAAGAAATAAAAAAAGACCAAAAATATGCTACCTGCAAGTTGTAAAAAAAAAAAAAAAAAAAAGCCATTCCCGAAAAAACAAACCCAAACTCATGGTAAATAAGTGAAGTTGGCAACCCTGACACTCATACATGTCACAATTGCTGTCCTTAAATTTCACACTCTCACTACACCTTGGACAAAATCGCCACCATTCAGTCTATATTAAGCTGATGGAGAAGTGTTATATGTAGGTCTCAGAAATACTGTTGGTAGAGAATCTCTAGAGAGGAGTAATAATTTCCAGGCTCTGATAAGTTCAAGCATTAATATACCCATCAATCTCTTTGTGCTAACAATTTATCATAATGTTGCAATTAAACCAAATAGTAGCTAGAATATATTCTTCAGCTCTTTATCCTTTATATACAGGACAGGCCACCTTTCATGGGTAATCCTTCAATCCTTTTATCCTTTATATACAGGATGGACAGCTTGTAACACTAGAGCAACGTTCTTTAAAGAACTTTAATTTCCTCTTATCTTAGCGTGAGCGATATTTGAGTAATTACTCTCATTCATTTGTTTCTTTCAGTCTTCTAATAAAGCCAAAAAAAACCCAAACAAACGGTGGATTGGCTATTTATTTATATTATATTTATATTTAACTACCACTATTTCCTTACCTTTTTAAAAGGTTATCTCATAAGAACATAAGAACATGCCATACTGGGTCAGACCAAGGGTCCATCAAGCCCAGCATCCTGTTTCCAGCAGTGGCCAATCCAGGCCATAAGAACCTGGCAAGTACCCAAAAACTAAGTCTATTCCATGTTACTGTTGCTAGTAATAGCAGTGACTATTTTTTTCTAAGTCAACTTAATTAATAGCAGGTAATGGACTTCTCCAAGGACTTAACCAAGCCTTTTTTAAACACAGCTACACTAACTGCACTAACCATATCCTCTGGCAACAAATTCCAGAGTTTAATTGTGTGTTGAATGAAAAAGACCTTTCTCTGATTAGTTTTAAAATGTGCCACATGCTAACTTCATGGAGTGCCCTCTAGTCTTTCTATTATCCGAAAGAGTAAATAACCGATTCACATCTACCCGTTCTAAACCTCTCATGATTTTAAATATCTATCATATCCCCCCTCAGCTGTTTCTTCTCCAAGCTGAAAAGTCCTAACCTCTTTAGTTTTTCTATTCCCCATATCATTTTGGTCGCCCTTCTCTGTACCTTCTCCATTGCAACTATATCTTTTTTGAGATGTAGCGACCAGAATTGTACATAGTATTCAAGGTGCGGTTTCACTATGAAGCAATAAAGAGGCATTATAACATTTTCCATTTTATTCACCATTCCCTTTCTAATAATTCCCAACATTCTGTTTGCTTTTTTGACTGCCTCAGCACACTGAACTGACAATTTCAATGTGTTATCCTCTATGACGCTTAGATATCTTTCTTGGGTGATAGCACCTAATATAGAACCTAACACTGTGTAACTAGAGCATGGGTTATTCTCCCTATATGCATCACCTTGCACTTATCCACATTAAATTTCATCTGCCATTTTGATGCCCAATTTTCCAGTCTCAGAAGATCTTCCTGCAACTTATCACAATCTGCTTGTGATTTAAGTACTCTGAACAATTTTGTATCATCTGCAAATTTTATTACCTCACACATCATATTTCTTTCCAGATCATTTATAAAGATATTGAAAAGTAAGGGTCCAAAACAGATCCCTGAGGCACTCCACTGTCCACTCCCTTCCACTGAAAAAATTTTCCATTTAATCCTACTCTCTGTTTCATGTCTTTTAGCCAGTTTGTAATCCATGAAAGGACATTGCCACCTATCCCATGACTTTTTTGTTTTCCTAGAAGCCTCTCATGAGGAACTTTGTCAAATACCTTCTGAAAATCCAATTACACTGCATCTACCGGTTCACCTTTATCCACATGATTATTAACTCCTTCAAAAAAGTGAAGCAGATTTGTGAGGCAATATTTGCCTTGAGTAAAGCCATGCTGACTTTCTTCCATTAAACCATGTCTTTCTATATGTTCTGTGATTTTCATATTTAGAACACTTTCCACTATTTTTCCTGGCACTGAAGTCAGGTTAACTGGTCTGTAGTTTCCCGGATCGCCCCTGGAGCCCTTTTTAAATATTGGGGTTACATTTGCTATCCTCCAGTCTTCAGGTACAATGGATGATTTTAATGATAGGTTACAAATTTTTACTAATAGGTCTGAAATTTCATTTTTTATTTCCTTCAGAACTCTGATGTGTATACCATCCGGTCCAGGTGATTTAATACTCTTCAGTTTGTCAATCAGTCCTACCACATCTTCTAGGTTCATCATGATTTGGTTTAGTCCTTCTGAATCATTACCTATGAAAACCTTCTCCGGTACAGGTACCTCGCCTACATCCTCTTCAGTAAACACCGAAGCAAAGAAATAATTTAATCTTTCCACGATGGCCTTATCTTCTCTAAGTGCCCCTTTAACCCCTCGATCATCTAATGGTCCAACTGACTCCCTCACAGCTTTCTGCTTCGGATATATTTAAAAAGTTTTTTCTGTGAATTTTTGCCTCTACTGCCAACTTCTTTTCAAATTCTCTCTTAACCTGTCTTATCAATGTCTTACATTTAACTTACATTTAACTTGCCAATGCTTATGCATTATCCTGTTTTCTTCTGTTGGATTCTTCTTCTAATTTTTGAATGAAGATCTTTTGGCTAAAATATTCTTCTTTCACCTCCCCTTTTAACCATGCCGGTAATCGTTTTGCCGTCTTTCCACTTTTTTTTAATGTGTGGAATACATATGGACGTAGGATGGTATTTTTTAACAATGGCCATGCCTCTTGCACACTTTTTACCTTTGTAGCTGCTCCTTTCAATTTTTTTCTAGCAATTTTTCTCATTTTATCAAAGTTTCTCTTTTGAAAGTTTAGCACGAGAGCCGTGGATTTTCTTACTGTCCCCCTTCCATAGCGGGGTAATGAGTCCAATCATGGAATCCAGGTAACTCTATGGACTGATTAACATGAAAGGCAGACACCACTTTCAGCAAAAAGGAAGGGACCGTGCGCAGGGACACTCTATCAGCTGAGATGCGAAGGAAGGGATCCCTATAGGAAAGAACCTACAATTCTGAAATATGCCTCTCGGAACAGATGGTTTGGCCACCAAGAACACTGTCTTAAAGGTAAGGTCCTTTCAGGAAGTATGCCCCAGAGGCTCAAAAAGGGGGATCACAAAGTGCCCTCAAAACCAGAGTGAGATTCCACTCAGGGCATAACTTATTTATTTATTTATTTATTTATGAAACTTTTTTTTTTTTTTATAAATTTCTTTATTAGTTTTATCTTTACAAACCGAAGACTCAGCCCCTGTCGGAACCAGTCCACCACTTGTATGTATTATAACAAAAGCATCAAGTAGATAAGAACAGCAAAACATAGAAATAGAAAAATATGTGAACTGTAAGTGAACATAGCTCCCCCTTCCCCCCCCACCCCCCCCTTCTCATCTCTCTCTCCCATGGCTCAGTAACGTCCAACTCTACGTCTGCCTTCCTGGTAGGCCTCACTCGCCGGATTCGGTAGGTCGAGTAGATTCCACATAGTTCATATGTAAGCTTTTTGAGATAAAGTCTTTCTTGGCAGCGGGAAGGAGCATCCAATAGCTGTGCCAAACCTCATTACAGAGCTGTTGAGCCCTTATGGATTTTGTTTTTGCCGACAAGTGTTCATACATAAATAACGTTAAGACACGGGCTCTCCAGTGCTCCAGCGTCGGCCTCTCCGTGAAAATCCATTGCGTCGTAATCACTTGAAGCGCCACCGTCAAAACCTTTTCAAGGAACAATCTGTCCGGTGTGGATAAAGACTCCATCAGAGGCTCGGCAATCCGGAACAAACAAAACTTCGGATCTCTGGGCAGCTGTAGTCGTAAGATTGTATCCAGCTCAGAGAGGACTTCCTCCCAATATTGTCGTATTATGGAACATGTCCAGACACTGTGGAAGAACGTACCCCGTTCCAGCCGGCATTTCAGACACTGATCAGAGTCACACAATTTCGCTGCATAGACGCAAACCCTAGGCACATACATACAATGAAGCATTTTGTACCCCACTTCCTTCAATAACACATTTTCTGAGACCAGAACACTTCGCTTGAGAATACCTACTATCTCCCCGTCAGTTAGGAAGAGGTTAGCCTGCTTCCTCCACTTGTTTTGGATAGTATTAATTACCCGCAGATTAGGTAAACTGTGTAACTCTGCTGAGAATCGTGAACAGGAAGTCGGCTTAGCTCCCCGAGGTTGGAAAAACTCCCGCAGTTTGTCAAGAATTGGTCTGTCTGATTCAGTAAACCTAAGGGATTGTACATAGTGCCTGGCCTGTAAATAAGCATAGAAATCTGTTGACGGTAGCTCATATTGACTTTGCAAGTCAGAAAAACTTTGCACCACCAAGGACTCATCAGTATAAAGATGCTGCACCCTCCGTAACCCTTGTTGCGCCCATCTACGGAACACCGCTGAGTCTAAACCCCCCAAAAATTGGGGATTCCCCTCCCAAGTAAGGAAAGGAGTGGCCCGTCCTCTCATGCTCAATCGTCCCTTGCAGAGGAAAGTCCAAGCCCTACTGCCTGAGTTTAAAAGGAGAGAGTGTTTAAACCTGTGGGGAACCACGTGTCTTGGGGTTTGTATTACATTTTCCGGGCGATATGGGTGCATCCATTCCAAAGTAAAGTCACGTGGAGTATAACTCTGGGTCCCATTTACCCAATCTGCAATATGGCGAAGGAGACAGGCCAGATTATACTCTCGCCAATTGGGACACGATAATCCCCCCCACCCTCGTGGTGTCATCAACGTAGCCAACGGCAATCTGGCTTTTCGTTTTCCCCAGAGAAATCTACGTATCGCTCTATTAATTCTGGTGATATCTGATGAGGATAGCCATATCGGAATTTGCTGCATCACATACAGCCATCTGGGGAGCTCCATCATTTTAAGTAAGAATATTCTGCCTGTTAATGATAGTGGAAGAGGTTCCCACTTCTGGAGTTTATGTTCCATATCTTTGAGTAAGCGTGCTATATTCGCTGTGTATAAGGTGGATATATCTTTGGGGATGCGGACTCCCAAATATCGCATGTCCTGTGCTACCCATCTTAATGGGAAAGGGCCCTTCCAATCTCTTTGTAACGACAGACCCAAGGCCAATGCCTCAGATTTCTCGGTATTTATCTTGAGGCCCGCAAAAGCCCCAAATTGGTTCTGTAGGGAAAGAACTCTAGGTAAGGAGGTCTGCGGGTCTAACAGGAAGACCAGGACATCGTCGGCAAAGGCTGATATTTTGAAACTTTGTTTTCCCCACGTGAAGCCTCATATCAGATTATCTGTCTCTAGTTTCCTGAGCAAAGGATCTATAGATAAGATGTACAGCAAGGGTGACAACGGGCACCCCTGCCTAGTCCCCCGGAACAGTTGGAAGTCCTCAGACAGCTGCCCATTAGCCATTATAGCTGATTGGGGACAATGATAGAGCATGGCAACATTCTGTATGATCTCCCCAGAGAAACCATATCTCTTTAGTACCGAAAATAAATACGGCCAGGCCACCCTATCAAATGCCTTCTCTGAATCGAAGGCCACAACCATAGCCTCTGTCCCGGACTGTTGACATTCCTCCATAGATATAATCAGTTTGGTCATGTTAGAACTTATGGCCCTCCCCTGAACAAAACCCACCTGAGTTTTGGTAATGATATGCGGGAAAACCCTCCCCAGCCTGTCCGCCAAAATCTTAGCGAAGAGCTTGGCCTCAAAGTTAAGCAGGGATATCGGTCTATAGGAGGCTGGGGACGAGAGATCTTTACCTGGCTTTTCTAGGACCGTAATATAAGCCCTCGTGACCCCCTCTGGGAATTTGCCATGTCTTTGCGCCGCTTGGAAAAAGAATAGCAGATCCTCCGAGGCCTGATTGATCAGTATTTTATAATACTCAGCACTCATGCCATCAGGCCCTGGGGCTTTATTCCGTTTACTGCCCTTAATTACAGAAATGATTTCATCTAAGGTGAACGGCGCATTAATTCTTTCTAACTGTTCGCTAGTGATAGAAGGAATATGAAGGCCCCTGAAAAACTCATCTTCTTGTGGAGTACCGCCCTGTCGATCTTCTGTATACAGCGCTTGGTAGAACCGTCGAAACTCCGCACATATTTCCTTGCTATTGGTAATAGGCTGACCCTTAGAATCTTGCAATTTATCTATATATGTCTTTCCCCTGTGCAGTTTAACCATGTTCGCTAGTAACCTGCCAGCCTTATTTCCAAAACGAAATAGCTGGTGGGCGCCTTTCTGCATCACCTTTTGCGCCCTGGTATGTAGTAGAGAGTTTAATTCCCAAAGCCGCTCCTTATAGATCTTTTGATTCTGACTAGAATTTACTTGGGCAAGCTGTGCTTTCGCCTGTCCTACTTGAGTTTCCAACTCTCTAATGTGTGTATGCATGGCTTTGGATTGGGCGATTAAGTATGAGCTTATTTCCCCCCTCATAACCGTTTTACTGGCCTCCCAATATAATTGTGGATTCTCTTTGTGTTGATTGTTGTGGCTTTTGTATACCCGCCATCTATCCCTCACAAATGCTACGAAGCGCTTGTCCTCCGACAGGTGGCTCGGGAACCTCCACATGGTGGGCGTGTCAACCTCTCCCTCCGTTTTTACGTCCACCCATATCGGGGCATGGTCTGAAATTTGTATAGTACCAATGGTCGCTTGTCGGATTCGTGGAAACAGCCTATCAGCCAGCAGTACATAATCTATCCTGGACATGGTGGCATGCGCCCTGGAGACGTGTGTATAGTCCCTCTCAGTGGGATGTAACCGCCTCCATATATCTACCAACTGTAATTCCTTGCATAGATAGGCAATTCCCCGTTCGTTTTGTGCTCCACCCGTCCCTTTTGTAGCCTGGGATTTGTCTAGGCTGGCCTCGTGGACACAGTTGAAGTCCCCCAATAAGATAAGAGGCCCCTTCAATTCTGGGAGAAGCATATTGACCAGTTTCTGAAAGAAAGCATGCGTGTATGTATTGGGTGCGTATCCGGAGCATATTGTTACCGCCTTACCCTGTAAGCGCCCCACTAGAATTAGGATACGACCCTCCGAATCTTGGATTTGGTTGCTCAAATCAAATCGGACTCTTTTGTGAATAAGGATGGCCGTACCCGCCTTCCGACCTGCTGCTGGATTATAATAGCAGGCCCCTACCCAGTTACGTTTAAGTTTTAGACTTTCCTCCGCTGTGAGGTGCGTCTCTTGTATCGCTACTACGTCGGCATTGTGTCTGTGCAGCGCACTCAGGATTTTTTGTCTTTTGATCGGGGATCCTATTCCCCCCACATTCCAAGAACAATACCTAACATGACCCATAGGATCCAGGGATGTTACTGCCTATGTAGATGCTGCTCCCAATTGTAAAGCTGAAAAGTCCCCCAGCCTGGACTCCCAGCTTTTGATATCCTCGACCTTCCGGTACTTCTCTAATCACCTCTGCCATCTCTCCTAACATGAGACCCTTACAAGAGAGAGATACCCCCTGCATTCCCCCCCAAACAATCCCCCAAACCTGTAAAATCCCAACAATTGAACAGTTCCCCCCCCTCCCCATAACGTACAAAATTAACCTTACGGTTCTTATTATATAAATTTCCCTTAAAAAGGGAAGGAGATCAGTATTCGATGCATCAGGAACTTCCCCATACTTTGTATAGGACAGCGTTCGTATCATAGTTTCATACCTCAACAACATCCAACAACAACATCCAACAACAACATCCAACCATATTTCACACAAAGAAATCTCAGATCCACCAACTCAGGTCTCCTCTCCATCCCAACTCTTAAAAATGCTCACCTCAATACAACACGCAAACGAGCCATTACAATAGCTGGCCCTACCCTCTGGAACTCCCTCCCCCCACAGCTCAGAAACGAACCCTCACCGCAAGTCTTTAAAAAACAGCTCAAAACATGGCTGTTCTTGAAAGCATTCCCTCCTGAACCCCAACATCCTATAATAAACGCTCTTGAAAGCCTTACCGCATAACTTCTACTCTGCATGAACGCATAACCCCTCCCCCCTTCTCTATCCTCCCTTTTCCCTGTCCCCCACCCTTCTCGTAACCTCCCTCTTCCCTGTCCCCCACCCTACTCATAACCAAGTCATATTGTACATATTGTATATAGGCTATATGCCATTTCTATATACCCACATCTAATATTTAATTTTAATTTTATTCATATGTTACAATGTTCCTTATATTTATTGTTTAATCAACTGTTCTCTTGTTACAATGTAAAATAGGGCAGTTCCGGCTCTATTCAACCTGTTTTCTGGAAACCGATGTGATATCTCGATCGAATGTCGGTATACAAAAGAAATAAATAAATAAATAAATAAATACCTGCGAACTAATCAGAAGGCGAAGATCCCCAGTACTGGGAACCTATATATATCATCATAGATAAAAATACCACTTCAGAAAGGAAAAACTATCATGCAATGTGAACTGCATTAAACCCCTTCTACTTATTCACTGAATGGTCATCAAGTCCAAGCGCTGTTAGTGGACTAGCAATATTTCCTAAAGGAAAAATCATAGAGTTTCTCACGGCTCGTCAGCCTTGCGGTGCCAGTGTAGCCATCCATGCTTCCACTTTATCCGGGGTTTCAAAGATGAAGACCTTGCCGTCCCTCCATATTTTTAGAGTCGCTGGATATTGAAGTGCGAATCTTATATTTTTGCTGAAGAGAGCATTGCAAGTCGTAGTGAACTGCTTTCGCTTAGCCCCCACCGAAGCGGAAAAATCCTGAAAGACCACTATTTTGTGGTTCTGGTACTTGAAATCCTTATGCTTACGAAAGGCAGCCAGGATAAGCGCACGTTGTGCCCAATCGAGGAAACGGGCAATCACCAGGCGGGGTCTACGGTCAGTTTCCCTCCTCGGGCCTAACCTGTGGGCCCGCTCTATAATAAGCTTGCTTTGTAACTCCGGGAGGTTTAACTCTCGCGGCAGCCAGTCCTCCAGCACCGTTTTCAGTTCAGCCTCAGAGATGGTTTCAGGCAAACCTAAGAATTTAAGGTTGTTTCGCCGCGCGCGGTTCTCTAAATCTTCCAGCTTTGTTTCCGCCGTTTGCAGCGACTTCTCCACCGCCTGCAGCCGCCCGCTGAGCGCCACGTGGTCCTCCTCAATGGTCGATATCCTGCCCTCCGCTATATCGATGCGCCGTCCAATATCACTGAGGGATTCCTTCAGGGCATTGAAATTTTCTGTAATCGCCGTGAATTTAGGCTCCAAGCCTGCTAAGACGGCGTCAGAGAAGCGAGCCACCGCCGACTCATCCAGCCCCCCACTTTCCGGGCCTCCTCTGCCGTCAGCCATCTTGTTCTCCACTTCTCCTGCTTTCGGCTTCTCCTTTCTCGCCGGTTTAGAAGTCATGCTCCGCTGCGGCTAGGTCGTCTGTACGAGCGGGAACCGTTCAGCTTTAGTCCAAAAGCAAGATCTGCCAGAATCGCTAGTTTTTAGCGCAGTATGTTAGGTTTTCGTATGGGGCAGCTCCCGGAGCTCCGTGGGACGCGTCTCCCTCGAATCACAGCATCACGTGACCTCCTTTATGAAACTTTTAATATACCGACATTCATAGGGCATATCATGCCGGTTTACAAATAACTGAAGCAGGTAGAAAATACAATGAACAAGGGTGGGGGAGAAGGGGAGCAGGCAAGAAAATGGTGAGAGGTGGGCAGGGGAAGAGCAGCAAGAAAGGATAGGGCAGAAGGAGAGCAAGGAACAATCAACTTGATAAATATAATAAAAGGAACATAATTGTAACTGTTTTAAAATTATAAGTTAAGGCGAGGTACTTATTTACAATAGATCAATAGCATGATTAATTGTTAGGGTTAAGGCTTTGGCAGTGATAAATTCAGGAAAAAGGGGGGGGGAGAGGGAGGCGGATGTAGGGGGAAGAAGTGGGAGGGGGGAATTAAGGGGGCAGGGAGGGTGGGCTGGGGGGGTAAGGGGTGGCTGGGGGGTGAAAAGGAGGGAGGATGGTGATGGAAGGGATAGGGAGTGGGCTAGGTTTGATTGGTATCTGGGTAGGCTTGCCTGAACAGCCAGGTCTTGATGCCTTTTTTGAAAGACTGTAAGGAGGGCTCAAGTCGTAGGTAATGGGAAAGTGAATTCCAAAGGGTGGGGCCGGCTATGGTAAACGCTCTTTCTCTGGTGTTGGAGAGGTGTGCGGTTTTGAGGGGTGGGGTGTGTAGGGTGCCTGCGAGGGCATTTCCAGTGGGTCGATTGGAGGTACGGAAGTGTGGCATGTCTTTAAGCCAGGCGGGATTGTTTTTATGAAGGGCGTTGTGCAGGATGGTGAGGGTTTTATATTTAATGCGGTATGTTATGGGAAGCCAGTGCAGGTCCTTTAGTATGGGGGTTATGTGTTCAGTCTTACGGGTATTGGTGGTAATTCTTGCCATCGCATTTTGAAGGATTTGTAGGGGTTTGATCGTAGAAGCAGGGAGGCCTAACAGAAGGGAATTGCAGTAATCTAGTTTGGAAAGGATAGTGGACTGCAGGCCTAAACGGAAATCATGTGCATGAAGGAGTGGTTTCAGTTTTTTAAGTATGTGAAGTTTGTAGAAACCTCCTTTTATTAGGGATTTGATGTGTGGCTTGAAATTGAGGTGTTGATCAAGTAGGATTCCTAGGTCTCTTACATTAGATATAGGTGAGTGGGTTATGGTGGGGGCGGGAGCAGTGGGGCGGAAAGTGTGCTCTGGTTGATTGGAAATGATGAGGATTTCAGTTTTATCTGCATTGAGTGCCAGATGGAGATTGGCCAAAAGGGAGTTGATGGTGGAGAGGCAGGATTCCCAGTATTGAAGGGATGCCTTGAGTGTAGTTTGAATGGGGATGATGATTTGGACATCATCAGCATACAGAAAGAAAGTCAGCCCTAGGTCGGAGAGAGGTTGGCAGAGGGGGAGAAGATAGATGTTGAAGAGTGTGGAAGAGAGGGAGGATCCTTGGGGGACGCCTTGTGTGAGTGGGATATGTGAAGAGGTACTTTTATCGATTTGTACAACGTATTCTCTGTGGTTAAGATAGGAGGAGAACCAAGATAGAGCAGTGCCAATGACGCCTATTTCTGCCAGCCTGGAAACTAGGATTTGGTGGTTAACAGTGTCAAAGGCGGCAGAGATGTCTAGGATGGCCAGGAGGTATGATTTCCCCTGGTCCATGCCGATGAGGAGTGTGTCAGAGATAGCTAAAAGGAGATTTTCAGTATTACGACCTTTACGGAAGCCGAATTGCGAGGGGTGTAGGATATTGTGGTCCTCAAGGAAGTCAGTGAGTTGTATGTTGACTACCTTCTCGAGGATCTTGGATATGAGGGGGAGGTTGGAAATGGGTCTGTAGTTTGCTGGGGTCGTGGGATCAAGAGTGGGTTTTTTTAGGAGGGGTTTGACTACAGCTAGTTTAAGGGGGTCTGGGACTTTGCCAGAGGTTAGTGAGCAGTTAATTATGTTTGCTATGGGTTTAGCAATAGTAGTGGGTATGGAGAGGAGGAATTTAGAGGGGATTGAGTCTGCTATGTGAGAGGCCGGTCTCATCTTTTTTAGGATAGATTCTATCTCTAGGGTGGAGGTGTGTTCAAGGGACTCGAGGAGGTGCCTGGTATTACTGGTAGGGGGAGGTCTGGGGTAGGGTTTGGAGGGGAGGCGCTGAAGGATGCTGTTGATTTTGGTCTGGAAATACCTAGCGATTTCTTCACATTTTGTGTCGGTATTTCCTTCGTGGGAGATGGGAGTGGGGGATTTAGTAAGATCAGCAACATAGGAGAAAAGGGCTTTGGGGTTGAATTGGTAGCAATGAATTTTGGAGGAATAGAAGTCACGTTTGGCTTGGAGGGTGGCTTGGCGGTAGTTGTACAGGGTCTGTTTGTATATAGCTTTATGAGTAGGAGAGGGTTGTCTGCGCCAGATGCGTTCCTTGGATCTGAGGTCCTGCTTTGCCTTCTTTAACTGGTTGGAATACCAGGGTTGTTTTTCTCTTCATGAAAGGGGGATTTCTTTGTGTACAGTTGGACAGAGTTCGTCAGCTATAGTGGTTGTGATGTTATTCCATGATTGTAAGGCTGTATCTGGATTGGAGAGGTCAAGGTTCTTGGTTGCTTTTTCAAGTGCAAGGACGAGTTCCTCTGAGGGGCATGTTTTGCGAAAGGATATGGTTTTGTTCTGTGATTGTGATGTGTTGGTAGTGATGCTGGTAGAGAGGGAGGCATTGACAATGAAGTGATCTGACCAAGGGATGGGGGTGGTGGAGGGGTGTTGGATGCTGAGATGTAGGAGTTAACGAAGAGGAGGTCAAGGGTATGACCAGCTCTGTGTGTGGGTGTAGTGATGAGCTGTCTATAACCTAGGGCTTTGAGAGTGATCAATAGGGTTTCACATGCCGAGGTGCTCAGGCTGGCGTCTACGTGGAGATTGAAGTCGCCAAGTATGATGGCTGGGCGATCGGGCTTAAGGTTGTCAATGATAAATTCTATGAGGGGGGATGGGTCATGGTCAAGTATGCCGGGGGGGCATAGATGAGACATACCTGTAGGGTGGTGGATTTGAAGAGTCCTATTTCTAGTTTGTGGGGGGGTTGGGACGGTTGGAGTTTTAGGTTAAGATATTTTTTAGCTGCTAGGAGTAAACCACCGCCTCTTTTTTTGGGTCTTGGGATGGAGAAGATATAATAGGTTTGTTGTGGGAGTTGGTTTAGGAAAACCTGGTCTGTGTCTTTTAGCCAGGTTTCCGTGATGGCACATAGGTCTAGGCTGTTGTCAAAGAGGATGTCGTAGAGGATAGGCGCTTTTTTAAGGATAGATTGGGAGTTGAATAATGAAATGGCTAGTGTTGCTAGGCCTAGGAGTTGTGTGAGGGGTGTGATCAAGATGGGGATTAAGGATTTCTGGTGGTTGAAAGGATGGGTTTGGGAAAAGGTGGTTTTGCGTAGGGTGGTGTGGTGAATAATGGGAATAGTGGAGTGACACATGTCGGATTGTAGGTAGGGTGGGGGCAGGGAAGGAAGAAACAGTGCGGTGGGCTGCTGTAAATCCACACAGAGGGATGAAGGTAGGAGTTAGAGGCAGGGTGGAGGAGTTATGCAGTTACATGCTTGCGAAGAGGAGGACAAAGGAGTTACATGCTTGCGAAGAGGAGGACAAAGGTGCTTCACCCCTTTCAGGAAATGGTCAATGTCTTAGTGGCTGGCTAGAGGCCTGCCACCTACCCACCCTAGGAGACATCCCAGGGCCAAAATCTGAAAACGCAGGGAACTATAAGGCAAACCTTTAGATAATCCCTGCTGCAAAAACCCCAAGACCTGAGGAATGGTCACCGACAAGATGTTACACTCTGCTGGTCACACCAGACTTCAAACACCTTCCACTCTCGAGCATATGCCATAGATGTTGAGGGCCAACTGGACTGAAGCAGGGTGGAAATCACCTGTTCCAAATAACCTTTTATCCATAACTGCTGCCTCTCAAACACTTGGCTGCGAGAGAGAAGTGATCCTCTTGATCCGAAAAAATGGGCCCTTGTCACATGAGGTTTGGCAGATGTGCTAGGCGTAGCGGGCTATCTCAAATTAATATGTTAAGGTTTATGAGTATGTGGACCCTTGGCCCGAGGTGTGACTTTTCACCACCTGTAGGGAGGAACCCCACATGTCCACGCCATCGGGAGACGAGGTCAGGCATGGCAGGGAGCTCTGGGTGAGGCTGTGGAGAAGTCCCGAAGAGTCAGGATGAAGTTAATACCTGGACTGAGACCCCTGAGGGGGAAGGCACCAGGCAGGCCGCAGAGCAGGAAGGCTTGAGACTGGGGTGCAGGAGGTATAGAGGAGAGACACCCACCAAGGGGCGGAGCTGCGGAGCAAGGGAGGTGCAGCTGCAGTGATATAGGCCAACCTACGGAGCAGGGAAGCCCAAGTCAGGTCTCCAAAGATGACGTATGTTGAAACCCTAGGAGCGGGGAGCACAGACAGTCTCTGTATGATAGAGAAGCTCAGCCCCGAGAAGCGGGGAAGTGCAGGCAGTTTTAGTAGCACGTAAGCGTGACCCAGAGGAGCGGGGAGGCATGGAGAGTCACAGTGTAGCAGGAGAGCACTGCCCCGAGGAGCGGGGCAGTGCTGAGAGTCTCTTGTATAGTACGAGGACACAGCTCCGAGGAGCTGGGAAGCTCTAACAATCCAACACAGCACATAGGCACAACCCCGAGGAGCGGGGAAGCACTAGATTAAACACCTGAGTGGAAAAGGTGTTCCAGGAGGCAGTCCCGAGGAGTGGGCAGCCTTGCAGAGTATGACTTTAGGAACATAAGAACATAAGAAAATTCCATACTGGGTCAGACCAAGGGTCCATCAATCCCAGCATCCTGTTTCCAACAGTGGCCAATCCAGGCCATAAGAAGAAGAACCTGGCAAGTACCCAAAAACTAAGTCTATACCATGTTACCATTGCTAATGGCAGTGGCTATTCTCTAAGTGAACTTAATAGCAGGTAATGGACTTCTCTTCCAAGAAATTATCCAATCCTTTTTTAAACACAGCTATACTAACTAGGGATGTGAATCGTGTCCTCGATCGTCTTAACGATCGATTTCGGCTGGGAGGGGGAGGGAATCGTATTGTTGCCGTTTGGGGGGGTAAAATATCGTGAAAAATCGTTAAAAATCGTTAAAAATCGAAAAATCGAAAAACCGGCACACTAAAACCCCCTAAAACCCACCCCCGACCCTTTAAATTAAATCCCCCACCCTCCCGAACCCCCCCCCCAAATAACTTAAATAACCTGCGGGTCCAGCGGCGCCATTTTCCGTACGAAAACGATTCGCGGCGGGAAATCGCTCCCTGACCCCCGCTGGACCTCCAGGAACTTTTGGCCAGCTTGTGGGGGGCCTCCTGACCCCCACGAGACTTGCCAAAAGTCCAGCGGGGGTCCGGAAGGACCTCCTGCCGTCCAATCTTTTTCGTCTATGGCCGCCGCCATTTTTCGGCGCCATTTTGGAAAATGGCGCCGGCTGAAGACGACAAGATTCAGGAGCAGGAGCCCGTTCCGGACCGCTGCCGTTCCGGACCGCCGCTGGACCCGCAGGTTATTTAAGTTATTTGGGGGGGGTTCGGGAGGGTGGGGGATTTAATTTAAAGGGTCGGGGGTGGGTTTTAGGGGGTTTTAGTGTGCCGGCTCACGATTCTAACGATTTATAACGATAAATCGTTAGAATCTGTATTGTATTGTGTTCCATAACGGTTTAAGACGATATTAAAATTATCGGACGATAATTTTAATCGTCCTAAAACGATTCACATCCCTAATACTAACTGCACTAACCACATCCTCTGGCAACAAATTCCAGAGTTTAATTGTGCGTTGAGTAAAAAAGAACTTTCTCAGATTAGTTTTAAATGTGCCCCATGCTAAATTCATGGAGTGCCCCCTAGTCTTTCTACTATCCGAAAGAGTAAATAACCGATTCACATCTACCCGTTCTAGACCTCTCATGATTTTAAACATCTCTATCATATCCCCCCTCAGCCGTCTCTTCTCCAAGCTGAAAAGTCCTAACCTCTTTAGTCTTTCCTCATAGGGGAGCTGTTCATAGAAACATAGAAACATAGAAATGACGGCAGAAGAAGACCAAACGGCCCATCCAGTCTGCCCAGCAAGCTTCACACATTTTTTTCTCATACTTATCTGTTTCTCTTAGCTCTTTGGTTCTATTTCCCTTCCACCCCTGCCATTAATGTAGAGAGCAGTGATGGAACTGCATCCGAGTGAAATATCAAGCTTGATTAGTTAGGGGTAGTAGGGGTAGTAACCGCCGCAATAAGCAAGCTACACCCATGCTTATTTGTTTTACCCAGACTATGTTATTCAGCCCTTATTGGTTGTTTTTCTTCTCCCCTGCCGTTGAAGCAGAGAGCTATGCTGGATATGCGTGAAATATCAGTTTTTCTTCTCCCCTGCCGTTGAAGCAGAGAGCTATGCTGGATATGCGTGAAGTATCAGTTTTTCTTCTCCCCTGCCGTTGAAGCAGAGAGCTATGCTGGATATGCGTGAAGTATCAGTTTTTCTTCTCCCCTGCCGTTGAAGCAGAGAGCTATGCTGGATATGCGTGCAGTATCAGTTTTACTTCTCCTCTGCCGCTGAAGCAGAGAGCTATGCTGGATATGCGTGAAGTATCAGTTTTTCTTCTCCCCTGCCGTTGAAGCAGAGAGATATGCTGGATATGCGTGAAGTATCAGTTTTTCTTCTCCCCTGCCATTGAAGCAGAGAGCTATGCTGGATATGCGTGAAGTATTAGTTTTTCTTCTCCCCTGCCATTGAAGCAAAGAGCTATGCTGGATATGCATTGAAAGTGAAGTATCAGGCTTATTTGGATTGGGGTAGTAACCGCCGTAACAAGCCAGCTACTCCCCGCTTTGTGAGTGCAAATCCTTTTTTCCACATTTCCTCTTGCTGTTGAAGCTTAGAGCGATGTTGGAGTCACAGTAACCATGTGTATGTTTATTGAATAAGGGTATTATCTCCAGGCAGTAGCCGTCATTCTGGAAAGCCACCCACTCTTCATTGACGGCCTCTTGAGTTTATGGATCACCAGTGTTATCCCATGCCCCTTTGCAGTCCTTCACAGTTCTGGTCTTCACTACTTCCTCCGGAAGGGCATTCCAGGCATCTACCACCCTCTCTATGAAGAAATACTTCCTAACATTGGTTCTGAATCTTCCTCCCTGGAGCTTCAAATCGTGACCCCTGGTTCTGCTGATTTTTTTCTAACGGAAAAGGTTTGTCATTGTCTTTGGAACATTAAAACCTTTCAAGTATCTGAAAGTCTGTATCATATCACCTCTGCTCCTCCTTTCCTCCAGGGTGTACATATTTAGATTCTTCAATCTCTCCTCATAAGTCATTTGATGAAGACCTTCCACCTTTTTGGTCGCCCTTCTCTGGACCGCCTCCATCTTGTCTCTGTCTCTTCGGAGATACGGTCTCCAGAACTTCCATTCCCCTTATCATTTTGGTAGCCCTTCTCTGTACATTCTCCATCGCAATTATATCTTTTTTGAGATGTGGCGACCAGAATTGTACATAGTATTCAAGGTGCGGTCTCACCATGGAGTGATACAGAGGCATTATGATATTTTCCATTTTAGTCACCATTCCCTTTCTAATAATTCCCAACATTCTGTTTGCTTTTTTGACTGCCGCAGCACACTGAACCGACAATTTCAATGTGTTATCCACTATGACGCCTAGATCTCTTTCTTGGGTTGTAGCACATAATATGGAACCCAACATTGTGTAATTATAGCATGGGTTATTTTTCCCTATATGCATCACCTTGCACTTATCCACATTAAATTTCATCTGCCATTTGGATGTCCAATTTTCCAGTCTCATAAGGTCTTCCTGCAATTCATCACATTCTGCTTGTGATTTAACAACTCTGAACAATTTTGTGTCATCTGCAAATTTGATTATCTCACTCTTCGTATTTCTTTCCAGATCATTTATATATATATTGAAAAGTAAGGATCCCAATACAGATCCCTGAGGGACTCCACTGTCCACTCCCTTTCACTGAGAAAATTGTCCATTTAATCCTACTCTCTGTTTCCTGCCTTTTAGCCTGTTTGCAATCCACGAAAGGACATCGCCACCTATCCCATGACTTTTTACTTTTCCTAGAAGCCTCTCATGAGGAACTTTGTCAAACACCTTCCAAAAATCCAAGTGTACTACATCTACTGGTTCACCTTTATCCACATGTTTATTAACTCCTTCAAAAAAGTGAAGCAGATTTGTGAGGCAAGACTTGCCTTGGGTAAAGCCATGCTGACTTTGTTCCATTAAACCATTCCTTTCTATATGTTCTGTGATTTTGATGTTTAGAACACTTTCCACTATTTTTCCTGGCACTGAAGTCAGGCTAACTGGTCTGTAGTTTCCTGGATCGCCCCTAGAGCCCTTTTTAAATATTGGGGCTACATTTGCTATCCTCCAGTCTTCAGGTACAATGGATGATTTTAATGATAGGTTACAAATTTATACTAATAGGTCTGAAATTTCATTTTTTAGTTCCTTCAGAACTCTGGGATGTATACCATCTGGTCCAGCTGATTTACTTCTCTTCAGTTTGTCAATCAGGTATACCACATATTCTAGGTTCACCGTGATTTGATTCAGTTAATCTGAATCATTACCCATGAAACCTTCTCCATTATGCGTACCTCCCCAACATCCTCTTCAGTAAACACCGAAGCAAAGAAATCATTTAATCTTTCTGCGATGGCCTTATCTTCTCTAAGTGCCCCTTTAACCCCTCGATCATCTAACAGTCCAACTGACTCCCTCACGGGCTTTCTGCTTCAGATATATTTAAAAAAGTGTTTACTGTGAGTTTTTGCCTCCACAGCCAACTTCTTTTCAAATTCTCTCTTAGCCTGTCTTATCAATGTCTTACAATTAACTTGCCAACGTTTATGCTTTATACTTTTTTCTTCTGTTGGATCCTTCTTCCAATTTTTGAATGAAGATCTTTTGGCTAAAATTAGGGATGTGAATCAGGCTTCAGACGATTGAAAATATCGTCGATATTTTCAAAATCGTCAGAAATCGGGGGCTCCCCCGAAACGATAGGAAAACCCCACGATATTGATCGTGGGGGTTCTCTTATTGTTTTGGGGGAGGGCGGGAAAAACGGCACACAAAAATAACCCCTAAACCCACCCCAACCCTTTAATACTAATCCCTTTGCTTCCCCCACCCTCCTGACCCCCCAAAAAACATTTTACAGGTACCTGGTGGTCCAGTGGGGGTCCTGGGAGTGATCTCCCGCTCCCGGGCTGTCGGCTGCCACTAATCAAAATGTTGCCAATGGCCCTTTGCCCTTACCAAGTGACAGGGTATCCGTGCCATTGGCTGGCCCCTGTCACATGGTAGGAGCACTGGATGGCCCGCTCCATTTTTAAAGATGGCGCAGGCTATCCAGTGCTCCCTCCATGTGACAGGGGCCGGCCAATGGCACAGATAACCTGTCACATGGTAAGGGCAATGGGCATCGGTGCCATTTTTATTAGTGGCAGCCGACGGCCCGAGAGCGGGAGATTGTTCCTGGGACCCCCACTGGATCACCAGGTACCTGTAAAATGTTTTTGGGGGTGTCGGGAGGGTGGAGGAAGCAAAGGGATTAGTTTTAAAGGGTCGGGGTGGTTTTTTTGTTTATCGGCTCGGGTGCAGCCGATAAACAAAACCGCGATCCGGCCCGATGAAAAAACCCCACATGTGAATCGGAACCGAAATCCGAACCGATTCCGGTTCCGATTCACATCTCTAGCTAAAATAGCTTCTTTCACCTCCCCTTTTAACCATGCCGGTAATCGTTTTGCCTTCTTTCCACCTTTCTTAATGTGTGGAATACATCTGGACTGTGCTTCTAGAATGGTATTTTTTAACAATGACCACGCCTCTTGGACATTTTTTACTTTTGTAGCTGCTCCTTTCAGTTTTTTTCTAACAATTTTTCTCATTTTATCAAAGTTTCCCTTTTGAAAGTTTAGCACGAGAGCCTTGGATTTACACACTGTTCCTCTTCCAGTCATTAAATCAAATTTGATCATATTATGATCATTATTGCCAAGCGGCCCCACCACCATTACCTCTCTCACCAAGTCCTGTGCTCCACTGAGAATTAGATCTAAAATTGCTCCCTCTCTCGTCGGTTCCTGAACCAATTGCTCCATAAAGCTATCATTTATTCCATCCAGGAACGTTATCTCTCTAGCGTGTCCCGATGATACATTTACCCAGTCAATATTGGGGTAATTGAAGTCTAAGAGAAACCGAAGCAAGAGCCTTGCACATCCGCAAGTAGCAAAATACACTGGTGCAGGATAAATTGTATCACCACCAAATAATTGAAGTCTCCCATTATTACTGCACTACCAATTTGGTTAGCTTCCCTAATTTCTCTTAGCATTTCACTGTCTGTCTCACCATCTTGACCAGGTGGACGGTAGTATACTCCTATCACTATAGTCTTCCCCAACATACAAGATATTTCTACCCATAAAGATTTAATTTTGTATTTAGTCTCATGCAGGATGTTTATCCTTTGGACTCTATGCCATCCTGGACATAAAGCACCACACCTCCTCCCGGCTGCTCCTCTCTGTCATTACGATATAATTTGTACCCCGGTATAGCACTGTCCCATTGGTTATCCTCTTTCCACCATGTCTCTGAGATGCCAATTAAGTCTATGTCATAATTCACTGCTATACATTCTAATTCTCCAATCTTACTTCTTAGACTTCTGGCATTAGCATACAAACATTTCAAAGTTTGTTTTTTGTTTGTATTTTCATTCTGCTTTTTAATTGACAGGGATAAGTTAGAATTTTTTTAGCTCAGGTGAGTTTTTACTTACAGGCACTTGGACTATTATTCTAATTATTGGAACCTCACTGTCGGGATGCCCTAATTCTAATGCATCATTAGTATCCTTTGAAGATACCTCTCTCCGAACCATGCACTGCTGAGCGACTGTCGGCTTTCCCCTTTGTTCTAGTTTAAAAGCTGCTCTATCTCCTTTTTAAAGGTTAGCGCCAGCAGTCTGGTTCCACCATGGTTAAGGTGGAGCCCATCCCTTTGGAAGAGACTCCCCCTTCCCCAAAAGGTTCCCCAGTTCCTAACAAAACTGAATCCCTCTTCCTTGCACCATCGTCTCATCCACGCATTGAGACTCCGGAGCTCTGCCTGCCTCTGGGTATGCTTCCCTGGAGGTTCTGCTACCCTGGAGGTTCTGCCTGCCTCTGAGAATGCTACCCTGGAGGTTCTGGATTTAAGCTTTCTACTTAAGAGCCTAAATTTGGCTTCCAGAACCTCCCTCCCACATTTTCCTATGTCGTTGGTGCCCACATGTACCACAACAGCCGGCTCCTCCCCAGCACTGTCTAAAATACTATCTAGGTGATGCGTGAGGTCCACCACCTTCGCACCAGGTAGGCATGTTACCAGGCGATCCTCATGCCCACCAGCCACACAGCTATCTACACTCCTAATAATCAAATCACCAACTATGATGGCCGACCTAACCCTTCCCTCCTGGGCAGTAGGCCTTGGTGAGATATCCTCAGTGCGAAAGGACAATGCATCACCTGGAGAGCAGGTCCTTGCTACAGGATCCTTTCCTGCTGTACCTGGTTGATGCTCTCCCATCATGAGACCTTCTTCCTCCAAGGCATCACTAGGGCTGCCAGTCTGAAGTTGGGACTTGACTACTATGTCCCTGAAGGTCTCATCTATATACCTCTCTGTCTGCCTCAGCTCCTCCAGGTCTGCCACTCTAGCCTCCAGAGAGCCAGGAGCTCTTTGAATCGCATGTTCATGTACAACTTCTCACCGGTGGGTAAAAAATCATACATGTGACACTCTATGCAAAAGACTGGGAAGCCTCCCTCTTGCTGCTGGACTGCTGCCTTCATCTCAGTTTTGATCAGTTTCTAGTTAAGTTTTAGGTTGCTAAGGGAGTAGGAATGTGTTTAATGTCCTTTAAATGTATTAGTGAATTCACTATGTGTCTGGTAGTGGCCTACCGGGGTCTGATCGAATTCTCAATAAAGTTTTTGTTGATGTTGTTTTTGGTTTTTTTTTGTGAAAGTGGCACCTGCCTATAAATTAAGGGATGAGCTTGGGGTGGGTAGGTTGGGAAATACAAACAGTCTAACTTCAGTTAGTCAGCCAGAGTGACTCACTGCTCTCTTGATTAACAAATGTTGGTACCTATTCAAACCCAAACCCAATAGCTATAGCGCTCTATACAGTAAAACGGGTTGCGCGGGCCTAACGCTTCACGGATGCGCTGGTATCTGTCATTTCAAATGTCATTTCAAATGACATTTGAAATGACAGTTACCAGGAAGTGGACAGTTCTCCGACGCTCAGGATTGTCAGCCCTCTCTCCCCTCCTCCCGAAGCAACAAAAGCGAAAAAAGCGAAAAAATCGAAAAAAAAAAAAAAAGTTGCAAGAGAGAGAGGGGAGAGAGGAGAGAGAGGACGAGCAATCCTAAGCTCGGGATGGCCAGTCCCTCTCCCCTCCTCCCGAGGCAAGGCGCGAAAAGCAGCCTTGCTCCGGGAGGAGGGGAGAGAGGATTGGCAGTGTGAATCGACCAAGCTACTTACTTTTTTTTGCAGCCCTCCGGAGGAGATGGCCATCAGCAGAAACGAATTGCGGCTCCCCTGCCTCCCGGCGAAGATGGACGCCTGCACGGGGGAAAGCGGCCCCTGTGCGTGCAATTGGCCACTCAAGACGTGACGTCACGACGTTTGGCGTCACGGCATGTGACGTCACATCTTGAGCGGCCAATTGCACGCACAGGGGCCACTTTCCCCCGTGCAGGCATCCATCTTTGCCGGGAGGCAGGGGAGGGGAGCAGTGATCCATTTCTGCTGATGGCCGTTCAAGACGTGACGTCCATCTTCTTGAGCAGCTGGAGGCAGGAGTGGGGAGCCGCGGTCGTGTTCGCTGATATCCGGATGGGGGGCTGCAAAAGTAAGTCACTTTATACTGCCAGTCCCCTCCCCCCTCATCCCGGAGCAGGGTTGCTTTTCGCGCCCTGCTTCGGGAGGAGGGGATGGGGGACTGGCAATCCCGTCCTCGTCGATGTCCGGAGTGGGGGCTGCAAAAAGTAAGTCGCTTCGTACTGCCAGTCCCCTCCCCCCTCCTCCCGGAGCAAGGCTGCTTTTCACGCCTGCCTCGGGAGGAGGGGAGGGAGGACTGGCAATCCCTAAGGTAGGGTTGCCCGTCCTCTTCCCTCTCTCTCTTGCAACTTTTTTTTTTGTTTTTTTTTTTTTGGCTTCGGGAGGAGGGGAGAGGACTGGGGCTGCCCCGGGGACCGGCACCCATGGACGCGGCCAGGGCAGGAGAGCGGGGGCTGGGGGAAAATTTGCTGCCTACCCTTGCCCCTGCCTCTAACACAGGGGTAGGGGTAGGCGGTAAGTTAGCAGGTTAAACGCGGGGCAAAACGGCAGGGTACAATAGCGATAGTCGGGGCGCGCGTTACTGGATGGTAGGGAATAGCTAATTCGCTCGTTTGCATGCAATATTCATGCCGCGTGCGGAAGGGGTTGCCCGGGGATTTTAGGACGCGGTAGGTGTAGGTTAAAGGGGGTTGTGGATCGCAGGAAGGGCTAACGCGGCCAGGAAGTGAGTAGAACGCGGGTTGGGAGCGGGGTAAACGCGGCCACACTTTACTGGATGGACCTGTCACTAAATAATATTCCCAAATAGTTAACTTTGCCCCAATACTTTTAAAAAAGACAATGTCCCAAGCAAAAACTTACTGATACCTTTCAGCCACCAGCAAGGTGGTGGGGAGGCTAGGAGACAAGGTCCCCGAGAGAGCACCCACTGGCCCCTGAGGAACGGGTACCAGACAGAGTCCAAAGTCCAATGGAGTCCAATAGCGTAGCCACAGGAACATGGAGCAGGAGCTAGTAGAGACGTACGGAACTTGTTGCCAAGTCGGCTAGCTGAGGGTGAAGGTGGAGCTTATGTACCTTGATCCAATGACATCATCAAACAGGGACACCCCCGAGGTTCCCACCGAAGAGGCTTCAAAGGAGGGCCCAGTGTCACGCACGCACGCCTAGGAAGGCCCGGAGACGACATGGGTGGTGGGGGCGTCTCGACCGCCACGAGGAACCATGGAGAACATGGCGGTGAAGACTGGCTGTGCTGCGAGCAGATCCGGGGAGGGCTGGAGAATGGTGCAGGATGTAAGTAAGCGCGGTCTGCGACTGACGGGCATAACATAATAGCTATAATTTACTCATTTACACATATCCCTTTGCGTTATCTTGCAAAACTGAGTGAATTGTACATAAGCTATGCCTCAAAAATTGGGCTCTAGCTGCACAGCTCCTGCATCTCTCAGTGTTTCTTCAGCAATTTGTGAGTCAGTTCTAAAGTACCAGTTAACACGCTTTTCTACCTGTGATGTCATCTTTCCAATGATATCACAAGAAATAGTTCCCAGGTCATTTAGATATAACAGAAAACATTCTCAAATCTTAATTAAAATATATAGGTACAGATAAACATATTAAAAGAGAAATTTAGAATCATTAAAATTTCCTTAAGTATGAATAATTTAGAAATCTTCTTTGTGCTTTGTCTAGAATTTAGTATAATTTCTGTAGCCCATTTACCATGTGCATCAGATAAATATTGCATTGTTATAAAGTTGTCATGGATTCACGAAGGTGACAGCTTCAGAATGTTAGCTTGGACCTGCTTTTTTTTTACCAATGGACTTTATTTTTTTATTTAGCCCCATTGACTAACATAAAGGGGAAAAAAATATTTGGCCTTGGATGACTCATGCATATGGATGGACCCAGAGAAGACGTCCACCAGCTGTGACATGGGAGAGCCAGACTCAGAGGGGAAAAAAGATTCTCTTGTCTCTGACCAGACACTGCCTATTTATTTAGTATGCCTATGTAATGTATTGCAGTTGTACTTTACAATACTATATCCAGTAGCTCTCACAGTGTGTGATAAATAGTCTCTCACAGTGCAGGGAATTACAAACAGCACAAAGGAATCAAAACCCACAAGGTATAGAGTATATTAAATTGCAAACAGAAGAAAGAAATCAAAACCCCCATGGCATACAAAACAAAATTTTGCAAAAAATCTAAAGAAATCCCAAGAAATACAGTACAGAGAATCACAATCAGCAAAAAAAAGCATCAAAAGTCCCCAGATACACAAAAAATACCAAGAAATACAGTACAGAGAATCACATAAATTAAAAAAAAAAAGCAAAAAAACACAAACAGCGAACAGCAAAAAAGCATCAAAGTTCCCAGGTGAAGAGTGCAGTGAATCATAAATAGCCAAAAGGCATCAGTACCCCAAGGCACAGAGTGTAGATATTCACAAACAGCACAAAGACAACAAACCAAAAATGTGTAGAGTGTGGGAAATCACAAACAGTACAAAGGAATCAAAACTCATGGCAAAATGGCAACAAAACTCTCAAGGTGTTATATTAGGGGCATGGCAGCTAGCCAAAGTGGCAGCAAGACTCATTCAAGGTGTTGCATCAAGGGCATGGCAGCAAGACAGAGTGAAAGCAAGACCCCCAAGGTGTAGCATCAGGGGTATGATAGCTAAGCAAGTGGCAGCAAGAACCCAAAGGAGTAGCATCAGGGGCATGGCAGTTAGGCTGAGTGAAAGCAAGACCACCATGGAGTAGCATCTGGGGCATGGTAGCAAGGCAAAGTGGCAGCAAGATCCCCAGGGCAGTACCTCAGGGGCATGGCAGGAAATTAGAATGAAAAAAGGATCCTTAAGCTGGTACATAAAAGTTCATGACAGCTACATATAAACACAGAAAGACATCCCCCCCCCCTCACACACATACACACACACACAAGATGTAGAACCAGTGGCATGTCAGCAAGACAGAGTTAAAGCAAGACCCCCAAGGTGCAGTATCAGGGGAATGACAGCTAGGAAGAGTGGCAGCAAGACCTCCAGGGTGGTACATCAGGGGCATGGCAAGAAATCAGAGTGGTAGCAAGATCCACGAGGTGGTAGATAGAGGGTCATAACAGCTACATAGAGTAGTAGAAAGACCACCACCCACCCAAGATGTAACATCAGGGAGGTGAAAGAGAAAGGAGAGCCTATTTGGATTATTACCTGCTCCGGGGGTGAAAAAGGAGCCTTGTCCTGATGGAATTGAGGACTTACGGTTGCTGACGTCATCGAGGGCCCATAAAATCGGCCCACCTTAGGTGCATAGCAGCCGTTGGCATACGCGTCACCCAAGCCACGTGCGCCTAAGGGGCGCGCGGCTTTGTCTGGAGAGACACTCCTATATATCTCCTTCACCTTTAAAAGTAAGTAGTTACTTTTAGCTCCTCTCGCTAAGCCTCTATCCAGTAAGAATTTTATTGGGAACTCCTTTATTTGGATCTTTAAGTTATAGAGTAAGAATAAGGCTCTAGTTTCATAGTGTGATACATGTTTTACCAATGCTGTGTTTGTCTATTAAGTTCACTTATTGATTGAGATAGTTGGCTTGATATAGATTTTAATGGTACCAGCTTCAATGTGTTTGGGAAAAGTAAGCAATCAAATTTTAATAAACAGATATTTTCTCAAGAAAAAGTTGTATCTGATACAGTGCAGATGGAAAAAAAGAAAAAGTTGTTATATTAGAAATGCACAGATCCAAAGGCAACATCTCATCTAACAGCACCCCTAAATTTTGAACTTTAGAACTAAGAGATATTGTTCTTCCTTCCAAAATAAGAGTGGAGCTTAAGAAAAGGATGAGCATTTTCTCACCCAAAATACTCTTTTTGCAGCAGTTAATTTATTTAACTTTAATAACTTCAATACTTTGGCTAAGTGGTAACTCAGTCCCCCTACAGCTTTCTGGTAATTTGAGGTAAATTGAATATACAATTGAATTTCATCAGTATATGGGACCTGATGCACTAAGGGGTAGATTTTTAAAGTTATGCGCGGGCGTAGATTTGTTCGCACAACCAAGTGTGAACAAATCTATGCCCACTTTTATAACATGCACGCGCTGCTGCACGCATGTAATAAAATCCAGGGTCTGCGCGCGCAGGGGGTGCACAATTGTGCAACCTGTGCGTGCTGAGCCGAGCAGCCTGACTCCGTTCCCTCCGAGGCCGCTCTGAAATCTAAAGTGAAGTAATATAAAGTGAAGTAACTATGAATTGAAGTAATTCTCATAATGCCATTAAATCCTATTTGCATACTCATTAACATATGAGTGTGTCAAATTTTAGTGCACTCAGATTATCAGAATTTTGCACACCATTTGGTATTCTTAGACCATAGTAAATTAAATATTAAGTAGCATACTTTCAAACATTTCATAACATTCAATAATAGTTAAACTATTTTCGTATGCTAGTCCTTTAAAGTGCTCATTATATATTAACTTTAATATTTGATATTGGATTATGAGATATTTTAAATTTCAACCAGCATATAAACAGCACATAACGGAACACCTGCTCCCATGATGACTTGCATAACTACATATTTATGCAGGATCAGAGTAAAAACTTACTCTAAGAATTCAAGTGTAAATATCCTTTTCATATTTGACCTTGTGCTTGAGCAAATATTCTTCCACTATCCTTTTTCAAAAAGCAGATGCAGTAATGAGCCTTGTTCAGGCTCATTACTGCATTATTGCCCAAGAAATGTCTAAAGAAAGATAGAACGTAGCTCATTTACTAGTTATGCTCTGGTGCTGTAATTGTGCCAGTGTTTTCCACACAGAAAATAATGGAATGTTTTCATTGATAAATCTGGTACAATTTTTCACTAGAGAAAAGCTGGTACAAACCTTTAATAAGTGAACCCTTTAGTCTGTAATAAGACTGTAATGATTTTGTAAAAGGATGAGAAACATAGCTAATAAATTTAATTAAATGAAATCTTTGATATTCTCAAATACAGATAGATAGATAGATAGATAGATAGATAGATAGAGTACATCAATTTCATTATTTATATTGAGGGTCTTATCCAAGTTGCCTTTTAAGAGCATACCAGTCTACAGCTGAGCAAATTAGCCTGGATACACAGTATATAGCCCAAGTAATTATGGCTAGCTAAAGGTAGCTATAAGATGGGTGATTATGGGAATAGCATTTAGGGCTTTATTTACTAAAGCTTTTCTCCTGGTTTGTGTCTATGGGGAAAAAAAGCTTAGTAAATCAGGTGCTTAGTAATAAGCTCATATTAGTCTCTGCCTTGGTAAATGGGAGTTGCTGATTTGGAATCTTTAGTGAAGTAAAGATGCAAGTCCAGATACCTCAGTTTTCTTTATGGGACTAAAATTATTTATTCATTGTTTATGGTCACTGCAATAGGTTGTTGTAGATTGGGGTCCACTGCCTTTTTTGTGCTACTGCCTGTGGGCTGCTTGTAGTGTCCATTTTGCCAATACTGTCATTTTACAGTGCTGAAGTTGTTCATTTTCCTGGGTGGAGAGTCTCCTGAAATCTACATCCATTAACCATTCTAACTGGAAATCCTTGTTGCATGTTTTCAGTGGCTACACTGGGGTAATGGGAGCCATGAGGGTGGAAGGCTGAGGTTGCTCTTATGTTAGTGTAAAAAATGAAATAAAGGTGAGTCAGCAAATGTATTTGAGGGATTCACTGTTTTATTTTTTTCAGTTTTGCAGCTCTTCACTGGATCACAGGCTTATGCCCAATGGGTACTGGTTCTTAATCTGGAGCAGTTTGTTCTACATTGTACCTGATTTTGGTCCATCACCTCTTCTTGTGGCTGTTTCACATAGGACTATAACAATTTGTTGCCTAGAGGAAGGAGGTTGGCCAGATGTCATAGAGCCCTGGCTGCTTCCTCAAGGCTGATGGTGAGTCTGCACCAGCATGGCAGCAGCCCACTAGTTACAACAATTTTGAATTCCAGCTGATTTTGCCTGTGCTTGCTAAGGTCCAGTCCCCATAGGGGTAGATTTTATAACGTGCAGAAGTAATGTATGCGCACCAGCCTGCTGCTGGCATGCATTTTCCTGGGACAGCGGCTAATGTCCGCTGTCCTGGCTGGCCTCTTTCCCACCCTGCCCTGCCCCTCCGGCCTGCCCCTTCAAAGAGGCCCGGAACTTGTGCACGTACTGGTGTTTACACGCATGGCCTATGAAAATTCACCCAGCGTGTGCAA
This sequence comes from Rhinatrema bivittatum, assembly GCF_901001135.1. Classification (NCBI taxonomy): domain Eukaryota; kingdom Metazoa; phylum Chordata; class Amphibia; order Gymnophiona; family Rhinatrematidae; genus Rhinatrema; species Rhinatrema bivittatum. The sequence goes on along the minus strand of NC_042617.1, from coordinate 82,220,195 downwards.
GGCCTGACCACGTGTGAAAGCCCCGGGATTTACGCACGCAGGCCTTCTAAAATAGGGATGATACTGTGGGATATCTCTGATCTATGTTGTGTTAGCAGAATACACTTTGGGTCCCACTCCACCCCACAGTTGGGTCAATGGTATACATCAGTTGTGCCCCTCACTAAAGTTCAGTATTCTGTTTCTAACAATGAGCAATCCAGGTCAAAATCCCAAATTTTTGATAGATTCCATACTGCTTATCCCAGGGATAAGCAGTGAATATTCCCAAGTCCACCTTAATAATGGTTTTTGGACTCTTCTTCAGGAACTTTTCCAAACTTTTTAAAAATCCAGCTACACTATCATCTTTTATCACATCCTCCAGCAATGAATTCCAGAGTTTAATTATGCATTAAGTAAAAAAATATTTGTACTTTTTGAAAGAGCCAATAACCAATTCACGTTTACCCCTTCCATTCCACTTAATAGTCTTTTATCACATCTCCTCTCAGCCATCTCATTTCCAAGCTGAAAAACCCTAAACTCTTTAGCCTTTCCTCATAGGGGATCATGCTATCCCCTTTAGAATTTTGATCACCCTTCTCTGTACCTGTTCTAATTCTGTTATATCTTTTTTGAGATGCAGTGACCAGAACTGCACACAATACTCAATGATATTCTGTTTTATTCTCCATTCTGTTCCTAACAATTCCTAGAATTCTATTTGCTTTTTTGGCCACTGCCACACACTAAGCAGAAGGTTCAACAATTTATCCATGATGACACCCAAACCCTTTTCTGGGTGTTGACTCCCAATGTGTAACCTTGCATTGTGTAGCTATAATTTGGGTTGTTCTTTTTTACATGCATCACTTTGAACTTATCTACCTTAAATGTCATCTGCCATTTGCATGCCCAGTATTCCTGTCTCGTAAGGTCCTCTTGCAATTTCTCACTGTCCTCTTGTGATTTAACAGCTTTGAATTATTTTATATCAACAGCAAATTTGATCTCCTCACTTGTTGCTCCCATCTCTAAGTCATTTATAAATATGTTAAAAAGAGTGGTCCCAGTACAGATCCTTGGAGCACTCTACTATTCACCTTTATCCATTGAGAAAGTTACCATTTAGACCTACTCTCTCTTTCCTATCTTTTAATCACTTCTCAGTCCACAATAGAATATTGCTTGTTAGCCCATGTCTTTTTAATTTCCTAAAGTTCTGCTATTATTCTCCTGTTTCATTGCTGTCATTGAAAATAGTGAAGTAATATAATTGCATTTTCCATTACTATTTCTAGACACTCTATGGCGATGGTTTGTTACATTAAAAAAGGCTTCAAACAAATCTGTCAGCAGAAGGCATGATGGTTCTGTTGCCTTTTTATATATAATGCTGTCCTGAACAATATGCACATCATGGTAGTTCCAGTATTATCATGCAACCTCAGAAGCTTTTTCTCATGTGTCTGGACATCCATTTAAAACAGATGCTAGCATTTATAGCTTTTTATCCAACAGTGTATGTGTGAGAACTTTCTACAATACTTGCTCTGAAATCAAATGTAATTGGCTTGGTTGGAAACAAGGCTTCCAATACTTTTGTGTTCCTCTTTGTTGCAGGAGCTCCTCTTCTGTTCTGTCTCAGTGCAGTTCTTGATAAGAAGGCTGTAATATGCATTCCTGTTCCCCATCTGTAGCACAGTAGCCACAGGAGCACCTACCACAAATGTTTTGTGGAGCTGTCAAGCTGTAATTTCTTAAAACTGTCCTCAGGTCTGTGGTCAGTTTCTGCATCTATGGGTTAGCTCTCTGATAGACTGGCCACATTTTCACCAGCAAATACAATTGCTAGACAATCTTTTCAATGGACATCTCTTTTCAGGTGGAGGCAAGCTTCTGGATGCAAAGACTATTGACTAGGTTTTTATGGAGGATTGCTTGACGTTGCCGATTGTTTCATGTTGCAGTAGCCAGCCATGTTTACGCCAGACCATAGCAAATTGCCACAGGGAAAAAGTTTTAAAGCTGTTTTTGCATGAAAACTGAAATTTATTTATGAAAATAGAATTTAAAAAATTTCCCACCCTGTTTGCGGGTATAAGTACACATTTTGGGCTATTATGCATATACTTTTACCTGCAATATTTGGACTTATCCAGTGAAATTAACTGGATAAGTATATGTATGTGTGAGAACTTTCTACAATACTTGCTCTGAAATCAAATGTAATTGGCTTGGTTGGAAACAAGGCTTCCAATACCCTTTTGTGTTCCTCTTTGTTGCAGGAGCTCCTATTCTGTTCTGTCTCAGTGCAGTTCTTGATAGCAGGTCTAAAGTTAGCTGGACTTATCTGGCTAACTAGTGATTTGAGGATAGTCAGCAGCATATCCTGCTGCTGAATATCCTTTATAAATTAGATAAGTCTTATCCAGCTAACTTAGGCCAGGATTCATCAAACTATCGCATGCAATAAGAAGAGGGGCATGTTTTATGGCAATACCTTATTTATTGCAAAGTATGCTATCTTAGAGCTTCACATAGGTATTACCATACTGCAGAGGGCTTGATTGACTCTCTACCTGGGTAACATCAAGCTAGGTTGAGAGAACATTGTACAAATCTCATCTTTGGGTCAGTTTCCTCACTCCGAAGGACATCAAATCTTCACAAGAGTGTACTGTTCTGTTCATATGTCTCACTCTGAATGTCAAAGGGGTCCCTAACCCCTAAACTACTACTTAAACCTCACCTCGAGTTACTAGGTGGGCCTCATATAGAGGTATAAATACCTAAGTACTATAAGGGCCTTATAGCTAGTCTCTCTCTCTCTCTTTCTCTCTCTCTCTCTCCCTCCCTCCCTCCCTGCAATATTTACAGCATTTTGATAAATCTAGACCTACTGCACATAATTATCTGTTAAAATAGCAAATATTGGACCCTCCATGGAATGCCTATAGACTGTTCCTTTTTTTGTGTATGCAAAAGTGTAAATATGCATGTATTTTTCACTTTTTTTTTTTTTTGTATATATGTTTATTGATTTTCTACATTTTTGTAACAGACCAGAATATGCCATCCAGTAAACCGGGGTAACTGAGAAACAGTAATACAGTAATGTTACATAACATGTCAAAAAGAAATAATTTCCTTGCTGGGAGATACTGTGACTTTCCTACTGGACAAAGTCAAAAACAATGCTGATCTGAAAAGGGACTCTAAAAATGCTATTAATCAGAGAAACTGGCAATGTTTTGGATTCGAAACAGAATAAAATTCATGGAGATCTTTCTAGCAAAGCTTATTTATATGAATATATATTTATTTATTCATTACTTGGATTTATAGCCTGCCTTTGTGATTATACAATTCACTCAAAAGCGAATTACAGCATATTAGAAAATTTAACTGACCAAAAAATCATTTGTAGCCTCACATCTATTTATTTATTTAGATGTTTTTATAGACCGGTATTCGTCGAAACATCATATTGGTTTACATGGAACTAAAACAGTGGAAATATATTAAACAGGGAGTAAAGAACTTGGAGGGGGGGGGGGGTATAACTTGTACAGACTTAGAGAAATAGGGTATATACAATATATACATGTGTGAATTGGATTATACAAGGGTACAGTAATATTTACATATGGGGGGTTGATGATTTGGGTGGATTGACTAGGGGGGAATATGTGGTACAGAAAGTGAGTGGGCGATCTACAGGAGTATTAATAAAGGTACAGGGGAGGGGAAGAGGGAGAAGGGAGATTTACAGGAGATAAAAGCAGAGGATTAAGGGAAGGGTTTCAGGATTTCTACAAAGGTCGAGAGTAGGGGGGGGGGGACAGTGACTATTCAGGGAAAGCTTGTTTGAATAGCCACATCTTGAGGTTTTTTTTTAATGTTTGTGTGTTTGGCTCTAGCCGAAGATCGGTCAGCATGGAGTTCCAGGAGGTGGGTCCAGCAAGGGAGAATTATACAATTTGAAATAGCAGCAATTGACAGAAAGTGGATAAAATAAGGTAATATGCACCTCAAGACCTCATTTAGGAAGATTCTGAAGTCCTGGCTATTAGTCGTTTTTAGTTAATTTTTATCTATTCTTTTATGGTATCTTCTGAATATAGACTTTTTAAGTAATTGAATTTATTGTTCTAAAGTTATGCTGATTTGATTCTTAAGTTTTTAAATTTTGTGATGATTGTTTAGTTTTTATTATTATTATTGAATTTGTTATTGTTTGTCATTTTGATACTATGTAAAAATCAATATATTAAATTAAATTGCCATTGCACCTCTAAACTAATCTACAAACAAGACTAATAGAAAGGTACTACTAGTGATTTACTCAAAAATTAGCTACTGGAAATTAAGATTATGAAGGAGTTTGAGATGGAAAGAGCATATAGAATGCTTACCCATCACTAGAGACATGTGTGGAAAAAAATTCTGTTCAGTTTGTTCATTCTGTTTGACTTGGCTCAGTGTTTCATTCAATTTGGTTCAAGGCCTAAAAATATATTCATTTTTCATATCATTTGGTCATTCATTTCCCATTAAATTCAATGAGGGATGCAATGCATAGTATTTAGTGCTCAAAAATTGGGATTTTCTATCCAAATTTAATGAAACTTGTAGGCAAGCATCTGAAGCAGAGGGAAGAGCACTCCAAGACATTAAGGGGCAGATTTTCAAAGGCTACTCGTGTAACATATGTGCATAAGCCGAGAAAATTTGCCCCTGCGCGCGCCAAGCCTATTTTGCATAGGCTCAGCGGTGCGCGCAAGCCCCAGGATGTGTGTATGTCCCGGGGCTTGCAAAAAGGGGCTGTCTGGGGGTGTGGCTGGGGTGCGACGGTGGATTGGGACGATCTTGGGGAGTGGCCGGGGGTGTGGCGGCGGTCCGGGGGTGGGGTCGAGTGCTCCGGCACAGTGGCCTGTGCTGGGGCATGGCGCGCCGGCGCACGCAAGTTACGCCTGCCTCGGGCAAGCGTAACTTTTTCAACAAAGGTAGGGGGGGGATTTAGTTAGGGCTGGGGGTGGGTTAGATAGGGGAAGGGAGGGGAAGGTGGGGGGGGCTGGATAAAAAGTTCCCTCCAAGGTGCGCAAGGTGCACATGTATGCACCCCCTTGTGCGCGCCAACCCTGGATTTTATAAAATGTGCACGGGTGTAGATTTGTTTGCGCCGGGTTACGCGAACAAATCTATGCCTGCGCATAAGTTTTAAAATCTGGCCCTAAGAGTAGGGCAAAGTGGCATGATGAGTGACATGAATATGCAAAGGCACCATGACAGGGCAAAGTAGCCCAAACAGAGGCATTGAAAATCAAAGGCATTGTGAAAGGAGCAAAGCAGCACCAAGAGTGGCAATAACATCCCAAGGCTACAAAAATGGGGCAAAGGACACCAACAGTGGACAAGTGTTGGACCTGCTTTACTTTCTTTACAAAAGAACATTCATAGGTAGTGCAGGTAGAACAAGAAAGCTCTTACCCTGTACAATTAACAATAGGAGTAAAACAGGGGTCGTGCTTTTCCCCATTACTCTTTAATATTTACATGTGCCCTTTGGCTGAGCTATTTGTGAGGTTGGGAGTAACAGCATATATTTCTGCCAATTACGTTTGGTTCTGGATTCCTATTGTTGGAAATGGGGAAGAGGCGACTGAGTTCTTGAAGGCATGTTTGGAGAAAATACTACAATGGAAGGTAGCTTAGAACTTAGTGTTGAATAAGAATAAAACAGAGATATTGATAGTGGGAAGTTTGTTTGAAAGGCAGAGGGATAGGCAATATCAAACAGAATTAGATGGTTGTTTTCTGAGAAAGGAATGAGTCTGCAGGTTGACTTTGAAACCGGTTTTTCAGTACAAATATATGCTTCTCAGGTACTAAGGCAAGGATTTCTGCAGTTAAAAACACTTCACCAATTAAAACCTTTTTGGAATTTTGCGGCATTGCTTATGGTAGTGTCTTCTATGTTTATGAATTCATTTGATTATTATAATATGCTACTATTGGGTGCTCCTAAAGTGTTGTGTGTCCCCATTGCAGCAGGCCCACAACCGGGCCTACTCATCTCCGGTGCCCGGCTCCCCGACTCGGCCTGTCATCCCTGGTGGCAATGGCTAGCCACTTGCGCTCCCGCACCCCTGCTGCCTCCTTGGCCTCTTTTGGTCCCTCTGCAGGCTCCTCTGGCTCTCCCTGTTCTTCCACGGACTCCTCCAGTTCCCAGCAGGTCTCCCCATGTGTGCCGCGAGGAGACGCTGCCATCCAGCAGCCAGCTTCCTCCTAGGCGTGCACACGTGCGCCTCTTCCTCTTTCAAAAGGAACCGCAGCAGGAATCCTACCCGCAGCCCCAGATGATGACATCATCGGGCCCTGCTACTTAAGGCAGGGCCCGCCACTCATTCCTTGCCTTGGCAACAGGTCTCTACGCTTGTCATGTGCTAGTTGCTCGTCCTAGTTCCTGACTTCATTCCTGGTTCCTGTTCCTGACTTCACTCTTGGTTCCTGCTCCTGACCTTGTTCCTGGTCTCAGTTCCTGATTCCGTTCCTGGTTCCTCCCTAGCCTTGCTTGGAATGACTTCTGGCTTTGACCCTTGTTACGTTTGGACCATGCTCAGGACTGATTACTGGCTTTGACCCTCAATTTGTTGGAACTTCGCTCAGGACTGATTCCCATCCTTGGCTCTCAATCCAGTGCACCTTGACTAGCTCTGCTGCCTGCCTCAGCTCCAGCCTGTGCCTTCGGTATCTCTTGGATTTGGCCCTCTCAGGCTCCGGCCTTCTGCTGTCCGGGCATCTCCTACTCTCATGTCAGGCACTCCTTTGGCACCCGGGCCTCTGGACCTTTGCCTCGTCCGGACCTGCCTCGGTCTCTCCAATACCTCTGCTGGTCCCTGGCTACCTGCTACACCATCTCACGGAGGCCCGCCTAAGACCAGCCGGCCCCAGCACTGAAGGGCTTAGCCTGTGGGGAATGTGGGCTGGTATTGGCGAAGCTCCAGTCGGCCTCTGCTTCCTAGTCTGCTCTGCCTCCTGATGGTGGGGACCCATGGGGCTTGCCCTGCGGGTAGCATCAACCCCACCTTGGCACAAGGGTCTACTACCAGCGCAACATAAAGTGATAGTACAACAATTACAGGTGCTATAGAATAGTTCAGCAAGGTTGTTTTACGCGAAAAGTCATTATGAGAGCCCTAAGCCTCTGTTGATTGAGTTACATTGGCTGAACATGTTCAGTTTAAAGTACTGGTAGCTGAACATGTTCAATTTAAAGTATTGGTAACAGTATGTATGTGGGGTAAGGGACCACGCATACCTATGTAAGAGGTTAAAATTGTATATGCCAGGGTGAGAATTGTGGTCCTCCCAGGGTCATTGATTACAATTTGTGAATGTAATTAAAAGTCAGCGAACTGCAAAAAGATCTTTTACCACAATGACACCATAACTTTGGAATAAACTACCAACTTCTATTAGAGTTGAGCTGAATTTACAAAAGTTTCATAAAATAGTGAAACGTTTTTTATTTCCAGATATTGATAACCCAATGGGACACACCTTTTAAATCTATTACTGTGTAATTTATGCTTGACTGGGCAAAGTGAATTAGCGAAAGATTATTGAGAGGTAGTTGGTGATATGTGTATTTATGTTTGTAATGTTTGTGTAAAGGTTGGTTTATACTGATTAGTATTTTATTATTCATCATACTTATTAAGCTGAATTTGAAAAACTCGGCGCGCATCAAAACCAGGAGATACGCACGCAAGTCGGGCAGGTGTAAACCGAGTGGAGCTTAAAAGCCGCCCATGTACACTTGTATCTCTCACTATGTGCACAAATGAAAAGTTCCAAAAAAGGGGTGGGGACTGGGTGGGGCATGGGCATTCCTGAATTTCAACTTGAAATTAGCACATAAATAATTATGCGTGCACCAGGGTCCCCTGCCGTGTAACTTTACTTCTGCTATGGAAAACATGTAGTTGTAAAACAAAAAAAACTAGACAGTTCAGCAGGGTTTTAAGGTTTGGGTCTAACAGGGGATAAGGGAGGCTATTAAACTGGGGGGGGGGGGGGGTGATAGTCCTAAACCTTAACTGGTTTAAATGGGAATGAACTGGAAAAAAAGGCTAATGGTGTCGTCATACCTGGTTTTTAAAATCTCCCACTTATGCAGTAGAAATGGCATTTGAGTCTATAGGTATGTGTACACTTAAACTGGGCACACATGTGCATGTGGAAAGGCTATTTTATAACATGTAAGCATATATGCGAATATGTTACAAAATTGCCGCATTCCCCAGCACAGGCTGACAAACGTGTGCACATGTGCACCCGCAGGCCTGTATAAAAGCTATCATCAAAGATCACTGGAAACCGCCTTGGTGGCTTAGGCTGATTTTTGCATGCAGCAGAAAAACCTTTTTAAATAAATGGCATGAACAAGGCACTGCTAGAGAGTCATATGAGCATAAACAGTAGCATGAACATCCCAAAGTATCTAGGGAAAAGCAAAGCAGCACCAACAGTGTCATGAACACCCCACTGCACTATGAGAAGGGCAGAGGAGCACCAGCAATAGCATGAAAATCCCAAGCCTCTAAAACAGGGGCAAAGTGTGAAAACAACAGTGGCATGAACAGCTAAATGTAGCAAAAGACCAGCAAAGCAGCACAAACAAGTGCATAAATACCCCAAGGTATAGCTTGAGGGGTAAGATAGAGTGGCAACAAAACCCCAAGGAACCCCAAGTGAAGGGTAAGACAGAGCACAGAGACATCAAAACTTCAAGACATGGAATGAGTTATACGATAGATTACAGTGTCATAAACATCCACAGGCACAGAGTTAGAGGTAAGGCAGCAAGCACAGTGGCATAAAAAAACATGAAGGAGAACATAAGAACATGCCATACTGAGTCAGACCAAGGGTCTATCAGCCTAGCATCCTGTTTCCAACAGTGGCCTATCCAGGCCATAAGAACCTGGCAAGTACCCAAAAACTAAGGGCCGGATTTTAAATGCCCTGCACGCGTAAATCCGGCCGGATTTACGTGTGCAGGGCCCTCGTGCGTCGGCGCGCCTATTTTGCATAGGCTGCCGGCGCGCGCACAGCCCTGGGACGCGTGTAAGTCCCGGGGCTTCGTAAAAGGGACGGGGAGGGGATGTGTCTGGGGTCAGGGGGCGGGACCGGGGGTGTGACAACAGCCCGGGGGCGTGACACCGGCCTAGGGGCGTGGTCAAGGCCTCCGGACCAGCCCCCGGGTCGGGTTATGGCACACCAGCAGCCCGCTGGTGCGTGCAGATTTACATCTGCTTTCAGCAGGCGTAAATCTGCCAACAAAAGGTAGGGGGGTTTAGATAGGGCCGGGGGTGGGGGGGTGGGTTAAATAGGGGAAGGGAGGGGAAGTGCGGGGGTTTGGAAAGAAAGTTCCCTCTGAGGCCGCCACGATTTCGGAGCGGCCTCAGAGGGAACAGGCAGCGCGCGCCGACCCCGGATTTTATAAGATACGCGCGCTACGAGCATATAAAATCCAGCGTACTTTTGTTCGCGCCTGGTGCGCGAACAAAAGTACGCGCTCGCGCAAATTTATAAAATCTGCCTCTAAGTCTATTCCATGTTACCATTGCTAGTAATAGCAGTGGATATTTTCTAAGTCAACTTAATTAATAGCAGGTAATGGACTTCTCCTCCAAGAACTTATCCAATCCTTTTTTAAACACAGCTATACTGACTGCACAAACCACATCCTCTGGCAACAAATTCCAGAGTTTAATTGTGCGTTGAGTAAAAAAGAACTTTCTTCGATTAGTTTTAAATGTGCCACATGCTAACTTCATGGAGTGCCCCCTAGTCTTTCTATTATCCGAAAGAGTAAATAACCGATTCACATCTACCCGTTCTAGACCTCTCATGATTTTAAACACCTCTATTATATCCCCCCTCAGCTGTCTCTTCTCCAAGCTGAAAAGTCCTAACCTCTTTAGTCTTTTCTCATAGGATAGTTGTTCCATTCCCCTTATCATTTTGGTAGCCCTTCTCTGTACCTTCTCCATCGCAATTATATCTTTTTTGAGATGTGGCGACCAGAATTGTACACAGTATTCAAGGTGCGGTCTCACCATTCCCTTTCTAATAATTCCCAACATTCTGTTTGCTTTTTTGACTGCCGCAGCACACTGAACCGACGATTTCAATGTGTTATCCACTATGATGCCTAGATCTCTTTCTTGGGTTGTAGCACCTAATATGGAACCTAACTTTGTGAAACTATAGCATGGGTTATTTTTCCCTATATGCATCACTTTGCACTTATCCACATAAGTTGGAGGTTGCCTTCTGAGCTTCTCCACTCATCACATTTTTTATGCCTTTCTTCTTTTACTGATTGCTTACATCAAGAAGTGGAAGGGCAAAAAGGGAGTCTTTCTAGCTCAACCAATGACAGTTTCAACTTCTGGTTCTATCAAGTGGTTTGTTTGTAATGGAGAAAGTCAGCTTTTAGCCTCTGATATTCAGCCAGTAGGAAAGATGGTGGAGGAAGGTCTGCCACTTGGCTCAGTTATCTCCTTGAGCCTGGAGGTATAGAGGATGCTGGCAGATCCAGCTGTTGAAGGCTCCAGAGTTCTTCAGCAGGATGATTTCTCAGCTGATATTACCACAATGGATAGGCTGGTTCCAGATGGGAGCTCTGGGAGCAACTATGCTTGGCTGTCTAGGGTCAATGGAGCTAGCAAGTGCCCTCAACACAGCCCAAGGAACAGAGGGGACAAAAAAGGAGAGATGATCCACAGAAGGCAGAGGTGGCTCATGTACAATTTGCTTTTGTGAAAGCTCAAGTTTTTACCTTTAAGGAAATATGACTTACAATTGAAGGTCTGGGAAACAAATCTTTATCAAGACAAATAACTCAGTTATCAGTTAATAAAGAAAGAAATGAAAGGTTGGTCGAACATGAGAAAGTGATGTAGTAGAATGATGTAATAGAGAAAAAGATTGATCAGGTTTAAGTTGGAAAATGTGAAGAACATTTCTAAATGCATGAATCTGCACTTTATTAATTCATTGATTTCTGCAAAGGAAATGTTGATAATTTTTTTTAGATAGATTCTTAAAATTACAGTAGGATCCTTCTTCCCTATGGCAAGATTTTTTTTATTTGCCACTTCTAAAGAAAGATTTACGAGAAGATCTAGTGGATTTGTTTTCTATTTCACCCGAAAGATTGAACATACCAATTATTTTTTTAGACATATGATGAAATATATGTAAAGTTTGCAACAAATTATAAACATTGTATTGGAATCAGACAAATATTGAATCATGAAATTGTTTTTCAAACTTAAGAATTTTTCCATATGTAGCACAAATTACTCAAAGTAGAAGGAAGCAGTTTCTGCTTTTGAAACCAAGGCAGATTGGGGCTATATTTTCTTAATGTATCCATCAAAATGTTTGATCAAATACCAAAATTATTCATTATTTCTGTAAATCACTGTAAACTACCCCAGGAACAAGCAAGTAAAAAGAATTAATTAAATAAATACATACATACATACAAAAAGTACATAAATAAGTAACATTTTAGTTGTGGATTTTTTTAACTGAGTCAGCTTATGCATTTTTTTAGTGGCAGTTCAGCCTCTGCAGATACTCTGGTTTACTTCTTCTTCTTCTGAAATTTCAAGTGTCAAGGATTAATTTCTCTTGAATATTTTGGCTGATGTGCTTGAGATGTATACTTCCACTTCTTTTTGATTATATGTAACTTTGTTGGAATGGTGTGTTCTCTACTCCTTAATTTTGAGGACTTTTGTGTATTGGTGATGCATTACTGATTTATTAATATTTATTTGTAATACACTTTTCTGAACAAGATTGTTATTTCCTGGGATATATGTTAAAATTAATAAATATAAACTAAAAAATAAGACAAATAGATTACTTGATATGGAGCCATCTCTGTTGGAGCCCTGAGTGATAAGTGAAGGCAAAATGTGGGCCACAGGAGAGAAGAGGGATGACTGATACTGGTACAGGGCTGCATTGGTAACCCCCGATGCAAGGTTTCCTTGCTGCCGTCACTGTTGGAGTGCAGTGAAGCCAATGAAACAGGAGTGGCCCGAAACAGTATTGCAGCATCGGATCGCTGCCACTAACGGGCCCTCCCACTGCTTGATGTAACACAAAGTAAAAAGGAGGGACAGCACGGTGAGGGAAACTGCAGCAACAGCTGAATGCCACAAAGGAGAGAAGGCCACAGTGAGAGGCCTTGAATGGTGGCTGAATGGAATGATTGGGATGTTGCAGGAGTGGCAGAATTGGGCTGGGTAGAGGTGCGGAAGCAGGAATCAGCTGACTGCCAGTGGTCAGCTGTGAGGGCAATCATTGCCACTGCCAGCTTTCTTCTCCTACTGGGGAGCCGCTAAAGTTAGCACCGCTGTGGTTTCTTTTTAAAAGGAAGCAAGCAGCGTCGGAGGCCTTAGAGAAGTCCCGTCACGATGATTCAACTTAGGCCACGATTATGCTGACATCAGCAGAACCTGTAGAAATGGGGAGGGGGGGGGGACCATGAAGTTTATAAAAAATAAAAGGAATTAAATACAATTCAAATAAAACAATGGTGGTGGTCAAGTAAAGGTACCCTGGCCACCTGAATGACCCATCTCCTCAGGTCCAGAGCCAGTTTTAAAGATATAAATTACCCTGATGGGAACTCTACCTATTTAGAGCCTGATTTTAAAAAGCATTTACTGGAATAAAAACTGGGTTTTACTCAAGTAAATATCTTTACTTGAGTAAATGGCTTTTGAAAATTGCTACAATAGTAGTCACATTTACATGAGTGACTCCTTTTGAAAACTACCCCTTTGGGTTTAAAATCCCCCTCAAACATTTTTAAACCCCGGAATTTCAATTGGTTTCACCAATAGGAGACCCGAGAATCCCAACTCAGAAGATTCAAAGATTGTCAGAAAAATAGTTTTAAGGGGAAAAATGTGAAGGCCAACCAAAGACTATTAGGTCCTTTGAAGGCTCAGGATGGCATGGGGAAAAATAGGTGAACCTGTGAAATATTTTAACTAATGGAAAAAACCCTTTTAAAGGTCAGATATGTAAGAAAATGTGTTTTAAAGTAAATGGTAGCATCTGTTCACCTCAAAAGTTAGTGATGCATCCATCTGTCATGACAATGAAGGAATTTCTGAAGTCATATAGGAAAATTGGTTCTTACCTGCTAATTTTCATTCCTGTATTACCACGGATCAGTCCAGATTGCTGGGTTATGCCTCCCATCCAGCAGATGGAAACAGAGAAGTTTTTGACTGACATTGCCCTATACCCTGAGGTGACACCTGCAGTCCATCAGTATTGAACTCTACCCAAGCCAGATAAGAAGGAACTCATTAAAAAGATAACAAACAACAATAACAATTATGAGAAACTGTTTCCCACCTAACTGAGGAGAGGGATAAGGAATCTTCAAGAAAATACATAATAAAAGTCATGCCCACACACTCATCCTGTGCAGGACTTGACCTAAGTATATCCTCCTTTTTAAAGAAGAACTGATTGAGCAGACTCCAAACACTCCAGTCTGAAATGGGTGGGCCTCTGGATTGATCTGTGGTACTACAGGAAGAACATTATCAGGTAAGAACCAATTTTCCTTTCCCTGTACATACCCGGATCAGTATAGACTGTTGGGATGTACCCAAGCCTCCCTACATGGGGTGGGACCCCGAGAGTCCGGCTCGAAGCACACTTCCCCCAAAACCCTCAGAATCTGGGGCCTAGACATCCAAATGATAATGTCTGGTGAATGTATGCAAAGACTTTCATGTCGCCACCCTATAAATCTCCTGCGGTGAGATCTGTTGACATTCGGCCCAAGAGGCCACTTGTGAACATGTAGAATGCGCACAAAGACTGACCAGGACTGGATGGCCCTGAACTATGTAGGCAGAGCTAATAGCTTCCTTCAACCATCGTGCAATGGTGGCCCCAGAGACCTTGTGCCTCCCCTCCTGGGGCCGCTCCACAAGATGAAAAGATGATCCGAAAGGCGGAAACTGTTAGTCACCTCGAAGTAATGCAACAGAGCCCGCCTGACATCCAATTTCTGTAAATCCTTAGCAAGAGGAGAGGTAAATCCAAATCTGGAAAGGAAGGGAGCTCCACCGACTGATTCAGATAAAAAGACCAAACCACCTTAGCAAGAAAGGAGGGAACTGTTCTCATGGACAGGCCTGAATCCATGATCCATAAGAAGGGTTCCCTACACGATAAGACGGAGCTCAGATACCTTCCTAGCAGAAGAGATAGCCACCAGGAAAATCACTTTCAAAGTAAGGACCTTTAACGTTGCCTGCTTCAGTGGTTCAAAAGGGGGTGCACAGATCGCTTTCAGGACCACATTAAGGCTCCACGAGGGGCAGGATTCTGGACTGGAGGATGCAAATGATTTACCCCCGAAGAAAATGCACCACATCCTGATGTGCAGACAGGGAACCCCTCACACCTTACCGTGCAGACAGCCGAGGGCCACCACCTGAACCCTCAGAGAATTAAAGCGCAAACCTTTCCCAAGGCCTTCCTGTAAAAAGACCAAAACATCTGCCACCATGGCCCAGATAGGCACTACTTCTAACTCCATGCATCAAGATTCAAAGATCCCCCACACCCTGGCATATGCCAAGAAAGTGAAAGTCTTCTGGGGCTGCAAGAACATGGTAACAACTGCATCTGAATTTCCCTTATTCTTCAAACATTCCCTCTCAAAAGCCAGGCCGCTAGACAGAAGTGATCTGCTCTTTCTAAACAAACGGGGCCCTGACCAGAAGCTGCGGCATCTGGTAAAACCACAAGGGTCAGTCTACCACCAGGTTGACAAAATCCGCGAACCAGGGCCGTCTTGGACACTCCGGAGCCACCAGAATTATATAGCCTGGGTGAGCCTCTATGCAGCGCATCCAACCCTTCTGCTCCTGGCTCCCGACATTGGCTGAAGAATCTCGGAGCCTTGGCATTATGGAATGTCACCAGATGCAACCCCATCGAAGAGGGAGTGGAATCTGAAACTGCTTGGAGAGGGGATACCATCAGGAAAGCAAAGCTGATTGAAGAGATCTCATATGCACAAAAGCCCATGGAACCAGTTCCAGGATGAAGGTCATTGATCCCCAGACTTGCAGATAATCCCAGACCCTGGGAATGCGCATCGCAAGCAACGAGCGAACTTGAGATTGCAACTTCTGAATCTGCTCCTCGGTGAGGGACACCTTGCCCAACCTTTGTCAAAAAGAGCTCCTAAGAACTCCAGGGTCTGGGAAGGGACCAGATGACTCTTGACCCAATTGATTATCCACCCCAAAGATCGCAGGAGACGCAGGATACGATCGACTGCCTCAGGGCAGATAGTCTTGGACTTTACTCGAATTAGCCAGTCATCCAGATAAGGGTGCACCAGCACTCCTTCCCTCTGGAGAGCCACTGCCACCACCACCATCACCTTGGTGAAAGTCCTGGGGGCTATTGCGAGGCCAAAGGGCAGGGCGCAAAACTGATAGTGTTCCCCTAGGATCA
Source organism: Rhinatrema bivittatum (assembly GCF_901001135.1). Classification (NCBI taxonomy): domain Eukaryota; kingdom Metazoa; phylum Chordata; class Amphibia; order Gymnophiona; family Rhinatrematidae; genus Rhinatrema; species Rhinatrema bivittatum. The sequence goes on along the minus strand of NC_042617.1, from coordinate 82,204,619 downwards.
TGAACCTCAGGAACCTTTGATGCAAGTCCAAGGATGCCACGTTCTCTCCCTTGTGAACCACTGCAATTACTGACCATAAGGTCTCCATGTGGAAACACAGGAACCGGAGAGCCTTGTTTACTTTTTTTAAGTTGAGAATGGGCCGGAATTTGCCCTCCTTTTTTGGCACTAAGAAATAGATTGAATACCTGCCTGTCCTTCGCTCTGCCGGAGGCACCAGCACAATGGCCCCCATATCGCAGAGGCAGCATACGGTGGCTTGCATCGCCAGCTTCTTCCATTCGTATGAGCATGGGGAGACAAGGAAATGATCTCTGAAAGGCCAAGCAAATTCTAAAGCATAGTCATGGCTTACAATGTTTAAGACTCACTGGTCAGATGTAATTTTGGCCCACTCCTCAAAAAAAGAGCCAACCAGCCTCCTGTTATCAGAACATCACCTCATTAGGAAGATTTTGCTGCTCCCGTTCCTTGGGAAAACTCACTTTTGCCAAGCCTGCAGTTCTAAAAGGCTGGTTCCATGGCTGCTGCCTGCCTGATGTCTGCCTGGAAGATGAAGCTGACAATCTGGAGGCTGGAAATCTCCGGTTCCCTCAAAAACGGGAGCAAGGGAGGGGAGCACTCCTTGGTTTCAGCTTGTTTTCAGGCAATTTGTGGACCTTATTTTCCCCCAAAGATTTGATCAAGTCCTCCAATTCCTTACCAAACAGCAATTTACCCTTAAAGGGCAATGATCCCAGCTGTGCCTTGGAGGAAACATCTGCAGACCAATTCCTCAACCAGCGGAGTCTGCAGGCAGAAATGGCAGACACCATGTTTCTAGCCAAGGTACGAAGCAGATCATATATGGCGTCAGACTGTAGGCTATGACGGCTTCCAGAAGTTCTGCTTGAAAAGCATCCGAATCTGACAAGGATATCTCCGCCTAGGGATGTGAATCGTTTTCCATATCGTCTTAACGATAGAAATCGTGTGGCAGGGCAAGAAAATCATCTTAGGCACGATTTTTTAGTTAAAAAATCGTTAAAAATCGTTTTTTCCGATTAGTGCGCACTAACTCGAGTTGGTGCGCACTAACGGGAGTTAGTGCGCACTAACTGGGAGTTAGTGCGCACTAACTGAAAATGATACAATTTGACACTTTTCAGGTCAGTTAAGGTCAGTTTAGGAATGAATATGTATTCCTATTGGCTGCCCTCTTATTTATTCATGTTACCAAGTTTCCTACTGACAGTATATGGGGGATGGGAAATGGAAACAGTTGGTAGCTTGACAAAACAAGTAATGTGATCAGTCAATGTGACTAGAACTTGTGCCCTAACCCTGATACCAGGGGTATTGTGATCTTCCTGCACACAGTGCCCTATCCCTATTAATACCAGGAGTGTTGTGATCTTCCTGCACACAGTGCCCTATCCCTAATACCAGGGGTGTTGTGATCTTCCTGCACACAGTGCCCTATTCCTGATACTGGGGGTGTTGTGATCTTCCTGCACACAGTGCCCTATTCCTGATACCGGGGGTGTTGTGATCTTCTTGCACACATCCCGGTATCAGGGATAGGGCACTGCATGCAGGAAGATCACAACACTCCTGGTATTAATAGGGATAGGGCACTGCATGCAGGAAGATCACAACACTCCTGGTATTAATAGGGATAGGGCACTGCATGCAGGAAGATCACAACACCCCTGGTATCAGGGATAGGGCACGGTGTGCAGGAAGATCACAATACCCCGGAAGAGTGAGGGTCAGGCAGCTCCCCCCTGTCTGTGAAGCCAGCCTCTCACTAGTAATGCAGGGAGGGAGCTGTCTCAGACTTCACCATCCTCCCCCCCCCCCTCACCCACACACCATTCACTAGCTGGGACATGGGGGAAGTCAGGAGTGAGGGTCAGGCAGCTCCCCCCTGTCTGTGAAGCCAGCCTCTCACTAGTAATGCAGGGAGGGAGCTGTCTCAGACTTCACCATCCTCCCCCCCCCCCCCTCACCCACACACCAGTCACTAGCTGGGACATGGGGGAAGTCAGGAGTGAGGGTCAGGCAGCTCCCCCCTGTCTGTGAAGCCAGCCTCTCACTAGTAATGCAGGGAGGGAGCTGTCTCAGACTTCACCATCCTCCCACCCCCCCCCCCCTCACCCACACACCATTCACTAGCTGGGACATGGGGGAAATCAGGAGTGAGGGTCAGGCAGCTCCCCCCTGTCTGTGAAGCCAGCCTCTCACTAGTAATGCAGGGAGGGAGCTGTCTCAGACTTCACCATCCTCCCCCCCCCCCCCCTCCCCCACACACCATTCACTAGCTGGGACATGGGGGAAGTCAGGAGTGAGGGTCAGGCAGCTCCCCCCTGTCTGTGAAGCCAGCCTCTCACTAGTAATGCAGGGAGGGAGCTGTCTCAGACTTCACCATCCTCCCCCCCCCCCTCACCCACACACCATTCACTAGCTGGGACATGGGGGAAGTCAGGAGTGAGGGTCAGGCAGCTCCCCCCTGTCTGTGAAGCCAGCCTCTCACTAGTAATGCAGGGAGGGAGCTGTCTCAGACTTCACCATCCACCCCCCCCCCCCTCACCCACACACCATTCACTAGCTGGGACATGGGGGAAGTCAGGAGTGAGGGTCAGGCAGCTCCCCCCTGTCTGTGAAGCCAGCCTCTCACTAGTAATGCAGGGAGGGAGCTGTCTCAGACTTCACCATCCTCCCCCCCCCTCACCCACACACCATTCACTAGCTGGGACATGGGGGAAGTCAGGAGTGAGGGTCAGGCAGCTCCCCCCTGTCTGTGAAGCCAGCCTCTCACTAGTAATGCAGGGAGGGAGCTGTCTCAGACTTCACCATCCTCCCCCCCCCCCTCACCCACACACCATTCACTAGCTGGGACATGGGGGAATCAGGAGTGAGGGTCAGGCAGCTCCCCCCCTGTCTGTGAAGCCAGCCTCTCACTAGTAATGCAGGGAGGGAGCTGTCTCAGACTTCACCATCCTCCCCCCCCCCCCTCACCCACACACCATTCACTAGCTGGGACATGGGGGAAATCAGGAGTGAGGGTCAGGCAGCTCCCCCCTGTCTCTGAAGCCAGCCTCTCACTAGTAATGCAGGGAGGGAGCTGTCTCAGACTGGTATCAGGGTTAGGGCACTGTGTGCAGGAAGATCACAACACTCCTGGTATTAATAGGGATAGGGCACTGTAAGAGATGACTGTAGTAGATTGAATAAAGATCTGATGTTTCTGCTCTCCTCACACCAAACAAAAACAACACACAAGCAGAGAAGCCCTTCTTACAAAGCTGAGCTAGTGAGTTAAGTAGGAGGAAAAGTAATACTGGTGCCAGTGTGGCTACTTAAAAAATACACTTACCAACAATCAATTACATATATTTGAACTGTGTACAGTTCCAGCCAGGACCACCTTTCTAAAATGCACAGTGATTGGCAAATTCAACATGCACTAGCATTTCAGGTGCCTGCTAACAAAAATAATAAACAAACAAGTTCTAGTCAGGTGAGTGCTGATCATTACATTACTTTTTTTGTCAAGCTTCCAACTGTTTCCATTTCACATCCCCCCAACCATATTGGTAACATCAATAGATAAGAGCACAGCCAGCCAATAGGAATACATACATACATATTCATTCCTAAGTGACCTTTACTGACCTGGGAAGTGTGAACACTTTGTTTCATTTTCTGTTGGTGTTCGTTAGTTTCCAGTTCCATTTCCCATCCCCCCAACCATCACCTCAGTGGTAACCTTGGTAACATCAATAGATAAGAGGGCAGCCAGCCAATAGGAACACATATTCATTCCTAACTGACCTTCAGTGACCTGGAAAGTGTTTATTTCTATCATTTTCAGTTAGTGCGCACTAAATCGAGTTAGTGCGCACTAACGGGGAGTTAGTGCGCACTAACTCGAGTTAGTGTGCACTAACACGATTTAACGATTTTTAACGATAAATCGTTAGAATTTCTATTGTATCGTGTTCTATAACGATTTAAGACGATATAAACATTATCGGACGATAATTTTAATCGTTGAAAAACGATTCACATCCCTATCTCCGCCTGTAATTTCTGAAACCAGTGAAGGCCCATTCTTAACATAAAGCTGCTACACTTAGCAGCCCTAGCCCCTAGGGCAGAAACCACAAATATCTTCTTAAGATGAAGTTCAAGCTTCCAGTCCTGGAGGTCCTTCAATGCCGTCACATCCGTCACTGGAATGGTAGTCTTCTTAGTCATTGTCAACACCGTGGCATCTACCTTAGGAATTTCTAGATGTTCCAGCGCATCGTCTGGAAGTGGATACAGCTTATCCATCGCTTGACTAACCTTAAGCCCTGTGTCTGGTGTATCCCATTCCCATAACAACTAGTTGGTCACCAACATATGAAATGGGAAAGACCTAGTCGGGCCACGGAGGCCCATCATGACAGGATCCACAGCCCCCAAATGAGAGCTCTCCTGAGGAGCCTAAATACCCAATTCTTCCAGAACTGCAGGTATAAGTGGGGCTAGCTCCTCTCTGTGGAAGAGGTGGACCACCCTGGGGTCATCTCCCCTCACCAATTAGGCACTCAGCCAGTGGCTGCTCTGACTCCTGAACTGCACCATCTGGGTCCCCTCCTGGAAGATCCTTAACAAGAGGGTCCTCTGGAGCTGAGTCAGGCACGGAGGGGAGTGCCTCGGTCTGTGACCCTAAGGGGCATAGAATACTTCTACTTCTGGTGGCCCCCCAGAGCTCCGAGGTCCAGGGCATCTTAGGAGCCGAGGTCCCCTCCTGCCCTAAAGCTTTTGGCCTATTGTTTGTCCTGGGAGAAAAAATCCCTCTCTCTCTGTTTAGCAGACTTTCTGGCTTTAAAGGCCTTCTGTAGGTGGAGAACAAAATTGGAGGAGAAGGAGGATGAAGAGTCTGAGACCTCCCCGGGCTCCTCGTCTGTGCCATCATCCAGCCTACGCATGAATCATCTCCCCCCAGAAACTCTAGCCTGCGGGGATAGGGGAGGAGGAGAATCTCCCTCCTCCTCCACGGCCTGTGCAGGAGACATAAAGGTCCTCAAAATGGCATCCGTTCCTGCGCTAAGCAGGAACGGGTCTTCAGAAAGCTGCGGCGCCACAGCTGACCTTCCAGGTCCTCAGCGCGATACATCCTGAGCTCCCAAATCATTTGACGATGTGCCCTCTCCACTGGGGAGGCTCAAGGAGCAAACCACATTGCGAGAGAGCCAGGCACGCACACCCCCACAGGCCATACAGGCTGGACCACATGGCATCGGGAACAGCGGGGGATGGGGGTGGGGAGTGAGAACAAGCACAAACGGCACCGGAGAACCCTGATCGAGCAAGGACTTGAAATTGGGAACACCCGATTGGCCCTCCTATCTGCTACAGCCCCGCAGTTCTCACTAATGCTCCCACTATTTCCTTTTGTCTTTTACTTTTTTTTTTTTTTTTTTAAACACCAACTTTATCAGGAGAACAGGATACAGGTTACAGGTCCCTCTCAGGGTGAGTGAACCGGGCTGCCCGGTATCAACCCTTACCGGCTGGATTAAGGGAAGGTCCCCGACCCTCTGCTCAGGTGCTTCTAATACCAGAGGGGATGGTCTCACCTGGACCTAGCAACCCTCTGGGAGTCAGTAGAATCTTCCTAACTCCGTCTTCTTTGTAAAACAAAAAAATAATGTGGTTGACTAGCTTGTTTTTTTGTCAATCAGACTGCAGGTTAAGTACCTCCACCATCTGCTAGAGACAGAGAAATACTGATGGACTGCAGGTGGCACCTCAGGGTATAGGGCAGTGTCAGTCAAAAACTTCTCTGTCTCCATCTGCTGGAGAGGAGGCATAAACCAACAGTCTGGACTGATCCGGGTATGTACAGGGAACCTAGAGTTACATAGAAATAGCTTTGCTAGAAACCAGTGAAGAGATCAGCATAGCATCACTAAGACTAAATTACAAGTATGATTAAAATGATTAGACACTGTCAAGAAAATGAAAATGTATAGAAATTTTCCCACGGTGTTATGTGACCAAAGGGCTTTGGAGAGTTGGTAGAAGTTTGTTAAGGGAATACTATCCAGCTTTAATAAAAAAAAAAAAAAAAAAGATGCAATTATATAATTGAGCAGGGATATAGGGAAGCTGGGAAAGGCAGTGACCATTTAGAATTTGAAGAGACATGAGCTGCAGTGTCACAGAGAGGGAGTACTGTACTAGTGCTTCTCTCCTGAAGTGAAAAAGGTTGCTCAAAACACTGGCAGGAACCATAGCATACACAATAGAATTAATGGTGGTGTGCTTGGATAGTGCCTTGTTATATAAGAAGAAGTAAAGGTAAGGTTTAATTTAATTGTTAACAGCTGATCCACAGTAAATTATTATCAGCATTGATAGTTGTAATGAATGATTGAAATAGAAGAATATAGTTTGTAAAAGTATTTGAGAGAGTGACTAACCCACAAATCATCCTGAAACACTCTAAACTTCCTATAGGAAAATACTAAGGAGATTTACTCTCTGAGTCCTGCACATTGTCAAGTTGAGATAATACTTCCTATAGATTTTGTTAAAAACCTGAAATGTTAAACTTCCATTAATAAGGACTCTGAAGAGATGCGTTAACACTAGTAAAGAGTTTGTACTTTCTGTTGAGAAAAACTGATTGAAACAACTGCTCTTCCTTTTAATCTTTGTCTTAGAGAGACAGACAATCACCTCTCTCAAGCAAAGGAGAAAAGAAGAAAAGAAAATAATACTAAAAATGAAAGAAAGAAAATTTGTAAAAAGAAAGAGGGGAACATAAGTAACAGAGTAAATTCCCTATAGCAAAAAAGTAAGTCTCCACTATTCAATCCACTATCAATCCAAGGACTCCCCAAAACATTCAACCATTAACAATACCATTTGTACATAGTATTTAATTAATTTAATTTGTATTTTGTCTAACCAGTTATTCTTTCCTATCTCTTCCTTCTTCTCCAAGTTCTGTGACCCTTGTTAATTGTAACTGTTTCCTTCGATCACCACAGTTTTAGTTTGATGTATTTAATGCACCCCGTTTCATGTAAACCAGCAAGATATGTCCTCATGATTGCCGGTATATAAAAACCTTAAATAAATAAATAAATAAATAAATAAATAAAAATAAATATTGTTTCGGATTAGCTTTTGTTAGGGAAAATACAACTATCATTTTTTTTCTATAGTTAGCACAAAAGTTCAAAAAGCCGTCATGGACATAACACATTAGGGAACACATATAAGGCCAAATTTTCAAATGACCGTGCGCATAAACATAAGCACTTATGTGCATGACCGGGCCCTGTGGTACTGGGGTAGATTTTTAGACATACACGCGGGCGTACATGTGCACGCACTACCCGGCGCACCCACATGTACGCCTGATTTTATAACGTGCGTGCACAGGTGCATGCATGTTATAAAATCGGGGGTCAGCACGTGCAAGGGGGTGCACAATTGTGCACTTCATGTACGCCGAGCCCACACTTAGCCACGCTGCCTTCCCCCGTTCCCTCCCATGCTGCTCCGAAATCGGAGTGGCCTCGGAGGGAACTTCCCTACCCCCCACCCCACCTTCCCTTCCTCTAACTCCCCCGCCCTTTCCCCCCTACCTTTTTCATCTTTTTTCTTTTATTTTAAAACTTACTTTAGCCCTGGGGGCTGAAGTAAGTTGCACGCGGCGGCCAACTGCCGGCCCGCGATCCCTGGCACAGTAGCAAATGGCCGCTGTGCTGGGAACCTCTGACTTCGCCCTGCCACGCGCCTGCCCAGCCCCTTTCTGCAAGCCCCAGGACTTACACATGTCCCGGGGCTTTATGCCCGTCACCGGGCCTTTTGAAAATAGGCCCGGCACACATAACCTTTTGAAAATCCAACCCACTGCATACATTTTCCAAAGGGCCTGGCCACGCACATAAGTGCTGATAGGCGCACAAGTGCCAGGCCCTGTAAAAGGGGCAGGCCAGGGGCAGTGGTCTGGGGGGGACGGGGACAGGATGGAGGCTTGCCGGTTCAGCTGTCTGGCATGCATAAGTTAATTCTGTTCATCAGTACAGGTAAGTTACAAAACAAAAAAAAGGGTTAGTTAGGCTAGATTTAGGGGTCGGGGTGGAAAGGGGAAAGGGAAGGAAAGTTAGGCGTGGGATAAGGAAGTTCCCTCCCAGTCCACTCCTTAATTGGAATGGACTGGGAGGGAACTGGGGAAGGCCAGATTGCATCGCCGCATGTATCAATGCAAAATTCAGCCTCCCCAGTGCGCGCCGCCCGCATATGCATGCACAGGATTTTAAAATCTGGCGCACGTGCACGCATGGCCAAGGATTTTATAACATGTGCGTGTACATGGACACGTGCACACATGTTTTAAAATCTACCCCTTAGTTTCCGGAAGAACTGTTGGTGCCAGGAAGTCAGTTTTCTTTGTTAATTTGGTAAAGTGAAGTAGTAGGTAGAAAGTAGAGATGTGCATCGTTTTTTGTGCTCGAGTCGTTCTTCGTTTTTCGGCCGCCATGGAAAATGTCGTTTTTTTTCAGTTCGGGTCTTTTTTTTCGCGAAAAATCGATTTTTAGTTAGTGCGCGCTAACTCCCCGTTAGTGCGCGCTAACTCCCCGTTAGTGCACGCTAACTCCTGTTAGCGCGCACTAACAAAAACCGTTAGATTTTGTTAGTTTTTGTTACTTTTTGTTAGTTTTTGTTAGTGCGCACTAACAGGACTTAGCGCGCACTAACAGGGAGTTAGCGCGCACTGACTCCCGTTAGTGCGCACTAATCGGAAAAACAAATTTTTGCGAAAAAACAGGAAAATCCTGATTTTTTTCGGGCTCCCTGAAACATGCCGAATTGGACAATTTCGTTGCAATTTTCCAATTCGGCAAAAACGAATGCACATCTCTAGTAGAAAGCTGTGCGAGTCAAGAAATACAATCAATGCATCCCAGCAATTAAAAAGAATGCCAGACACCAAAAAAGAGTACAGAAGAGGTAGATTTTAAAAGGGTTGTGTGTGGCAAGATACGTGCTTGACTCGGATGCGCCGAATGGATTTTAAAAGGTCCACGGCCACCCGCATATCTCCTAGTATGCGGATAAATAGGTTTGCCAAAAAAATGGGTGGGATGTGGGAGTGGTCTGGGTGAGGCATGGGTGGGCTGGGACTGCACATCGATATAAATTCATGCGTGCATGTACACAGGGGTAGCTGGTTTTATAACATGCGTGCATACACTTGCGCATGTTATAAAATTGGTGCGCACATGTGCACACGCATGTCACTTTGAAAGTTTTTGCTTAAGTGTGTACATACCAGCTAAATGTAAAGTCCTGTTTGTAAGCGACAACAGAGGACACATCAGGAAGGAAAAGACAGTGAAAAAAAGGAAAAGAAATAGATAAGAGACATACAATAGAAAGAAAAGATAGAATAAAAGAAAGATACTTACCTGGGACCACTTCTGAGGACAAAGTTCCTACTGACTTGTAATCTAGGGAGACATAAATCAAGAGAAGCACAAAGAATCAATTCCTAGGTATACAGTAAAGAGACAGACATAAAGTGAAATATTGCAAAAGTAGATATCATCTGACTGTGTTGCTCAATAGAATCCTGAAGCTACAGAGTTTTTTCTCTGTGCTCTTGGAAAACTAGTCTAGAAGTAAAGAAATTAAAGTAAAAGACTGTTTTTGTTGATGTGCTTTGAATAAAAAAAACAATTGTACTAATTTGATTTAGAGCTGAACTTAGAGCCAGTTCTGAAATTGATAAAAGAAAACTTAAGTGTTAAAAACTGTTTGATCTTCATAATAAAAATTATGATTGACAGGTTATCTGGTTAAAGATACATTTGGCTTTCACCACTGACACTCATCCCTTCCCATTCTTTATCCCTGCTCTTCCTCCCAACTACCAGGAGACTTGATTGGGTGTTTTGGACCCCATTTCATGCAAACCTGAGGGCTCCTGGAAGTGCCCCCTTTGGGCAACATCAGGGATCTCCTACATTTCACCTTCAGTCAAAGACGCCACAGCAGGAGGACACCCCACCCCAAGAGGGTGGTTTACAAAAGGGAGGTTTATTTTAATAAAGACCAACTTTTCCAGTACTGTATGGAATACTGATAGCTTTGTATGAGGTGTCCACAAAAAACTGCAGTATTTTTTGTCACACAGTAACACTTTGTGACAAGAAGAAAGAGCATAGTTCACCAGGCTATTTCGCCTTCCTTTCCTTTCTAAATCCTTTTTTCAACTTTTCCTTGGTTTTAGGAATGAGCTTCAGAAGCGCAAACTCTGTCTGAAATTCATCAGAAAATTTAAGACACAAAATGGTGACTGCTGAAAGTTGAATATAGCTTTCAATTTCAGATTGAAAAAAATAGGTACTCATTGTCAATCCATGCAGTTGCCAGCTAAAATAAGCTGATTAAAAAAAAAAAATGCTTGACCGTGATAGCTCCTGCTTGTTCCTTGTTCCTTCTTACACTGGCTCTGTTTTGAGTAGGAAAAAATACTGCAGTTTTCCTTGTTCCATAGATTTCCATAGAATTTAAAAACAAATGCAAATGAAAAAATATGTTGTTTGCAGGGGCATTTTCCATTCATTTTGTTTTAAACAAAACAACATGAAAATGCCCGGTTTTATTTTAGATTACCTATTTGCATCAGATGAACAATGCATATCTCTATCCATTTCACCAATAGCAAAAAAATACCCATGACCAATTGTGATTCATAACTTGAGATATTCTAAATTATTTGAAATCCTGAAAAAAAATCAATGTATGGTAGTTGCCAGGTACTTGTAGCCTGGATTGGCCATTGTTGGAAACAGGATGCTGGACTTGATGGACCCTTAGTCTGACCCAGTATGGCATGTTCATATGTTCTTGTGTTCTTATCTGAGGGAAGGAAATAAAATTCTGATTTTCATGAATCTAAACAAAGTCACAACACAGAAAAGGAAGATATTTTTGACAATGGAAGAGTAGCTAAGAAATATGAAACCAATGTTAGGATTGTTCTGTCCAGCAAAGAGAAACATCATTGTGAACAATAACACCACAGTTCATGGGGAGCCTGAAGAACTACAAGGTTATATTGATTCTTTTACAGAAAACAATATGTAGACTCTGACATATGTACAGAAGACAGAGAATACCGGGATGAGTTTATGTACTGTTTTCCTAACTGAGAAACTATGTGCTGACTTTTTATTTGCACTGCTATTATAGATTCTTGATTATAACTGGAGTAATTGCAGAATATCAGCGAGCACCTGAGAGACTTAGAAAGAATTACTGTGAGTGAGTTCATGTGAAACTTGCAGAGTTGAGAGTTTCAGGTCTGCAGGCAGATTAGTTACTGTGAAGTCTAATTGTATGCAACAATTTACTGTAAAAACAAAATGGAGTCATGGAGTGAATCTGTGCACAGTGAACTACCTCCATTGATTTCCTGTGAAATGTAATGGGCAGGCTGAGAATGTGTCATAGTAATCCAAATCTATATGGAAAAGTTTCAGATATGTGCTGATACATCATTTAACTTTAAATGTGAATCAATAAGTTTGCCAACAACCTATGGCTTTAATAGAAACTATGGAGATGAAAATGTAAGAATGCACAGAGATCATTTATAGCAGTATGCTGTGGTTTTATACTGTGTTATAATAACTTTAAATATCATTTATTGAACTTTGTTAATGGCCATGTCCTTCTTAAGAAATTGGATTATAGGGCTTAAAATACATGATGGAGTAAGATTATAAAAATATACGTATTGGTCTTAAAAGATAATATAAGGAGGTGTCAAATTGGGAAGTCAGAAAGCTTAATCTAGGAAATTCTTGGAGGTACAGAAGGAAAATTCTTAATGTTAATAGGGGTAAATTGAATGTAGTAAGTGAAACATGGAAATGTGCTAAAAAGCTGGAATCTGAGTGGGGTGGCATAGTCTCACTATGAGTTTGTGACTCGATAAAGTATGAAGTGCCAATAGGTGAGACCATTTGGAGTTGTCCCACAGTGCTGGTAGGAGGTCAAGGACTTTGTTCTCTTCTACCTGCAAGGATTTTGAGGGGAATGCATCAGTGAATTGTGGTTTTGGGGAGGAGGATGTGAGTGAATAGAATCCTGAGGCCAGGAAAGATGGAAGTCCAAGAGAGGGCCTTCTTTCAGGGACAAATAAAGGAAAATAATTTGTGTTGGCATCTAAACTGAGGGATGCTTTTTAGGAGGGCAGATGGTAGAGATGGAATCTGCATGGGGGAGGGGGATGCCCGAAAAGGTCACTGGTCTAGCCTGGGTGGGTAGAACTTTGAACACAACCTCCCCTCTTCCCCATATTTAAAGTGAGCGTGCTGGCCTTCCTGCATGCTAGCATTTAACATCTATGAAACAAATAATTTTCCTCAAGCCAGTAGCAGTTATGACAATCTAATGGATCTCATTATATTTGGTTTGGTTATATTTTCAAAACCTTATCATGAGAATAATCATTAGTCTAATCCAATTTTCAATTTTTCATGTTTCATAATTAATCCAAAAATATTTTTAAATCATTTCCATTATTATAATTATTACATTTATATTTATAAATTGCCTAATTTATGAGGACTGTAGGCAGTGTAAAACAGTGTAAGTAAAACATCAAAATAATATATTATACATCAAATATGCAACAAAACAATGCAGTATAAATCAAATACATAAGCATATTATAAAACAAAATGAGATCAATATTCAGTTAGCATGCCAGCAGCAAATTTATCCAAATAAAATTATCTGGTCAACTTTATCCAAAATTCATCTGGACAAATCTCCTACTAGATATATTTGGCTAAAATTATCAGATAATGTTTTCTGGGTAATTTTGCTGTTGGACAGATTACTAAATATTGGTCTCTAACAAAATAACCAATAGCACCCATCAACTATTGAACCCTTTCCCAGGAAGATTCCCCCTCCCCCCGCCCCCATGCCCAGAAAAAAAGTTGTAGCAGGTAAAAGAGACTCCTCCCTCCCAATCACTTCAAAGGAAAAAATTGTAGTGAGCAAATGAGCCCCCCCCCCCCAGTCTCCTGAAGAGGAAGTGGTAGCAGGTGAGCAAGCCCTATTCCTGGGTTCTTGCCAGGTTCTTGTGGCCTGGTTTGGCCTCTGTTGGAAACAGGATGCTGGGCTTGATGGACCCTTGGTCTGACCCAGCATGGCAATTTCTTTTTTTCTTATGTTCCCCTTCTCCTTACACAAATTTTCACAGTGGGCTTATGGTCAGAAATCCACTTTAAAATTACTTTACCTAATCTGCCCACTTATGCTTACACCTACTACTTAGTGTGCAGACATTTTGTGGGGAAATTTCTATGCATACATTTAAATTTTCAAATGTATTCATGTAAGTGCAAGCCTCTACCTAATTCCACCCACTCAAACTGCTATGCTAAGCAAATTTATAATAAACAGAACATATGTGTATAAGGGGAGGGGGAATTAAAAAAAATGCCCATTGCTTTAGAAAATTACTCTTAGAAATCAGCAGTAAATACAACTGTCCTTGTTTGAAGCTAGGTAGAGAGGGCATTGTACAACTCAACTCCTCTTGTATCTTTCATCGATTCAAACAGCAGAAAATCTTCAGTGATGTCAACTTTGCTGTTCGTACCTCCTACTGTGTATGTAAAAGCACCCCTCCAAACCTACCCCACATCCAAAACCCCACAACAAGTTAAAGATGCCCCCTCTTACAGAGGTATAAATAGTAAAGTGACATATTGTTCTCTCTCTCCACATTGCTTTGCGTTACTCTATCACATTTGTTGTTAGGAGCCACTCATTACCATTAACCCTGCCTAAACTCCTCCCATTTGCAAAGCAAATGTTACATTTGCATACTAATATGCATTGCGCTATTTATCGCATGTGTTAAGGCCTTAACGTGAAATGATATATGAGCCTGTTAGTCAGATAAGGCTGAAAATTGGCACTTATCCAGCTAAGTTGCAGATAAATAGCTCTTCCCCAGAATTATCCTATTCTGTCCATCATTTATCCAGCTAACTGTTTAGCTGGATAACTGTGTAGCTGGATAAACATCCAGTGCACCCTTATTTTCAGACAGCACCACTTAGCCAGCTAAGTGGCACTGAATTTCGATATAACATGCTGCCATCTTCAGAGTACTGCACAACGGTCAGAATCCCATAACTCATGGTCCTGAGTCTAGCATAAACCCTGAAGTATTGATTGTCTGATGTATCCTGCAGTTCTCTCTAAGGGCATCATCAACTCATTACATTTATAGGCCCAGCACCCAGGATTTCCTGTGGGTGCTCCCTGATGACTTCATCATCACTCTCCTCTGCTGCTCTGTGCTGATGCCAGAGCAGCAGATTTTTGCATTACTCTATATATTTTGTGTGATAAACTCAAATGTAGATTACAGGTTATCTCCAGTGTATTAACTTTGTTGTTTACTTTGTAAAAAGAGATCTCTGTCAAAGAAATGAACTCTCTTGCAAGCAGTTTTGATATATCACATTGGGCATCCCTGCTCCAAAAAACAGCTATACACTTCCTTAGGCTTTAATTTAAAGTCATCCATATTGGAACACAGCCTCCTCAAATGAAGAAATTGTCCCAAAAGAATACTTAATTTTAAATGTCCCAGATGTTGACTGTGAAATGTTATTTCTATTGATGAGTTTATGATAAATGGATGTTTGAATTCCCTCTGCCAACATATTAATTAAAATATCTAGAATGAATATAGATGTCTGACTGTAGAGCATCTCAAATCATAGATTTTCATCATTCATGAAACATCCTTAATTCCTGCACTGTACCAGCACATAACATTAAAATATCATCTATAAACCACTTCCAGATGTAAATTTAATTCCAAAGGAAAAAGTATAGATCTACATTAATTCAAACTCAGCCATGTACAACTAAACCATATCAAGGGCCATAGTAGCCCCCATGGTCATTCCTTGAACCTTAAAAAAAATAAATTAAAAAAAAAATATATATATATATATATATTTATATATATATCTCCAAACTATGGATAACAGTGGCCAAAGACATCATTTTAAAATATTTATTCTAAACATGGAACAAATCTTTTAAAAGAAGCACATGAACTTTCACTTATGGGAATGGTTTTAATTAGGTGAGCCCACCCATAACTGAAGCGCCGCTCCGCAGTGGCGTACCGGGGGGGTAAGGGTATGGTACGGTAACATAGAGCTGCAACACAGCATGACTGCTCCTCTCACTCCCCACTCAGCTTCGACATAGCAATTGGAGCCAGATGGGGAGGAGTTTCCCACATGGTGATGATGTCGACAGCCCTTTAAAGGGCTGCGACGGAAGCCATGCTGCCCTTTTCTTCTAATCACCAGCAGACATTGGAGTCGATAACTGCGAGCCTCAGGCCTGGATTCAGCAAGATAGGGAGGATAGGACCACATGTGATAGTGCAGCCAACCCGATTCAAATCAGGAGGGGTGGGCCGAACCATGAGCAAGCTCGTGATCACAGGGAGGTTCGAGCTCCCGCGTGGAGAGGGGTCCTGGAGCAGCGCAGAGCAGATGGCGATAGGAGGAGAGATTGAAGATCGCAGTAGCCAGGAGCTTAGTTGGGGAACACGCAGCAGCATTACAGGCTGTGGGTTTGAGTCCTGTTCTTTAAAAAAAATAAATGAACAAATTAAAAAAAAAATATATATATATAAAGAAAAATGTCTTGCTGAAGAAAATAATCAAAGGGGAATTTGCTACAAAAAAAAAAAAAAGGGAGCAACTAGGCTCCTAAAGGTGTGGGTGCTGATGGCTGGGGCAATAAGTCATTTCTGCCTTGCATGCCAAGGGCAGTGAATCTGAATCCAGCTTAGGGAAATAGGGACCGGGGGGGGAAGGGGTAAAGTAGGTACTAGTCAAGCTTTCCAAGTGCAGCCCCATGATAGACAAGCTTCAGAGAAAGCCTCATTGGCACAAGAGAGGCAGTCGTGTTTGGAATAAGCCAATCCAAGACAGCAAGGGCCTCCAACTCACCACTCCCCTAGGCCTGCATGCAGCAATGGAAGAGTCAGGCACAAGTTGCATTCAGGAGCCTCAACAGAGAGGGACAACACAGAGATCACGGCGCCTGGGATGCAAGTGACATCTTAGAGAGAAACATGCACAAGAGCGGTGAATAGTTGGAAAAGAAGCCAGGGTGGACGAGGAACGAGTAGAGAGCTGGCAGACCAGCATGTGGGCACCAATGGGCATCTGGTCCACACCGCATGTGATGAGCCTCAGATGAATGACACGGTTTCAGCCACCAGCTATTCTATGACTGTGAGGACAGAAGGGTCCATGGAGATTGAACTGCAGCAGCATACCCCCAGGAGGGCGATCGTTCTATCCACACCACACCAGAGCCCCCATGGAGGTACATAGCCACAAGCTAGCCAGAACGAGTACCAACAAAGACATCCGGGTGGTGAGTGGTACCTGTTATCACCGAATGTCGAGCCACCCTCCCCTTCTTCGGTTGGATACAAGGGCAGCCTGGATATGGAAACCAGCCACTCACTTTCCCCCACTCGACATATTCAAACTTCAACAGCGCAACATGGCAACAAAGATCAGCATGGGGTGCCAACAGACCTGGCCCAGTCCCAAGATGGGGCCAAATGGGGTGTCCATGGGATTGTATTGCATATGGCAGGATGAACAGTCCGAACCCTTATCCTCTGCCTTAGTGGTAGTGGCCAGCACCTATACAAGGAACTTTTCATCTGCAGGAGGGAAGGCAGGCACAGCGAGTTTTTTCACATTCGAGCACAGATAGAGCGAGAGCAGTGGATAGTGACAATATATGAGTCGTATCTGAAGTCCATGATAATGCCCCAACAATGATGATTGGGCAAGCCGAAGCAGTGGCTCAAACGGATGCAGGAGTGAGACCGGACATGTGGAACCCGGACGAAAGGGCAACCACCAACCGTTCGGAACAATCAGTGCAGATGGGAGACAGCAACAAGGGTGAGTCTCGAGATGAGGATGGGGGTAGGGGGAGGGGGAGGAAGACGGGGGGCTCATGCGCGGAAGCCAGCCAGAAAAAAGTGCAAGGCTAAGCACAAGCGTAGAGCAAGTTCCAGCTTGGACAGTTCTTATTCGGCTTCATCAGATTCAGATTCCACAAATGACAGTGACCCGCGGCCCATGGCAATGGCAGCTGACAACGAGTCTAGATTTACAATTCTTTGTCCTTGAACTATGCATTCCCTGGCCATGCAATGTTAAGTTGCTACACATGTACTATGTCATCAACAACTTTGGATTTTATCACTGGATGCTGTGCAACCCTCTTGTCTCAAATCAGGGATCAAGTGGTTGTCCTATATTTAATTCATTTTTTATTCTTGTCTATCTCAGATGTGATTTGTTTTCATCCACATTTGATTAGACAATGTCCTCATGTAACAAATTGGTGCCTTTTCTGTCTTTGAAATCCTTTTGTTGGTTTAAATGCTTTAAAATGTTTGGAAGATGAACTGTCTGATGTGATCTTTTTTTGCAAATTTGTTAATTTCAACATTTTCTTTATCTTTTTCAATACGTTATACATTTTTGCTATGTAAAAGGATGAGGTTTTGCCGCAATATTTATATTTTATTTCTGATGCCTCCTTTCTGTCCAGTGGAGTTGTCCTGACCATTTTGCATTTGTTCTTATCGCCACATATATGGCCCCCTTGAAACAGCACTAATGTAAAACATGGCTCGTTTTGGTTGCTTGGGATTGTTATCCTGTATAAACTGGCAATTATCATCCATCAGATTTCTTATCAATTTAACACACTATGTAGCCTTGAATAAAATGGCTTAAATGTTTGACCCAACCATGTTTGACTCTTACTATATAATTTTTGTATAACCTACTTAAGTTTAATTGTGTTTGTGTGAATTGTTTCAATTATGTATATTCATCACTACTTGTTCAACTTTGTAAGCCACTTCGAGCTATTGTAGACTGTGGGATAAAATACTTTTTAATAAGGATGTGCATTTGTTTGCGATGAAATAGGAAATATAGATGATATTTCCTATTTTGTTGCAGTTCGGGGGCTCCCCGAAATTATAGGAAAACCCAAGAAATGTTGTGTGGTTTTTCTTATCATTTTCGGGGGGGGGGGGAGGGCACATAAAAAAAACCCCAAACCCACCCCAACTCTTCAGATTTAACTAATTACAATCCCCCACCCTTCCAACCCCCACCAAAACTTGCCTAAAGTCCCTGGTGGTCCAGCGGGGGTCCCGGGAACAATCTCCCCCTCTCGGGCCATCGGCTGCCACTAATCAAAATAGCACCAATGGCCCTTTGCCCTTACCATGTGACAAGGGCTATTGGTGCCATTGGCCAGCCCCTGTCACATTATAGGAGCAATAGATGGCCCATGTCATTTTTTAAGATGGCGCCATCTGTCCATTACTCCTACCATGTGACAGAGGCTGGCCAATTGCACCGATATCCCCTGTCACATGGTAAGGGCAAAGGGCCACCGGCGCCATTTTATTTACTGGCAGCCGAAGGCCTGAGAGTGGGAGATCGCTCCCGGGACCCCCGCTGGACCACCAGGTTCTTTAGGCAAGTTTTTTGGGGGTCGGGAGGGTGGGGGAGATTCAGTTCGGGACAGCTTAAAAAAAATCAGCCCGAACTACGGGAAACAAAATTTCCCACGGCGGGCCAATAACAAATGCTGAACCGAAAGGTTCAGTCGAATCACATCTCTACTTTTTAAATTAATTAATTAATTAATCAGTGGACTACTTAGTATTCTTTTCAACACCTTCCTGGTATTGCTATCCATGTTTGAGTGTAACACCTGCTCCTTTTTGCTGCTGATACAAGCAGGATAGTAACATGATGCTGGCCATGGGTAATAAAGGGGATTTCTTTCATCAGGGTCCAGTTAGGCATGATTCAGCCAACCACTGACTCTGACTAGGCCATTTTCATCAATGAAAGAGTTCAATTTCCAAAGAGAGATATCTTTGAGAAAGGTTTTTTTTTATTTGGTGATGCACTTAATTTCTTTAACATAAAACTCTTGCTGTACACAATGCAGGATGGCATCCTCAGAATGTGAAAGTTCATTTGTGTGAGGTTTCATACAGAGATGCCAGTGGTAACAAGCATTTGATGTACTATCTGGGGTCTGATGAAGAGAGAGCACAATGTGGATGAGGTGTGCTATAGCTAGCTTCAGCGCTGTCACCTCTGAAAAAACAGTCAAACTGGTTTGCCCCAAGTTTGACTTTAGGAATAAAATTAATGGCAAACATGGTTACCTGTAGGTGGATCTCATGAGCTCGGAGTCTCTGTCAGTTGGGAATCCATCATCAGGCACTCAGATCCTGTTGGCCATGTCATTTGCAACAGGTGAGCTGCTGAAACAGATCTTGTGGCATGTTTTACTGGGTTCTGATCGGTGGGCACATAATGCCACTACTCATGTTGTGTTGACTTCCTGATGCACTCAACTCTGTTTCTTACATATCCCTAAAACCTTGTGGTTTGGTTATATCTGTAGTCCAGCACTACTTTTGGTGTAGAACTTTGCTATATCTGGCTGAATGACTATTTCACTTAGAGTCAGCTCCACTATCTTTACTGTCAATATCTCTCCTCGTAATTCAAGCCATGGTATGGTGTGGTTAGGATAAGGTACTAATTTAGCCTTTCCCAGATAAATCCTTTGTGAGATCTGCCTTCTGCATCTGTCATCTCCACATTGTCCATGGTGGCTATAGCATTTATGGAAGCATCTGAAAAATGAGCTGCAATGAGAGATACAGAGGTATATATACATGTAATCTGTAACTGCTGGAGAGCTCACAGGGAGCTGTTCCATGTTTTCATTCTTGTTTCTTCTCCAGAGGCTGTGTCGCATCCCAATACCTTATCTCTGATGAAAGTTCTGTTATTAAAGTCTTCCCCTGTCTGGAGATTGAGCCAGAAACCCAAATGGATAATATAAGCTGTTTACTGTGGACAGAATGCTATGGCAAGATTACAGTTTCAGCAATCAAACCAGATTCTATGTGTACACATTAAATATGATGATCTTATACTGCCATAATATATTTTTAGTGAGGAAAAAAGAGTTCTTCTAGCACAGTGTAATTTCAACAATTTATAGTGCTACCAGTATAATCATAAGTCCATAATTCTTCTATACTTTTTCAGTGAAGCATTGAAAAACTTGTTTGTAAAACGTTATTAGACCTCAGCTTACCTTATAAAGTATCACTACTGTGATTCAGTTCATTTGTAAAGATTGCTTAGAATTGACAGACCTGACGTGAATCATGTTTCGCCAAACTAGACTGCGTCAAGGTACATTCTTACAAAAAATGGAATATTTTTAGCAAATCATAACACCATTTTATATAAACAGTCTTATCAATGTCATTGGTCACCCATAATCTTAGAATCGCACACGCATTTTTTTTTACAATGCAAATGTTTGCCACATTGATTTTGTGTAAATGCCATCTCAGAGCTCTATAGTTACTTATGTGCTTAAATCTAAAATGGATTGGTTAATGAGATTTTGAATGGATCTATCTCTATACATATCATGTTTACATATCTAAGCCAAAATGTAAATGAACACAGCTGATATTGAATGCTAATTCGTAAACAAGTATCTCTCCCTAAAAAACAAAGCAGAAAAAAGTTATCAATCTACTTCAACATATTTTCACAAATAATAATGCCATTCAGTCTCTAAATTCAGTATTTGAGGCTCAATCATGTTGAATTTAATTTCCCATCTACTCTGTTCTTCATAAAAACATAAGCAATTGCCATACTGGGTCAGCCAAGGGTCTATCAAGCCCAGCATCCTGTTTCCAACAGTAGCCAATTCAGGCTACAAGTACCCAAAAACTAAGTATATCCCACGCTACTGATGCTAGTAATAGCAGTGGCTATTTTCTAAGTCAACCTGATTAATACCAGGTAATGGACTTCTCCTTCAAGAACTTATCCAAACCTTTTTTAAACCCAGCTACACTAACTGCACTAACCATATCCCTTGGCAACGAATTCCAGAGTTTGTGTGTTGAGTGATAAAGGATTTTCTCTGATTAATTATAAATGTGCTACATGCTAACTTCATGGAGTTCCCCCTAGTCCTTCTATTATCCAAAAGAGTAAATAACCAATTCATATTTACCCATTCTAGACATCTAGACATCATATCCCCCCTCAGCTGTCTCTTCTCCAAGCTGAATAGTCCTAACCTCTTTAGTCTTTCCTCATAAGGGAGCTGGTCCATCCTCTTTATCATTTTGGTTGCCCTTCTCTGTACGTTCTCCTTTGCATCTATAGCTTTCTTGAGATGCGGCGACCAGAATTGTACACAGTATTCAAGGTGCGGTCTCACCTTGGAGCGATACAGAGGCATTATGACAGTCTCCATTTTATTCACCATTCCCTTCCTAATAATTCCTAACATTCTGTTTGCTTTTTTGACTGCTGCAGTACACTGAGTTGATGATTTCAAAGTATTTTCCACTATGATACCTAGATCTCTTTCTGGAGAGTAGCTCCTAATATGAAACCTAACATCGTGTAACTACAGCATGGATTATTTTTCCCTATATGCATCATTTAAATCCCCTTCTCTCGGATGTTTCTTGAGTTTGTCAATAACACAAAAAAGAAATTTTTCAAATTTGTGATCATGAGTCAAACAATGGATCACTAATGGACATTCTGTTCTCTTCTCTTTCAGATAAGTTGTTCTGTGTTCAGAGATGTGAGTTCTAATTTGACATATCACAAGGATATTGTACAGAGTAAACTACCTAAGAAGTTGCACATGTAGATGAAAATGTTAATGGAAAAAAAATCTTTTAGTAAGAGGATGTATGAGGTTTTTCACCGACATGGAACAGAGACAAGCTTGACAATGTCTACATTTTTGATGTAATATAATTGATGATAATATAATTGATGTTTCTGTGGATTTATTTCCTGATAAAAAGAAGGGCACATCATTTCCATCAAATTTCTACTTCTTGAAAATGCAAATTTCAACTCAGCATTCTTAAAATAATCATGCATATGTAATAAAGACCAATGCATTTGAAATATTTTCTTGATACTATAAGAAAAATATAAATATCTTAATACAGATGTGAAGATACTTTTTAGCTGTTTTTTTCTGACCATGTCCCTCTCATAAAAATTCTCTGTGTGAAAAAAGAGCTCGTTTGTATGGTTTTTTTTTAACAGTAGAATAAGTGTATCTACACTGTAAAAACTGTGAAAACAGATTTTTAGCTTCCTTCTTAAAGACAGTAACATTAGATTATTTTTTTCTGTCATGAGAAAAAGGAATACTTTTGTTGAAGTTTATGCTTCTAGTGCTGCCTTTGTCAGAGCAGCGCTGGAGATGCTGGGAGCGGGCTAGAAGGTTCCTCACTTCCGACTCAGATAAAAAGGGTATCAGGCAGGATGGGGAGAGTTTGAGGGATGGGTGGGGACGCGCCAGGATTCTTCTTTGTGGGCGGGCGAGTGAGTGAAAGCGAGGAGGCCATAATCACATGTTTGACAATCCGGACCAGGGACAGGGGTCCAGCATACAATGCACTTCATTTATCTCTAAAAAGGTTTGCAGGGATAGGAGAATACAGCCTGACAGGGCCTTAATATCACACTCTGGGGAGGGGGAAGAAGGGGATTGGCCTCCCTCTGTACCTTTATTTTGATAGCTAATGACAACACTACTTAGTCAGATATCTTTTAAATGTAGCTGGTTAAGTAGCATGTTATAGAGCCACACAAGGCCGAATAACTAAAAACCTAATCAGATATATTCAAACATAGCTGGTTATGTTTTTTGTTCTCTGGCTATACATAGCTGGATAATTTTAGGCTGGTATATTCAGTGGGACATTTATCCCACTGAATATATGGAACAAGTTATCCACCTACCTTTAGCCGGATAACTTGTCCACTAACTGGCCTAATAAATATTACCCACAGTAATTCATCCACTGTTCCTGATCAAATCATGAACACATCATCTATATAATGTTTCCAAATTAGGATATTTTTAATAAGTGCTGATGCTTGTATCCAGTTTTTTTCAAAGTGATCCATAAAAAAATGTGCCACTGATGGCGACATGGTTTCCCCCATGGCCATTGTAAACCAACGCTCTGAAGGAGGAGGACTGCTGTCGGGGCTGAGGTTGATGGTATTTCAGTGTAGTCATAAATGACCAAGGCAACAGGCTCTCAGATGGAATCCTCAGGGGTTCAGTACAGTTCCCTCCTCTCAACCAGGTCTCCCTCATGCATAGGGATCCACAACCCATCCAGCAAAGTCTCTTAAGGTCAAGAGAGGAAGCAAGGAAAATAAAATAAATGGATAGACTTTGATTTCAGTATTTGCAAACCAGACTATTTTATTCTAAACTCTTTTGATACTAAACAAAACTATATCTCAGTTTCAATAGAATGTGCGTATGTAAATAGAATCTTTAACCCTAGTTCAAAGAAACATGCTCGTTGCTCGTTCCAATAAATAACTTTTTTCTTTCTCTTATTTATATTTTCAGGGAGATTGCTATATTAAACAAGCAAGACAATACATAAAAACTATCAACAAATTCAGGACACAGCTCTATCAGATAAGTATTGTCTGTTAAAATGTTTTACTTTTAAAAGGCTAATTCTTAATGCATTATATCTTCCACTATAAAGAATTGATTCTTTGTGTCATTTTGCTATTTTTCAGGTAACATGTTTTCATTTCTGGATTCAGGTAAGTAAACTTAATGTTTCACATATAGTCTTTCCTTTTCCTTTCTTTTCTTACTTTCTCTTTCTTCTGTGTTTAATTGTTTGTTGTTTGTATGTCTGTATGCTTGGGCCTGGCTGTGTTTACTAATGCTATTTTCTTTTTAAAGAAATACTTATCTGCAGTTTCTTACTTTTCTGTGAGTGTTGGCCAGTTCTTTCTTTTCTTCTGCTTCCACCTTGTTTCCTCGTCAACCTACTAACTTAAGCAACAACCAAAAACTAATCAGTGGTGTTCACTGAAGGGTGGATTTTAAAAGGCCCGTGCGCGCCGGCGCACCTATTTTGCATAGGCCACCGGCGCACGTAAAGCCCCGGGACGCGTGTAAGTCCCAGGGCTTTCGAAAAGGGGCGGGAGGGGGCATGTCCGGGGGCCTTCCCGAAATGCCGCGGCATTTCGGGGGCGGGCCTGGGGGCATGGCGCCGGCTCGGGGCGTGGTCGAGGCCTCCGGACCAGCCCCCGGGACCGGAGGAAGGAGCAGGGCTGCTGGCTGGCGCGCGCAAAGTTAAGGGGGGGGGGGTTAGATAGGGCCGGGGGGGTGGGTTAGGTAGGGGAAGGGAGGGGAAGGTGGGGGGAGGGCGAAGGAAAGTTCCCTCCGAGGCCGCTCCAAAATCGGAACGGCCTCGGAGTGAACAGGCAGCACGTGCTGGGCTCGGCGCGCGCAGGTGCACAAATGTGCACCCCCTTGCGTGCGCCGACCCCGGATTTTATAAGATACACGCGGCTACGCGCGTATCTTATAAAATCCAGCGTACTTTTGTTCGCGCCTGGTGCATATTTTTTAAAGATCTACCCCTGAGTGTTGCTGTCTCTGTCATCTTATTGTTACTGTATTACTTCTTACAAATGAAAATGAAAGAATAATTGCAATATCTCTATCTCTTTTCCATGAAAGAACAGTTCACTGAACATGCACTATCTTTACATTGTCTCTAGCTCTTTTCTCTTTTTCTCTCTTATTCTTTCTCTTTATTTTTTAGTTCCTCCTGTATGACTTGATGTTAATAAAGGGAATACAGGCAGATTCTTTTCTAGAGACAGTGGGTTTTTCAATAGTCTCTAGTGTTGAGTATCTGTCTTGGCTTTTAAATAAACCTTGTCACATATTTTCCAAAGTTGCAGTGAGCTATGAGTGACCTCAACTGAGTGACCTCAGTAACCAATCACTGAATTGTTCTTAATACACTGGCATTCAGTGTTCAACTTTGATAAAATTCATTCATACTCTTTCTCTGACCCTTCAAAATGCTGTGCTAAAACATGGTACAGCAACAGAATTAATGTTTAAAATGTTCTGCCCCCAAGATGGCATCCGAGAGAGTATGCTGTGATGTGAGCTCCTGAAGCATTGCTTTTTGGTGATTTTTCTTCTCGTGGGGGCCTCCGAGTGATGCCACACACGAAGCGGAAAGGTCGGGTGAGGGAGGGAGCTCCGACCCCCTCGAGACCCGCGCTTGTTCAGACAACGCTGACCGGGTTCCACCCAGCTTCAGAGCAAAAAACCCCGGAGAGTCCCGCTGGGCAGCAAGGCGGTGAGCAAACGTCTCTGCCCCTGGGAGATGTTACACTAAGTCCCGGGGCTCCAACTACCCCCACTCCACCCGGAGACGCCGACAGCGTTGAGTACCCAGGTTCCATACGAGGACGGGTGGCGTTCTCAGAAGGGAGCCCAATCGGAGAGGGAGCAACAGGAGGAATGGCGATGTTAGAAGAACAGGAGGTGTTTTTCACCTCCTCTCCCCGAGTGGAAGAAAATGGTGGCGTGAAATGTGCTGAGGCTGGCGAAAGAGAAGCTGGATCGGCTGTGGAAACAGCTAAGGTCTCGAGGAACCAAGGAATTCAAGGTACCTGTGAACCCCAAGTTATGATCTTAAGATCTGTTGTGCCGTTGGAGAAACCTAAGATTGTAACAAACGAATCTATTTGGCAAGCCATAATGACTGCAAAAATCCATGTTAAATTTATCTTCTAATATAAAAGATTTACAAACATCTCTGCAAAACTTGACTCCAGAAATAAATCAACATTCTACCAATATGAACAAAATAGAGGAAGAAATAAGCCAGATTAAGAAGGTGCAAGTATTAATAATTAAAGGAGAGAATCTTCTTGAAAAGAAAGTGGAAAATATTGAGAACTCTTTGCGATATAACAATCTTCGTATAATAAACTTTCCCAAATGTAAAATGACTTCTCCTAAGGAGCAATTGAAAAACTATTTCCAAGAAGTATTATCAATAACAGCAGAAAAACTACCTCTAATCCATAAAGCTTATTTCTTAATGAAAAAAGAAGAAATTCCTCCACAAGGAAATATATCAGAAGGAGCTTCATTGAACGTGACGGAGTAAATAGAAACTTCGTATAGTTCTCAAGTTGAGATGCGTGGGACGTTACTAGTGAAGTTTAAAAACCTAGAAGATAGAGATAATGTCTTAAAGACATTCTTGATTAAAAGATCAATGTTGTATCTAGGCCAAAAAGTCTGGGTTTCCCCTTATGTCTCACCAGAGACACAGGTGAGGCGTAAGAAATTCCTGCTTCTTGCTAACCAAGCAAGAACTTTTGGGCTTCAAGTTAATGTCAGGTTTCCTTGTAAATGTGTATTAAAAGATGTAACAGGAAAATTTATATTCTACGAACCTGAACAATTAGCTAAATACCTTGAAAACCGAAGGAACCAAGGGACTGAGCCTGTAGTACCATCTAATTAATAGTTGGAATATTGTAAGGAATCTCTGTATCCTCTCTCTCTACAAGTTTAGATATTGTTTTCTCTTTATTGTAAAATTATTGCTCTGGCACCCCCTCAAACTTGTTTGGTAACAAGGAGGATAGTACTTATGTGTGGTCTCTTAAGATTAGAGAATGTTCCTTTTTTGGATAAATAATTGTTTCTGGAAACTCTCACTCCTGTATTTATGTAAAATTGTTTGAATGTATCAAATTCTGAAAAGTGCAAAATTAAAAATTAAAAAAAAAAAATGTTCTGCCTGCCACCTTACCTTGACCAGAACCCACACTCATACTCATTCATAAAACTAATACTGTGATTGCTCTTTCAATAGTTTGAGAATTTGTACACTTTTACTAGGCCTAAGAACAGAGGACTTTGAAAGCACCTCTACTTACTTGCACTTCAGGCTCACTACTGACTGAATTCTATAATTGTCTTTGAGTTTCTAGGCTTGGAATATCCCTGCTTTTGATGATGTCATATTGAGAAATAGTACTAGGGTCAATCTATTTGATATCCTTTACTTTCACTGATGAGTGAATTTCTACTTCTATCTGTTACTTTTGTTATTAATACATTTTTGGTATCTTTATTACTTTTCATCATGATCTATATTTTCAGTTTGAATCCTGTGCTGCAGCTGCATGACTACAGCTTCACTTCTTCTTCTCGTTGCTATGGGAATCCCTTGTTTTTTCAGATGCTTTGGAGAGGATCAACAAAATTAAGGGTGTCTAGATTATACCAAATCACTTTAAAAGTCAATTACCCACTGCACTCGGGCCCGTAAAACATTCCTATTTCCTTTAAAAATATTCCTTATATTTATTTATAGCTTTATTTATGCTTTTTAATTCTTTAAAATCTCTGGACAGCTTGCGTAAATACCAAAAATATTTCCACTAATGGTTATGCAGATGTCCTTAGGTTTCCCCAATTCTTTCCCCAATTGTCTTTGAATGGTTTTCCTCTGTTTTTAAAGTTATTTTTACTTGTAGATGGGCAGAGCTTCCATCGGAGTGAATTATATATTTAAAACAGCTTTGGGGGCAGATGAATTGGTGCCTCTCAGGTGGTCAGAGTTCCCTTACCTGGTCACCACCTTTGTTTCTTTTGAATTTGCCTTATTTTTATTTATTTTGGACAAAATTGATAGCCCCCCTCACAGAGCTGCAGGTACTTGACGTCAGCGGGATCACAGCCTAATCGGGTCTTACAAAAGGGCTTCCCTTAGTCCCTCTGACATAAATTGTGGCTTATGTTTTACAAGTATTTATTATTTTTACTTTTAAATCATGGCAGTAGCATTGTGGAGGCACTCTCCCAGGCAGCAGAGTCTGGCAGGCTCGGTGACCATTCACAGCTCTGTTATCAGTGGACTGCAACTCTCCCGAATCTCCATTCATGGGAGGAGGAGGCCTACAGTAGCGGTCATGATTACCATTACAGTTGACTGCTGTGGGTCAGCTGATTCCTCCCACTCCATCTTCTCCAATGCTCAGGGTCTTACTGCGGCGGTGCTTCTCTGCTACATCGCAGCTTCCTTTCTTCTCCAGCAATCAAGACAGCATTCAGTAGGGCCCAGTGTCAGCAGCGATCCAATGCCTCATTTCCTTCTCAGGCCCCTCCTTACCTGCTCTGGTGCATCTCTTTGTGTCTCACTCCTCCTTCCTTGTGGCAATCAGCACTCACATCCATCCTGCCATACTAAGCTTTAAGCTCAGCCACCATAGCTCCTCTTCCACTTTCTCTTCACTGTGTCCATCCTCACTAGTTAAGGCTATCTGCCATTCATGCCATGATCCTGCTGCTCCAGAGACTACAGCCAAGCCTCTATGTTTCTGCCTTCATGCTCAGCCCAGGCTGATTCATGGCCTGCTCTGCTTTCTGACTCTCTCTCCTATTAGCAGTTTGGCATCCAGAGCTTTGTGCAGCCACTGCATCAGCTCGGCCTTCCCTCTGCACTGTCACTTAAGCTTGGGGAGTGAATTGTCACTCACTCTCATTGCGGCTCTCTCTTACCCGGTTCTCTTCACACCGTTGTTCCGGTGCTCCCTCTTCATGGACTTCCTACCTTTGATCACGGTCATCCACCGCTCTTACTTCTGTCTACACTGATCTGTATTGCTGGGCCTCCAGCCTCTGGTCTATCCACTTCAGGCTCCATCATCTCAGGACTTCTCACTCAATTGTGCCTTCCCAACTCTGGACCAGGTAAATTCCATTTTTTATTATTGTAACCTATTTACAGCCATACCACATATCTGCAATTAAAATTCTTTATTGAAGATGAAATAGTTTTCCTTCAAGTCTAATCTAGCCAATTGTAAAATGAAAAAAAGTAGGAACTGGATGTGGTCTTTTTCTTTGTTCCAGTAAATGTTGGATTATCTTAAGTGCTTCATCCTGATGAATACTCGGTACAGAGAAATCATGTCTAAATTAACCAAAATGTTATAAAAAATTGAAAATTCAATATTGGAAATAATGCTCAAAAAATATGCTGTGTCTCATATATATGATTTAGTAAAAGCTACCATAAATCTAAAAAAACAATTTACATAGATAATCATTCTAAGATAGACTCATTAGACGAGACTATGGGTCTTCCTGATGGAATTTGTAAGGTCTTATGGATTTTTTGTAATGCATATAAGGTTAGAACTTGTGATATTTTTAACATTAAGAAAAGGAAATTCCTTGTGAGACAAGAAACAAATATCCACTGCAGAGGTGGAAATGCATTGTATAACTGCATGTAGTCATTTAGTAGGATCCAATTTTAAATTCTTGTAACATGTACTGTCAGAAAAAATATGTTCAGTTTCAGTCTTGTACATGATGCGATCTAGAATCACCAAAGCCCTGCCTTTGTCAGCTGGCTTGATTGTTACTGATAAAACCATCAAAAGATTCACCAGTGTATATAAATAAAACAGATGAGCTGGTGTATAGTGTGGATATCTAAGACTGCTAACAGTTGTGAATGATTTTATCAAGAGGAGAAAAGACCTCAGCACTGGTATAATTTCTGAATATTTAATCAGATTTGAGACCGGTCAGTACAATCATAGGTCTTATAAAAACCTCTTTTTTATTTTATTGAAAACTCTCTTTTTTAGTTTTTAATTTTTCTTTAAAATGACTTTAGTGCTAATCAGCTACTTTCAGTCTTATTAATGCCAAGGTTCCAGTGCCTCATTAATTGGTTGATTCAAAAATGCTTTTCAAGCAACATTGTAACCATCGGAGCCAAGGCAATATTGTAACAAATTATTGCAGTCTATACTATTATTCCATGAAGCCCATAGACCAGTGAAACTTTTCTCGGCAACCTATAGGCGTAAAGTTACTTATCTAAGAAGATAATTTCCTTCTTTGGGATTTAAATGGTATTTGACAAAGCTGCAGCAATGCCAAGAGACATCAGAAATGCCGACATTGCCAATGTTTCGCTAGATTGCAGGGCAATGTCTCTTTGAAGACAAGATATCTAAAGACAAAAATTATCATTGTTGGTAATCATATTACAAATAGGTTCAATCTTAACAATATTTCAAGAGAAACAGTAAGCAAATTAAATGTTGTTAAGATTGAACCTGTTTGTAATATGATTACCAACAATGACAATTTTTGTCTTTAGATATCTTGTCTTCAAAGAGACATTGCCCTGACGCAGCAATCTAGCGAAACGTTGCCAAGATAAGTAACTTTACGCCTATAAGTTGCCGATAAAAGTTTCACTGGTCTATGGGCTTCATGGAATAATTGTATAGACTGTGATAATTTGTTACAATATTGCCTTGGCTCCGATTACAATGTTGCTTGAAAAGCATTTTTGAATCAACCAATTAACGAGGCACCGGAACCTTGGCATTAATAAGACTGAAAGTAGCTGATTAGCACTAAAGTCATTTTAAAGAAAAATTAAAAACCAAAAAAGAGAGTTTTCAGTAAAATAAAAAAAGAGGTTTTTATAAGACCTATGATTATACCGACTAGTCTCAAATCTGATTAAATATTCAGATATTATACCAGTGCTGAGGTCATTTTTCCTCTTGATAAAATAATTCACAACTGTTAGCAGTCTTAGATATCCACACTATACACCAGTTCATCTGATTGTCTTGATTATTACTGAATCATCTCAAAGACTGAAATGCTTGAAATTCCATTTTAGTGACATTTCTCACAAAAAAACAATGGATTTGTCTTGTCTGATCTAGTAGCTGAATGTCCTTTAACATGTTTGCCTTGAAAACAAAAAGAATAGAGTCTAGATGTCCAGGAGGAATCTAGGATGATTTATTGCGAACTAAAGAACTATCCAATTATATGGATGGGTTTTTGTAAAAATGCAGGTTTAATTTCAAAGATCTAATAAACCATTCAAAATCCAAATGTAATTGGAAAGGATCATATCTCTGGGCAACAATAAAGGATAAACAAAATGCTTTGTTCACTTTCTGTCAAAATCCAATTTGACAAATTGCTGATCAAAGAATTATTAAACTGCTCTGGATTACATACACCATCATGTTCTAAATAAGAGGATATGAAGAAACCTGTTTCTGTGATCTGGTGAATGGAGGAGTCTGATGTATATTGTGTTTGAGAAGTTACTTTTTTCCAACCAGTTCTCAAGAGATGATGAGGGTATTGCAATACCTAAATAATCACCACCCAAAGAGTCTTCTGATTACTTGAAGGTAACATGTTTATTCTTTTTTGTGCTATCAATAGATATACCAAACCTTTTTCATAGTCATTGTCATCTCTGAAATATATCTGCATTTTTTTTATTATCATAGTTCCCATCAAAACCTTCAATAGTTCTATTTAATTCTTTCAATAGCGAATCATATAATTCTAATGAAATTCCAGTTCGAAGTTGAATTAATATTTAATTACTGATCTATTTCTTGTTTTAATTCTGTGCTAATCTCTTTAGGAAAGCAGTGCAGTCTTGTACTGCATTGCCGAGTATAACACGGGGAAAAGCGGCCATGCGTTAGCAAGAGACAGGAACAAGCGGGGTGGGGTGGGTTCGAGGATCAGGGGGAGTGGGGTAGGGGGCCAGAGTAGGATAGCAGCAGGGATGGTTAGCGATTTGAATCCCACAATTATGATTGGCTGTGAGGAGTATAGGGGAGTGTGTTCTCCTCGGGAGGGCTGCATTGGGTGGGTTAGCAGCGTGAGAGGCACTTGTCTCGATGTCCCTCCCTCTCATCCTTGCTTATGTATATTTGGTGCTGGTTTTGCTGTTGTGGTAATGTTGTCGCAGTTGCAGGCGGAAACCCGAGCCCAAGGGATTTTTGAAGGAATGGGGTTAAAAAGGGCTAAAGGGGATGGGGAGCTCGTGTAGTGGGGGGGGGGGGCTGCTACATGGGGGCTCTACCACTGGGGTGAGGTGAAAGAGCATTTGGGGGAGGTTGCGGGGAAGTCAATGGGGGAGGGGTTTGTTGCTATTATTGTTAAGTTTCAATGTTAGTTGTCTGTTAGGGCTCGGGTTGGTGAATAAACTGTGGCCTGTAATAAAGCCAAAAGAAATAAATGTGTGTTCTTTGGGGGGGGGGGGGTGATCTGGGTATTGAGCCAAGCACATGTCTTGACTCCTTGTATTATGAATTCTCTATGATCTAAATTATCCAGGATACTCTGAAAACGTTTTAATTTCCTTTAGAATCCTGAGGCCTTGTGGTATTCTTTCATTTTTATAATATTCTAAGATCATAACTCCATGTAACTCAAATCTCAGTGATCCTTTTTGTAAACTCAAAATTTCAGACCAGGTCGAGAGACTAAAGGTAGACCTGTCATCCTGTAACAGAGATTTACTGTGTCTTGTAACACTGAAGTTTCATGCTCCCGAATTTAAGGATAGACTTTTAAAAAATACGCGCACGCCTCCATGTATGCGTGCTACCTGGCACACAATGTTATAACATGCGAGCACTGGCACGAACGTGTTATAAAATCGGCGGGCCACGCGAACATGTTCTAAAATCGGCTGTGTAATCTGTGTGTGCGGCACGTGCAAGGGGGGGTAGATTTTAGCTATTTGCGCAGCGACGCATCGCAGCCTTCCCCAGTTCTCTCACAGTCTGCTTCAATTAAGGTGTGGACTGGGAGGGAACTCCCCTACCCTCTACCCTAGCCTCCCTTACCCTCTCCTCCCCACCCCCTAAACCTAATCTTCTTTACCTATTTTTTTTTTTTTGGTTTTTAAGTTGCTGCTCCTCCAGAGCAGAAGTAACTTGCGCATGCCGGCCGACTTCCGGTGCACGATTCCCCAGCACAGCAGCAAATAGCTGCTGTACCGACACTTTCAACCCTGCCCCTCCACGCCCCCCAGACCGCCCCTCTCCATCCCCCCCGGGCCCGCCCCCTTAGCAGGCCCGGCACTTAATTGCATACCGTGGTATGCAATTAAGTGCCGGGTTAATGCGCGTGGCTGGGCCCATTTAAATATTTACCCTAAAACTAAAAACGCTTCTCCAATTAGCCATGAACCTCCCTTGTTTGAAAACCAAAATTGCAATGGAGGAAATCTGATATGTAAATCAACAAACAATCAAAGCCAAACTCTATAGATTCACATTAAATATGAAGAACACTTTATAGTGCTGTCACTATAATCAAAAGTCTGTAATTCTCCTATATTTTTTTGGTGAAACATTAAAAGTCTTGTTTGTGAAAAATTCTTAAACTGGAAATTAACTTATAAAGTATCTCAGATGTGATCCAGTTCATTTGTAGAGATGGCTTAGAATTGAGAGACACCTGATATGAATCATGTTTTGCCAAACTAGGCTGTGTCAGGGTACATTCCTACAAAAAATCATAACACTATTTTATGTAAATAATAGTCTTATTATTATCATTGCTCACTCATAATCTTACAACCACACACAAACATTTTTTTTCTGCAATACAGATGTCTGCCAAATTGATTCTGTGTAAACGGCATCTCAGAGCTCTATAGTTACTTATACACTTAAATCTAAAATTGATTGATTAATGAGATTTTAAATAGACCTATCTATATACTCCATGTTGATGTATCTCCTTTCAGGTCCCAACCTAGTTCAAGACTAAGCTGGAGTGGTGGCATGTCAACTCCCAGAACTAAATTCTTCAGGTCTTTTATACAGTTTCTGAAGGGAATGCCTGGCCCTTCATTATGTTGGTGTTGTGCTTCCGGGATGTGGACCCTTGGTTCAGCGAGGAATGAATGTTCGATCGCTGATTGGCGAGGCCTAGACCAGGACTCTCACAGAGATCTGGATGCAGGTACTTCCAGTAGGTCGTGGACTCACAGGTGGATGTCCTCAGCAGGTCGTGGAAAGTAAAGCTGAGCTGGCGCCTCCAGCAGGTCGTGGACTCTAAGGTGGATGTCCTCAGCAGGTCGTGGAAAGTAAGGCTGAGCTGGCGCCTCCAGCAGGTCGTGGACTCAAAGGTGGATGTCCTCAGCAGGTTGTGGAAAGTAAAACTGAGCTGGCGCCTCCAGCAGGTCGTGGACTCAAAGGTGGAACAGTTCGGATTAAGGGAGTTGAAGGAAACTCCACAGTCAGTCCGATGGTCGAAAGCCACAGGATACCCCAAAGCCAGTCCAGGGGTCGAAAGCCAGAGAATTCACCAAAGCCGGTCCAAGGGTCAGAAGCCAGAGAATTCGCCAAATCCAGTCCAGGGGTCAGAAGCCAGAGAATTCGCCAAATCCGGTCCAGGGGTCAGAAGCCAGAGAATTCGCCAAATCCGGTCCAGGAGTCAGAAGCCAGAGAAATCACCAAAGCCGGTCCAGGAGTCAAAACCACGAATCAAGTACAGGAACCACAAACAGGAACAAGCCAGGAGCCCAGAGGAAGTCAAGGCAAGGTCTGAGGTGCAAGACCTGCCTTTAAATAGCTCCTTCCAGCTGGCATACCAGGGGAGAGCCAATCCCGCTGCAGGAGGTATCCAGCAGCCAATCAGAGGCAACGATGTTAGTCCCTGAAGGGGGGCGGAGCCAGCAACCAGGAAGAGGAGCCGAAACGCCGCGGCCATGTTGTGCTGCGGTCCGCGGCCCCGGACCCACGACTCAGCACCACATCAGGGCAACTGCGGCGGTCTGCCGCGCTGGTAAGCGGCGCCCCTCGGGCGCGACGTGCCGCGAGCGCGGCTCCTAACAGTTGGCACTGTGGAAACTGTTTTGTGGAGCCTCAAATTGGCTTCAGCTAATATTAACAAGTCATTATCCAGATAGAAGTATCTTTCTACAAATCAGCTGGTATCTGTACCATACTTCTCTCCTTTTTATGCAGTCCTCCTGAGGCTATAAATGGCTATTGCAGGTAATGGATTGTTGCCAAAGACATTCACACATATCCTGCACTCAGTCTTGTTGCTGAAGTTATTGTCTTGGTACCACAGAAATCTTACATAGTTTTGTAAGTCTTTGTAAACAATGAAACAGTAGAACATCTGTTGGATATCAGCCAAGATGGCAATGGGCTCTTTTCTAATCAAGACTCCCAACAGATTGTTGGTTAAGTCAGGCCAAGTGAGTAGCACATGTTCAGAGAGACTCCTTGAAACTGAGCACTTGAATCAAATACAGCTTGATTTGACCTGGTTTCTGAGGATGGTAAACACCAAAGATAGGGAGATACCAGCATTCTTCACCTTCTCTAGAGAGAGAGAGCTGTCTCCTCATTACCATTATTGAATATGTCCTTCATAAAGTCACAAAGAGGTTCCTTGTCTCTGGCTTCCTTTCCAGATTCTGATGAAGTGAAACAAGCTGTGAGAGGGCCTGCTCTTTGTATTTTGGGTAGTCTATGTCTGGGTATTTAGAATGGGATGGGAGTCACCCAGCTGTTTGCCTCATCCTTGAAGAATTCTTTGTCCTTTATCTTTAGTAACTCCTTGCCCTCCATAGAGAGGACAGGTTTGTCATCATCTTTTGTTGTTTGGAATACTGCATTTCCTACATGATCATCCCAGTCTTTTGGTGAGAGGGCTTCAACGTAGGTATGGGAATGATAGTTTGGTCATCTTTTATGGACAGATATCTCTCTGATGAAGAAATGGTTCAGGCATGGCTTGAATAAGGATGTGCGACCAGTACATTAATAATGAAAGTAATAACACTATCTGGTTTATGCATTTTGTCAATCCTAGGTTGAGGCAGTGAGCATTGGGGGTCTTGCATAGACCATTGACAAACATTATGTAGCCCTAGAATATCTCTGCCAAGAAGAAGTAGGATTTGAGCATCTAGATCCAGAGGGCAGGAGATATTTAACTATAGGTTTCAGATGAGGATGATGTCATGCCATTTCTGCTATAGAAATTTCTCTCTTGTTGTTCGGTATCTGTTTGCATTCTAAGACCATGGGAAGTAGTGATCTGATGCTATTATCTATAGCCTCTATCACAAACGTGTTTGTTCTTCTTCTTGTTGCCTCTACCACTCCTGCACACATCTTAATTATGTATGGGAATAGACTTATTTTATAGGGGTGTGCATTCGTTCCCTACGAATTGGGAAACCACAACTTATAGGACCCTATTTGTTGAATTCGTAGGGAAGCGAAACGTATCGTGATTCCCCACGAAAACAACAAATCTTCGCCGAATTATTTGGTCACCTAAAGGAGCCAATTTAAACAAACCCCCACCCTCCTGACCCCCCCAAGACTTACCAAAACTCCCTGGAGGTCCAGCGGGGGTCCGGGAGCGACCTCCTGCACTCCGGCTGTCGGATGCCAGTACTCAAAATGGCGCCGATCGCCTTTGCCCTCACTATGTCACAGGGGCCGACCGTCGGTCCCTGTGACATAGTGAGGGCAAGGGCGATCGGCGCCATTTTGAGTACTGGCATCTGACAGCCGGAGTGCAGGAGGTCGCTCCCGGACCCCGGCTGGACTTTTGGCAAGTCTTGTGGGGGTCAGGAGGGTCCCCCAAGACTTGCCAAAAGTCCCTGGGGGTCCAGCAGGGGTCCGGGAGCGATTTCCTTCACTCGGGCCGTCGGCTGCCAGTAAGCAAAATGGTGCCAATAGCCTTTGCCCTTACTATGTCACAGGGGCTACCGGTGCCATTGGTCAGCCCCTGTCACATGGTAGCCTCACTAAAAAAAAATTTGCGATGTGAATTGGAATACATCTCTACCGATCAGATTTTGTTCTCCCTCCAGCCGAACCCGATCGTTAAAATGATCGGGCACATGATTCACATCCCTAAAGTTACCCCAATGCACTCTTTTCTTCATTTCCATCCTCTAGTTTTAGGGATCAATGGTGCTTATCCCATGCACCTTTGAATTCTTTCACTGTTTTTGTCTTCACTATCTCCTCCAGAAGGGCATTCCAGGCATCCACTACCCTCTCCATGAAGAAATATTTCCTGAAGTTGGTACTGAGTCATCCTCCCTGAAGTTTTATTTCATTACCCCTAGTTCTACTGAGTTCTTTCCAACAGAAAAGGTTTGATGATTGTGCATCATTAAAATGTTTCAGGTATCTGAAGGTCTGTATTATTTCTACCCTGCACCTCCTCTCTTCCAGGGTATAAAAATTCAGATCCTTCAGCCTCACTTCATAGGCTTTCTATGAGGAGAGGCTGTCCCTGCACCATTTTGGTCACTCTTTTCTGGGCCGCCTCCATCCTCTCTTTATCCCCTTTCAGATATGGACTCCAGAATTGAACACAGTACTCCAAATGAGGCCTTACCAAGAAGTTGTACAAGGGCATTAGAACCTCCTTTTGCTTACTGGTAATTCCTCTCTCTATGCATCCCAGCATTCTTCTGGCTTTAGTTATCACCTTGTCACATTGTTTTGCCATCTTCAGATCTCCAGACACTATTACCCCAAGATCTCTCTCTTGGTTGGTGTACACCAGTCTTCCACCCCATCACATACGGCTCTTTTGGATTACTACATTTCAGGTGCATGACTCTGGACTTCTTGATATTAAATCACAGCAGCCAAATATTCGAAAACTCTTCCAGTTTTCTTAAATCACTTTTCATTCTCTCTACTCCTTCAGGCATGTCCACTTTATTGCAGATCTTAGTATCATCCACAAATAGTCAAATTTTACCTTCTAACCCTTCCGCAATGTCACTCACAAAGATATTGAACAGAACCAGTCCAACACTGATCCCTGTGGCACTGCACTTAACACGGTTCTCTCTTCAGAGTAGATTGCATTTATCATTACATGATGACTCCTATCAGTCAACCAGTTTGTAATCCACAGCACCACCTTGGCACTCACTCCCAAACTTCTCATTTTATTCACAAGCCTCCTATGCGGGACCGTATCAAATGTATTGCTGAAATCCAAGTAGATCACATTGAGTGTTCTTATGTTATTCAATTCTCTAGTTACCCTATCAAAAAAATCAATCATATTGGCCTGTCAGGACCTTCCTCTGGTAAATCCATGCTGCCTCAGGTCCAGGAACCCACCAGATTGTAGGTAGTTCACTATCCTTTCCTTCATCAGAGTCTCTATTAATTTTCCCTCCACTGAGGTGAAGCTTATTGGCCTATATTTCCAGCCCCCTCTCTGCTATCACTCTTGTGAAGGAGGACCACCAACACTCTTCTCCAATCCCATAGCACCACTCCCATTTCAAGAGATCTATTGAACAAATCCTTCAATGGACCCGCCAGCACATCTCTGAGCTCTCTCAGTATCCTGGGGTGTATCTCACCCAGCCCCATGGCCTTGTCCACTTTCAATTTGCCTAGCTCCTTCCAAGCATTCTCTTCTATAAATGGAGTTTTGCTACTCTATCCCTATCTACGGTCTTGTTAATCAGCAACGGGAATTCTCCAGGGCATTCTTTACTGAATACTGAACTGAAGTATTTGTTTAATATTTCTGCCATTTCCTCGTTACTCTCCACACATTGTTCCTTGTTACCTTTCAACTTCATTATACCACTTCTGATCTCCCTTCTTTCATTGATATGTCTGAAAAATGTTTTGTCTCCTCGCTTTACCTTTTTGGCCATTCTTTCTTCCGCTTGACATTTTGCTTTCCTTAATTCTTTCTTAGTCTCCTTCAGTTTTCACAGATATTCTTCTCTGTGTTCATTTTTTTAGGATCCTTTATACTTCTTGAATGCTGTTCTTTTTGCCTTTATTTTTTCAACCACTTCCTTAGAGAACCAGATTGGTTTATTTTTCTCTCTTTCTCTTGTTTACTTTTCTAACATATAGAATTGTTGCCTTTGTAATAGATCCTTTTAACTTGACCCACTGTTGTTCCACCTCACCCATTTTCTCCCAGTTTTCCAGTTCTTCCTCCAGGTTCATCCACATTTCAGAAAAGTCTGTATTTTTGAAATTCAAAACTCGGGTCTTCGTGTATCTTCTCTGTATCTTATTTGCAAAATCAAACCATATCATCTGATGATCACTGGTGCTCAGATGAGCTCCTCCCTGAACATTGAGACATTATCGCCATTAGTAATCACTAGATGGAGTATCACACCCTTTCTCATGGGTTCCATTCTCATTTGTTTGAGCAGAGCCCTTTGAAGGGCATCCACTATCTTTTTACTTCTCATAGATTTCACAGAAGGGATACTCCAATCCACGTCCAGCAGATTAAAATCTCCAACAAGCAACACTTTGCCCTTCTTTCCCACCTCTTGGATGTCTTCTATGATTTCTCTGTCCAATTCTTCTGTTTTAGTCAGTGGTCTGTAGATCACACCAGTAAAAATGGGAGTACCATCTTCTTTTCTTAAGACAATCCACAATGCTTCTTCTCTACCCAAAGACCCTTGCAATTCAGTTGCTTGGATATTGTTTTTCACATAAAAAGCTACTCTTCCTCCTTTTCTGACCTCTGTGTCTTTTTTAGCAAATTATAGCCGGGGATGGCCCTATCCCAATCATGAGAAACAGTGAACCATTTCTCCATAACCACAACTATGTCCAAGTTCACCTCCACCATTAGGCCCTGCAGATCTGGGATTTTTTTACCTTGACTATGAGCATTTGTAGTCATAGCTTTCCAGTTGCTCTTCCTAGTCAACTTTTCTGTAACATTGAACTGATTGATTTTGTTACTTTTTCTTCCCTCTTCCTGTTCACTGGACTACTTCTACCACCCTTGTTTCTCCATAAAATTAACTGGAATTTGTAGAGGGAGGTGAGGAGGGTGAGATTAGAGATATCATATGGGATTTGAAATGAGGCGAGTATGCCCCTGACACAGTTTAGGAGCTGACCCTCATCCAAGATTGGGGGGGGTGGGGGTGGGGGTGGAGGCCACAACAGTGAAGGAGCTCCACCTCTGAAGAGGAATGTAGAGGCTGGTAGAAGGGCTGGTGAATTCAATTTAAGTCAGAAACAGTCCTCCCACCATCCTCTTCTTTTGGTGGTTTTCCCTCCCAGCCCACCCATTTCAGGTCAGAATTTATGGTCTCACAGCAGTATAGCAGTGGGGTGGGGGATTGACCATACCATAAGGGTACATGGCAAGTGCTATCTTAATCTTTTTCAGAGAATACCAAGTGGGTACACCCACTACTATGCTTCATAAGACAGGTGCAATGTGAAAGCTGGTCAGGGAGCGAATACCAAGTGGGTATCTCTTGTTACTGTGTTGCATTGGGGGGGGGGGGGGGGTGTGTGAAAGTAAAGATGAGTTGCTTGTTAAGTCTTTGGCTTTGATGGCCAGGATTGGCCTGATCACACACCCTACCTCCCTCATGTCTTCAGCTGCATCCTAAATGTGAGTCCTGCTCTTACTATAGACCAGGACATTGTCAGAGGGGTGAGGCCTCAATGGACCTGCATACTCAGTACCAGAATATTGTATCAGTATGATACTGACCCCTTATGAATTGCAACTTAGGCAAGGATTTAGTCACCCTATAAGGAATCAGATTGCATAATGGTCTAGGGTTTAATTTAGGGTTGAATTTAGTAGTGTAGTTTGACCTGTGCTGTGGACATAATCATCCAATAAGGATCTTTTTTTGTGAATAATGTGCCAGACAGCTTCAATCATGGTATAATTAACTGGGGGGGTAGGGCAGGTATGATTGCAGATATCTTACGGGATTTGAAAGAAGGAGGTGAGTAAGCACCTACACACCTGACATGGTTTTGGCCTTCTATAGGTCTCTTTCCTCAATACTTCGGTATTGATTCTTGTTAGGAATACAATGCAAACATGCTAACATTTAAAGTTGTATTGGAGTTGACTTATAGCTTGCTGAATTTCCTCTAAACCTGTAGTGCTATCAAGCTTGAGGCTGACATTTAGCACTACTTAGCCGTATAAGTAGCAACTTATCTGTCTAAGTGGCGGGCATTAAATATCCCCTGTCCTCAAAGATCTCCATTGGCTCCCCATTTCCTCTCTCATTCTTTACAAAACCCTCACTATTATCCATAAAACCCTACAGAATCACAACATTCATTGACTTGATGACTCCCTCCGCTTCCTCTCCTCCAACCACCCCACTAGAAAGCCTAAAAAGGTACCTTATATATGCCCTCCCCTAAGACCACCCACCTTACCTCCATGAGAGAGTGAGCCCTATCTTTTGCAGGCCCTGCCCTTTGGAATTCCATGCCCACTGAACCTCGCTTAGAGCCTTGTACCCTAAAATTTAAGAAAAAGCTAAAGACATGGCTTTTTAAACAGGCATTCCCCGAATAGGTTATGCCTTTATACCTTCCATGTCACCCTATATATTGTGAAGTACAGTTCCCCCCAGTTGTCATATTTTGTCTCTTGTTACCCCGTAACTCCTTTCACTCCCACAGTAGACTCTCCCCCTCATCCTATATTTTACCTCAAATAATGTATCTTCTATGTTTTATTATATAATGTACTTTTCAGTTACCCCCACATGTTATATTTTACCTCGTATTACCCTGTAACTCTTTTCACACCCACAGTAGACTCTTCCCTGCACCCTATATATTATCTCAAATAATTTCTCTTCTATGTTACAGTATAATGTACTTCACAGTTATCCTACATTGCAGTCTTTAACATACTTTTCAGTTACTTTTCATCCATGCTATTTATATAATGTTTTCTACTGTTCCCCTCTTAAGTTACATACTCATCCTCCATTATCCTTTACAGCCCCTCTCATGTAATTTAGTTTCTATCACACACCCTTCCCCTCTCTGTCCCCCTTTACATTTTCCCCCTTTCCTTCGCTTCACCCTCTGCTCCCCTGTTTCCCCTTCCCTGTTTTTTGTATTTTCTTTAAGTTCATTGTAAACCAATATGATGTACCCATGAATACCAGTATAAAAAAAAAAAGCCATTAAATAAATAAATAAATGTTCAGTGGCTGCCATTTAGATGGATACATTTAAATCTGGCTAGATAACTGGATATCTTGAGAACAGGCAATGGGTGGATTATGGTGGGGCTACTCATCAAGTTATCTTCACCAGATAAGTGCTGATATTCAGCCTTATCCAGATAAGTTAATCAGATTAGTTAGATCTGTCATAGAACAGATTTAACTTAGCCAGATATAACTTATCCAACTAAGTAGCAATTTGTACACTGATATTCAGCAGCATAGCTATGCTGCTGAGTATCCCATTTAAGTTAGCTGGATATGTCTTATCCATCTGATTTAAATACATGTTTAATTCTGAATATTAGTTTCTTTATTTCTATAAGATTCTAATTCTTCCCATGGCTTTTTAACCCTCTTTAGGTAACCAGCCTTCTG
This sequence comes from Rhinatrema bivittatum, assembly GCF_901001135.1. Taxonomy (NCBI): domain Eukaryota; kingdom Metazoa; phylum Chordata; class Amphibia; order Gymnophiona; family Rhinatrematidae; genus Rhinatrema; species Rhinatrema bivittatum. The sequence goes on along the minus strand of NC_042617.1, from coordinate 82,162,282 downwards.
AGATTCATAATTTTCTAAAGCATCGAATATCAAAACATGTTTTCTAGTAGAAGCAGCCCTTACTGGAGAAGAAGTCTCATTTGCTTTTTCAAAGAGCACCTTATTTCCTGAAGATGTGCCTTCTGCCATCCTTTGAACAATAACAAATACTGGTAGAATTAAATTACAGTTCTGAGCAGCTCACCAATCCTCTCTCTGGCTACTGACATAATCACTGTAGGAGAGGGTAGTGCATCAGTATTTGAACTTTTGTTCCCTTAGCTAAATAACTGACTTGCTCAGCTGAAATGTTTTGGAGAGATGTAAAGCAGCCAGTAAATCAAGTCTGTGCTTAAACTTGGAGAAGAGATTTTTTTCAGCTCCCTCTCTTGAAAGCCTACATTGCTAGGCACTTGCTGAAACTTTTGAATAATAACTCTTTTAGTTTTCCTAACACTATTTCACTGTACTGCCCTGAGTACTCAATTTCTAGCTTGAATCCCTAGACAGTCAGTTAAAGCTTTCTCCCTACTTCAGTTACTAGAAAACTCAGTTCTTGAATATCAAACAGCTAACTTTAAGATAGTCACTATATTCAATAGTATAGGTGCACTATTGAATATATCTCCAAAATTAGCTGGATAAGTTTATCTAGCTAACTTTGCTACCAGACTGTATCTGAATATGGACATTATGTTTGTTGCGGGGACTTAAACCTTTACTACAACTGGGAGATTTTCACTCAATCATGCAGACTTTTCTAATGATGACATTAGATTATTATAATTTCATCTACTGTTGCAGTCTCCGCCACTTCCACCCCGCTAAACCCGAACTGTACCTGCCTCCGTCGCTGGAGACGTCGCCTTCAGCCCTCCCACGCGGTCCGGAGGCCGCCCAGGACTTGCTACAGCCTCCACGTCCGGAACCGCGGCTTCCTTCGGGGCTGGGAACACCCCTGACGTCATCTGGATCTTCGCGGCTGGAGGCCACAAAAGCCCCGGTGTTTCCTGGCAGCTGGAGCCGCCCTCGGAGCCTCCTGCAGCGGCGGGAGCCGCTGCACTCGTCGGAGCCTGCGTTCAGGCTCTCTCCTGCCTTCTCTGCAGCGTCTGACGCTGCCGACGTGCAGACGCTGTGCAGGCCGCTGTCCAGGGTCCTGCACAGTCCAGCTCTGCTCCTGCTTAGATGCGCGGGCCGCGTCTCTCTACAAGATTTAAAGGGCCAGACACAGGAAGTGTCTGGGCCCCACCTGAATGACCGTTTCCTGCCTGAGCCCTATATAGGGCTGCTTCGCTCATTGTGCTGGGCCTTGCAACGAGGGTCGCTACTGGTTTGTAGTTCTAAGTTGTGCTTCGCTTGTTCCACGTTCCTGATTTGACTTCAGCCTGTTCCTGACTCCGCTTCTGCCTGCCGCCTGCCATTGACTTCAGCCTGTTCCTGACTCCGTTTTCTGCCTGCTGCCTGCCATTGACCTCAGCCTGTTCCTGACTCCGTTCCTGTTCACAGCTTGCTTCAGCTCACAGCTGGCTACAGACACCGTTCTAGCCTGCAGTCTACTCCAGCCCGGGCTTTACAGACTCCACTTCAGCTCGCTCCAGTTCGCAGCTTGCTTCAGCCCTGCTTCAGCTTGTTCCCATCACCGGCTAGCTACAGTCTCCGCACCGCCCGCTGTCTGTCATCAGCCGGCCTCCGGCCTGTACAGCCGGTTCCTCTGCTACCAAGTATCCTTGGGACTTCCTTACGCCACAGACTCCGTTCCAGGTTCCCGCTTGCCGCAGAAACTCTGTCACCTCTTTGGACTGCCTTGTTCCCTAGCCCGGCCTAGTGCCATTCCACTCTCTGGACTCTTTTCTATTGCCCAAGGTGCCAGAACCCTATGGGCTCCTCCTGGGGGGTTCCTGGTTCCCGGGTGAACACCTCGAGCCTTGGGCCCCGCCTCCCGGCCTACCCCGTCACTTGGGGTGGGTCGGCCTAAGGGTCCACTACCTCGCTAGCGGTACCAGACCACAACATCTACTTGGGTCTACCAGCATCAAGAATGACACCATTCCAGCTGCTGCAAAATGTTGCAGCTCAGTGAATTATTATAGGACATAGTAAAAGAGATCATATTTTTCCAATTTTATTTGACCTCCACAGTGGAGGGTCAAATATTAAATTGCCCTATTAATACATATATTACTGACCATTAACTCACTTCCCTGGATAAATGCCATGCTCTACATATTTAATACTACTAGAGCCCACTGCTCTTCACAGATGTTATGCTCAGGCTTGTGGACCCTTAGCCGAAGAGAGGATGGTATACCTTTCGGAGGGTCCGTAGGCTCTCTCGTCGGGTGGTGAGGCAGAACAGGAGGCAGGACCAGCTGACCCTTGGCACTGGAGGCTGAGGCGAACACGGAGGCGATGAAGAGATGAGATGAGGTGCTGTGTCTTCACCACTGGTGGCCTGAGGTCCCCCCGGGAGGAGTCCGTAGGGACCCGACCGCTGGGACTTAGGTGGACCTAGGGAGGTCAGGGTAACGGTGCAAGGGCCAACTGGAGCTTCGCCCTGCAAGCCCGCGGTCCCCCCAGGAGGAGCCTGTAGGGACCCGGGCCGCTGGGACTTAGGCAGGCCCTTGGAGATGGTAGTCTTGAAGAGGTCCTAGGTCGAGTGCCAGAGGGTCGTCGCTCACCAGTCCGAAGTCGTACGCCAGAGAATCACCACTTCCCAATCCGATGTCAGGAACCAGAGAATCACCATAAGCCAATCCGAAGTCAGGAACCAGAGAACCGTCGTAAGCCAATCCGAAGTCAGGAACCAGGAAGACGAAGCAGGAAACAGAAGCCAAGCTCGAGGAACTCACCGAAGCAAGCAGACTGGACAAAGCTCACAGGAGACATTGCCAAGTCGAGGAATGAGCAGAAGAAGCCTCCTTAAATACTTCCTCTGCTCTGGATCATTGGAAGCAGATGAGTATCATTGAAGGGATCAGGTCCCTTTAAGTTCAGCAGGGGGGCGTGGCCTCACGCCTAAAGATGGCGGCAGCCATCTATGATTTCCTTCGAGGAGGAAGCCAGCAGAGCGCTGCGAGGGAGGAACAGGGACGGCTCCCCAGCGGGCGGCCAGACTGTGGACCATCCCCGGGGTGATAGGCGCCGGCCCCGGGGAGCGTTTCAGGGGTTGCCGCGGTGGGTAGCTGCCGCGGTAGAGGTAGGGGGCCACACCCGTGGCCGTCCACGGGTGCGGGACACAACAGAGGCCTACTGCTAAACAGGCATAGCTTGCTGATGCAAGAGAACATGAGTTCTCATTAACAGCACTTGAATTCTGGAACACTTTGCTTTAGGGACTTAGGTTACTTGAATGCACAAAGACATTTAAGAACTCATTAAAGGCACTCTTATTTTGGAAAGTTTTCTTTTTCTAAATAATGGTTGATACAATGTGTAGGAGTACTGTTCTGTTCATAACTGATCTATCATTGTTTTTAAGTTTTCATATTAAACTGTATATGCTGTTATGTCCAAACACTGAGCTGTTTTGGTTTTAAGCTATGTATTATATTGTGTACATTTTGTTATAAGCCGCTTTGGGCCATGGTATCGTCAGAATATAAATGCAAATAGATAAATACATTTACAAATGCATATAAGTTTGCTTTGAAAACTGATGCTATGCTTGTCTTTGCTGAGTTTCTTATGCAGGCTATAACAAAATACTTCTATATGGAACATTACCATCTAGAAAAAGGGACTGTATTTTTGTCCATGAGGAGTAAGCAATGTAAGAGAATAAACTGTATTGATTTACTGCAAGTACCTGGTTGTGCCATTGTTTTTTGGTGCTCTGACAGCAATCCAAATGGGTAAGAGCAATGTTCTGTTGCAGTAATCAATTAATCAGATCAAATATGACAATGAATATTTCCAATGTCTACATTTTTAGCTATCATATGTATGTTTTATCTACAAATCTATATGAAAAAGGATATTGACTTGCAGAGTGAAAATGATTAAGTTGATTTTATGACAGTTCAGACATACCACAGATGGAACAGAGTGATTACCATATAGAAACATTTTGTAAGAAAAAACAGGAATTTGTAGACTTAGGAACTTTCGGTCTTTTATCTATAAAGAAATTTGAAGTCACTAGTCTCAGGAAAGATAATTTTAGTCTTACAATACAATTAAAGGGTATGCAGTCAAAAAAATGAAATAAACAAACTGGAGCTGATAGAGAATGTTAAAATATTAATTTAATAGCCTCCTTCTAACAACAGAGATACACTAAAATTAATGAAATCTTAGCCTCTGTGAATCAACAACAAAAATCTCCCCAGAGCAATAATGTGCACCTGGCATGCTTTGCTTTCCTATACAAAAGATCCAGACTATTTTAAAACAATATATAGTGAACTTCTGAATTTTATTAAGATTTTATTATATTTGGACTAAACAAAAAACAACTTATGCCTACTAAGATGCTGATTACAAGTATAACATCTTAAACAGAATGCTATAAACATTAACCTTATGCACTGAGTAGTATTCTATTATCTATTGCTCTGATTACAAATCACATACCCCTGTATATTTAGTTCAATCAGCTGGAACATTGGATGGCACCTTGGATGTCTTTGTTCCAAAAGAATGTGTGACATATCTTTGTTGCCAAAAATGAAAGCAGAAGCCCAAAACATCAATAAATACAGCATGTTGTTTCACAAGATTCTATACCTTAATTCCTCATTGTGATGTCCTGGAAGGTATAGTACCAGCATGCAAATTTATCTTGGATGAATAATCTTGTAATTTGCAAGGAAATAGGATGTTGAACAAACTACAAAGCTATGTTAAACCAGCATGCAAATGTGTCATGTTAATGCGCATTATTTCCCTCAGGATTTAGTAAACTGTAATAAATGATTACTGCATTCCAGTGGCCAGAAACGTAGATACTACCAGAGGTAATAATGTCCACGTATTCCCAGCTGCAGGAATGCATGTTAGTGGGATTTCATTATCTGGCCAGAATGGCAAATGGATCAAATAGCCCAAGTTAACTCCTGCCTGCCCTCCAAGAAGGTATAAACCCCCTCCCTCTTATCTCCCAAAGGCAAAAAAATTGCATCAAAAACAGATATTTTGAAGCCCCCCCACAAGCCAATTCCCCTCCTGACACATACTCCTCCCATTCCAGAGGTCTTCCCAATCAGAGCTACCCTGTCAATAAACCCCACCTTCCATCCAGCTTCTAATTAATAATTCTCCCCAGCATGTAAAAACCCATTGGCCCCTAAAATGCCCACTTACCTTAGGGCAGTCATAGGCCTGCAGGGGTTGAAGCAAAGTCCAATCTATTTTGCCCCTCAAGATCTGAAATAAAAATGTCACTGATTGACATGACGCTCACCTTTCCTGGGGAGGTGATATTTTTTTTAAACACTGGGTGGAGTTTATTGAGAGAGGTGGGACCACTGAGAAACTTCTGCTTGGGTGGAGGGGATCTCTGGGCACTTAGAAGGAAAGGATCTAGCAGAGGAATTTAGAGGGGGTAGACACTGTGCAGGGTAGTCACTTCACTTGTAGATTGCTTTGGGAGAATTTTAATATGTAAAGCAATTCATAAATACTGCTAAATGAAATAAAGAAAGAAATAGCTCTCTGCTTTAGATTACTGCTAGGGTTAGGGGAGTCAGAGAGTGTTGGCATGCTTGTTAACATGCTGATGCTTAGCCACAAATAGTTAACTTTAGATCTCGAGCTGTAGTTAGCTTTCACAAAAGAACAAGTCTCATTAACATGCCAATAAGCTCATTTGCATGACTTTGTTTAATAATGATTCTATTTGCATTTTAGCAGAGCAATGTGAATTAGTGTCACATGAACTAGAATATGTATTGTAATAAACTGTGATAGTACTTGTAACATTCATTACCACTATTTTAATATGTATCAAGACCTGTGTCAACACAAACATGGTTTAGTAAAGAGACCTTTATATTAGCTTAAGCAAGGAATAGAAAATATTATGTCACTTCGTGTAATTTTGGATTTTTTTCAGCTCTCTTTTCCAAAAAATATTCATAGTGTATTTTTAATATTTTTAGAATTCAATGGGGCAATATTCAGCCGCCAGCCATCTTGCAAAATTAGCCAGATAAACGTATACAGCATACTTTGTTGAGATATTTATCACCGCAGAATCACTGCTGAATATATATCTGACTGTTTTAAAGATAAGCAAAAAACTGTATCTGGCTAACTTTAGGATTGCTCTATGGCATGAGCAGAGTTAGCTGGATAAATGATCTGGTAGGGATGTGCATTCATTTGAAGTAAATGGGTAAAATGCAACAAGTCCATTTTTGTTTAATTCATGGACCCTCAAAATGAATGGAGGGTATCCACAAATTAAAGCAAAATAATTTTTCTCAAACTTTATGTTTCCCTTGCAAATCTATGACCCATTCAATCTATGGCTTTACTGAGCAAACAGCAGAGACTAATTGGCAACCATTGCAATCAATGCTTGCTTGTGTGATATGACAGCCTCATGGAGGCCAAAGCAGAACAATTTGTAAGGAGATTGGATGGAGGAAAAACCATGGTGAGGCATCTTTTTAATTAGCCTATAGCTGCCATCTGGATCAAATGAGACCGATGTCCTCCCATTAAAAGGTCTTAACATGTGGAAGAAACTCTATTTGTTTTCTTGCATTTTGCAGAGATAAGTTGTACATTCAGAAAGCTCTCTTAGGCCTGTATTTTCTAAGAAGGAGATATCCTTCTTCATTTTGGAAAAAGCAGTTCACCCGGTGGTATTGGGCCTCCCCTGGTTACAGAAACACGCACCCATCATTGACTGGAGGACACTTCAGATTACAGCCTGGGGATCAGAATGCTTTGCTACCTGTTTGAATCAGAGACCTCAACCTAGGATCCAATTAGCTGCTACAAGACTTCAACCACCTCCGCAATATGCAGACTTCATGGACAGATGCCCGAAGAGTTCTTCAACGCCTGAGAGAAAACACATTATTTGTAAAATTGGAGTAATGCCTATTTGAGAGACAATCACTACCTTTTTTGGGCTTCATCATCTCTACCACTGGTTTTCAAATGGATCCTGATAAGTTAGCTAGTATCCGAGAGTGGCCACAACTGACAGGACTTCGCACCCTACAATGATTCCTTGGATTTGCTAATTTTTACAGGTCTTTTATACCACGATTCTCTCACATCGTAGCACCGCTCACCGCCTTGACCAAAAGGGGGCAGATCCTAAGAATTGGCCTAACAAGGATCTCAAGACTGCATTTTTACAAGAACCCTGTCTCCGTCACCCAGATCCCACGCGTCCGTTTATTGTGGAAGTAGATGCTTCGGACGTGGCGGTAGGAGCCATACTTAGCCAACATTCTAACCGGGGGAAGTTACTCCCTTGCTCATTCTTCTCACGCAAATTTTCCTAAACCGAAAAGAACTATGGGATTGGAGACAAGGAACTATTAGCCATAAAGATGGCCTATGAGGAATGGAGGCAAAGGCTGGAGGGAGCACAACATACAATTATGGTCTACACAGACCATAAAAATTTTGGAATACCTTAGTAAAGCGCAACGATTGAACCCAAGCCAAGCTCGATGGTCGCTGTTCTTCAGTCGATTTGATTTTGTAGTATGCTATTGTCCCACAACCAAAAACATTCGTGCGGATGCCCTTTCCTGAATGCACGAGACCGATGATACACCTGACCCCCCCCAGCTATATTATTGATCCAGCCAAGGTGGTCTTGGCCACCACTTAGACTGCACCACCAGGGAAGACAGTGGTTCCTCTTCGCCTTTGTCCCAAGGTACTCTCATGGGCACACGATTCCCTTATGGCCGGCCATCCCGGGAGGACGGGTACCTAGGAAAGATTATCCCATTACTATTGGTGGACACATTGGCGCCGGGATGTGCGTGCCTACGTTGATTCCTGTCCGAAATGTGCTCAACAGAAACCGTTACCTGGACGGCCGTAGGGATGTGCAGCCAAAACGTTTTCGTTGCATTCGTGATTCAGATTCGTCGGAGCGCAAATGCGTTACATTCAGCCGTATGGTGCCCCGATGCGTTAATACGGTGAGTTAAATTCATGTCCCGGCTAAAATTAAAATTAACGACAACCCCCCACCCTCCTAACCCCCCCCCCAAGACTTACCAAAACTCCCTGGTGGTCCAGCGGGGAATCCAGAAGCCATCCCTGCATTCTCACACCCTGTTTGCCGGTTTCATCACGGCGCCAATAGCCTGTGTCACAGGGGCTACCGGTGCCATTGGTCAGCCCCTGTCACATGGTCACCGGTGCCATCTTGTGCTCCTACCATGTGACAGGGGCTGTGTCTCAAAATGGCGCCGATCGCCTTTGCCCTCACTATGTGTGACATAGTGAGGGCAAAGGCGATTGGCGCCATTTTGAGTATTGGCATCGGACGGCCGGCGTGCAGGAGGTCAATCCCGGACCCCCGCTGGACTTTTGGCAAGTCTTGTGGGGGTCAGGAGGCCCCCCCAAGCTGACCAAAAGTCCCTGTGGGTCCAACGGGGGTCCCGGAGCGACCTCCTTCACGCCGGCCGGCCGATGCCAGGACTCAAAATGGCACCGATAGCCTTTGCCCATACAATGTCACAGGGGCTACCGGTGCCATTGATCAGCCCCTGTCACATGGTAGGAGCACAAGATGGCGCCGGTTACCATGTGACAGGGGCTGACCAATGGCACCGGTAGCCCCTGTGACAAAGGCTATCGGCGCCGTGATGAAACCGGCAAACGAGGGTGTGAGAATGCAGGGATGGCTTCTGGATTCCCCGCTGGACCACCAGGGAGTTTTGGTAAGTCTTGGGGGGTCAGGAGGGTGGGGGGTTTAAATTTTTATTTAGGAGGCCGAATAAAACAGAAATCTGTTAAATACATGGGGAGTCGCGATGCGTTTCGCCTCCCCATGTATTTAACAGATAGGACAAAATAAGTTGCGGATTACAAATACGTGGAAAACGGATGCACACCTCTAGCCGGCCATGGGGCCTCCTCCAACCCCTTCCACCGCCTCAGGAACCATGGACCCATATATCCACTGATTTTGTTGTGGACCTCCCTCCTTCTTCTGGCCATCAGGTAATATGGGTGGTGGTAGACCGTTTTTCCAAGATGGCCCACTTTGTTCCCTTGCCCAAATTACCCTCTGCCCCTGAGCTAGCTGGCCTCTTCACCCATCACGTATTCCGCCTGCATGGCCTTCCACTCCACATCACATCGGACAGGGGTCCGCAATTTACCGCCAAATACTGGGGTGCACTGTGCAAGAAATTTGGCGTACAGCTGGACTTTACCACGGCCTTTCATCCCCAAGGGAATGGGCAGCCTGAAAGGGTCAACAGAGGATTAAAGCTGTTTCTCCACCTATTCGTGAATGACCACCAGGATGATTGGTCCACGCTACGACCCTGGGCCGAGTTTTCACATAACTCCCATATACACTCAGCTACTGGGAGTTCCCCATTCCAGATTATCTATGGCAAGCAGCCCCGACCTCCGCTACCCCTACCCCTTTCGGTTGCCTCTCTATCAGCTCACCTTTCCGCATTACAGTTGCATGAACTTTGGAAGGTTACCAATGCCAGACTCCTACAGGCGGCCGACTCTGCCAAGCGGACGGCAGACAAGAATCGTTGACCTTCCCCTCTGTTTAACACAGGAGACCGAGTTTGGCTCAGTACATGCCACATTCGCCTCCGGGTCCCATCCGTGAGGCTCACTCCCAAGTACATTGGCCATTCCTTATCAGTAAGCGCCTGGGACCGGTGACCTATCGCCTACGACTCCCAGCCAGTCTTAGGATCCATAATTCCTTTCACATCTCCTTGCTGAAACCTTTTCCTTCCATGCTCTTCCACCCCGATCACCGGCTGTTGCTTCAGAGGAGGATCTGATTTATCAAGTACGTGAAGTTCTGGATGTCCATCGTAATCATAGGTGGTGGGAATATCTGATTGCTTGGGAGGGGTTTGGTCCGGAGGAGAATTCATGGGAACCATCAGCGAACATTTTGGATAAAGCCCTACTTCAGCAATTTCATCTAACACATCCTGAGAAACCCGGTCCTTCCAGAAGGGGGCGTAAGATGGGGGGTACTGTTGCGACTCTGGGCCGAGGTAGCTCTCGGCCATGACCCCTACCTCCATTAGTGCTTCTGAGCGGGGCCTCCTCCCAGTGCGGCGGTCGGCGCGCGGACCGCGGCACGATTTCTCCGGCGTCTGTGCTACAGCGTTGGGGAGAGCGCGGCAGTTCCCACCTCTTAAAAGGGCCGCGGCGCGAGGCCCAGGCCAGCCCCGGAAAATGTCGTCAGCACCCAGGGAGATTTAAACCTCTCCGTGGGACCCAGAAGACGCCTTTGCAACTAGGTTCCTGAGTTGCTGCTTCTGGTGCTTCTCTGCTTGCTAGCCTGCCTTGACCCTGCCTGGACCTGACTCTGTTTGTTTGCCGCCTGCCTTGACCCTGCCCGGACCTGGACTCTGTTTGCTTGCCGCCTGCCTTGACCCTGCCCGGACCTGGACTCTGTTTGCTTGCCGCCTGCCTTGACCCTGCCCGGACCTGGACTCTGTTTGCTTGCCGCCTGCCTTGACCCTGCCTGGACCTGGACTCTGTTTGCTTGCCGCCTGCCTTGACCCTACCTGGACCTGAACTCTGCTTGCTTGCCGTCTGCCTTAAAACTCTACCCGGACCTAAACTCTGGTTACCAGCTGCCTGCCTTGACTCTCGTCTGGGCTTATCTACTTCCCCTTCCGGAGAGAAGTTCATCAAGGCTGATCCTTGGTGAGTACCCTCTGGACCTAGGGTCCACACTTGAACCACTTAGAACAATCAGGATGTAGATAGGCTGGACTGCACATCCAATTGATGGGTAACCCTCATATATCAAGCATTATACTATAAGCCATAAGAAAGATGCTAGAGGTTTGGCAGCTAGACAGGAAAGGCAGGAGCCTTCAGGCAGGTTTCACTGTGACAGACAGAGGTGCAAATAAAATAAGTGCAATGGAAAATGGGGGTTTTCGAGGGACTCATTGCTTTTCACTTTTGAAGTGAGAGATGCCTGGGGTTGGAGCACAAGGACCTTGGGATTTCAGTTATGAAGGACCTGACTGAGAGGTGCAGGAAAATAGTGGGATATTATCATTGAAGCATGAAGGGTGGGGATAGGGAGTAGCTATCCATGAGAAGCAGAAGGAATTCAAGATGCCTCAAACGCATCTGATTCAAGATGTTGCCACCAGATAAAATTCCATCTATATGAAGCAGCAGGCACCCCTTCATTATCTGTCTCTGGAAACAGAGATAAGTGTGGAGTTCCCCCAGGAGCATCAAGATTGAGTAGTGATGAGACAGCTGATACAAATCCTGAAGTCCTTAAAGAGGATATGACTTCCAGAAGCGCCGCCTTCGCTGGGGTAATCCCCATAGTAAATAATCTGGAAGAAAAGATAGATTTTCTTGAGCAAACAGGAATGGAAACAGAAGAGTTGTAATTTCTGAACTTCTTGCAGCAGAAGCAGGTGCAAGTGAGACTGAAACTTCTGACAGAAAACAATACTTATATGCTTGTCACACTTTATAATCCATGGGTAAAAGGGAGTCTCATTTTCCTGTGCTGGGGTCTACATACATGAAGGAGATACTGGCAGCTAGGGTACGTGAACAGGAGCATCAGAGGCACAGTTAGGATGTACTGCAGGAAAGTGTGGCCACCCCAGAGAGTAGTGCAAGCACTAGCAGCACCCTGTCAGCTAGCACATCCTCCCCCACCTCAGTATGTCAAAGCCATGTTTCTCCCACATAATCTTTATCCTGACACAGGCCACAATTAAAGCAGCTGCCAAGAGAGAGACCCTAGCCCTACCCAGCAAAGGAGGCCCCAGCACAAATTTCTTTGACATGCTATCTACAAAGCCTATCAAAGACATGGACATAGATGCACTGGCATATTGGGAACACAAATCCATGGTATGGCCAGACCAGATGAAGGTGACTTAGCATTTTCTTTTCTATCCACTAACCAGCGTACCCAGGCAACATATATTTACTATGGCAGGGGACATCATGAGCCCTCATCACTCAAGACTGATGCCAGAGTTGATGGACAAGTTGGTCATTTTGAATATCTATCTGCCTTTGCGGGGCTTTCCAGAATTACCATGTGAGTGGCAAGATGAATGAAAGCACCTTGGAGGTCTTGCTGCCACACTGCATAGCTGCCATGCCAGACAAGTACCACTTGGAGATCTTGCTGATACTTGACCTTGCTGTCATGTCCTTCTTGTACCACTTTGGTTGACTTGCTACCACTCTTTTTACTGCCATGCCCCAGATGTACCACCTTGGGGGTCTCGCTACCAGTCTAAGGCTCACAAACCCTTGAGATACTATCTTGGGGATACTGCAGCCTATCTGCCTTGCTTCTATGCCCCAGATGTAGAGCCTATGTGGTCTTGTTGCCATTCTGCCTAACTGCTGTGCCCCAGATGTACCACCGTGTGAATCTTGATAACACTCTGCCTCCCTTCCATGCCCATGATTACCTCCTGGGGGTCTTGCTGGCACTCTACTTAGCTGTCATGCCCCTGATGTGCCACTTTGGGGTCTTGCTGCCACTTACCTAACTGCTATACCCCAGATATATCACCTTGGGGTCTTGCAGACACTTTAGCTAACTACATGTTTCATATGTACTGTCTAGGGGTTCTTGACACTTTGTGTAATTGCCATGCCCTGATATGCTATATTAGGGGTCTTGCTTGTGGTATATACATGTTATGGATCTGCTGCTGGAGTTAGCAATCTGTTGTGGTTCTGCTGCTGGATACTCCTGTAAAGGGAGGAGTTAGCAATCTGTTGTGGGATCGGCTGCTAGAGTTAGCAATCTGATAGGATCCTGCTGCTGGACACTCCCAAAAGGGAAGGAGCAAGCAATCTGTTGTAATACTGCTAGCGGTTAGCAATCTGTTGCAGGATCTGTGATGCGGATGGGAGGAGCGAGCAGATGCAAATAGCAGTCTGATGGAATTCCCTCCCCAAGGGGAGGAAGAGCAATCTGTAGTGAACTGTCTCCTATGGGTCTGCTAAGGAATGACAATATTAATGTAGACTGCAGAGTTGGCAATCTGTACCAGCGGAGTACTGGAGATGCTGCTCAGCTGGACAGAAAGTAAATAGGTGAATCCTTGGGCTGATGGTAGATGACAGCGCCCCCAGGAGGGAGTCCCGAGAGGGACCACCGGCTAGGCTGGAGTATGGGGACAGACACAGATAGTTATTTATTAGATAAGCAGTATAACTACCAGAGGTGGCAGTAGTGAGCTGGTATGCCTGGCAGGGCTGAAGTCCCTCAGATACTGGAACTACGATTCCCAGGTTGCTGAGCTGCAAAGAGACTGTAGATAATGAATAGACAGGATATGCAGTTATACATAGCCAGTACTAGATGATAACTCACATAAGGTCTAGAGATAGCTCAGTAGCTGGAAAGGGTTAGGCCCTTGAGGAGGGAGTACCTGGTTCCAGGGAAGCTCTGAGAGAGCGGTGGTCACTCACACTAATCTGTATCTGGAATAGCTTCTAGTCAATAGAGAATCTTCAGAGTGTTCAGGAACATAGGCCCTCGAGGAGTGAGTGCCAGTTCCTATATACCATCTGAAATAGTAACTCACAATGTCTGTAGATGCAATAGCCTCTGGACAAGGAGAATCTTCAGAGTGTTCAAGAACATAGGTCCTCAAGGAGAGAGTACCGGTTCCTATCTGTAGTCTGAAATAATAACTCACAATGTCCGTCTCTTGCGATCGCTTCCAGGCAATGGAGAGTCTTCAGAGGGATTAGGAACATGGGCCCTCGAGAAGCGAGTACCAGTTTCTTTCTGTAATCTGAAATAGAGAAAGAGAATGAGGCCCCCGAGGAGCAGGTACCCCTGGTAGGTCCGGAGAGGCAATGCTGCAAGAGTGAAGCAGGTCCAAAGGAATCCCGCAAACAATCCTTAGGATGCAAGGTAGTCTTTGGACAGCTGGAGCTAGTCCAATCGGAGTCCTTGCTAACTCAATCTGTTAGCAAAAGTAAAGACCTTTTATGTTGGAAGCGGATGACGTCAATACAGAGGGATGCCCCTGAGGATCGCACCCTTGCTGGTACATACTTCGGAGCGAGCGTGCGCCCTATGTCATCAGGAACATGGCGGACCTGCAGCGTCGAGCCGGCCCGGGGATGCCGTGGAGAAGTGGCATGGAAATGCCGCAGCATCAAGCCGTCCATCAGGCACGGAGGTAGTCACCACACAGGTGGGGAGGGTGGAGCGAGGGCGAAAGCAGCCATGAATGCAACAATACATTTCAAACTAAATAAATAAATGCCCTTGATAAACCATCTTGGGGGTCTTGCTGACAATCTAACTGCCATGTCCCATATATACCACTTTGGGAGTCTTACTGCCATTCTAATTAGCTGCCATGGGCTAGATATACCAGCTTGGGGGTCTTGCTGTGACTCTGCTGAGCTGTCAAGCCACAGATGTACCACCTTCTTGGTTCTTGCTAATACTCTACCTAGCTGCCATGCCCCAGATATAACACCCTTGTTGTCTTGCTGACACTCTGTCTAGCTGCTCTGCCCCTGATGAACCAACTTGGGGGAATTGTTGACATTTAGACTACCAACCCTGGCCCTCATGTACCACCTTTGGGAGCCTTGCTACAGCTTTGCATAACTGCCATGCCCCAGATGTACCACCTTGCAAGTGGGTGCTGTCAGTCTGCCTAGCTGATATGCCCTGATAAACCACCTTGGTGGTCTTGCTGCCACGCTGCATAGCTGTCATGCTCCTGATAAAAAAACCTTGGGGGTCTTGCTTACACTCTAACTGCATTACCTCAGACGTAGCACATTGGGAGTCTTTTTGACACTTTTCCTAACTGCTATGCCTAGATGTACCACCTTTGGTGTCTCTGACATTCTGCCTACCAACAATGCTGATTACCACCTTGGGTATCTTGCTGTCACTATATCTAACTGCCATGCCCTAGATGTAAAAAATTGGGGTTTTGCTGCTAGTATGCCTACCTGCCATGTGCTTGAATTACCACCATATGGGTTCAGCAGTCATTATGTAGAACTGCTGTGCACCAGATATTCCACTTTGGGGTCTCGATGCTACTATGCCTACCTGACATGCCTCTGATGTACTACCTTGGGAGTTTTGCTGTTACTATGCCTTCCTGCCATTCCAATGATGAATCACTTTAGGGATCTTGCTACCTCTATGCCTACATGCCATGTCCCTGATATATCCCCTTAGGGGTCTTGCTGCCACCTCTAGCTGCCATGCCCCAGATTTAGCACCTTGGTGGTCTTGTTGCCCCTATGCTTTCCTGCCATGACTCTGATGTACCACATTAGGGTTCTTGCTGCTACAATACCTACCTGACATGCCCCTTATAGAGCTCTTTGAAGTCTTGCTGCCACTAAATCTATCTGCATTGCCCCTATTGTACCAGTTTAGTAGTCTTGCTGCCATTATCTCTAACTGCCATTCCCCTGATATACATGTTGAGACATTTGGTGCTTCCATCTTGCTGTTTGGATCCCAGTCTAGTTCTTCCATCCTTTCTTTTTTATACTAGGGTGTTTTGTCCCCAAAATAAAAATATGAAAAAGAAAAATATGCAAGGTTCTTGTCCAAACCCACCTCTTTTCTGACTTCCTGTCTTGCTGTCTAGGCCTGTTTAAGCCTTTGTGCTTTTTGCAATTGACTGTACTCTATGCCTTGGCTGTTTTAACACATTTATGCTGTTTGTGATTCCCTGTACTATGTGTTAGGTTCAGCACTTTTCAGCATGTATTAGCTCTATAATTTCTACAGCAATCCAAGCAATAAATGGAACCATAACTGATTTAATGAGCCATTATTAGTTGTACGAGACATGTGTACTTAATGCTCAATATATGACTCAATATTTATTCTTTACAGAAGCATGTGCTACTGGTAGGATATGCCAAGCTTCCAACTGGAACAGTTACCCTATACTGCTACAGGTTTCTATACAATGAATGGGGGCCAACCTCTGTTTTCTGGTGGAAGGGAAGGCCTCAGCATAGCTGTGAACAAAAATGGAGGCCTTCACTGTCTTTCCCAGTTTGGAGAGTGGTGTCAGGCTTGCCAGTATTATCTTCCTCCTCCACCTTTTCACTGGAAGCTGATGCTTCTGACTAGTGGTATAAAATTCTCTTTAAGCACTAGGGGAGTCCATATTCAGTAGGACATTTAGTGGACAAGTTATCCAGCTACAGTTAGCTGGATAACTTGCCCTATATATTCAGCAGTAGAAACGTCCTGCTGAATATACCAGCCTAAAGTTATCTGGCTACATATAGCCAGATATCAAAAAAACCTATCTGCTATGTTTGAATATAATTGGGTAGGATTTTAGTTATTTGGTCTTGTGTGGCCAGATAACATGCCACTTAACTGGATATCTTGAAACGATATCTGGCTAAGTAGCATTGTCATTATCAAAACCGAAGATTCTGAAGCAGGTCTAAAGTTATCCAGCTAACTTACCCAGATTTACTCAATTTCTGGCTAGGTTAGCTGCATGTCTCAGTCACTCTCAGGAATGCCCTCAAAACACCCCTTTTTATCCAGCTATATTCTAGCCAGGCAATTAGTTACCAGGCTAAAATTTAGCCAGATAATGGCTGAATATAACTTGGTAATGGCTTTTGAATATCTACCCCTAGCTGTTCAATATTCTGTGATTTAATCCTAAAATCCTTGCATTGTCTACCAGTCAAATTTCAAATATTTTATAAGATTCTTGTTATGATTCACAACACTTTAAGTGATGACACAACATTTTGCATTAATTCACATTGGAAAATTCATCATATAGTGAGAAGCCTGTGGTCAGAAGGACAATGCTTTATGACATCCCTAATCAATGCTTGTTTAGGCTCACTTACACATGTGACAAATTGTTTTGGGTTGCTGGGGCAATCTTGTGGAATAAGTTGCCTATATATATAAGCAAACCTGCTGTAAGACATTTAAGAAACAACTGAAGACACATTTGTTTGAACTGGTCTTTTATTCAGTTTGATATGGTTCTGTTTGCCTATGTAGTTTTACAGTGTAATATGTAGAAGCAATTGGAAATTGCACTGGTTTTGTATGTTATTTGTATTGTTTTTATTTGTTTGTATCATAGGAATGTTTCTTTGAAAACCACTTAGGACACTGGATAATACTGCCTACAAATTTTAAAACAGGTAAATAAATACATCTGGAAAACTATTATTTTCAATTAGTTATTACAAATACTGCCTCCATTACCTATAAAACAATAATAATGGAGGTGTGTGGTCCTAGATTTGGGAGCTAAACCTTTGCTGCCCCTGAATTATCTAAGCTATCAAAAGCTAAATACTGGATGAATCCAATGGTTTTAAAAACTGTAAGGAAAGGGCATCTGGAAAAAATATGAGGGCATGAAACAGTTAAAGATAACTGAGCAAAGTGTGTTTAAAGTATCAAATTGCCAAGGCAAGACCAAGTGTCATAAGTATTGTAAAGGAAGGGAATTTTGAAAGTACATTGTAGACAAACAGAGCAGAGTAGGAACCACCCAAAGGTATCGAGTAACTTGGAGTAGCATCAGCAGTGCTGGCAATTAAAATCACAAAGGGTAGGTGCAGAGTAATGCAGCAATAAGAATGGCAGTAAGGATCCACGATAAACAGTGAAAGTTGAGGCAGGAAGGAAAATTGTATCAAAAGCCCAAGGCACCAAGAGCGTAAAAGATATACCAGGAATGCCATGAAGGACTCGAGTCCATGAGTGGTACAGCAAGTGTGCAAGATATCAGATTGCCAGAGCAATCTGGCAAGTACCATAAAGGAGGGGAATTTGAAAAGAATGTCTGAGACAGATGGAGCAGAGGCAGAACCACCCAAAACATAGAGGCATTAAAACATTAAAAATATAGCATATGGCAGAGTATCTCAAACTGTACAGAGGTTTGAAAACCCTCAAGGAGTGGAGTGAGGGCAAGGTATCACAAACAGCACAGAAACATCAAAACTCCAGAGTGCAGGCAGGGATAACAAACAGCACAGAGGCATTAAACCCCCAGGCATAGAGTAAAGTTGGGGTATCACAAACAGCATAGAAGCATGGAAACCCCCAAGGTGCAGAGTGCAGACAGGATATCACAAGCAACACAGAAGTATCAAAATCCACAAGGTGCAGAATACTGGCAGGAATCACAAACAGCACATAGGCATGAAAAGCCACAAAGCATCCTGAAAGGTGAAAAGAGAATCAAACATATATGTATAAAGATCTTAAATCAGTGAAGGCAGCAAAGGCAGCACCAGCAGTGGCATATGGTTCCCCAAAGTAGAGCAACAGCAATACTCTCAAGATGTAATGTCAAGGGCATAGCAGCTAGACAGTGTGGCAGCAAGATCCTCAAAGTGTAGCATCAGGGGCATGGCAGTTAGGTAGAGTTACATAAAATCCCCAAGGTGCATTTAGTCATCTTGTCATGAACATGGACATTTTGGAAATCAAGCAAAGGCAGATTGATTTTCAAAAAGACCCACTTTTTCCTATCAACTCTAGCACCAACTTTAAATGATGAAGGCACATGAATGTCCCAGCCATTAAGAAAACAAATTAACTGGACATACTGATTAGTGGATTTAAAGATAATGCTGAGCCACCTTGGGAATGTCTGTCAGACCATGGATATGTGTACCCAGTTTGATAGCAGGTCTTTGGCTATGTCCTTGATGGACTCTATCAACTAAAATGACTACAGTGTCACAAAAGTTTCTGCAGGGGGGTCTCTTTTCATGGGGTGGGAGAAGAGTTTCTGTTACCAGCTGCTTTAGTTATATCCTGTGTAAGGAAAGATGGTTCTTTGGGGGCAATGTGGCTGTGGCATATTGAGGGGGAGGAAGTAATAGCTGAAAGGGTGATGCTAGTGCTTGCAGTGCCTTTGCCACTCCTGTTTACATACCCTAGCCACCAGTGTCTCCTTAATGTAAGTGAGATACTGGAACTGAAGGCTAAATAGTCTCACTTACATGAAGGAGACACTGCTAGAAAATATGTAACCACTTTTTTCTGTCAGAGGTTTCAGTCTCACTTGCATCTGCTGCTTCAAGGATCCCACAAACTGTGATACCTCTGCTTTCTTTCCTTCTTGCTCTCTGACACTCTTTAATTTTTTCTTCAGAGTATGTACTAAGGGAATGACTCCACCCAATGTGACACTATTGGAACTCAGATCCTCCATGATATCCTTGAA
This sequence comes from Rhinatrema bivittatum, assembly GCF_901001135.1. Lineage (NCBI taxonomy): Eukaryota > Metazoa > Chordata > Amphibia > Gymnophiona > Rhinatrematidae > Rhinatrema > Rhinatrema bivittatum. The sequence continues at coordinate 82,142,918 of NC_042617.1, read as the reverse complement.
GGGCCTTAGGATTTGTACCAGTTGCCTCTTCACTACCAAATCATGGTTCCCCAGTCGATGATCCACAATATAGTTTTGTTTTTTTGTTTTTTAACTTTGATTGTTTTAATTGATTATTTCATTTTATGATTGTTTGGAATTTTATGATGATGTAACCCGCTCAGCATGACTATTTCACTATGGGCAGGATGCAAGTGTAATAAATTAAAATAAATAAATAAATAAATATATGTTTCCATTTCCAGACACAAGTAATGAAGGGGTGTCTTCTGCTCCACTAAACTCGTCAGCATCAGAAAGGTGGAAGTCTACTGGTCCAACATCTTGAATCAGATGCTTGTGTGACATTCCAATTTCTTCCTGCGCCTCACAGAGAAACTGTCAACACGTCACACTATGAAGGAAATGCCCTATTATTTTCCTGTACCTCTTTGTCAGATTCTTCAGAACTGGAATTATGTGAACCTTGGGCCCAAGTCCCAGGTATACCTCACTGCCAAATGCAGCAAGTGCGAAAAGCAGTGGATCCCCTAATCTCCCCTATCATCCACTGACCTTATCATATTTCCACAACTGTCTTCACAAAAAATAAAAAAATAAATAAAACAACAACATTCCTACCTCTCTGGACTAGCTGCCAGCCCTCTACAAAATTCATATGGCTGTTAGGATACTCCATGAGGTATGGGTGCTATCCATCACTTGGGTGTGCAGTATACCACACCTGTACCCTGATGTTCGGTCCCTGTTAGTGCTGATGACTTCTTCTGCATCAGCCAACTCCCACCAATTTGCCATCAAGGACAGGTAGGTGTGCATAGCATTCACATTGGCACAAATGTCACTGGTGAAATGCACACTATTTTTATTTATTATTTATTAAAAATATATTTTTTCCGCTTATAACTATAAATCGTGCTAAGCGGATTACATTGTACACCACTCCCCTCTGCCTTGTTCAGCTGTACCTGCATGTATCTACAGCACATATTATAAAGGGTTGATATAACCTGCCTACTAAACATACGAATAGTTCTGGAGGTCACTTTGTAAATTGGGGTCTAAGAGGTGCAGCAGATACTTAAAACCCAGGTTCTTCACTGCAGACACATGGCAGAAGGCTGCATCCCTGTTACCGGACTGGTGGAAGGGACTGTGGAGTCAGCTTGGGGAAAAGTCTTCCCTTTTTTATCCCTATTGCTACAGCTCTCATCACCATCAGTATCATCTATCTCCTCCACCTCCTCACTGGAAGCTAAGATGCTACTGAATTTAGCTTCCAAATTCTCTTCTACAAATTCTCTTATGGTTCATGGAATCCCAGACATGATTCTTTCTCAGAATCAGTTTTTGAACATTTTGCCTCCATTTCCTCAGAAGCAGTAATTATTTAGGAGCACACCGCTGGTTTTGGCTGATGCTATTTTGCTGTCCCTGTCATTACCCCTGCCCTAATTCCAACTTCAGATGGCTGTCCTATCTATTTCCCCTGCACCAAAGCAAGAGGGAGAGGAACAGGTGATAGTATCTAGGGATGTGGATCGTGTGATCGATCATCTTAACGATCGATTTTGGCTGGGGGGGAGGGAAATCTGATCGTCATGGGTCTTTTTGTTAAAAAATCGTAAATCGGGGGAGGGCAGGAAAACCGGCACACCAAAATAACCCTAAAATCCACCCCAACCCTTTAAAACAATCCCCCACCCTCCCGAACCCCCCCCCCAAAATGTTTTAAATTACCTGGGGTCCAGTGGGGGGGGTCCCAGCGCAATCTCCCGCTCTCGGGCCACGGCTGCGTTAAGAGAAATGGCGCCGGTGGCCCTTTGCCCTTATCATGTGACAGGGCAAAGGTAGCGCCGGCGCCATTTTGGTTCCTGGCTCCCGACGTCACGCGTGCAGGAGATCGCTCCCGGACCCCCGCTGGACCCCCAGGGACTTTTGGCCAGCTTGGGGGGGCCTCCTGACCCCCACAAGACTTGCCAAAAGTCCAGCGGGGGTCCGGGGGCGACCTCCTGCATGCGGGCCGTATTGCCAATATTCAAAATGGCGCCGGCGCTACTTTTGCCCTCACTATGTCATACGGGTGACCGTCGCCCGTGTGACATAGTGAGGGCAAAGGTAGCGCCGGTGCCCCCCCTCCCCCGATTTACGATTTTTTGACGATAAATCGGGGGAATTGTTATTGTATCGCGGCTCTAACGATTTTGACGATTTAAAATATATCTGATGATTTTTTTAAATCGTCAAAAAACGATTCACATACCTACCTAATATAACAATGACATATTATGAGACACTACAGGATCATATATCTGTGTACCCTGTGGTATTTATGCAACCACTTTCAACATTATACCTGGCTTTCGCCTATTTTTAATTATTAATATTAAGCTTAAACACAGAAATATGTCCGTATATCATAGACTAAATCTCTTAAACTTGTCTTCCTATGGCAGTCTTCACTGTGTACAACTCCTCACATCTGGTGGGCAGTGCTCCATTTATCACTGTAGTGTGACCCCGACTACAGGCCCTTGTTTCTCTGATGTCAGCTTCCTCAGGGGGATAGTGACCACAGTTACATTTATAATCCAATTTATCCTCGAATTCTCCGCAAACATATTCAGTACACTTGCCACTTGATTTACTCCAATATCTGGATGGCTTGGAACTCTCCCAAACCAGCTTGTCCTTACGCAAAGGCGATTATCTGTGCGTGCTTTATAACCAAGATCTGATCAATATGTTCGGTACCCCGAGCAGTGCAGGCCTGCCGGCTTATACATAAGATTCAAGAAGCTGTTATAGTCCATGTGAATCGGGACTTTAAAAATGTCTTTAAAATGTCCTTCAAATCGGGCCGTCGGCTGCCAGTATTCAAAATGGCGCCGATAGCCTTTGCCCTTAATATGTCACAGGAGCTATCAGCGTCATTTTGAATAACGGCAGCCGACAGCCCAAGTGAGAAGATCGCTCCAGGACCCCCGCTGAACCACCAGTGACTTTTGGCAAGTCTTTGGGGGGTTAGGAGGGTGGGGGTTTATTTGTTAGTGATACTTTGTATTCATCATTCGTTTCGTGATCCCCCTCGAATACAACGAATATGGCATATATGTTGTGGATTGCCAATACATTGCAAATGAATGCACACCCCTACAAGGCACCAAGAGGGGCAAGGTGGTACCAGGAGTGTCATGAAAGCAGTTCAGAAAGTGTGCAAAGATTTGGATTGCCAGTGCAAGACCAAAGATTGGCAAGTAATAGGGATGGGAATTTGGAAATAACTTCAAGGATGGAGCAGAGGAGAAACCACAAAAAAGTCACAAGAATGACTTGGAGCAGTAGCAGCAGTGGTGTTGGTGATTAAATTCTCAAACAGTAGATGCAGAGGAATGAAACAAGAAGAGTGGCACTGCTCAGCAAGCAGAGTTAGAATGCTTGGCAGTGGCACAGATTGTATACTGATTGTCTATGCTCAGTGGAAACACTGAGAGGAGAGGATCACCTTGCTGGTGGCTGAAAGGAATCAGTAAGTTTTTGCTTGGGACATTGACATTGACTTTTTTAAAAGTATTGGGGCAAAGTTAACTATTTGGGAATAGTATTTAGTGTGTTTGTGTGTTTGTGCCTTTAATAGTCAGGCAGTGAATAAACAAGTTAGACTGTTTGCATTTTTAAATAGTCAGTCAATAAGGTAGCAGTAGGTAGTGTGTTTATTTTTTAAAAGTCTGCAGAACTAAGTGTTCTCCAGACTTTTAAAGAGCTGAGTGTTTTATTTAATAATAACTGAGTGCATTGTATTGAAAAACAAAACCAAAAAACCACAAAAAAAAAAAAAAACCCACAAAAAAGTAGCCAGAAGCTAGAAATAAGCTAGGAGCAGTATATACCAAAGTAAAAAAGTTCAGTTACTCCCCTTGGAAAGGTGTTGAGTAGTGTGATGAGGTTTGAATAGGGAACAACATTTGTTAATCAAGGGAGCTGTGAGTCACTCAGGCTGACTAACTAAAGTTAGACTGTTTGTATTTCCCAACCCACCCACCCCAAGCTCATCCCTTAATTTATAGGCAGGTGCCACTTGCACAAAAAAAAACAAAAAACCATCAACAAAAAATTTATTGAGAATTCGATCAGACCCCAGTAGGCCACTACCAGACATATAGTGAATTCACAAAAACATTTAAAGGAACTTAGACACATTCCTACTCCCATAGCAACCTAAAACTTAACTAGGAACTGATCAAAATTGAGATGAAGGCAGCAGTCCAGCAGCAAGAGGGGGGCTTCCCAGTCTTTTGCATCGAGTGTCACATGTATGATTTTTTACCCACTGGTGAGAAGTTGTACATGTGCATGCGATGCAAAGAGCTCCTGGCTCTCAGAGAACGAGTCCGATCTCTGGAGGCTAGAGTGGCAGACCTGGAGGAGCTGAGGGAGACAGAGAGGTATATAGATGAGACCTTCAGGGACATAGTAGTCAAGTCCCAACTTCAGACTGGCAGCCCTGGTGCTGCCTTGGAGGAAGAAGGTCTCATAATGGGAGAGCACCAACCAGGTGTAGCAGGAAAGGATCCTGTAGCAAGGACCTGATCTCTAGGTGATGCATTGTCCTTTCGCACTGAGGATATCTCCCCAAGGCCTACTGCCCAGGAGGGAAGGGTTAGGTCGGCCATCATAGTTGGTGATTCGATTATTAGGAATGTAGATAGCTGGGTGGCGGGTGGGCGTGAGGATCGCCTGGTAACATGCCTACCTGGTGTGAAGGTGGCGGATCTCACGCGTCACCTAGATAGGATTTTAGACAGTGCTGGGGAGGAGCCGGCTGTCGTGGTACACGTGGGCACCAACGACATAGGAAAATGTGGGAGGGAGGTTCTGGAAGCCAAATTTAGGCTCTTAGGTAGAAAGATTAGATCCAGAACCTCCAAGGTAGCATTCTCTGAAATGCTCCCTGTTCCACGCGCAGGTCACCAGAGGCAGGCAGAGCTCCGGAGTCTCAATGCGTGGATGAGACAATGGTGCAAGGAAGAGGGATTCAGTTTTGTTAGGAACTGGGGAACCTTTTGGGGAAGGGGGTGTCTCTTCCGAAGGGATGGGCTCCACCTTAACCAGGGTGGAACCAGACTGCTGGCGCTAACCTTTAAAAAGGAGATAGAGCAGCTTTTAAACTAGAACAAAGGGGAAAGCCGACAGTCGCTCAGCAGCGCATGGTTCGGAGAGAGGTATCTTTAAAGGATACTAATGATGCATTAGAATTAGGGCATCCCGACAGTGAGGTTCCAATAATTAGAAAAGTAGTCCAAGTGCCTGTAACTAAAAACTCACCTGAGCTAAAAAATTCTAACTTATCCCTATCAATTAAAAAGCAGAATAAAAATACAAACAAAAAACAAACTTTGAAATGTTTGTATACTAATGCCAGAAGTCTAAGAAGTAAGATGGGAGAATTAGAATGTATAGCAGTAAATGATGACATAGACTTAATTGGCATCTCAGAGACATGGTGGAAAGAGGATAACCAATGGGACAGTGCTATACCGGGGTACAAATTATATCGCAATGACAGAGAGGAGCACTCGGGAGGAGGTGTGGCGCTTTATGTCCGGGATGGCATAGAGTCCAACAGGATAAACATCCTGCATGAGACTAAATACAAAATTGAGTCTTTATGGGTCGAAATCCCTTGTGTATCAGGGAAGACTACAGTGATAGGGGTATACTACCGTCCACCTGGTCAAGATGGTGAGATGGACAGTGAAATGCTAAGAGAAATTAGGGAAGCTAACCAAATTGGTAGAGCAGTAATAATGGGAGACTTCAATTATCCAAATATAGACTGGGTAAATGTATCATCGGGTCACGCTAGAGAGATAACGTTCCTGGATGGAATAAACGATAGCTTTATGGAGCAATTGGTTCAGGAACCGACGAGAGAGGGAGCAATTTTAGATCTAATTCTCAGTGGAGCACAGGACTTGGTGAGAGAGGTAATGGTGGTAGGGCCGCTTGGCAATAGTGATCATAATATGATCAAATTTGATTTAATGACTGGAAAAGGAACAGTGTGCAAATCCAAGGCTCTCGTGCTAAACTTTCAAAAGGGAAACTTTGATAAAATGAGAAAAATTGTTAGAAAAAAACTGAAAGGAGCAGCTACAAAAGTAAAAAATGTCCAAGAGGCGTGGTCATTGTTAAAAAATACCATTCTAGAAGCACAGTCCAGATGTATTCCACACATTAAGAAAGGTGGAAAGAAGGCAAAACAATTACCGACATGGTTAAAAGGGGAGGTGAAAGAAGCTATTTTAGCCAAAAGATCTTCATTTAAAAATTGGAAGAAGGATCCAACAGAAGAAAATAGGATAAAGCATAAACATTGGCAAGTTAAATGTAAGACATTGATAAGACAGGCTAAGAGAGAATTTGAAAAGAAGTTAGCTGTAGAGGCAAAAACTCACAGTAAAAACTTTTTTAAATATATCCGAAGCAGAAAGCCTGTGAGGGAGTCAGTTGGACCGTTAGATGATCAAGGGGTTAAAGGGGCACTTAGAGAAGATAAGGCCATCGCGGAAAGATTAAATGATTTCTTTGCTTCGGTGTTTACTGAAGAGGATGTTGGGGAGGTACCCGTCATGGAGAAGGTTTTCATAGGTAATGATTCAGATGGACTGAATCAAATCACGGTGAACCTAGAAGATGTGGTAGGCCTGATTGACAAACTGAAGAGTAGTAAATCACCTGGACCGGATGGTATACACCCCAGAGTTCTGAAGGAACTAAAAAATGAAATTTCAGACCTATTAGTAAAACTTTGTAACCTATCATTAAAATCATCCATTGTACCTGAAGACTGGAGGATAGCAAATGTAACCCCAATATTTAAAAAGGGCTCCAGGGGCGATCCGGGAAACTACAGACCGGTTAGCCTGACTTCAGTGCCAGGAAAAATAGTGGAAAGTGTTCTAAACATCAAAATCACAGAACATATAGAAAGACATGGTTTAATGGAACAAAGTCAGCATGGCTTTACCCAGGGCAAGTCTTGCCTCACAAATCTGCTTCACTTTTTTGAAGGAGTTAATAAACATGTGGATAAAGGTGAACCGGTAGATATAGTATACTTGGATTTTCAGAAGGCGTTTGACAAAGTTCCTCATGAGAGGCTTCTAGGAAAAGTAAAAAGTCATGGGATAGGTGGCGATGTCCTTTCGTGGATTGCAAACTGGCTAAAAGACAGGAAACAGAGAGTAGGATTAAATGGGCAATTTTCTCAATGGAAGGGAGTGGACAGTGGAGTGCCTCAGGGATCTGTATTGGGACCCTTACTGTTCAATATATTTATAAATGATCTGGAAAGAAATACTACGAGTGAGATAATCAAATTTGCAGATGACACAAAATTGTTCAGAGTAGTTAAATCACAAGCAGATTGTGATAAATTGCAGGAAGACCTTGTGAGACTGGAAAATTGGGCATCCAAATGGCAGATGAAATTTAATGTGGATAAGTGCAAGGTGATGCATATAGGGAAAAATAACCCATGCTATAATTACACGATGTTGGGTTCCATATTAGGTGCTACAACCCAAGAAAGAGATCTAGGTGTCATAGTGGATAACACATTGAAATCGTCGGTTCAGTGTGCTGCGGCAGTCAAAAAAGTAAACAGAATGTTGGGAATTATTAGAAAAGGAATGATGAATAAAACGGAAAATGTCATAATGCCTCTGTATCGCTCCATGGTGAGACCACACCTTGAATACTGTGTACAATTCTGGTCGCCGCATCTCAAAAAAGATATAATTGCGATGGAGAAGGTACAGAGAAGGGCTACCAAAATGATAAGGGGAATGGAACAACTCCCCTATGAGGAAAGACTAAAGAGGTTAGGACTTTTCACCTTGGAGAAGAAACGACTGAGGGGGGATATGATATAGGTGTTTAAAATCATGAGAGGTCTAGAACGGGTAGATATGAATCGGTTATTTACTCTTTCGGATAGTAGAAAGACTAGGGGACACTCCATGAAGTTAGCATGGGGCACATTTAAAACTAATCGGAGAAAGTTCTTTTTTACTCAACGCACAATTAAACTCTGGAATTTGTTGCCAGAGAATGTGGTTCGTGCAGTTAGTATAGCTGTGTTTAAAAAAGGATTGGATAAGTTCTTGGAGGGGAAGTCCATTACCTGCTATTAAGTTCACTTAGAGAATAGCCACTGCCATTAGCAATGGTTACATGGAATAGACTTAGTTTTTGGGTACTTGCCAGGTTCTTATGGCCTGGATTGGCCACTGTTGGAAACAGGATGCTGGGCTTGATGGACCCTTGGTCTGACCCAGTATGGCATTTTCTTATGTTCTTATGTTCTTATGTTCTTAATTATTTACACACTAATTTCAAGTTAAAATTCATGAATGCCCATGCCCTTTCCACACAACTCCCATGTCATGCCCCTTTGGAACTTTTCATTTGTGTGCATAGAGGGAGATACGGGCAGCTTTTAGAAACCAGTTGGCATGCGCCATTCCGACTTCTGTGCGCATCTCCCGGCTTTGGCACATGCCAGGCTTTTAAAATTCACCATCATATTATTAAATTGCCTGGTTGTTGCTGTGGGGAAGTTGCTCTTTTTAACCAAAAACCCCAATCCCAAATATAGCCTAGGCAAAGCTACTGAACTAATTATAATAATACTGCTTCCTTAGCTCACCACAGTCTCCTGTCTGTTGCTTTCTTAGCCAGTGGTTCAAAATCCATTCGTGGGGCCCTGACATATAAAAACCATTATAACACTCCCACCCCTCCCTCTCCTCCCCCCCCTCCCCACAGGCCTATTCTGGCTATTTTAACAGAGCACTTGATAATTAGGATGATGATGGACAAATGTATATGCTAAAATATACAATATTCTGCAAGTCCAGATTTATGAAGGTGTTCTCCTATTTTGTATGCAGGAAAAAAGCATGCCAATAATGTGCCATGTTTGCAAAAGAATAGCTTAACTGAAAGTCAGTTTATTTATTAAATTTTATTGATAACTAGCTGTACCCGGCCACACGTTGCTGTGGCTCAGTCTGGTTAAATGGAAAAGAAAGAAAAGAGAAAGTGCACGTTTCTAATATATTTAATTTCACAATGCTTGTGGGTATACAATATTTTTTGTTGTTCCATTGTCTGTGCAGATATAGAGATTGTCTGGTTTGCCGACTCTAGAACACGCAACATATAATTGTCCATGTGAGAAGCAGTCCGTGTCTAGATGTTAACCACATAATTCTAGAACTAAAAAAGAATGAAAAAAGAAAAAAAAATTATACTCAGTAAATGAACGGTATGGTAAACGACACAGCTCAATTCAATGCAATGTCACACGAAATAATTAAATGAAAATGAAACAAATCAAAATCTATGAAAATTCAATTTAACAATGCAATCGGAAACATTGAAATGGAATCGTAAAATATTTAGGACAAGACGTTAAGCCCGTTAAAACGGGCGAGATTTTTGTCCCCTCTCCTCTTACGTCTTTGCTCTGCTCCATTCATCCCCCCCCCCCCCCCCCAGCACCACGAAGGGCCAGAGGTGGTGGTGGTGGTAGGAGCTGCAGCAGTGGCCGAGGGGGATCTCGCGAGGCGTAATGGTCCTGCCATCCCAACTCCCTCCCCCCTTCCCCGGTGGCAGAGGGACAGGCTCAGACCCCTTTCACTCTATCATTACAGGCCCCAACTCCTTTGCTCTCCCATTCCCCTCTACACTCAACCCCTTCCACTCTAACCTATAAGTGGAGAGCTGGGGGGGGGGAGGAGTAGAGACTCTCTCTCTCATATAGCCCCCTACATAGGCTTCCTCTCTCTCTCTCTCTCTCTTGCACATACACTCTCCCTCTGTCCCTCACACATGCTTGCCCAATCCCTCTCACACACATACATAATCCCTCACGTAGTCTCCCTCGCTCTCTGGCACTCACACTCGACTTCAGCGCACATTAACACACTTCTCTCTCACACAGTTAAAACGGGTGATATTTTTGTCCCCTCTCCATCTAAGTCTTTGCCCTGTCACATTTTGGGGGGGTTCGAGAGGGTGGGGGATTTGTTTTAAAGTTTCGGGGTGGGTTTTAGGGTTGTTTTGGTATGCCGGTTTTCCCGCCCTCCCCCGATTTACGATTTTTAACGATTTAAAAACAAAACAAAACACGACGATCAGATTTCCCTCCCCCCCCAGCCAAAATCGATCATTAAGACAATCGATTACACGATTCACATCCCTAATATTAGGACTAATGGCAGGTTATTTCATGGTATCCTAAATTTGTTTTAATGGTATGAATGTGTGAGTGTATGATACATTTTAGGACACATTTGTTGAATTATTTAAAATTGTTATGATAATAAACATCAAATCTTTCTCTTAAAATATATGTGTGGGTCAGAGGATTTCCAGCACTCCAGGTAGGCCAAAAAGTAACTTAGGAGAAAACTCCAACCTCTCTCTCTAACTTCCAACTCAGACTGCCCCTAGAACCCTTTGCGGAGCTCTGCTAAAAATTCTCCTGCAGGGGATATCCATTTCAGCCCAGCCACTGGGAAGGCTGTCACAAAATGGATCCTCCTAATTCCGTTCTCTAATTGCACTGCAAGGCTATTACCAGGACTTAATAGTAACCCAAAACGTTGCCCAGGTTACACAGAGAATGTCATAATGCCTCTGTATTGCTTCATGGTGACACTGCAACTTCAATACTATGTGCAATTCTGGTCAACACCTTTAAAAAGAAATAGTTGCACAAGAAAAAGTATAGAGAAGGTTGACTAAAATGATAAAGGGGATGGAGCTGTTAGATGAGCAAGGGGTTAAAGGGGCACTTAGGGAAGATAAGGCCATTGTAGTAAGACTAAACAAATTATTTGCTTCGGTGTTTACTGAAGAGGATGTTGGGGAGATACTCGTTCCAGAGACGGTTTTCAAGGGTGATGATTCAGATGAACTGAACAAAATTATGGTGAACCTGGAAGATGTAGTAGGCCAGATTGACAAACTGAAGAGTAGTAAATTATCTGGACTAGATGATATATACCCCAGGGTTCAGAAAGAACTAAAAAAAATGAAATTTCATATCTATTAGTAAAAATGTGTAACTTATCATTAAAATCGTCCATTGTACATGAAGACTGGAGTGTGGCCAAAGTAGCCCAATATTTAAAAAGGCTCCAGCAGAGATCTGGGAAACTATAGACTGGTGAGCCTGAATTCAGTGCTGGGAAACATTGTGGAAACTGTTATAAAGAATAAAATCACAGAACATTTAGATAGATATGATATAATGGGACACAGCCAGCATGGTTTTACCCAAGAGAAGTCTTGTCTCACAAATCTCCTACATTTTTATGAAGGGATAAATAAGCATGTGAACAAAGGTGAACCGGTAGATGTGGTGTATTAGAATTTTCAGAAGGTGCTCAACAAAGTCCCTCATAAGAGGTTTCTAAGAAAACTAAAAAGTCATGGGATAGGAGGCAATATCCTTTTGTGGATTGCAAACTGGTTAAAAGACAGGAAACAGAAAGTATAATTAAATGGTTTGTTTTCACAGTGGAAAAAGGAAAACCGTGGAGTGTCTCAAGGATTTGTACTAGGTCAAGTGCTTTTTAATATATTTATAAATGATCTGGCCAGATGAGTGAGGTGCTTAAATTTGTGGATGACACAAAATTTATGTAGAGTAAATTTCAAGTGGATTATGATAAATTGCATGAGGACCTTGTAAGACTGGAAGATTGGGCGTCCAAACAGCACATAACATTTAATGTGGACAATTGCAAGGTGATGCATATAGGGAAAACTAACCCTTGCTGTGGTTACACAATGTTAGGTTTCACATTAGGAGTTACCTCCCAGGAAAGAGATCTAGAAGTCATAGTGGACAATACATTGAAATCGTCGGCTCAGTGTACTGTGGCAGTCAAAAAGCAAACAGAATGTTAGGAATTATTAGGAAGAGAATGGCAAATAAAATGGTGGATTTCATAATGCATATATATCGCTCCATGGTGAGACCGCATCTTGAATACTATGTACAGTTCTGGTTGCCGCATCTCAAAAAAGATATAGTTGCACTGGAGAAAGTACAGAGAAGGGTGGCCAAAATGATAAAGGGGATGGAAAGACTGCCCTATGAGGAAAGGCTAAAGAGGTTAGGGCTGTTCAGCAAGGAGAAGACAGCTGAGGAAGGATATGATAGAGGTCTACAAAATCAGGAAAGGGCTTGAACCAGTAAATGTGAATTGGTTATTAGAGATGTTTGTTTTCAGCCTGCCGCAGGAAATTTCATATTTCCTGTGGTTCGGGGCTTTTAAATTCGGGGGGACCTGAATTTTCAATTAGTGCACACTAACGGGAGTTAGTGCACACTAAACCCGAAAAATAATTTTGGAAAAAACTCGTTTGGGTTTTGGGCTCCCCGAAACAGGACAAATTAGGCAATTTCATTGAAAATTCTTTTCCACTCAATGCATAATTAAGCTCTGGAATTCATTGCCCTAAGATATAGTTATGCCACTTAGTGTAACCTGGTTTAAAAAAGGTTTGGATAAGTTACTAGAGTAAAAGTCCATAAATTGCTATTAATCAATAAAGATTAGTAGCTTGGGATATATTCATTTAATGTTTGGGTACTTGCCTGGTACTTTTAACTTGGTTGGCCACTGTTGAACACAGGATACTGGGCTTGATGTAACCTTTGTCTGACCCAGTATGGCATGCTATTATTGAGCATGAGCAAGCAGACTGTTTCTCCAATAGCTACCAGACAGATGGAGCTCTCTGCCCTGCTGTTATGTTAAAAACTGTTATTTGTTTGTGAAAATGTAAGCAGCCCTTCATAGTTCCTGTTACTGTACTGGAATCCCACGGTTACTCTGCCTGTATATTAGAGCTTATAAATGTGCAAATCATTTTTATCAGTTGCTTGAGGAAGTTGAATCCCTGTAATTATTGTGATTGTCTTTGGAAAGATATTATATTTGAATATAATTTTGCATGTAAGAGATGAGCAGAGACCCTGTTTCTCCACTACTTAGGAGACAGATGGAGCCCTCTGCCCTGCTGTTATATTAAAAACTGTTATTTGTTTGTAACCCAGGACCTGAGATTGGGACCCAGAGCTGTCTGATCTTCTTGGAGACAGAGGTTTCCTTGGCTGAAGGCTGTTGCAGTGTGAATTCAGCTGACATCATCTCCCGCCCTTGAGCATTCAAACAGCTGCACAGCAGGACTCAAGCTGGGACATTGTTAGCAGTGTGAAGACTGTGCAAAGATTTGAGCTAGTTGCAAATGCATATTCAGTATTAGTTTGAAACCTTTGAGCAATTCTTCATGCATAAATCTCTACAGTATTCATGTGTTGTAGAATGAGCAGATTGACCAAGTTTCTGATTATTTAAGAAAGTTTAATGCTGTTATATGCTAATGAGGTGTGCAGTTTCATTTTTTTTCTGCTGGGTTAACAATTGAACTGCAGGTCTTTACAGCCTTAAACTTGCATAGTCTGACCATGGTAAATCCTATAGTAGTGTTGTACAATGGGGAAATTTGTATTGCATTTATATATTGAAAGGTTGCCATGGGCTTCAAGAGGAGGTGTGTCAGGGATTACAATGCATTAGAGAAGTGCTGCATGGAATTAGAAATGTGTTGCAGAAGGAAATTCAGGGAACTAGAGATATGCAGGGAAAGAGGTGCTGGGAATTAGAGACATCTTGAAGGAAATGCCTCCACGACAGCTTCAGCAACATGGAGCAAATCCCTGGCATTCACACTCCATTTAGATACCACTTCCTCGGGAAGTTCCCCTTGCTGATCCACTGCTACTGTGGATGCAGCCATCTCCCTGGCCCATAAGTGTGTACTACTCTGCCTTTCAATGCTGGCCCAGCTATTTCCTCAGCATCAATGACTCCCTGCTGTGATCCCTACCACCTCTGCTGCCAATCTGTCTCCCGATTGTCCCAAGACTTTTATATCTTAGGAACCACACTGGCCTCCAGGTCTTTTCGATAGCACTCTCCCCTTGTTCACAGGCATCTGTGAACATGGTCCATGAGGGTACATTCAGTTGTGACTGAACCCATCTTCAAGGAAGCACATGACTAGGTCAGCCAAAGCTGATAGTGCCCCTCCCTACCACCAAAAAAATAGAATGGCTGGCCATGAAAATCAAAACCTCTATCCACCGTACATATGTCTCTCTTCACAAATAAATATATGTACATTTACCTTCAAATGTCTTTGTATCAGAGTATTTCTTTGCTAGACTGCCTCATGCTGAGTCAGGGACAGTATCTCGTTCATTTCCAATTCTTTCATGTTGTCTGTTTACCAATCTGTGAGATGTGCATCTTCATGCCACTATAGCTGGCACCCTTTGCCCCTTCTTCATTCATTGGACTGTATGTACCAGCTAGGGTGCGAACCTTGGGGGCGTCCCACTGAGATGACATCATCCACTTCCAATATAAAAGGTCTCAGTATTTGCTAACAAATCGAGTTAGCAAGGATTCGTCCAAGCTATTCTGCCTCCTCGGACTTACCAGGGGTACCCAATCCTCGGGGATCTCGCTCTCTTATCTTTATTTCAGATTGCTGATAGGAACCGGTACTCGCTCCTCGAGGGCCCATGTTCCTGAACACTCTGAAGATTCTCTACTGCCTAAAAGCTAACGCAGATACAGACTCTTGTGAGTTACCACCACTCTCTCAGAGCTTTCCATGGAACCAGGTACTCGCTCCTCGAGGGCCTAACCCTTTCCAGCTACTGAGCTTCTTAAGACCTTATGTGAGTGTTGCCATCTAGTTCTGGCTATGAACACAGCATACCCTGTCTACTCACTATCTATAGTTTCTCTACAGCTCAACCCTGGGATCGCCTTGCCGGGCATATCTGCTCACTACTGCCACCTTTGGTGGTTCTACTAACCTGTCTAATAAAAGAATTATCTGTGTCTGTCTCCCTACCCAAGCCTAGCTGGTGGTCCCTCTCAGGATATCCTCCTGGGGGTGCAGTCATCTGCCATCGGCCCAAGGATCCACCTATCTACATTCCTCTACAGCTGAGTGTCCTCTCCAAGCACTCCGCTGGTACAGGGTGCAAACTCCTCCTTCCTCAGGAGCTGTAGCATAACAAGATTGCTACTCCCTAGCAAACCTAACAAGATTGCTAACTCCTCATGGGATCATAACAGATTGCTAACTCCTTCCTCCGTAGGAGTTAGTTTCGTACAGATTGCTAACTCTTCCCCCTCTTGAGGAGTAGAACCTAACAGATTGCTAACTCCTCCCTCCATGGGAGCTATAATCTAACAGATTGCTAACTCCTCCCTCTCCAGGAGTTGATCCATAACAGATAGCCAACTCCCATCTGCTTGCTCCTCCCACCAGACAGCAGATTCATAACAGATTGCTAACTCCAGTGGATCCGGCTTTATTTTGGAGAAGCAGTACTCCTGGGAATCCAGCTTAAGGTATGAGATGTCAGTACCCATGGACCCGGCACACCTCTCCACTTTGCAGGCTATACCGGGCCTGGCTCAACACATCTCAGAACAGCAAGAAACCTTGGAGAAACTTACTGCAGCATTCCATCAGCTTCACACACAGAAGATACAAGGCACAGCTTCTACTCAAGAAGGAGTAACTTTACTCAAGAGGAGGTAACTTTACTCAAGAGGAGGTAACTTTAAAGACTGCAGTTCCACTGGCTGCTCCTATTCGCTTCTCCGGAGAACTCCAGAAGACGCAGGGCTTTTTGAACCAATGCAGCATGCATTTTACTTTACAGCCTTCATTGTTTACCACGGCCCTCTCTAAATCCACCTACATCCTGTCATACTTGGGCCTTGTCGTGGGCATCTACCTTGTGGGAACACAAGGACCCTATTTTGCAGGACATAGAAGGATTTATGGACTTGTTTAAATCCGTTTTGATGACCCTGCTCATATGTCTGTTGCTGGGTTTGCTTTAGTGGACTTGAAGCAAGGCAACAGATCATTGGCTGAATTTGCCATAGAATTCAAGACTCTTGTAGCGGAACTTTACTGGGACCCCAGATGTCTCAAGACCCTCTTCTGCAGAGGCCTGGATACCCGCTTGAAAGATGAGCTGGTTGCACGCCAGACACCTGACTCGCTGGAAGAATTGATAGCCTTAGCTACTCGGATTGATTGTCGGCTCTGAGACAAGGTGAAGGAATTCCGGCCTAAGGTGTTAACTGGGTTGAATCAGGCCAGTACCCCTGCACCTCAGATGGGTCCAGCAATTCTTGCTGTTGACAAAGATGAACTGATGCAACTTGGTCATGGCCACTTGACCTCAAAGGAGAGAAGATTTCGGAAGAAACGCGGCCGGTGCATGTACTGTGGTCAGCCCAACCATGATGTCTCTGCATGCCCCCTTTTGTCCGGGAAACCGATGAACTTAAGCCCGGTGGGAAGATTGTTCTTGGGCCTGACTACATCCTCTCCTCCACTCTCTCTCCCAGTCTCCCTGTCCTATGGACCAGTCACAGTTCAGACTCCTGCCCTGGTGGACTCAGGGGCAGGAGGCAACTTCATTACTAGACGAATAGTGGAATACTTGAGGATCCCTCTCATCAAATTAAAAGATCCACTATTGTTGTCTTCCATTCATGGAGAGCCCTTGCTGGGCAACGTGACTTGTGAGACTGTGTCAGTTACGCTTTGCACCGGAGCACTCCATACGGAAATAATCTCCTTCTTTGTACTAGAAAAGGTCATGCACCCTATCGTCCTTGGGTTACCCTGGCTGCAAGTGCACCAACCCCAGTTTGACTGGGCATCCCTGGATCTCTCACGATGGGGCCCAGAATGTTATGGGAAATGCCTCAAAAAGGCCTCGTCTCTCATTTGTATGCCTATGACTCCAGCGATGGCAGGACTGCTGCCTGAATACGCATCTTTCAGGGATGTATTCTCCAAAGAAGCGGGTGATATTCTTCCTCCACATAGGTCTTATGACCGTGCCATAAGATTGAAGCCCAATTCAGAGCCACCGAAAGTACGGAGAATAAAACAATGTCTGGATACATTGAAGAAAATCTCCAGAAAGGGTTTATTCGACCATCAAAGTCGCCAGCCGGCGCAGGCTTTTTCTTTATGGGGAAGAAGGTCGGTACCCTACATCAGTGTATTGACTATCGAGGTTTAAATGAAATCATGATCAAAGACCGTTACCCCTTGCTGTTAATCTCAGAGCTGTTTGATAGGCTACAAGGGACCAAGATATTTTCTAAGCTTGACCTGAAGGGGGCCTACAACCTCATTCGCATTCGAAGTGGCGATGAATGGAAAACGGCCTTCAATACGCGGGACAGCCATTTCAAATATCTTGTAATGCCGTTCAGGTTGTGCAATGCACCTGCAACATTCCAAAATATGATGAATGACATCTTGCGGTACCTGCTATACAAGAACGTGGTGGTCTACCTGGATGACATACTAATCTTCTCCCAGGATAGGGAGACCCACATTGCAGATGTCAAGCAAGTGCTCCACCGTCTCCGCGGACATCAGCTGTACACCAAACTCTCGAAATGTGAATTTCACAAAGATTCAGTGCCTTTCCTAGGCTACATCATGTCAAAGAAGGGCTTTCAAATGGACCCTCACAAACTTGAAAGTATTCAGAATTGTTCTCAACCCACCAGCTGAAGGCCTTGAGGAGATTCCTGGGGTTCACCAAGTATTATCGCAGATTTATTAAGAACTATTCTTCTTTGACTGTACCCTTGACTGCGATGACCCGTAAGGGTGCCAATGCTTCAAAATGGTCAACAGAGGCCATTTCCGTGTTCGAGAAATTGAAGGCTGCCTTCTCCACTGAACCATGCTTGCGGCATCCAGACCCCAACAGATCCTTTATTGTCGAAGTTGATGCTTCAGATGTGGGGGTAGGGGCTGTGTTGAGCCAAGCGGAGACTCAAAGACCTTACAACCCTGTTCATTCTTCTCACGAAGATTTTCTCCAGCCAAGAAGAACTACGGAATCGGTGACAAGGAGCTCCTAGCTATAAAGCTTGCATTTGAGGAGTGGTGGCCATGGCTCGAAGGCGCTCAACATCAAATAACTGTCTTCACGGCTCACAAAAACCTTGAGTATCTCCGCCATGCAAGTTTGAATTACAGACAGGCCAGATGGTCTTTATTTTTCAATCGTTTTGATTTTGTGATTAAGTACCGATCGGGGGATTGAAACACCAGAGCAGATGCGTTGTCACATTCATTTCATTCAGAAGATGTGCCTGAGGAACCTCAGCACATAATAGATCTGAAGAAGATATCATTAGCATCCAGCCAGTCCGTTTCCGCTGGTGATGCTACCATCTCTCATCCAGCATCATCTACTGGAGATTCATCTTTAGAAGTGGATTTTGGACATTCTTCAACATCACCACTTCCACTGAATTCCTCATTGACGTCCACAGCAGCTCTACCTATTGCTGCTGATATCATCAATAACACTCTGAAAGATTCTTCCAAATCTCAAGATCCATCTGTCACCTTTGCAGAAGACGAAGTAGAAATTGAGATCAAAGAGGTTCTGGATGTTCGCAACCGAGGCAAGACTTTTGAATACCTTCTGATTTGGGAAGGCTTTGACCCCGATTTGATCACTTGGGAGCCACAGACCAATATCTTGGACAAAGAGATGCTTCATCAGTTTCACCTCGTGCATCCTTTCAAACCTAAGCCTGGTACCCGAAGAGGAGATCGCCCTTTGAAGGGGGATACGGTTGCGCACGTCGCTGCTCGACGCCCTCACTCCGCCCTCTTTACCTCTGTGGTGACTCCCTCCGGGTCTGATGGACTGCTAGCTGCCGCAAAGTTTTCTTGCCGTCTCTCTCCGGCGTCCCCGGACTGGCACGATGCTGCGGATCCGCCATGTTACTGATGATGTAGGGCACACATGCTCCGATGTATGTACCAGCAAGGGCGCGAACCTCGGGGGCGTCCCCCTGAGATGACATCATCCACTTCCAATATAAAAGGTCTCAGTATTTGCTAACAAATCGAGTTAGCAAGGATTCGTCCACGCTACTCTGCCTCCTCAGACTTACCAGGGGTACCCGCTCCTCGGGGGCCTCGCTCTCTTATCTTTATTTCAGATTGCCGATAGGAACTAGTACTCGCTCCTCGAGGGCCCATGTTCCTGAACACTCTGAAGATTCTCTACTGCCTAGAAGCTATCGCAGATGCAGACACTTGTGAGTTACCACCGCTCTCTCAGAGCTTTCCCTGGAACCAGGTACTCGCTCCTCGAGGGCCTAACCCTTTCCAGCTACTCAGCTTCTAAAGACCTTATGTGAGTGTTGTCATCTAGTTCTGGCTATGAACACAGCATACCTTGTCTACTCACTATCTATAGTTTTTCTACAGCTCAACCCTGGGATCGCTGTTCCAGTACCTGAGGGACTTCAGCCCTGCCGGGCATATCTGCTCACTACTGCCACCTCTGGTGGTTCTACTAACCTGTCTAATAAAAGAATTATCTGTGTCTGTCTCCGTACCCAAGCCTAGCTGGTGGTCCCTCTCAGGATATCCTCCTGGGGGTGCAGTCATCTGCCATCGGCCCAAGGAGCCACCTATCTACATTCCTCTATAGCTGAGTGTCCTCTCCAAGCACTCCACTGGTACAGGTGCAAACTCCTCCTTCCACAGGAGCTGTAGCATAACAAGATTGCTACTCCCTAGCAAACCTAACAAGATTGCTAACTCCTCATGGGATCATAACAGATTGCTAACTCCTTCCTCCATAGGAGTTAGTTTCCTACAGATTGCTAACTCTTCCCCCTCTTGAGGAGTAGAACCTAACAGACTGCTAACTCCTCCCTCCGTGGGAGCTATAATCTAACAGATTTCTAACTCCTCCCTCTGCAGGAGTTGATCCATAACAGATAGCCAACTCCCATCTGCTTGCTCCTCTCACCAGACAGCAGATTCATAACACAATGCATAATAAAGCTCTGGAATTTGTTGCCAGAGGAAGTGGTTAGTGCAGTTTGTGTAGCTGGGTTCAAAAAAGGTTTGGATAAGTTCTTGGAGGAGAAGTCCATTAATGGCTATTAATCAAGTTTATTTAGGGAATAGCCACTGCTATTAATTGCATCAGTAGCATGGGATCTTCTTAATTTTTGGATAATTGCCAGGTTCTTGTGGCCTGGTTTGGCCTCTGTTGGAAACAGGATGCTGGGCTTGATGGACCCTTGGTCTGACCCAGCATGGCAATTTCTTATGTTCTTATATTCTTATGTTGGTGCTGCTATTTTGCCCCCCTTTTGCTGCTTTGAGCAGTTTCATATCACTGTTGGTGCTGTGTTTCCCTTTTCATGATAACAAGTTCTGAATGCCACTGTTGGTACTGCTTTTCCCTCACATGGTGCTTTAGGGTATTCAAGTCAATATTTTATGTATCCTTTGCCTTGGGGTGTTCATTCAGCTATTTATGAAGTTTTGCCCTTCTCATGGTGCCCTGGGCTGTTATGACATTTTTGCCTCTCCTTTGCACCTGTCATGATGCTTTGAGCACCACTTTGCCCTATTCTTGGTATATTGGACTCGGACTGATCTTCCTTCTGCTGCTGATGCCTGCCTGCAAGTTTCATTATACTTGGACAGAAACCCACAATGTTAAAGCTCAAAATATGATGCATTACTTTCTTTACTGACTTCAATGTAAATCAAATGAACAAAAGAAATGAATGAAATTCTGGAACCCGAACATCTTTAATGTTGATATTATTGCAATAAGCATAGATTTTATTTAATTGAGCAATGCTTGTCCAGTAAAACTGCTCAAAGAGGGTAGGGAAGAAAAATAGTCAACTATTACACCTTATTAAGAGGGCAAAACAGGTTTGAAGTAAAATATCCTACTACTAACAGCAGTTGGTAGCATCTTTTCACAATGATACATCATCCATGTATAATTTTTAAGACTCATGCACTGATGGATTATATTCACCCTGAAAGCTTGGATCCATCTCATAATGATAAGGGGACTGTTCCACCTTCATGTATGAAAGAACTGTCATTTCCCAAACTAAACATCCAGGATAGCTACGATTTTATCAAAGATGTTTCAGACGTCTTAATTATATTTTGTGGTGTCAGTGCATTCTCTGAATCTGAATTTCATGGAAATAATGTGTCTATTAAACATCTAAAATTAGATCCTACAGAACTATGCTTACTGAGTGAATGTCCCCATGGATTACATCCCCATTACTCTAAGTGACCTGCACTTTAATCTCTCTGTTCTCAACCTCAACAGTTCTGTCTCTTTTTGTCTGTTTTTTTTCTTTACTCCCCAACCCTGTCTTAAAGATTAAAGTTAGAATACCATTAATATAAAGAGGATCACTGAAGTTCTTAAGATTACATTACCAAAGCATTTTAGAAATTCGGGAAACACATTTTCAGATCAGTAATTACTTTTATTGAGCATTTCATAATGTTATTTAGCATATCTGTATTGGGAAGATAATGGGAAGAAAACTGTGATTTTGATATTTAGCTTCCCAATACAGTTCAGTGGTTATAAGGTAAATAATACAAAATGTAAAGTATATATATGTAAAAACATCCAAAATAGTTTAATATTTTTCATCATTATTTTAAAGTTCCAGATATTATTTGTATTATACCAGTTGCAAACTACTGAGTTACTAATGGTGGTTGAAACAGAGATGAGTGAAAGATAAACATTCTGTGGTAATGCTGCCTATTTAATGGAACTGTATCCACTAATGTAAACACCATTTCAGAAACCTTCCCATTCACTGGAACTGTGATGTTGTCTTTTTGTATTTCCATTTGCCCTTCTGATAATATCTTGTGGTTTTGTATAAAAAAAAAAAAGAAAGAAAGAAAGAAAGAAACCCTGGCTCCTTCAGCACGAACCTTTTACTGTTTTCACAATGAAGATTTTGTGACACTACAGCTCGGTACCATAGCCATTCAGTGGGGACAGGCAGAGCAAGCTATATTCTGCAATTCTGCTTTGGCACTTCCAGTGGGTAAGAGTTCCTTGATAATATACATATTTCAATAGAAGAGCAAACGAAAGTAATAGTGCAATGGAGTTTTGCTAAGTTAGCTAAGTCAACATCATAGCCTTTATCTTGAGCTTTCCCTAAATTCACTTTTAAATCATATTGCGAATGTTTCATAAAACAATCATGTTTGATATACAAAGCATTACTGGTATAACAGAGCATGTTTTGTTTTTTTTTATTAATGCCTTTAGGCATTCCCCTTGCAGAAGTGGTCTTCATCTTTCTGACTTCACACAGGCCAAGATCTTGGATTTGTCTAGAAGCTCTCCTTTTTTTTTTTTTTGCCTTCAGCGAAAACTGCTGAACGTGGAGCCTGCACTCCCTGCAACCGCAAAATCTTCTCTCTAAACAAAAAGAAAATGGAGCCTGTCACCACGACCAGCAAAGTTTTTTTTTTTTTATTATTCACATTACTCTACATGTTTATCTCTTCAACCCCATCATCCCTGGGGAAAGGCTGTCTAGAATAGGGGAAGAAAAAAACCCCGTTCTCACTGTATCAGAGATTGAAGGAGGCCCTGCCTCTCGAGGCATGGGCCGTATAACTGGGCAGACCTGCGGCAGGCAAGAGGGAGGGGGGCACAGCCTAGGTGTGGAGAGGGGGGGACAATGGGATTAGGGGCCAGTTCAAACCTGAGCATGAGCCAATGAGACAAGGAAGGCGGCGTCTCTGAGCTCAGGTACTTAGAGGTAGGGCGGGGTGGGGGGAGCACATTTGCAGCCTGGAAGCGAGAGCAACAGGCTGACCTCAGCACGGCTGTGCTACAACAGTTTTGCTTTTACTTTCACTTTGCCTCCAGCACGGCTGTGCTGTAAGAGGAGCAGATCAGCTATAGGAGCAGGAACGATTTCTTTGATTACATCATTGGGTAAAGTACAAAGATTTTGTGGCTGATAGGCAAAATGTTGAGAATATTAATGGTAATTTTGTGTTGCTAAGGTCTGGAAGGTATGCTCACCCCCCCCCCCCCCCTTTTGCATTGAGCTGGCTCTGCATTACCAGTACTTTATTTAATGAAAAGGCTTTGAATGCATGGCTGCTTCTGCCTGGAATGTTATTTTATTTAAGGAAATGCCTTAGCACATGGCTGGTTATATATATTTTAACTAATATATATTTAGTGAAATGCCATGGGCACATGGCCACACTTTACCTGTTATTATATATATATATTTTATGAACTCATGGCTGGCTTTCAGCACAATGCTTGCTCTGCATGTTGCTGTATTTATTGAAAGGGCAGCGAGTGCAGGGCTGGTTATCTTTCACTTGTAGCCTCTTAAGAAACGCCATTGAAGGGGTCTACACATGGTGAATGCATAGGTGGTTAGAGCACATGGCTGGCAGTAGCAGGCTTGGTAGCTCAGTGGTTAGAGCACTGATCTTGTAGGCTTGCTTTACTTTAAAATCGACGTTTTCTATGTATTGCTTTACCCCTCGCTCTCTAAATTGCTAGGAAGTGGGCAGGCTTCATGTCTACCATGCTACCTCAACAACCTGTGGATGTGCTTTGTTATACCTAAGTAATCTGACAATTAAAAAGTAGCCAGCATCCCGTAGTTGGGAATTCTGATGATATGTCTATGGGACAGCGGTACGGCATTTGAGTGCTCAGCCAGGTTAACAGGATGTTTTTTATATTAATCCTAAAGGTGATATTTAGTATTCGGTTACCATTTAAAGGGACAGCTGTCCCATGTGCACGTTTATACTGAATTATAAGGAGTACAGGACCCTCAGCTTGATAGATATGATTTAGGCTGCGCTATGCAGCTCTATACAAAGTAAATTAAAATATTAATGAAAGGTCGGCTTACATCTTAGCATGGTATTGTGGTTCTTATTGGAAGGGCTTGCCAGCAGAGGTCAGCACATGGCAGCGGCCATTTTGGGAGGTCAGCACATGGCAGCGGCCATTTTGGGAGGTCAGCACATGGCAGCGGCCATTTTGGGAGGTCAGCACATGGCAGCGGCCATTTTGGGAGGTCAGCACATGGCAGCGGCCATTTTGGGAGGTCAGCACATGGCAGCGGCCATTTTGGGAGGTCAGCACATGGAGTTTCAGGATTTTCTTTTACTATTACTTTTCTTTTACTCCCCAGGCCCCCCCCCCAATGCGCCGGCACTCCCGCCTCTCCACGGAGTCCGGCAGCCCCTCGCCCCCCCCCACCTTCCCCAGCTGTCCCCACCCCCATCCTATTCCCGTCCAGCCCCCCCAAACTTGCCGGGCCCAAAAGTGCTCCCCCCCGTAACCCCGGCTGCTCCCTCGCACACCCACGTTTGGCTACCTATTCATATGCCCCCCCCCAAAAAAACTGTGCGGGATCTAACCATTTAATATGTCTACACAGCATGGCTACCACTCAGTTTGCTATGGCTTGTGCCCCGTCCGCACTTATGCCGGACCAGGCTCAGGCTCCAGCCAAGTGAGCACGTTGGAAGCCAAGCAAATTGCAGGAAAACTTCGCGGCAACGCCAGAAGTCGAAAAACGTAAGACCAAGACACAGAGGAATAAGAAGAGGAAATCCGCAAGCACACGACAACCGCGTAGCATCAGCCATTTGGGCTGCTATGTACCGGAGCAGCCCCCTCCACGGGGCATGACCCCTGCAGCACCGACCCCTGCAGCACCGCCACGAGAGAACTTCGGCAATGTTACCGAACGACAGCTGCGTCAGCTCATGGACCAAACCTTGTCAGCGGCTGCTATCCATGGCACGGACAGGGTGAAGGCAATGCTGGATGCCTTAACGCATACCACTAGCCCATCCCCTGGCTCAGTGCCCATCGGTCCACAGCACTGTGCAGCGGGCAGCTCCAACAGTTCAGCTGGCAACACCCAGCCACCAGCACGTCAACAGACAGCTCATGGACAACACGGGCAACCACAAGAAGGACAGAACTGTGAGTACCCTGATTTAAACCGGGGCCAGGGTAATGCGCAGGTACCCCCAACACAGCCCAGTTACCCACCACCAAGGAATGGCAGCGAAGTGTGGCTGGGGCCACAAAGCGCTCCTACTGACATTTTCGCTGCTATGAAAGCTATTTTCGATAACTGGCATGGGCAGGGTAATGCTAACACTAGCCCAACACAGGAAACAGGGCAGTCAGGACGACCCATGGGGGATATTTTACTTGTGACACCAACCCCAGCCACAGCTACAGCTGTTGGAACACCAACCCCAGCCACAGCTACAGCGGTTGGAACAACGGTGGGTCAGCTGGGGACCAATGGGCACAATACCACTGGTAGCTCAGCCACGAATGGCAATAACGCTGCACAATACACATGTACAGTGGGCTCACTAACCGCGCATGTGTCAGAGGTGTTAAAAGAGAAAATATGGCGCAGCGAATATGTAGATATATTTGAGCTGCTCAGGAAAGAAGGGGAGGGTTCCGATCCCAAATGCCACGAAGCGTGCAAACTCTCAGCTAGGGAGAAACCCTTCATCGCTAAGACGCTAGCTAATTGGTCAGCAGGATTCAGAATTCTGTCATCCATCATAGGTCAAAAATTTCCTGAAAAATGTTGCTCCTTAATTGCTTACCAGGACGTCATTTGTGGTGCTTATCGCACGTATGGTGGTACGGCTTGGTCGGAGTATGATGAGCAGTTCAGAAGGAATATGGCTGTGAACCCAGGTTTAGAATGGGATCGCAAGGATATTGACCTCTGGCTCTTAAAAATCACACCGTACCGACCGGTGCAGGAGGTTGTCCCTGGCTTCGCTGGCAATGCATACCAGCCGAGTACATGGTTAACTCCTCGCCAACATACTTTTACGGGAAGATTTCCATTTCGGCAAGGTCAGCCCTTTCGTCAAGGGCAAAGGTGGGGGCAAGCCACTAGATTTAGGGGCGGGGGGACTCCCATCTGTAGGCTGTTCAACTCTGGTTTTTGCAGATTCGCTGCTGCCTGCAAATTCAGACACGCCTGCATGGGATGCGGTGCAGGCCACCCTCAAACAAAATGCTCAAGGGGAGGAACCATCCCCCACACAGAGCAACAATAAATTCATTAGAGCACCTACCCCCATTAAGATACATAGCTTGCAGGTCTGTTTAAAGGGTTATCAGCCCAAGGAGGCCAGATGGCTATACGAAGGGTTTTCCCAAGGTTTTCACATACCTTTCATGGGGCCAGAAACCACCACAGAGGCTAAGAATCTGTTATCTGCGAGGAATAATGAAGAGGTCATTGCACTAAAGATCAAAAAAGAAAGCGACATGGGTAGGGTGGAAGGCCCATTCAATGACAAACCTCTACCTCATTTTAGGATTTCCCCTCTTGGGGTGGTTCCCAAAAAAGAGCCAGGGGAATTCCGAATGATTCACCATTTATCCTTCCCAGAGGGTGGGTCAGTGAATGATTACTTGGACCCCGAAGCATGCTCGGTCGCCTATGCCTCATTCGACCAGGCATTAGACATGGTGAGGCATTGGGGGCAAGGGGCATGGTTGGCAAAAGCCGACATTGAATCAGCCTTCCGCTTGCTTCCAATACATCCAAGCTGCTTCCATCTGTTGGGGTTTCAATTCCGAGGTAAATATTACTTCGATAAATGCCTCCCGATGGGCTGCTCTATATCTTGCGCCTACTTTGAGAGGTTTAGCACATTTGTGCAATGGGCTGTAGAGCAGGACATCGGGAAAGGGAAAATCATACACTATTTGGATGATTTTCTGTTTACCGGCCATAGGGACACACAGGCCTGTGCGCAAGCCCTCGAAGCATTCACCCGGAAAGCTGACGAATTAGGTATTCCGCTAGCTAAGCACAAATCAGAAGGACAGTCACAAAAATTGTCATTTCTCGGTATCGAAATTGATACTCTGCAAATGGTCACACGCCTACCGCCCGCAAAACTAGAAGCGTTACGCGCCAACATATCTACTACCGAACAATCACGCAAAATCACGCTAAAACAAATGCAGTCACTCATTGGTCACCTCAATTTCGCTTGCAAGATAATGCCCATGGGTCGCCCCTTCATTAGAAGATTGTCCCAAGCTACAGCAGGTATTCGCAGGAGCCATCATTTCATTAGAATCACCAAGGAGCTCAGGGAGGACCTCATAGTATGGAAGACATTCCTAGGGGAATATAATGGGCGGACAGTTTGGAGGGACCCAATCATGACCAATAGGGAGCTGCAGCTCTACACCGACGCAGCGGGGAGCGCTGGATTTGGGGCCTATCTGGCTGGGAAATGGTGCGCGGAACGATGGCAAGTACAGTGGGAAGCCATGGGTTTACTCAGACATCATTTTTCTCAAATTGTTCCCCATTGTTGCAGCAATACACATGTGGAAAGCATGTTTCCACAACAGAAGAGTGGTTTTTTGGTCAGACAACATGGCGGTTGTACAGGCGATAAATTCTCTCACCGCTCACTCCCCTAGGGTCATTAGGCTATTGCGGGATTTAGTACTGCTCTGCCTGCGCATTAACCTGGTCTTTAAGGCTAAGTACGTTCCGGGGGAAGCTAACGGCATCGCTGATGCATTGTCTCGTTGTCAGTGGTCTCGTTTCAGATTCCTGGCCCCGGAAGCAGAGCATCAACCTTATCGCGTCCCTCCTCGGATTTGGGAATTAGGGTGCCCGGAATCGCCTCCATATTGAGATCGGCTCTGGCAGAGAGTACGGGGAGAGCATATGCACGCGGCTGGAGCTTGTTCCAAAAATTTTGCCAATCAAATAACACGCAAGTTCAGGGGACAATGACAGAGAGAAATGTAATGACAGAGAGAAATGTAACAGAGTTCTTGCTCTACCTCAAGAACTCGGGGGTATCAAGAGCACAGGCAGGGCAACATGTAGCTGCTATTGTTTCCGTCTCCAAACTATGGGGTATAGGCACAATTAGCAACTCCTTTCTCATAAAAAAAAGATATTAGAGGGTTGGCGGAGACAAGAACCAGTTAGAAGGGACGCCAGAAAGCCTATCACACCAATGCTGCTACAAGCACTGGTAAAGGAGCTCCCCAGCCTAGTTTGGGACAATTATGAGGTAAAGCTATGGACCGTGGCTTTTTCACTAATGTTCTTTGGGCATTTAGAAACAGCGAGCTTATCCCGAGGGCAAAGGTGACCACCAGGGCATCGGATGGGGGTCTCCTGATAGAAAACATAAGGCTGGTTAAGGAGACAGTACAGATCTTTCTCAGGCGAGCAAAAACTGATCAACAGGCAGTAGGTCGCTGGATTACATTATACCCGGCTCATACGGGGGAGATATGCCCCGTAAGGGCTACGACAGAATACCTCAAAGTACGCCCGCTGGGGGGAGGGCCCTTACTAAAACACAAAGATGGCAACGCACTATCGCGTTACCAGTTTATCAGTATACTACGCAAAGGCTTGGAAAAGATAGGGGAAGACGCGGGAGCTTATCACACACATTCATTCCGAATAGGCGCAGCATCCTTCGCCAGCAGCAGCGGTTTAAGCGAAGATCAAATTAAGGCGCTAGGGCGGTGGAAATCCGGTAAATTCAAAACATACATACGACCCAATAACCAGACAGCCCAATGAACAGTTTCACTGGGAAACATAAAAAGCATATATTTACCGTCCTGTTACACATAACCGTTTTATTTTGTCCATCATAGACTCGTCAGCGGGGAGCGCGAAAGTGATATGGATCATGGGGCACTCGTACATTTATTGGGCGCACATTAGAAACAAGAAAAAGACCTCCAGCGAGCACATGGGCATACCGCGTAGCAAGGCCAGCTTATTCTGGCTCGGCAAACGAGGGATGAGGTGGGTCCAACTAATGCCTTGCATCCTCCATTACGCCAGGCAACTACCACAGCCTGATATTATCATCTGTAATTTGGGCGGTAACGATTTGGTCGCAGTCAAAAACATTGACTTAATAATCACGATCAAGAAGGACTTGACTGCAATTAAGGCTATATGGCCAGCCGTGGTATTGGTATGGTCCCACATTATCCCCCGATTGGTATGGAGGGACGCGAGGTCGCACAAATCCATCGAAAAAAGCAGGCGCAAATTAAATAAAGAAGTGGGCACATGGTTGAGAGCTATAGGGGGATATGTCATCAAGCATGATGATATTTCGCTCTCATGTTCAGGCATGTATAGGCCGGATGGGGTTCACTTATCAGACGTTGGGGTAGATATCTTCATCCTCGCCCTGCAAACGGCCACAGCAGCTTTAGTTAATTAGTGGGGGTAGAAAACAAATAAGGTTTTACTGTTTCCTACTTTGGCGGGTGCCCTCACTGGAGCATAAGGGGATGTATCGCTGCATAGAGGGGAAGTTTTTGGTGTTGGGGGAAGGGGAGGAGCACAGCACCAAGGACTTTGCATAGGGGGAAAGCGGGGGCATGGATATAACTAAGCATGGCGGAGACCGAGATAATGGCCGGTCTGGGGGTGGCCCAATGAAGGCCTGGCATAAGCAATAATCGCGGCCCGCAAGGCCAGGGGTGGGAGGAGGCGGCAGAATACTGCACGGAGTGGCAGTAGCCACGGAGGCGTTCACGGAGCGGGATGCCAGTGGCGGGTGTTCCCCTTCACGGAGCGGAAGGCGGGATTGGCATTCACGGAGCGGGGTGTCAATGGTATACCACCTTCACGGAGCGGAAGGATGGAGGGCTGCCGTCTCCAAAAAAGCATTGGGGTGGGAAGAACAAGGAAGGTACCGGTGAGGGCATGGCATTTAGCTAATGCCAATTGTTTAAGCTGCTGCAATATAAAGTAATAAGGTTATAATGTTAAATTTTGGCTGTGGCCGTTTCTTCCACTTAATAAAAGTTATCCTGGTTTACCTACTCTGTTGTCGCGTGGTCAAGGGTGGGAGGGGCGGTCGTCCGTGAGCTACGGCGTGCCAGAGTTAAGACGAAGATGTGCATTGCCAGCTTCTTTTTGTCAGTCCGAAAGTATGGAAGGAGATAGCTTTGTGGTACAGCGGATTTTGTGCCTGTGTCTTTGCGATTAAGAATAAAAGGTTAAAAATCATCCCTTAAAGCAAGGAAGAGAAGGAGGGGGCGGGTGGTGGGCGTTTCCCGTCTTGCTCGGCTCTCCGAGGCTGGCAGCGGCCGCCTGGAGTCTGGAGAAGCCTCTGTCATAGGTGCTGCAGAGCGCAGCGAAAGCCCCGCCCCCTCCCGCAGACGGACAGCGCCGGGCGTCACGTGAGCCTTCCCTCCGCCCCTCCCTCTCTCTCTCTCTCTCTCTCTCTCTCTCTCTCTCTCTCTCTCTCGCACTCTCCGGGAGACAGAAGCTGGAACCTGACGCCGCTAAAAAGGCTCAGCGCTTTGCCTTATCCAGAGACCTAGGAAATTTCATTTGACCCATTACATGCTTCCGATCTATTACAGGGTGAGAAAAAAACAATCCATTCAAGTCGATATCGATCTTGTTTGTAGGGGCGAGGAAAAGGAGAGAAAAGGAAAAAAAAATCCGTATCCGGGGCTCAGCTCTATTAAGGATGCACAAGGCTGGGTGCGTGCAGCATTCTGAGTAGGTAGATGACAAGAAGATGAGATGGTGGAACTGACTGAGGTACCAAGTTAAGGCTGAATGCGGTGATTTATTATCTGTGTTTGGAAAATAGAAAAGCATTTTTCTGAATACTGTAGTGAGCTGCATGTATTGTAATGGACCCGTATATTGTGTATTTATAGATTTGTGGAATCGATTCTATAAAACAGCTTTAGGGATGAAGATCATTTTGGAGAGGATGGAGAGATATTTTGGGGGGGGGGGGGTATGTGCTAGGCTTTACGAATATTCTGGGACGATATCAGTGTGAGAAAATAGAAGAATGAACTCCAGTTTGTTTTAGCATTTTTATTTTGTTTGGCTGATATTATGTACTGGGGATAAAATCATACTTTAAAAATGTTAAATAGTCAGAACTGCGGATCCTGTATAGAAAACAAATCAATCATTCTAGTAGAGACGAATTAGATTCTAGAAATGATGTAGAAAATGAAGAAAGAGATTAATGATACTGCTAGCCTGATTTTGAAATTAGAGCGCTTCTGCTTTTGGCTGCAGCAAGGTTGTTTCCATAGCCTTCATTTCAACCTGTAATTTGTGGTCTCTCCTGGTCTTCCCCGCACACAGAGAAGCCTATATAATAAGGATTCCCCACAGAATTGTAAATGCCATTCACTTAGTCATTTATGAGATTATATAATGTCCTATGACATTTTGTTGTCACTGTTTAAAAATATGATTGGTATCTGTGGAAATGGCACCTGCTATTGGAAACGTATTTCTAAGGACAAAGGGTTATCTCTGTGGTAAATCTTGTTTTAATTCGGTACAGTAGAACTGTACTAGGTGGAATTGTTTCAAGAATTTGGAACATTTTGCTATCAGTATTTTTTTTTTTTTTCCTACTACCTCGCTCAGGACTGGGGAAGAGAGAAATTCAAAGATTCTATCGTTATAGGATAGGAACCCATATTAATAAAACGCATGTGCAACATGCCTTAGTTAAATAACCTATTTACCTATATGTCTTCTCATTTTGAAATGATATAGGGCGTGATACTGATTTGGAATCCCCAAATCTGATAAACAGTGGCATCATTCATTATAATTATTATTTATGTGCTTGTGTTGTGGG
This sequence comes from Rhinatrema bivittatum, assembly GCF_901001135.1. Taxonomy (NCBI): domain Eukaryota; kingdom Metazoa; phylum Chordata; class Amphibia; order Gymnophiona; family Rhinatrematidae; genus Rhinatrema; species Rhinatrema bivittatum. Next base: position 82,111,172 of record NC_042617.1, on the reverse strand, counting down.
AGATGGCTGGGTTGTCAGTTTCTTGTATGGTAGAAGTTTGCAGAGTGGGATCCCCCCTGGCTGTGTGGCTCTCAGCTGACACCTGTAGGGATCGCTCTGCACTGAGCGAAAAAAGCTCTTGGAGCTCCCTTCGTGAAACCTGGAGCACAATGCGGTGCAATAAATTACTGCTAGTTTCTGCTTGTAAAAAAAAAAAAAGGTGTTAATTAGACATTGAATTTATCTGTCTAGGTGATAAATTAGTAGGAAAAATATGCATGTATGCACTTGCAATGGCAAGTTAGCAGGGCTGTGTATTGCACAGTTGCATTATTTTTAGTAAACACCTCGCGTATCTAGAAATAGAATATTTAATAAAAATATAATGATTTCGCTTCACGGTAAGGCAAAACGCTCTTGTCGGTGCATTGACACATGTGTTGTGATGTTTTCTGGAGATGTTTGCCTTCATACCTTGTTCTTGAAACTGGAAAGAAAAGTGAGATAGGCGTGACAGCTTACATTTGCTTTGCAATGCTGCCTAACCTAAAATTCAACCGAAATGGAAAGCTTGGGAGTAGGGCGGTCAGTGAAGTATCTTTAATGATCAGTGAAAGAGTAACAAATACCGTTTCCGTCTGTAGGGGATTAAACACCTGATATTAGCTGAACTGAGGTGTGAATAATGTCAACAGCGCATGACTCAAAACGATTATTTTCCTACTGTAGCAGGGGGGCATCATTTCAACAGCAATAGAGGCCAGATGTCCGGAGGGGGGTGGGGGAATAGTTCATATTTTTCTTTACAAAGCTTCCTGTGAAACTATTTTATATTCCAGCTCACTCCGTGAAAATAAAAAGGGGAAAACATTATATTAACCCTGGTTTGCATTTCCCTGATGGGGGTTTCGATCCTGTATGCCTGTGTTTAAACGTACTTGAAATCTGGGACAGTCTGGCTTGAATTGATGCTATTATGTGAAATAATATTGTAACGCAAATGCAGAGTTAAAAAAATAATATTAAAGTTCTCAAGGGAAATGTGGAGAGCGATTGGTTCGAAAAACACTTGCCTATGTCAGTTCTAATTTTTTCTTCTTGTTAGACAATACCTGGTAAAATAAGAATGGAAATGTACTAGGTTTAGGTTCAGATAAATGCCGCTTGAAAGCTAGGGTATTCCTTTAATAAACATGCAGAGTTTTTCATAGGAAATAACTGAAAACATTGTATGTTCTCCCTGTGTGTTAGCATAGAAGAGGCGTCTCTGGTAAATCGAGGCAAGCAGTGACAGATATTTCCAAGGCTGCTGCGACTATTAGCTTTAGTTAAACAACGATAGTCACAATAAACTGAGCCAACTTGTCTGCTTTAAGGTTCACATATTGCTTTTTATTTTATTTTATTTTTTTTTGGGGGGGGGAGGAGGGGTTCTTGGAATTTATTTATTTATATATATTTTGTTTAATTCTTTACAGATTTATGGGTACTAAGCCGAATGCAAATATTGGGATCTCTCGGGTTTGGCAGTGAAAAAGAGAGAAGAGGAATTGCCAAGCTTTACATTTTTTGTAGCTTCCGAGCTGGTTGACATTTTATGGGTTTCAGCCCTACCGGGAGAAGAGGCAACTCGGAAAGTCATGAATTATGATTCATGTCGTCTGTTGTAGTACCATGGCATTCAATCCATGATCTGTCCTTATTATCTGTTATAGCAGATAAAACTGGAATTGTAATTGGTTTGCCGAGGAAAAAAAATCATATCATACAACCATTGGAAAATACAGCTTGTGGATATCATGTGAAGGTGGGAGTCACTCTGGTTTTCTGATTGCATACCGGGTGTGGATCTACTGGAGAAAATTCCCATGCTTTAGATTATGGGATTCTGGTGAACTTCTGCCTGCTCTCCCTACACACCCTACCCTACCCACCAAAATCAATAGTAATCAGCTGGTGCCTTTGTCGAAGATCTAGGTTATTGCAATCACTTGGCCTTTTTAGTTGGATTTGATTCAACAGCAGCACATCAGTTTTTCAGTCCTTCAGAGAATTTTTGGAAGATATAAACCTTCCGTAAGAGCCTCAAACTTTCAAATTACTCACCATGGCTGGTATTATTAAACAAGGGGCCTTCATACTGTGGATGGCCTTAATGTTGGGTTGCTTGGTAGACCTTAGTTATGGCTTGGAGTTTCCTGGAGCTGAAGGGCAATGGACACGATTCCCCAAGTGGAATGCTTGCTGTGAGAGTGAGATGAGCTTCAACATGAAGACTAAGAGCTCCAGTGGGCTGGTAGTCTATTTTGATGATGAAGGTTTCTGTGACTTCTTGGAGCTTATCCTCCATGAAGGAAAACTCCGACTCAGCTTCTCCATCTTCTGTGCTGAGCCTGCCACGCTGATGACGGACACCTCTGTGAATGACAATGTCTGGCACTCTGTAGTCATAAGGAGGAACTTCAAGAATACGTCTCTTATCTTGGACAAGGAGACCAAATGGGTAGAAGTCAAGTCCAAGCGCCGGGACCTGACAGTCTTCAGTGACCTTTTTATAGGCGGGATTCCGCCGGAGCTACGATCAGCTACCTTAAAATTAACGTTTTCAGCTGTCAAGGATCACGATCCGTTTGAAGGCTGGATAACGGATGTCCGGGTCAATTATAATGACACATCTCCTTTACAGAGCAATCAAGTGAAACTGGAGGACAAGGGGGACCCGTGTGCCAAAGAAAAAGTGTGTCTGAACGGCGGGACCTGCATTGTGGTGAATGATGAAGCCCTGTGTGACTGCTCCCACACAGGTTTCCAGGGCAAGGATTGCAGTGAAGGTAAGGCCTTGCTTCTTTTCTCCCCTTTCTTCTGGTTTTCTTCATACCCACTTTACATTTTTATCATATTTTTCTTTTGGGGAGGAGAGAGTAGAGAATGTGTATGTGTGTTGGTCGAGGTGTCAGATGAAGATTGCATGTTCTTATAGGACATCTCTCTTTTCATTTCTCAGGCTTTCTGCCCCTTCTGTTTCTTCTTCTCTGGAAGTGCACCAAGTCTGTCCAAGGCTAATAAAATAGTGAATTTTCACCTAGGGCCTGAAAACCTTCCACCAAGTCTTTTTTTTTTTTTTTTAAGGATATCCACCAATTTTATTGTTGAATTCTTATGGCTACACTGTACCAGTTCTAGTGGAAGGTCCACAAACTAAGTTTGGGAATCATTGATATAAAATAAATCCCACACAATTGCTTCCATAGTTGCTCAGTTTTTTTGTGGCTCTCCTTGATGTCATCTTTTTTTATTTTCCAAACCGGAGGGCAATTTTTAATTGCTGCTATTGTGCCTGTGTCACACAATTACAGTTGCTGAGAGATAAGCAAGCATTTTTTGAACAAGAATTCAAAGAAAATAATAGACATGGTACAATTGGCAATTATGAAAGAAAGTGCATGAAATAACTAATATATCAATATAGATGAAAGTAAGAGAAGAAAAAGAAGGTTATTTGACAAATCAAAGAGAATACTAAGAAGGTACTCAGTACATGATTTTTAGTTTAGTGCCTTCACATTCTTTTTCATTTTAATGACTTTCACATACTTTTATATTCTAACCTTAGGGACAGAGACACATAAATAAGAATATAAGAGCATAAGATATGGTATGCTGGGTTAGACCAATAGTCCATCCAGCCCAGTATCCTGTCTGACAGCATCTAATCTGGGTCAGTTGGAAGTACTTGGAAGATAATCTTACTCATTCCCAGATGTAGGAAGTGATGATCTCTCTGCCTGCTTAGCTAATAAGTATTAATGGATCTGTTCTGTAGAAACTTGTCCAAACCTTTTTTGAACCAAGCTATACTACTATCTTTGCCCACATCCTCCAGCAACAAATTCCAGAGCTTTATTATTTGTGCACTGACTGAACTTTCTCAAATGTATTTTAAATCTGCTACCAGTTAGTTTCATGACACATCCCCTGGCCTAGTACTGTTTGAAAGAGTAAACAACCATTCACTATTCCATCCCAATCTTGATTTTATATAGCTGTATCATATCACCTTCCAGTCATCCTTTTCTCCAAGCTGAAGAGCTCTATCCTGTTTAGCCTTTCATCATAAGGAAGCCAATCTAGCCCATTTATCATTTGTGTTGCCCTTCTGTGCACTTTATCTAGTTCTGCCTTTTTTTTTTTTTTTTTTTAGATAGGGTGACCAGAGCTCCATGCAGTATTCAAGGTGTTCACACCATATTTCTATAAATGCCAATATTTTAGGGAACATTTTCACTGGAAATTCTTGCCATAGTCACAAAATGGCAACAACAACAGAATATGAAATACAGCTCATAGTTTATGGTTGCACTTTGTGGTACTACTTAACATAAGTCATGCATGGCCCATCTGCAGTGAGGCAGGGGATAGAGAAATACCTACAGTACCTGAATGTAAACCGGTGTGATATCTCAATTGAGATCAAATGTCGGTACATAAAAATAATTAAATAAATAAATAAAATAAATCTTGTTTTTCCAACTTTATTGACTCCTGTCAACTAGACCTTTACCATTTTCAAGCTCTGCTGTCACTATAAGTTACATTCCAATCACTAGGTGGTTTCAAATGTGCATAGGGTCTATTCTCAAAAGGATTTGAAAAAAGTATTATAATACTTATGGCCCTAGTCAAGCAGATAATTCTTATTTTTGTACCTACAGAAAATGTCTCAGGACTTGTCATTCTGCAAATTAAGAAGAGAGACGCCCTCTTATTTGGCCCAAAAGTCACCTTTTTTGTGCCTTTTATGATGTTGAATTCACCCCCCCCACCCCCCGCCACCAAAAAAAAGTATATCTCAGTGGAGCATTAAGATTTTGCCTCAGTTTCTTCCTGAATAATTTAAATTTTGCACTCATTATTCAGTTCTGTGTTGGTCTTATTAGAAGAGTTTTCTTCAGCACAAAAAGTGAATAGGTCCCTAAATTAAACTACTGATACAAGTACTAAACACATTTAGGTCATGAAATATAGTATGTACCAGTGGATTTTAGAATTACAGGGCCAGTTTCTTTAGGCAACCTTATAGTAGTAGGAATTCTTAGAAATGAGGCTATTTGTGTGAATGATGGAGAAATATATCAAAGGTAATGAGTTAGTTATGGCAAAAAATGGTAGATCTTATACTTTATCATTGATTAACAGAAATGAACATAAAGTATTCAATCATTTCATGTAAATGGTTCTTATGTTTTTGCCAGTCAAAGAAATGTAGAGCAAATGCAAACAAAATGTGAAATTCCCATTTTCAGATTAGGCAGCCAATAAAAAATTGTCACTCAAGTCTGGCCTGTAGCATTTGACCCAGAGAACGCTGTATCATAATTATTTTTGGTATTAAAAAAAACCCCATAGGTCCACTGTTTTAGGCGCTATTTGTGAACCTCTTGATTTGCACCAATGCTGCCATATGGAAATGCATTTCTTTATGGGCTGAATAATAACAGCAGTAGTTCTGTATTTTTATTTATTTGTATTAATTTTCAAAATAAATTACATCAAAATAACTTGATGATAAGAATTACTGGAATTACAAAGAAAAGAAAACAAGAGAGAACCCATTTCTCAATAAGGAATATCCATCAAGAGCTTGAAACATTTAAGGGAACAAAATAAATAATATAGGAAAATCCATCAAATTACTAAAACATGCTTATTATAACCTAAACACCCATTGGGGTGAACTATTTACAGGCAATTCCCTATTACTCGGGAATTCTTCCAGCTGGCTAGTTATGCAGTATAAATTAATATATATTATTGAAAATAAAACCCACTATGGGATAAAGATTAACCTACATTTGATATGTGGTTAACTTGCTGCGCCTCTCAGATGTTGTAAGAATAGGTTGCTGGATTAGTAAAATTATACTTTTTTAGACAGTTAAGGACATCAAAATACTTACTTGGCTGTTCATGATTTTGCTTCAGCAGTCTTTAATGATAGAACAACCCACACTTTTATTAATGCCTTTACTGATGAAGTACTTTATGACATGCATTGTTTTCTTTTTCTAAATGTCATGTATACCGCCTGCTACATTATCTGCTCTAGACTGAAAAAAAAATGCCAGGAATATGTACATTTGGACTTTTTATTGTTGTACTATCCTTTCTTGTCTGTAGAGTACACCTTTAATCAGAATATGGAAAGACAGTTTCAAAACTGCTTGTTGGCACTGGAAAGAAGTAGGAATGATGGAAATATATATTATCAAGGATCTTCTTTTAACTACACATCTGAGTTGTTTCCAGCTATCACATTTTTCCATTCTTTGAAAGTATTCTAAAGTATGTGGAGGCTCTCTCACGGCCTGACCCCATGCCTCAGATTTGCAGTGTATATATACAGAGCCTTCAGAATCCCATTAGCCAGGTCATTGTTTTTATTTATTCATTTCTCTACATGATATTGATGCTGCAAAGGAAATAGAATTGTTCCTCTTCTGTTTTGTAGGCCTCCACATCCGAGTTCATTTTACGGGCACCATATTTGCTTTCTGCTTGATATTTGAGGAGCCCTATAAATTTGATGAAATTTTCACTGTGCACATTTTTTTTCACTTGGACTGCTTCAAATTACCCTAGATCGAAAACGTTATTGCCCCTCTATCTCTTAAAATAACTTTCAGAGACTTCAAAACAGATGAGAGAGAGAGAGACAGGGGCTTCATAGTAGTCAACTATGAATTCAAGGTGAGGTTTTGGTGGTGGTTTAGGGTTTTGGGGCCAGTTTGACATGCAGGGTGAGACATATGAACAACACAGTACACCTCAGTGAAGATTTGACATCATTTGGAGAGACTCTATAACCCTAAAACAACACCAAAACCTTGAGTTATTAGCTGGTACTCCTATAGTGATATAAATAGTTGACTACTATGAAGCCCCCATAAAGAGTTTCTTTCTCTCTCTCTCTCTCTCTCTTTCTCTCTCATGTCATAACTAACAGCAGGGGAATTTCAATACAACCTGCTGCTCAAGCCACTAGGCTACTCCTCCACTCCAAAAAACCCTTATTTGCTGCTAGTGTGGCAACCTTCCTCTTCTCAGTGAAAGGCATTGCCTTGCCTTTTCTAAGATCAGATGAAACTTTACTTCAAGAATCAATCATTAGAGTTATTTTTGTGAAAAAATGTATGCATAAATGCCACTCTCCCCCACTATGAACACTGAATGCTTTAGTGTAGTTCTCATTTGACCTGGAAAAGATGAGCAAAGGCATCATAGGTTTTCTCACTCAAGTACAGTATTGTTGTTTTACATGGACATACTAGAGACAAAAAAAAAAAAGACTGTCTAAAAGACAATAATCACATTTCCTCAGGGCATGAGGATGATGCTTCAGAAACTTTTTTGAGGGCCCATAATCAATTCACATTGCTGTGATAAAGATAATAGATTTCTGTAAACAATATAGGAAAGACATGAAGTGTAATTTAACTTCATACAGATTTGCTACTATATATAACAATGGTTTTATGTTTAGTTATCATGTGTGTGGTTCTGGGAGTGATCCTCCCCTATTATCACCATTAAAGGAGACATAGAGCTTAATGTAGCAGTTTCTTTGATCAAAGAAGAGGTCTTGAGCTTACTTTGACAGAGCGCATAGCTAATGGTTCCTTCATGAGGATGAGAGTATACATGGCTAGCATTAGTAAATGCTCGGTGTTCAGATGTATCCATTTCTTTTTGCAAATCTTGATATTTATCAAGAGCTTCCATTATGCCTTGCAATATAAACATGAGAGATAATATATGTCAACATGTTTCAGTGAGATGGCATATTTCTTTAGTATGATGTAGCATTGAGGATTATTGTGTTGTCCTAACCGAGCAGTCACCTTCAACTGAACTTTCCTTCTTTTGAATTTTCTCTGTATCGTTAGAGATCTCAGGTAACAAGTGCTAGAATGGAAAATGAAGCCCAGATATGCAAAGGTGCAAAGCCTGGTTTGTGAAGAGATTGGTCCTCCTTGATTAGAATTGCTGGTTATAGGGAGTGGATAAGGCAAAGTTTGAACTGGGATAAAGCAGAACTGCTTTTTGTTGCTAACGATATGCTGTCATTTGAAAAGATACAGACAAAGTCAACAACATTGTCATTATCGTTTCATGACTTTTTTATAAGAAATGACAACAAAAACCATGACATGACATTTTATTCATCTTTAGTGTGCACTAAATTTCAGAAGTGTGCACTAACATGAAATAGTGTGAGCAACTCAAATAGTGCCCACTGTCTTGAGTTAGTATGCACTATTTTGTGTTAGTGAGCACTATTTCATTTTTGCATGCACTATTTTGATTAGGATATACAATTTGAGTTGGTATGCACTAATTTGAATTAGTGTGCACTAAAAATGATTCTTAGATTTTAAAACAAAAATGATTAAGACAACTAATAAAACCCAGACAAGCAAAAAAACAAAATGAAAATAAAATGAAACAAAATATATTGCTGTCCATTCCTAGTTTTTATCAAATGATATTGAAAATACCACATTTTTTTCTCATTTAAATATTTCTTTTTCCTAATTGATTCATATGGAAATGGGATGCGTAGTGCTTTTGAGTGCACAAAAATGAGGCAGTTGTGTGACTGAGGTGAGGGCTAATATTGTTTGGCTTTTTGCCTTTAGTTTGAGCTGACACTGCATAAATCCAAATGTTGGGGGTGACAAGAGAACAACGCTGCAGGTCTGTAAAAGGATAATAACTTTCATGCATGTTATAATGAAGCTGGTAATGTGTTCTGTGTGTCAGAGTACGAGCCAGCCAGTCTAAAAGCAGGGGTACTGGAGATCAATGTTTTTTTTCCAAGATACGTCATTTTCTCAGTCACATTTTTTAACATAGTATGTGATTATTTTTATTCACCAACCTCACTGAAATTTTGGCTATACATTTTTTTAGAATACTTACTTGGGCAAATATTTGCAGTGATCTGAGTCTCATTCCCCTGCCATACAATGGAAAGTTTCACTACCGATGAGCGTGCTAATTTCACTGTCTTATTCTCTATAGTGAAATGTAGGGTGATGGTATTTGGCAGCTGTTCTATATCCAGGAAGGGTTACTAGCATCACTTCTTGTGTTCTTATTGTTCAAGAGTCTCAATAAATAGCCTGCAGATTTATGTTTCAGTGAAAACCATCTTATTAACTTCAGCAATAAACTTCCCTTAATGGGAAAAATGTCCTATGTGACTTGACTGTAATTATTATTATTTTTTTAAATATAGCCTAAAAGAACAGAACTGCTAGGATGGATTCTGGGTTCTTTCTGTGTCATGCTCAGTTCTTCTGTTCTTCACAAATCTTTGCCTATCTAGTGCAGAGATCTATAATGGTTTCTCAATAGGGAGTGAAAACAAGGAGCTTCAGTTTTCTAATTTTGTAAGCCGTGAGTATGAGTGAATCCATTTCTATGTGAAATGGAAGTAAAGTAGAATGACAGAATGATACCACTGTTTTAAAACTGCTTTTAAATCTTACGCCTGATTGTCTGCTTTTAGTCCTGACTAACTTTCTTTTCATTTAACCAAGTCTCTTGACCTGTATCTTATTAGATTGTAAGCTCTTTGAGCAGGGACTGTCTTTTTGTATGTGTGTACAGTGCTGCGTACATCGTGTAGCGATATAGAAATGTTAAGTAATAGTATTAGTAGTAGATACTGGAGGGAGGTTGAATCCAAGGCCTCTCTAGCTTGGAAATCTAATTTGAAACCCACTCCTCCATTCCCCCCTCCCCCCAACACACATTTAAACTTTTGCAGCTATATTGCAATACTTAGAGGTAGATCTTAAAAAAGTACGCGCGTGCGTACTTTTGTTCGCGCAACTGGCGCAAACAAAAGTATGCTGGATTTTTTAAGATACGCACGTAGCCGCGCGTATCTTATAAAATCCGGGATCGGCACGCGCAAGGCTGCGCAAAATCGGCAGCCTGCGTGCACCGAGCCATGCAGCCTGTCTCCGTTCCCTCCGAGGCCGCTCCGAAATCGGAGCGGCCTCGGAAGGAACTTTCCTTCCACATCCCACCCACCCCACAGCCCTACCTAAATCCCCCCTACCTTTGGTGCGCAAGTTACGCCTGCTTGAGGCAGGCGTAACTTGCGCGCGCCACCTCGGCATCCCCCAGCACTGGCCGCAGTGCCGGGGGACTCGGGACCACCCTCCTGGCCTGCTCCTGAACCGTCACCAAGCCCCCTGACCTTGGACATGCCCCTGGGTACATCCCAGCCTGCTGACACACCCTGGACATGCCCCTTCCCGCCCCTTTTACGAAGCCCCGGGACTTACGCGCGTCCCGGGGCTTTGCGTGCGCCTGTGGTCTATGCAAAATAGGCGCACCGGCGCGCATAAATCCGGTAGGATTTACACGCGCAGGGCTTTTAAAATCTACCCCAGAGTTTTTATCAAAACACTATGACATCAAATGACATAAAGCGATTTTTGACAGGCTGCATGGCAATATTTCTCAACCAGTGTGACTCAGACCTGCTTGTGTGTGCCATGGAAAAGTCACCACTGCCTGATGCTCAAATTCAGACCAGTAAATTGGGCTCTGCTCATTGCACCTTACACCAACAAGAGTCATATGCGGCTTAAATACGTAGGGGCTTCTTTCTGAGAACTGTGTAATCGTGCATGCCTCTTTTTTCTAGCTACAGTGTAGTAATTAATGGACAGCACAGCCAGGTGTGCCCTGTGTTGGGTGGCATGCATAGTACACATCACACCTCCTCTTTTCCCCCTTTCTGAGCATCCTCCTTTCAGTCTTTCCAGCCTCTGTCTGATCCCCAGGTTGAGTGAGATAGAGAGAATGTGCACTCAGCACTCCAGATGACTCACTCATGTTAGGAGCAGCACCATGGAGGAGATCTGGTTGCCCCATGTAGGAGCCAAGGTAACTAACCAAACTGGCTCCCTGCATCACATTGATTTCTCGTCTCCTATGCTTGCAAATAAAGGGAGCTGGTACATTGTGACTGGTTTAGGAGCATCTTCATTTCAAGCTACACATATTTGTTTGAATCAGCCAATGTCTAATCAGCAGTATAATGGCAATACCCAACATGTTTTCCTATGAGAAAGCAAGATTTAAACTCTTCCAAATGCCTGGAAAAAAGTACTATTTTTACCTTTACCCTAAATGTCACAGCGCATACCTCTGCCCTTAGATCATCAGATATAGCATTCCACCATTTTAGATCAGCCACAGTAAATGTCCTTTCTCTGGTTTCACAAAAATGCAAATTTCAGAAAGGTGTTATCTCCAAGGGATTCTTTTGTAGGGACCATAAAGAATGTGGTGGTGTATAGATCTTTAAAGTGGAAACAATACTAATGGTCTTTTATCATTAACTACTCTTTGTATGAAAGACAAGATATTAAATTTAATGCATTACATGATTGGTAGCCAATGTAGAGAAAACAAAACTGGTGAGATATGATTAAAATCGTTATGCACCAGTCAAAACTTGAGCTGCAGCATTATGCACTATTTGCAATGCATTCAATGTAGATGCTGGTTGACCAATATAAACAGCATTGCAGTAGTCCAGACTAGAAATAACCATTGTTCATAGAACTGTTTGGAAGTTTTCAAAGTTCAGAAAAGTTTTCAGCCTTCATAAAAAGTAGTACTTTATAGAATGAACGTTTTATTGAAACTTTTACTTATGGTTCAAATTACAGTGAGGAATCAAATATAATACCCACCCAGATATTTTACTTGTTTAGAGACTGGAATAGACCACTTGTTGACTTGCAATGATGAAGGATCTTCAGCATCAGGAAATCTTGACAGTCTCATAGTCTTCTCCATATTCAGCAGTAATTTGTTTGTAGATCTTTTTACCACATAAACTTTGTAGCTAATTTTTGAAGGAGAAATTGCCTGGGTAGTTTCTCTTTGAAAATTGGCTAGCATAAAGCATGCATGCTAAAAACACCCACACTCTTTGCACCAGTTATTTGTGCCAGTGGTTTATGAGTGGGAAGGGAAGAGCTTAAATTTGCTCATGAACTGATGAAGATTGAATTGATGCATACTGTTTTCTTCCAACTTAAACATAAGTTTAAGCATAAGTTTGATTGTAATACTGGGTATTATGCAAAATTAACCCCTTCTGAGAAAAAACATTGAGGTGAGGGTACAGCAGGACTCTCTGCAGCAGTTCCCTTGGACCCCACTGGATTTTCAAGCACAGAGGCCAAACTATTTGTAATAATTACATAAGACTTGGTGGTATTGTGTACTGGGGAGTCAGTGGGAAATATGTAAAAGGAAAACAAAACCATGCAATGTATCAACTTTTAGGCTTCCATGGTGTCTAAATGTCTCCCATAACCTGCTGTTTGCACATACTTTTGGCAAGATAGAAAAAGGCAATTTTCAGCCAAGATAATTTACCTGTGGTAATTATCTATTTACCGCAGGTAAATGGTTTTGAACATTGTCCTCATATTTCATATTTATTAAATACTTTCACATCCCTTACACTGTCTTCCAAACTCTCCACCACCCCCATCGACTGAGAACTATTCTACAGTGGTGATGACCCAAGTTCTGTTCGCCTGCATATAGAAGAGGGTGCTGGACCTTCTTCATATCCCCCACTTGCCTCTCATTTTGTACAGGTTTTTGCTTGCTCTCTTTTTTTCCTATGGAACTTTTCCCCATTGAAAGATGTGATCAAATACTGTGCAAGTGTAATGATTTGCAGGTTTTTTGCATTTTTTTTTCACAAATTTTGACTGATTCTTAAATCTGAACCTAACTCAAAATAAACAAGCACAAGTGTGACAAAACCCTAGTCCTAAGTGTTTACAACTTAAAATTCAGTAGTATGGGACAAGATAGATAAAGATATGAATGTGATGCATTTTGTGCTGGTTGCATAACTGAGGAAGCAGTGGTAACCATGAATTGGTTTAGAGCACTGTGTACATCTAGTAGTGCTCTAAAAATTGATATTTAGTAGTACTTATAGTAGTAGTCGTAATAAATAGAAAGCTCCAGAATAGTAACCATACTATTACTACCTAGCAGATAGGGAAAACAGTGACTTCTATCAACATTTGTTTGGCACTTAAAGTACTTTTCAAGAGCTGTTCTTCACTTATTGAAGACATACTGTGGAAAGCTTTCAGAAGCTTGTAACAATGTCCTTTTATATCTGTATACTGTGTTTGGTTAAAATGCACCACATTTATTGCAGTTTAGGAATGCATTTTCAAAAGAAAACAAAAATTTAAGTTTTTATGAGATCAATATGCCATCATGTCATGAAGGGCCTGGAGCAGGATCACATAAAATGAACACAAATAAGGTTGGCAGTGAGGTTAGCCTCAATAGATTTTCAGAACAGTTTGTGAGTAGCTAACTAAACTTAAAGTAGATATGTCAATGGGGACAGATGGGATATATCCAGGGATATTGAGGGAACATATAGATGTCCTGGCAGCTCCACTGATTGACCTTTTCAATGTTTCGTTAGAAACAGGAGTAGTTCTGGAGCACTGGAAAGGGGCAGATGTGGTTCCTATTCATAAAAGTGAAAGTAAGGAGGAAGCTGGGATTAACAGGCTGGTTAGTCTGACCTCTGTGGTGAGCAAATTAATGGCATCACTGATAAAACAGCAGTTTCTGAAATCCAATGGATTGCTTGATCCATGACAGCATGGTTTTACTTGAGGTAAATTTTGTCAGATGGACATAATCAATTTCTTTGATTGGGTGACCAAAGAGTTGGATCAAGGAAAGAGTGCTAGATGTAGTATATTTGACATAGTTCCGCATAGGAGACATAAATACATTGAGTTCCCTTGATATGGTAGCTAGAGTGACTGAATGGGTTATTTATTTTTATTTTATTTAAAAACTCTTCTATACCGTGAAGTTTACAGCCAGGCACAATAATGAAAATGAGTGGTATAGATAACAAATTAATCATGTGCCATCATAGTACGGTAACAATTTAATACAATAAACTATGTGTGTAAGTTAAGCTTGTATGGTAGGAACATATTAGGCGGTTTAAATTTAACATTAATATGCATTTGTAGGTTACAACTTCTAATTTGGTGCGTCCTTATCAATCAACTGTTTTTCTCCTTCTCTTTGTCTTTATAAAAAGCTTGTTTAAAGAGCCAGGTTTTCAGATTGGTTTTGAATATTTTCAGATTTCTCTGCAGATACTAGATGAGATACTAGATACTAGATGAGTGAAAGGTAACAAAGGGTAGAGGTAAATGGAGTATACTCAGAGGAGGGAGCCATTACTAGTGGTCTGCCTCAGGGATCAGTCCTGGAACCAGTTCTTTTCAACAGATTTATGAGTGACATAGAGGAAGGATTGTCAGGAAAGGTTTGTCTTTTTGCCACTGATATCAAAATACACAACAGAGTAGACAGCCAGGATCATGTGGAGAACATGAGGAGGGATCTAGCGAAGCATGAAGAATGGTCTAATGCTCTCATGATTTTAGAGACCTCCATCATATTCACCCTCCACCTTCTCTTCTGCAAGGTAAACAGCCCTAAACTCTTTAGCCTTTCCACATAGGGGAGCCGTTCAACCCCTTTATCATTTTGGTTGCCCTTCTCTGTACCTTCTCTAGTGCATCAAAATCTTTTTTGAGATGCAGTGTCTAAGTACTCAAATTAAGGACTCACCATGAAGCGATACAGGGGCATTATGACATTCTCTGTTTTACTCACCATTCCCTTCCTAATAATTCCTAGAAATCTGTTTGCTTTTTTGACTGTCACAGCACACTGAGCTGACAATTTCAATGTATAATGACACCTAGATCTTTTTCCTGGGTGGTAACTCCTAACATGAAACCTAACATCGTATAACTACAGCATGGGTTATTTTTCCCTATATGCATCACCTTGTACTTGTCCTTTAAATAAAACTTTATAGTATGCTTAACACATATTATTTGCATTAAGGGAGGATACACTGTAAATTAGTCTGTGCCAAATTTAAAGATACAGAGTCAGGCAGGATGCCTCTACCCCTGCCAGGCCGGGCCCTATTCAAACAACTTTAACGGGTTTTTACACACCTGCAGCAGTAAATACCCCGGAGAGTCCCATTACAATGGTGGTTAGTGAGCAATTATCACCATTGTCGGGAGAAATAAGTCTCAGTCCCGGGGTACCAACAACTCCTTTACAACCAGCATGCATAGCAGACACTATTGGTCTAGGTCTGCCACTATTGCGGACAGTGGTATAATCACACAAGGGTCAACACAAAAACTTTAGAGTGGGTTGAGAGATGAATGATTTTTGAATCTTCCTTGAAGGGACTTCATACCGAATACATTTTGAAGTTTTGATCGCATGTTGGAAGACTTGTTAAGAATTGAAGTTTCGAATTTCTACAGTTGTGTCACTCATTAATATTTTGAGACGATAGCTGTTATTCATCTAAACCAGTCCTATCCCTGATGAAGCCATTAAGATAAGCTTGGCGAAACGAAGATCTTTGTTGGACATTTTGAGGACTGACTCTATTGGTTGATTTATTGTATAATGTTTAAAATATGATGTGAGCATTTGCACTTTATATTACAATTGAATTATTTGATAATATTTCTGATTTTCATGTTTTTTGAAGATGTTTGTTTTTAAATGTGAGTGCATGAGTATAGTATGAGTGTGTTAGATAGTTTTTTAATGTTAGACAGGCTTATAAAATGCAAATAAAATATTGATGCAATTCATTGTATTCCTCTTCTTATGTATGTTGTGTACTATTGCGGACAGGGCATATTGTGGTAAACCCGTCAGAGGAAGACCAAGAAGGGAAATCTGCGGTGCCTAAGGAAATGGAGGGTACACCTCCACTTTCTCAATTGTTGGATCAGAGAACTGGAATGCCCAATGGAAGATCTTTGGCAATTGGAGGAGCCAGTCCTGCCCCCATGTTGGGGAATGCTTTAGACCAGGAATCATTACATTTTTCAATGAAACCGCCCACTTCTGGTACTAGGCCTGGAGAGGTTAAACAAATATCTTTAGAAATGTTATGGTCTGCAATAATGTCTCTGCAAAAGAATATTGAAATTATGAATGTGAATATTAAGGATGTACAAAATACATTGTTGAATCTGAGTCCAATGGTAGTAAATAATGGGATGACTCTCAAGAAGGTGGAAACAGAAATTGTTAATATAAAAGATGTGCAGACATCTTTAATAAAAAGTGAAAATATTTTATCGAGAAAGATTGAAAATTTGGAGAACGTAGTTCGTTATCCGAATCTTCGATTTGTAAACTTTCCTAAGTGCAAAATGATGTCTCCAGTAGAACAGTTAAAAAATTATTTTATGGAAGTTTTGTCAATTACTTCTGACAATCTCCCAATGATAAAAAGCGCATACTTTTTGAATGAAAGAAATTTAAATCCTAACCCACCTTCACAAGAGTCATCATTAAACATTACCGATCTGATAGAGACATCATTCAGTGCACAAATAGAGAAAAGGGGGACTTTAATAGTTAAATTTGTCCTATCTTCGGATAGGGATAAAGTATTGAATCATTTTATGCAAAAAAGAACCCTTCCCTATCTTGGCCAGAAATTGTGGGTCTATCCAGATGTGGCAAAAGATACTCAAGCCAGAAGGAAAAGATTCATTGCTTTTGGCTAGTATAGCCAGAACATATGGGACAGATAATTATTCGCTTTCCTTGCAAATGTACTATGAAAGTGGATGGGTTAAAATATGTTTATTATGAACCTACAGATTTAGAAAGATTTCTGGAAGAACGCAGAACTCGCAGGGGGGAGGCAAGCTCCGCAAGTTCATAGAATTGAATTTGATTATTGTTGGTAATTAATGAAAGTGTCTGCATCACTTTTGTTAAAATTTAGTAAAATTTTTGTTTTTCTTTCTTAGAATACAGGATTGCTCGTCAAGCTCCCCATTATATATAGTAACTGGAAACTAGGTGAATTATGAATAACTTTATATTCTTTATAAATATATATGGAACCTAATGTTTTCCCAAAAAATTCAATGTAACAATTGAATACAAATCAATGTTATTTACTTTGTAAATTGAAACAAGAAATAAAGAATTAAAAGATATACATTTTCCTGAATTTGGTGGAGAAACCTTCTCTTGATCACTGGAGATTTATTTATTTATTTAACAGTTTTTTATACCGACCTTCATAGTAAATAACCATATCGGATCGGTTTACAGTTTAACAAAGGGAAAACTAGAGTAATAATTCAAGTAAACGAAAGATAACAATAGGTAGGAATAAGTCAAAGTTATCAAAGAGAATAAGTCAGTTATCAAAGAGATCAGACACTTTCTAGAGTAGTGAGCCTTATTGTACTCACCAGTTCTAAATCTTTCAAGAGTTATTCATAATATAAGTGTAAAGTTATGAGGTGACCTGCAGATTTGTGTGTGCCTTTCATATATAAAAAAAAAAACTATATTCTGGTATCAAATCAGTGGTATTGCATTTATCAAATGGCACTTTGTATGTGTATTAATTTAGATTTAGCTCATGCCTTTTCAATGGGAATTCAAGATGAGATACATGTTTCAAACAGTAGCACCTCATTTCTAATCCTTGTGTCCTTGAAGGAGACTTAATTTTCAATCTAACCAAAATGAATATGTATGAAAATATTTGCCTATTGCTGGTCTATGAACCAGTTGAATTTCCATGTTCTGATTACTGTATAAACCAGACCGGTTTCAGGACCACAAGAATAAGAATTGAGAACTAAGGTCCTATGTTTACACATCTTGTGTATACAAAAAAAAAAAAATTGACAAACACGTGGATGATATTACGGCATTCGGTTAAAAAAAATACTCTAAGATATATGGCAGGTTTAATGATTTTCAGCAAATGTACTTTCCTGCATTATATGGAAAATAATAATTTCATTTACATTTTCTTTTGCTTATCACAAAAAGGGCAATTTTCAAGCCATTTACCCAGGAAAATTGGTCTGCCTTAAAATTTCCTCCTCTGCCCAGCTGGATGCAGGCTTCCATAGGATGTGTATTCTTACCTGGGTTAAAAAGAAGCATACTTGGATGTTGGGTTTGTGTATTCAGAGTGGGGGGAGGAAACAGCACAAGTACATTCCATGTTTTAGATGCATATGTGCTATTTTAGTCTGTCCACCCATCCTTTGACCACCCAAATAAATATTGTGCATCCATGTACGTGCATAATTTGAATTAGCTTATTTTCAGAGAAACTGGCTGAAAAGTACTTTACAACTATGCACCCTTTTGAAAATGACTCCCAATGTGCATAATTTAAAGCATACTGCTTGTTGATCATTATATTGAAATGCAGTTTAGAAATTTGTATTAATTAATTAGGGCTGATATTTGCATTTAACGCTTGCACGTAGTATTGGCAACAGCTTGCAGGCTGCGAAGACATCTTCATTTTAACAGGATTAGCTTCACAGCGTCTTTAAAAAAAAGATAGGAGTTTTGAGCACACAAAGATCTATTTTGTCTAAGCATTAAGAGCTGAATTAAAAAAACCCAACGCGAGCATTAATTAGGGGATGCGTGATACACACAAAATACACCCGTCTAAAAACCACCAAAGATCGTTCCTTCTCCACAGCAGGCCCTGTCCTCTGGAACAGACTACCGACTGACCTAAGACTGGAACCTTGCCTTCATACCTTTCGAAGAAAACTGAAGACGTGGCTTTTCCTCCAAGCCTTCCCCTAGTCAAAATGACACTTCGGACTCAGCCCAAGGAATGAGATAATTACTAATCTCATAACCCGTTTGGAGTTGTATTACTCCCTTGTTTTATTGTAACTGCATACCTTAGCCTTCTCTTGTTTAATGTTTTATTATTATTATTAAGATAAATATTAGTTTTTACCTTTTTTGTTACCTATCCACTTGTTAATTGTAAACCGACATGATGCGATATCTATTGTGAATGCCGGTATAGAAAAACTTAAAATAAATAAATAAATAAATTTTTATTTTTGTTTATTGTGAACCGATGCGATGTGCGAACGGATATCGGTATAAAAGAGATGTTAAATAAGATAAAATAAATATTTTATTTATTTGTTGCTAATTCCGCTCTACCTTTCTTCCTGGCTACTTTAGCCCCCAAGTTCAATGCCCTTGTTTTATGTTACTTTGCTTGTTTCAGCCTTCTTGTTTGGTTACACTTGTTTATCCCCTAAGTTCCATGTAAACCGGCCTGATGTGAATTCTATTCGTGAAGTCCGGTATAGAAATAAATATTAAATAAAATAAATAAGGTTGGGCTCATGTGCACCGAGTGGATTTTAAAAGCCGAGATATACGTATATCTCCTACAGCGCGCACATCTCAAATGTTTTCAAAATGGGGCAGAGGTGTGGGTGTGGTCTGGGCAGGGGCATTGGCTTTTTGGGGTATGACCGATGTGCATGTAAATACTGATGCGACACAGCACATGCCAAAGCTCCCTGCCGCATAACTTTACTTCTACTATTGATGCCATATAGATTAACATTTAAAGGAAACGAGGCAGATCTGTGGGGTTTTAACGATCGGGGATAACTGGGGGAAGTGAAGGCTATCAAATCAGATGGGGTTGGAGGACCTATATCTTAACTGGGCTAACTGGGGATGAACTGGTAAAACTGGGAATGGCGTTGTGTGCACCCCTTTTAAAATCCCCCAATTTACGTGGTAGAATCGGGATTTGCACGCACATGCGCATGCCCATTTAAAATTGGGCACACATGTGCATGGACAGGCTATTCTATAATGTGCGCATATGCACGTGTATGTTTTAAAATGGCTGTGTACTTGAGCGTGGGCTGACGTATATGTGGAAATGAGCCGGTTTGAAAGTTACTGTCTAATTCTTTAAAGTGCACATTATGCTTTTTGTTTTGTCAGATTTTGCATCTATTTTTTTGGGCTTGTGCATATCGAAGTAGAATTAAAATCTTCTAAATCATCCTCTGATTTTAAGAATCATATTTGTTCTTTGACATATTCTAGCTATCAGTAAGGTGGTAAGGGTAGTAAGTTGTTTGCAAGCTAACAGTATGGCTTATTGTCTTGTATACTAAATTTTAGAAACATTTTGTCATGAACCAAAATAAAGTTTGAAAATCTAAAATTATCATTTTTGAGCACTCATATGGTGGAACAAATCAGAACCATGGCTATAGTAAGTAATCAATTGACCAATGTAATCATGGCTTCTTTTTTTCATTTTATTATAATTAAAATTGTTTTATAAAACAAACTTTACTGTTTATCTATTTGGATATAACAGAAATTGTTCCTGTTGTGTTTCAGATGTACATTTGCAATGTTCTCTTACATTAAAGAATATTCACTTTTCACTAATGTGTCTAAATGTTCTTTACAAGTTCCAAACGTTCAAATTATCCGGGTCATTCATCAAGCTACGATGTAGCCTTATCGTGTGTGTTAGGGCCTTATTGTGTGCAATAATGCCCTACCGCACGCAATACCAGTTGCATCGTGGCCGTACTGTTCAAATTAAGGGAAGGGGAGGAGTGTGGGCAGAGTTTGGGTGGAGTTATGTCCTGGCGGTGCTGTGGGTGATAATGTTTTTCACGTTATCACCGGCAGCACTGTGGGAAATAACTGCACTTTTTTCCATGGCGCTATGGGGACAATAGTGTGCAGCTGGCTGCATCAAGGCAGTGTGGTTTTTCTGATACAATGTTGATGAATTATTATCCTGAAGGAAGATGAAACCTATTTTAATTACTAAACTAAGCCTATTTTTAGTAACTAAAAATTACTTTATAGCCTTTACTTTAAACACTTGCATAGCACTTCCCAAGAGTTTATAGGAATTTTATTTCTTTATTTATACATATTTTTAACTGCCTTCCTTCAATACACCCAAGGTGATATATAAATTTTCATAAATAATACAAATATAAATAAAATAATATATAAAACACATATTTCTAAATTGCATTCCTAAGAAATCAGTATAAAACAATACAGAACAAATCTTTCAAATAATTGTGAGATCAGTAAATAAATACACATCAAATAACAATAAAACCTAATTTGATAAAACAAATGACATTGGTACATTAAATGGGGATAAATAAGAACCAGATGGTCATAAAGAAAAGCAGACAAGAATACTCATCACACCAGATAAAATAAGCAATATTTGGAAATAAAAGCTGCATTAAAATGCCATGATTTCACAATAATCTGATCTCTTTTGCAAATGGTCCTAGGGCTTCCTGGGATAATCACTGACATCTATATTGCAAGGGTGAAACTCCACTCTCTCCTTGCTCTGTCTGCTTTTTGGCTCCTCTAGACTGAGTCCTCTGGAATTGTTTTTCATTTACATATTGTGTTAGTACTGTCTCTTCCAACTTCCCAGTGATAATTGTAGCACCTGGATCACATCTGGTACAAGAATTGGATTAATTTCTTTATGTAAGGGAGTCCCAATACTGCCCCTTAGTAAGGAACCATCAATGTCTCTACAGACTCAGCATGAAGCATATGATGTAAGTTTAAAGTAGGAGTGGTAAAGGAGGTTTCATACTCCCCATTGGGTGATGTCATGAATTTAACAAAACTTCTGGGCCCTCAGGGTTCAGGGTTCTTCAGCAATCTCCCTCCAAGAGGAGAGGTCATTCTTTTGAAGTATCTCTCTCTTGAGATACTAGAGGGTTCCTTCTGCCCAGGAAGGTAGCTGGAACCCAAAGGTAAAGGGGTACATTTTAAAACATAGCGCGCGTGCGTACTTTTGTTCATGCACCAGGCGCGAACAAAAGTACGCCGGATTTTATAAGATACGCACGTAGCCGTGCGCATCTTATAAAATCCGGGGTCGGCGCACACAAGGGGGTGCACATTTGTGCAACTTGTGTGCGCCGAGCCCTGCGCACGCTGCCTGTTCCCTCTGAGGCCGCTCCGAAATCGGAGCAGCCTCGGAGGGAACTTTCCTTCCGCCTCCCCACACCTTCCCCTCCCCATAACTAACCCACCCCCCCTACCATTGTCGCACAAGTTACGCCTGCTCGAAGCAGGCGTACCTTTGTGCGTGCTGGGCCAGCTGCCGCGTGCCATGTTCCGGTCTGGGGGCTGGTCCGGAGGCCATGGCCATGCCCCCGGAATGCCCCCGAGCCGAAACCACACCCACAGCACCGCCCCCAGATGACACGCCGACCGCGTCATCAGGGCAGTGCAACAATTATTTGGCCCTTGATTTTGCAACATTATCAAGCATTAAATAACATTTTTGCTCAACATCATAATTTTAATCATGACCCTTTCAAATGTAAAATTTTTATAGATTTTTCATATGCAAATTGGGAGAATAATTTTCAAAATACTGCATAACCAATGCCACAAATATTCACATATAGTAAGTTACATCAATTTTCAAAAAGGACTTATGCACTTAAAACTACCCCACATGAGTTACACCTCCTAGTTGGTGCACACACAATTTCCCTAAAATTTACATGCCAGTTGCACCAACACTTCCTTTTGAACAATGGTCCTCAGCTCAAAGACCTGGTGGGTAAAGGACAAAATGAGACTCTGTGGGCGGACCACTGCTAAGACCTGCCTTAATTACGAGACCCTGGGAGGGAAGCCGCTGCTTCAGACACTTTCAGAGCCACCCGGCACTGATGACAACTGAGTGCAAGGGGTCTTCAAAAAGTGGTTTCCTGTGGCATGCCACCACTGGCATGCCCTTATACCAATTTTTCTCCAGTTTAAAAGATGGAAAGAAAAAGATTGTAAGTCCTCTCCAGATGTCTATACCTGTTAGAAGACCAATGGATCTATATGTGAATCATCCAAGTTCAACACTACACCTTGATCTGAGTAAGAAACAGGAAACTTCCTTGAGCCCCAGGGCAAGTCTCCTCCCTCCCAACCCACAGCTCCATCAGAAGGTAAACTGTGTTGAGGTCATGAGTTCTTCTATGCAATTGCATATGGTAGGTTCTTCACCTAATTAAGAGCATGTATTAGAAGAATCCTTAGGAACTACACCCTCATTGACTATTGGAAGGACTTTAGTTGCTGTCCCCACTCCTATTTCATTGCCCCGGGAGATTTAAGGTGCAATGAAACAGGAGTGGGATATAGCAGAGACCTCTGGAGATATTTCTTTAAGGGATGTTTGGAATGTAATCAACCATATCGAATCAAATTTGTCAAATGTAGTTTCACAATTGTGTGCATATTCCACAGGTACATCTAATAGACTTTCTGAGTTGGACAATAGGCTGATACTGTGGAAACACAAATGGAGCTTCATAAAGGAACAATTACTAATTTGCAACACTATCTTCCTGACAAACGAAAAGTTCTGAATCCTGAAGAGGGATATACTGTCACCCCTTTCTAGCTTGGACCTTACCTTCTTTCTTCAAATGAAGAATCATTGTCTTGTGGACAAAGTATACAGCTCTTCCCTGATGTCTCTATGGAGACTCAGGTGAAGAGGAAATTATTCTTACAGTTGAAATCTCAGCTCTTGTTATTGGGAGCGGAACCCCCGCTGAACGACCTCCTGCAGTCGATCTCCTGCCGGCGCCATTTTCCGTACGGAAAACGATTCGCGGCAGGAGATCGCTCCCGGACCCCCGCTGGACCCCCAGGGACTTTTGGCCAGCTTGGGGGGCCTCCTGACCCCCACAAGACTTGCCAAAAGTCCAGCGGGGGTCCGGAACGACCTCCTGCAGTCGAATCGTGTTGGTCTATGGCCGCCGCCATTTTGCAAAATGGCGCCAGCTGAAGACAACACAATTCAATTGCAGGAGCCCGTTCCGGACCGCCGCTGGACCCCCAGGTAATTTAAGGCATTTGGGGGGGGTTCGGGAGGGTGGGGGATTTAATTTAAAGGGTCGGGGGTGGGTTTTAGGGGGTTTTAGTGTGCCGGTTTTCCTGCCATTGGTTTAGGGCAAGTAAGTAAGTTCCTGCCCTCCCCCTTCCCCCGATTTACGATTTTTTAACGATAAATCGGGGGAATTGGTATTGTATCGTGGCCCTAACGATTTTTGACTATTTAAAATATATCGGACGATATTTTAAATCGTCAAAAAACGATTCACATCCCTACTGGCTATACTCACGGTCCACTATAATAACTGAATGACCACTTATCTAAGATCCCGTAAACCTTCAGGAACTGTTCCTTGAACAAACAGTTACATACAATTACTGTGAAAACCTTGCATGTGTAGGTATTTTGAAGAGAACAGTTTTCAACCAGGGCGACTTTCTCATGTAAATATTTATCCAGGTTCTATAAATGCCTTTGAAAAATTTCCCCAAAGTGATTGGAAATTCTCAGTAGAATACCTAGGTAGTTCCATCTATACAGGATAATCATATAGTATTGCATCACAAGGGAAAGAATGAGTCAGTCTTAATTTAACTGTAATTCTGATTTTTTTCTCCAGGAAAAATTGAACTCTTCATGCATGCAGTGGGACTGGTCCAGTCTCTCCCTTTTAACAGAGCTTTATTATCACTCTATATTTATACAACCAGATTTTGACAAGATTTTCTGAGGATATTGACTTATGAGGGCATTATGCTGCAGGTATATAAAGTTATGTTAAAAATAGAATTTTGTTTGATTAAAACATTATCAAACATTCTTAGATGGTACCCATAGGGGTAGATTTTAAGGCCTGCGTGAGGGCATACATGTGCACGCGCTACCCAGCATGCACACATGTATGACCGATTTTATAACTTGTGTTCCCCCCTTCCCCTAACCTTCCCCCCCCTATAACCCCCCCAAAATTTTTATCAAACCTTTAGTATGCGATCCTCTGACCCCGCCCCCACCCCTTTTTACAAGCCCTGGGGCTTTATGCGCGTCGCTAGGCTTTATAAAATAGGCCCAGCGCGCGTTGGGCACTCTATGCACGTAAATCCATTGGATTTATGTGTGTAGAACTTTTAAAATCTGGCCCATTATTTTTAGATAAAAATACAAATTTCTTTTGAGAATAGAATAATGAAAATCAGTGGAATTTTAAGAGCTTCAGTAGTTGTCAACAACATTTCAGAAAGTACTTTTGAGAATTATTTAGAAACAAAGAAATTTGACGGCAGATAAAGATCACACGGCCTATCTGGTCTGCCCATCCACACTAACAATTCAGCTTTGCAATCCCAACCACTCCCTCAGAGATTTTACGGTTATATAGTTTTAAATGACAGAGCCCATGGCATATGAGCATCATTAAGGGGCTTCATAAAAGGCTTGGTTGTAATTATTTCACATGGTTAGATTTCTAAATACAGTAGTAGAATAAAGTATAAACATGTGTAGCCCAGAAACCCTCATGATGCGTGGAATGGCTCCAGGATTCTTTCTGTTAGGTAGAAACACAGTTTCTAGGCCTTGCTGGTAGGTGCTCTATTTCTCAAAGAGCAGGGTAACAGCAAAAGATAAAAAAAATAATCACTACACATATGTGTTTCCAGTCTTTTACTTGAATTACATAATCAGATGAATAGTAGATAAAGAAGAGTATTTACATGTTAGTCCATATAACTCATTATAGAACTGAATATAGCACAGATATTTTACTGTAGATAGAAGATAATTTCTTTTTTAATTTTTTTACAGATAATTGGCAAGAAAATTAGATAATGACATAAAAAAATAGCAGAGAGCATGAAAAGAAAAATCAAAGGGAAATATTCTTACATATTTTGTCTGCACGTACAAATAATGTTGTAGCCTCAGCAACTCAAGCACAGCTGAATATCAGAAGGTCAAGGAGGAAAACTAAAAATAATCTCACAATAATGAGAACCAAGAAAAACAAAAAGGACAAAAAAAAACAAAACTGATGCTCAATGATTAATTCTATTAATTCAATCCCATTATAATCCCAATTACTTTGGCCCAAACACTGGCAAAGGATGAAACATAATGGAACAGGGAATTATCTAGCTCTGTCCTTAACAAATTTCTCTAGCCGTACATGATCAAAGAAGGAAAAAAAACATCCTGATATTTCATGATAAACTGAAGCCGGAACTTTAGCCGAATAACTTGGCCTGTATATTCAGCGGGATAAACAGCCCATTGAATATAGAAGCCGAAAGTTATCTAGCCTTATGTGGCCAGATAACCAGCCATTTAACAGGATATCTTAAAAAGATCCTTTAAAACAAAACAAAAAAACAGCGCATAACTACAGTCTTCGAAGCCCAATTGACACCCCTCCATCACAAAAATCTGTCCTCCAGCCCTCTCCCTCTCTCCCTTATTAATGCCTCACCAAGTATTGCCTCCTTGATCCCCCCTAACACCCTCCCATGCCGCTATCCTCACCCCAAAGCCCTCCCACTTACCCAGTACCTGAATCAGGGGCTCCTGTTTAAGCCCGGGAAGCAGGTTTAAAGTTATCTGGCTAACTTAAGGGTTTAGAAAATAACCCCCT
Source organism: Rhinatrema bivittatum (assembly GCF_901001135.1). Taxonomy (NCBI): domain Eukaryota; kingdom Metazoa; phylum Chordata; class Amphibia; order Gymnophiona; family Rhinatrematidae; genus Rhinatrema; species Rhinatrema bivittatum. Next base: position 82,084,656 of record NC_042617.1, on the reverse strand, counting down.
ATCGCGTGCGTTAGGGCCCTAGCATGCGATAAGGCCATATCACATGCGAAAAGGGCCTTTTTGCATGCGATATGATGGAAATTAGGGGGAGGGGAGGAGTCAGCGTCCTATTGAAAATGTAGATATGGAAAATTGTGGCTTATGAATGTGGGTAAGAACATATCTGGGCACTATTTAAGGTAAATGATTGGTGGTTTTGTGATATTTAAACTCGTTGTTATGGTGATTTAATGTATTTCAGTTGGAGGCTGTGTGAAGAATACATGCATGGTATGGAGAGCCACAGGATATCGTTTTGAGAAGACACGAAATCAATTATGATATATGTTCAATAGAGGGATTACTTGTAATTACATCATAGCAAGAAAATTGCTTTGCAAATAACAATATATGTGACCCTGGAGTACGATACATGGAGGTTCCCTGAAGAAGCCTGTGTGTGCAGGCGAAACGAGAAATCTCGTCGGAATATTTGAACACATGTTAATGGGTTGTTCTGAATGTATAATATCATATAATATCATATTATTGATGATGTATAGGCATTGTGGTTTTATGGATGAATGGAATGTATGCGGTATGAGTGGGGGATCAATGATTTTAGAATTTATTCTATATGCATAAATGTCTCACACAAGTCTGTATTGTATATATTTATAAATTTTGTATACACAATACATTAAATAAGTGTTGGGCATGAGATTTTGCCTACTGTCCTTTGGTTTAGTAATACTGTTTACGCAGCAGATGAGTATGCAGCTGGCTCCACTATCGAGACCAAAACATTTTCAAAGCCTCTCTTAGCACACCTGGCTTCTCTCCCCTGTCCAGTTGTGTCATTGTCCCTCCTCATTCTCTGGCACCAGTCTATCAGAAATTAGGGATGTGCATTAATTTGAAACAAATGGGTAAAATGCAATGAATAAGTCAATTCTTGTTTCATTTGTGGAATCCTGAAATTAAAGGAAGGTGGCTATAAATGAAACAAATTTTCATCTCATTTGTTTATATTTCTCACTGAAATCTATGGCCCATTCACATCTATGCTGGGCTGAGCAAAGAACAGTTGCAGGCAAGGTAACTATGGCTTCCACTTTGCCTAACTGTAATGCCCCAGCTGTACTATCTTGGGGATCTTGCTGACACTGCCTAACTGCCATTATCCATATGTACCACCTTGGGGTTCTTGCATCACCATGCAGCCCTCAAACATCTAGTTGTCTAATCACCAGGGATGTGAATTGTGCTTCTGACGATTGAAAATATCATACGATATTTTCAAAGTCATCAGAAATCGGGGGCTACCCGAAACCGATAGGAAAACCCCACAAAATTGTTTGTGGGGTTCTCTTATCGTTTTGGGGGATGGCGGGAAAAACGGCACACAAAAATAACCCCTAAACCCACCCCGACCCTTTAAAACTGATCCCTTAGCTTCCCCCACCGTCCCAACCACCCCCCCCCCCCCCAAAAAAAAAATTTTTTTTACAAGTACCTGGTGGTCCAGTAGAAGTCCCGGGAGTGATCTCCCGCTCTCGGGCCATCGGCTGCCACTAATAAAAATGGCACCGATGGCCCTTTGCCCTTACCATGTGACAGGGTATCCGTGCAATTGGCCGGCCCCTGTCACATGGTAGGAGAGAGAACCAATGCAATACCAGAAAATCAACAAAAGGAAGAGACTGTGTTCAGCTGTACAATAAGGGGAAAATTATTTTTAATAAAGCAAATCTCAAAAATTATTAGGAAAGCCATATTGATGAGTGATTATTGTCATGTTTTGCTTGTGACAAAAGTTTAAATCAGAAAGCAAATTTCACAAGAAACCCAAAATTCCTCCCAGTAGCAAGATCAATTTCAAGTAAGGAATGTAATTAAAGCTTATATCACAGAACATGACAGAACATTTTCTTGTACTAAATCTGATAAGTGGCAAGTGCTTCAACAGGAAGTCAGACATCTCTCCACATCTTGCTGCTATTTCCTGTATCCTATATATTAGAGGTCTTTCTTCCACTCAGCATTGCTACTAGGGATGTGCATTCGTTTTAGATGAAATAGGAAATATAGACGATATTTCCTATTTTGTCGCAGTTCGGGGCGGCCCGAAAATGATAGGAAAACCCCATGAAATTTCATGTGGTTTTCTTATTGATTTTTTTTAGGGGGGGGGGGAGAATGAGCACACAGAAAAAACCCCCCCAAATCCACCCCAACCCTTCAGATCTAATTATTTATAATCCCCCACCCTCCCGACCCCCCCCCCCAAAAAAAAAAAAAACTTGCCTAAAGTCCCTGGTGTTCCAGCGGGGGTCCCAGGAGTGATGTCCACCTCTCAGGTCATCGGATGCCACTAATCAAAATGGCGCCGATGGCCCTTTGCCCTTACCATGTGACAGGGGCTCTCAGTGCCATTGGCCGGCCCCTGTCACACGGTAGGAGCAATGGATGGCCCACGCCATTTTTTAAGATGGCGCGGTTCTACGAAAACGAAACTGGAAACGATTACTGGTATGATACACATCTCTAATTGCTACCTTATCCAGACTTTGTACTTGGAGTCCTGCTGCCAATCAACCTGGCTGCTATTCCCCAATCTCTATACCATTGGGGTCTTTCTGCCACTTAGTCTTGCTGCCATACCTCAGACTTTACACTTTGGGGGGGGGGGGGGGTGTCTTGCTGCCATTCTATAAACTGGGGTCTTGCTGCCATTTTGCCTTGCTGCTAGACCCCTCATGCTACACATTAGGGCTCTTTCTGTCAGTCAGTTTTGCTGCCATACCCAAACTTTACATCTTGGGATTCTTGCTGTCATTTTGCTTTGCTGCCATACTCTGGACTCTACACCCTGGCATTTTCTTGCTACTGTGGATGGCTGCTTTTCACCTTTACTGGTATTTTGGAGTCTTTATGCTGCTTTATACTCTTTTAGTGCCTGTAATTTTTTTCTGCCACCATTTCTGCTTTGTTCCCCTTTCATGGTGCCATAAGATGTTCACACCACACTTGGTGCCACTGTAACATAGTAACATAGAAATGACGGTAGAAAAGGACCAAATGGTCCATCCAGTCTACCCAGCAAGTTTCTTATGGTAGTAACTATCGCTCCATGCAGGTTACCCCCCCCCCCCCCCCCAATGTTTCTTTCAAGTGTAGTAACTGCTGCTCCCTGCAGTTATCACCAAGCCTTATGATAACCCATAAAACATTTCTGCTAGCAACATGTTTACCTGATGATAAGCCTTCTTGAAAATTCAGACAGTACTGCTTGATGTGCTTTGCTTATGGACTTGACCGTGGAAGCAGTCCTGTACTTTTTCCCTTAAGTCTGTGTATCAGTATCCCAGACTGTAAAAGTCAAGGTTTTGTCTCTCTCATGTTGCTTTTGAGAGTTCATGCCATTGTTATCAGTACCCTCTTTGGAAGTCTTGGGGTACTCTTGACTGTCTTGTTGCTGCTTATTCCTCTGATGGTGCCTTGGAGAACTCCTGCCATTGCTGGTAGACTTTTGCTCCTTTACAATACCTTATGCTAATTATGCCACTTTTGGAGCTACCTTGCCACAGCCTTAGTGCCTTGGAGTTCTCTTCCATCTTATTTTTTTTAATTTTTTTATTTTCGGGTTATATATTATTCACAAGACTACATCTTTGTACAGAAAAGTTAGTGCATACCAAGAATTATACAAACATAAGAAAACATACCTTACAAGTTTTTACAATACCTGCACCAAAATTATAGGTAATATATGGGGGCAGAAAATAGAAGCGTCAAAAAAGAAAATATATAATTATAGTAATAGTTACGTCGAGTAGTTCCCAACTTATATCTATGCCGAAATACTGGTGGAACCTACAAGGGTGTGCGCAGAAAGAAAAGCTTTAAGCTGATCGGGCTCAAAGAATACATAATTTGTATTTAAGTATCTTATACAACATTTACAAGGGTATCTCAAGTTAAATCTATCTCCTATTCAGAGTTTCTCGGCACACATAGTAAGAAAACTTTTTCTGCCTAATTGTGTTGACTTGATCACGGCTGGATAGATCCAAATCTGGCGGCCATAAAAAGGAAATTGAAGGTTTCTGAAGAAATATTTCAATACATTATTTCGGTCAGACAAGAATGCAAATATAATTTATTTTATTTAAATACTTTTGATATACCGATACTCAAGACTGGTGTCTTATCATACCGGTTTACATTGAAACAAGGGGTAACCAATTAACTATGAAAATAAATGAGACCAAAAGTGGTTTTCTTTGATTTCCATTTCTTGTACCCAAAAAACAAATTGGCAGCCAATCCAAGATGGCTGTGTAGCGCGTTAAAAAGGAAGATCGGTATGTAAAAAAGGACCTTTATTAAAACTTGCCCGACTCTGGCCGAGTTTCGTTCACAATCGGAGCTGCCTCAGGGACTACTGTGTAGAAGAACCTTTGGAAAGAATGACTTCAATCAATGATCAGCATGGTATACACATAGGGCCTGATTTTAAAAAGCATTTACTCACTTAAAAATGGATTTTACTCGAGTAAATGCACTTTACTCGTATAAGTGGGCTTTTGAAAATTGCTACAATATATGCCATGAATGGTCCATAGGATTTGCTCGCGTAAGTGTCCTTTACTCAAGTAAATGGCTTTTGAAAATTGCTACAATAGCAGTTACATTTACACGTGTAAATCCTTATGAAAATTACCCCCATAGTTTTTAGGGTATTCTTGTCAACACATGAATCAAAGCTGCAGTGCATACTGGAGTGTAAGTGACTTTTTTTTTTTTGATTCATGTGGCTCGCCGGAATTCAGAACAACCACTCTTTTTGTAATGAGGTTTCCTCTCAATATTGAGGTTCAATTGATCACAATGATTCGACATACATTACTGGTCATGGTGTTAAGTTGTGAATGAAGTTGTTCAGTTAATTTGAATTATTTGAAAATCTTAAGACGGGTGCATCCGCGGAATTTATAGCAAATGCGTTGACAAGAATACCCTAAAAAACTATGGGGTAGATTTTAAAAGAAGCTACCCGGCACGCGCACATGTATGACCGATTTTATAACATGCGCATGCAGGTGCACACATGTTATAAAATCCAGGGTCGGCGCATACAAGGGGGTGCACAATTGTGCACCTTGCGCACCGAGCCACGCTGCCTTCCTCTGTTCCCTCCCAGGCCGCCCTGAAATCGGAGCATCCTGGAAGGGAACTTCCCTTCCCCCGAACTTAACTTTCCCACCCCTTCCCCTAACCTTTCCCCCTCCAGCCCTACTCTAACCCCCCTAAAATGTTTATCCTACCTTTTGCGCCTGCCTCTGGGCAGGTGCAAGTTGCATGTGCCAGCAGCGTGCTGGCACGCGATCCTCTGACACAGTGGCAATGGCCACTCTGTTGGAGGCCTCTGGCCCCACCCCACCCCCTGACTGCCCTGCCCCCAGGACCACTCCTTTTGTAAAGCCTCCAGATTTACACACGTAACCTTTTAAAATCTGGCCCTATATGTATACCATACTGATCATTGATTAAAGTCGTTCTTTCAAAAAGTTCTTCTATGCAGCTCCGATTGTGAGCGAAACTTGGCCAGAGTTGGGCAAGTTTTAATAAAAGTCCTTTTTTACACACCAATCTCTTCCCATTTCTTGTGACATTTCTAATATCTGTGAGATATCCATTGTTGATGTTTAGCTAATAGCTTCTCCTTCCGCCTGATCTGCCTGCTGAAGGTAATAAGCTTTTATAATTACTGGCCTTGCAGATTGCAGTATTTTCAAAATTTGCTGAATATACAACTTAAACATTTCCAAAGGGGAGATCATATTTATAACTGGAAAGTTCAGCACTCTAAGGTTATGTTACTTAAGAGCATTCTCATTGTTCTCTAGTCTCCTGTTACTTACTAAATCCGACTGGACAAGCTTTAGTTGTATTTTATCTAAATTGGAGACTTTATTTTCCAAATTTTCCACTTTCTCTTTAAATGTAGATATCAAATTTGTATTTACCACAGTTTGATTCTTTGTTTCCATAGTAATTTGTGAAAGTGATGATATTGAGGATTCTATTGATTTTAAAACAATCCAAATCCCCTCTAAAGACATTTCCACTGGCCATAGTAATCTCAACACAGAAGTTCCAGCTTTAACTGTGCAACTCCTGTTTCCACCTTTGTGCCTGAACTCGGTCCAGTACCTTGAGAGGAATTCAGTGCTGCTATTTGTTGTTCCTCCTTCGAAGAAACCTGTCCTGTTTCAGAAACTGCAGTAAAACTTGTCCGCAGCTCTCCCTGAGATCCCTCGATGTTCTCCCGGGTCTCACTCCGTCACTCTGGCACTACCCATCCCTGCAAAGAAACCAGGGAGGTCTCTGCCGTTGCCGGCACCATGGAGAGCCCGTTCGCCTCTCCAGGATGAGCAGGCCTGCTCATCGCCCCCGGGCTCAGAGTGATGTCGAAGGTCAAGGGGACAGCGCATGCTCCAACGTCATCTCTCCAGCGGCCAAGCCCTCCAGTGAGAAAGTTACGGCTCCTACAAAGAAACCCTCGATGCGGGGTTGAAGGGGATCCGGAAAAGATGAGATAGCACTCACTCCCCTTAATTTCCCTTTCCTTTTAGTATGAGGCATAAGGATATCTTAAGAAATTCAAAAAGAAGGAAATGCCTCGCAGGGAGAGCTCTGCCATAGCATCCTACTCACCGACCATCTTGCCCCCGGAGTTCTCTTCCATCTTATGATAGTGTCTACCTAAATGTTTCTTTAGAATTGATTAAAAAAAAACACTTTTGAATCTCAAAAATAGGTTGCATTGCTTCCCCCATTGACTTTAATGGTAAACAAATGAAACAAATCTTTTTTTTTTTCATTTGAAGCTAATGCAATGAATGGAAGTGAGCTGAAACAAATATTTTGCCTCTGCACATGCCTATTAGAAATGCAAAGATCTTCAATGTTCAGGTCTCTGCTCAGCTTATGTGGCAAAGATGGCACTCTCTGTCACATCACTGCTTTGTACTGACTGCCCTAATGGAACTTCACACAGAGTCACATGAAACAGCAGCAAGGGAGGGGGTCGGAAGTTCTGGTGGAGCTGAGGATGAGCCTCCTGGATTCCTCCACCTCCCACCCCAGCCTTAATTCCTGAGGTCATCTTGGATATCGCTCCAAACCCATCTTCTTTCCCCACTCTCTTGCAAATTTTCCAGGGTTGAGGCCTCCCTGGGCCTCACTTACCCCTTTCATGGAGGTAGTCATCATGGAATGGGGCCGAATTGTTCCACAGTAACTTCTGCCCTGCTAGATAGATTCCCCATAAAAATGGTTCCAGCTGGCACTGGGGCCAGTGTCATTTTGATATATGGACATACAAATCTACAGTTGTACAACAAAATGGTGCTGGTTAGTCCTAAGATCGAGGCCATTTTGTTTGATGTGAAACATTGACACACATTTTAAGACCAGACAGAACCATTTTTAAGGGAAGCCAACAGGACAGGAACAAGTGAGGCCCACTCCTTCCCCTTTCTATGATGAAAACCCCACAAAAAGGGTAAGGGGGCTGGAGACATTTCTACCGACTCCCTTGTGCTTCCTAATTCATACCTATACAGTCTTTTGCCAGATTCTCCCTCCTGCACCGATGCAGAAAGCTCTATGTTATGGCTCTGTTCTGCTCAATATTCTTTCTTCCTCTTCCATCCTGTGGGTCACATCCATGTGCAGGTTCTCCTTTTTCATCCTACTCACTTTTCTCCCCAGACTACTCCACCAACTACTCTGTTACAGGGGAATTCAATAAAAATGGAATAACCTTCCCCACATAAATGTGTCACTTGCCATGTGACTTAATATTGATTTCTTAGATTATTACTAAAGTCTTTTGGTTTGACATGGGAAGGGAGAGATCTGGGTATTAATTAAATAGGAGATCTTGCAAGAAAGTGGAATGTAAATATGGAAGACTACAAAAACTGTCTTGAAGAAGGCATGATATCTTTTCAAGCAGTTACATTTTACTGATGGTGGCTGCAATATATTTTTGGCAGTGTGAACAGAAAAACTGGGTGGATTGGAAGGGCCATTTGGTCTTTTTCTGAAGTCATCTTCTATGTTGCTTTGTGTCTATATCAGGGCAGTTTTGTACACTCTCTGATTTTCTAGTGAAAAAAAAAAATCTCCTTTGCTCCTTCACTCCAAACCATTTTCCTGATGGTTCAGTAGTTCAGTGTAGAAATGTGCTTGAATGAGCATAACCTTATTATTTTAGCATGAAATGAAATATTCATCCAGCGCTACCATATTGAGCTTGACGCAATACAGAGCTAAATAACAATAGTACCATGCTGCACTGTGGCAATTTAATGCCTGAGCCCCAGAGTCTGCTTATGAATCTTTATAAGACAGTTCTTTGTTTTGTTTTGTTTGTTTTTTTAATTGTTATGAGTAATATTTAAAAATATATTTGTAACTCAAGAAAAATAATTGGCTTGATACCGCTATAATAGTTATAATTGTATGCAGCGTGTACACAGAACTCTGAATGATTTTGTCATGTAAATTCAGATATTTCTCTGCATCATAAAATAAACATTACATTTGTGTTAGTTTATAACAATAATCTGGTTAAAATATAGTTGCAATCTCAGGTTGAACAAAGAATTAAATTATAGGTAGAAGGTCAATTGGTTTAGAAATGGACTACATAGAACCTTAGAAACCTTAAAATAATTCTACATTTGATAGACCTGGAAGTTTTTCAAAGAAATGTATACAGAATAAAGCTCCAACAGAAGAACTACCATACATAGATAACAGTTAGGCACTGGAGAACTATGCACAGAAATATGTATGCCAAATGGACCACACAGTGTACACCTAAAATCATCTGAACCCACATCGAGGATTCAGCAGTGAACCAAGTATTTCAAAAAGTTAGTTACTTTTCAGTTGAGTAGACTGGGAGTAAATAAATTCTATGCCTTCCATGCAAGTAAGTGATTCAAGAGCAGATAAAACTAACACTAACAGTGATGCAGCTCTCAACGGTACTACTTTTAGCTTTATCTGTTCTGGGCCAGAGATTTCACTGTACAGGTCGATCAGAACTACAGTGTTTGGGATGTAATGGGACTATTAAAAAGAAAATAAAATATCCCATCTAAGTCTAATTGAGAAAATGGCAATTAACTGAAATATATTTTTCAGAAAGGTGTAAAGAGTTGAGAATGTTAAAGTAAGCAGGAAATTTCAATTGTTTCTGTTTTAGGGTATCATTTTAAGAATGATACAATTTTATGTGTGGTATTCTTGACTTTTTCTTTTTTCTTTTTTTTTTTTTTAGCCTAGTGGCATTGTAGCATTGCATGTTGTACATTGTTTCCATCCAACTCATGTATGATCAAATAAATAATTTAGTTTTGGCATTATTTCAAAATCCTGAATTGGTTTCTGAAAAGCCTTTTTAAATGTTCTTTAGCACAATGTTAAAACCCTTACTAAAGGGTTTTGAGCACTGTTATTTTATATTATAAATCATAAATGAGGTATCAACCAAGCCTCCTGCTTTTGCTATCTTGTTCAGAATGATTAGTACCATGCATTCCTTTTTGCTTTCATTTAAAATGCCAAACTTGCATTTTATTCATTCGTAAGGTGGTAATAATCAGAGTGCTTTGGTGAAAATTGTGTGAGTGCCTTGTACCCACAGGGTTTGTACCAATAATTAAAGCAAAGTAGATGCCAGGGAAGCCAGGGGTCAAATCATACTGCCACTCCTTGTGAGCATGAGCAAGTCACTTCACTCTCCATTGCCTCAGGTACAATTTACTGGGTGATGCATCATGCCACGTTAGGGCACTATTGCATGTTAAACGAGGACTAGCTCACGATAGAAACATAGAAATTATGGCAGAAAAGGACCAGTGGTCTATCCCATCTGCCCAAGAAGCTGCCCATGGTAGTATCTGCTGTGCCATGCGGGCTAACCCCCTTGTATCAGTCAGTTTGGCTTTATGTACTTGTCTTATGGACTTGGCCATAGAAACAGTCCTGTGTTTTTTCCTTAATGTCTGTGCATCAGTACCCTTGACTGTAAAAAAAAGTTATAACTTGTCTTGGTTGTCTCTGAATCCAAATTCCTCTTTCTTACCACCCCCAACCCCTACTTTGAAGCAGAGAGCAATGCTGCAGTTGCAACAACAGCATATGTAAACCGATTTTATTTGATTTGTATCTAGAAAGTCGGTATAAAAAAGGCCTCAAATAAATAAATAAATAAAAAAGGCTTATTGGTTAAGGGTAGTAATCTCATGCCTTCTCTAAAGGGTAGTAACTGCTGCTCTGTGCAGGTTACACCCATGCTTATCAGCTCCCCTGACCATAAAAGTCAGAGCCTCGTTGGTTGCTGTCTATATGCAATTCCCCTTTTCCCTTGCTTTTGAAGCAGAGAGCATTGCTGGAGTTGCATCAAAAGTATCAAGGCTTATTGGTAAGGGTAGTAGGGATGTGCAGAGGGATGACATACGTTGTATTCGGTATTCGTATTCGTCGGGGGGCAGATACGTTGCATTCAGCAAGGGGGGCCCCCGATGCATTCATTCTTATTTGTTTCCCGGCTAAAATTGAATTAACTACAACCCCCCCATCCTTCTGACCCCCCCTAAGACTTACCAAAACTCCCTGATGGTCCAGCGGGGGATCCGGGAGCCATCTCCTGCACTCACGCCGTTGGCTGCCAGTATTCAAAATGGTGCCGATAGCCTTTGACCTTACTATGTCACAGGGGCTACCGGTGCCATTGGTCGGCCCCTGTGACATAGTGAGGGCAAAGGCTATCGGCGCCATTTTGAATACTGGCAGCCGATGGCCCAAGTGCAGGAGGTTGCTCCCGGACCCCCGCTGGACCACCAGGGACTTTTGGCAAGTCTTGTGGGGGGTCAGGAGGGTCCCCCAAGACTTGCACAAGATGACGCCAGCCATCCATTGCTCCTACCATGTGACAGGGGATAAGACCTCCTCGTATAGGCCACCTGTATTCACTGGGGAATACCCCCTTTCTTTTCCAGGAGGTGATGGTGAAGCCGGAGCCCCAGGGCTCAATGATGTTTCTATGGCCTGAGGAGAATCATTCCGTTCTGATGTTTCACCTACAGCAGCCTGCCCACTTGGGTTATTCACAGGGTCCAACCACTCTAATACGGTTTTTTGTCCTATTTCTTGTATAGCCACCTCACAAGGAGGCCTCAACTTGGCCTTCCTTTTCGTGTGTGGCATATTTCAAAAGGAAAATAACCAAATAACTGGACTCTAAACACGTATCCAATGGTATAATGTAATTAACAATAGGTGTGGATTTCACTATTGGAGGCTTCAGAGGGAGAAAAGCTTAAAAGTCCTATAGAAATACCAGGAAGAATTAGAAATAAAATCAAAGGGGACTCTTTTGGTTCAATTTGCTTTTTCCACAGATAGGGAGAACAAAATGAGGTGTTTCTTTCAAAATAGAACATGTATTTTTTATGGCCAAAAAGTATGGATTTTCCCTTATTTAATTAGATCCACACAAATTCATAGAAGAAATGTTTTACAATATAGAAAGGTAGTAGTGGACAGAGGGGGATATTTTAGTTTAAAATACCCTTGTAAGTGTATTGTAAAACTGGAAGGTAAAACATATTCATTTATAGATCCAGTCGGTCTTAAAGATCTCCTCGAGGGAAAATAGACCGGTATTGAACAGAATAGGGTCCGAAATAATGTATAATATACCTAATGTTTATTATTACCTTTATCTTTCCATTCGTAATGTGAGGATTTTGCTAATATTTCCTTTTACAATCATTTACGGCAGAGGTTTAATAAGAAAAATTTAATCGATGATGACAATTCTTGGTTAGTTTATAATTAACAGCTGTCTAGATCAGCAGTTCTCAACCGGTGTGTCGCGGCACACCAGTGTGTCGCCAAGCACCGGCAGGTGTGTCGCGCACTTCCTGGTCTCCCGCTCTTCCCTCCCTCTCCTCACCCCAGCGAGACGCACACAGTTCTTCAAGTAACACTGCTGCTGTTCCTGCCCGTGCTATCGGCACTTTCAAGCTCAGAGTGGAACGGCAGCAGTGCTTGTGGAAGCCAGCAACAGCAGCATGGCCTTTTCTTTGTCCCGCCCCTGCGGCCCGGAAGAGGAAGTGATGTTTTACCAGGCACGCGGGGAGAAGAAAGGGCCATGCTGCCGCTGTTAAATTCATGTCCCAAGTCTCCCACCCCCAGCGGTAAAAGGTAGCAATCAGCTGTTTGTCTGTGCTGCGATCATCGCGACGCAGTACAGTCAGCTGAGAATGTGGTCGTGGCAATTTCCTGCCGCGCAGCTGATTGAGAAATCCGTCGATTAGTTGCCTCGGGTCTGCGGCGTTTAACTTTTTTTTTTTTTTTTAATATGGTCCCGCTGATGTCAGCAGGTTTAGGGCCTAAATCGTAAGCCCCCCCAATGCTTTCTGCAGTTCTCCTCCCTCACCGTAGTAGCACTAGGCTCAGAGACTCATGGCCGCTGCAGCCCTTCCCCTCGGGAACACTTCCTGCCTCTCTTCAGGCTGCGATCAATTAGCTCCTGCCGATCAAAACGCAGCCTCTTCATACTGTGGGGAGCCTGTCATTGGCTTTCCGAGGCTCTGCACATCCACAGCCTACAGCCGCTATTCTCAGCCCCTCCTCCCTGCACCCTCCGTAGCACGTGAACTTCCCCTGGCTCCTGTAGCTAGAATCGCGGCCTTTCTGCTCTTGGCCAGTCACTCACCCGTGCAACCAACAATGGCCCACATAGAGAGACGGTCACTGACTCCCGCAGCCCTTGCACATCATGGCTACTCGACGGATTTCCCAAATAGCCACATGGCAGGAAATCCCCGCGGCCACATTCTGTGCTGCGATCACAGCACAGAGTAGGCGGCTGCGATCACAGCACAAGCAAACAGCTGAGTGCTGCCTTCTTACCGCTGCGGGGCCGGAGGAGTCACCCCTGCTGCAGTTCTCAACTTGTCACAACTGCTTTAATAGCAGAATACCAGCTGCCTTGTGCAATAGTTGCCATGTGGGGTGGGGGTGAGTGAGAGAGACAGAGAGTGCCTGCATGTGTGTAAGTATGTGAGAGAATGTGTGTGATTGACACTGTGTGTGTAAGAAAAAAAAAAGTGTGAAAGCAAGAGTCTGCTCAGGGAGGTGACTGGTGTGTGTGTGAGAGAGAGATTGGTAAGGTAGGCGACTGGTGTATATGAGTGAATGAGATCAGTCAGGGGTGTGACTGGTGTGTGTGTGTGTGAGAGAGAAAGATTGGTTAGGGAGGTGACTGGTGTGTGTGTGACAGAAAGTGTGTATGTGTGTATGAGACAGACAAGTCATGGACCCTAAGGAAGAGGAACGTCAGAACAGAGCTTCACCAGCCATTGCTGCTTCTGGTGTGTGCTGAGGCCTACAAGGGAAAGGAGTAGGAGAGTTGCCAGTGAGGGGTAAGTAAAGGTGGCTTTTTAAGTTTATCTTTCTTGATTGACTGCCATTTTAATTATTGGGTATTATGTGATGTAGCTGCCGTTTGAAATATTTTATTGGTGTTTAGGGAATTTTTAATAATTTGTAAGTTTTTAATGATCAGATATTATTCTATTTATCAGCTGTTTTATATTTATTATTCTAGTTTTAGAATTATTTTATATTACTTGAGAAATGTATAAATAGAAATGTGGAGACAAAAACTGAATTGGAAACAGCAAGAAGCCAGACTGAGTGTATGCAGTGCAACAATGGGAAAACAAAATCATTAACTTGATGGTCACTTTATTCTGTATTTGGTGATGGTCTATCTGTGTTCTGTGTGTGTGACCAAGGTAAAGGTATTCTGCAAGCTTGTAGTTTCTGTGTAGGGATCTATAACAGCTTGGCTTGTTCTGGTTTTCCTCATAGGAGGTGTATTGGTGTTTAGGGCCTGGTTAAATATTTGTAATGTTGTCTTTTCATAGATAGGATTGTTACTGTTTGAATGAGTTCCATAATGCAGATGTAACTTTTTGCGCATTAGTTTGTGTGCATTATTGCAGATCCTGGGAGTCTATTAGGTGCTATATTTCTGTTTCCATTTCTTCAGTTTTGCTCTGCATGCAGAGTAGCTTTTTTGGTTTTCCATTCCAGTTTGTCTCCATATTTGTAATTTGCGGTCTTTCTGTACTTGGTGAAGGTCGATTCTATGTGTGTGACCGTTGTGAAGTATTTTACTAGCATGTAGGCATTTGTATCAATATTATTTGTTGTGTTTTCTCAATAGGACATGTATTGGTGGTAAATTATTGTTTTTTCATAAGGAGGGCTATTGCACCTGGTAGGAGAGAGTGTTTATGTTGCTGTTACTGAGATGACACCAGAAATCTTTTTTGCATGGTAAATTGAAAGGGGAATGGCCTAGTTCTGTTCTGCACCCATTGTTGGGGGGTCAGGGTGGATCCCGTAGATACAAAGTATATGTTTACATTTAGCCCCATGACAGTCATGTGTTCAGTGTGTCACACATGTGACAACTATCTATCAGGTGTGTCCCGACCAAAAAAAGGTTGAGAACCACTGGTCTAGATGATGTTTCAGTATATTATGTTTCTTGTAATAATGTGAAAGCAAAAGATAAAGAATTAAAAAAAATAAATATAAAGGTCTTTCAGTAGACCTGCCAGCAGATCTATGAGCTCCCTCAATACATCATCTGGCCCCATGGCCATCTCCACTTTCAGTTTGCCTAGTTATTCCCATACATTCTGTTTTGTAAACTAATTTCATCAACTCATCCCCATCTATGATCTTGTCTACCAGCAATGGTCCTTCTCCAGGGACTTCTTTAGTGAACATTGAACTGAAGTATTTGTCTAATTTTTCTGCCATTTCTTCATCTCTCTCCACACATTGTTCCTCATCACCTTTCAATTTTACTTTACCATTCAGACCTTCCTTCTTTTTCAGATATATCTGAACAATGTTTTGTCACCTCGCTTTACCTCTAGCAATCCTTTCTTCTGCTTGACCTTTTGCTTTTCTGATTTTTTTCTTCACCTTTCTTAGTTTCCCCAAGTATTGTTCCGTGTTCTGCTTTTTGGGAAACTTTATACTTCTTGATCGCTGTTAATTTTGGGGTCGATTTTAAAAGGAGCACATGTGCTTTCATGTGCATGTGGCTCCCAGCATGCGCACATGACTGCACCAATTTTATACACATGCACACGGTTACGCATTCATGTTATAAAATACAATATCCACTCGCTCATGTGTACCAGATTTTAATATCTGGTACACATGTCCCTTGCATTTCAGTTGCTTGAATATTGTTTCTAACATAAAGAGCTACTACTTCATCTTTGCTGTACATTCTGTCCTTCCTAAACAAGTTACAGTCAGGGATGGTCATAGCCAAATCATGAGACTAAGTGAACCATGTCTCTGTAATAGTAACAATGTCCAAATCTACTTCCACTATTAGAAGGTCTGGGATTTTATTGTACAGACTATGGGCATTTGTTCATAGTTTTCCAGCTTCTCTCCTTGGACATTTTTTCTGCCTTATTTAGTTGATTTTTGTTAATGTCTTCAATTTCCTTTCTCCACCCCCACCTTATAGTATATTATTTTAATTTTTTACTTAGGATCCTTTTTCTTACCACAGACAGATGTATGTCATCTTTGACACAGAGCCTTTTACTGTTCCATACAGAGTCCCAGCCCTCAATTTATCCAAAACGTTCATCCCTACACCAGGTTTTGAGCCATGCATAGAAATTATTTATATGGCTTAGCCTCTCCTTCCCCTTTCCATGAACAGGTAACACTTCTGAAAAGGCAATAGTCTTCACCATGTGCCTAATCTGCTTACCTAGAGTATAGCAATCTCTCTGTATGGCTTGGATATTCTTTCTAGCAAGGCCATTATTTCCAAGATGGATGTCAAGTTTAACTTCAGAGTCCTTACTTTCTTTATTGATAGCATTGACTATCTAGCATTTCTACCAGCTGAGGATCCTGGAAGGCATTTAACTATAGGGTTCATAAATTAGTGTCTCTGATGGTTGAGTCTTCCAGAACAATGAACTTCTTCAAAAGGGTTTTGGTTGAGTTATAGAATTTCTGTGCACATTGGGTTTCTTCTTTCCTTTCTGATCCCACATCAGTCTTCATTGCTAAAGTTTCTTCATTTTCAAATACAGAGAAGGCATTTTGTGGGTACCTCTTCATCACAGGTCTTATCCTACCAGAACCCATTGCAATCCATTTATTCTTGGGTTTCTAGATGCTCTGTACAAATGGAAGAGGGCATCTGGACTGTACTATTGTGAAGAATGGGTGTCTTTGAGCCAACTATAAACCCTTTGTTTCTGGGTTTCTGATTCTTCTGTGGTGGTTTGGGGGTGGGGGGGATTCCTGAATGTTATAAAGTAAATGAGGCTTCCTTGGAAGTTGCTATTCCTTTTTTATTGTAGCTAATTCAGCTTTAAGATGGAATAACCATTTTCAATGAGGAAAATTGTAAACAAATGGGGCAAGCCCTAAGCTTCTGTTGCGCCGGAGGTGGAGCCTTGGGCCGAGGTGGGGTTGACACTACCCGTAGGAGAGATCCTAAGGGTCCCCACTGTCGGCAAGCAGAGAGGGCTGATGGATGGAGGCCAGCTGGCGCTTCACCAATACCAGCCCTCGTTCCCCACGGGTTGAGTCTTTGGGTGCCAGAACCAGCTGGATTTAGGTGGCCTCTGTCATTGGCCGTCGATGGGTGGATTGAGGTCAGCCCAGAGGCAGCAACTGGTGTAGGTATCAGTCTGTACTGGATGAAGCAGAGTCCTGGAGACCCGGGTGCCAATAGGGACACAGTCTGACAGAGGGCGCTCAAGCATGAGCAGGTTGAAGCCTGAATGAACCACGTCCAGGACAAAGGCTGTTTAAGCAAGCTGGTTTCTGGGCTGGTGGTAGTCTGGAAGCAGTGGCAAGCAAGGCTGAGGTCTAGATAAGGAGAGAGTAAAAGGATGGTCAGATGAAGCAGAAGTCCAGGGCTGGAGAGAAGCAATGGCATGGTCAGGCAATACAGAGGTCCGGGGCTGGAGAGAGGCAATGGAGTAGTCAGGCAATGCAGAGGTCCGAGGCTGGAGAGAGACAACGCCATCGTCAGGCAATGCAGGGTCAAACCAGGTTAGCAATCTGAAGGAGAGATGAAGGAACAGGAACACTGGAACAAGGAAACAGGAACAAAGGCAATCAGGATTGGGAACAGGAACTGAAGAATTAACGAGTACTCGACTAGCGAGGGGACCTGCTCTCTCAGATTGCAAAGGCAATCTGAGAGAGCAGAGCCCGGCCTATATACCGGAGCTTAGCCGATGTCATTATCCAGGGCCGCAGCCAGGTTCCCATCGTGGGCCCTATTAAAGGATCAGCTGTGTGTGCGCAAGCACCTAGGGAGGGGCGCGGTTTTGGTCAGGATGGCGTCTCTCCACGGGCCACACGGAAAGGCCCGACGCGAAGCATCAGGAACTGTAGCAGAGTTGGAGGCTCCAGGGGGGGCCCGAGGATGGAGCCGGCAGCCCACAGCTGCCAGGGATGAGGGACCAGGTGCTGGATCACTTTGAAAGAGGTGAGAGGGGCCGAGCCGCGGGTCTGCCATGATCGGCGCGTGTAACAGCTTCCAGATAGTTTGCTTCAAGATAAAAGCTCCACAACTGTTACATTGAATAATAGTCATCTTGTTCATTTGATTTGATAGAGAACTCCTTTAATCTGATAAAAAAAATAGCAGATTATCTTGTTACCAATTATGTACCCCAACGAGTCTATATTAGAAGAGCAAGCTCTGGGGTGAGAAGGTGGGTAGAGGGGTAGGAAGGGCAGGCTTTTAACAGTTCAGTTACAATGGCCTTTATGTGAGACATGTAATCATGCCTTTTCTATTATTGCCCCACTATTATGGAATGCTTTACCCTCTGCTTTGAACAATATTTCAGATATTAAATTGTTCAGTAAACCTTTGCAGGCTCATCTCTTTGGAGTTGCATTCGAGAAGGTCTCTAAGGAGGCAGTGTGAGGTAATGAGTCACTGGATTTTAGATTTCCTTGAATATTTTGTATTTATTTATTTTATATGGTTTTTTTCAACATTTTATTTGTGAATTTTATATTAACAAAGCATAGCAAGACCTTGTCATTGTAACAAAGAGGATAACAATTACAATACAAAACAGAATTACCAATTACAATAAGTAAGAATGCAATATAATCAGAATGTATATCCTCAAAAAAAAAAAAAAAGGATTGAACAAAAAAATGAGAAAAAGGAAGGAAGGAAATATAAGGGAGATATTAGGGAAATTATCCAATCAAATAAGGAAAGACACTAGTGAGAAGAATCCTGGTTATTCAAATATAGAACATTTATAGAGGATTATGAGACATTAGGAGAAGGAGAAGATGTAAGAGCTTCCTTGCATTTGAAAAAGATTTTAACTGCTCAAGTGAAAAAAAAAAAAAAGCTATCTGAGCAATACTTTATTAAACATTTACAGGGATAATGCAAGAGAAATAAAGCTGCCAACACCACTGTATCCTTCCTGAGAGCTAGAAACTGCTATCTTCTCTGCTGATTAAGCCTAGAAATATCTGTGAAAACTCTCATATTCTGACCATAAAAGGAATATTTAATTTCCAAAAATAGAGAGACATAACATTGGATAGATCTGAATCAGAGGCAAAGGAAACTAGTAAGGTAGCCCTTTTGATAATTTCTGGACCTGAAAATTCCAAGAAATCAGATCAGTTCAACAAAGGTAAATTATTTGGACCAAGACCTCATAAGGAAATTTGAAGAGATAATGACAACAAAGTTATTTTGTTAATTGAAGGAAAATCTTCAGATGAAATTTCTTGGACTTCTGAATAATATTTTCTCTGAGTAACAATAATGAGTTCTCTCATAATCTTAGGAAAATTTAGAATCCTAAGATTAAGCCTATGAGAGGCTTTTTCCAGCAGTTCAATCCTGTGAGAGAGATAGAAGCCCTCTGTCTTGAATTAGTGTTGTCTGGACCCCTTGCATCTTGACAATATCTTGCTTGAACTCAACATTTTGAGTTGTATGTTCTTGAATTCAATTTACATGCCAAGTCACAATGGGGGTCTAATATTGAAACACCAGAATCCACTTTAGAGATGGAGAGAGAGAAAATCCTGCTGAAATTCTCCACAGGCTCCCATAATGATTCTAAAGTTATCACTGCCAGTTTGTCTGGAATTCAAAATGATTCCTTCAGCAATGGACCAGTAGAAGAAGAACCCATAAAAGATAAAGAGGGAACATCACGGCTCTCATGGCTTCTTACCAGCTCGGAGCCATCCATTGGGGAGAAGGCATGTTCTCCAGCGCCGATTGAACCTATGGATGCTGGCAGAGATGACTGGAGTGGTGCCATTTCCTCTACAGCCCCCACCAGAGGAGACACTGATATTGACTCATCAACCAGTAATCTGTCCATGTCACAGGAAGAATTGCATCTCTCGCTCAACGGGCAGTCTATATCTCGGGGGCTGAGAGAGACCTTGTTCCCTGGGAGAGCCGAAGCTCCCGAGATCAGCAAAAGGAACCTCATCCCAGAGAGACACAGGACCCAGAGAAGACATGAATGGCAAAATCAACTGCTGACAAGCTAAAGGAGAAGGTTCAATGGGGTAAACTCAAACTTTGCCTTTCTGCTTCGGAGCTTTTTTAAAAGTATTGGGGAAAAGTTAACTATTTGGGAATATTATTTAGTGTGTTTGTGCCTTTAATAGTCAGGCAGTGAATAAACAAGTTAGACTGTTTGCATTTTTAAATAGTCAGTCAATAAGGTAGCAGTAGGTAGGCAGTGAATACACAAGTTAGACTGTTTGTATTTTTAGTCAGTCAATAAGGTAGCAGTAGGTAGTGTGTTTATTTTTTAAAAGTCTGCCTGACTATTAAAGTGTCCTCCAGACTTTTAAAGAGCTAAGTGTTTTATTTAATAATAACTGAGTGCATTGTATTGAAAAACAAAAACAAAAAAACCACAAAAAAAAAAACAAAAACCCACAAAAAAGTAGCCAGAAGCTAGAAATAAGCTAGGAGCAGTATATACCAAAGTAAAAAAGTTGAATAGTTCAGCTCAGTTACTCCCCTTGGAAAGGTGTTGAGTAGTGTGATTAGGTTTGAATAGGGAACAACATTTGTTAATCAAGGGAGCTGTGAGTCACTCAGGCTGACTAACTAAAGTTAGACTGTTTGTAATTCCCAACCCTCCCACCCCTCGCCCACCCACCCCAAGCTCATCCCTTAATTTATAGGCAGGTGCCACTTGCACAAAAAAAAAACAACCCATCAACAAAAACTTTATTGAGAATTCGATCATACCCCAGTAGGCCACTACCAGACATATAGTGAATTCACTAATACATTTAAAGGAACTTAGACACATTCCTACTCCCATAGCAACCTAAAACTTAACTAGGAACTGATCAAAATTGAGATGAAGGCAGCAGTCCAGCAGCAAGAGGGGGGCTTCCCAGTCTTTTGCATCGAGTGTCACATGTATGATTTTTTACCCACCGGTGAGAAGTTGTACATGTGCATGCGATGCAAAGAGCTCCTGGCTCTCAGAGAACGAGTCCGATCTCTGGAGGCTAGAGTGGCAGACCTGGAGGAGCTGAGGGAGACAGAGAGGTATATAGATGAGACCTTCAGGGACATAGTAGTCAAGTCCCAACTTCAGACTGGCAGCCCTGGTGCTGCCTTGGAGGAAGAAGGTCTCATAATGGGAGAGCACCAACCAGGTGTAGCAGGAAAGGATCCTGTAGCAAGGACTGCTCTCTAGGTGATGCATTGTCCTTTCGCACTGAGGATATCTCCCCAAGGCCTACTGCCCAGGAGGGAAGGGTTAGGTCGGCCGTCATAGTTGGTGATTCGATTATTAGGAATGTAGATAGCTGGGTGGCGGGTGGGCGTGAGGATCGCCTGTGAACATGCCTACCTGGTGCGAAGGTGGAGGACCTCACGCGTCACCTAGATAGGATTTTAGACAGTGCTGGGGAGGAGCCGGCTGTCGTGGTACACGTGGGCACCAACGACATAGGAAAATGTGGGAGGGAGGTTCTGGAAGCCAAATTTAGGCTCTTAGGTAGAAAGATTAAATCCAGAACCTCCAGGGTAGCATTCTCTGAAATGCTCCCTGTTCCACGCGCAGGTCACCAGAGGCAGGCAGAGCTCCGGAGTCTCAATGCGTGGATGAGACGATGGTGCAAGGTAGAGGGATTCAGTTTTGTTAGGAAATGGGGAACCTTTTGGGGAAGGGGGAGTCTCTTCCGAAGGGATGGGCTCCACCTTAACCAGGGTGGAACCAGACTGCTGGCGCTAACCTTTAAAAAGGAGTTAGAGCAGCTTTTAAACTAGAACAAAGGGGAAAGCCAACAGTCGCTCAGCAGCGCATGGTTCGGAGAGATGTATCTTTAAAGGATACTAATGATGCTTTAGAATTAGGGCATCCCGACAGTGAGGTTCCAATAATTAGAAAAGTAGTCCAAGTGCCTGTAACTAAAAACTCACCTGAGCTAAAAAATTCTAACTTATCCCTATCAATTAAAAAGCAGAATAAAAATACAAACAAAAAACAAACTTTGAAATGTTTGTATGCTAATGCCAGAAGTCTAAGAAGTAAGATGGGAGAATTAGAATGTATAGCAGTAAATGATGACATAGACTTAATTGGCATCTCAGAGACATGGTGGAAAGAGGATAACCAATGGGACAGTGCTATACCGGGGTACAAATTATATCGCAATGACAGAGAGGAGCAGTCGGGAGGAGGTGTGGCGCTTTATGTCCGGGATGGCATAGAGTCCAACAGGATAAACATCCTGCATGAGACTAAATACAAAATTGAATCTTTATGGGTAGAAATCCCTTGTGTATCAGGGAAGACTACAGGGATAGGGGTATACTACCGTCCACCTGGTCAAGATGGTGAGATGGACAGTGAAATGCTAAGACAAATTAGGGAAGCTAACCAAATTGGTAGTGCAGTAATAATGGGAGACTTCAATTACCCCAATATAGACTGGGTAAATGTATCATCGGGTCACGCTAGAGAGATAACGTTCCTGGATGGAATAAATGATAGCTTTATGGAGCAATTGGTTCAGGAACCGACGAGAGAGGGAGCAATTTTAGATCTAATTCTCAGTGGAGCACAGGACTTGGTGAGAGAGGTAACGGTGGTGGGGCCGCTTGGCAATAGTGATCATAATATGATCAAATTTGATTTAATGACTGGAAAAGGAACAGTGTGCAAATCCAAGGCTCTCGTGCTAAACTTTCAAAAGGGAAACTTTGATAAAATGAGAAAAATTGTTAGAAAAAAACTGAAAGGAGCAGCTACAAAAGTAAAAAATGTCCAAGAGCGTGGTCATTGTTAAAAAATACCATTCTAGAAGCACAGTCCAGATGTATTCCACACATTAAGAAAGGTGGAAAGAAGGCAAAACGATTACCGGCATGGTTAAAAGGGGAGGTGAAAGAAGCTATTTTAGCCAAAAGATCTTCATTCAAAAATTGGAAGAAGGATCCAACAGAAGAAAATAGGATAAAGCATAAACATTGGCAAGTTAAATGTAAGACATTGATAAGACAGGCTAAGAGAGAATATGAAAAGAAGTTGGCTGTAGAGGCAAAAACTCACAGTAAAAACTTTTTAAAATATATCCGAAGCAGAAAGCCTGTGAGGGAGTCAGTTGGACCGTTAGATGATTGAGGGGTTAAAGGGGCACTTGGAGAAGATAAGACCATCGCGGAAAGATTAAATGATTTCTTTGCTTCTGTGTTTACTGAAGAGGATGTTGGGGAGGTACCCGTAATGGAGAAGGTTTTCATGGGTAATGATTCGGATGGACTGAATCAAATCACGGTGAACCTAGAAGATGTGGTAGGCCTGATTGACAAACTGAAGAGTAGTAAATCACCTGGACCGGATGGTATACACCCCAGAGTTCTGAAGGAACTAAAAAATGAAATTTCAGACCTATTAGTAAAAATTTGTAACTTATCATTAAAATCATCCATTGTACCTGAAGACTGGAGGACAGCAAATGTAACCCCAATATTTAAAAAGGGCTCCAGGGGCGATCCGGGAAACTACAGACCGGTTAGCCTGACTTCAGTGCCAGGAAAAATAGTGGAAAGTGTTCTAAACATCAAAATCACAGAACATATAGAAAGACATGGTTTAATGGAACAAAGTCAGCATGGCTTTACCCAGGGCAAGTCTTGCCTCACAAATCTGCTTCACTTTTTTGAAGGAGTTAATAAACATGTGGATAAAGGTGAACCGGTAGATATAGTATACTTGGATTTTCAGAAGGCGTTTGACAAAGTTCCTCATGAGAGGCTTCTAGGAAAAGTAAAAAGTCATGGGATAGGTGGCGATGTCCTTTCATGGATTGCAAACTGGCTAAAAGACAGGAAACAGAGAGTAGGATTAAATGGGCAATTTTCTCAGTGGAAGGGAGTGGACAGTGGAGTGCCTCAGGGATCTGTATTGGGACCCTTACTGTTCAATATATTTATAAATGATCTGGAAAGAAATACGACGAGTGAGATAATCAAATTTGCAGATGACACAAAATTGTTCAGAGTAGTTAAATCACAAGCAGATTGTGATAAATTGCAGGAAGACCTTGTGAGACTGGAAAATTGGGCATCCAAATGGCAGATGAAATTTAATGTGGATAAGTGCAAGGTGATGCATATAGGGAAAAATAACCCATGCTATAATTACACGATGTTGGGTTCCATATTAGGTGCTACAACCCAAGAAAGAGATCTAGGTGTCATAGTGGATAACACATTGAAATCGTCGGTTGAGTGTGCTGCGGCAGTCAAAAAAGCAAACAGAATGTTGGGAATTATTAGAAAAGGAATGATGAATAAAACGGAAAATATCATAATGCCTCTATATCTCTCCATGGTGAGACCATACCTTGAATACTGTGTACAATTCTGGTCGCCGCATCTCAAAAAAGATATAATTGCGATGGAGAAGGTACAGAGAAGGGCTACCAAAATGATAAGGGGAATGGAACAACTCCCCTATGAGGAAAGACTAAAGAGGTTAGGACTTTTCAGCTTGGAGAAGAGACGACTGAGGGGGGATATGATAGAGGTGTTTAAAATCATGAGAGGTCTAGAACGGGTAGATGTGAATCGGTTATTTACTCTTTCGGATAGTAGAAAGACTAGGGGACACTCCATGAAGTTAGCATGGGGCACATTTAAAACTAATCGGAGAAAGTTCTTTTTTACTCAACGCACAATTAAACTCTGGAATTTGTTGCCAGAGAATGTGGTTCGTGCAGTTGGTATAGCTGTGTTTAAAAAAAGATTGGATAAGTTCTTGGAGGAGAAGTCCATTACCTGCTATTAAGTTCACTTAGAGAATAGCCACTGCCATTAGCAATGGTTACATGGAATAGACTTAGTTTTTGGGTACTTGCCAGGTTCTTATGGCCTGGATTGGCCACTGTTGGAAACCTGATGCTGGGCTTGATGGACCCTTGGTCTGACCCAGTATGGCATTTTCTTATGTTCTTATGTTCTTATATTAAGGGCTGGATTTTCAAAAGGTTATGCGTATAACCAGCCTTACAAGTCAAGCCTATTTTCAAAAGGTCCGGCGATGCGAGTAAAGCCCCGGGACGCGTATAAGTCCCGAGGCTTTACAAAAGGGGCAGTCCAGTGGCGGGGCGGTCCGGGGAAGGGGCATGGCCAGAGGCCTCGGCATGGCTGCTGGGCCGGGGATTGTGTGCCAGCAGTCGGTCGGCGTGCACAACTTATTTCAGCCCCAGGGCTGAAGTAAGTTTTATTAAAACAAAAAAAAGAAAGTAACAAAGGTAGGGGGAAGGGCGGGGGAGGTAGGGGAAGGGAAGGGAAAGTGGGGTGGGGGGTAAGGAAGTTCGGAACGCCTGGGAGGGAACATGGGAAGGCAGCAGGGCTCGGATAGGACTCAGCACGTGCAAGGTGCACAATTGTGCACCCCCTTGCGCACGCCAACCCCGGATTTTATAACATGTGCGCACCTTCGCATACATGTATGTTCTACTTTGTACTGAATGGACCTATGAAGTTTAAAAAGTAGATTTTGTTCTTTGGACAAAATAGGGCAGCTTTAATGCATGGCCCGGTCTGAGTAGCAAAGCTAGTGTTTGTCTGCTGTGTATTTGATAATCTTGCTCAATATATGACATCTCAGTTCACCTTGTTCCAGATTGACCTGAGGATCCATTATGTCTCCCTGCACAACACGTGAAGGTCACATGGACTGCCATGGAAGAAAGCACAGCACAGTGATTCTTACTTCTCACATCTGCATCTTTAAGTCACCAATCCTCTGTCTGAGTCTATGTGTATCTGAAATAATTTCTACTGGCATCTTTGATTTATGCCAACACCACTCAATAAATCTAAACTCATGTTCTTGTTTTGAGTAGCTGTAAAAGGTGGGAGACCCATCTAAGTCTGGCATTAGAGAAGCAGAGGCAAGGACAGGGACAGTAGTAATACAATACCCAAAGCCAGCAATACACTCCTCCATGATTATTGATTCTGAGGTAATAAAGGTAATATTTTCAATAACTGATTCTGAGAGATCCCTGACTCAGAAGATATTAAAGAACTAGTAGCTGAAGATAATTTCGGACTTATAAGAAGTTAAGAACATGCCATACTGGGTCAGATCAAGGATCCATCAAGCCCAGCATCCTGTCTCCAACAGTGGCCAATCCAGGCCATAAGAACCTGGCAAGTTCCCAAAAACTAAGTCTATCCCATGTTACTGTTGTTAGTAATAGCAGTGGCTATTTTATAATTCAACTTAATTAATAGCAGGTAATGGACTTCTCCTCCAAGAAATTATCCAATCCGTTTTTAAACTCAACTACACTAACTGCACTAACCACATCCCATGGCAACAAATTCCAGAGTTTAATTCTGTGTTGAGTGAAAAAGAACTTTCTCCAATTAGTTTTAAATGTGCCACATGCCAACTTCATGGAGTGCCCCTAGTCCTTCTATTATACGACAGAGTAAATAACCAATTCACATTTACATGATCTAGAACTCTCATGATTTAAAACAATTCTATCATATCCCTCCTCAGCCATCTCTTCTCCAAGCTGAAAAAATCCTCTTTAGTCTTTTCTCAGAGAGGAGCTCCATCCCCTTTATCATTTTGGTCGCCCTTCTCTGTACCTTCTCCATCGCAACTATATCTTTTTTGAGATGCGGCGACCAGAATTGTACACAGATACAAAGGCATTATGACAATTTCCGTTTTATTCACCATTCTCTTTCTAATAATTCCCAACATTCTGTTTGCTTTTTTGACTGCTGCAGCACACTGAACCGATGATTTCAATGTGTTATCCACTATGATGCCTAGATCACTTTCTTGGGTAGTAGCTCCTAATATGGAACTTAACATTGTGTAACTATAGCATGGGTTATTTTTCCATATATGCATCACCTTGCACTTATCCACATTAAATTTCATCTGCCATTTGGATGCCCATTTTTCCAGTCTCACAAGGTCTTCCTGCAATTTATTACAATCTGCTTGTGATTTAACTACTCTGAATAATTTTGTATCATCTGCAAATTTGATTACCTCACTCGTCATATTCCTTTCCAGCTCATTTATAAACATATTGAAACGTACAGGTCCCAATACAGATCCCTGAGGCACTCCATTGCTCACTCCCTTCCACTCACTTCCACTGAGAAAATTGTCCATTTAATCCTACTCTCAGTTTCCTGTCTTTTAGCCAGTTTGTAATCCACGAAAGGACATCACCACCTATCCCATGACTTTTTACTTTTCCTAGAAGCATCTCATGAGAAACTTTGTCAAACACCTTCTGAAAATCCAAATACACTACATCTACTGGTTCACCTTTATCTACATGTTTATTAACTCCTTCAAAAAAGTGAAGCATATTTGTGAGGCAAGACTTGCCCTGGGTAAAGCCATGCTGACTTTGTTCCATTAAACCATGTCTTTCTATATGTTCTGTGATTTTGATATTTAGAACACTTTCCACTATTTTTCCTGGCACTGAAGTCAGGCTAACTGGTCTGTAGTTTCCCAGATCACCCCTCGAGCCCTTTTTCACTATTGGGGTTACATTAGCCACCCTCCAGTCTTCAGGTACAATGGATGATTTTAATGATAGGTTACAAATTTTTACTAATAGGTCAGAAATTTCATTTTTTAGTTCCTTCAGAACCCTGGGGTGTTAAACTTCCAGTCCAGGTGATTTACTACTCTTCAGTTTATCAATCAGGCCTGCCACATATTCTAGGTTCACTGTGATTTGGGTTAGTCCATCTGAATCATTACCCATGAAAACCTTCTCCAGTACGGGTATCTCCCCAACATCCTTTTCAGTAGCATCTTAGCCTCCAGTGTTGTGGTAAATAATACTGATGATGTTGAGAGCAACCCCAAGGAAAAACAGGCAGTGCACATAGAAAGTGAAAACAATTCCTCTGGCCTTTTCCCTAATGGTTCACGCTCAACAACTCCAGTGCTAGCATCAGTCCCTAAGGTACAGAGAAGAGAGTGTGCAAGACAACCGTGGTCTCGAATCACTTTAAAGTTAGAGAAGACCACTTTTGCTCAGTTTATTCACTGAAGTAAGACCATCAGTTGAGGGAAGGTAATGGGGCATCTGACAAATGCTGGTATGCAATATCACCTGCAGAAGCAACACCCGTTATCACTGGCATCAGGGGATGGTGGGAGTTCTAGCCTGGAAATCCCCTCTGCCACTCAAAGCAAAAACGATAGGAAAGCAATGAAAAGGGGAAGACTTTTCCCCAAGCTGATAGTACAGCCCCTTTCACTGGACAGGTAACAGGCCAGTGGCACCCTGCCATGTGTCTGTAGCAGCAACCCACCATACAGGAAACATGGTATTGCTTTGTATCATTGTCCTAGGGCAAGAGGAAGGCAGCACTGAAAGTAGTAATGAGGTGCATTGGAACAATGATTGACCTGGAAAACCAGCTCCTGCAGAAAGAAGGCCATCGCGGAAAGATTAAATGATTTCTTTGTTTCGGTGTTTACTGAAGAGGATGTTGGGGAGGTACCTGTACTGGAGGTTTTCATGGGTGATGATTCAGATGGACTGAATGAAATCACGGTGAACCTAGAAGATGTGGTAGACCTGATTGGCAAACTGAAGAGAGGTAAATCACCTGGACCGGATGATATATACCCCAGAGTTCTGAAAGAACTAAAAAATGAAATTTCAGGCCTATTAGTAAAAATTTGTAACCTATCATTAAAATCATCCATAGTACCTGAAGACTGGAGGATAGCTAATGTTATCCCAATATTTAAAAAAAGGCTCCAGGGGCAATCCAGGAAACTACAGACCGGTTAGCCTGACTTCAGTGCCAGGAAAAATAGTGAAAAGTGTTCTAAACATCAAAATCACAGAACATATAGAAAGACATGGTTTAATGGAACAAAGTCAGGCATGGCTTTACCAAATTCAAGTCTTGTCTCACATATCTGCTTCACTTTTTTGAAGGAGTTAATAAACATGTGGATAAAGGTGAACCGGTAGATGTAGTATACTTGGATTTTCAGAAGGCGTTTGACAAAGTTCCTCATGAGAGGCTTAAGAACATAAGAAAATTCCATACTGGGTCAGACCAAGGTTCCATCAAGCCCAGCATCCTGTTTCCAACAGTGGCCAATCCAGGCCATAAGAACCTGGCAAGTACCCAAAAACTAAGTCAACTCCATGTTACCATTGCTAATGGCAGTGGCTAATCTCTAAGTGAACTTAATAGCAGGTAATGGACTTCTCCTCCAAGAACTTTTCCAATCCTTTTTTAAACACAGCTATACTAACTGCACTAACCACATCCTCTGGCAACAAATTCCAGAGTTTAATTGTGCGTTGAGTAAAAAAGAACTTTTTCCGATTAGTTTTAAATGTGCCCCATTGTTAACTTCATGGAGTGCCCCCTAGTCTTTCTACTATCCGAAAGAGTAAATAACCGATTCACATCTACCCATTCTAGACCTCTCATGATTTTAAACATCTCTATCATATCCCCCCTCAGCAGTCTCTTCTCCAAGCTGAAAAGTCCTAACCTCTTTAGTCTTTCCTCATAGGGGAGCTGTTGCATTCCCCTTATCATTTTGGTAGTCCTTCTCTGTACCTTCTCCATTGCAATTATATCTTTTTTGAGATGCTGCGACGAGAATTGTACACAGTACAGTTTCTCTACAGCTCAGCCTCCAGGGATCACTGTTCCAGTATCTGAAGGACTACAGCCCAGCTGGGCATTCCAACTCACCATTGCCACCTCTGGTGGTTCAGTATACTGACTAATAAAAGAGCTAGTGTGTGTCTGACTCTTAACTCTGAGCCTGACCGGTGGTCCCTCTCGGGATCTTTCCCTAGGGGCGTGGTCATCTGCTACCAGTCCAAGGATCCACCCACTACTCTCCTAAATAACAACAGATTGGTAACTCCTATCTGATTGCTACTCCCAACAGATAGCAGCTCCTAACAACAGATTGCTAACTCCTAACAGCAGGGGACTTGGAGGGCCGAATGAATCCCTTAGCCAGGTTTTCCCAAATATATTCTGACATGTCTTGGGTCTCTGTCTGTGAAAGAGAGTAGATTCTGCCCCGTGGGGTCTCCAAATTGGGTAACAAGTTGATCGCGCAGTCATATGAGCGATGTGGAGGTAATGTGTCTGCGGCCTTTTTTGAGAACACATCAGAGAAGGATGCATAATGTGGCAGAAGGCCGGAAAGAGTAGTTGTGGTTGCCATACAGGGTAATGGTGAAATGGATCCCAGGCACTTCTCTTGACAAGCGGGGCCCCAACAAGAGAGCTGTAAAGTGGCCCAGTCGAAGTGTGGGGTGTGCTGTTGCAGCCACGGTAATCCCTAAACTACGGGATGGATGGCCTTGTCGAAAATGTGGAACGAGATGGTCTTCACATGCAAGGTTTCGGTAAATAGTTGAATGGGTGCTGTAGTATGGGTAACTTCACCAGGAAGAGGCTCCCCATGAATCGAAAACAGAAGTAAGGGAACCAGAGACCGGATAGTTGGGATCCGTAGATGTTCTGTGAGTTGCTTAAGAATGAAGTTCCCTCTGGCCCTGGAGTCCACCAATATCAAGGTGTGGAATTCTTGATTGCCCATTTTTATGGATACAGAGATGGTCAGTGGAGGAGATGGTGAGGTTAGGCCTAGGAGAAGTCCTCCATCAGATCCTAGGCCTGGACGTTTCCCAGACAGACCGGACATAAGGCAATAGCACGGCCTTTTTGGCCACAGTACAGGCAGAGGACCGCCTGCTGTCGATGACAGCGTTCTTTAGGTGAAAGTCTACTTCTACCCAACTGCATGGGTTCCTCCTCTGCTGGAGCCAGCGGAGAGCTCAGTTTAGGAGAAGATGAACATATGACTCAGGATGGTCCTGGGACAGCCTTCCGGGATTTTCTGGACTCCAGGGCGCATTCCTGTAGTCAATGGTCAATGCTTCCAGTAAGGCCAATCAAAGAGTCCAAGGAAGAGGGCAATTTACGGGCCACCAGCTCATCCTAAATACGAGGACTTAGTTTTTCAAGAAATATGGAGCGAAAGCAGTCGGTATCCCAATGTAATTCTGACGTGAGGGTGAGGAATTCTATGACATAGTCCATTAAGGGTCGAGAACCCTGCTGAAGATGCAGAAGGGATGAACCGGACACCACTCGTCGACCTGGGTCTTCAAAGACAGATTGAAACCGGTTCAGAAACCCTGGGAGATCCCAGAGGACCAGGTCTGCTTGATCCCAGAGAGGTGACGCCCAGGCCAAAGCCTTACCATCCAAAAGGGCTAGGATGTATGTGGTCTTGGTGATCACATCTGGGAAGTAGGCAGGTTGCCGGCAGAAATGCATATTGCATTGGTTCAGGAACCCCCGACACATGAGAGGGTTCCCAGGGAAACATGGTGGTTCTGGCAAGGCACATTCAGCCGATAAACTGGCAAGGAGGTAAAGGTATTGAACTTGATAGACATGGTAGTGGCAGTCACAGCAGCATCCAGACGAGAGCTCAGGTTGTCGATGGCGGTGGCCAGAGACTCTAAGAATTTCTGCTGTTCGTTGATCCTTTGCGCCAGACCAGGGATGGCCTGGAAGACTGAGACCTCTGCCGGGTCCATGGACTTGGCAACCTGTTATGATTTGTGGGTATGTGGGCCCTTGGCCTGAGGTGCAAGTTGACACTACCCGTGGGAAGGATCCCCACAGGTCTGCACAATTGGGAGGTGAAGTCAGAGACAGCGGAGAGCTCTGCGTAAAGCAACAGAGGAATCCGGAGGCACCAGGACAGGACCTCCGAGAGAGTAGACTGGAGGCGAACCCTGGGCAGGGACCCCGAGGAAAGGGATGCCAGGTAGACCATAGAGTGGGGGGCATGAGGCTTGAGCAATCAGGAAGAACTCCAGAGAGCAACCCCTAAGGGAAGAGCTGCACAGCGCAGGATGCAACACCGTAAGCCAGCCTACAGGTCAGGGAAGCCCGGGTCATACTCTAGAGATGACGTGGCACTGCCCCGAGGAGCGGGGAAGTGGAGGCAGTCCCAATGTCGTTCGTAGGCACAACCCTGAGGAGCGGGGAAGCGCGCAAGTCCCAAGAGTTGGAGTGCATGCCCCAAGGAGCGGGGACACTTTGGCAATCACTGTAGTTGAGAACACGGTCCCAAAGAGCGGGAGGCATGGCCAATCTCATTCATGATGTAGGTATAACCCCGAGGAGTGAGGAAGTCCTTCGTAGTACTCACAAATATTAGAGGTGTCCCAGAGATAGCCCAGAGGAATGGGGAACCTTGCAGGAAAGAACCCAAGAGAGGTGGAGCCAGCCCGAGGAACGGAGTAGGCCAGGAGAGCAAGTCCCCGGTGCATACACTGGCCCTCGAGGAGCGAGTACCAGACAGAGTTCACGGAAACGCCAGAAGCATAGTCTCAGGAACAGAAAGCAGTAGTCGCAGACATACAGAATTTGTTGACAACTCGGCTAGCTGAGGGCAAAGGTGGAGATTAAATACCCCGGTCTAATGATGTCATCAACCAGAGACGCCCCCGAGGTTCCTGCCGAGGAGGCTAGAAAGGAGGGTTAGTGGCACGCGTGCGATCCTAGGAAGGCCCGGAGTCGAGGAAGATGGTGGTGGCATCCGGGTCGCCATGAGGAGTCCCAGGGAATGCGGCGGTAAAGGCTGGCACGATCTGCGAGGAGCCCCAGGGAAGGCAGGAGAGCAGTGCAGGAGGTAAGCACACATGGTCACAGCCGGTCATAACAAAAGGGAAAGCAGACCCAAATGAACAAAATAGGCAAGAGCAAAAGCAGTGACTAAAGTACAACAGGTAAGGTTTTCTGGCTGAATTCAACTGCAGAGACCTTACTTTGAAGGGGATAATTTTTTATTAATAACTTTTTGTTCTTTTAATTTTTGAAAAAGGGAATTTTTGCTTTGCTTTTTCTATTTATTAGGCATTTTTTTCTAGTTAGATTTAGAAAGGAAGAGTAGGGGGGAAGGGGGTCCCCTTGCTTTAATGTCTTTTATTGTTTCTGCCTTTGGATTTAGTAGTTCAAAGGGAGAGCTTTTTCTTTGAAACTTGGGAGTTAAAAGGAGCTCATTGCATGTGTTAATTGGATCAGGATGTGAGCTCTGGATATAGGTCACTGCAGCTAAGAACTAATCTGTCTTTATTGGAGGAGCTAAACTACAATAGGTAAGTTTTTCTGGTTCAATTCACCCAGAAAAGAGATCTAGGTGTCATAGTGGATAATACATTGAAATTATTGGCTTAGGGGCCGATTTTAAATGTTACATGCATGGGGTACATTTGTGCGCGCTACCCAGCGCGCACAAATGTACACCCGATTTTATAACATGCGTGCGTTGCCGCACACATTATTAAATCTGGGGTCTGCGCGCGCAAGGGGGTGCACACTTGTGTACCTTGCGCGTGCCGAGCCCAAGGGGAGCCCCGATGGCTTTCCCCATTCCATCCAAGGCAGCTCCGAAATTGGAACTTTTTTATCGATCCCCCCACCTTTCCCTCCCTTCCCCTATCTAACCCACCCCCAGCCCTAACTAAATCCCCCCCTACCTTTTTTTCAGGAGTTACACCTGCCTGGTTATGGCAGTGTAACTTGCGTGTGCTGGCCGGCTGCCAGAGTACTTGGGACCGTTCCCGGCCCGCCACCATGCCCCCGGCCCGCCCCCAGACTGTCGCCATGCCCCTGGTCCCACCCCTGGATCGCCCATTTTGGAAAGCCCCGGGACATATGTGCATCCCGGGGCTTATGCACACCACCAAGCCTATGCAAATTAGGCTCGGCGTGCTCAGGGGTAGGTTTTCGGGGGGTTACGTGCGTATCTTACATGCATAACCCTTTGAAAATCTACCCCTTAGTGTGCTGTGGCAGTCAAAAACCAAACAGAATGTTAAGAATTATTAGGAAGGAAATGGCGAGTAAAATGGGGGATGTTATAATGCCTCTGTAACGCTCCATGATAAGACTGCACCTTCAATACTGTGTGCAGTTCTGGTCACTGCACCTCAAAAAAGATATAGTTGCACTGGAGAAAATAAAGAGAAGGGCGACCAAAATGATAAAGGCAATGGAATGGGTTACCTTTGAGAAAAGGCTAAAGAGGCTAGGGCTGTTCAGCTTAGAGAAGACACGGCTGAGAGGGGATATGATAGAGGTCTACAAAATCATGAAATGACTTAAATGAGTAAATGTGAATCAGTTATTTATTCTTTCAGATAATACAAGGACTAGGGGGCGCACCATGAAGTTAGCAAGTAGCTCATTAAAAACAAATCAGAGAAAATTATTTTCACTCAACACATAATTAAGCTCTGGAATTCATTGCCAGAGGATGTGGTTATGGCAGTGTAACTGAGTTTATAAAAGGTTTGGATAAGTTCCTATAGCAGAAGTCCATAAATTGCTATTAATCAATAAGGATTAGTTGCATGGGATCTATTCATTTAATGTTTTTTGTACTTGCCAGGTACTTGTGACTTGGATTGGCCACTGTTGGACACAAAACACTGGGCTTGATGGACCCTTGGTCTGACCCAGTATGGCATATCTTATGTTCTTATGGCAAATTAAATAAAACAGTAGTTAGATGGGGCCAAGATAAAAAGCTTTAAGAAAAAGCTTGCCAATAAGGCAAAAACTAATAATAAAAACTTTTTCAAGTACATTTGAAAAAGCCTGTGAGAGAGTCAGTCAGGTTACTGGATGACTGAGGGGCAAATGGTGTGCTCATTGAGGACAAGGAAATAGAAGAAAAACAATGAATTTGTTTGCCTTGGTCTTTATGGAAGAGGTTGTTGGGAACATACCTGCACCTGAAAGATTCTTTAATGGTGAAGATTCTGAACAACTAAAATAAATATCTGTGACAATGGAGGATATAATAGATCGGGTTAATAAGCTAAAGAGTAACAAATCTTGAGGACCAGATGCCATCCACCTCAGATTTCTAAAAGAACTAAAACATGAAGAAATCCATATTCAGGAGCATCCATATTCAGAAGTTATCCAGCTAAATTAATATTTCGGGACTTAGCCAGCATTATTTTAGCTGGCTAATAAATTATTCAGCTAGAATTTAGCTGGCTAAGTTAAGGGGCATTTGGGAGTGTAACTATGAGGAGCTGAGTTAGCTGACTAAATTTATCTGGCTAACTTCAATACTTAAAGGGGCCGATGCAATAAAGGCACGTAGAAAGCGGGCGCTGAACAGTCAGCGCCTGCTCTCTTAACGCGTGCATGGCGCCATGCAATATTTAAATTAGGGTATCATGTTAGCAAGGATGTGTTAGGACCCTAGCACATCCTTGCTAACGCAAA
Organism: Rhinatrema bivittatum; assembly: GCF_901001135.1. Taxonomy (NCBI): domain Eukaryota; kingdom Metazoa; phylum Chordata; class Amphibia; order Gymnophiona; family Rhinatrematidae; genus Rhinatrema; species Rhinatrema bivittatum. The sequence continues at coordinate 82,049,639 of NC_042617.1, read as the reverse complement.
CCCAGACAGTTTTCGTGACTGCCGTACGCTGGTCACGAAAACCAATGCTGATAAATCCGGCATCGGTTTTCATGATCACCGTACGGCAGTCAGGGAAACCGATGCCGATAAACCTGTCAAGTGTTCCACACAGACGGCTGGAAGGGTGGGGGTGTGTGCTCGCAGCAGCACCTGATCACCCCCCCCCCCCCACTCGGGAAGAAGAGGCAGAGGGAGGGACTGAACTCTCCTTCTGCAGTGCTCCAGCGCATCGGGACTGGAGGAAGTTCGCCGCTCAGACTGCCAAGGAGGGATCGGATTGCACTGCGAAGGTCGCCGGAGTCTCGCACCGCATGGAGGAGGTGGAGGACAAGTTGGGCCAGCTGCGCGATGGTCCCAGAGAGAGAAGAGAATGTTTGGTTTCTCGCTGAAAACCAACGCCGAGTTTATCAGCGTCGGTTTTCCTGGCTGTCCGCCGCTAAGGAAAACCGACGCTGATAAACTTGGCATTGGTTTTAGGGGTCAGGAAAAGCAACACCAGGTTTATCAGCGTCGGTTTTCTTTAGCAGCGGACAGCCACAAAAACTGACACCGTTAAACTCGGCATTGGTTTTTGTGATGGACCCGATCGGCAATTTTTTGTTTTAACATTTATTTTTCTTATTTTTTTGATGTGTACATCTATTAACACCAGGAGCAGGCGTTAATCGATGATAGTTAAATAGATGACAGTTAAATGTGCATCAGAGATGCACATTTTTCTTTTTGCATCAGGAGTGAATGCCTAATAGCCTCATTCACATGCATTTGCATATCAAGAGCGCTATTCATTCACTCTGCATTAGATGCATGTTGAATAGGCGCTAATCCCCTTATTGCATTAGGGATTTGATTAGCGCCTATTCTACCCACATCTAACTGCATGTTAAGAGTGCGCTCGGCTCAGCACACCATATTGCATCAGCCCCAAAGTTAGCAAGCTAACTTAGGCCTAGAGAAAGAGGAACTCTTTATATGGCTCTCATTTAAGTAAACTATTTATATCACTGGGAGAGGGGCAACTAGTAACTTGGGGTGATGTTTTGGTGGTGGGCTAGGGTTTGGGGGGGGGGGGGGCAGTTTTACATGCACAGTCAGAGGTAAGAACAGCATAGTAGCCATCACTGAAGATTTTATGCAATTTGGAGAGATGAGATTTGTGCATGAGATTTGTGCATTGTACTATCGAGCTAGCTTGATAGCAGCTAGGTCGAGAGTACATTGTTCAAATCTCACCTTTTTATACCTTTCATCACTTCAAATCACATAAAATCTTTACTGATGGTAATTTTGCTGTTCGTACATCTGACTGTGCATGTAAAACTGACCCCCAAAATGTAGCACATTACCAAAACCTCACCCTGAGTTCAGAAGGGCCCCTCTTACAGTGGTATAAAAAGTTGACTAATATCTCTCTTTCTCTCTCTCTCTCCCTCACTCTCACACTCTCTTTTTTTCTCTCTCCCCGAAACAGGATTTGTGATAAATCCTGTTTTGGCTATAACGCACAGCTATCGTAGGCATAATACCAAGGAAAAAGGTGTATGTATTTCTGGTGTTAAATCCTGTGATAGCATGCATTATGTTATCGCACGTAACATTAAGCAGCCCTCATTTTCATTTATTCTGCTCAAACTCCTCCCACTTGACTAAATTTTTCACATTTGCATACCTCGTGATGCGTTATTTATTGCATGCATTAAGGCATTATCGCGGGTATTAGGGCCATAACACATGTTATAAGGCGCTAACGCAATATGAAAAATGACCCCCTTAACCAGCTAAGTCTGGTCAGGCCAAAGTGCTGTCCTACAGTTTGCCATATAAAGTTAGCCAGCTAATTTAAAGATATCTGGTTATATTCAATAGTGTAGCTGCACTATTGAATATGCCTCCAAATTTAACCAGATACGTTTATCCAGCTAACTTTGCTATCTGGACAATGGTTGAATATGGACTTCTACATCACTAACTTGTTATTAGTGATCTGTAACCCATGATTTAAAATATCCATGATTCCTGAAGACTGAAAGGTGGTCATTGTGATGATGATTTTTTAAAAAGGTCTTCACGTGTCATTTAGGAAACTATAGACCAGGCACATCTAATGCCCCTTCCATTTCTCTCAATGTTGCCAGGGTTAGGAACTTCTCCAGCCTACACAGAAGGGGGCAGTCGGGCGATAGCCGGCAGCACCACGGCGGTATGTTTTTGCTTGCCATGGTGCAGCCATGCTGCACACTATCATGGGCATTGTGCCACCATAAAAGGTGGTGCTATTTGCTGCTCTAAACATTATCACCGCATGCGATAATGGCCTTTTGCAGAGAGAGAGAGAGAGAGAGAGAGAGAGAGAGAGAGAGAGAGAGAGAGAGAGAGAGAGAGAGAGAGAGAGAGAGAGAGAGAGAGAGACCATGATAGCATATCCCATGCATAAGTATTTATATCCCTAGGATAGGCCCACCTAGTAACTCGAGGTGGGGATTAGATAAGGGTGTAGGGGGTTAGGGGCCACTGTCACATTCTACATGAGACGTACGAACAGAACAGTGGTCTCTTGTGAAGATTAGCTGGCCTTCGGAGTGAGGAAACTCCCTCCAAGATGAGATTTGGCCAAGGGTCTCTCAGCCTAGCTTGATGTTACCCAGGTAGAGAGTCCATCAAGGTAGGTTGAGAGACCCTTGCCCAAAACCCATCTTGGAGGGAGTTTCCTCACTCCGAAGGCCAGCTAATCTTCACAAGAGACCACTGTTCTGTTCGTACGTCTCATGTAGAATGTGACAGTGGCCCCTAACCCCCTACACCCTTATCTAATCCCCACCTCGAGTTACTAGGTGGGCCTATCCTAGGGATATAAATACTTATGCATGGGACATGCTATCATGGCTGAGCTCTCTCTCTCTAAAACCTGCCAAGAAATGTGTTTTCTTTGTTTCTGTCATAGTCTTGCTGTCTTGTAATGAAGATTTCTGCCATTTCTGTTCCACTTTTCAGCAGATTTCATTTCTGGTGTGAACAATGGGGTAATTTCAGGGTTTGTGATGTGGATAACTTTCAGATTAGGTCTTTGTTTCATGCATCCACTGAGATGGCAGAAGTGGCAAGGTAGTGGTTGTCCGTTTTTTGAAAGGACTGGTTTTAGGAGTGCTGTTGGACTGACTAGTATCAGTTTTGGGTTTTTTTTAAGTTTTCAGGGTGGGCAGGTTCAGACAGTAGTGTGTATGTATCCTGTTTATAGTTCTGGGAATAGTACTAGGTTGAGTATGTAGCCTGCATTTTGTGTTGGATTGTTGATTAGTTGAGATAAACCCAGAGTTCTAATTAGGACAGGAAGTGGTATGTGGAATCCTGTTGTGTTTCATCTGCACAGATGTTGAAATCACCAATAATTAGTGTACTGGGATGTTCCAGTGTTCTCTTAGAGATTATAGCTAGGAGATCCTATAGAATTTCAGCCAAGGCTGAGGGTGAACCTCATCAGCATAACATTTTTATTACATATGGCATTAAACCTGTGTTTTACCAGAGGGACAACATTTGTTAGGTTACCTACTGTAGCTTTCAAAATTTAGCTCAGCTTAGTGCATAGCATACAATCAAGAGGCAACTTCAACCACTTTCAGCTATTGCAGAATAAGACCTCATTCATTGTACAATGTCAAATAGATATTTTTGAATTCTAGTGATAGATTCATTTGCAAAATGGATGAAATTCCTTAAATTTTTGTGCCTGGGTGCCTAAGAGGCCAATACTCAAAAAAATCAGAGAGGTCTATAGTCAGTCACTGGCTGGATAGCATAGTTAGCTGAATAATCGTATTTGGCCTATGTTGGAGGGATATTCAGTGGTGCAACTGCACATTTGAATATAGACGACTATTTTAAAGATAGCTAGATAAGTTTATCCAGCTAATTTTAGGCCAGCTCTATGGAACAACCAGAGTTAGCTTGCATGTCACTAGTTGTTTCCAAATCCTCTTAGATCCCCTACTCTTATGCAGCTGCTCCAGTCTAGTGAGTTCCTTTTCAAGGGACGTCTTTGGCCTACTTAGCTCATTTTAAGTGATTTGCATATCCTATAATTTTTGCCTCTTAACATCACCTCTTAACACCACTTTTAATGTTTCCCAGAGGTTAACTGAATTATAAGCCTCTTTAGAGTGGATATCATAAAAATCTTTAATCTCCCTCTTTATCATATCAATAAAGTCAATCCTGCACAACAGGGAAATATTTAGCCACCAGGATCTCTCTGTCGCCAATGGTTTGGATGCATTCAAAATTATCTCTATTGGGCTGTGGTCTGAGATAGAACATGTTAAAATATTAGAGTGTATAACTTTGTTCATCAGGCCTTCTGAGCACAGAAACAAGTCTAAGCAGCTATATGGCACAGTATGGAAATACTGCCACTGGGATATCTCACCCTCCACATATCCACCAAACCCAGACTCTGTGCCATGAGCTTTAAACCCCTGTTATGCTCTACAACTCCTGTTACAGGCCCCAATCTGTCCAAGATAAGATCTAGACATTTATTCCAGTCTCCTACCACTATAAGAGGATGTGAAGAGAAATTAGCTACAATGTTCCAAAGCTGAGTATAGAAAGTGGCCTGGTTTCTGATAGGCCCATGCCCATTCACAATGGCCTGCTTTTGTTCATAGAGATAGACAACGAATCTGCTCTCTGGATCACCACTCCTCCTGCAAATTGTGAGGCAGATCCTTATATATCAAAACACAGACACCCCTACTTTTCGAGTTAAAGATGCCTAAGTATAACTTCCCCACCCAGTCTCTGCAAAACCTTTCATGTTCCTGATCAGCTAGGTGTGTCCCCTGTGGGACTGCTACCTTTACAGAGTTATTCTTAAAAAAAAAAAAGAAAAATGTGCTTCCTTTTATTGGGGGTAGCTATACCAGGTATGTTCCATGACATAAAAGATACTGTAACTCCTCCCCAGTGTGTGTGTTCTGCATGGGTGGGGCCATAAAAATATTTGTAAGTTCTTTGGAGCAGGAAACCTAACTAGCTCTTCTCTGCTGCCCCCTTCCCCAGGGTGTGAATCCTTTTGGCTGGGGAAAGAACGGTGTCCTTTCAGGTCCTGGTGCAGGAGTGACTAACTTCCTCTTAGTTATCCCTAGGAGAGGGGCCACTTCTCTTTCTGGGTGCTATGTACCCAAATAAAGATGCTGGATACTTCAGATAGTGTCCCAACTTAAATTTATTGTATAAGATAGTTGCAGATGGCACAATAAATATGCTTCCATCACCACAGTCTTTCTCTCCTCAATTACATCTTTATCTCTATCAAACTCTCTTGGTTTAGGTGAGATGTAGGTCCTGGTGCACAGGGCAACCTTTATGCTGGGCAGGAAAACCCCTTCCAAAACTCCTGTCCTTACACTCTCTTCTTTCCCCAGGGGCTGAAGGCTCCAGATTGGTGTCCTCTAAGATCTTTAGAACTCTGTTCCTCACTGTTAGTAGTTTCTTCTTCTCTTTGGATTTATCTCAGTCTCTGACTCTTCTCTGCATCCCTTATAGGAGCAATCCCTGGATGCAGGCTTTTCTTACCCTGCTCCACTGCAGGTAGGAAGGGGCAGCCAAAAATCTTCCTCCTGGATGTCTAACTTAATAGTCTCTTCCCTTAACCGAATATAGCACTGGAGTTATTCCCCATAACGGGTCACCACCATTTCTGGGGCAAGTCTTCCCTACCCCTGGGCATCCCAGACACAGGGGTCCCCAATGCCCTGAGTCAAAGAATGGCCCAGGTGTCCAGTGAGGCTCTTACCTTGAAAAAATCTCAAAATCCCCAAAACAACCCAGAGGAGTATCCCAAGCAGCTGTGGCGTAAACTGGCAGGACCACCCTCCTGACCCTGGTCAGGAATCCCATGCTGGGTTAGTCTGTTCCCTCTGACTGAGCCTGAAAAGCACAAAAAGCATAAGCTCCTCACTACCTCCTACCTCTCCAAGAATTATAAGAGACACCCTCCAGACTCTTACTTCCTCCACTGCCAATTGCTGATTCTATGCTTTCCACCTTGCTGAGCCATATGCACGGAATAAGCTTTCTCGTTTGGTACCTCCCGCTCCCTCTCTGCACCTGTTCAATTCCAGTCTAAGAACTCATCCTTTTCTGGCAGATTTTACACCCTAAATATGTCTCTTCAATAAATGCACTTCCTATGGACTCCCCTGTTTGCCATGTATGTTTGTCTTCGTTAGATTGTAAACTCCATGGAGCAGGGAATGTCTTTTATATGTCTCTGAACAGAACTGCGTAATGTCTAGCAGAGTTTTCAAAAGAATAAGCAGCAGTAGTAGTAGTAATTTTAAAGTGAGCTGCTCAGAAAGCCAGCAGTGTTAATAGGGCTGATACCACGTGGATTCAGTCCTCGGTAGACAGATGGAAAAAAGCAATTTTTACACCAGAAAAGACAGTTTAGGAAATGTATAAAATTGTCAGATTTTTTTTTTCATTCGAGAAAACCTTATACATTCAGAACTAACCATTTTCCCCTTGTTTTTGAGCAGTCTTAAATTTTAAGTGGCAATATGATACCACTTCAGCATTAAAACTGTAATACATTTCATTAAGCAGAGCGAATATGCGGAGTAAACAGCACACACATGAATAAATATCCAAAAAGAAGATGTATGGCACACAAAGTCAATCACAGTTCAATACATTAAACACCAAATTTTATTCATTCAGATAACAGAGGAAACATTTAAGACACAAGAACTTTTAAATATTCAAGGGCAATCCCAACACAACCTTGTTTCATACCAAGGCTGCATCAGGGGGACCAGCGGGCAATCATGTTGCCTGCAAAAGAACACATCACAAGTACTGAACAGTAGGCTAACACAAGGGCATTCCAGCCAACTTAGAAGTATAATGTAACAAGAAGACCAAACCATGCATGGGAAAACAAATATGTAAAATAAATAAATAAATCCAACCCCAGTGATCACAGACTTTAACACTGTGGAATTCACAAACTGAGAAGGGAACAAAACATTGATATAAAAGAGGGTAGAAGGGAGAGGGAAATGTTGGAAGAGGCAGAAGGAGGGGAGGGAAAGTGGGAATGGAGGGGGGAGGGGGAAGGAGTGAAGAGGGGAGAATTACTTCAATACTGTATGAAGACTCAAAGGACTAACAGATAGGAGACAGCCAGAAGGGAAGAAGGGCTAACAAAAGCTTGATGATCTCTTGTGAAACAGATACGGGAGGGGGGGGGGAGGGAAGGGGAGAGGGAGAGGGAAGGGTGGGTGGAAGGGGAAAGGAAGGGGCAAAAAAAGGAAAAAAATGGGGAGAGGAGAAAAACAAAACTTGACAAATAACAATGAGATAATCATTAAAAATTGAAAAGCACTGGAAAAACATTGAAAAGACTAAGCAGGGGAACATGTAAATACCAACCTCCAGAAGGTGAATGTTCACATAAGGGAGATCTTGAAAGGACAAAAATTCAAAACACTCACAGCATGAGGCTATCAGTGAATAAATGAAAATACAGAGAGCATCTCATGTGTTCCCAACAGGAACAAGGTCGGGCAAATAGAAACATAGCTAAAACCAAAGAAAAGACAATGAGGCTGCAGCATGCCTCCAAATATGAAATAATAAAATAGCCATACCACGCCCTCGAGGAAACGACAATCATTAATATAGGAAAAAGTAGAATGAGAACTGTCTAAAGAACATGTGAGAACGCCAGTGGGGACAAAGTCCTGCAAATAGAAACATAGCTAAAACCAGAGTAAAGACAATGAGGCTGCAGCATGCCTCCAAATATGAAATCATGAAATAGCCACCCCACACCCTTGAGGAAATGACAATCATTGTATAGGAAAAAGAAGAGTAGAAAGAGAACTGTCTAAGGAACATGTGAGAAAGCCAGGGTGCAAAAAACCCACAAAAACACAAAGCTATTCTAATAGCAGGACTGAAGGACCTTTACTAAGAAGGGAATAGTGCCATAAGTGTGTAAGCCGAGGAGCATAAGAGTGTGATTACAGCAACAAGGAATATGTCCGGTAGATGCTAGACAGCTAATCAGTACAGAAGTGGTAAGTGCTTAACCAACACTAACGAAAAACTATAGGTGAGTACCTATTTTGCTGGTACAGGATACAGAATCTTCAGCCGGGACAAGTGTTGGTAATTATTCCTATTATAAACCAAACTGAAACATTAAAAATGATAAAATGCTGAGCCCTGTGGGCTCACAAAAAAAGATGTTTATAAAGAAACTGCTATAAAAACTTATCTTATTAATAACAAGGATTGTCAGTGGGCAGAAACCCGGTAAACAGAGAAGTAACGCTTACAAATCCCGATACGAAGGCTTACATCTGGCGACCGCTTGCAGTAAAAATGGTAGAACAGGAAGCAACTCATATAGCCCAACTGGGGAGGAGGGATGCAATGTAAAGTAAATCGGAAATGTCGGATCACAAAGAACGTCAAGGTTAGCCAGTTGAAATGACTAGTGGGAAAAAGAAACGTATACAGAAAAGATGCAGGAAAAAAGATAGCCGGAAGGGGACAAAAACTGCAACAGGTGACTGTATGTGAGTGGCTGCTCGGCGGGACAACCAACCTTTTAAGTTGGACAAAATATCAATACTTAAAAAAAAAAAAAAATACCGATGTGTGTCGAACCAAAGGAAGATCAAACAGATAACAAAGAGAATATAACCAAACAATCATGGGTGCAGGGATGACAGGGGTTCTCTGAAAACAAATTAGAAACAGCATAACAAAGTGGTATACCTGTTTTGACGGTGCAAAATAAATAATCTTGAACCGGGGCAAGAGTTAACAGTTATACCTATCAAGCGGGAAAAAATAAAATAAATGGAGGAATTCAACAACGCTGAGACCTGTCGGCTCGCACCAGGAAAGAAAGTTTTAGCAAGGAACTTGCTGTCTAGCAAGAGCTTCAGCGTATAAGATTCAGGCGGCAACAGTATATCTATCCAAATTTTCAAACCAGCGAGGTACCCTCAATTGAATAATTTTAAGGGCCAGGTTTAAAAGGATGAATAAGCGTGCCAAAAAAGAAGATCAACCGAGCACATCAGAGCCTATCAGACGTGAGGACAGTGAACATGCACACACACAAAAAATTGAGCAGGAGGAAAGGGGAGGAAAGAAAGAAGGGGGAGGGGAAGGGGGAAGGGGAAGGGAAAATTGAGAGGAGGGGGAAGAAAAAAGAGGGGAGGGGAAAGGAAAGGGGAAAGGGGAGGCAAACTGGACTGGGGGGAGGGGTGAAACACAGCCGTGTCGGGTTTACCCATGAATATTTAAAAGTATTTGTGTCTTAAATGTTTCCTCTGTTATCCGATCCAATAAAATCCGGTGTTTAATGTATTGAACAGTGATTGACTTTGTGTGCCACACATTTACTTTTCGGATATATTTCATGAAGCAGCATTTAGCTCTGAAACCTCCCCTTTTTAAAATGTTTCTATATATTACATGTTTTTTTCTGGTGCCTTTGGTCTTAATTTGCACCTCTTATATTAAAAATGAGGCCAATATTAATCCCTACTTAGCCCGATAAGTTCTGATTATCTGGCTAAGTGGTGAGTTTTAAAGATTCATCCACGGTCAATACTTAGCCGTATCCAGCTGAGTGCTGTGCTTTAAATATTCAGCTGCCAATGTATTCAAGGGCATTAAACCTGTTTTGTGGCACATAATACTGATTTCTTACTGCCACCAGTAACATATTGGCATTACCCCACTCAACCACACAACCCCCCCAATGCACAAGATAGCCCCGCTCCAGCATTGACCATCTTAGTATGAGATCAACTGGAGCCATTTTGCATGACAGAGGAGCAGGGCAGGATGTGTCATGCTTGCCTTTCTTGTCCCAGCATTTACTACTGAATGCCATCAGATGAGACAGTAGATTCTATCAAGGGAGAATGAGGGCAACTGTGAGGTTCCTTTGGCCTAAGGAGGATTTTGATTAAGACTGGCACAGGGGATCACATCTTTATTTCTGCCTTAAGGAAGGGGCTGTTTTTTGTGAGTGGGGAGATTGGCTGGGGAGGTGGCTGTTTTCTGACTGTGGGAAAGGGGTGAGGAAGAAAAGGCATCACAGCCCACATCGTGCCTTGAATTAGGTCTCAGTGGCTAATGAAAAATTAACTATAGCTCAGGGAGAAGATTTTGCATTACAGGGGTGTTAGCACAAATCAAGCAGCTTAACATGATTTGTATTAATTCAATTTTAATATTAGTCAGCTGTTTTGCATGCATTGCAGCTCATTGATATTTCTATCATGTTAGTCCATGTTGTGTCCGAGTTAACATTAATGTGGAGTAATGCACAAGTCCATTTACTCTAATGGAGCATTAGAATTGTTAGCATGCATTAATGCACTTTAAAATGTGTTTAACTTTCATTGACACTGAACTATCAATAAGGAATTTTAGTACATTGGCCCCCTATGAAAGGAGGCATCTTTTGATACATTAATTGCTTACATTAGCACTGGTAATATGTCATTAGCACCAGTGAAAAGGCTTGCTACATCAACTTCATTCACTGTGGGGAGTCAAAAGTGCTATAAACTGTGAAACATTTTTATAGAATAACAACATATATATACTGCATGCTACATGAATGAGCCCTTAAAAGAAAAAAATAAAGATGATATTTTTACGGAAACAAGCAGGAAGAATGTACTATTAGGAATGTATAGAGGGAAAACTTTGGTTATGGTTTGTTTTTTCATTTTTTTTCCAGGTTTCATTTTGTTTCATGTTTATTTCACTTGCCAAACTGAAATAAACATTAAATTAGCACAAAATCAAAATGGGAACTCTTAGGCCACCCCCACCACCCCTTGAAGTGATCCAGGCCTTCCCTCTCCTCATCGCCTGGCAATTAAGCCAAAGCCTCCCTTCTACCCCTCTGCCCACTCTTATCCTCATTTATCCCTCCCATGAGGGTCTTCAGTGTAGAAATGTGAAGGAGCAATTCCCCAATTGCTCCTGTTCCTCCAGCTCCTACCCCATAATAGTCCTGAAACAAACGCCAATGTTCTATGGCCATAAAATAAAATGGCACTCGTCTTAAGGCCAGCTGGCACCATTTTGTTTTCATGGTTATTCTGGTTCGGCAATGGCAGGATGTAAATGACTGGGGATCACAACTGAAGTCCCCAGCCCCAGATTGTGGGAGGAAGTCAGGGATCTCAGGGGCCCAGGAAGACCCAGAAAGGCATTTGATTTTATATACAAACCAAAAACATACCCAAAGTTTTAGATATTTTCAGGTAAGTAATTTTTCAGTTTGTTGCACTCATAACAAACCAAAAATTGACTCTTTTGGGTTACAAAATGTGCATCATTTAAAAATATTCACATCCCTATGTACTATACTGTCGGGACTGGTGGAATTCTGATGGATATAAACAAGCAATACATGACATCACTCTGAATAAGAGTGAAAGGAAATTGACATCTGAGCTTGCATGAATTCTGGATAATCGGAACCGAAGTTAATTATGAAGCTACTTTTCATCTGCTTTAGCCAGGAAAGCTGTCTGCTTGTCAGGTCATAGCTGGTTATATTTGATGGTTCGAAGTGCTTAAATCATTAATATCTGAAATCCATTTGAATTGCCCCAATTGAAATGAATTGGAAGCATCCATCCAGTTCCCAGTGGACAGAAGCCCACATCACATCAATGAAACCACCATCATAGCTGGAACTAATTGGAATCCTTGTTGATAGTTTTAGAAATGAGGTCAAAGATTGAAAGGGCATCGAAATTGAATTTTTTTTTCCTTACCCTCTAAAGTGGTCCCTCTAGAGCAGAACTGAGGCACAGTGACTGGGTAATGAGGGGTAGCTTGCAATGTCACCACCCATGCTGTACCTTCTCTGGAGATTAAAGTAAGCTTCACATTCGGTGCTGTTAGTTTGGTACCTTGTACAAGCAGAAAATTCATTAGAAAATGTGAAGAAAATAAAGTGAGGGGCAAGAGTATTAATTAAATACCAACAAATTGCAAAACACACTGGGAAAGCTTTCCCACACAGCTTTGGCAATTTAATTGTTTTGTAGAGATGTGTATCGTGTGATCGATCGTCTTGACGATCGATTTTGGCTGGGGGGGGGGGAGGGAATCGGATCATCGCGGTTTTGTTTTTTTAAATATCGTGTAAATCGTGAATCGGGGGAGGGCGGGAAAACCGGCACATTAAAACATCCCTAAAACCCACCCCGACCCTTTAAAATAAATCCCCCACCCTCCCGAACCCCCCCAAAATGTCTTAAATTACCTGGGGTCCAGTGGGGGGGTCCCATTTTGATCTTCCACTCTCGGGCGTGTTGATAGAAAATGGCGCCGACGCTACCTTTGCCCTGTCATATGACAGGGCAAAGGTAGCGCCGGCACCATTTTGGTTCGTGTTCCCCGACGTCACGAGCGTAGAAGATCGCTCCCGGACCCCCGCTGGACCCCCAGGGACTTTTGGCCAGCTTGGGGGGGCCTCCTGACCCCCAGAAGACTTGCCAAAAGTCCAGCGGGGTTCCAGGAATGACCTCCTGCACTCGAATCGTGTTGCCGTACGGCCGGCGCCATTTTGCTTTGCTGTACAGCAAAATGGCACCGGCCGTACGGCAACACGAGTCGAGTGCAAGAGGTCGTTCCCGGACCCCCGCTGGACTTTTGGCAAGTCTTGTGGAGGTCAGGAGGCCCCCCCAAGCTGGCCAAAAGTCCCTGGGGGTCCAGCGGGGGTCTGGGAGCGATCTTCTACGCTCGTGACGTCAGGGAACAGGAACCAAAATGGCGCCGGCGCCACCTTGGCCCTGTCATATGACAGGGCAAAGGTAGCGCCGGCGCCATTGTCTATCAACGCGCTGACGCCCGAGAGTGGAAGATCACAACGGGACCCCGCCACTGGACCCCTGGTAATTGAAGACATTTTGGGGGGGGTTCGGGAGGGTGGGGGATTTATGTTAAAGGGTCGGGTGGGTTTTAGGGATGTTTTAATGTGCCGGTTTTCCCACCCTCCCCCTTCCCCCGATTTACGATTTTTGACGATAAATCGGGGGAATTCCTATTAAATATCGCCTCTAACGATTTTTGAAGATTTAAAATATATCGGACGATATTTTAAATCGTCAAAAAACGATTCACATCCCTATTGTTTTGTTTGATTGGGGGGAGGCTTATTTTCAAACAGCCCACATAGAGCTAAAGCCTGCAATTAGTTTGTACCCACAGACTTTTGTTTGAATTTTCTAATTGGACTTTTGCAGACAAATCTGCTTTGAATTTTACAAGTGGCCCCCATTGACATGCCAACAGATCCCCTCTAGGAGCAGGTGTAACTGAGGGTGGAGATCTATGTGCCTAATTTTGAAAATAGAAAGTATGCATGCAAATCCTTTGCCTGGCTCAATTCTGCTCACCTGGAACATGTCTTGCTAGTGCACTTATAAAAGTGCAGGTAAAACCCGGTTATGCAGGTACAGTGGTCTCTTGACTTATGAACTCAATTGGTTCCAGAGGGCTGGTTGTAACTCAAGGTGGTTGTAAGTCAAGACTATTTTTTTCCATAGGAAATAATGGAAATACCCATAATGCGTTCCAAACCTCCCAAAAGCATCCCTTACCTAACAATTTCTATAATAAAAATTGGTTGTATAATGTCTGTAATTACCAGAAACACCAATAATTTCCTAGTGTACTCACCAAAAAGTTATAAAATTTGCCTAGCCTACCAGAAACAACAATTTCACCTCCTCCACCAGTTCCTTTACGATATCTGCATATTGATTCTCTACCTGGGTAACATCAAGCTAGGTTTGTGCAATGTTCTCTCATCCTAGCTTGATGGACTCTCTACCTGGCTAACATCAAGCTAGGTTGAGAGAACATTGCACAAATCTCATCTTTGGGTGAGTTTCCTCTCTCCAAAGGTCATCAAATCTTCACAAGAGTGCACTGTTCTGTTTGTGTGCCACACTCTGCATGTCAAAGTAGCCCCTAATCCCTACACTAATCCGTACACCTCACCTCGAGTAACTAGGTAGGCCTCATATAGGGGTATAAATACCTACCTAGTATGAGAGCATTATGGCTAGGTTCTCTCTCTCTCTCTCTTTCTCTTTTTCTCTCAACTCAGGACCAGGAAAGTTGGTTGTAACTCAAGGGCCCACTGTACTTTTATGTGAACTGAGATCTGGGCTACTTTTCTACAGCCAGGTTTTAAAATATACAGTTTTGTGTTTTTCTCAGTTGGAAGCTGTAAATTCTGTTGACCTGTGCTATACACTATGATCGTTATTGATATGGAAAAATATGGAAACCACCAACCACCAATCGAGGACTATTATTCAGGGGTGCTGAGTACTGGCACCATTTTTTCTACCTGCTTGAATTGCCATTTGGTCTCCCTCCAAAAAAACATGCCACCTCTGCTCCTCCCCTCCCTGTGCCCTCTGTTCTGTGCTTAGAAGGGACTTGAGGAAGAATTATATCTGTTTGGCAGGGATACGAGGGAGAGAGGAGGAGCAATGCTGGACCCCTAGAGAAAGAGAGGGAATTCAGCCTGCCTGCTGGGAGGAGGGAGGTGAGACAGAGAGGATCCCAGGGATGGGAGAAGGGAGATGGAGAGGGCAAAGTAGCATGATGGGGGTTTGGGTCTTTGTGTGTGTGTGTGTGTGTTGGAGGGGAGGGGGCTTACATTAAAGCTGCTGAGCCCCCATCATTATTGTGAGAGAGGAGCATTATGTTAGGGTCCGAAATGTCCAGACAACAAAGATAGAAAAATAAACCATTTCCTTTTCGCTTAGTGATTTCAGTATGTCGACTTTAGGGATGTGAAGGTGCAACAGAAGGAAATACATTTTGATTTAAATGTCTCCAGTGTTGTAGTACATGTAGATTCTGGCTTCTTGGGGGTTCCAGTTCAGTTTATGTCTGCTCATTTCTATTTCTAACTTATGATCACTTATTCTGTATTTGGTGAGAGTCTGTCCATGTTCTGTCTGTGTTATGAAGATGAGGTATTCTGCTACTGTGTAGTTTCTCTATGTAGCAGTCTGGCTAGTTCTGTTTTCCCAGTAGGAGGTGTATTGCTTTTCTAGTGCAGTTGTAATATTTGCAATGTTGTCATTTCATTAGCTCTTCAAACAGTTGCAGGTGGAGGGGCTCTGAATGGTTGCTCCTTTCCATCTCCCCCCTAAGGAGGGCCATGTACATGAGCACTGGCACCTTCCCCCCACCTTTCAAAAAAAACCCCACTGTCTAATATAGGATTTAAATCCAGATTTTCAGATATGAATACATTATAAAGTTTCAATCTCTCATACCCCGAATAAGGCAACATTCTTAATATTTTAGTGATAGGATGTTAAATCAATTATCCAGTATTTTAGATGGAAATCATTTTCTCTGACTTTGTGTTCTATGAAAATTTACTGTTTACAGTATTAGTTACAAATAACTGCGTAACCTTTAACTTCTTAAAACGACTTCGTTTTAATACCAGGACCTGTCACTTTTTAGAAAATTCTATCTGAATTCGAGAACATTTAAGTTTCTTATTGATTAGATTGTGCAGTAGTAAATCAGCTTGAAATAGCTAAAAACTACTTAAAATTACTACTGTTGCTTAAAAATTTCCAGCCTATGTGTGAGACTTGTATATCACGCTGTAAAGAATACATCTTTATGCTACTGTGTCTTAAATTGAATTGTAGCTAAATCATTTAATAGGTTTTTAATGTAGACAGAGGTCCACTAGAGTGTAGACTGAAAATATTACAACATATTTAATTCAATATTCCATGCTGGATTTTGAACCCAACTTTCATATAATAATAGCCTTGAGCATTACACCTACTGTATCCTGCTTTGTGTATTCTGAATCATAACTCTAGAATAGAAAAATAGCACTGCAATTATCAGTCCATTTTTTCCCTCTTTTTTTTTCCCTTAATTTTGTTTGCATTATCCACTCCTGCTGCATTTTCAATAACTGAAGGGAATCATTCTCTTCTCTTCTGTTGCCGTCAAAGAAAGCGCTAGCATCAGTGAAAGTATACTGACATGACAATGCTTTATTTGCTCTTAGCTCCTGGATCATGCTGCATATCTACTGTATATTTACAGGAAACTGCAGTATCATGACCATGAATAACATAGAAGTGAACTATTTTTATTTTAATGGGCTAATCCAAAGGATTTTAATCAAGAAGTAATTGAAAATACTGAATGCACAGCAGAAAATATCCATCTGAGTGTAATTTAACATAGATTTTATTTGTCCACCTCATTTTTCATTTTGCTTAGGCAATTTAAATAAAAACTCTAGTCTTTAGTATTTTGTTTTGATTTTTTTAATCACAAAAGGGTCATTTCACCCCCACTTGAGGCTTGGAAACATTTCAATCAAAGCTTTCTTCATCACTCTAGATGAATACAGATGAATATTCAGAATTTAAAAATGTTGCTGAGAGACCCTGTGCATTTCAGCGATCTCAAATAACCCCTGATTATGTCGGGGTTTAGGCCTACCCCCACTCTGTCATTCAGTATCAGCTTAATTACAATATGCATGAGGCTCATTATTCCGTTTAGGAATAAAAAGTCACTCCTGATGTCATTAACATATGGAATTGGGCACAGAAAGCAAATGAAGCATGCTCCCAGTGTGACATAAGCACAATCTTAAGGGCAAGAAGTAAAAAACACATTCCATACTTAAACTGTCTCACTGCATCATTTAAATATCCTGTGAAGCACTTACGCAGCCTGGTTCCATAAGCAAAACACACATAGCAAATCTCTTTTTTGGCATTAATCATATTCCAGCAATGCTTTAGGAAGGTGCAAAGCAGATGAACAAATATCATGGGGGGGGGGGGGGGGGGTGTCAGTATATGTGAAAACCACAAAAGTTCTGACCTCATTTATGCAATCTGTTTTCTTTTTAATTGAATCACAGCTGTGCTGTCCATTAAGGTACAACATTGACCACAACATGGCAAAGCATTCTTTGGTTTTCCTTCACATAGAGTAACTGGGACCTCCATGACACCCTTGCAGCCACCTCTCTTTTCCAACAAAAGCATAAATCAATGATAACAAACACCTGACTTGGAGGTAATGGCCACAGCCATTTATTAGATACCGGAGTAAGGAAATCTAATTGGGTGCCGAGTCAAATTCATCTTTTCTAAGTTCCCAGATGTTTTCTTTGAAATCGTGTTTCCACTCCCTTCAAGCCTTGATCAGTGGTACTGTTCCAGAATAATGTGTAACCTGAAGAATATTTTTGCTGTTCTGTATATTGGAAGCAAACATCAAATCAGTCAAATATAGTTTTTATTCAAGAAGCACCAAAAGCAGGAAAAGGTTCAAAAAAGGTACAGACCCCGACACGGGCCATGTTTCACTGGTGAGGTTGCGTCAGGAGGGACGAAAGAGGTATAACATCTGTATGAGAAAAAGAGCTGTGTCAGAAGAAAAGAACAGCAACCACTACAAAGTTTATAGGGGTATAAGGGCAATTACTAAAAATACTAGATAATACATACCATTTTTATGGAGCAACTAAATATCTTTCACAACATGACCCTTTCTTTCACTACTCCTATTGCATTTTACATCTGTATATAAAAGAGTGTATCACTAAGTAAAAACAGTAGGGATGTGCATTTGTTTTTGATGAATTAGGACATTCGTACGATATTTCCAAATTAGTCATGGATCGGTAAAACTGACAAACAATTGCATTTTCCACAAATTTTTGGGAAAAATCTTTTTTCGGTTTAGCACGCACTAACAGGAGTTAGCAGGAGCTAATATAAACCCATTAGCACTCGCTAATGGGAAGTAGCGCGCACTAATGGGAATTAGTGCACGCTAACTCCCATTAGTGCGCACTAAACCGAAAACGATTCGCCACGAAAAGAAAATACCGAACCACGGGAGATATGAAATTTCTTGCAGTTTTACGAAAACGAATCCCAATAAGATTACCGGTACGATACATATCTCTAGTAACAACTATAGATTTCATAGAAAAACAAAATAGTTTTAAGGATTCAGAAAACCAGAACATAAATGAGAGGATATTTGCCATTTTTATAGGACATATGGTTTTCATTCATTTATAACACTTGCCATTTTACAGACCAAAGCTACGGGGATAACATTAAATGTTGAAAAACTTACCAAAAAGGGCTCTGACCAATCAGGTAAAAGCTCACGTGACTGGGACTGAACAATCAGAAGCTAGGAGGATTACCCAATCATAGCTTAGGAAGGGAAAAATATAAGCAATCACTAAGGCCTGGATTCTCTAAGATCACAGACCTTAGAAAATCTGGTGGTAATGGGGGGCGGGGGGGGGTGAAGTGGGGGACGGTCCTGCGATAGCTGGCAGTGATCGCACCTCCGCGGTGCGATCGCTGCTGACTTTTGCGCTGAATAACACCACCATAAAAAGTGTAGTTATTCAGCGCAAAACTGGCGGCGATAAGGAATCTTACCTTTCGCTGCCAGCGATGTGTCCGCAGCGTCGGCCCCCAGTGCCGCCCCAACTCCTTCTCTTCCGGGGCCGACTCTGCCCCGACTCCACTCCTTTTCACATGTGATAGCATTAGAGAATGACCCCCTAAGTGTGAAAACAATCCCATACAGTAACACACTAAAGTTAGGAGGAAGGATAGCCATTCAATTTCACGATCAGTCCAAAGCGAATCAAAGACTGTAATTAAAAAATACATCTCTGCTCTTTACAAATCAGAATGACTGAGAAATCACCTCCTCTGCTGGGAGGGGGGGGGGGGGGGGTAGAGAATTGGTTGATAACAAAAAACACAAATTAGGTATATTATGCAATGTGTCTTGCCAGTGAGTTCCCAGGGGAGCTTCTTTCCTAACTGTTAATAGACAGGCTCGGTGTTTGAAAACTCTTGTTTTCAGGGTTCAAGTAGTTTTTACAACATACAGAGAAGAGCAGGGACACATTACAATGTAGATGACTCCCTTTGATATGCAGTTAGTTTTATGTTTGCGGGGATATGATTTGCTAGTGTGCTGGTGTGTGAAGACAGATATAAAGAATGGGTGCATGCAGATCATTGACCACAAGGGGCATGTCCATGCAGGGAAGTGTCAGAAGAGCGCCAAGGTGGGTGCAACTCTGATGAAATCAATAAATCCTGCAGATTTCTACCTCTGCAGAATGCAAAGCTTGAGGTACCCTGAAAAATGGGATATGGGGTCAGAACCAGCCAGTGTCATTTAGTAATACTGCAGACCTGATGAATATGACCTGAGTATGGAAGGACACAAGTTAAACAGTCAGACTATTCTATAGGCAGTGGAAGGAACAAAAGGTCTCAATTTGTATAAAGTGTTCTCTTATAGCTCCATTTTATTACTTGAGGAGGATAACCTCTGCCCACAAACTGAGAGGACATGAATTGGGCTTTTTAAATATATTTGGTGCAAGAAGAACAAATCCTGCGGACCCTAAAAAACTGGCAAACTTGTATGTTGTCCCTTAATAGGCAGGGATGATGGCTTGTGTATTGGAGTAAGGAATTGCGATCTGTGGGTTTATGGAATAAAGTTGGCTCAAAAACTCCTTCCTTTATTTAAATTAGAATATCCAGGAATGAAATCTATGAGTGGTATATGTTAAAGTCAAATTGAAAGTGTGGATTACGGTTTTGAGCCAGTCCAGAAACATAATGAACAGGATATTTGTAGCAGTCCAAATCAACAGCACATTGTCGATGTAACGAAGCCATAGAGGAATGGAATGCCAGAAAGGAGACTTATATAACCAATTAGATAGCAATTTGGTTGCATATAGGCATGCAGTGGAGGGGGCCATTGTGTCCCCCATTGCTGTGCCTTTTATCTGCTGGTAATATTTATTGGAAAAAATGTTTGTGAGTGCCAGCCGGGTAAGAGACCAGAAATGAAGTGGGAATTTGTGAACTATCTGAGCATTCATCTAGGGTAGACCCTACTACAGCAATATTTATTTATTTTTATTTATTTATGTATGTATCCAAAGTGGATTACATTCAGGTATAATAAGTACACTAGCGTTCTCTTCAGTGAGTTTTGAATAAAGGGATGTGATATGCATGGTTACCAGCCAAAAAGGGTCTGAGGGAAATGAAATGAAAACTTTTCTAAAATTGTATTAAGGTGACTGAAGTTCTGCACATAGGTGGGACTTAGAGGACAAAGGGACAGAAAAAGGTATCCACAAACTGAGTGGCTCAAGGAGGGAGCCTATAGCAGCAACAAATGGATGTGCAGGGAGATTCACAAGGGACATTGATTTTTGGAAGAGTGTAGAAATTGGGAGAGATGATATTTTCAAGGAGAAAGTCAGCTTCTCTGGAATTGCTGAAGTGCTGGTCAACACCTCACTGTACAAGGGCAAATATTACCTTATACAGGCAAGAGGTAGGATCCGTGTCCAGAAGCTTATAGTACATACTATCTAAAAACTGGTAGTTAATCTCAGCAACATAATCCAGATGATTTTGTACCACAATGCTACCAACCTGATCAGCAGGCTTTATTCCAATCATGTTGTCTGTGGATAAAGCCCTTATGGTCACTCTTTCATGTGCTTGAAAAAAAAACCTATATGGAACTGACATAGTATGAGAAGTCATGCAAGACAAGGTGTTCAAATACTGAAACCAAATAATCTGATGGACCTGGTGGGCTTCATTGGGACTGATGTGACAGGACCGAGGAGTCAGGGGTGGATGCATGCACTGAAAAGAATAATTTTATTTTCATCAATCTGAAGAATCTCTGTAAATGTACATGTACATTAAATGGATCATAATTGATAGAGGGGACAAAAGAGGGGCCATGTTGCAGCACCTGAACCTCTCTATTAATCAGAGCCCAAGAAGATAGGTTAAACACTAGACAGTTCAAGTCAATGGTTACTTCCAGAGATTCATTGGAATCCATCACAAATGAGATCATTTGGTCCTGAATGTGCGAGGAGTGCTTTTCTGTGGAATGGTCCTTCGAGACTGTTGGTTTTGAGAAGGTACATCATTCTGGTTAAATTCTAAAAAAGAAGTTATAAGGAAAGCCCGACAAGTCATCTGAGAATGATTGATCGAATGTAACATTTTTCCATAAGGAGCGGGAAGCTGATTTTATCCATTGGGTATATAAACCCTTTAGAATAATCCACGGTGTCCCTCTGGTCCCAGAGGTGCCATATCACTTAAGCCATCACACAGTAGGCCTAGTGGTCTCCCTCATGTTGTTTGCAGTCGGACTGGCCAATGTCATCAAGGCCCAATTAGTAGGTCTAATGACCATCAAAACTGCAGTGCGGGTCATCTTGCCAAGGAAATGTCCCTAGCCATGAACCTCCTCATCTATTGGCACCTCCCCTAACTACTATGTTCCACCCCTTTTCCTCCCCACCACTACTAGACTCAGACACCATGGCATATCAGAGGTAACTGAGAACCATTACACATCTATATTATCTTTCTTAACATAACATTTTTCCTAACTCAGTGCAGGACTGTGGGCTAGGTGAGAAACCAGCAATGAAGAGAGGGTACTGTGGGTGCCAGTGGATTTTAAATTTCCTACCAGCTCTGCCCATCCCAGCTGCATCATCATGCTGGCTCCAGACCAATCATGATGGCCGGCATCATGGCTTGCTGATGTCCACGAGCTAGAGCCAGATCCAGTTCCCAGGCTGGAGTGTCATTTTCCAGCCCTGAAGTTTATAACATAGCATGTAGATGAAAACAAGCTACTTAGACTCATGTATGCTCATTTTAAGTGCATAACTCCTTTGAAAATTAATTGATAAATGTACATGATAAATCATTTCTGTGCGTACACTTACTTGTACTGCCATCGTAGTAATTTTTAAAAAGCCCATTTATATGCACAATGCTTTTTTAGTGTGTGAGCTGTATCCCAGAGGCTCCGTAAAATAATCTATTTCTTGGGCTAACTTCTTGTGCCACTTCCCCAGTGTCCCAAGGAGTAGGTCCTTTCTGTGGGGGGAAGGCTAGTCCTTGTAGACCCAGGTGGTATACTGAAATCCCTTTCAATTGTGTGCGTCTAACTTCTTTAGGTGATGCTTTGCTGCAAGGATTAGCCAGGACACCATCTTTGGTGTTCAAAATAAATTTACTGTAATTATTCAGAATAAATAAATGTCCACTTTACACCTGGGTTTACACTGGTTACTATGTCTCTCTGAGAAAATATTCTTTGTCTCAGGCTCATGCAATATGATTTATCACTCCTAGAATGAGTGAATTATACCAGTAGAACCTGGAAATCCTATTAGTGAGGATGGTCCCCCAATTCCTGGAAAAATCCTACCTGAGGTCCAAAAGACCAGTCTTCTTCACCCCTGTCTGTGTCCTGTGTTCTGTGTCCTATGGGTAGCGATCCAGTTGTTGGTGTCCAAAGATTTTGCCTCTTTCCCCTGCTCTCTGAACTCCTTCTGAAGGACCTTCCTTGGGAAAAGGTCAGACGATGATGATAGGAACCAGACTATTACATCCCAGCCCCAGTGTGAGGAGAGGTGGTTCTAAACCTCCTCACAACAGAAAGGGAAAATCAGTTCAACATCAAACAATCACCTCTGGGGTGACACTGTCAGTGCAGCTCCTTCTCTTGCTTAGACGGGGGCAAACAGTTCTTCAGTTACCTGGCCTCCGGATCTGGGGCATGTCCTTCACCAGGGCTGAACCAGAGTTCACCACCAATCAAGAATCCCAAAAATGGATCAATTCTAACAAGTCACTTTTTCAAAATGGGCTGTAGATCCTCACAGGCAGGGAGGGCACTGGAAAGTATATCCTCTTTACAAAATGCCAAGTTAGGGTGGTAGGCCCTAACTCAAACAAGGAAACCAAAAAGAGATCCGCACTCCTCAAAAGCGAAACCAAATTGACCACATTCTCTAACCCCCCACTTTGGGACAGAGATCAAACCATCACAGACAGCTTCAGAGGGAGGTGCAGAAAAGCATGGTCTATCCTTCTAGCTTTACTACCAGGACAGGCATAGTGGAGACCAGGTTGTTTCTACATTTGTTTAAAATCATGTTTTATGTGTGTAAGTTCTGTTAAAAATTACTCCAAAGCACAAATTAGCATAATGGCATTAACAAACTTTACACCAAAAAAGCCCTCAAACACAATCTGTGTATTCCAGTAACCAAAGTTGTAAACAATAAATCACATTGTATGGTTAAGACTGGTATCTCATTCATATAATCATGTTCCAGTCGTCAAATTTTCAAAAGAAAATATCCACAATTTTTGTAGGACCCTTACTCATAGAGTCAATATAATGTACCAGACTCTTCTTGTGGTATTGGGTCCCTTTGCTTTGTTTATATCATTTTTATCAATTTTTGTTTATATCATTTTTATCAATTTTTATATATAAAGTCCCAAAACTTAAAACAAGATGGAAACTCCAAAGTTTTTTCAAAACGTAAATGAGCTTAACAGTTTTTTTTAGCCAGTTGAACTGGTAAACGCAGTCACAGAACAAGTAATAATGATGTCACACATTCAATTATAATCACAAAATTGTAATACTCATCCAAACTCAATCCCGACACGATCACTTTTCGGCCACCAAAAAAGGGGTCCTGGTTCAGGGGAGTAACTCCTTCATGATTATTCATCAGTGACATCCAATAAAGAATCCATCGATACTCAATTCATGTTAACAGATAGCTATTCCTTAGTCCCAAGTTATTTTCACGGTCTACATTTAGACTCGCACTGCTTAAAGAAACACGGCAACCAACTGGACCCTTTAAACTCCAAAAACCAGAAGTTACGACAGTGACCTGGGTTTCCAATCAGGTCGTTTTAGTTTTCAACCAGGTCATACATTGGCATTGCTTCCTCACCACATTAGTCTTCAATCAAGTCAAACATCAGAAATCCCAGAAGTGACGGCACGTCCCTCAAAGAGTCCAACCCGATCATCCTGGGTTTATAAACAAATCGTTCTACGGATGTTATTTTATTTACACAGAAACTATGTTTAAAATCCAACATGTATAGGTATCTTATATGAAGCTGTGCTCAAACTCTTAACAATCAATCATAACTACATTAGCCCAACAATCCAACAATCCAAAAAAACCAGAAAGCCAGAGATGTTGGCCCACCTCTTCAGTTCCCAAACAGGTCGTCTCTAATATCCAAACCAATCAGCACACAGGTATTGATGTTAACTAGAACCCCACAGTATATTTTTCAGATCAGAGAGTACCAGTTGATCTTTTCATTCAGACCAAAAGGATCCATAGAGTTCAACATATAAATCCAATGATGTTCCCGTCTGCTAAGGCGATATTGTGTATCTCCACCCCTATGACTCAATTGTACCTTTTCCACAACCAACCAACGTAGGTCAGTGAATATATGTTGATGTTGGATGCAATGCTGCACTAACAGGGCAGTAACCTTCAATGTCTTTATGCAACTCCTATGCTCTATCAATCTTGTTCTGATCTGTCTCTTTGTTCTACCAACATAGATCAATCTACAGGGACATTGAATAACGTAAATCACGCCTTCAGAGTCACATGTGGTCAGGGTCTGTAAATGCACTACAATGTCCAAATGAGGAGCCTGCCAACAGTCTCCAGTTAAAGATAAAGCACACATATTGCAGTGTCCACAAGTACGATGTCCACCACTCACAGGTTGTCCCAATGTGGAAATGAAGGTAGACCTGACCACCAGATCTCGTAAATTTTGCCCCCTAAAAAATGCAAATCTTGGTCCTGTTTGAAAAATATCATGAAGCGCCAAAATGTGCCAATGGGTATGCACTGCATTTATTACTGCATTAATTTGGGTAGAATATTTTAGAGTGCATGTAAGCTGTTGTGAAAATGGACATTGTTGATATTGAAGCAAAAGGGATCTATCCCCTCTGGACAAATCTCATAAACAATCCCGATGCTTGTATCCAAAACTCTTCCGTAGTAGAACATATCCTACATAGTCGTAAAAATTGGGATATTGGTAACCCATTCTTCCATCTGGTGGGATGAAAACTTATTCATCGCAGAAAGTTATTGCGATCTGTATCCTTCCGATACAAAGTGGTACTAATGGAACTCCCTTCACGTACCACTAGAATATCCAAAAAAGATATAGATCTTTGATCATACTGGGCAACCCTGGACGTGGAATGGAAGAACACCTTGAGTTTTTCGGATTCACAAATAGCGGCTATAGCAAAACAGACATCTTTGTTCGATTCAGGAGAGTTGAATGAGACTGGGAACACGTGGGCAGATTTGACAACGGCTACAAAGAAGCTGACTCGTGCTGAGTTGCATCAAGCAACTGTAGTAGAATACATCAAGCAACAGATGATACCAAGGGGTCTAAGGATGCAAAAGGGCCCCTTAATGTTTCAGGACAATCAAGAGTTTGTGGCTCGATGGATTGCCATTCTAAACAAGTGTTCCCTAGACCTGATGGTCTTGATTGTTAAACGTATAGCCATTTCAGTGAATGAGTGTTGTAAGGAAGTTGAAGACATAAAGACATATTTATCTACTACCAACAATACGGATATTGTGGAAGCATCTATAAAACAATTGGAACAAACTATTTCTCAATTTAGGAATCAGTTGAAACAGTTCAAGGTACAGAAGTTTCGGAGTACCGAAAATGACTATAAAAATGATAATATATACTTTTGGAAAAATGAGTCTACTAAACGTCCTCATGTCACTTTTCAAGACAGTTCTGATGAGTCAAGTGGCAGCAGTGGGGATGATGATAAAAGGAAACAGACACAGCCTTTTTTAGGTCCTTCAAGAGGAGCGTACTGTTCTCGCCCGTACAGGGGCAAGATAGGGTCCAAACAACCGGATTGGGAAGGTCCTACAACAAGAGCCCAGGGAATAAGGGCTCAACAACAGCGGAACCTGCAGCAATTTTGACGGATGATCTGATGGTGGAGTCTACCTCAGTGGTGAATTTGTCTCGGGTGGACTTGTTGGCAGCCACCATCACTGCATTGGATAAAGGTCTCTCATATGTTCCCTGTTGTAGATACGATCCATTTCAAACACGGATCGATTTGTATACGGTTACAATTAAAATTATTTTTTTCTGATAGGGATGTGGATGATAGCTCTATTATCACCCCACGATCAACTTGGGTCCCCCCAGGACCGGTGGATTCAGCTATTGCTACATTTATACAGCTGGTATTGAAGGACCTTTCCAGTCTAGAGGACCAAAAGGTTTTGGATAAAAGATGTTTTTCTCCAGATTGGTCCCAGAGTCAATATTGAGCGATTAAGCAGTTATCCAACAACCAGGAGGTAATAGTAAAACCTG
This sequence comes from Rhinatrema bivittatum, assembly GCF_901001135.1. NCBI lineage: Eukaryota > Metazoa > Chordata > Amphibia > Gymnophiona > Rhinatrematidae > Rhinatrema > Rhinatrema bivittatum. Next base: position 82,023,189 of record NC_042617.1, on the reverse strand, counting down.
CCGATAAAGGCGGAGCTATTGTGGTTCAGGATGTCACCGACTATTTAATGGAGATCCACAGACAGTTACAGGATCCTGTATATTTCAACTTTTGGCAGAAGATCCGACTCAGGACTTACAAGATCAAATTGAGGCATTGGTTGAGGAAGGGGTACAGAAGGGGTTTATGACATCGAGGGAGGCCAGGGCTCTTAAAGTGCAATACCCTGTACATCCGGTCCTATATACCCTGCCTAAAATACATAAAAACAAGTCTAAGCCACTGGCCGTCCAATTGTAGCTGGTAGAGGTTCAGTGTTGGAGCCCCTGTCTACTTATTTGGATTTTTTTCTGAAGCCTTTTGTTATGGATTCTCCGTCATTTCTACAGGATACATCGCACATGTTGCGATTACTACAGGAAATATCGGATCTTCCGGATGATTGCTGGTTGGTAACTTTGGACATTTCATCTTTTTATACGAATATTCCCCAACATGAGGCGTTTACATTGATGAAACAGATTTTACAATCGCGTCCTCGTCCACAAAGTTCCAACTTATTTTCTTCTTGAATTTCTGAAGCTGGTATTGTTTAAAAACTTCTTTAAGTTCGATGATAGATTCTATCTTCAGACGTGGGGCTACAGTAGCCCCCGATATTGCTAATCTATACGTTGCAGATTTTGAGGACCAACATTTATTTCCCTCTAGTTGGTTCTCTAATATGTTACTATATAGATGATACATAGATGATGTATTTTTCATTTGGCTATCATCATTAGAAAGGCTTCAACAATTTCTGCAATGGCTCAATAGCCAAAATTCACATTTACAGTTTACGGCCCAGTATGATCAAAGATCTGTACCATTTTTGGATATTCTAGTGGTACGTGAAGCGAGTTCCATTAGTACCACTTTGTATCGGAAGGAGACAGATCGCAATAACTATCTGCGATATTCAAGTTTTCATCCCACCAGATTGAAGAATGGGTTACCAATATCCCAATTTTTACGACTACGTAGGATATGTTGTACTACGGAAGAGTTTTGGATACAAGCATTGGGATTGTTTATGAGATTTGTCCAGAGGGGGATATCCAAGATCTATATTGAAGAGAGCTTTTAAGAGGGCTCTCTTTGCAAATAGATCCCTTTGCTTTAAGCAGTGCGAGTTTAAATGTAGACCGCGAAAATAACTTGGGACTAAGGAATAGCTGTCAGTTACATGAATTGAGTATCGATGGATTCTTTATTGGATGTCACTGATGAATAATCGTGAAGGAGTTACTCCCCTGAGGCAGGACCCCTTTTTTGTGGTCCGAAACGCGATCGTGTCGGGATTGAGTTTGGATGAGTATTACAATTTTGTGATTACAATTGAATGTGTGACATCATTATTACTTGTACTGTGACTGCGTTTACCAGTTCAACTGGATAAAAGAACTGTTAAGCTCATTTACGTTTTGAAAAAACTTTGGAGTTTCCATCTTGTTTTAAGTTTTGGGACTTTATATATAAAAATTGATTAAAATGATATAAACAAAAATTGATAAAAATGATATAAACAAAGCAAACGTACCCGATACCCCAAGAAGAGTCTGGTACATTATATTGACTCTGAGTAAGGGTCCTACAAAAATTTTGGATATCTTCTTTTCAAAATTTGATGGCTGGAACATGATTGTATGAATGAAATACCAGTCTTAACCATACATTGTGATTTATTATTAACAAACTTTAGCCAGAAAAGTCCAGGGGTAGATATCACAAAAACTGATACTGGAGGTCAAAAATCCAAAGATGCAGAGTTTGAGAAAAGGGTAGACAAAAACATTATTTTGGATATCAAGAGTCCTTTAATTTAAAAACTAGTGCTTCAAACTTATTTCAGATATAATCAACATTATCAAAAGTATAGAAATAAAGTCACAAAATACTGAAATCCAAATGTATTGAAGGTATCAATTAATAAATAGATTTCAAAATGACTAGGTCCCTGACACAGCCATGTATTGCCTGACTGCTTCATTGGGAGGGACAAAGCTGAAAAGTAAATAAAAATAATATTAAAACTAATACAAAAGAAGCACCTAAGATAATATGACATGAACAAAATACATAAAACAAGTGAAAAAATAGCAAAAATATACCTAGAGGGACCTCCAGAGGAATATAAATATACCTACAAAACTTTCAGAGTGAGGACGTCTTCATAGTGCAGTCTGAAAAACCATAGCTGCAGCAACAAAAATCAACTGTTTATCAAATAAAGACATATGTGACAAACATTTAGCTGTGAAATGTCACTTTTGTTTTGAGCTGAAATACAATGCAACCATGGGGTAGATTTTAAAACCTGCGCAGGCGTATATGTGTGTGCGCTATCCGGCGGCCCTGCCCCTTTAGTAAAGCCTGGGACTTGCACGCATCCTGGGGCTTTACACGTGTCGCCGGGCCTTTTGAAAATAGGCCTGGTGCGCGTAACCCTTTCAAAATCCGGCCCATACTTTTAAAAAATATTTTCTTGATAAAGTTCTTATCTTTCTGAGTATATGAACTTATGTATGCTGAAAATGTCCTCAGCATCAATATCTAAACACACACACATATCTTCTATTTCACATATGCAAGCACACCTAGAAAAACAACAGCAGCTCTGTCACTAATATATTGAAATGTGAGCTTTCAAATACAAAAATCCTGAATTACATACACACACACACACACACACACATATAAATAATCTAGGATATTCAGAATATCATCACCAAATACATATATAACCCTTTTTTTTAATGGTCTATATCCTAAGGGTCTATAAAAGGCTTTATATCTCAGGGCTGTCTCCAATGTTCACTTTCCCCAGTCTTCTTTACCCAAGAGGCAGGCTTTTTTCTATTGGGGGGAAGGATGACTTTCAAGACCCAGGAAGTATAGGGGAATCCCCTCCTTTAAGTGTGTTACTATGAACTCTTGCTGTGATGGTGCTGCAGAAAACAGGCAGGACACAGTGTGGGTGTTCAAATAAAAGTTTAATTAGATACACTGTTTATTTATTTATTTATTTATTTTTTCATTTATTTAAAGAGTCTTCTATACCGATATTAGTAGAGACATCACATTGGTTTACAGCAAAACTATAGAATGGAAATTACAAAAAACAGGGAAATGGGGGGGATACAAAGAACCAAGTAAAGCGAGGAGAGAGCAAGATGTTCCAAGTTACATTTGTTTTCAACTGGTTTCTTACGCTGACCTCCTTTGTTCTCTCTCTCTCTGAGTATGTGTCCTTTGTTCAGGCTCCTGCAATGAGGCTTACCCCTCCTGGATTGAGTAGATAAGCTGTCCCAGTTGAGCCGGGAAATCCTAGATGTGAGGGGGATCCCCATAATCCTGGAAAATATCCTAACTGAGGTTCATGAGAGACGGGTTCTTCACCTCAGCCTATGTTCTGTATCCCAAAGAGTAGAGATCCAGCAATGGGTCTCTAAAGATCTCATCTCTGTTTACTGGCCCTCCAGACTCCTCCTGGGGAAATGTTGAATCCCAACAGGGTGACTAGAACCCGCCTGCAGAGTGAGGGAGGCTGGTAAAACTTCCTCACAACAAAAAGGCAAAAACCCTTTTTTATAGTCCATAATTCCTCTGAGGGGATGACTCTCCACCGACTCTTCTCTGTCAGTAAAAAGGGATGCAGCAGGTTGTGCTGCCCCTGGTTACCAGACCAGGGGATGTCCTTACCTCAGCGAGCCAAGTTCTCACAAGTCAAAATATTTAAAAACAATCTCAAACTTCCAATAAAATTCTCCTTAAAAAAATTGGAGAGAGATCACAACAGTTTGGGATGCACCGCAAAGAATCTTGCTCCCAGAACGTGAGCTAAATCAAGCAGGCGCTTACTTCAAACAGAGGTAACCAAATCAGTGCCTCACTCTCCAAAATCCCACTATTTTCACTCATAGCCCTGCTTCTGGACTGGGACTCACAACCTCAGCCAGACTTTAAAGGAAGTGTTATAGGGATGGTATTTCCCTCCAAGCAGTCTAACTAAAGGGCAGGGATGTAGGGTCACCTAGTGGAGACCAGGGGTCTCTGCACATAATTTAGTATCATTAATGTGTAGGGATGTGAATCGTTTTTTGACGATTTAAAATATCGTCCGATATATTTTAAATCGTCAAAAATCGTTAGGGCCATGATACAATACCAATTCCCCCGATTTATCGTCAAAAAATCGTAAATCGGGGGAAGGGGGAGTGCAGGAAAACCGGCACACTAAAACCCACCCTCGACCCTTTAAATTAAATCCCCCACCCTCCCGAACCCCCCCCAAATGCCTTAAATTACCTGGGGGTCCAGCGGCGGTCCGGAACAGCAGCGGTCCGGAACGGCCTCCTGCAATTGAATAGTGTTGTCTTCAGCCGGCGCCATTTTTCAAAATGGCGGCGCAAAATGGCGGCGGCCATAGACCAACACGATTCGACTGCAGGAGGTCGTTCCGGACCCCCGCTGGACTTTTGGCAAGTCTTGTGGGGGTCAGGAGGCCCTCCCAAGCAGGCCAAAAGTCCCTGGGGGTCCAGCGGGGGTCCGGAAAACGATCTCCTGCCGCGAATCGTTTTCCGTACGGAAAATGGCGCTGGCAGGAGATCGACTGCAGGAGGTCGTTCAGCGGCGGGAACGATTTTCACGATTCTTTAAACACCCAAACGGCAACAATACGATTCCCTCCCCCTCCCAGCCGAAATCGATCGTTAAGACGATCGAGGACACGATTCACATCTCTATTAATGTGTGAGATGACTATAAGTCAGATTTTGGAAATCTGTGCTCGTTGTAAGGGAATGCCTTTGGAAATTTAGTGTATTTCATGACGTGCAGCTTTCTGATATTGTTGGACAGGGCTTCCAGTAAAATGGCTAGCTGATATGTTATTTATCTACCAATAGAAGAACCACCTGAATATATGCAAAATATGACTACAGAAGAAAAGCATCAAGAAAGAGGATGATATAAATAATAGAAGATCCACACTTTTATTGAGCTGCACCACTATGGTGATGATGTTCATAATAAATAAGCATTGTTTTGCAAAAGTTGAACACATTAAAATGAATTCCAAAGGACAAATTTAAGAATGTCTACTGAACTATAAACCATCTACAAAAAGGGATGATGGTTTTCTACAAGTTAACTAAACTACTCCTGATTTTGCCGCTGCTATTGTAATGATAGTGTTTAAAAGTATTTTGATCTGCAGGATATTTTCTAAACTGTTGTGAAGGAATAATTTTTAAATACAAAAAACACACTGCTACTAATCCCATAATTTGATAGGCGTTACATTATTTGCATAATTAGATGAAATGGCAGTGTTTCATCTGGCATAGAATATTTAGCAAAATTATGGGTCTGTATTGAGTATAAATTTGGTATCACAGCACTTGACTGCAAAGAGTAATAATAAAAATATTAATAATACTTACACTTCTTAAGTGCTCTTTACTTGAAGGAGCTATAGAATTTCTGTTTCCTACTGCAGCTGTGAAACACCATTTCTGGCTTTTACTTCCCTCCCAACACATCTACGATGACTGAAGGGGTCTATGCATGAAATGTATGTGATAGAGGTTTTCATATGCATGTTGCTATAATTCTAGGGGTGAATTGTCAAAGAAACAGGGTTTGTGCACATAAAATTGGCATATATGCGCACGCAAATAGCCTTTATGCAGGCAAAGCAAATTTACAGAAGGCCACAAAATATAAATGTAATTCTGCTGCTGCGTGGAAAAGTACACATAGAGAAAGAGGGCCTTTCAAGGGTGTTATGCAGATGTTCCAGGGCAGATTCAGAACATATGAACACACTCACATATTTTATAAGCATACATACATCATCAAACATGCATGCATCCTTTTACACCAGCTGAGCATGTCATGGAAATGAAATCCAACTTCTCTTTTCTCTGCAGCTTTTATGGTGCAGAGGGAGGGGGGTGTCCAGGACAATTCATGGAGAGTGTGGGTGACCTGGTAGATGTGGCAGTTATTTTGTGTGTAAAATGTATGTGTAATCTATCCCAGAACCACCCCAACAATGTTAAACTCTTTTTTTCAGCTGACACTGAAGGCTATAGGGTTTACAAGGATATTATTTTGTTTCAAAAGGGTTTCTTAGAGGCTGCTTTCTGCAGTGTATTGGTGCTGTTCTAATAAAAGCCAGTGTCAACACCAATTGAATTGCTTCCAATTTGTTGAATTTATTTGGCAATATGGCAAGATGTTATTACGCTGACAGAATTCATTGATGTTAACTCCCATACACTAAAAAGGATGTTAATTCGCTGTTTGATTCAGAAGGTATACAATTCTACTGTCTCAGCCATGATTTCAAATTCATATCAAATCTCTACAGCATTCCAGGTTTAACAAAACTGTCTATATGTCAAGACACAGTAATCTTAATTCCCTTTTCATTGCTCTTCTTAGAACTCACATAAATGTTCTCTTCAGCGGAGATCTTTCCAAGTCACATAATGTCCATGGTCCTCTCTGAGAGCAGTTGGAAGCTCTGTCATGGAACTAATACAGCAGCCATTTCATTGATATTTTCAGCTCCTGCTTCCCTACGCTCCAGCTCTTAGTCACTCACATTCTTTTCAGAAGCATGCCCAGTTCCCTCAGACAAGAACAAATATGTCTTCCACCTGGAGATGACTCTATTATACCAAAGGGTTTTTGCATTTATAAAATAGGTGTACAAACTGTGCATATCCATGCATAAAAATATGTGTGTAGGGATCTTGTTAGTCCCCTACTAATACGTGGACAAGAATATACCATTTAGTTATGGGGAAAGACAGATTGATGTTTACAGTGCCCCCATTTGGCAGCTAGCAATGGTAGTTCCAGTATTTTTCCACAGAGATCACTATTTTACCTTTGTGGATCTTTTTTGCCTTTAAGGAAGCAGCGTGTATTAAGCTGTGCTCTTATTTTTCTAAGTCTTGACTTTATGCTCCATAGAGATTTTTGCTTAGGATGAGAATTTCTTTCCACATCTCATTCCGCCTTTCCGAATCCTTTTGGACTCAACTAAGCTGTTTTGAGTTGTCTCTACTAACAAGTGGAAGAGGGCCCCCTTCTTGTAAGTGGAACCAGGCAACACCACAATCCAGTGAGAAGATAACTTTCAGACAGGAAGGAGAGAAAGGAGAGAAGAAGGTGAGATTGACTACATCAGTGGTCTAGGAATATCTACTGAAGATGAGAAACAGAAGAAAAAGGTGTCATCCTTGATACTATAAGAGGAGATAGATAAAAGACTAAACACTTTAAAAGTATATGTTGATACTTCAACTAGCATGGGAGGGAAGAAATCATGTATCTGAAGGAACTAAGACATTTAGGAGAAACATCCGACGTTAATAAAGACTTTATGAAGATGCAAACTTTCTAAAAGTATTTTGCATCATCATAAAAGTGAAGTACACCCTGTAAAGACTTTAAAACTTATCGTATCAGTAAAGAGAGATGTTGGAAACCACCAAACACTTCTATTATTGAGTAGTGACTTGGTTATCCTCAATGTTGAGATTATCAGTGCTGTATGCAAGAGACTTAATTATGGGAATAGTAAAGAGTAATGTGAGAGCTTTGAAAGGAAACTTCCCCCCTGTGCAGGAAATCTTGGAAAATAAATCTAATGTTATGGCTACACCGTCCACCTAAATAGAAATGAGAGATATGACCTCTGGGACTATCATCCAGATTCAAGTATCATAGAGGTTACATGTGTACATACTGAAACATACAAATGCATTTTTGAAATAATACAAGGTAGGGCTGGAAAGGGGGAAAATTGTTTCATTTTCCATTTCGTTTTGGGGGGGCTCTTCCTGATGAATTTCATTTTGTGTAATGTTTATTTCGTTTCTTTACTTTAAAAAAACAAAATAAACATTGAAACCCCCCCCCAAAAAAGAAAAAAAAATGAAACAGGGCATCCTAGGACCTCCCGTGCCCCCCACCCATTCCTCCCACTTGGAAAAATGCTGGGGCCAGGATTAACCCCAGCCCCCATTTACACAGTCTGAGGGATATCTGCAGATGAGGCCTAGGCCCTGACTTGTGTAGGTTGCCAAAGCCTTGACTTCGGCCTTAGGCAAGACCCAGGTTTTGAAGCCTGGACCTGATACGTGGCATTTAAGCCTGATCTGGCACTCTGGCCCAGAGGCTAGGTCCCAACACCAGACCTAATGCCATGGCCATGCCTGGAAGCTGGGTCCTGATGTCTGGGTCCAAGCCAAAGCCTTGGCATTGGGATCAGGCCAAGATGTAGCGTTGGATTTGTTAATAAGGGGGATTCATCAGGAAATTTCCCAGGCCTGGGCATTTGTTCAGGTCTCATCCTAGGCCCCAGCATCAGGTCAGGACCTAGGCCGATACCTCACCCTCTGCACTCAGGTATAGGCTATGGTCCCTTTGTCAGGTCACGGTCTATGCCTAGGCGATGCTCAGGCTTCAGGCCTAAGCCTAATCCAAAGCACCAGAGTCATGATCTAGCATAGGCTGGGACCCTTGTTTTGGGTCTCGGTCTTCTCCCTAGGTGAAGCCCCAGCCTCGCCTAAGTCTAACTGGTGACTTTTTTTGTTTAATAGATTTTCAAAACAAAATGAGATTCCAATGAAATTTCATTGGAATTGTATTTGTTCCATTTTGAAAATAATATGAAATAAAATAGGAACTTTTGTCTTATTTACTATTTCTTTTCTCCCAAAAGCCCATGCCTAATACATGGTTTTTTATAAAATATGTGGCTTCCTCTAAAGTACAAGCAAAAACTTTAGGTGCATCTATTATGCATGTATGAACTGAATCATGTAAACTATGGTAAACTACTCTTCCTGTGTTCACAACTTTTTTTTATTCCATCTCTTTATTAAGTTTTCCAATAAACATCAAATATTATTGATACAAAAAACAAAGTAATATTCAAAAACAATATTACAGGAATTATCCTTCAAAAGAAAAAATATAACAAAATTTGTCCACAACTGAGGGAGGAAGGTCGAGGCAAGTAGCTAGCTACCATAGGAAAAAAGCCAATTCAAATATTAACCTAGCTCTGCAATTCCCTAGATATAAGTGTTCACAACTTCATGGGCAATGCACTCAATTTTAGCTTTAAGCAAATGTTTTTTTAACCTTCCTATCATGTGCAGGGTAAGACAAAAATGTTACCAGCTGAGTGATAAATAGCATAGAAATGTTAAATAGCACAACCATTCTACACCAATCTCATTTCCTCATGGCTCAGCTCCCTTTCTGCATACTTGATAAAAGTAAGCTTGGTATATGGGGTTGAATTTCATGGCTGAGGAAAGAAGCAGGAGATTAACTTGACTCCAAGAGAGGAAATGAAAGAAGAGACGAGATTTCCATGAAAGGAAAAACTAGACAAAAACATGCCTCACACGTCTGCCAAGGAGTGAAGAACTGCCATCAGAACCTGGCTCAGCCAGCCCTGGCACATTCATTCTATTGATGTCAGGGAGGAAAACCTGCTGGCTCTGAGTCAGAAGGATTCTGGCATCTGACCATCCCCTCTGTATTAGCACCCTGTAATGCTGGGAGAGCAAATAGTACATTGATAGTTATTCCTGCTGAAGCCTCAGAATGCCTGCAATTGTCATTGGACAGACTAATCACAGCAATGACAGCAATGGCCATCACTATACACCAACAAAGATTGATTAGCCAATCAATACCACCACCGTGTTCCGTATCACCTGAGGCTGCTGTTCTCTATATCGAATACCATTTATTCCCTTTTAAGAGGACCCTGGATCAGAGGTGGAAAGGTTTCAAAGAGACATACAAGCTTTAGTGGAAAGAGGCTGCCTCCTGACCATCCATCCTAGTTTCCACTTAATGGCATCCATAAAGGGACGTATCCATCACCTGTTGCTGCATTTATTCCATGGCAAAATTGCTTATAATTGGGTTGCTTTTGTGGTTTTCTGGGAGCTGGGGTGTCCAAAGGGGATTGGGAGGGCGCTCAGCAACTCTGTAAAAAAAAACCAAAAAAAAAACCTTGGGAAGGAGGTGAGGATTGAGAGGGGGGTTTTCAACATTATTTTTTTTTAACAGGTGGGAATAGGGAATGAGAAGGAAGACTTGGGGGTGCTATTTTTTTTATCATCAATTACTTTGCTGGTTAGAACTAACTGCCTGATTCACTATGAGATAAATTTAAATATCCGGGTGTGCGCACATGCGCACGTTTGTCAGTTTGCAGACATGGACACGGCGATTTTATAAGACACATGCATATATACACTTATAAGTGTGCCTGTTATAAAATTGGCATTTGATTTTATATTGATGTGCGCATGTGTGCACAAATGCCACCTCGAAAAGTGTGGGGAGGGGATTTTAGTAGGTACGCGCGCCAACGCAATTACCTGTTTCCCTAATTTATTCCCAGTTTGCCCAAGTAAAGGAGAGGGCTTCCTAAACCCCCTAGCTAACTTGCCTCCTTTTTACCCTATTAGCCCCAACCCTTAAAAACCCCACTCACTAGCCTAATATTTTATTTTATTACTTACATGCCCGCTACAGCAGAAGTAAAGTTACATGGTAGGGGATCTCAACGTGCACTTCTGCGCATAAATACTTACGTGCAGACTTGGCCTGCCCATGACCTGCCCAAACCCCGCCCACATCCCACCCCTTTTTTAACTTTATGATTTGTACACGTACCAAGAGATATGCGAGTACTTGTGCTGTTTTTAGAAATCTGTGCGGCGCACCGGGCTGAGTCACACACATATCTCCAGGCTATGGCACGCGTGGGGCTTTTAAAATCCGCCAGTAAGGCTTTTCTCCCATTCTGTGTCTATGGGGAAATACTTTGATAAATCAGGCCTTAAGGTTGGTACTAAATCTATACAGTTGAGAATTTTTTAAACTTTGGAATAAAAGCTGTGCTGCTATAATTAAGACCACAGGGTCTGCATTAGAAATATTCTGCCTTGAATTCAAGCTTCACTTGTTCCTGACATAGACATATGCTACATATACCTGTGTGATGCCTGCATGGCCCTTTAGTGAGCATCAGCACAATACATCCTCCATATATTTTACAAATATGAATATTTGCTTTAGGAAATATTTAAAGATATTTGCTGTTTGCCATTTTCAAATCATACATTTCTAGAAAAATATCAGGATACCGTATTTTTGTGGGGATTGTATAGGAAGTGTAGCTCTTGCACATTGATCAGTAGTTTGCAAGATTTTCCTGCACAATTGTTTCTGAATATATTTAAAATAAGTAAATATCAGGATTTTTCACCTGATACATTTTACAACATATTACAGCAGTACTACTTTGGATGAGTCATTTTATCGCAGCCCACATATGTTAGATTACAAATATGCACACGTGTTACATCAATCTTCAAAGGGAAAGTATGTGTGCACAATCATGTGGTTTTCCTTTGAAAATTATTCTACAGAAACAACTCACAGACAATTATGCCTGTTAAATTGTGTATTGAAATCTTTTTAGGAAACTTCACATGCACACTTTTGAAAATGAAAAAATTGTATACATATTTGCAAACTATTCCACAACTCCACCCCTGGGAGTACCTCTGCTCAGTTCAGCTAAACTTATGCATAAACATGGCACATGCACATATGTTTACCAACGTATTGGGTAGGTGACTTTGTAAAGGCTATTTCTATGTATAAAACACTGTTTTACCTGCAGAAGTTCCTTCGAAAATTACCTTAGAAGGTAAAATACGATATCCGCGTGCACATGCATGCTGGATTTTAACATCTACGCGTGCACATGCGGTCAGCCTGTGACTTGCATGTGCTGGGGGGGAGTGATTTTCTATCGTACGTGCGGTGACGCAATCGGGCCGTCGACTGCCACTAATAAAAATGGCGCCGATGGCCCTTTGCTCTTACCATGTGACAGGGTATCCATGCCATTGGCCAGGCCCTGTCACATGGTAGGAGTAATGGATGGCCGGCACCATCTTTAAAAATGGCGCGGGCCATCCAGTGCTCCTACCATGTGACAGGGGCTGGCCAATGGCACGGATATCCTGTCACATGGTAAGGGCAAAGGGCCTTCGGCACCATTTTGATTAGTGGCAGCCAACGGCCCGAGAGCAGGAGATGGCTCCCGGGACCCCCACTGGACCACCAGGTACTTGTAAAACGTTTTGGGAGGGTGGGGGAAGCTAAGGGAACAGTTTTAAAGGGTGGGGGTGGGTTTAGGGATTGTTTTGGTGTGCCATTTTTCCCGCCCTCCCCCAAAACGATAAGAGAACCCCAGGAACAAAATCGTGGGGTTCTCTTATCGGGAGCCCCCGATTTCTGACGATTTTGAAAATATCGTCCGATATTTTCAATCGTCCGAAGCCTGATTCACATCCCTAATCATGTCGGTTTACAGAAAACTGGGGAACGATAACCTTAAAAAACATTAACATAGTAAAGAAGTAAAAAAGTTACAATAAAACGGGGGTAAACAAAACTGGGGGAAGAAGAAGACAGAGCATAGGTAACTTGAAAATAATGCCAGTTATTTGGAGTGTTCTACGAGTTCTAGAAATATTCATTGTGGTGAATCGGGGGCCTTAGCTCCGGGAATCAGTTAATTTATGTAAAGGCTTGTTGTTACGTGTGCAGCCCTTTTAAAATTTGGAAGTTAGTGAGTAGAGGTGTTCCAGGGCAGAGCTGAGGGTGGAGTCAGCCTTATGCACATTTTTTTAAATTCTAAAAAGTATGGAGGTAATTTTCAAAAGGATATACATGCGCAAAATTGGGTTTTATGTATGTAAATGGAATTTATACTCACAAACGGGCTTTGGAAAATTAGTATTCTTATGCATATAGGGGTAGATTTTCAGACCGCGCGAATAGGCGTACTTTTGCTGGCGCATCGGGCGCAAGCAAAAGTACGCGGGATTTTAGTAGATACGCGCGGAGCCGCTAAAATCCGGGATCGGCACGCGCAAGGCTATGGATTCTGTATAGCCGGCGCGCGCCGAGCCGCGCAGCCTACCTCCGTTCCCTCCGAGGCCGCTTCGAAATCGGAGCGGCCTCGGAGGGAACTTTCTTTTGCCCTCCCCTCACCTTCCCCTCCCTTCCCCTAACTAACCCACCCGCCCGGCCCTGTCTAAACCCCATCCTTACCTTTGTCGGGGGATTTACGCCTCCCGGAGGGAGGCGTAAATCCCCGCGCGCCAGCGGGCCGGGACGCAACCTGGGGGCGGGTCCGGAGGGCGCGGCCATGCCCCCGGACCGCCCCGGGCCGTAACCACGCCCCCGAACCCGCCCCTGAAACGCTCCCGACACGCCCCAAAACGGCGCTGCGCTCGGTCCCGCCCCTGACACGCCCCCGACACGCCCCCCTCCGAAAACCCCGGGACTTACGCGAGTCCCGGGGCTCTGCGCGCGCCGGTAGGCCTATGTAAAATAGGCTCACCGGCGCGCGGGGCCCTGCTCGCCTAAATCCGCCCGGATTTGGGCGGATTTAGGCGAGCAGGGCTCCTAAAATCCGCCCCATAACTAATTTGAAAATTTACTTTAGGGCTCAATTGTTATAAGGTTTATGTGTGTGAATGTGTTTTTGGAAATTGCTATGATATATTCTACTTTTACATGAGTAGCTCCTTTAAAAATTATCTCTTAAGAGGGTAACTTTCAAACAAGCCTGCCTGGCTACATATATACATGTATATGGATGTGCAGAGATCTATGATAGCATTTTATAATCTATGCATATCAGATATTGAACTTGCAACATATGCGCATATGTACATTTACTCAAGAATACATGCAGTGCAAGTATTTCAATGCACTGAATATGCATATTTTTCTTAATTTAAAAATATATATATACATGTATATTTTACACGTGAAAGTCTGCATATTTTAATACATGCGCACATAATTGAAATGATAAGTTTTCCAGATTCCTCTAACAGTTCACCCAGTCCTTCTCCAAGTCATAAAAAACCTCTTTGTTCTTGAGTCTGATTGTTCCCAAGTCCATCCAGACTTCCCACCCTGCCAAGCAGTACACAATAAACAATTTTGCTATCAAAAAATAAAATGAAACGAACTTATGCATGTAATAGTTGCCCCACTTTGGAATGCCCGACTATACTTTTCTTTGTGCATACAAAAAAATTTAAAATAGGCGTATACTTTCAATATTTATAAAAAAATAATGATTATGTGAGTATATGCTTCTTATGTGCATATATGCTAATTTTTCCACATGTAACTATTTGAAAATTTGCCCCTAAGCATATAAGTACACATACATAAATTACACCCTCCAAAGAGGAGGTATAACTTTGTGTGAGTGAATGTGTGTCAGAGCTCGGCCAGTTACCTTAGTATTTTCCAAACAAACTTATACATGTAAGTTAGCTTTGAAAATACTTGGCAAAGTGTGTACGCACAATGAAACCGCAGATTTTACTGTTATGTAGGTTGTTTGAAAATACAATTCTGTGGAGGCAATTTGCACAAGGATTTCTGTATGTAAATAGGCTTTTAAAAATTGTTACTATTACACGTGTAACTCTTATGTAGGCTGTTTGAAAATAAAATTCTGTGGAGGCAATTTACACAAGGATTTCTGTGTGTAAATAGGCTTTTAAAAATTGTTACTATTACACATGTAACTCTTTTGAAAATGACCTCCATATGTGTTCAACTAGCATGGACCAGAATGTTTTTGTGTTAAATAGTTCATTGACAATATTTTGCTATAATCCACAGGAGAGTGTCCTAAAATGCTGGTATAAATATCCTGTATTTATATATTTATTTATATTTGTTTGTTTAGCTATTCTAATTGGCTATGTTAGAGAAGTCGGTTAAGAGATTGTTCTGTTATAATTTTCAATTCATTGTTACAATATGTATGAATCAATGTATGCTGTGGCCATGTATGTCCACTTACTGCATAAAAGTATTTTCTTCTCGAATAATTGGAAGGTGAGGAGGTGGGAGATAAGTGTTTGTGTGGATGGCGGGGATGGTCAAGGGTAGCTGGTGATGCCTATGTTTGTGAATGTCCAGGTTTTGATTCACTGTTAATCATCCTGTTTATTTCAGAAACTCAATGTTGTATCAGTAAGATCTGGTGAAGCAAACAAAATATTGGCAAGGATTCTAAATAATTTTGTAGTCAAAATAAATCTAAAATAATAGAATTATTTACTGGTAGCTTATTTTTACAAACTGGGTTCAGACAATTCCTGTTGCGATTATGAGATGAAATATTTGAGACAAATCAGTTTGCACCTAGAAGGATGATATACCCTCTTGTTTAGGTATCAATTATAATCCATATTAGAGGCCCTTTTGCCACTGATTGTAACCTTACTAGAACATAATTGTTAGCATGTTCAGAAGAATTCCCTCTAGCTGTTTCTACTTCAAGAGGAGACATCATTTCAACTTTTTTAATTATTACTTTTAATTTACTATTTTTGTAGTGAATTTATTGGTTGTGAAAGATGTTGGTTTGACAGCACTAGAAACTGATATTTTCTGTTTTTCCACAAAACAGGTACAACACTGGTAGTGGCGGTGCAAACTCCTCTACACTGTCATGCCAATGTGCCTCATCCATTCCATCATAGGGGCAATGTCTGTAGGTGAGGAGGTGATTTCATTTTTGTGTTTGTGCAATCTTTGGACTCTGATAAGCTGTATTTATTTAATTAGTTATTTGTTATTTGAAAACCTTTATATTCTGCATTATCCTAAGTGATCTAAGTGGATCACAATTAAAACATCCATAAAATATACAAAACTAGTAAAACAAACTATTTTATGTTACTCCTTCCTACCCCTGAGGTCACTGTCCAGAGTGTTTGTAGATTTGCCTACTTCCTGATACATTTATTTATTTATTTCAAAATATTTGTCGCTTGGGACTGAGAAAGAAGGATTACCTCAATTTGATCGGGAGCCCGGGGTAAGACGCTGTCTGTGCCCCGGTGGAATTACCAACTTCCCACCAGCTGTGCAACATTTGGACGCCAAGCCCAGACCCCGGAAGTGGTCCTATAAGATCGAGCTGTCAGTGGCGCGCCACCAAAGCCGCGCGCGCCTAAGGGGCGCGCATGCTAGGCTTTGCCTGGCTTCGCCTGGACTTGTACGGACTGAGAGAAGATTTGAGGCTCCTATCCTTTCTCAATCCCCACTTGGGGGATTAAGATTATCGACGAACAACTCAGCTAAGTACAGATTTATTTCTTGGTCTTTAAAAAGTTTAAAAGAGATAGCATGCCTCACTCGGCCCGCAAACATAGGGCAAAGAAGAGACCTGCCATCGAGTCTGACTTAGCTAGTCCGGTGTTGGGCCCTATGGATGCCCACATCAGAAGGGGAGCTGAAAAACTGGGTGAAAACTCACTTGAGGGCTTGCAGAAAGGCACTGCAAACCCTCGTGAACTGGAGATCTCGTTATCCCCGGATTATAGAGCTCCCCCTGAAAACCCAGCAAATTTAAGAGCTGGCCCAATTGAGGATTTGTCTTTGCCCTTTGGGGAGAGTGGTGAGCAGGAAGACACTTCAGGAACATCTATGGACCGAAATGCTGTGCGAACTAGAGTTTCTAGTATTTCAGGGGGAAAGGTTGATGAAGGAATAGTTACATCTCAAGGACTTGGTTTAGACAGAGAGAATGTTGAATTAATACCAATTATTAAGCCTCCTAATTTTTCGCTTGAAATTATTTGGGAAACGTTGGTAACCTTAAATAAAAATGTGTCATTACAATTGTCACAGATAGTTAAGTCCATAGAAAAAATAGAATTGAAAGTCAATAAGATTATTATTGATGATAAATCAAGAGATCGAATAATTGAAAATAATTCTGTGGAATTAAAAACGTTGAGAAACTTAAACGAAAGTATCATGAAGGAAAACCAATATTTAATTAGAAAGATGGAAAATATGGAAAATCAAATAAGAAATAAAAATCTAAGACTAGTAAACTTTCCTAAGGTACCTAATATCTCAGCTAAGGAAATGTGGAGTAGGTATGCATTGGAATATCTCAAAATTCCTCAACAAGCCCTTCCTCCTCTAACCCAGGTGTATAATATTCCTTCGTGGAAAGTTTCACCAGATAAAGATCAAGCTTACCAGTCTGTAATGCCATTAAATGTAACGGATATTCTAGAATCCACTGGCTTAGAAATAGCACAACCCTCTACATTGGTAGTCTCTTTTTTATTAACAACCGATAAAGAATGGGTACAAAAGTTATTTTTCAGGAATATCAAAGAAATGTTTTGCCAGATGGAGGTGAGGATGTTTCCAGACGTTACCAAGGAGACTCAAAAACAGAGGAAAGAGTTTATTAGTTTAAGATCAGCAGTATTAGCAATGGGAGCTTTATTTAAACTAAAATTCCCGTGTAAATGCTGTATTGAACACCAAAAAATTAAATATTGTTTTTTTCAACCAGTACATTTGAAAACCTTCATCTCTGAAAAGTCTAACCAAGCTACGGGAGGAACTACTCCTTAGTATATACCACTCTATAATTTAATAAGGAGAGGCTAACCTAGTAAGTTCGTCTTAAATACCTTTTTTGTTATTTGTTTATAAATATGCCTTGTATATTTCCTTCTCTGATCCCCCTTTGTTAAGGACTTAGAAAAGTATGGAGTAAAACCTATAGTTTTGTATGTATTTCCTGATGTTATTGTTAAATCTAACGGACTTCATTTATCTGTAACAAATTTTAATTTGCTTGTTGTATTTTTAAAAATCTGAGAAATAAATAAAAAAAAATGTTTGTATACCGCTTTTATAATTGGGGGATTAATCTAAAGAGTTAACAAAAAATAAAACATACATAATTTAAAAATAAAAACTTAAGATGTTGACAGTAAAAACAAGATACGGTAATAGAAAACATAATTCATAAACATATCATGAGCAAAGAAAAAATTCAAAAAACAAAAAACACCAGACATAGGACCATCTGCAATGAAGATATGAAGAATGAATAATTGTGAAGGATGGGCGTTATGTTGGCTGGTAGGGTATACAGAAGCTTAGGTTATGTTTGAATGCTGATCAATGAGCTGAATGCTTTCTGGAAGAGATGAGTTTTTAATGCTTTCTTAAATTGTTGAGATGAAGACAGGAGACATAAGGAATCAGGCAAAGAGTTCCATAAAATGGGCCCAGCTACTGAAAAAGATCTTTTACGGGTGATTTCTAGTCTCGCAAGTTTAACTGAGGGTACATCTAAAAAAATTTTTGATAAGGATCTTAATTGTCTGGTGGGCTTATATATATGGAGATTAGTACAGAGCCATGTGGAAGAAGTATTGTAGATGAGTGTATGAATGATTGTCAAGACAGGGAGCCAATGGAGAGAGAACAAAGTTGGGGTAATATGATTCTGAGTGAAGTACCGGAAAGAATCAGAGCAGCAGCATTTTGTATTAATTGTAAAGGATACAATGCGGAGTCAGATAAACCAAGATATAATGTGTTACAGTAGTCCAATCCCGAAAATAACAGGGATTACAGAACTGTATGGAAATCTTTAAGAAGAGCAAAGGTTTTAGTCTTTTTAAAAGATGTAATTTATAGAAGGATTTTTTTGTAATAACCGAGATGTGGTGTGACATGGATAGATCTAAGTTTATTGTGACCCCTAAACTAGTAGCATGAGTGTGGATAGGAATGGATATGCCTTTAAAGTCTAAATGAGAAGGGGGGCCAATGGAAGACTCAGAGATAGAAGACAAATATGTAAGTTCTGTTTTAGCTGGATTTAATTTTAATTGATTGTAAGCGAGCCATGTGTTGATTGTGGATAGTTATAATACTATTGTAGAGAAAGTATCAGACCAAGAAGTTTTATAGGGGACTAACAACTGAATATCGTCAGCATAAATTCTGAAATAGACGTTAAGGGCCGCAAGAATATGACAGAGAGGGAGAAGATAAATGTTGAAAAGAATTGGAGATAATGAAGAGCCCTGAGGAACTCCTGAAGAGGATGAATATGAGTCTGAAAACTGGTTATAGACATGAATTTGTTGAGAGCGGTTGGATAAAAAAGACTGAAACCAGGAAAGAACTGAAGCCTTAATGCCCAAGGATTTTAAGCCTGTAAGAAGAATATGGTGATCCAGGGTATCAAAGGCAGCAGATATGTCTAATGAAATGAGAATGAAATCAGTGTAGGCATCAAAACCACGGAATACCGTATCAAACAAGAAAATAATAGTGTTTCCGTGGAATGTCCTTTCCTAAAGCCATGTTGTCCCTAATGTAAAAAATCGTTATCGGATAAAAACTCAGAAAGTTGGTGTAGTACCACTGATTCGATTAGCTTAGCTAGCAATGGTATTAGGGCTATCTGTCTGAGGTTATTAAGGTCTAAAGGATCTTTTGATTTATTTTTTTGAATGGGTAGGATGGCAATTTTTTTCAGATTTTCCGGAAAAATAACAGATTGTAGAGATTGATTAACCATGTCACATAAAAACTTAAGTGATAAAGGGGCTATAGCTTTATATAGAGCACAGGAACATGGATTTAATGGGGAGTTGGTGTAAATTCAGACCAGTCAACTGTCTCTGGAGGCGACTTAAAAGTGGGGTAAGGTAAATGTTGAAATTCTTTCAAGATAGTATCAACCTTTGATTTAAAATGAGTAGCTATGTTATTGCACACATGACTTCCCAATTAGCTCTGATCCAGCCCCTCAAAGCCATGTCTAAACAGGATAGATTTTTAATGTTTCCAAAAGGACTTGAGACAAGTTCTTGCTTCAAAGTGACTGGAAGCAAATTATAGGCCACCGGACAGGCAACTGCTGGCATCCCTTCAGAGTGTTCTACTGAGAATCAAATGAATGGGTAGAACATAAAAATGATTCTGACCTGAGTACTTCAAAGAATACGATGGTTTATAAGTTCTTCATATACTGCTTATATATGGTGAGATATCTCTGCTCAAAGCTTTCTGAAAATGGTTAGAATTGTAAGCCTAACTCATAAATGAATGGGTAACCAATGCACTGATAACAAAATACATAATATAATCTCTCAGTTGTACTCCCGTCAATACCCTTGCCCCCTCATTCTGTACAATCTGGAGTGCTCTTAATGTCCCAGCAGGTAGTCCCAAATATACTGAATTGCAGTAATCTAACTCATCCAATATCATTGCTTGCAAAACAGTGCAATAATCTATCAGCTCTAAATAAGGCTTATTCCTTCATTATAAGCACAATTTTTAAAATGCTCCCTTGACCACAGCTTTAATCTGAGGCTGAAATGACAGGGAAGACTTCAAAATCGCCCATAGATCATGAACCTGAGAGGATATAGAGATAACATCTAGGGATGTGCATTCGTTTTAACCAAATTTCCAAACACAACAAATAAGGGTAATTTCATTTCATTCAGCAGCCCTGAAATGAATGGAGGGGCCCCCAATTAAACACATTTTATTCATTTAATTTAGTTAAAACTTTTGGGCAGGCCTACACTTAGGCCCAAAGCTGGGGCCTCGCCTAGGTCATAGGCTGAGGCCCAAAGCAGGAGTCTCAGCCTAGGCCTAGGTCCGAAGCTAGCACCTTGACTAGAGCATAAGCTGAGGCCCAGAGCAAGGACAGTGGCCTAGGCTTGAGTACAATGCTAGGGTCTCAGCTGAGACCTGCGCAAAGGAAGGGCTTCCTGAAAAACTTTTCCTCACTTACCTGATTTATCAGGTATCCATAGCTGTGACACTGGGGCCTGACCTAGAGGCTGGGTGTCAATGCTTGGACGTCAGCCTACGCCAGAGCCATGTCCCAATGCCAGGGCCCTGCCCAGGGGTCATGTCCTGATGCCTGAAACTTGGCCCAGGGTGAAGACGAAGCCCCCAAGCCCAGGCCTTGAGGCTGTATTTGACGCGTCTTCATTTTTCTGTGTTCTTAAATGGACGCTGTCTACTGGGGTTGCACAGAAGTTTATTAACTCCAGCATGACCCCCAACAGACTGCATCAGTTCAGGAACAAAGAAGAAGAAGAAGAAGAAAAGATGTGTCCATTGGAGCTCCGAGACCTGGGCTCTGGGCCTGACACTGGGCTGAAGCTCTGGCATCAGGACTGGGCCCAGGCCCTGACCTAGGCCAAGACTGATTCCCTGGTGATGGGCCAAGGCATTGCGACCTAGCCTCTAGGTCAGGCTGTGGCATCATGCCTGGGCCTAGGCTGAGGCCCAGGCATTGTGATACAGCCTGTAGGCCAGATCCCTGCATCAGTCCTGGGTATGGTCTCTGGCCTAGATTGATGCCCGGACATTAGGACCAGCCTCTGAGTTGGGCCCCACTATCAGGCCTGGGTCCGAGCAAAAGCCAAGGCATTGAGACCCAACCTTCAGGCTAGGCTGCAGCTTCAGAACTGGGCCTGTGCTCTGGCCTGAGCTGAGGCTCAGATGTCAGGACCCGGCCTCTGGACGGCCACAATGTTTGCCCAAGCTCCAGTCTAACCCGAAACTCGGCATACGTCTTAGCCCTGCCATCAGGCCTAGATTGAAATGTCAGAACCAAGCCTCCATGCCTCGCATTTACATTGTACCTAAGTCAAGGTTGAAGTGACATTTCACGGCCTTGGCCTATACAAGGCTGAGGCTTCGGCCTGGGCCTAAGCCTCACCAGTGGATCCCTACCAGACCAGGTGAGTGGGGGCCGGGAAAGATCCTAGTTCTGGCATTTTTCTGGGTGCAAGGGATGGGTTCCTTTTTTTTTTTCATTTTTGTTTGTAATAATTGATTTGGTTTTTTTTAAATTAAAGAAACAAATGAAACATTAAACACATCAAAATTCATGGGGGAAAAACCTTCTGAAAAGTAACCAAAAAACACAACAAACTTTTTATCCCTGCACATCCCTAATTATATCCACCTTCAAAGCCAAGAGTATCTGAGATGTCTGGTGTTATCTTGCTTGCTAATTCCATTATCTCAGTTTTCTTGACATTCAGACTTGATTTACTCTCCGACAACCAGTTTTTGATACAAGATAAACAACTGGATACATTCTCCAAAGCAGAATGAACTAGAGACTATACCATAAAAAAAAGTTAGATGATATCCACAAATAAGCAGTAACCAACCCTAAATTTGCCAAGAGGTTATCTACAGCATGGATATTTGTATTGCAGAGTATCACCAACAGTAAGCACCAGCACAAAGTTCCATGAAACCCATGATGGAACACATCTAAACATGACAACTACAAAGTCTCAGTATTGTTCAATGGCCAAAAACCAAACTGGAATGAATCCAATACCTTATTCCTATCTCGGAAGTCCTGAAATTGTTTCGAGACTACTTGTTTGATTACCTTCATCAGGAAAGGCAAAGAAGGCACAGGTCAATGATTACCCAAAGTATACGGATCAGAATCATTTTTTTTTTTCAAAATCGGCTGCACCCTTGCTTATTTTAATATAGTAGGAAAAGAACCTTCAGTAAGGTATGCATTAACCAGATTTGTCAAAACTACCTTTCCTTGAAGAAATTACAAAACTAATTTCATGTGATGATACAGAATCAAATGCTCCCAGCTATCCTCCATAATAGAAGAAACTGGCTCTTCCAAATGGTCAGATGGAAATTTAGCATATAAATCAGCCACTTTGCTATTAAAAAGGGCTACAAAATTCTCTTGATTATCCACCAAAAATTACACAGCACTTGCATTCTGGCATTCAAGTGTTTCTTAACAGAATAAAATAACTGTTCAGGACAGAACAAGCAGAATAATATAGCTTTTTAGTGTGTTCAGTCATCTGCCTATACCTCTCTGACTACTTTACACAGTTTTCCTGATCACTGAAGAATGTATCTTTTGCCACAGTCATTCAGTGTGCCTAGCTTTCTTTTTTGTCTAAGTTCAGCTGAAAACCAGGGGGGGGAGGGGGCATAATATTCCCTCTTCAGTTTGACAGTTTTTATTGGTGCTACTTCATTCAGAACATCTATAAGAGAACTCTGCCAGAGATTCACAGCTGATTCTAAACCAGGCACTTTGTTAGAAACTACCTGAGGTCTCCACTGCTCACTTAATTTATCAATGTCAATAAGACCTTGCTTACATTGACAGTGATTTGTTATTGGTATGGAATTTTTCTTTCTTAAAATCAGAATTTTCCTTTTCAGTAGATATTGGTCAAACCTTTTAAATCTCTAAGGTGATTGCTCATATTGAGGGTCCAGGCTCCAAGATTTTCCTAAAAATACTAGGTACAACGTATGCTCAATTCATGGGTGGGTTCATGTATTATCTGAACCCGACCCAGAGCACTCACAGCAGTTAGAAAACCATCACATCGAGCAGATTATGGAATCTCATTTACATGCAAATTGAAATCACCCAAAACAATTGCATTATTTAAATCTACATCTAATAGGGTGAAAGCTTCGATTAAAGGAGAAAAAACTTTCAACTAAAAGCCCTGGTGGCACATAAATTAAACAAATATCCTGCCTGAGTAGCAATATTATTCAAGCAGAATATTTGCGAAGTTACGAGGCCTTTCTCCTGACCTTAAGGACGTTTTTGATTAGAATGGCATAAATTAAACATAACCCAAAGCTGAATGTTTAGAAATAAAATCTCACATCTTGGCATCAGTCTCAAATGTCTTACAGTATGAGTTTGAGTCACTGCTTAACTGCTGTTAGTAATCCATCTCCTCTTTTTCCCACCATTGGCTTAGAATAAACTGCATAAAGTTGTTGGCACAGCTGTTTGACTACTACAGCATCTGATCTCAACAGCCACATTTCAGTTAAACATAGAATGTCAGGCTGTTGATCCTTCAAAATATCATAAATCATAAAAGCTTTTGACTAACATATCTTACATTTAGGAGAAAAACAAAATATCAGATGAGGGAGTATCAGCAGCAGATACTATTGGCACTGGTATTAAGTTAGCCTCACAGTGAGAAAAAGGCTTCCATGGTGCCTCTTTAATCCCTTTATATCGACCATGGCCACATATCACTGGTAAGTGTAAGGGGACCTCAACTGAGTCCACTATTGCAATAATTCAAGTTACCTTAAACCGATGCTTGACCCCAATTGGCATTCATTAAAGAACACAAGAAGGAGCAGCTCTTTTATTGTGCTCCTTAGTGTTCGCTTGAAAAAGCACACGCACCCCAGCATGCACACTTTCAGTGTGACCTCAGGGCTATAAGGGGTGGTCTGATGACATCAAATTAGGAAGGGTTTCAGGCTCCCTCGGAGCAGAGAAGAAGTTGGTGCAAAAAGCACAGCTCACAGCAAACAGATGACAGCTGGAAACAGCTTTCCTGGGCATTCAGATCATTAGACACCATAAGAAAGGTACTGAGCGGTCAGTAGCTGAATCCCTTGATGTGAACCTCAGGGATTTAAGGGGTAGCCCGATAACATCAGAGTGGGTGGTGTTTCAGGTTCGCTCAAAGCTGTGAGGAAGTTTGTGCACAATCAGCTCACAACAAACAGATGAAAGCTGGAAACAGTTTTCCTGGGCACTCAGAGCACATATGGTGCCAAATTGTCATTGTGGTGACCTGAGAAGGTTTGAAATGGCAACCTAGAGGTGCAAGTCTCTATAGGCTTATGTCAACCGAATAGAATAATCTATTCACATTTCATATCTTCTAATTAGCTCAGCAGAGGGCATTCTTTCACTCTGAACTGACTTATTACTGCAAACAAAATGTTTGGCACTATGCATTCCAAATGCATTTTAAAAACTGCTGTTGATGTTTTGTTGCTTAAAACTGTAGGAAAATTTTAAATGGCAATAAAGTCTTCTATTGGGCTTTAACTAATCAGAAAAAGAGAATGGAATGCACCCACATTTTTCTCACTGATATTTTACTACTTTTCTAGCTACTTGCTTTATATAAAAATAAAAACAAAATAAAATGGACATAGAATGGATCAAAGCAAAAATGTAATCAGAAAAAAAATCAATGATCTATAATGTGTGTACAAGTATTTCAGATATTTGAAATAGTTGTACACCCATTATGGATCACTGATATTTTTATTTTGACTTGTTTATATAGCCTCTGAGTGAATGAGCCAATCTGACTCTTTCTTTTATTTAGCAATGACAACTTTAAAGCCTGTTGGTTGATAATGAGTTAAGAACCTGATGTTGACCAACAGAGCCTTTGAACAATGCTACCCAAGACAAGAATAGAGGATCTCTTCTAATGTAATAACAAAAATATGAAATGTTTGTTCATGAAGGAAGAGAAAAGCCATTCTCCAGGTTGATTTTAGCAGTAACATTTATAATAAGTGAGTAGAAACAGAAGTATGATACTGCAATTTTATTTTGGAACTAAGGCCTATACATGTTGAGATCAATATTCAAAAAACCCTAAAATGGCTATCTTACATGGTCATTCATCAAGCTGTGTTAGGCGATCATCGCTAGATAAATGGGGTCTGGCGTGCGATAAACATCGCGTGTTAGTATTTAAGTATGATAATGAATATGCAAAATCAAGAAAATTATGGAAATGAAAGACTCCTACTGCATTTTGTGGTATAGTATTGCAAACTAATGCCAGATTTAACATGGGAAATAATACTTCTTTAATTTGCAGAAGGGGCAAAATAGCTTTTATTGCTTCATAGCGGCTGTTATCATGGGATTGAGGCAATTATCGCTCATGATAAAGTGAAGCCTTCTCTCTGACACACCTACAAAGCCCTGGTGAGCCAATAATAATACCTTTTCTTACCTACCTACTGCTAGGTGGAAGTGTACTAGTAGTGGGATACTGGCTACTTCAGGCTGTTGAACAACAACAAAAACAACTTCTACAACAGGCAAGGGAGGTTCAAACACCTCCTAGGGAAGTACCTGCAGCAGAGCCAGAGCTGCAAGCCCAGTCAGTGAAGTGTATTGGCCCACATCAGGGCTTGCCATTCAGGAGAGCACGCAGGTGGTACAGGGAGCACATCTTTCATACCCGCACAACATTGCTGGGGATGCCTGAGAACCACATGCTAATGAGCTCTCAGGCTATCATGGAATTATATCAAGAACTCAGAGGGGAGCTGGATCCAGTCACAGAAAGGTCCCACACTACACCAGGCCTCACCAAACTATTGTGCATCCTGAATGTTATGGCATCTGGCTCCTTCTAAACAACAGTTAGGGGTGATCAGGGAATGTTACAAACATCTTTTCCCCGCTATCTGGGCCTGATCATTACAGGTCTAAGTAGCCAAATTAATCGTTACATAAGATTCCCTCATGAAAGACAGTTTCTTATGCCATAGTGAATTTTCCAAATGTTCTGGGAACTACTGACTGCTCTCATCTAACCATCATCCCACCCTGTTGCATGGAGGTGATCAACCATAATAGAAAGCTCTTCCACTCCATCAATGTGCAAATGGTCTGTGATGCTCAACTGCACTTCCTTGATTTGATTGCCAGGTACCTAGGAGCTGTGCATGATTCCTTTATACTTAGGCAATCTGACCTGTTTGAACAATTTGAAGACAGCCTCTATAGTGACGGTTAGCTAATAGGTAAGAGGTGCATTTCTTTATATCATCCTCTTCAGCTATGTGTTTACAGCAAATGGCAGTGGCATGGGGGCTGACAGTGATGTCACTGCATCAGTTAGATGACAAGTGGCTTGCACATTTAGGTCAACAAGCCATAGTGCCCATATAATGCACAATAGTTTGGTGAGGCCTGGTGTAGTGTGGGACCTTTCTGTGACTCCATAATGTAGAGGTCTGCTAATTTTGAGTGCCCATATAATGCACTTTCCACTAAGATCAGTGTGTGACTACAGACTTTCAACATGTCAGTTTAAAACAAGTGACTGTTCAAATCCTCTCTCTTGGTGCTGTTGAAATGTCATTTATCAAACAAAACTTTTCTGGGTCCACAGTACAGAGACTCCCAGATCAGGTGTAAAATATTAGTGCTATGTTGGCCCTCAGCTAATGCTGGTCATATCGGTATCTGGTCTACAACTCTTGTGCTCTGACAGCCAGGATGTCAGCCACAGCTTGTCTTGACCATCACGGGGGTACGTGGGTTCAATGGAAGCTGAAAGATGTGCATTTTGAGCCAATCCTAGTCACTGTGTTATGTCTGACAAATGTGTATCTCTGGAGGACCTACTGAAGAACAGCCAGGGACATGAACAATGAGATTGTTGTCCTTTGGCTATGACATGTGTGGCAGCTGTGATATATAACTTCAGTGTTACAGGAGTGCTAGAATTGGGTAGAGATTGCTTAGTTGTCAGTGACATATACACAAACTCCACATACAGTTTTCCATTCAGGAAGATCTGACACAGCATAACAAAGTGCTGTAATGTATATATATAATGTTACAGTAAAAGGCAGCATGGACTTAGGGTTCTGAAAGAGCTTTTTATGGCTCACATCAAGCTATAGCTTAGCTTCTAGTGTCTTACAGCATGCTGTGGGTTGGCAGCAAATTAACAAAATCACAGGGGTGTGAGTGATACATCCATTCTTTCTTTGTGGCAGGAGATTCAGGATATGATTGCAGGACCTAGCTTCTCACACATGTCAGTATTCCCAACATACCAGCAGAGATGAGGTACAATGAGACCTTATGTTCTATCTGCTGTGTCATTGAACATACTTTTGGAGTTCTCAAAAGTAGATTTTGCTGTTTGAACAAAATGGGAGCAGGGTCTTTAATGTATTGCCCACCCACAATAGCAGAGATATTATCTGCTGTGTATTTTATAATCTTGCACTACATTATGGCATCCCAGTTGACCTTGTTCTAGATCTATTTCAGGATCCTCCATGCTCCCCTGCAGAAGCCATGGAGACCACATGGACTGGAAGCCAGGTTTGGGAAAGTGTTATACAATGCTACTTTGCCTGTTAGTTATCATCTAATCCTTTCCATTGCATGGAAGAGAGCCCAGCAGAGTGATTCTTCCTTCTCACATCTGTATCTTTCTTTTACTCACCAATCCTCTGCCTGAGTCAGTATGTAACTGTAACCACAAAGGTCTAGTTAGGCAACATAAGGTCATTGCATAAGACTAAATGAATTCTTTTCTTCTATGTTTACTAATGAGGATGTTGGGGAGATACCGGTTCAGGAGATGGTTTTCAAGGGTGATGAGTCAGATAAATTGAACCAAATCACTGTGAACTTGGAATATGTAGTAGGCCAGATTGACAAACTAAAGAGTAGCAAATCACCAGGACTGGATGGTATGCACCCCAGAGTTTTGAAGGAACTAAAAAATGAAATTTTATATCTATTAATTAAAATTTTAATCTATCATTAAAAACATTCATTGTACCTGAAGACTGGGAGGTGGCCAATGTAACCCTCAATATTTAAAAAGGGCTCCAGGGGTGATCCGGGAAACTATAGACTGGTGAGCCTGACTTCATTGCTGGGAAAAATAGTGGAAAATATTCTAAAAGTCAAAATCACAGAACACATAGAAAGTCATGGTTTAATGGAACACATTCAGCATGGATTTACCCAAGGGAAGTCTTGCCTCACAAATCTGCTTGATTTTTTGAAGGGATTAGTAAACCTGGCTAAATGTAAACCAGTAGATGTAGTGTATTTGGATTTTCGGAAGGTGTTTGACAAAGTTCCTCATGAAATGCTTCTAAAAAACTAGAAAATCATTGGATAGGAGGTGATGTCCTTTCATGGATTACAAACTGGTTAAAAGACAGGAAACAAAGTAAGATTAAATGGTCAATTTTCTCAGTGAAAAAGGGTAAACAGAGGAGTGCCTCAGGGATCTGTACTTGGACCGGTGCTTTTCAATATATTTATAAATGATCTGGAAAAGAATATGACGAGTGAGGTAATCAAATTTGCACATGATACAAAATTATTCAGAGTAGTTAAATCACGAATGGATTGTGATAAATTGCAGGAGGACCTTGCAAGACTGGAAGATTGGACATCCAAATGGCAGATGAAATTTAATGTGGCAAGTGCATGGTGATACATATAGGGAAAAATAACCCATGCTGTAGTTACATGATGTTAGGTTCCATATTAGGAGCTACTACCCAGGCAAAAGATCTAGGCACCATAGTAGATAATAGAGATGTGCATTTGTTTTTGCCATATTGGAAAATTTCAACAAAATTGTCCAATTCGGCATGGATCGGAGGACCCGAAAAACGATCAGGCTTTCCCTGAAATTTTGGGGAAAATCGTTTTTCAGGTTAGCATGGGGGGTGGGGGGAGGGGCACATTTATTTAAAAAAACCCAAACCCACCCCAACCCTTCAAATGTACTTAATTATAACCATCCCACCATCCCGATCCCCCCCAAGACTTACTGAAAGCCCTGGTGGTCCAGCAAGGGTCCTGGGAGCGATCTTCTGCTCTCGGGCCGTCGGGAATGCCAGGAATCAAAATGGCATCGGTGGCCCTTTGCCTTTACCATGTGACAGGGGCTACCGGTGCCATTGGTTGACCCCTGTCACATGGTAGGAGCAATGGCCGGCCGGCAACATCTTAGAAAATGGGGGGGCTTGTAATTAAGTAAATTTGAAGAGTTGGGGTGGGTTATTTTTTTTCGTGGAAAATCGCCGAAAAAAAAGAGCCTTAGGAAAATGACATTTTCCATGAGGCGCCCAAACTGCAACCCAACCCGAAAAGCTTAAACGACGCACATCTCTAGCAGATAATACATTGAAATCATTGACTCAGTGTGCTGCAGGAGTCAAAAAAGCAAACAGAATGTTAGGAATTATTAGCAAGGGAATGGTGAATAAAACAGAAAATGTCATAATGCCTCTGTATTGTTCCATGGTGAGACCGTACATTGAGTACTGTGTACAATTCTGGTCACTGCATCTCAAAAAAAGATATAGGTGCAGTGGAAAAGGTACAGAGAAGGGTGACCAAAATGATAAAGGGGATGGATTGGCTCCTCTATGAGGAAAAGCTAAAGAGGTTATGGCTGTTCAGCTGGAAGAAGAGTCAGCTAAGGGGAGATATGATAGAGGTCTATAAAAAATCATGAGAGGTCTAGAACGGGTAAATGTGAATCAGTTATTTACTCTTTTGGATAATATAAGGACTAGGGGGAACTCCATGAGGTTAGTAAGTAGCACATTTAAAATAAATGAGAGAGAATTCTTTTTGATTCAATGCACAATTAAGCTTTGGAATTTGTTGCCGGAGGATGTGGTTAGTATAGTTAATGTAGCTGGGTTTAAAAAGAGTTTGGATAAATTCTTGGAGGAGAAGTCCATTAACTGCTATTAATCAAGCTGATAGGGAATAGCCACTGCTATTACTAGCATTGGTAGCTTGGGATCTACTTAATGTCTGGATACTTTCCAGGTACTTGTAACCTGGATTGGCCACTATCGGAAACAGGATGCTGAGCTTGATGAACCCTTGGTCTGATATAGCATGGGAAAAAAAGTAAAAACAAAAAAAATGTGAAAGTAAATCATTAACTGCAGTTGACAAAGTAGCCACCAAATAAATCTAACAACAAAGAGATGTGGCTGTCCTAATGTATTCATTTTGATTGTCAGTCACAAGGGTCATGTCTCACCATAGCCTTCATGTAGGACTGCCAAAACAGTGTGCATTGCCTCTTTGTAGCCTCAGCTATGCCTTTGACCCTGTCCTAGCCCTCACATGTTGCCAAACTAGTTGCATGTGTATGATGGAACTCTAGAAGGGCCTATGAGATGGAGCCAAATGCACTCTTAGTAAAATAAATCACAAGTAGCTCAGCTGCTTAAAGGCACAGTCTGAAGCTACAGGTTGATAGCTACACTAATCAATCACAGACTCTACAAATTACAGCCAGATTCCCTAGCTGACATCTGAATATATCCACATGTACATTTGATTCATTGTTTCACATGGCCATGCAAACACACAGGTGTCAGCACTGCCTCATCACTTCCTGAGGCATTGCTGACATCTGAGTGCTCCCATAGTAGGCCTTCACTTATAGCCTTTTGGGAATCATATATCCAATATTGTAGCGATCCCAAACTTCTCACTGGTCATTGAAAGTTGCACATGACCATGCACAGCTGGGCCCTGTTACTCCTATATAAGCAAGCAGTCATCTCTCATGTACAGATGGTGAGGGCCTTGGCCCTTAGTCTGTCATGTTGGTTATGTTAGCTGCACAGGGAGGATGCAGGTCTGATTATTGAAGGATGCAGGTCTGACTATCTGATAATTGGAGATGGTGGCACGCCTTTACATGGTATAGAAAGTAACCTCTGAAATGTATAAGTCATAGTTTATTTTGTGATGACAATAACAGTACCACATGCAACATAAAAAATGTTCACTTCATTGAACCCAAGGCAAAGCTGTGCTAGAAGCTAGAAACCTACCCTGACATGTCACAGGTAGCCACTGGGAAATATTAAGATAGGGCCCAGCAAGGACCTTTTATCTGTTCAGCTCAGGGCTATTCATATCGTCCTGTTTTATGTAAGTCCATAGAAAATCTTCACAGTAGTTTGTTCTGATTGTTAGTATCGGTTACAGTCCTTAGCCTATATGTGGCCACCCTTAAAACACATAGGCTGAGGACTCCAGGGGAGACATGCTTTCAAAAAAGTGTCATCTTCCAAGAAGAGATTCAACCTTTCAAGTGTATTCAGGTTTGAGGCCCTTTTCTATGTGGCTGCCAGACAGGAGTTACAAAAGCTAATGTTCTGACATTACTTGTGGCCATCATGGCAGAGTTGCTGTCCTTTAGGATTTGTCTCCTATGGTGTTTGTGCATTTTGACTTTGTGGATAAGACCAAAGCAGGGGTGTTGATAGATTCTCAATCATCAGCTCTGCGTAAAGCATTAAGGCAAGAAAAGGTGCTGTCAACTGATGAGCTCTTGAGCCAACAAGCCTCTTCTGAAGCCTGCCACAGTACAAAATGCAAAGCCCAACTGCTCCCAGAGGTATCATGTGGAAAGCATGATGTCTTCTGCACTTTCAGTGTTGTTTTGTAGAAATATATGCATTTTTTGGCACCTGAGGCATAGAAGTGCCCATTTCTGTAACAAAGAAGAATCAGTGAGCATATATGCTTCCAACAAATGTCTGTCAGGCTGCTTGGTATAGACAATCTTCTGTGATAAGTAATGACTCTGATGACCTCATTAGCAGGTAAGGACAAGCTTGGCACATACATTATTGATGGTTGATGATGAACAGGCCAAGAACAGCAATTTAGGACCTCTATTGGTTACCAAAGTGCTAGAGGCAGTCTGTAAACAAAATTTTTCTAACAGATGTGTGTGAATCTGGGTGTGTCTATGTGTATCTGGGTGAGTGATGTGTTGTGTAAGCCTCTGTCTTTATCTGGGTCTGGGGGTGATGTAGGTCTCATTGGCATCTTCCTTATCACAGCAATGTATACACCAGAGGATGCACAGTGTGTGCACCCAATTAGCACACACTGGCTTTAGCTACAAGCAATACTGTGCTTCCACTCTTTAGGATGGAAGCTAAAGATATGTTAATGTATAGGCAATTAGAAAATGGCCTCACACGTTGAGACCTAACATTCCAACTTGACCTGACCCTGTTTATTCATTCAGCTGAAAGGGGGTTGAGAACATTGGCAGCATAATAGTTCATATATCCAGTGCTACTTTGCTGGATTAGTTGAAATTTGGCTGTAGTTGGCACTATATAGCTACTTGACAACTCCCACAATGTAGCTTGGGCACACTGCCACACATACTTATAAAGCAAAGGCAGCTGAGTGAGTAATGTAGTGGTCTGGAAGGTTATCAAGGGTCTTACAGCTGTGCTATGAAAGTGAACCACACATTGCTCCCAGTATCTTTATTCTGATGACAAATAGCCCTAAC
This sequence comes from Rhinatrema bivittatum, assembly GCF_901001135.1. Lineage (NCBI taxonomy): Eukaryota > Metazoa > Chordata > Amphibia > Gymnophiona > Rhinatrematidae > Rhinatrema > Rhinatrema bivittatum. The sequence goes on along the minus strand of NC_042617.1, from coordinate 81,990,258 downwards.
TTCACTTGTGCAATGCAAGCATACAGTGTGGGAGTAGCACACCTGTAGCTACAGCTTTCAATGTGTTCCAATGTAGCTGAACTGTACACACGTCACAGCTACTATTGTGTGTGGTGTCCTGCTGCTGTAGAATACACTGAAAGCATGTGAATCTTGCCTGCATCAGGGACAACTATATACATGATTAGTAGGTATACTATATATGACCTTTTGTTTACCACTACATTATATTTCCTGAGATCCATCATCAAAAGCCATGTAGAAGGACAGCTGTAAAGTTATCACTCTAAACAACTAATGTGCCATATTTAGCCACTTATCTGGCTACATTATAGCCACATATGTACTTATCTGCCTATAATTTACACGTCCCTCTGGCACCTGACGCTTTCCCACCTAGCACCTTAAGTGGACCTTTTTGTTAACATTTTGGATGCGTGAGCGAGCATCAGGTGGCGGGTAGGAAGTGGTGGTTTCGGGAGGAATTAGATGATGTCAACTTTTTTGGGGGGGAGGCAGAGATGGAGGGAAGCCAAGTGCTGGCGTGGTGCCATCTACTTTCTGAGTCACATGATAAAGAGGAGGGGGAGGTCTGTGCCAGTGGGTTGGTGATACCTGGGGGAAGGGGGGGTACAGGACCACAATTTGATGTTACGTTTTTCAAGCTGGAGCGCTACTTACCCACATATCTGAAAAAGATATCCTGGTAAGTTGACAGACAGTCACACAAGGCTGGCTCACTTTAGGCTTTCTCAGTCATATTTACATGCTGACCAGTTAGGTCTACATAAGAACATAAGAAAATGCCATACTGGGTCAGACCAAGGGTCCATCAAGCCCAGCATCCTGTTTCCAACAGTGGCCAATCCAGGCCATAAGAACCTGGCAAGTACCCAAAAACTAAGTCTATTCCATGTTACCATTGCTAGTAATAGCAGTGGCTATTTTCTAAGTCAGCTTAATTAATAGCAGGTAATGGACTTCTCCTCCAAGAACTTATCCAATCCTTTTTTAAACACAGCTATACTAACTGCACGAACCACATTCTCTGGCAACAAATTCCAGAGTTTAATTGTGCGTTGAGTAAAAAAGAACTTTCTCCGATTAGTTTTAAATGTGCCCCATGCTAACTTCATGGAGTGTCCCCTAGTCCTTCTACTATCCGAAAGAGTAAATAACCGATTCACATCTACCAGTTCTAGACCTCTCATGATTTTAAACACCTCTATCATATCCCCCCTCAGTCGTCTCTTCTCCAAGCTGAAAAGTCCTAACCTCTTTAGTCTTTCCTCATAGGGGAGTTGTTCCATTCCCCTTATCATTTTGGTAGCCCTTCTCTGTACCTTCTCCATCGCAATTATATCTTTTTTGAGAAGCGGCGACCAGAATTGTACACAGTATTCAAGGTGCGGTCTCACCATGGAGCGATACAGAGGCATTATGACATTTTCCGTTTTATTCATCATTCCTTTTCTAATAATTCCCAACATTCTGTTTGCTTTTTTGACTGCCGCAGCACACTGAACCGACAATTTCAATGTGTTATCCACTATGACACTTAGATCTCTTTCTTGGGTTGTAGCACCTAATATGGAACCCAACATCGTGTAATTATAGCATGGGTTATTTTTCCCTATATGCATCACCTTGCACTTATCCACATTAAATTTCATCTGCCATTTGGATGCCCAATTTTCCAGTCTCACAAGGTCTTCCTGCAATTTATCACAATCTGCTTGTGATTTAACTACTCTGCACAATTTTGTGTCATCTGCAAATTTGATTATCTCACTCGTCGTATTTCTTTCCAGATCATTTATAAATATATTGAACAGTAAGGATCCCAATACAGATCCCTGAGGCACTCCACTGTCCAGTTACCTGACCTAATGTAGCTGCATGAGTTTAGGGTGAATAGATCAGAAGGCACGTTTATTCTGCTGAATATAATGGACAGGATCTGCTGCTAACTATAGCCACATCACATGTCCACTACCCAGCCTAATGATTATGGACCTCAGTGTACTTGCAGCCTGCTAGAACATGGTGGCATCCCTGAAAGTAGCTTATATGTCAAGGTCAAGTAGCCTGCTGTGTGACAACTGAGGACTCACAGAGGTTTGGAGGATAGAGAGTCCCCACTGCCTAAGAGCAGAAAGTGATGAGGCCTGCTGTTGCTTGTGACCAGGTGGACTTCCTCATACTCACTACCAGCCCTGTGCTGCCTTTGGTTGATCTGTAGATAGCTATTAGCAAAGTCTGATCTATGGGTTGTTATTATCCCTTATTGGCAGACATTATTTCAGCACTTGCTTCCAAGACTTTATAAATAATATATGCCAATGAGAGATAGTAACAACACATTGATCAGCTTAGCTAATAGCTATCTACAGATCAACAACCAAAGGCAGTGCAGGGGTGGTAGGGAGTATGAGGAAGTTCACCTGGTCACAAGCAACAGCAGGCCTCATCTCTTTCTGCTCATAGATAGTGGGGATTCACTATTCTCCTCATCTCTGTGGCTCCTCACTTGTTACACAGCAGGTTATATGAGCTTCATATAGAAGCTACTTTCAGTGATCATACTGTGTTCTAGCAGGTTGCAAGTAGATAACTCAGATGTAAAACTGTCAAATCTAAAAAAGCTAATGTAATTCCTGCCTTTTAGGTGAAGACAAATCTAAGGGCTCCAATGTTATTTATTGTGGGGCAATTTGTGTTACTTTACCTAAGACCAGACAAGACTTACATATAAACTCTTTACTCTCTGAACATGGCAGCTGCAGTTGTAAAAATATGCTCATTAGAGATGAATAGGACCAAGTGGTTAATGTACTTTTCAAGTAGGCTTCTGACTAAATAGTTATGTGATTACAACATTAAGTGAGAGAGAGAAGGCCCTTTGGTCAGAGGTGATATATCTTCATAATGGAAGAGGCCAATGGTTTGTTATAGCTTCGCTATGACATGAGCATAGCTATATAACCTATTGGTCACCAACAGAGTGAAGGCATTGCTATATCACCTTTGGCCATGCTTTTCTACATCTAGTTCACTTCACAGCATATGGAGGTGAACACTAGCTAGATAGTGCTCCTCTCATATACATGCCCATATACTCAATAGTTAGCAAAGAGTATGTAAAAGGCAACATGAGCTACTTGTGAAGCTGCACAGTAAGGTGTTTCACATTTGGCTCTTGCTGCTCTTATTTGGGAGCATACAATTAGCTTTCCTTTTTAAGGCCTAGGCCACATGGTCTAACATGTGAGAAAATGGCCTAGTTGGAATGGCAAAGTCACTCTTGCATGCAAGGTCATATGGGTCCAAAACTTTAACCTAGTAAAACCTTAAGACCACACAATAAAAAGTCATAACAAGAAAATAAAGTTTCAAAATATGTGACCACTTTATTAAACAACATTTGTAGTCATAGCATTCAATGCAATTCAACATCTTTGGTAATCACATTCTGCAAGGACAAGATCTCAAATAGCACATGCCATTGTAACTGAAATAACAACACATTTTGTGCATACATGTACATACATTGTTAGAAATGGCAACACTATATATACTGAAAAATGATCTGATTCTTAATCTAGGAAGTGGGAGTGGCAACCCAATTTCTACAGTAGAGCTCTAATGTTAGAGATGATGCCAGCACAACAATGTGATGCCAAGAAAAGGCCCCAATAGTCCATGTTGAAATAGTGTACTCAAAAGGGATAGCAAAGGGCCATGGCAGCCTAGTTCAAGAGAATGCTCCAATAGTCCCATGTTGAAAGATTGTATTCAAAAAAGACTGCAAAAGGACACAACAGCAAAGTTCAAGAGAAAGCCCCATAAATCCATGTTGAATGAGTGCACTCAAATGGAACTGCAAAGGGCCACAGCAGCAAAGTTCAAGAGAAAGCCCCAACAGTCTGTTATGAGTGCCGTACGTGGTAGACCCGCGGAGCAGCCCCCTCACCTTCTTACATGGACTCCAGTTCCTGGTTCCTCCTCGCTAGCGGCGGTGGGCCGCCAGCTCCACCGGCTCCACCCCCGGTGCCTCCAGCTCTGCATAGTCTCCAGTGTTGCCAGTCAAGATGCCATTGCTTGACGGGACTCTCTGCGTGGACCATGGAGAGTTGCCGCCACCCATGTCGTGCCTCTCCCTGCGTGCGCACATGCGCATCACTAATCCTTTTGAAGGGCCTGCGGCAGGAACTTGGCTGCGGCACCGGATGATTATGTCAGATTCTCCAGTGTATTTAAGCTCAGGCGTCACTCCATAGTGTTGCCTTTGCAACAGGTCTCCTTGTACTCTGAGTACTCGTTGATGATAGAGAATCCTCTCTATTCCGTGTTCCTGACCTTCATCGTTCCTGCCTTGTTTTTGTGTTGGACTGACTCTACGGATATCAACTTTGCTTTGTTTGATTACGCTTCTGCCTATCTCCAGACCCAGACCTCCGCTTCACCTAACTACTCTACTGCCTATCTCCTGACCCAGATATCTGCTGTGCCTATGCCTGACTTCTCCGTGATCAGACCATCGTCTTTATTGACTATGCTATAGACTTCTCCATGTTCAGAATTCTACATTGCTTGTCACAACCTCTGCTTGCCGCCGGACCTGATCCAAGCCTGTCATTGACGCCTCTCCTAGCCTACTCCCTGGACGTGGATTTATCAGGCTTTGGCCTATCTTTGCTTGAGTGCCTCCAGTTACTGTCCATTCCATTGGCGCCCGAGTTCCAGTTCCACACCCAGTCCAGGGTAGGACTACGCCATCTATCGACTGCTGTCTCTTGGCTGAACCAACTTCTCTTACAAACCAACCTTGCGGCCCATCTAAGTCCTACCGGCCCTGGCACCAAAAGGCTCAACCCACGGGGAACAAGGGCAGGTATAGGTGAAGCTCCAGCGGCCTCTATCTTCAGACCACTCCACCTGCCGATGGTGGGGACCCGTAGGACCTCACCTGTGGGTTGCGTCAACCCTACCTTGGCCCAAGGGTCCACCTCTGACACAAAAGGTTGCAAAGGCCGTGGACTCGGTAGAGCCGCATGCCCTCCAGGCCATCCCAGGCCTGGCCTCCAAGGTACAAGAACAGCAGCAGTTTCTTGAAGCACTGGCCTCCTCCATGGATCGTCTTCACACCCGGCTTGATGTCCTTACTAGTAATCTGGTTCCTCTTCCAGCTCCTCCTAATCCACAGCGATCTCCATCAATGCCTCAAGCCTTGTTGGCACTACCAGCATCTTCATGCTTCAGTGTCGACTCCAGACTCTGTAGATGGCTTATTACCCTATGTTATATGCAATTCGCTCTACAGCCTTCCGTCTTCCAGGACGAGTTGAACAAAGTCACCTTCATCTTATCCCGCCTTGAAGGAAAAGCGCTGGCCTGGGCTTCCCCCCTGTGGGAATGCTCAGATTCCTTATTGAAAGAACTGGTTCAGTTTGTGGCTGTATTCAGACGATGATCCTGGGTGATGTGCCGTGGCAAGCACCAGCTTACTATATCTCTGTCAAGGTCAAAGAAGAATTTTGACTATACCATTGAGTTTCGAACTTTGGCTACTGAGCTCGCTTGGCAAGAAGCTCTTGGCAAGCTATCTACCTGGATGGACTCTCCCCACAGCTGAAAGATGAGCTGGCTGCACAAGAGCTCCCTTCCGCTCTGGAGGACCTTATAGAATTGGCAGGCCGAATCGACCATCGTCTTCAAGAGCGCCACTGGGAGAGTCAGATGCCCAAGAAGCCTTCGCCGGTTCATTCCCATTCACCATCTGTTTCCAACCCTGCTCTCAGCAGTGACGCCAGGGTGGTCAAGACGGAAGAGTCTATGCAGTTGGGTTGTGGCCAGCTGACACCGGAAGAGCGCCTCCAGCAGAGATAAACCGATCTGTGTCTGTATTGCGGAGCACCTGGCTACCATCTACAGACTTGTCCTATACTTCCAGGAAACTCCTTGGCCCAAGTTCAGTATGGGTCCTGAACTTGGGTGCAACTTCTTCGGCCCCTCAGTTATCTGTACCAGTTACTCTGATCTGGGATTCCCGGTCTTTTCCGGTTCTTGCTCTGGTTGACTCCTGAGCAGGAGGGAATTTCATTCTCAAGGACCTTGTTCAGCTTTTGGACATAAAGACCCGCTCGCTTGAAACGTCGCTATGTATAGCTTTCATCTATGGAGAGCCATTACCCGGCCGAATTTCCTTGACTATGGAACCTGTCCAGTTACGCACTGGAGCCTTACACACTGAGGAACTTGAATTACTAGTGTTGGAGAAATCCATCCATCCCATAGTTCTTGGACTCCCTTGGCTACAGAAGTATTCTCCCCAATTCAACTGGGGTTCATTGCAACTGGTGGAGTGGGGTCCCGCCTGCCACCAGTCCTGTCTCCAGAAAGTGATACCGCCACCTATGGTCCCTCTGGCTACTACATCCTCTGGTATACCTGCTCCATATACAGCCTTTGAGGATGTGTTCTCCAAGCAAAAGGCCGACCTCCTTCTACCTCTCCGAAGGATTGATTATCCAATCAATCTCCTTCCAGGAACAGCGCCTCCTCAAGGATGCACCTACCCCCTGTCTCTGCCTGAGGTGAAGGCTATGACGGAATATATCCAGTAAAAATCTCACAAAGGGATTCATTCGCCCATATACGTCTCCCACTGGGGCAGGATTCTTTTTTTGTGATCAAGAAAGACTGGTTACTTAGGCCGTGTACTGACTATCGCGGCCTAAACGTCATCACCCGTAAGGATAAATATCCCTTGCCATTAATTTCTGAATTATTTGATCGCCTCCAGGGTGCCTCCATATTTAAGAAGCTGGACTTACATGGGGCATATAACCTGGTAAGAATCCGTCCCGATGATATTTGGAAAACTGCTTTAGTATCCGGGATGGGCACTATGAATACTTGGTGATGCCTTTTGGCCTCTAATGCGCCGGCAGTATTCCAACAAATAATGAATGAAATCTTCAGAGATCTACTGTACACCAAGGTCGTGGCATACCTGGATGACATCCTTGTCTTTTCTAAAGACCTTGACCCTCATTGCGCTGATGTTTGAACCATTCTCCAGTGCCTTCGTGAACACCATCTGTTTGTGAAATTGGACAAATGCCTGTTCGAGAAATCCAGCCTACCTTTTCTTGGTTATATAATCTCTCGGCAAGGGTTCTCCATGGATCCAGCCAAGCTAAACTGAATCCGGGATTGGCCACAGCCGGTAGACCTCAGGGCACTCCAGCACTTCTTGGGATTCCTCAACTACTATCGTCATTTCATCCCATACTATTCAACCCTGGCTGCCCCATTGACAGCCTTGACTCGTAAAGGTCAGAAAATGCGAAATTGGCCTGCTGAGGCCGTCGCAGCCTTCTATCGCCTGAAGGAAGCCTTCCAGAAGGGGTCCTGCCTGCACCATCCTGACCCATATCGTCCGTTCCTGGTCGAAGTTGATGCCTCTGCCATTGGGGCTGGGGCAGTCCTGTGTCAACGCACCACCTCTGGAACCATAGTTTCCTGTTCTTTTTATTCCCACAAATTTTCATCTGCAGAGCAAAATTACAGCAATGGGGATCGTGAGCTGCTCACCATAAAATTGACTCTTGAAGAGTGGCACCCGTGGCCAGAGGGCGCACAACACAAATTTACTGTGTTCACCGATTATAAGAATCTGGAACATTTGAGTCAAGAACAACACCGCAATGCCCATCAAGTCTGATAGGCCTTGCTTTTCTCCAGATTCAATTGCGAACTCCGCTATCACCCAGCCGATAAAAACCTCCGGGCTGATGCCTTATCATGATCCTTCAAGCCAGAGGACACTCCAGAAGAACCTACTTATATAATAGACCTGACCTGTATTTGTTTATCTGTCACTCATCCAGTTCCTGCTGTAAAGATAGTCATGCCCCGACGACTCAGAGAAAGAGTTCTCTGTTGGGCACATGATTCCAAATTCTCTGGTCCGCTAGAGTTATGACTGTCACTGCCCGACGTCTCCACTCCGCCCATCTTACCTTTTTTGCGACTCTTCCCACGGTTGATGGACATCTGGCTGCCGCGGCATCTGCTTGCCGTCCTCTCTGGTGTCCCCGGTCCAGCTTGGGCGCTGCATCCCACCATGTTGTCCAGGTATGACAGGGCATGTGTGCCGCACGGCCCTGCTTCTTATTCTCTCTTTGGCGCAAACCTCAAGAGCGTCCCCCTGTGATGATGTCACGCATCCTGGATACAAAAGCCTACACTTTTTGCTAGCTAATCGAGTTAGCAAGGGAACTCCTTACGGATGGGATTCGCTCTCCGTACCTAGCTACTCTGCCTCTCCAACTTTTGGACTTTATCCTAATGGGGTACATGCTCCTCGGGGGCCTCTCTCATTTTTTTCAGGTCACTATCAGGAACCGGTACTCACTCCTCGAGGGCCCATGTTCCCTGACTCGCTGCCTGACCTTCTCTCTTCTGCTTGGAAGAAGCCACTGCCTACATCATCAGTGAGTTACCAACTTTATTTCCTCAGAGCTGTTCCCTGGAACCAGGTATTTGCTCTTCGAGGGCCTGCCTCTATTCCAGCTTCGGTGTTACCTTCCGGGAGAAACCGCTGTGTGAGTAACTTTACCAATAGCACCAATAGCAGCCCACGTTCCCCTTAGCTTGAGCCCTTGGGTGCCGGGGCCAGCTGGACTTAGGTGCAGGCCTCTATTGGTGGAAAGATGATCCGTTGAACAGGTAGAGATGCAGGCCAGGGTCTAACGCTGGTGTATACAAGCAGAGTCGGAATAGGCGAAGGTCATTGGCAGGCGGAGTTCAATCAAGTCGATGTCCAGGCAGACGTCAAACCAGAAATCCGTCCGAACAGCACACATCACCACTGCTCTATACCAGTACTCTGTTTATGCTCCATTGTACTCACTATCTCAGTTTTCTCCACTACAGCACAGCCATAGAGGGAATCGCTGTTTCAGTATCCTGGGGAACCCTAGCTCAGCCAGGCTTCATCTCTACTCACTATTGCCATCTCTGGTGGCTTCTCAACTCTGTCTAATAAAAGATATAACTCTGTGTTGTGTGTCCCAAAGCTGAGCCTGACCTGTGGCCCCTCACGGGACTCCCCCCCCATGGGTGTGGTCAGCTGCCACAGGGTCCAAGGGTCCACCCAAAACCTTACAAACAATAACAGCCAGAACGAGCACAAACCTTGGCACTGCTCCAGCCGTTCTTCTGGTGGCCCACCATGCTCTCTGATGTGAAAGCATATGTTGAATCCTGTAACATCTGTGCACAGCAAAACCCTCCAGTCGGTCGACCTTGGGGTCTTTTACAGCCACATCCAGCACCCGAAGAACTGTGGACTCACTTGTCTACGGATTTCATCATGGATGTGCTGCCTTCAAAGGGTCACACCGTAATATAGGTCACCATAGATCGTTTTTCAAAAATGTCCCATTTCATCCCTACCATCTGCTCCAGAATTAGCACGTTTATTCTTCCACCATATTTTTAGACTGCATGGCTTACCCAAGGACATTGTTTATGATCGAGGCCCTCAATTTGTTGCCAGGTAATGGCGCTCCCTCTGCCGAAAATTCGGTATTTAACATCAGCTTAACGACCGCCTATCACCCCCAAGCCAACGGAAAAGCTGAGCGAAAGAATTGCTCCTTGAAGGCCTTCCTGTGTGCTTACATCAATGATCGACAAGATAATTGGTCAGACCTCCTGTCCTGGGCAGAGTTTTCTCACAACTCTCACATCGCCACTGCTACTGAAACATCACCATTCTCAGTTGTCTATGGGAAACAACCACGACCACTGCTGCCCATACCTCTATTAGTGCCGTCCCCTGCATCACAGGCTACTGTGGATGCCCTTAAAACATGGGAGCAGACAAATCTCCGCTTGCGTCAGGCCACTTCTCGGGCCAAGAGAACTGCTGACAGTCGACGTCGCTCGGTTTCTGTATTCCTCCCTGGCCAGAAAGTCTGGTTAAGTACTCGGTATATCCGACTTCGAATTCCATCTCAGAGATTCGCTCCTAGATATATTGGTCCCTTCTCTGTTACCAGATGCATTGGACCTATTACATACCAGCTTCGGCTGCCTCCTATGCTAGGAATAGCGGACCAAGACCCAGAGGCGTTGTGCACTGACGTAGCGCGCCGGAGGGGCACAACAAAGGGGCATGCCCCTTTGTACGCCCCTTCGTACACCCTGAGAATCTGAGAACAGAGACAAACGAACTACACAACTAATCCGGACAATACTGAATATGGATAATAAAGGAGAAGAGCAGGTAACACAAAAAATCAAAGTCTGCCTAAACAAAGGTAAGTATGGTGAGAAACACATTAAGAACTACAAAAATAGTTACAAGGCAAGGGAAACAAAACAAACAAATACAAATTACCTTGTACAAATAAAAAGAAACCAAAGCACAGACAATGTAGTGTTAAACAATTTATTAATGATAACTTTCCTACTTGTGAACACACAATCCATAACAAAAAAACCCCAGAAAATGTCATAATGCCTCTATATCACTCCATGGTGAGACCACACCTTGAATACTGTGTACAATTCTGGTCGCCACATCTAAAAAAAGATATAGTCGCGATGGAGAAGGTATAGAGAAGGGCAACCAAAATGATAAAGGGGATGGAACAGCTCCCCTATGAGGAAAGGCTGAAGAGGTCAGGGCTGTTCAGCTTGGAGAAGAGACGGCTGAGGGGGGATATGATAGAGGTCTTTAAGATCATGAGAGGTCTTGAATGAGTAGATGTGACTCGGTTATTTTCACTTTCGAATAATAGAAGGACTAGGGGGCATTCCATGAAGCTAGCAAGTAGCACATTTAAGACTAATCAGAGAAAATTCTTTTTCACTCAGTGCACAATAAAGCTCTGGAATTTGTTGCCAGAGGATATGGTTAGTGCAGTTAGTGTAGCTGGGTTCAAAAAAGGTTTGGATAAGTTCTTGGAGGAGAAGTCCATTAACGGCTATTAATCAAGTTTACTTAGAGAATAGCCACTGCTATTAATTGCATCAGTAGCATGGGATCTTCTTAGTGTTTGGATAATTGCCAGGTTCTTGTGGCCTGGTTTGGCCTCTGTTAGAAACAGGATGCTAGGCTTGATGGACCCTTGGTCTGACCCAGAATGGCAATTTTTTATGTTCTTATGTTCTTAAAAAATTCCCAATTATATCGGATCTATTGTTTGACATCAAACCAAATTTCATTTCAATTACAGAATCCTGGCTAAAAAAAAATCACAGTCCTGAAAAACCAAATAGCGCATAGAAATTACGATGTCTTTTCAATTCCCCGAGCAAATAAAAGAGGGGGCGGTCTACTACTAGTAATAGAAAATTCAAATGCAAACTATTACTAACAATACCCCCAAGTAACCATGAAATTGCAATTTTTGAAACGATCAATATGCAGATATGCCTGATTTACTGCCCGCCAAGCCTCCTTGAACTAAACATTTCACCACTGATCGAATTCTTCACAACACACTTAGACATAGCAAAACCCACCATCGTGCTAGGAGACTTCAGTCTCCACATGGACGTTTACCCATTATCAAACACCTGCCAGACACTAATGGATATAATGACAGCACTAGGTTTTAATCTAATTACGGACAAACCCACGCACAAAGCAGGATACTCCCTCGACCTAACATTTGTAAATCACAGCTAGCTAGAAGAAATAAAAACATATTATTCACAAATTCCATGGTCAGATCACTTTCTCATCCAGTCTACTATTAAATATCTTGGACACCAAGAAAAGAAAAGAACAGAACAATAGAATTTAGATATAGACCGCCTTATAACATTGAAACATTAGGAAACAAATTAGATGAAAAACTAACAAAATTTGACTATAAAGATTGCTACTCAGCAACGAAAGCATGGGCAGAAGCAACGAGCAAACTAGCAGATGAAATTAACCCCATGATATATAAACGCATTGCAGAACTGAAACAAACAAACCCCTGGTATAACGAAAAGATAAAAGAAGTCAAACGAAATCTTAGAAAAAAAGAAAAAAATTGGAAAAAACATAAAACAAATGAAAACTTAACTAGATTCAGAAAACAAATAGCCTACTACAAACAAATAATTTATGATGCAAAAAAGCAATACTACAGCTCAAAAATTGAAAAATTTGCAAATAACCCTAGGACATTATTCACCATAGTTAAAGATCTCACCAATGATAAAATGTAGTCCCCCTAAACTTACCTGAAAAAAGATGCAACAAAATAGAACAGTTTTTTAGGGGTGTGGATCGTTTAACGATTTAAATTATCGTTTGATAATTTTAAAATTGTCATTAATCGGTAAGGGACTCGATACAATATGAATTCCCTCGATTTATCGTGAAAAATTGTTAAATCGAGTACGGGAATTATTTGGGGGGAGGGCGGGAAAACCGGCACACCAAAACAACCCCTAAACCCACCCCGACCCTTTAAAACCAATCCTTTACCCTCCTCCACCCTCCCGAACCTGGTGGTCCAGTGTGTGTGTGTGTGGGGGGGGGGGGGGGGGGAGGTGTCCCGGCGCGATCTCCCGCTCTCGGGCCATCGGCGCCATTTTGGCTACAACTGATAAAAATGGCGCCGATGGCCCGATAAAAAAAACCCCACCCCGACCATTTACAAATTACCTCCTTGCTTCTCCTACCCTCCCGACCCACCCAAAAACCTTTTACATGTACCTGGTGGTCTAGCGGGGGGTCGGGGAGCCATCCCTTCAATCATACCCTCGGTGCCGGTGCTGGACTGGTTTCAAAATGGCACCGATCGCCTTTGCCCTCACTATGTCACAGGGAGCGATGGTCGCCATTTTGCTTAAAATGGCGCCGGCCATATTGCCGTACAGCAAAATGGCGCCGGCCATATGGCAAAGGTAGCGCCGGCGCCATTTTCTATCAATGCGCCCGACGCCCGAGAGTGGAAGATCACAACGGGACCCCCCCACTGGACCCCAGGTAATTTAAGACATTTTGGGGGGGTTCGGGAGGGTGGGGGATTTATTTTAAAGGGTCGGGGTGGGTTTTAGGGATGTTTTAGTGTGCCGGTTTTCCCGACCTCCCCCGATTTACGATTTACACAATATTTAAAAACACAAAACCGCGACGATTCGATTCCCTCCCCCCCTCAGCCGAAATCGATCGTTAAGACGATCGATCACACGATACACATCTCTACATGATTCACATCTCTACAGTTTTTTTAATGACAAAATAGCAAACTTAAGAACGAAAAGCCCTAATACAACCAAACAAGAAATTAAAATGCACAAAAGAGATGCCACACAATGGTCTAGTTTTGATGAGACAGACTATAAAGTAGAATCTATCCTAAAAAAGATAAATCCTGCCCCACATATAATTGACACCCTGCCAACTTCTGACATTAAAAAAGTAGCAAACATAGTTGCCCCTATATAAACTAAGATCATAAACCTATCCTTAGAGGAAGGATCCATGCCAGACAAACTAAAAGGGGCTATCATTAAACCAATTCTAAAGAAAAAAAAAAAGTGACCACCCCCCTTGTCCTGAGCAACTACAGACCAATTTTAAACTTGCCACTAATTGCAAAATTAATAGAAAAAAGTGTACAAAAACAACTGGCCGAGCATTTAGATAATAATAATATACTGTACCCTTCACAACATGGATTCCGCAAACACTACAGCACAGAGACCTTGCTGCTCTCACTGTCAGACAACATTCTGAGAGGATTTGATAGTGGAAAACATTACATCCTGATGATGCTAGACCTATCATCAGCATTCAACACAGTAAATCATGACATACTTTTAAAGAGACTAGAAGAAATAGGACTACATAGAAGTACTATAGCCTGGTTCAGATCATACCTAAGTAACAGATTTTACCAAGTATGTATAAATAACATATTGTCAGAGAAAATAAATTTTCAAACAGGAGTACCACAGGGATCAGCACTCTCCGCAACACTCAATATTTACCTGCTTCCGCTATGCTACCTCCTGGCAGGCCTGGAAGTCATACACTACATTTATGCTGATGACATTCAACTACTACTACCCATTGATGAAACAATGGAAAAACACTAAAACTAGCAAACATGTATGGTTTATGGTTATAGTTTATTGGTTTTTCTATACCGCCGCCTTGGCGTTAGCCTTCACAGTGGTTTACAATTTAAACAATAATAAGAAATACATCCAATAAAAGATAACAGCTAAAATTTTAAAAAGCACATTAATAAGGTATTTAGCTCTTAAGAGTAGAGATTACAATTATTAAAATAATAGAGCTATTCCTCGATATATTATTCAGGGCTAAAAAGTTAAGATGTACCTAGATATCATCAAACAGCTACTAAACCAAATGGAGCTAGTTATTAACATTGAGAAAACTGAATTCTTACATTTAGAACGGAAAAATTTGATGGTCATCCAAACCCCAATATTGCTAAAAAATAATCAGAAAATAGAATTAGCCGAAAAAGTACGAAACCTCGGTGTGATAATTGGCACAGAACTCAGCCTCAAACAACACGTATCACTAAAAGTCAAAGAACGATACGCCAAACTTATGGTTCTAAGGAAGTTAAAACCTTTGCTAACTGACTAACTTTAGAACAGTCTTACAAACACTAATATTTGCTAGCACCGGCTACTGTAATGCCCTTTTCCTAGGATTACCATACACAACACTAAGACCACTCCAAATACTGCAAAACTGTGCCGCAAGATTACTTACTGGCAAAAAAAAAAAAAGGGATCACATTATCGAAACTCTAGCAGAACTACACTGGCTACCCATCGAACACAGAATACAATACAAAACACTTTGCACAATACATAAATTAAGTCATGACGAAAAAGCAGAATGGCTGAACACAGCACTCCGTGTTCATGTCCCACATAGAAACCTAAGATCTGCTAGCAAAGCACTCCTAACCATCTCTTCTGTTAAAACAGCAAGACTGACCTAAGTCAGAGAACGGGCATTGTCCTTAGCCGGACCAATACTATGGGACACCATGCCCTTAGAAATTAGACTACAGAGAGATTTCAAACTTTTCAAAAAGAGTTAAAAAACCTGGCTATTCAAGCAAGCATTTTACAAAGAGAACGGAGAATAGTGGAATTAACGAAATCCGGCAGCAGAACATCAGAACGCAGCACCCTGCTCAATATGTGTGTTTTTATTAAAACAAAATATACATTACAATAGAATTATACATGTAACTAATACTGTGAAACGTAGAATAAGGTCAAGATTTATAACATTTTGCAAATAGTCTTTATTATGACGCCATGTTACCAGACTTTAATGGCACTTCCTATAGATAGCATTAACTGATACAATTTACCAAATATGTATATATGTGCTCTCTGTAAACCGTTGTGATGGTATATGACAGTATAGAAAAGCTTCTAAATAAATAAATAAATAGATAAATGTATAGCTTCTAAAACCTGTGATTTTATCTTGGCCTGCCCGGAAAGCCCCGGAGCCACCTCCATTGGTGGCAGAAACTGATACGACGTACAAGGTCAATAAAGTCCTAGACATCCACCGTAGGGGCTGCTGGTGGAAATACCTCCTTTCCTGGGAGGGTTATGGACCCAAAGAGAATTTGTGGGAACCAGATCAGAACATCCTGGACAAAACTCTCCTCTTGAATTACCATCGTGCCCATCCAGAAAAACCCCGACCTCCAAGAGGGGGGTGTAAAGGGGGGGGTACTGTTACGCGTGTCATCCACGGCAGACCCGCGGCAGACCCATGGCACAGCCCCCTCACCTTTTACATGGACTCCAGCTCCTAGTTCCTCTTCGCTAGTGGCGGTGGGCCGCCAGTTCCGAACTCGGGCCGCCCCCAGTGCCTCTGGCTCTACCATGGTCCCCAGTGTTGCTAGTCAAGATGCCATTGCTCATTGGGCCTCTCTGCGATGTCCCCGGAGAGACGCCACCACGCACACTAATCTTTTTGAAGGGCCTGCGGAGGGAACTTGGCAGCGGCCCCGGAAGACGATGTCAGACTCTCTAGTGTATTTACACTCAGGCCTCGCTTCATAGTGTTGCATTTGCAATAGGTCTTCCCATACTCCGAGTACTCATTGCTGATAGAGAATCCTATCTATTCTGTGTTCCTGACCTTCATTATTCCCGGTTCCTGTCTTCATCATTCCTGCCTTGTTGGACTGACTCTATGGATATCAACTTTGCTTTGTTTGACTATGCTTCAGCCTATCTCCAGACTTGGACCTCCGCTATGCCTGACTACTCTACTGCCTATCTCCAGACTTGGACCTCTGCTACGCCCAACTACTTTACTGCCTATCTCCAGACCCGGACCTCTGCTACACCCGAGTACTCTTCTGCCTATCTCCAGACCCGGACCTCTGCTCTTCCCGAGTACTCTACTGCCTGTCTCCAGACCCAGACCTCTGCTATGCCTTACTATGCCTGACTTCTCTGTGATCAGACCATCGCCTTGATAGACTACGCTATGGACTTCTCCGTGTTCAGAATTCTACATTGCTTGCCATGAACTCCACTTGCCACTGGCCCTGATCCAAGCCTGTCATTGATGCCTCTCCTAGCCTACTCCCTGGACGTGGACTTATCAGGCTTCAGCCTATCTTTGCTCGAGCACCTCCAATTACTCTCCGTTCCATTGACACCCAAGTTCCAGTTCCGCACTCAGTCCAGGGTAAGACTACACCATCTATTGACTGCTGTCTCTGGGCTGAACCAACGTCTCTTACAAACCAATATCGATGCCCACCTAAGTCCTGCAGGCCCCGGCACCCAAAGGCTCAACCCACAGGGAACGAGGGCTGGTATAGGTGAAGCTCCAGTGACCTCTATCTTCATCCCACTCCACTTGCTGACGGTGGGGACCCATAGGTCCTCAGCTACAGGTTGCATCAACCCCACCTTGAGCCAAGGGTCCACCTCCAACGCAACACAGTCCATGTTGAAAGAGTACAGTCAAAACAGACTGCAAAAGGTTTTGGCAGCAAAGTTCAAGAGATGATTCCATGATGAAAGTGTGCACTCAAAAGGGACAGTAAAGGGCCATGGCTGCCTAGTTCAAGAGAAGGCCCCCAGCACTCCATGTTGAAAGAGTGCATTCAAAATGACTGCAAAGGGCCATGACAGCAAAGCTGACATAGCAGGCAGCAGGACCAGGACTGGAGAGCATAGCATGGAGAGAGCAGGACCACAAGATGAGACTGAAGCAACAGAAGCATGGAGGCAGCAGCTGGATGATATGAGACAGCAGCAAGGAGGCAGCAGTAGGATGAGATGAGATGAGACATTAGATGTTGGATGAGTTGAGATGAGACACCAGCAGCAGGATGAGCTGAGACAGCAGCATGGAGGCAGAAGCCCCAGGAGATGAGACAGAAGCATGGAGGCAGCAGCAGGATGAGATGAGTTGAGAGACAAGCAGCAGGATGAGATGAGACAGCAGCATGGAGACAACAGCAGGATGAGATGAGATATCAGCAGCAGGATGAGATGTGTCATGATGAGATAAGACAGCAGCAGTACCATAACTGGAGACTGCCGCAAGGAGGCAGGGCTATGGACAGAACAAAGAGGAGGGCATAAGAAGGAAGCAGTATGACAAAACTGACAGACATTAGACCATTCATATCAGTAAGCTGGCACTTGAAATATGCAGACAGGACAGACCCAGCAGTCTTCTTCCTTCTAGCCAGCACAGGAATTCAATAGACAGGATGGGCCCAGCAGTCTTCTTCCATCAGTCTGATACAGGAACTATGTAGACAGGATGGGCCCAGCAGTCTTCTTCCATATAGCTGGCACAGGAACTCTGAACAGAGGACAGGCCTGGCTTGGTTGGAACTATCATCTCTGAGTGCAATTTGTAAGGGTTGGTTGGCATCAGTCAGCTTCATGAGCCTTTTCCTCCCTGGGGCTTTATGCTAGCTGGGCCATTTTGAGAACCAAGGGCTGTTTCTCAGATTGGACTCCTGTGAGGATGGTGATGGCATGGGTGGAGGCTGTGGCAAATGCTGAATGAGTTATATGACCACTGTGGTCAATAAATTGATAGAGGTTGAGACAGTGATTAAGCAGTGTGTAAGGGCTAGGGATGTGAATCGTTTTTTGACGATTTAAAATATCGTCCGATATATTTTAAATCGTCAAAAAATCGTTAGGGCCACGATACAATACCAATTCCCCCGATTTATCGTTAAAAAATCGTAAATCGGGGGAAGGGGGAGGGCAGGAAAACCGGCACACTAAAACCCCCTAAAACCCACCCCCGACCCTTTAAATTAAATCCCCCACCCTCCCGAACCCCCCCCCCAATGCTTTAAATTACCTGGGGATCCGGCGGTGGTCCAGAACGGCGGCGGTCCGGAACGGCCCCCTCAATAGAATCGTGTTGTCTTCAGCCGGCGCCATTTTTCAAAATGGCCGCCGCAAAATGGCGGCAGCCATAGACAAAAACGATTTGACGGAGGAGGTCGTTCCGGACCCCCGCTGGACTTTTGGCAAGTCTTGTGGGGGTCAGGAGGCCCCCCCAAGCTGGCCAAAAGTTTCCTGGGAGTCCAGCGGGGTTCCGGGAGCGATTTCTTGCCACGAATCGTTTTCGTACGGAAAATGGCGCCGGCAGGAGATCGACTGCAGGAGGTCGTTCAGCGGGGGTTTCGGACCGCCGCTGAATGACCTCCTGCACTCGATCTCCTGCCGGCGCCATTTTCCGTACAAAAACGATTCACGGCAAGAAATCGCTCCCGGAACCCCGCTGGACTCCCAGGAAACTTTTGGCCAGCTTGGGGGGGCCTCCTGACCCCCACAAGACTTGCCAAAAGTCCAGCGGGGGTCCGGAACGACCTCCTCCGTCGAATCGTTTTTGTCTATGGCCGCCGCCATTTTGCGGCGGCCATTTTGAAAAATGGCGCCGGCTGAAGACAACACGATTCTATTGAGGGGGCCGTTCCAGACCGCCACCGTTCTGGACCACCGCCGGATCCCCAGGTAATTTAAAGCATTGGGGGGGGTTTAGTGTGCCGGCTCACGATTTTAACGATTTTTCATGATAGTTTACACACCCAAACGGCAACAATACGATTCCCTCCCCCTCCCAGCCGAAATCGATCGTTAAGACGATCGAGGACACGATTCACATCTCTAGTAAGGGCTGCTGTTTGTTGCTGCACAGCCTGGGTGTGGTTGATCTCAGCCATCTTCAACCAGGATATCTCTGCCCATAAATGTTGGAGCCCATGTCTTTTCTCAGTGCAGTCTAGTGTGGCCTGCACTTTTGGATCCACTGCTGATGCTGCAGGTAGTGGGGTTTCTGGTTGCTGAGGTGCTGGGTGTGGCTCCAATCATGGCATTGCTGGGCTGATGGGATGAGCTGGCTGAGTGTCTTCTTGTAAAGCCCGCTAGACTCATGGCGTGCTGGAAGCAGCTGGTCACTGACCATGTTTTTTCCTTGAGAGGGCAGTGCCCTCAATAAAGCTTGAGAGGTTGAGGCTGGTGTGAAGGGGTATGAGTGACCCAAGGGGTTGAAGTAGCTGCTGCTGTTGTGGCTGCTTTTGCTGCTGCTCAATCTCTTCTTCCTCTGTCCACTGTATCTCAGGATCCATGAGAAAGGGGCTGCTGAGACCAGGGGCTGCACTGCTGATACCTGGGGCTTCAGAACTGGACTGGGGGTTTCCTGGGTGAGAGCTGTGGAAACAAAGAAGAAGATATAATTATGAATGCTAAGAAGTGCACATGAACTTTTTTTTAATAAGATGTGCACTTTGCATCCTAATCACAAAAGTGTGGACATCTGAGCAGGTGATGTGACTTACTGGTCTCTGCTCACATCGTGTCCAGGGCCTCGTCCATGCACTCAAATATGTCCAGTCCCAGCCATTGAATGAGCCGTTCTTCCATTGCCATCAAGA
Organism: Rhinatrema bivittatum; assembly: GCF_901001135.1. Lineage (NCBI taxonomy): Eukaryota > Metazoa > Chordata > Amphibia > Gymnophiona > Rhinatrematidae > Rhinatrema > Rhinatrema bivittatum. Next base: position 81,970,291 of record NC_042617.1, on the reverse strand, counting down.
TGATTGGGCAAGGGACTTTTCCACATGTCTGGCTCATGCATTTGTTCCTGCTTGCCATCTTATTCTTTAACTATGTCTTGATGCTCCAAAAGCAGTGGGCCACCTGTTCTCCAGTCCTCTTGATGCTGCTGCCTCAGGATATGGTCTGTGAGATGGTCTGCCATATCTGGCCCTTGGCACACCTGGAGGTGGTTGCAGCCTGATTGCCGAAGAGCAGGTGGTAATTCTCCAGGATACCAGTGATGAGCTGCTCATTGTCCTTCATGCTGAACTTGTAGGCGTGAAGATGTGGATGAGCTGCTGCCTGGCTGCCAGAAGATCGGGTTGACACACATCTGGAGAGGTGGTGTCACTGTCCTCACTCTCGCACCCACTCCCTGCTTTCCTCCCTCCTCCTGCACTTGCCCTGACAATTCCCCCCCCCCTCTGCCTTACCCTGCCATCCTCCTCCCTCCACACTCACCTGTGTAGAACCTTCCCCCCTGCCGCCTCCTATCCCTTCCCTCTTCCCTATCACTACTCATTCTACCATGCCTGCCTTTCTTTTCCCTCCTTTCCTCCCTCCTCCTGTCCTCTCTCCCCATGCCTACTATGATCCTTCCTCTCTTCACCACTCCTCTCCACACCACTTAATTCCTCACCACTCCTCCACTCCTCAACACTCACCTACTCATCCACCACGCCTCCACACAAAGGGAGACTGACAAACAAGACAAATGCACAAAAACTAACACTCTTCTTTTCCGGACAGATAAACACAATAGACAAAGGTAAGGTAAACAAATGAAGCACAAGAAACAGGACAACACAATCAGGTAATCAAATAATGAATTCCTTTAACCAACCCCTATACCTCCATCTACTCACCAAACTCCTTTCCTCACACCCTCCATGAAGCAGCTGCAGGAAGCTGGAATATATACACAAAGAAAAAAAGGCACCATACATAAAATGCCATGCGGTGTATTAGTGAGTCGTGCAACACGATAGAGTATAATGTGTCACAATAATTACATATGTGGTAGGTGTTATGGTTCTGACAGTGGACTCTTGGTCCGAGGTAGAGTTAGCACCACCTAGGAGAGTAAACCCTCTTAGGTCCCTACTGTTGTAAGGCGAGGCCTGATGATGCAGACGTGGAATGAAGACTTCACCCTGGAAGCTCTCGATTCCCCCAGGATGAACCCATAGGAACCCAGCTGCTGGGACTTAGGAGACTCCCTGAAGACCGAAGAAGGTCTGGATGTAGGCGCCTCCTGCAGGTCGTGGAATCCAGATAGCTGGCGCCTCCAGCAGGTTGAAGTCAATTCAAGTGTTGATATCCTGAGAATGGTCCGAAGCCGATCCGAAGGTCTAAGCCAGAAGAATGGTCCGAAGCCAGTCCAGGGGTCAAAGCAAAAGCAATGGTCTGAGGAGCAGACCTTGCCTTAAATACCGGAAACCGGGCAGAGTCCCAGGAAGAGGCAGTGGCCATTTCCTGTAATGGTCCCTTTAAATTACCCCAGCAGCCGCACGCGCGGCTCTAGGAGGCCCGGTGGGGGCGGAGTCAACAGGAAGGAAGAGGCGGCCATCTTAGAAGCGGCCACAGCAGCGAAGAGATTTTCAGAGGTGACTGCCGGCTCCTGCGGGTGTCCCAAGAGGGGCCCGACGCCGCAGGTGAGTGACCAGCCCCGTTCGCGGACCGCCGCAGCCGGCAGCCATAACAGTAGGAATTAGTTACTTTCCCTATCCATACTCATTTTTTTATCACAGGCTGCTAACACATCATATTTCTGCTATGTTTGCCGCAGCTTGATGAATCTAGGGATTATTTGACTAATGATAGTTGAATAAGTTATGTTAAATATTTAGCAGGATAAATGTTTTGCTGAATATTTAGCCAGATTAATTTAAATCTAATTGGTTATTTTTAATATTTCTGGTTAGGTTTGAAGTTGTCTGGCTAAAGGTGTATTCTTTTGAATATAGCCAGTTAAGTGGTGATAGTTTTTAAAAAAAGAAATGTGGTATACGAGTCACGGGACTTTTAGTCAGTGCAGGGCTAAATCTCTGATAATACTTTCTTTTGTTTTTCCAAGTTGGAATATTCACTGTAGTGCAAATCATAAATGTCCTAGATCCTGAATGTTACCTGTAAAGTCCTCGTCACAGTGCCAATAACTAAAGCAAATATAATGATGGTGTTCCAACACAAACTTTTCATCAATAGAACTTTTTCATCAATAGATGAAAAAGTTCAAACATGAAAATATGACACTTGACACATATCTCTTTCAGAAATTGAAAGTAGTAAATATACGACTCTGTGGTCCCTTAAATCTAGCCTTCAGAGTTCCTTTTTTCATTTTGGAGTAAATTGCAAATATGAGATCCTCCTCTCCCAGTTTGGTTCCTCTTTTCAATACCTGAGATCCTCTGATCTTGAATTCTCTGATTGCATCCTTTCCATGTACCCTGAGGGAAACTCCTTAAATGTTTGCTATTGATGAGCCTCCAAAGTGGGAGCTCAGATTTTTGTCTCTCCTCCCAGTGATTGATTCCAACTGTGTATCAGTTCCTTTCTTCTTCAATTGCCAGATTAGGAAGGGAATCACTTGAAGTAAGAGGCACCAAGATGATCAAGAAAACCTCTTCTCTTAATCCTCTTTCTGGGAAGGAAGGGTGGGAATAAAATTTTCTCCTAACAGAAATCACATAGAAAATTAACTGCAATGCAAAAATAACTAAATATGCTTTGCCAACCACTGGGTGAGAATTAGAAATTAATCTCTTTGTTTTCTAAGACTCCTCAGCTAAGACTTTGAACCTTTAATTTGCAAATTTAAAGGAAATGAAGGGAAATACTTCTTCTCTTTCTAAATCACAATTAAAAATCTACACAGATTTGTCACTTACTACTATGGAAGCAGGAATAAAATATTACAGCAGTCTTCAATGAGGTGCTGTGGTAAAGATGGTATTTATGTTATTTTAAATACTTATATTCCATCTATATAACACTGTCATGCTAAGAATATCACAATAGTTTACATGTAATACAATTTGAAAAGATATATATAAACAACATAGCAACATAAATAAAACTATCAACATGATAAAATAAAAATATCATCTGCAAAAGCTTCACAAAATAACAGGCTCTAAAGGGTCTTTCTAAACAGCTTAATTTCTAGATTAGATTTGTCTGTTAAAGTATTCCATATGACAGGTCCAATAATTGAGAGAAATCTGTTTCAAGTGTCTTGCAAATGAGCTGATTCCAGGACCTCCAATAATCAGTGACTTGCAGACTGTAATGCTCTTTCAGGATTATAATTCATAAAAAGACTAAACAAATAAGAAGGAGCATTGAGCTGCATAGATTTATAAATCAAAACAGCACCTTGAATTTAATATGCTGGATAACAGGTAGCCAGTGTAACTGATTTAGCAACAAAGGGCCTCATTTTCCAAGCAGTTTACCGTGTGCGATAAATTCGCGTGAACAGCCGTTAACGCGATTTGCGAATGCAAATTAGTAATTTGGTATTCAGGGGGCGGAGAGTGTTAGCGCGGCTAAGAACTACAACCCTCAAATGTGGGGGGAGAGAGAGAGAGAGAGAAAGAGAGCGCCTTACTATAGTGCCTATGCCCTAGACAGGTATTTTAATCCCTATGGGAGGGCCACCTACTAACTCGGGGTGGGGATTAGGTATGAGCGTCGGGGGTTGGGGGCCACTTTCACATTCCACATGAGACCTATGGAAAGAACAGTGGTCTCTAGTGAAGATTTGCTGGCCGTCAGAGTGAGGAAACTCACTCCAAGAGGAGATTTGGGCAACGTTCTCTCCACCTAGCTTGCTGGAACAACAAGCTAGGTGGAGAGAATGTAGCCAGCAACGCCTCCGTGGCTACTGCCGCTCCGTGCAGTATTCTGCCGCCTCCTCCCACCCCTGGCCTTGCGGGCTGCGATTATTGCTTATGCCAGGCCTTCATTGGGCCACCCCCAGACCGGCCATTATCTCGGTCTCCGCCATGCTTAGTTATATCCATGCCCCCGCTTTCCCCCTATGCAAAGTCCTTGGTGCTGTGCTCCTCCCCTTCCCCCTCCCCCAACACCAAAAACTTCCCCTCTATGCAGCGATACATCCCCTTATGCTCCAGTGAGGGCACCCGCCAAAGTAGGAAACAGTAAAACCTTATTTGTTTTCTACCCCCACTAATTAACTAAAGCTGCTGTGGCCATTTGCAGGGCGAGGATGAAGATATCTACCCCATCGTCTGATAAGTGAACCCCATCCGGCCTATACATGCCTGAACATGAGAGCGAAATATCATCATGCTTGATGACATATCCCCCTATAGCTCTCAACCACGTGCCCACTTCTTTATTTAATTTGCGCCTGCTTTTTTCGATGGATTTGTGCGACCTCGCGTCCCTCCATACCAATCGGGGGATAATGTGGGACCATACCAATACCACGGCTGGCCATATAGCCTTAATTGCAGTCAAGTCCTTCTTGATCGTGATTATTAAGTCAATGTTTTTGACTGCGACCAAATCGTTACCGCCCAAATGACAGATGATAATATCAGGCTGTGGTAGTTGCCTGGCGTATTGGACGATGCAAGGCACTAGTTGGACCCACCTCATCCCTCGTTTGCCGAGCCAGAATAAGCTGGCCTTGCTACGCGGTATGCCCATGTACTCGCTGGAGGTCTTTTTCTTGGTTCTAATGTGCGCCCAATAAATGTACGAGTGCCCCATGATCCATATCACTTTCGCGCTCCCCGCTGACGAGTCTATGATGGACAAAATAAAACGGTTATGTGTAACAGGACGGTAAATATATGCTTTTTATGTTTCCCAGTGAAACTGTTCATTGGGCTGTCTGGTTATTGGGTCGTATGTATGTTTTGAATTTACCGGATTTCCACCGCCCTAGCGCCTTAATTTGATCTTCGCATAAACCGCTGCTGCTGGCGAAGGATGCTGCGCCTATTCGGAATGAATGTGTGTGATAAGCTCCCGCGTCTTCCCCTGTCTTTTCCAAGCCTTTGCGTAGTTTACTGATAAACTGGTAACGCGATAGTGCGTTGCCATCTTTGTGTTTTAGAAAGGGCCCTCCCCCCAGTGGGCGTACTTTGAGGTATTCTGTCGTAGCCCTTACGGGGCATATCTCCCCCGTATGAGCCGGGTATAATGTAATCCAGCGACCTACTGCCCGTTGATCAGTTTTTGCTCGCCTGAGAAAGATCTGTACTGTCTCCTTAACCAGCCTTATGTTTTCTATCAGGAGACCCCCATCCGATGCCCTGGTGGTCACCTTTGCCCTCGGAATAAGCTCGCTGTTTCTAAATGCCCAAAGAACATTAGTGAAAAAGCCACGGTCCATAGCTTTACCTCATAATTGTCCCAAACTAGGCTGGGGAGCTCCTTTACCAGTGCTTGTAGCAGCATTGGTGTGATAGGCTTTCTGGCGTCCCTTCTAACTGGTTCTTGTCTCCGCCAACCCTCTAATATCTTTTTTTTATGAGAAAGGAGTTGCTAATTGTGCCTATACCCCATAGTTTGGAGACGAAAACAATAGCAGCTACATGTTGCCCTGCCTGTGCTCTTGATACCCCCGAGTTCTTGAGGTAGAGCAAGAACTCTGTTACATTTCTCTCTGTCATTACATTTCTCTCTGTCATTGTCCCCTGAACTTGCGTGTTATTTGATTGGCAAAATTTTTGGAACAAGCTCCAGCCGCGTGCATATGCTCTCACCGTACTCTCTGCCAGAGCCGATCTCAATATGGAGGCGATTCCGGGCACCCTAATTCCCAAATCCGAGGAGGGACGCGATAAGGTTGATGCTCTGCTTCCGGGGCCAGGAATCTGAAACGAGACCACTGACAACGAGACAATGCATCAGCGATGCCGTTAGCTTCCCCCGGAACGTACTTAGCCTTAAAGACCAGGTTAATGCGCAGGCAGAGCAGTACTAAATCCCGCAATAGCCTAATGACCCTAGGGGAGTGAGCGGTGAGAGAATTTATCGCCTGTACAACCGCCATGTTGTCTGACCAAAAAACCACTCTTCTGTTGTGCAAACATGCTTTCCACATGTGTATTGCTGCAACAATGGGGAACAATTTGAGAAAAGTGATGTCTCTGAGTAAATCCATGGCTTCCCACTGTACTTGCCATCGTTCCGCGCACCATTTCCCAGCCAGATAGGCCCCAAATCCAGCGCTCCCCGCTGCGTCGGTGTAGAGCTGCAGCTCCCTATTGGTCATGATTGGGTCCCTTCAAACTGTCCGCCCATTATATTCCCCTAGGAATGTCTTCCATACTATGAGGTCCTCCCTGAGCTCCTTGGTGATTCTAATGAAATGATGGCTCCTGCGAATACCTGCTGTGGCTTGGGACAATCTTCTAATGAAGGGGCGACCCATGGGCATGATCTTGCAAGCGAAATTGAGGTGACCAATGAGTGACTGCATTTGTTTTAGCGTGATTTTGCGTGATTGTTCGGTAGTAGATATGTTGGCGCGTAACGCTTCTAGTTTTGCGGGCGGTAGGCGTGTGACCATTTGCAGAGTATCAATTTCGATACCGAGAAATGACAATTTTTGTGACTGTCCTTCTGATTTGTGCTTAGCTAGCGGAATACCTAATTCGTCAGCTTTCCGGGTGAATGCTTCGAGGGCTTGCGCACAGGCCTGTGTGTCCCTATGGCTGGTAAACAGAAAATCATCCAAATAGTGTATGATTTTCCCTTTCCCGATGTCCTGCTCTACAGCCCATTGCACAAATGTGCTAAACCTCTCAAAGTAGGCGCAAGATATAGAGCAGCCCATCAGGAGGCATTTATCGAAGTAATATTTACCTCGGAATTGAAACCCCAACAGATGGAAGCAGCTTGGATGTATTGGAAGCAAGCGGAAGGCAGATTCAATGTCGGCTTTTGCCAACCATGCCCCTTGCCCCCAATGCCTCACCATGTCTAATGCCTGGTCGAATGAGGCATAGGCGACCAAGCATGCTTCGGGGTCCAAGTAATCATTCACTGACCCACCCTCTGGGAAGGATAAATGGTGAATCATTCGGAATTCCCCTGGCTCTTTTTTGGGAACCACCCCAAGAGGGGAAATCCTAAAATGAGGTAGAGGTTTGTCATTGAATGGGCCTTCCACCCTACCCATGTCGCTTTCTTTTTTGATCTTTAGTGCAATGACCTCTTCATTATTCCTCGCAGATAACAGATTCTTAGCCTCTGTGGCGGTTTCTGGCCCCATGAAAGGTATGTGAAAACCTTGGGAAAACCCTTCGTATAGCCATCTGGCCTCCTTGGGCTGATAACCCTTTAAACAGACCTGCAAGCTATGTATCTTAATGGGGGTAGGTGCTCTAATGAATTTATTGTTGCTCTGTGTGGGGGATGGTTCCTCCCCTTGAGCATTTTGTTTGAGGGTGGCCTGCACCGCATCCCATGCAGGCGTGTCTGAATTTGCAGGCAGCAGCGAATCTGCAAAAACCAGAGTTGAACAGCCTACAGATGGGAGTCCCCCCGCCCCTAAATCTAGTGGCTTGCCCCCACCTTTGCCCTTGACGAAAGGGCTGACCTTGCCGAAATGGAAATCTTCCCGTAAAAGTATGTTGGCGAGGAGTTAACCATGTACTCGGCTGGTATGCATTGCCAGCGAAGCCAGGGACAACCTCCTGCACCGGTCGGTACGGTGTGATTTTTGAGAGCCAGAGGTCAATATCCTTGCAATCCCATTCTAAACCTGGGTTCACAGCCATATTCCTTCTGAACTGCTCATCATACTCCAACCAAGCCGTACCGCCATACGTGCGATAAGCACCACAAATGACGTCCTGGTAAGCAATTAAGGAGCAACATTTTTCAGGAAATTTTTGACCTATGATGGATGACAGAATTCTGAATCCTGCTGACCAATTAGCTAGCGTCTTAGCGATGAAGGGTTTCTCCCTAGCTGAGAGTTTGCACGCTTCGTGGCATTTGGGATCGGAACCCTCCCCTTCTTTCCTGAGCAGCTCGAATATATCTACATATTCGCTGCGCCATATTTTCTCTTTTAACACCTCTGACACATGCGCGGTTAGAGAGCCCACTGTACATGTGTATTGTGCAGCGTTATTGCCATTCGTGGCTGAGCTACCAGTGGTATTGTGCCCATTGGTCCCCAGCTGACCCACCGTTGTTCCAACCGCTGTAGCTGTGGCTGGGGTTGGTGTTCCAACAGCTGTAGCTGTGGCTGGGGTTGGTGTCACAAGTAAAATATCCCCCATGGGTCGTCCTGACTGCCCTGTTTCCTGTGTTGGGCTAGTGTTAGCATTACCCTGCCCATGCCAGTTATCGAAAATAGCTTTCATCGCAGCGAAAATGTCAGTAGGAGCGCTTTGTGGCCCCAGCCACACTTCGCTGCCATTCCTTGGTGGTGGGTAACTGGGCTGTGTTGGGGGTACCTGCACATTACCCTGGCCCCGGTTTAAATCAGGGTACTCACAGTTCTGTCCTTCTTGCGGTTGCCCGTGTTGTCCATGAGCTGTCTGTTGACGTGCTGGTGGCTGGGTGTTGCCAGCTGAACTGTTGGAGCTGCCCGCTGCACCATGCTGTGGACTGATGGGCACTGAGCCAGGGGATGGGCTAGTGGTATGCGTTAAGGCATCCAGCATTGCCTTCACCCTGTCCGTGCCATGGATAGCAGCCGCTGACAAGGTTTGGTCCATGAGCTGACGCAGCTGTCGTTCGGTAACATTGCCGAAGTTCTCTCGTGGCGGTGCTGCAGGGGTCGGTGCTGCAGGGGACATGCCCCGTGGAGGGGGCTGCTCCGGTACATAGCAGCCCAAATGGCTGATGCTACGCGGTTGTCGTGTGCTTGCGGATTTCCTCTTCTTATGCCTCTGTGTCTTGGTCTTACGTTTTTCGACTTCTGGCGTTGCCGCGAAGTTTTCCTGCAATTTGCTTGGCTTCCGACGTGCTCGCTTGGCTGGAGCCTGAGCCTGGTCCGGCATAAGTGCGGACGGGGCAGAAGCTATAGCAAACTGAGTGGTAGCCATGCTGTGTAGACATATTAAATGGTTAGATCCCGCACAGTTTTTTTGGGGGGGGCATATGAATAGGTAGCCAAACGTGGGTGTGCGAGGGGGCAGCCGGGGTACGGGGGGGGCGGTGGGTGGGGTGCAAGGAGCCGGGGGGGGGGGGGGCTGGGGCTGGGGGGGGGCGCACGTTTGGGCCCGGCAAGTTTGGGGGGGCTGGACGGGAATAGGATGGGGGTGGGGGCAGCTGAGGAAGGTGGGGGGGGGCGAGGGGCGGCCGGACTCCGTGGGGAGGCGGGAGTGCCGGCGCATGGGGGGGGGGGGGGGGCCTGGGGAGTAAAAGAAAAGTAATAGTAAAAGAAAATCCTGAAAGTCCATGTGCTGACCTCCTAAAATGGCCGCTGCCATGTGCTGACCTCCTAAAATGGCCGCTGCCATGTGCTGACCTCCTAAAATGGCCGCTGCCATGTGCTGACCTCTGCTGGCAAGCCCTTCCAATAAGAACCACAATACCATGCTAAGATGTAAGCCGACCTTTCATTAATATTTTAATTTACTTTGTATAGAGCTGCATAGCGCAGCCTAAATCATATCTATCAAGCTGAGGGTCCTGTACCCCTTATAATTCAGTATAAACGTGCACATGGGACAGCTGTCCCTTTAAATGGTAACCGAATACTAAATATCACCTTTAGGATTAATATAAAAAACATCCTGTTAACCTGGCTGAGCACTCAAATGCCGTACCGCTGTCCCATAGACATATCATCAGAATTCCCAACTACGGGATGCTGGCTACTTTTTAATTGTCAGATTACTTAGGTATAACAAAGCACATCCACAGGTTGTTGAGGTAGCATGGCAGGCATGAAACCTGCCCACTTCCTAGCAATTTAGAGAGCGAGGGGTAAAGCAATACATAGAAAACGTCGATTTTAAAGTAAAGCAAGCCTACAAGATCAGTGCTCTAACCACTGAGCTACCAAGCCTGCTACTGCCAGCCATGTGCTCTAACCACCTATGCATTCACCATGTGTAGACCCCTTCAATGGCGTTTCTTAAGAGGCTACAAGTGAAAGATAACCAGCCCTGCACTCGCTGCCCTTTCAATAAATACAGCAACATGCAGAGCAAGCATTGTGCTGAAAGCCAGCCATGAGTTCATAAAATATATATATATATAATAACAGGTAAAGTGTGGCCATGTGCCCATGGCATTTCACTAAATATATATTAGTTAAAATATATATAACCAGCCATGTGCTAAGGCATTTCCTTAAATAAAATAACATTCCAGGCAGAAGCAGCCATGCATTCAAAGCCTTTTCATTAAATAAAGTACTGGTAATGCAGAGCCAGCTCAATGCAAAAGGGGGGGGGGGGGGGGTGAGCATACCTTCCAGACCTTAGCAATACAAAATTACCATTAATATTCTCAACATTTTGCCTATCAGCCACAAAATCTTTGTACTTTACCCAATGATGTAATCAAAGAAATTGTTCCTGCTCCTATAGCTGATCTGCTCCTCTTACAGCACAGCCGTGCTGGAGGCAAAGTGAAAGTAAAAGCAAAACTGTTGTAGCACAGCCCTGCGGAGATCAGCCTGTTGCTCTCGCTTCCAGGCTGCAAATGATTAGTTCTGAGGGTGTAGAAAGCATTGCTGGGATGTGGCTTGCTTTCTTCTGGGTGTTATCTGCTTGGGGGAGATGCTGTTGTGGCTCAAAGTAAAGAACCCGAAGCTGTGTGACAAGATTCTCTATGTGACGGACTTCAGGGAATAACAAAACAAACAAATAGCATTTTGTTATCAGTGCTGGCAGGAAAATAACACCTCCAGTGGACTTAGAAGCCTCGGGGGAGGCTGTAAGAATCAGTTGTGAAGTTTTTTTTTCCTGTCTTCACATCCAGTTACAAGAAGTGGGCGGGACTGAAGTAGAATGACTTCAGCAGGAAGAGCAAGTCTGAAGATTCTGATTGTCAGCTTGCTGTGTCAGTCTTGCCAAAGCTAAGGCTTATGGGAACTCCATGCTGAGAGATATGTTAATGATTAGTCCCCACAAGCAGGAGAGGTTTTGCACGTGGAGAGACGAGAGACAGAAAGAAGGGCAGATTCTTTCTGACTCCTTTTATAGGGCCCCTTTGTCTGAAAGGTTGAAATCTAGAGGGAATTGCTGTTAATGTGTTCAAAGTAGAGTGTGTGACTGAAAGGAGGGAATGAAATTGTGATTAAAAAATTTTGTTCATATTAGAGCAATCCAGGTAAGAATTGAAGCTTCATAAGTATAGTAACAAACAGTTACTTAAAATTACAGCCAAGATGCGGAGATTTTCATTGCATTAGTTCAGACTTGTGAGAAAATTTACTGAATATGAGAAACTGATGTGTATAAAAATGCTGTGTTAATATTCTTTTTACTTGTTAACTGAAAAGTGTAAATAAACTTTTCAGACTGACCTCACTGTGAACTTTTGCTACATAAATTGATAGAACCTGAGAGTTAATGGACTGTTTAAGTTCTACAGCGCAAGCACTTAACTCAGATTCTTTGCTGAGAATGTGCAGTTTAAGTGACTATTCAGTGTTTCATATGAAACAGAACTAGAAATTGTTGGGTCAGCTTTAATTCAAAATGTCTGAAAACAGTAATATATCACATGAGAGGAACTATAAGTAATAGGGATGTGAATCGTGTGCCCGATCGTTTTAACGATCGGGTTCGGCTGGAATCTGATCGTTATGAGATGTGAACTGGAATCAGTTCCGATTCCAAATCACATCCCTAATTTTTTTTAGTGAGGCCTGTGCCAATAAAAAAAACCCACCCCGACCCTTTAAAATTACCCCCTTAGCCTCCCCCACTCTCCCGACCCCCCCCCCCCAAACTTTTTACACATACCTGGTGGTCCAGGGGGGCCACGGGCAGCGATCTCCCATTCCCACGCTATCAGCTGCGCTAAAACAAATGGCGCCGATGGCCCTTTGCCCTTACCATGTGACAGGGCAAAGGTAGTGCCGGCGCCATTTTGAATATTGGCAATACGGCCCGCGTGCAGGAGATCTCTCCCAGACCCCCGCTGGACCCCCAGGGACTTTTGGCCAGCTTGGGGGGGCTTCCTGACCCCCACAAGACTTGCATATAGTCCAGCGGGGGTCCGGGAGCAACCTCCTGCACTCCGGCCGTATTGCCAGTACTCAAAATGGCGCCGGCGCTACCTTTGCCCTCACTATGTCATAGGGGCCGACAGTCGCGCCGGTGCTACCTTTGCCCTGTCACATGGTAAGGGCAAAGGGCCATCGGCGCCATTTTTTTTAGCGCAGCTGATAGCGTGGGAACGGGAGATCGCGGCCCCCCTGGACCACCAGGTATGTGTAAAAAGTTTTGAGGGGTGTCGGGAGAGTGGGGGAGGCTAAGGGGGTAATTTTAAAGGGTCGGGTGGGGTTTTTTTTTATCGGGCCATCTGCGCCATTTATATTAGTGGCAGCCAAAATGGCGCCGATGGCCCAAGAGCGAGAGATCATGCCGGGACCCCCCCACTGGACCACCAGGTAATTTAAAACATTTTGGGGGGGGTTTGGGAGGGTGGGGAATTTGTTTTAAAGGGTCGGGGTGGGTTTTAGGGTTGTTTTGGTGTGCCAGTTTTCCCGCCCTCCCCCGATTTATGATTTTTCACGATAAATCGGGGGAATTTCTATTGTATCGTGACTCTAACGATTTTTGACAATTTAAAATATATCTGACGATTTTTTTAAATCATCAAAAAACGATTCACATCCCTAATAAGTAAGTTTAAGCTGTTTTTCTCTTAAGAGCTCTGGGTGTGCCAGTGTGTGTGTGAAAATAATTTTGAACCAACTTGAACCAAATAATTTCCCCTCTTTCATTGAGTTTAGGGTGGAACTGATTATCCTTTATTTTACACACCAATTTAGACCAGTTCAATAAGACATCAAAGACATTATTTAAACACATCTTCGGAAGGGGTCGCAGATAGTGTATTGTTGCATCACCTGAGGATCAGTTTGAACACCCAAGGAAAGAAAGTTTTGAAAGGATCATTTTCTTTTATAACTAACTTTGGAAAGAGTCACACACACACACACACACACATAGAGAGAGAGATAGATTATAGATAGGTATTGAGTTAACACATAATATCTCAATTATACTTACCTGATAAGAGTTCCATATTAGCAGGTACCGGTACCAGACAGGAAATAAGAAATCCTAAGTAAAAAGGTGATATAGGAAACAAAATAGTTCTTTAATACTATTTTCTATTGTAAAATAATACTTTCTGCCTTAAATGTTTCTTTTGTAAACTCAGAACTACTGGCTTATGTTACTTTCTTGACAAAACAGACTATTAAACTTTTTTTTTAAGTTTACATTCAATTTTTCTAAGTATTGTACTTTCAAAGACTCTGCCTTCCCTCTCTACCCCTGGGTGACTTGTTGGGTGGGTTTCAGTCCCTTGTCTCCTGATTTTGGAAGGCCCAACAGGAAGGAGCGCAAATTTTCCTCTTGTAGCCCCTCTTTTGTGGACTTAGTGGCTCCCAGAGTAACCCCAGAAACCCCATATCCTAATAGCCACCTTAGCAGGTGAGTCACTACCCAAAAGTAGTCGGGTACACAGTCTTGTACTGCATCTAGACATGATCTTATTGTACAATAGATGAAAAATCATCCGATACAGGAAAATACATCTTCGTGTATTATTCACATAGGGGCAGATTTTCAGAGCCCTGCTCGCGTAAATCCGCCCAAAACCGGGCGGATTTACGCGAGCAGGGCCCTGCGCGCCGGTGAGCCTATTTTACATAGGCTCACCGGCGCGCGCAGAACCCCGGGACTCGCGTAAGTCCCGGGGTTTTCGGAGTGGGCGTGTCGGGGGGGGGGCGGGGCCGGAGCGCGCGGCGTTGCGGGGGCGTGTCGGCAGCGTTTTGGGGGCGGGTATGGGGGCGTGGCTACGGCCCGGGGGCGTGGCCGCGCCCTCCGTACCCGCCCCCAGGTCGCGGCCCGGCACGCAGGAGGCCCGCTGGCGCGCGGGGATTTACGCCTCCCGGAGGGAGGCGTAAATCCCCCGACAAAGGTAGGATGGGGGTTTAGACAGGGCCGGGCGGGTGGGTTAGGTAGGGGAAGGGAGGGGAAGGTGAGGGGAGGGCAAAGGAAAGTTCCCTTCTAGGCCGCTCCGATTTCGGAGCGGCCTAGGAGGGAACGGGGGTAGGCTGCGCGGCTCGGCGCGCGCAGGCTATACGAAATCGATAGCCTTGCGCGCGCCGATCCAGGATTTTAGCCGATACACGCGACTACGCGCGTATCTACTAAAATCCAGCGTACTTTTGTTTGCGCCTGGAGCGCAAACAAAAGTAGGCTGTTCGCGCTCGTCTGAAAATCTACCCCATAGCATTTGAAATAAACATTTAATGACTTTAAAAGGGTACATAGCAGAATAGGTAAATATTAAAAAGGGATGAAGAAAGCACTGAGCCTTAAGGAACTCCCATATCAAAGGAAAACCAAGAGGAGCATGAAGAACCAAGTTTAACCTGGTGTATTCCTAGGTGGTATTGTTATACAACCCAAAGAAGCTATTTCAGTATCCCAGAAAGAAAGTTTAACTGGTAATGAATCAGCTTTATTTTTGTAATAATCAAGAAATACTTGAGGGAAGATTAGTTCATTGGGCTGACATTAGCTAGGTTATAAAATTTTATTTGAAATGGTGAACAACTGATGTGGATGATTCAAAGTTCCAGACAAATTATCAGTAAAATATTATTTTCTAGAAAAATCTGTTTGGGGAGCAAGATAGTGGCATGAGAGAGGATATATTTGAGCTGCTTCCCTGTCTTTATTTTCCTTTTCTTTCGTTTCCCAATGCCGTCTAAAAGAAAGGGCAAGATGATGTTTTTTTTTTTCTACAGATCCTACACATCTTGTGGGTCAGCAGCTGATTTTTACCTACATGTCCTCTGGAATAACTCTTCAGGGGGCTGTGTTCCTAGTTGCGGCCCATTTGAAGGCATGCTTGAATTGCCAGGGAGCGAGGCTTCTCCCAGCCCAGTTGATTAGTGTTCACCACCGGCTAAGAGGTGTGGTTTGCCCCACGGGGTCTCTGCATTGCATCCAGATGATATTCTTGGTGCGACTATGGTGGAGGAGACCTGCAAGAGCTTAGAGCCAGCATTTCTGGGAACCTCATCACTGGTGAAGAGGGGAAGGAGTGAGGACTCTGAATTGTGGCCACCTTCTCCTTTGCCGGTTGATGGAGGTGCTGTGGATAATTCGGGGTTAACTTCTTTCTTTTCATCTTATAGGGAGTAACCTGTTGCTGCCACTGAGTCCCTCCTATTACCAACTGAACATTTGGTGGTGACCTCAGAATATCTATTAAAGATTATACCTCCAAAATAGATTCTCTAGCTGATAAATTTCAGCCAACAGTGAAGAGGCATGAGAAATCATTAATGGAATGTCATCATAAGATTCATGATTTAGAGTTATTGCAGTTAGTTTATTGCATTTGAAGGATCACTTGTCAGATGTATGAATATCCAGAATTTAAAATGTTTCTGTGGTTAAAGACAGGATTGCCCTCTCCATATCGATTGAACTATTGGAACAAACTTGCGTTTGCTTAATTTTCCAAAAATAATGGGGAAGAAATGTTTCTCTAAGTGCTACATATCACATCTGACCAAGTCCTCTCGATTAACAAGCTATATTTTTTACTTAAGTCAGCCTGTTCTGTTTCTTTACAAAGTGAAATTAACCAGGCCTCTTCAGATATGTTTAATCTTACAAATTTTGGTGGGAATTCTGGTCCACAGGTTATTCAACTATGTACTTTACTTGTTTCCTTTGTAACAGAGCAAGATCTCAGCAATGTTATGAGACTGTACTTTAGGAATTTGAACTCTTGTTTTATGGTCAATTTGTAAGAATATGTCCTGAAATACAGTAGCTAAAATAACTCAGGAAAGGAGGGGTTTTCTTGCTGTGAAGTAGAAAACTATTGCTTTGGAAGCTTCTTTTAAATTGCGCTACCCATGTAAAATAAATGTTTAGTTAAATATAATAATGATTTGTGTTCTTTGTGCCTGAACAGCTGATGTCTTTCTTAAACTCCTAAAGCCACTGATAGATTCTTCTGCTTCCATGCTATGCTGAATTCCTAAATTGTTTATGTAATTTCTCCTTTTATTTTCCTGCTTCCCCTGTTGTTCTGAGGTGAGATAGGGATCTACTTATATATTATGTTTTTGTACTAATGTTTGCTTTTTTTTTCCTTGTGATTCGTAAGAATTTCCTGTATACAAGGTGGTTTCTTCGCTTTGTATATATAACAGACTCTACGGTTCTTTTACTAATAAACCCTGGGCAAATTCTTCCCGCAGTTACAGGCCGATACAGTACAGTGCGCTCCGACAGAGCACACTGTTAGCCGGCATTTGGAAGCACATTTTTGACGTGATAGCTTTTAGAGATGTGAATCGGAACCGGAAACTGATCGGCTCGATTTTTTTTTGTTATCGGCTGCGCCCGATCCGATAACAAAAACCCCTCCCCCACCCTCCTGAACCCCCCAAAAAAATTTTAAAATTACCTGGTGGTCCAGCGAGGGTGCGGGGAGCAATCTCCCACTCTCGGGCCATCGGCTGCGTTAATAAAAATGGCACCGATGGCCCTTTGCCCTTACCATGTGACAGGGAATCCATGCCATTGGCTGGCCCCTGTCACATGGTAGGAGCACTGGATGGCCGGCACCATCTTTAAAGATGGCGCAGGGCCATGTCCGGACATGGCCATGGCCGCACATTTTATTTTCAGAAATTAGCGCCTACCCAAAGGTAGGCGTTAATTTCGCCGTTCACCGGGAAAGTGCACAGAAAAGCAGTAAAAACTGCTTTTCTGTGCACCCTCCGACTTAATATCATGGCGATATTAAGTCGGAGGTCCCGAAAGTTTAAAAAAGTTAAAAAATAAAAAATAAATTGAAATAGGCTCGCGGGTTGAAAACCGAATGCTCAATTTTGCTGGCGTCCGGTTTCCGAACGCATGGCTGTCAGTGGGCTCAAGAACCGACACCGGCAAAATTGAGCATCGGCTGTCAAACCCGCTGACAGCTGCCGCTCCTGTCCGAAAAGAGGCGCTAGTGTCCCTAGCGCCTCTTTTTACTGCCGGGCCTAATTTAAATACATTTATTTACTGTATCGTGCGCACAGGAGAGAGTCCTGTGCACACACTGGGAGAGCGGGCGCTCGCCCGTTCTCCTGCGATTTTACTGTATCTGCCCTTTAGTGAAGAATAATTAGGGGAAAATTCATGTGCAGGCCCTCCCTTTGAGGGTGCTGGAATGGACGGCCCACTTCAGAGGTTTTAAAGGAGCTCTCTGCTTAGAGTTCTGGAGGGGGTGTGAGTATAATTTGCAGTTCTGGAGGAAGGTTGTAGAGTTTTTTCCTCAGTTGTATTTTTGGTCTACCTGGACTCCATCCAGCCAGTGATCCTTTGGGATGGGTCAAGGGCTCTACTGCTGTACTCTTCTCCCAAGGTGCAGACTGGTTGTCCTGGAAATATTTTAGATTTTGCACTTTTACGTGGTAGGAGCCTGGCTGGCCACCTGGGCCTTTCTTGGACTCAGGAAGTGGGGAGCCCTGTATTTGGGACATACAGGGATAGGAAAGACCTGCCTTCTAAGGTGGTGACCGGCTGCAAGGGGTAACTTTGGTGTTCTTACCTTTTTGGGCAACAACAAAAACTGTTTTATGAAGATTTGGGAGGAAATGTTTTCTGCCCCTTTTCGTACCCACTGGAGGATCTGTGCACCTGCAGTTCCATCTCGGATGCTTCCCAACAGGGATCCCTCTCGTGTCTAAGAAAGGAATATACTTACTAACTGTGAGTAAGAACCTATTTTCATCTTGAAGGACACCCATCCGGAGTCTTCACAGCCTGGGAAGAGAGAGGGTTGGACTTTCGGTATATGAATAGGATTTTGGCCATCTTTGAAGAGGGTTTTCCCGACCATCTTAGGGTTACTCTGCCCACTGGGCCAGCACTTACCTAACCCAGGAGGCTGGATGGATCCCATACCTGTTTAAAAGATTTCTGCCCAGATAGAGGATAAAGACTATAACCAAAGCAGGAAAGTCTGAGGTGCTGGATTCAAATTTATTGTGCAATTATTCACCCAACTTCTGAACAGTAAAGTTTTATTTTGGACACTAACACAGTACATCCTGCATGGTTGTTTGGCACATAGCACACAGTAAAAAGAGTTCCCCTCTCCCAGGGAAATTTCAGTAAGGAAGAAGTCACCCCTACACTGGGCCCTGAAAGTAAACCTTTCACTCCAACCAAAAGGATCCACCTGCTGAGGAAAGGGGCACAAAGAAGAGCTGGCCAGGGTCCCTGCCCTGACGAGTTTGCAAATTCTTTTATGTCCCCACCCATACAGAACAGGCACACCAGGGTGGGGTTACATATAACTGTAAAATAAAAAATGTACAAAAAATAGGATTTTCTAGCCATAAATAGCCTCTTATATTCCTGCCTTGCAACCTGGAAGAGCCCTAAATTCTCATCAGTAGGAGCTTTTTCTACATTTTCACTCAAGCTTCCTCATCTTTCTTTTTCCCAATTCTAAGATGCTGAGAAAAGCAAGATAACCTTCTGTGTTTACAATTAAGGGTACAAGGTTTTTAAAGGAGCAATGATGTCAGTGACCCTGTTTAAATGATCAACCAAGGAGAAGGCCAAAGAACTGCTGTTCATGGTCCAGCCTCTTAATGCCTGCAGAAGGAGCGAGCAGCCAGAAAATGCTTGTTTTATTCTTCAGTTTGTTTAGTTTTTTTTTTTATCTGTTTCACTTCATTCTTTCTTGTTGCTATTTAGTGTGCAGTAAATGAAAATGGTGCACGCTATTTTGATTTTGTGTGCACTGAAAAAAATGGGTGTGCATTAAAAATGAAAAATAAACCAATGCACATCTCTAATCTGCATTGCTCAGTGGCCCACATACCCATAGAAAAAATAGCAAGGAATTGGAAAACCATGCCAGTGCCTCAGAAACAGAGAAAGAAATCTGTGAAGATAGAGAGCATGCCGCATTCTTTAACTTGCACACACTAAACCTTCATTTGCATATGATGTTTCTTCACTTGCATGTATGGACAAGCCACTTCTCTTTTGTCTGAATTGGGAAGGGGGGCGGGGGGTCTAGGCCAAATGGTGGAGGTCTGGATGAACTGATGGAGGTCTTGGTAAACTGGTAGTCGGAAGTAAGTGCACAAGTATTTTCATAAGCACAGTATGCACTAGAGATGTGAATCGTGTCCTCGATCGTCTTAACGATCAATTTCGGCTGGGAGGGGGAGGGAATCGTATTGTTGCCGTTTGGGTGTGTAAACTATCGTGAAAAATCGTTAAAATCGTGAGCCGGCACACTAAACCCCCCTAAAACCCACCCCGACCCTTTAAATTAAATCCCCCACCCTCCCGAACCCCCCCCCCCCAATGCTTTAAATTACCTGGGGATCCGGCGGTGGTCCAGAACGGCGGTGGTCCGGAAGGGCCCCCTCAATAGAATCGTGTTGTCTTCAGCCGGCGCCATTTTTCAAAATGGCCGCCGCAAAATGGCGGCGGCCATAGACCAAAACGATTCGACGCAGGAGGTCGTTCCGGACCCCCGCTGGACTTTTGGCAAGTAATGTGGGGGTCAGGAGGCCCCCCCAAGCTGGCCAAAATTTTCCTGGGAGTCCAGCGGGGTTCCGGGAGCGATTTCTTGCCGCAAATCGTTTTCGTACGGAAAATGGCGCCGGCAGGAGATCGACTGCAGGAGGTCGTTCAGCGGCGGTCCGGAACCCCTGCTGAACGACCTCCTGCAGTCGATCTCCTGCCGGTGCCATTTTTCGTACGAAAACGATTCGCGGCAAGAAATCGCTCCCGGAACCCCGCTGGACTCCCAGGAAAATTTTGGCCAGCTTGGGGGGGCCTCCTGACCTCCACAAGACTTGCCAAAAGTCCAGCGGGGGTCCGGAACGACCTCCTGCGTCGAATCGTTTTTGTCTATGGCCGCCGCCATTTTGCGGTGGCCATTTTGAAAAATGGCGCCGGCTGAAGACAACACGATTCTATTGAGGGGGCCGTTCCGGACCACCGCCGTTCTGGACCACCGCCGGATCCCCAGGTAATTTAAAGCATTGGGGGGGGGGGGGGGTCGGGAGGGTGGGGGATTTAATTTAAAGGGTCGGGGTGGGTTTTAGGGGGTTTTAGTGTGCCGGTTTTCCTGCCCTCCCCCTTCCCCCGATTTACGATTTTTTAACGATAAATCGGGGGAATTGGTATTGTATCGTGGCCCTAACGATTTTTTGACGATTTAAAATATATCGGACGATATTTTAAATCGTCAAAAAACGATTCACATCCCTAGTATGCACATCCATCATCCAGCTTTATATAATACATGCCTGCGCACATGTTTACATCATCCAGCTTTATAAAGCCTGCATAAGTTTCAATTATGTGCATTTGTTAATTATGACGAGGGTCCATATTCAGAAGCATTTAAATGGTAGGAGCACTGGATGGCCCACGCCATTTTTAAAGATGGCGCCGGCCGTCCATTACTCCTACCATGTGACAGGGCCTGGCCAATGGCACGGATACCCTGTCACATGGTAAGGGCAAAGGGCCATCGGCGCCATTTTTATTAGTGGCAGCCGACGGCCCCGAGAGCGGGAGATCGCTCCCAGGACTTCCACTGGACCACCAGGTACTTGTAAAAAGTTTTTTGGGGGGGTTCGGGAGGGTGGGGAAAGCTAAGGGAACAGTTTTAAAGGGTCGGATGGTTTTTTTTGTTTATCGGCTCAGGCGCAGCCGATAAACAAAATCGCGATTGGGCCGCACAAAAAAAAATTAACGATGTGAAATATACCACCAAAGTTAGTGGGTCATTCTTTAAAATGTGATGGGTCATTATCACGTGCGTTAGGGAGAGGTTATAATTACAGTGGAATAATGACTCCCGGGGTTGGTTAGATAAGTTTATCCAGCTAACATCGCTATCTTGGCAGTGACTGATTTATAATGTATCCATTTCAGACATTCTCTATACAGCTTTCCAGGTTTCCAGGTTTCAGCAAACACCACCAAAACACTACATCAGCTGTCTTATGCTATACTCATATCAAGCACTTGCAACAAATCTTGTTCTACAAAACAAATAAAAATGTTTTATAACAGCCTTACCAGAATTGATATAAATATATACCTAACAAAAATATCTTTTCAAATATTTATAACCCCTAATATTGACCCAGAGAACATACTTGTTCTTGCAAATTGTCAGTGCAGTGCCATTCAGAATGCTAGCATTTAGTTACTATTTGAATCTCTAGTTTTTATCTCCAGCTACTCCCTCCCCTTTCAAACAAAACAATTTTATCAAAAAATGCTTTCTCTTCATTAAATCTGTTCAAACCACCTCCAACTGGTCCCACCCCTTTCAAACAAACCAACTTTATCTAAAAATACTTCCTGTTCAATAGCTCTGTTCAGACCATCTCCAATTGCTCTTGCCACTTCCAGCCACACAAATTTTATCAAAAACATGCTTCCCAGTCAGTCTACACAGTATTTAAAGTTCTGGAAGTGAGTATAGTAGCATCTGCTGAGATCTGAGAGAAGCAAAGCAAGACATATAAAGAGTGAAAAAAGTAGAACAAGATACACAATGGGCTAGATTTTAAAAGCCCTGCGTGCGTAAATCCTGCCGGATTTACGTGCACAGGGCACTCGTGCGCCGACACACCTATTTTGCATAGGCCGCTGGCGCGCGCAATGCCCCGGGACGGCGCACAAGTCCCGGGGCTTCGAAAAAGGGGCGGGAGGGGGCGTGTCTTTGGGTGTGTCCAGGGTCAGGGGAGGGTCTGGGGCGGGTCCGGGGGCGTGGTGACAGTTCTGGGGTGGGCCGGGAGGGCGGTCCCGAGTCCCCTGGCACTGCGGCCTGTGCCAGGGGATGCCGAGACGGCCTGCGCAAGTTACGCCTGCTTCAGGCAGGCGTAACTTGCACAACAAAGGTAGGGGGGGGGATTTAGGTAGGGAGGGGAAGGGAGGGGAAGGTGGGGGGACGCGGAAGGAAAGTTCCCTCCGAGGCCGCTCCGATTTCGGAGCGGCCTCGGAGGGAACGCAGGCAGGCTGCGTGGCTCGGCGCGCGCAGGCTGCCGATTTTGCGAGCCTTGCGCACGCCGACCCCGGATTTTATAAGATACGCGCAGCTATGCGAGTATGTTATAAAATCCGGCTTACTTATTTAAGATCTACCTCAGCCATTGGTTTGAGGCATTAGTCCATAAAACAATTGATACAAGGGAATTGTTTGAGAAGAGGAGGCCAATGCTACATGTGCACTAAAATGCAGTATTTAAAATTTTCCCTGAAGAAGCCCTAGCAGAGGGTGAAACAGGGGCTTTTGTCGGGTGTTATGAAGAGTCTGAGTTTTGCACAAAGCTGAACAAACCAGCTGGGAGCTTATACTCTCTATTAATGTGGATATAAGAGAAGTGAAATTTTACACGTGGAAAAATAAGCTGTACTAAAGTTGATTTTTTGACTCTCTTCTTGAAAAAGGTTTTGTGTATAAGGGCAGAGCTGTTTGAAAAAGGATACTGCATTATATTATTGGGTGCTGTGCTTCATTTGAAAAATGAAGTTAAAATGTTTACATTCAAGTACATTTTCAAAGAGCAAAGGGTCGGATTTTAAGATGTACGTGCAGGTGTACATTTGTGCGCACAACCCTGCGTGCACAAATGCACGCCCGATTTTATAACATGCGCGTGCAGCCGCGCGCATGTTATAAAATCCGGGGTCGGTGCGAGCAAGGGGGGTGCACACTAGTGCACCTTACATGCGCTGAGCCCAAGGGGAGTCCTGATGGCTTTCCCCGTTCCTTCCGAGGCCACTTCAAAATCGGAGTGGCCTCGGAGGGAACTTTCCTTCCGCCCCCCCCCCCCCACCTTCTCCTCCCTTCCCCTACCTAACCTGCCCCCCAGCCCTACCTAACCCCCCCCCAACCTTTATTTTGCAAGTTGCATCTGGCCCCGCCCCGGGCCGCCCACGCCCGTCCCTTTCTTCAAGCCCCGGGAAATACACACGTCCCGGGTCTTTGCGCATCACCGAGCCTATGCAAAATAGGCTTGGTGTGCGTAAATCCAGCTGGATTTACGCGCGTGGGGCTTTTAAAATCTGCCCCCAAGCGAGTAAAAGCCAGGGCTTATGCACGTGGCCTGGCCTTGCGCACACAGAGCACATTTTACAATGAGCCCAGCCACACAGATAAACCCCGGTACGTGCCGAAGTGCCAGCTGAGGGGAAAAAGGGGCAGTCCGGGATGCGTGGTATGGGGGTGGGGGGCGAGCCAGAATAGCGCCATTAGCTGCTGTCCCAGGGATGCGCTCGCTGGCTGCCAGTGGGCGCGTGCAGATTACCTCTGCTCCGAAGAAGCAGTAAGTAACAAAATAATAAAATTAGGGATAAGTAGAGTTAGGTTAGGGATCGGGGAGGAGAGGAGAGGGGAAGAGGTAAGAAGGATAGCGTTAGGGATAGGAAAGTTCCCTCCCAGTCCGCTTTTTAATTGGAGTCCTGATTGCGGCATGTAGGATATAAAATCCCCTCCCCTTGTGCGCACGAGTCAGGGGTTGCCTGCACATGCGCGTATGGATTTTAAAATCCAGCTCGCATGCGTTTACAGCTTTTGGATTTTATAACATGCGCACAACGGCACACTCATGTTATAAAATTGGCTCATCCATGTGCGCATACTGGGAACCATGTGAACATGGACGCACAAGCGCACTTTTTAAAATTGACCCCATTGTGAATATTCATTTAAATGTTGATTAAAAAAAAAAAAAAACACGCGGGCATCGATTAAAATTGACCCCATTGTGAATATTCATTTAAATGTTGATTAAAAAGAAAACACGCGGGCGTTGATTAAGAAAAAAACACGCAGACGTCCATGTGAGCACAGTTCCTGGACGTGCCAATTTTATAACATGCACGCTGTCTTGGCCAGCCCCCGCCCCGCCCCCAGCCCGCCCCTTTCAGAACGGCCAGCACTTCCCCGTGCACCCAGGGATACATGCGTGACCGGGCCATTTTAAAAATGCGCTCAGTGCATGCACGGCCCGGCCATGTGTGTATCTCCTTGTTTTAGTGCGCAGTGCTTTGAAAATGTACCCTTTAATGTATTATTAGTAATGTTAATGTGCATCGCTTGTATTATTCATATAAATGGATGTGGTTTTATGGTTTGCATATGATTGAAAAGGTGAATGAATGGGATGTAAATGAAGGCCTCATGGTTGGTTTCATGATTATTTAGGTCATAGATCTGTTTTTGGAATCATATTTAAGAAATGCTTTAATAAAGAAAAATTGTGTGATAATTTATATGGCAGTTCAGTCACTAGTTTTGTGGATTCGTATCTATATTTATTGTTCCCTACTCTGCACCTACTAATGTGAGTGCCAACAATATTGAACTATATATATAATATATTTAGTTTTAAACTGCTGGCATATATATATATATATATATATATATATATATATATATATATATATATATATATATATGTAAAGTATATATAATTTTGATAATGATGGCTTCCAGACTAACTTTCAATTCCAAACATTTTTGAATAGCAAAAATGTTTAAAATGTCATATAGTATTTAAAAATTCTTAATAATATTGTTAGCTTATTCAAAATGATATCTAGACATTGAGAGAAGATTTTTCACTTGTAAATTTCAGATTTCCCTCTGCTAAATTCTCCCAACAATAAACCTCTGAAAAATGCTTTCATTTTCCAGAAAATACTCCCTGCTCTGAATTTCAGAAGAAGCCTCCTGACAAGTTCTATGTTTTTTCCATCTACATGGCTATATCAGAGGAGAACCAGCAATAACCGACATGTAGCAAACACTTAAACATGGATGGTAGAATTCATACAAATACCATCAAAGAGATTGTGGCTTAAATTTCATATTTTTAAGATGGATTCATTTGCACATTTTTTATGCAGCCTATGAAAAGCAAAAATCATGAGACTGTGACCTACACAGCTATATGATTGACAAATGTGGTCTTGTCATGTGTATTACCCAGTTCACCCACAGGTTATGATACATCTGTTTTTCTAGTTTAATCTGATCAGTGCCTTTTGTACTCATAAGCCATCTGCTTTTTGACTATTCACACCCTCTGTTTTGCCTTCCAAATCCATACACGCCATTTGCTGTTGAACTTTCTATGATTTTTTTTGCACAGAAATAAAAAGGTTTACAAACCAAACCAAACTATATATATAGAGAGAGTGATACCTTTTTATTGGATTAACAATATCTTTCTTGGCTAGTTTTCAAGAGCTAATTCTCTTTTCTTTAGGTCAGAATACAAATGAGCAAAAGATCACATTATCAGGGAATATAGAATAGTGTGGCTGCCATAACTGAATCTTAAAAGGCATTCCAGTGATAGGGTGAAGAGGAAAGGGGATAAAGGGAAGGGGTGAAAGAGTGAAGGGACTTCATTAACTTTTTATGTCTCTGTATTCAAGTGGACTAACATGGTAGCCAAACTACTTCATCCTTGATTTTTTTGGGAGGTAACTGTATATCTCAGAATATTTATAGCAGCACTTAAGGAGTGATAAAGAGTAGTTAATAGTAGCAGTAGTGATAATGTTTATGGATCTTTTATGATCCTTAAACTCAGTTCCTATTTCGGTTTGAAGGGATTTCTTTGGGAGCCCATGCAATGAACCCACCACCTTTTTCATAACCATTGCTATCAGGTAACATAGAACATGCTTACAGAAAAATAATCATCTTGCTCCTCCAGTCTGCCCAGTTATAATATCCCCACTAATAAAGGATACATCCCATCTGCCAGATTTCTCTTCCTGTACAACACATTTGTCTCCCTCCTTTGTAATATAACATAGAAACATAAAAACAGAGAAAGATAGAAACATGATGGCAGAAAAAGCTAATGTAGTCTGCCCATCTAGTCTGCGCATTCATACCAACTACTCAGCTCTATAGTCCCTGCCATGGAGATCCCTTGTGCTTATCCCATACTTTGT
This sequence comes from Rhinatrema bivittatum, assembly GCF_901001135.1. Taxonomy (NCBI): domain Eukaryota; kingdom Metazoa; phylum Chordata; class Amphibia; order Gymnophiona; family Rhinatrematidae; genus Rhinatrema; species Rhinatrema bivittatum. The sequence continues at coordinate 81,944,104 of NC_042617.1, read as the reverse complement.
TGAATTGACATGCTATTATTGTCTCCACCACATCCAATGCAAGGATGTCATGTGCATCCACCTCTCTCTATATAAAGAAATATTTCCTTAGATTGCTACTAATTCTAACACCTTTCACCCTCTTCCAGTGACCCCTCATTCCAGATTCTCCTTTCCATTGATACCTTGGAGGTATTTCAATATCTCTATAATAATTCCTCATCCCTTCTAAGTTATAAATAATTAGATCTTTTCATCATATGCTTTAGAACAAAGACCATTAACCATTTTAGTAGCCATCCTTTAGATCAATTCTATTCAATTTATATCCTTTTTGAAGGTGTGGTCTCCAGAATTGTACACTGAATTCCAAATGAAGACTCACCAAGAACTTATACAGACCCCATGGGCCTCACCGTTGGTAGGCAGAGTCTCAGCTAGGATGGACACAGCCGTAGAATAAGTCTTTATTGCACAAGAAAGAGAAGCACAGCCCGAGGAGTGGGAGGAGTGGAGAAAACGTAAATATCTGAGGTGGGGAATACTCAGACTGGATAGCTCAGATGTAGATATCTGGTGAAAGTCTGAGGAGCGGGGTTCACCATAGTAGTCTCTCTGAAGTGATGAGGTGGTATTGACCTGCAGAACAGAAAATTCCATAGAACTTTCCCTAAGCGAGAGTAACTGTAGATCCGCGAAATGATGGCAGTGTCAAGGAACCCATAGAGAAGTCAAGGTGATTCCTCTCTAGATATGGAACGGTAGTGGCCCAAGGATTGGGGTACACCAGAGAGGTTTCTGTAGTGATGATGTGGTAATGGCCTGCAGTGCAGGGTACACCGAGGTGATTCCCCTCTAGACTTGGTACGGTAGTGGCCCGAGGTACATGGTACACCAGAGAGGTCTCTGTAGTGATGATGTGGTACTGGCCTGCAGCGCAGGGTACACCGAGGTGATTCCTCTTAGGAGTGGATATGGTAGTGGCCCGAGGGATGGGGTACACCGAAGAGGGTTCCACGATAGGTTCAAGAATAATCCGTGAAGGCAGGGTACTCACTGATTGGAAGTTCCGGACTAGGTCCCAAGGATAGGGAATAGCCATAGTTCAAGGTAGAAGGCCCTCTGGAAAGTGGATAGCCAGAGATGAAGTAGTTACCCACAGCGTCTCACCCAAAGTGCAGATACTGGAACGGAAGTCCGTTGTGAGAGAAGTGGATTCAGCGAAGAGGGAACTCCTTGCTAACTCGTTTGATAGGCAGGCCCAGCCAGCTTAAGTACAGCTGAGTGTAGACGTCATCAAGAGGGTACGCCCCCAAGGTTCCCGCCATGATGTGCTTAAATGTGACCCGTGTGCGCATGCCTAAGTGGTTGTGGAGACAAGATGGTGATCGGCAATGCCCACGCTGTCCCGGAATGCCAGGGTTGTAGATGATAACTAGCAAAAGCTGCCATCTTCCCCAATGGTGTCAGAGAAGAGAAAAAAGAGGTGAGCATAAGTGGTCGCAGTCATCTGCGACAGACGGGCATAACAGTACCCCTCTTCTTAGGGCCCCTTCCCGGGGGTTTTGGTTTCCGAGGATGAGACGTGTGAAACTGTCTAATCAGGTCCTTGTCTAGGATATTAGTTGAGGTCCCAACTATTTTCCTCGGGACCGAATCCTTCCCAAGATATGAGATACTCCCAATGCTTCCACACTTCCTTACATCCAGGATGTTTTCCACCTGATGGGTGATGTCTTCTTCAGCGGTTAGCGGTTGTGGTTCAGGTGGTTTCTTTGAAAACTCTGATAGGATGAGTGGTTTCAATAGGGAGATATGAAAAGCGTCGGCAGTTAGAGACTGTACATAACTGGACCCAGATGGCAGAGTACAGAAAAAGGCCCGATGTATTTAGGCGCAAAGCGGGCCGAAGGTAATTTTAGGCGTATGAAGCGGGTACTCAACCACACTTTGTCGCCAGGGTTTAATTGTGGAGCGGCCCGGTGATGAGCATCATAGAACCTCTTGGCCTTTTGGCCGGCTTGTTGAAGGAGTTGTTTGGTATGCTCCCATATTTGATGAAGTTCTTGCACCGAGGCCTGAGCTGCAGGAGATGACACAGATGACACTGGCAGAGGAGGCAAAGGCTGTCAATCTGGAATGGTGAGGATCCAGTGGAAGCAGACTGGTGGGAGTTAAGTGCAAACTCGGCCCAGGGAAGAAAATCAGTCCAGTCATTTTGCCTCGAATTTACATATGCCCAGAGAAACTGTTTTAATGTATAGTTTGCTCTTTCTGTCTGTCCGTTGGCCTGCGGGTGGTAGGCAGATGTGAAGTCTAAAGTTATGTCAAACATTTTGCATAAAGACCTCCAAAATTTGGCTGTAAATTGTACGCCTCTATCTGAGAGGATGTGTCGTTGAAGGCCATGGAGGCGGAATATATGGCGGATGAAGAGTTTTGCCAGTTCAGGAGCTGAAGGTAGACCAGGTGACGCCACAAAATGAGCCATTTTTGAAAAGCGGTCACTGGTGACCCAGATAGTGTTGTAGCCACTTGAGGAAGGTAAATCAACAATGAAATCCGTGGCTATGAGTGTCCATGGTTCACTGGGTGCTGGGAGTGGTTGAAGAAGACCCCAAGGATGGCAAGTCAGTGGGTTTTGATGGGCACAAGTGGGACATGACTCCATGTAGGCATGGACATCTTCTTTCATGGTTGGCCACCAGTAGAATCTTTGTAACATGGCCAGGATTCAGTCCTGACTGGGATGGCCTGTGAGCAAAGAATCGTGCGCCCATCTGAGGATCTTCTTTGTGAGTGAGCAGTGAACCACTGTCTTCCCAGCTGGGACCATGTGCGTGGCTGAAAGGAGTACTCTCATAGGGTCAATAATATGGGGTGGCATATCTGGAACATCTTCCGTGGTACATGAACGAGAAAGTGCAACTGCTCAGGTGTTTTTATCAGCTGGTCGGTATCAAAGAAGAAAGTTAAATCTGGTAAAAAAATAGTGACCAGTGGGCCTGTCTATGGTTCAAGCGTTGGGCGTCATATAAGTACTCAAGATTCTTGTGATTGGTGTAAACTGTGATTTGGTGTTGTGCTCCCTTGAGCCATGGTCGCTATTCCTCAAAGGCTAATTTAATCGCCAGCAATTCCTTGTCCCAATTCCTTAATTGCGCTCCGCTGGGGAGAAGCAACGGGAGAAGAACAAGCACAGGTGCAAGGTATGATTGACTGAGGACAGCACCAACGCCAACGTCAGAAGCGACCACCTCAACAATGAATGGTCATCGAGGATCCAGGTGGCATAAGCATGGCTCCTGTAGGAATGCCTCCTTGAGCTTTTGGAAAGTGGTCATGGCTTCAGAAGACCACTGCGAGGGGTTTGCTCCTTTTCTGGTTATGGCCGTGAGTGGAGCAATCAGTGTAGAATAATGGTGGATGAACGACCTGTAGTAGTTGGTGAAACCCAAGAATCTGCATAGTGATTTAAGGCCTGTGGGTTGTGGCCATTCCCGAATGCTCTTGGTCTTTTGTGGGTCCATTTGAAAACCTTGACTCGAGACCACATAGCCTAAGAAGGGAACAGACTCTTGGTGAAAAGAGCATTTTTCCAGTTTAGCATATAACTGGTTGTCCCTCAATCTTTTTAAGATGTGGGCAACGTCTGAATGATGACTCTGGAGGTCTTGAGAGAAAACCAGGATATCATCCAGGTATACCACTATGCAGTTGAAAAGCATGTCCCTGAAGATTTTGTTCATCATATTTTGAAATACAGCCAGAGTGTTGCAGAGGCCAAACGGCATTACTAAATATTCAAAATGTCCATCGCAGGTGTTAAAGGCATTTTTCCATTCGTCGCCCCAGTGTATTCTAACCAAATTATATGCTTCTCTGAGATCCAACATTGAGAATATTTTAGCCCCTTGGAGTCTGTCGAACACCTCAGAGATTAATGGCAGTGGCTAGTGGTCTTTCTGGGTGATTTCGTTTAAGCCACGGTAATCTATGCACGACCAAAGGGAGCCATCCTTCTTACCAACAAAAAAGAACCCAGCTCCAGCAGGAGATTTAGAGGGCCGGATAAAAACGTTCACCAAGTTCTCCTGTATGTACTCAGACATTGCTTGGATCTCTGTCAGAGAAAGTGGGTACACCCTTCCTATGGAAGGTTCCGTGTTGGCAACAAGTTTATAGCGCAGTCGAAGGAGTGATGAGGTGGCAGTGTATCAGCTGCTTTCTTGGAAAATACATTGCTGAAAGAAACGTACTGCTGGGGAAGGCCCGGAAGTGAAGTAATAATTGTCAGACAAGGCATGGGCGTTACTACCTCCAAGCATTTTCCATGGCAGGACTTGCCCCATTGGGACAACTGTAAGGTGGTCCAATCGAATTGGGGTGTGTGTGTATTTGAAACCATGGCAGTCCAAGCACCACCAGATGTATAGCCTTGTCTAAAACTAAAAAAGTATGTAGTGAGCCAGGGTGCAGTTGAATAGGTGTGGTGGAGAAGGCAACTTCACCAGGTAAGGGATCACAATGAATTGATGACAGTAGCAAAGGTGTCGGTGTCCAGATGGTGGGGATTTGTAGGTGTTCTACGAGTTGTCTGAGTATTAAGTTCCCACCAGCCCCGGAGTCAACCACAGCTAAGGTATGAAATTCTAAGGTGTCCGATGTGATGGAGACCAATAGTGTGAGAGGAGGAGCTGGCACGGTCAGGCCTAGGAGGAGTCTTCCGGTGGATCCTAGGCTTGGAAGTTTCCTGGACAGAGTGCAAGATGGAATCGCATGTCCTGGTTGCCCACAGTACATGCAGAGGCTTAATTTTTGCCGATGATGTCCTTCTTTTGAAGAGAGATGACTGCGGTCCATCTGCATAGGTTCTTCCTCTTCGGTGTTAAGTGAAGGGACCGCAGAAGCGGTAGGTGCTGGGCAAATGCGTGGAGCACTAGATGACGGCCTCTTGGGTTCTCTGGCCTCATGTGATCGCTCACGCAGACGTCAATCAATGCGACCGGCCAGGTCAATCAAGGATCCAAAGCTTCAGGTAGCTCGTGTGCTGCCAATTCATCTTTGATGCGCATCCTTCTAGGAATATAGCATGCAGACAGCCTAGATCCCAATGAAACCTGGAGGTTAGTGTTCGAAATTCAATGTCATATTCAGTCAGTGACCTAGAACCTTGTTGCACATGCAGGAGTACAGATCCAGTGATGGTTCATCAAATACAGAGCAAAATAGTGCAAGAAAGCCTGGCAGATGATTGAGAATTGGATCCATTCGTTCCCAAAGGGGGGATGCCCAAGCCAAGGCTTTTCTGTCCAGGAGGGATAAAATGTACATAGTTGTTGACACTACGTCAGGAAAGTATGCTGGCTGTAAAGAGAAGTGCATGCTGCACTGGTTTAAAAAGCCTCTGCATAACAAGGGATCGCCTGCAAAACGAGGAGGTACTGGTAAAGGCACGGGAGGCCGAAATGGCGGTGCAGGAGAGGCAGAACTTGGCTTGTCAAGCATTGAGGCAGAATCCAGTCGAGTGTTCAATTGGTTGATATCGTTAGCCAGTGTCTCTAATACCATTTGTTGTTCCGAAATCCGTTGGGCCAAGAACTGTGCTGGGTCCATGGAGTTAGCAATCTGTTATGGTTTTGGGTATGTGGGCCCTGGGCCAAGGCGATAGATGATACTGTCCACAGGGAGGAGCCCCGTGGGCCTCACCATCGGTAGGCGGAGTCTCAGCTAGGATAGACACAGATGTAGAATAAGTCTTTATTGCATAGGAAAGAGAAGCATAGCCCGAGGTGCAGGAGGTGCGGAGAGAAAGTAAATGTCTGATGTGGGGAATACCCAGACTGGATTGCTCAAACGCAGATATCTGGTGAAGGTCTGAGGAGCGGAGTTCACCGTAGTAGTCTCCCTGAAGTGATGAGGTGGTGTTGACCTGCAGAACAGAAGACTCTGTAGAACTTACCCTCAGCGAGGGTAACTGTAGATCCACGAAATGATGGTAGTGTCAAAGAACACGTAGAGAAGGCGAGGTATTTCCTCTCTAGATATGGAACGGTAGTGGCCCAAGGATCAGGGTACACCAGAGAGGTTTCTGTAGCGATGAAGTGGCAGTGGCCTGCAGCGCAAGGTACACCAAGGTGTTTCCTCTTAGGAGTGAATACGGTAGTGGCCTGAGGGACAGGGTATACCGAAGAGGGTTCCACGATAGCAGGTTCAAGAATAATCCGTGGTCAGGGTACTCACTGATTGGAAGTTCCAGATGAGGTCCCAAGGATAGGGAATAGCCACAGTTCAAGGTAGAAGGTCCTCCGAGGTGCAGATAGCCAGAGACGAGGTAGGGTCTCCAAGGAGTGGTTACCCACAGCATCTCACTCAAAGTGCAGATACTGGAATGGGAGTCCATTGCGAGAGAAGTGGATTCAGCAAAGAGGAAACTCCTTGCACTTATTTGATAGGCAGGGCCAGCTAGCTTAAGTACAGATTAGTATAGACGTCATCCGGAGGAGATGCCCCGAGTTCCCGCCATAAGGTATTTAAAGCTGATCTGTGTGCGCGCGCATGCACGCCTAAGTGGTTGTGGAGACAAGATGGTGATCGGCAATGCTCATGCTGTCCGGGAACACCAGAGATGTCGATGATAACTAGCAGAAGCCGCCATCTTCCCCAATGGTGTCAGAGAAGAGAAAAAAGAGGTGAGCATAAGTGGTTGCAGCCATCTGTGACCAACAGGAGTAACAATATCACCTTTTTTTTTTTTTTCCTTTCATCATTCCTCTCCCTTTCCAGTAAAATATCTTTCTATTTTTTGCTATCACCTTATCTACATGATTGGCCACCTTAAGATCATCTGATTTGATCACCTTGAGATTCTACTCTTCTTTTGTGCTTAGAAGAATTTCACCCCCCTACCACTATTCCCTCTAAACTGCATGTGTGTGCACATGCATGCAGGTTGTGAAACCTGTGTATACAGCAAAACATAGTGCATACACAAAATGGCAAAATAGTATATATATATCTTTATTATTTTGCTTAAAATTAATTTGATTTTATGTTTTTATAGTTATTTGATTTTTTTTTCAATTTATTTAAAACATATCATATCCTGAAATAATAATGTAGAATTATTTTCATTAAAACAATTAAATAATTCTTTCAAACTCCTATTATTTGCATACTTTGTTGCGATGGAGGAAATCCGGAAGTGGATCCTTAGGCCGACTGACCCGAGGGAACAGTCGGTAGGCAGAACTCCCACTGGGCAATTGGAGCTTCACCTGGAAACCCGTGACTCCTCCAGAGGAGCTGTGGGAGCCCGGGTCGCTAGGACTTAGGAGTCTTCGCCCTGGAAGTCCGAGGTCCCCCCAGGAGGAGCCCGTAGGGACCCGGACCGCTGGGACTTAGGCGAGGACGAAGAAACCCAGGAGTGGAATACGAACCGGAGTCTTGGCAGGCGGCGAGCAAGCAGGAGTCGGGATCACGAACCGGAGTCGAGGCAGGCTGAAGGCAAGCAGGAGTCGGAGTCACGGACCGGAGTCAAGGCAGGCTGAAGACAAGCAGGAGTCGGAGTCACGGACCGGAGTCAAGGCAGGCTGAAGACAAGCAGTGGAGAACAGGAACGACGGCAACTAGCTCTTCGGGTGAAGGAACCTCGTTGCAAGGCACTTTGGAGACGAAAGTGCCTCGTTTAAATCCCCCGGTCGGCGTCTGACGTCACGGGGAGGCGTGTCAGCACATCCGGGTGCTGACAGCAGAAAAACCTGACCCTCGCGCGCGCGCGTTCCCCCGAGGGGGAGGAGTCTCCCGCGAAGGTTGCGGCGTCCCGCACGGGGAAAGGCCCCCCCCACGCGGCCTGACCGAGCCCCGAGTCCGCGGATCGCGGCAAGGCCCCGGGACCCGGAGAGGAGGTAAGGGCTCGAGCGCCACCGTGGCAACCGAGACCGCAACAGTACCCCCCCTCTTACACCCCCTCCGCCGAGGACCGGGTTTCCCGGGATTGTCCAGGTGGAATTGAGTTAGCAATGATTTGTCCAAGATGTTCCGAGCTGGTTCCCATGAGTCTTCTTCGGGGCCGCACCCTTCCCATGCCAGCAGGTATTCCCAGCGACGGGCGTGGAAGCGAACGTCCAAGACCTCCCGTACCTGATACGTATTCTCCCCAGATGTAGGTGAAGATAGTACGTCCGTGGAAGGATGGTGGAATCGGGAAAGTACCACCGGTTTCAACAAGGAGACGTGGAAAACGTTATGGATGCGGAGTGAAGACGGGAGGCGAAGTCTGTAGGATACTGTTCCTATACGCTCCGCAACTTGAAAAGGCCCGCAGTATCTGGGAGCCAACTTACGAGAACGGTTAGGTAGTTGGGGGTTCCGGGTGCTTAACCACACCTTGGTACCCGGCAGGAAGACTGGCGCTGGACGTCGATGACGATTAGCGAACTGCTGAGACTTTTTCGCTGCAGTGGTCAGTCTGTGTTGAATCCCCTTCCAGAGATGATGCACTTGACGTGCTGCTGTTAAGGCAGCTGCTGATGGAATGGAAATAGGAACCGGTATCGGAGGCCTTGGGTGTTGACCAAACACAATCTGGAAAGGTGTTTGTCCCGTGACCGCATGGGTATGATTGTTGTAGGCGAACTCTGCCCAAGGCAGAAGAGAAACCCCAGTTAGTTCCCTTTTCAGAGATGAAACTACGGAGGAAGGTTTTCAGAGTGCGATTCGTGCGCTCCGTCTGACCATTAGTCTGGGGGTGAAACGCAGTGGACAAATTTAACTGTACCCCAAATTTCTTACAAAGGGCACGACAGAAACGGGCCGTAAACTGAGGTCCTCTGTCAGATACGATACTCTGTGGTAGTCCATGAGCCCGGTAGATGTGTTGAGTAAACAAGAGCGCGAGTTCAGGCGCAGAGGGCAGCTTAGGCAAGGGTACCAGGTGAATCATTTTTGAAAAGCGGTCTACGGTTACCCAAATCACCGTATTACCTTCCGAGGGTGGCAGATCCACTACAAAGTCCGTGGCTATGTGGGACCATGGTTCCGCGGGAACGGGCAGCGGCTGCAGAAGCCCCCAGGGCCGGCCACTAGACGGTTTTTGCCGGGCACATACCTGGCATGAATCCACATATAACCGTACATCTTGACGAATTCGAGGCCACCAGTAATAGCGGTTTAGCAGATCGAGCGTCCTCTCCCTGCCGGCGTGACCCCCCGAGAGGGAGTCGTGGGCCCAGGCTAACACCCTCCGGCGATCTCTGCGGGAAACCACAACTCGTCCTAGAGTGGAAACTGTGGTACTGGCTACCTGGATTCTAGCGGGATCAATGATGTGTTGTGGGAGGTCTTCCTTTCCCCTCCTGGATTCATAACGAGAGAGCGCATCAGCCCGTACATTCTTCGAGGCGGGACGATACTTTAGTATGAAATCAAAACGGTTAAAGAAAAGGGACCAACGTGCTTGTCTGGGATTAAGTCGTTGGGCCTGGTTGAGAAACTCCAGGTTTTATGATCTGTATAAATCGTGACCGGATGAAGAGAGCCCTCCAACCACTGTCTCCATTCTTCCAGCGCAAGTTTGACAGCCAGCAACTCCTTATCCCCAATGCCGTAATTACACTCGGCTGACGAGAATTTTTTGGAAAAATAGGAGCAGGGTAGGAGATGTTCGGAAGTAGAGGCTTGCGAGAGGACCGCCCCCACAGCAATATTAGAAGCATCGACCTCGACAAAGAATGGCCGCGTGGGAGCCGGGTGACGTAAACAAGTATCCCGGAGAAACGCCTCCTTTAATTGTTCAAAAGCCTCACAAGCCCCCTTAGGCCAAAGACGGGTGTTTGCCCCTTTCCGAGTGAGAGCGGTTAAAGGTGCCACCAATCGAGAGTACTGGGGAATAAAGTGTCTATAGAAGTTAGCAAACCCCAAAAAACGTTGCAACGCTTTAAGCCCCTCAGGACGGGGCCACTTCCTGATGGCGGACACTTTACTGGGGTCCATTCGGAAACCAGTAGAGGACACAATATACCCTAAGAAGGGTAACGACTCTTGCTCAAAGAGACATTTTTCAAACTTTGCATACAAATGATGGTCTCGTAAGATCTGGAGTACTTGTCTCACATGTTGCCGATGGGAGGTAAGATCCGGGGAATGTATGAGAACGTCGTCCAAATAGACGATTACGCAAGAGTGTAATAATTCTCGCAGAATCTCGTTCATCAAGTGCTGGAATACGGCGGGAGCATTGCACAGTCCAAACGGCATCACTAGGTATTCATAATGGCCGTCCCGGGTGTTGAACGCCGTCTTCCATTCATCCCCGGGACAGATTCGGACCCGGTTGTATGCGCCGCGGAGGTCCAATTTAGTGAAAACTTGGGCCCCTTGGAGTCTATCCAACAATTCCGGAATGAGGGGAAGCGGGTACCGGTTCTTCTTGGTGATAGCATTGAGCCCGCGGTAATCTATGCAAGGCCGCAAGGCTCCATCTTTCTTTGCAACAAAAAAGAAACCTGCTCCCGCGGGAGACTTTGAAGGGCGGATGAAGCCCTTAGCCAGATTCTCAGTGATGTATTCTGACATAGCCCAGGTCTCAGGCTGAGACAACGGGTATACCCGTCCCCGAGGGGGAGTAGTACCCGGGAGCAACTCTATCGCACAGTCAAAAGGTCGGTGTTGCGGTAACAATTCTGCGTTTTCTTTGGAAAAGACATCCATAAAATCTGCATACGGAGCCGGTAATACCGGAGTGATGAGAGCCAGCGGAATCCGTTGGAATTTTTTCGCTTGGAGGCAGGATTGGAAACACTCAGAACTCCACCGAGTGATCTGAAAGTCCTTCCAGCGAATCACAGGAGAGTGTTTTTGGAGCCAGGGTAAACCAAGGACCACCGGATGTACAGCTTTCTCCAAAACCAACAACGAAATCTCCTCTGTGTGCAATAAGCCCGTCTGCAAAATCAGCGGTAAGGTCTCTGTGGAAATGCACCCAGACAGAGGAGTACCCTGAATAGAGGTTACCCGTAAGGCAGGAGTCCTAGATCGTGTAGGAAGACTCAGCTGTTGCACCAGATCCTTAGTAATGAAGTTGCCTCCTGCCCCGGAGTCGACTAGGGCTTGCGTGAGGAAGGAACCACCGGGATATTCCAAGGTTACCGGTATGGTACATTGAGGAGCAGCGCTAAGGCAGCCTAGGGGACACTCCTCCCTTACACCTAGGCGCGGGAGTTTTCCGCCCGTTCCTTACACTGTGCAAGGTAGTGACCCTTACCGCCACAGTACAGGCACAGCCTCAAGTTGCGGCATCGCTGCTTTTCTTCGGGCGACAATGACGAGCGACCCAGTTGCATGGGCTCGTCTGAGGAAGTTGCTGGTGAAGTTGTAGTTCCTCGTGACCCCGAATTCGAGATCTTAGGAGTCACAGACGTCAAGCGTCGAAAAGGGCGCCCCTCTTTCGCCCTCTGCTGCAAACGCCGATCAATTCGGCCCACCAAGTCAATAAGGGAACTAAGGGTCTCCGGCAGATCCCGAGCCGCTAGCTCGTCCTTAATACGACCGGCTAAGCCCTCCAGGAACACGCCCCGAAAAGCTTCATCCTGCCAGCCTACCTCGTGGGTGAGCGTGCGGAATTCCAACGCGTAGTCCGCCAAAGTCCGCGTTCCTTGCCGGAGCTGGAGTAACTCTGAGGTAGCGGAAGCCTGTCGTGCTGGCTCATCAAAAGCCGCTTTGAACTCTTCCACAAAACGGTTCAAATCCCCCAGCGCTGGATCATTATTCTCCCACATGGGGGAAGCCCAGTTCAGGGCCCGTCCGTCCAAAAGGGAAAAAATGTACGCCACCTTGGCGCCATCTGTAGGAAACTGGATAGGCAGTAGTGCAAAGCGCACATAACATTGGTTTAAGAACCCTCGACACGCCTTGGCATCCCAGGAATAGTGAGATGGCGCTGGAAGCTGCGTAGGGGACTGGAGGGTTACCAGTGGTGCTGGAGCGGGTACTGGTACCGGAACAGGTGCGGGCGGCTCGGCATCCATGCGAGCGGCCAGCCGCTCTACTGTTGCAGCCAGGGAGTCCAGGACCTGCTGTTGCTGAACTAAACGCTGGGCCAAACCCGGAATGGCCTGTAGCCCGGCGAGGTCTGCCGGATCCATGGCCTTGCAAGCTGTTGCGATGGAGGAAATCCGGAAGTGGATCCTTAGGCCGACTGACCCGAGGGAACAGTCGGTAGGCAGAACTCCCACTGGGCAATTGGAGCTTCACCTGGAAACCCGTGACTCCTCCAGAGGAGCTGTGGGAGCCCGGGTCGCTAGGACTTAGGAGTCTTCGCCCTGGAAGTCTGAGGTCCCCCCAGGAGGAGCCCGTAGGGACCCGGACCACTGGGACTTAGGCGAGGACGAAGAAACCCAGGAGTGGAATACGAACCAGAGTCTTGGCAGGCGGCGAGCAAGCAGGAGTCGGGATCACGAACCGGAGTCGAGGCAGGCTGAAGGCAAGCAGGAGTCGGAGTCACGGACCGGAGTCAAGGCAGGCTGAAGACAAGCAGGAGTCGGAGTCACGGACTGGAGTCAAGGCAGGCTGAAGACAAGCAGTAGTCGGAGTCACGGACCGGAGTCAAGGCAGGCTGAAGACAAGCAGTAGTCGGAGTCACAGACCGGAGTCAAGGCAGGCTGAAGACAAGCAGTGGAGAACAGGAACGACGGCAACTAGCTCTTCGGGTGAAGGAACCTCATTGCAAGGCACTTTGGAGACGAAAGTGCCTCGTTTAAATCCCCCGGTCGGCGTCTGACGTCACGGGGAGGCGTGTCAGCACATCCGGGTGCTGACAGCAGAAAAACCCGACCCTCGCGCGCGCGCGTTCCCCCGAGGGGGAGGAGTCTCCCGCGAAGGTTGGCGGCGTCCCGCACGGGGAAAGGCCCCCCCACGCGGCCTGACCGAGCCCCGAGTCCGCGGATCGCGGCAAGGCCCCGGGACCCGGAGAGGAGGTAAGGGCTCGAGTGCCACCGTGGCGACCGAGACCACAACATACTTGCTCAGGTACATTTGGCTCTGTCATGGGAAGCTGTGCTGAGAACAGGGAATACCCCCTCAGGAGCAGTGCAAGACTGCATGGCTGGAACTGGGATTATCTTCTGCCTAGTCATCCCCCTTCCCCTCAGGTTGAACCTTTGGATTCTGAGGGCTAGCAGGACTTGGCTTTGGTAGCTGTTCATACTGGAAGCTTGGAAGAGGCTGGCCTGGACTGGTACAAGGCTGGAGGCTGGTACAGGCTGAGTTGGTCTGGAGCAAGGCTGATTCCTGGAGCAAGATTGGTTCTGAAGCAAGCCCAGGAAAAAGACTTGGGATGAGATACAGACATAGGCAGGGCACAGAGAAGGCAATGGCAAGACAGGGGGTGGGTCAGGACACAAGAAGACCAGATGAGGACAGGACTTGGCAAAGCTGAGATTGGACAATGGCTGGACAAGACAACATGGAACAAGGAACACTGAGGCCCAAAGAAGTGTAGGAGAAGGCCCGAAAGCTACCAAGCTGAGTCCAAAGACCACTAGACATGGAAAGACCTGAGTAGGCCACAGAGCTAGGGACAGGAAAACAGTAGGCCCGGAGGCTACAAGACTTAGAAACAAAGACAAAGGCCAGGTCAAGGAGCCAAGATTTACGCTATGAAACAACAAGGTATTCTAGCAAGGCTGGATTAAATAGGTCTGGAGCTTGGGTGTGGTGTGAGCAGTAAGGAGGAACGTTGGCAATTCTGGAGTTGAAATTTGATGAGGCCCCCTAGTGGAGAGGAGGCTGCACCACAGGCAGAGTTCGGTAGCCAGTGAGAAGACGGCTAGAGGTAGCTGGAGGCAAAGCTCACTGGAGACCTCTGCTGGTGGGACGGTGTCACAGCAGTGTGGAACAGGGCACAGTGGGGCTGCAAGGCAGGTGAAACCGTGACAGGCTCATTTAAACTCAGCTTATAAGAAGTTGCACAAAAATCTTTTGCCCACACATAGGGTAACTTTAAAAAAACTTCATGTAGCTGCATGTACATACATATATGGCCATGTGGAGAGCTATAGTATTTTATATTCTGAGCATATCAGATAGGTACAAGTTATAAAATATGCATATGTCTACTCCCCAAATAATGATTTATATCAAATTTCATTTCATATTTACCTCATTTGGGTATAATTTTGTTACACCCAAAAATACTTATATAAAGTACATTTTAAATTATTTATACAAAAACTTTAAATCAATAATCAATAATGTTAGTTGGTATATTTTAAAACTATGCATGTGTAATTGAAATGACCAGTTTTCCGATACTTCAACCAGTTCACCTAGTCATTCTCCAGGTCATTGAGATCCTCCTAGTTCTTCACCCTGAACTCCCACCAGTTCACCCAAACCTTCCACCCAACCAATAGTAGATAATTGATGAGTCAGATATCAATTGTACAAGTTAATTAGCAGGTGTGAAATAGCAACTTGCATGTGTATCCCTTGGCCCCGCCCCAGAATGCTCCTAAAGCAGTCCTTTTTTTGCACCCGTAAATGCGCAGACGAGACCGAAACCTTGTCTTGGTATAATATTAAATTCCTCTTCGTATTTTATTGAAGCTTGCTATATATTTTAATGTTTCTATCCTGTCTTCCCTTTCCTTTTTCTTTTCCATTTGGCGTTCCTGAAGCTGCATATAGGATTTCTGTTTCAAATCCTGTATTATTTTAGTAGCCCTTCTCTGAAATTCTTACATCCTATCGATCTCTATAGAAAGCTTTGGCCTTTAGAACTGAATGCAATACTTGAGGTCTTACATTCCTTCATTTTCCTACTGATGATATCTCTCCTATCTTTCGCTGCTGCTATATTATTCTGATTAGCAATCTTCACATTGTCTGAGATGGTGACTCCTTTTCCTTTTTGCCAGTTTCCAGTTCCTGATTTCCTAACTGTGGCTAATGCAAGGCTTTCCAAACTGATGGTAAGGACCCCAAATTAAGTCCCAAAACCTTCAGCCTGTATCATGAGTGCCTCAAGTGGCAGCTCTCTTAAGGCACCAGAATCAGCAGCATTAGAATTGGAAAGCAGCGTGAGGACTGTCAGTATGGACTCAAAAGCTCTGCAGTAGACCCAACCTTGCATAAATTTCTATAGTATCAGAAAGCCCTGTGTGAGGAGGGATTAGTACTGCTGCAGGGCCTGTGAGTTTGCACTGACTTATAAGCTCCATGGTGACTTTCATTATTAAAGCTATTGCCACTTGCAGATCACCATCGGGTTTGGGACCAGCCAAGAGGGGAGGAGAGGGCTGAGTGTCCACACGCCAATGAAGATTTCCATGGTTCTACCTCCTTATCCTATCCAAGAGAAAAATGTTTTCCATGTCATCAGCCAACCTGTTCTCTTTTATCCATTTTTGGCACTGGTCTCAAAGGAAAATGTTACTGCTGGCCTTGGACTAGGGGGATATTCAGATAAGGGGCAGTCTGAAGGCAGGGATCTGATGTATGAGGGGTTTGAGTTTGGATCAGCTGTAAAGGGATTGGCTATGAAGGATGAGAGACGAAATGAATAAAGATTAACTGGTGGATGCAAGAGTGTTGCTAGAGTTGGAAAGGAGGAGTGAGTCTGGGAGGTGATAGAAAGGGGATGGGGAGAAGAGTGAGGAGGGAAAATTAGATGGGTTCTGTGGGAGGTGATAACAGAAGATTAGTTGGGGATTATAAGAAGGGATTGGATGAAAGAGAGGATCTGCTAGGGGAAGTGAAAATGGCTGAAAGGGGTAAGGGGGCAGTGGGTCGAAGAGGATGCAAGAGGGAATAAGCAGGAGGAATGGAGGCTGAGAGAGAGGGTTTGCTGGAGAAGAGGAAGTTAAGAGAGGAGATCTCTGGAGGGGGGTGGAGGTTGAGAGGATCAGCTGGAGTGAGGTGATTGTTGGAAGGGGCTATACCCTTGCAAATTTGTTTTGGTCTTTCTCTGCAGTCATGTAAATTTTCAAGTGCTAAATTGGGGTTTCCTTGGCTAAAGGTTTGGGAGACCCAAGGCTATATGGATTTCTGTGTCCTGCTTAAATTTTACATTTTTTATGTTGAAAAACAGCTTATAATCCCATAGCCAATCTATCAATTTTTTGAAGTCCCCTTTCAATGTTTGTACCTCTGCTGATGTGTCTACCCTGTTATTTCTTTTTATATTGTCTGAAAATAGACATATTATCACCTGAAATCCACAGCAATGTTGAAAAGAAACAGCCTTACCATCAATTCCTGAGGTACCCATTGATCACGTTATCTTCAACTCCACTGATTATTATTTATCTTCTTTTATTTAACCAGTTCTTCACTCAATTAATATATTTCTGCCATATGTACATACTTTTTGCTTACCAGCCTTCAACATGGAAGTGTCAAAAGCCTTAAAGTCCGGATAGCTCACATCCACTATTCATTTCTGATCCACTCTTTGGGGTGAATTTTAAAAGCATTGATCATGTTAAAAGGTGAGCAATGCATATTCTTAAAGACGCAAATTATGAGCATATATGTGCCTGCACGAGTTTAAAAAAGGGGGGCAGAGTTGGGACATAGAGTGCTCTGGTGTGGGGCCAGAATTTACGCATGTAAATTGGTATTTTAAATCCGGCAGCTGCAGCACGTGGCGGCTGTTAGCCACTCATGTTTACTGCTGATCCTGAGAAGGTGTAAGACTTGTATAAATCTCTGTTTAGGCCTAAAACAATTGGTTACAGGGTCTTGGTCAACTGTGGGGAGTGCAGACTGAAGAACTGTTGCAAACCTGCTCGTGGCAGGGCCATGAGCAGGCCCTCACCTTTCTTTGGCCAGCCCAGCCCGACCCCTGACGTCGTCTTGCCAGCACGGCAGGAGCCATGCCAGGATTTCCTGCAGCGGCAGGAGGCTGCCATCGTACCAGTGCGGTGGGGATCTTCCTTGCGGCATGGAGCTGCTTCGGTCCTGCCTCCGTGGTCTTCAGGCCGCCATCTTGCCTCTCCTGCAGCTGCCCGAGGCTGTGCCTGTTTCCTTTGCCACGGCAGGGAGCCGTGGACTTCGGCCTACACCGCGGTCTGGAGGCCGCTGACATCATCTTCTTCGATGCAGCCCAGAGACCACAGTCCCCGGGGTCTTCTTGCGGCAAGAACTGCCCCCAGATCTTCTCTTCAGCGGCAGGATGCCACCTCCATCGCCAGGGTCTGCTTGGCCCAGCTCCAGCTCCTCCTCGACGTCGGCGTCTGCAGGGCTGCTGTCCAGGGTTCTGCAGACTTCCTCTTCCTGCCTTTCCCTAGGCGCTGCGCCGCTTCTCTCTGCCCCTCTTGTAGGGCCAGTGAGGGAGTGGGCCCTAGATGACATAACTTCCTGGATCCATCTCTTCAGCTCTTTAAAGAGGGCCTGGCTTCATTCCCAAGTTGCCTTTGCAAGGTGTAAGTCTTCCTTAGGACTCCACGTCTTCCAGCTCCTCCTAGCGCTCAGTTCCATGTGGGATCCCGAGTCTTCATCTAGATGTTCTTCATTCCTTGGTCTCTTGTCTTTGTCCTTGTTCCAGATGTTCTCCTGATGTCTTCTGTATCCTGATGTTCCATTCCAGTCCAGAGGTTTTGTCTTCCCATCCCTCTGGTCCGTGACCAGCCTGGCTGGGCTGGCAGGGCGCGTAGTGGCCCAGTGGTCCGCAACCACCCCCGCTGGGGTGTGTAGGGCACTGGTGAGATTCCTCCATTTCACGGACCGAAGATCCTCATCTTCCATCTGAGTTTCGTCTCAGATCTTCATCCTCAACCCATCTGAGTTTCATCTCGGATCTTCATCCTCAACCCATCTGAGTTTCATCTCAGATCTTCACCCTCACATCTTGAACTCTAATGTAATTGAGTCGATGTCAGCCTTGCTGCTTCGTCTCCATCATTGTCCACGACCATCCCGGCTGAGGTGTGTAGGGCACGTGGCGTCACAGCACACCTTCTAAGTTCTACCTCCAAGCCTGAGTCTTCATCTACCTCCAAGCCTGAGTCTTCGTCTTCCTACGTCTGAGTCTTGTACTGTGCCAGATGTCTCAGTCCGCCCTTGTCTTCTGTCCGGCCTGCCACCATTGTCGTTCCAGCATCAGTTCCTAAAGGCTTGGAACGGTCGAAGGACTGTTCAAGAGACCATCATTGCGTTGATGGTCTCACCTGGGCGTGCAGGTTCGGTAGAGGACCTCCGTTCCCAGTTCCCAGACTTGGACTTTCTTGCTGCAGGGGCACACATCTCTTGTCCCACGCTGAGCAGCACCCCCTGGTACTCCCTTCCATATGCAGCGCCACAAGAACCAGAGGGGTCCGGATGACCTCGAGATAGACTTGGCAAACTGGTGGACTAATTGGTAAAATTGGGAATGCCCTTCATGTGAGCATATTTTAAAATCCACTTACCTGCATGTGTTAAAGCCGACAAAGTCCTAAGGAAGATATGCAAAATACATTTGCTCAAGTAACCACTTAAACTTAGGAGCACACATAAGTTCAGTAGGCATATTTTAAATCATACACACACAACTGGGGCCACAAATTTTAATTCCATGAAAAAAAAAAAAAAGTTACTGTCCCAAAGCATCACTAACATCGTATACTGGCATATTTCTCTCCTCTCTCAGATTTTGATGATGGCTCAGGAATGGAAACCAATGCATGTAGATTTGAAAATCAGTCTACATGCATTATTTTATAATCATTTTATTTTTACCTAAGCATGCATCCAGAAAAGCCTCTCTGCAGTACAGTATAAGGTACAAGTTCTGTGGGAGACTGTGTGTGTACTTTCAGTCAGATTAAGGGAGGTCAGTTTTAAAAAAATGAGTCATCCCAGGTAAATAGCTTTGAAAATTGCATTCTGTAAGTTCCCATTTATCCTTTTTACACTTTCCATTGATTTTAGAATGTGGAAGAATAACAATTTACTACTTTTCAATAAAAACTCATTATCTTGATAATACAGCACAGTATATAAGGATTATGGTAACTTTCATGTAACTATTCATTGACATTCCTTAGACAGTTTCTAGAGGTTTAATTCAATGCAGCAAAGTTAATTTTTTTAATTTACATGTTTTACATATATCAGAAATTAAGTGTCTGCTCTACTAAGGATTTTCTCACATTCTGTGTCTATAGGAAAAAAGCTTAGTAAATGAGACCCTAAGGGCAAGCTATACTAAAGGATTTTTCTACCTTTCTTTATGGGAAAATGCTTTATACATATGTCCCTAAGATGGTAAAAACACTGTGGATCTCCAAAAATGTTGATATAAGCATCTGCATTCCTATTTATGAGTATCTTTTTAAGCATCAGTTATAATAACACATAGATTTTGCAGGCTGCACCCTTCAAGGTGAATTTTAAAAGCCCGACACGTGCATCAATTAGGTGATATGCGAATATGTCGAGTTGGAGCGTGCACTACGGATTTTAAAAGCCACCAGAGATATGCGCATCCATGCCACTGCATGCACAAATGAAAAATTTCTAAAGAGGGGCATGGGCGCAGTATGGGCAGAGCATTCTGGGATTTTACCATGAAATTTGCGCATATGTACTTATGCACACAGGCGTACACCGGGGTTCCCTGCCGTGTAACTTTATTTCTGCTATGGATGATGTGTAAGTTGTAAAACAAAAAATTCTAGATAGATCAGCAGGTTTTTAAAGGTCGAGGCTAACAGGAGAGAAGAGAGGCTATTAAACTACAGGGGTTTTGAAGACCTCTCTCTTAACTGGGTGAACTGGGAATGAACTGGGAAAATAGCCAATTGCATCGGCTCATGTGTCTTAATCCCCCCACTTAATGTGGCAGAAGCTGCATTGGTGCGCACTGGCGCGTGTCCACTTAAAATTGCGCACACATGAGCACGCGGTCAGGCTATTTTATAACATATGTGCATATACGTGCATATATTACAAAATGGCCACGTCCCTGGGCGCAGACCGATGAATGTGTGCACATGTGCGCCTGCGCGCCACTATGAAAGTTACTCTCCCTATGACTTAACAAATACTGTTGTACAATATCATGCACTATGTAACAGAAAAGGTCTCTGTCGTAACACAGAAAGCTGTTGATTGCACAATAATGGTCCCTGTCTAGATGTTGATTACCAGAAAAAAAAAAAAGAGCATACATTATCAAGAGATGAAAGCTGTCAATATTAAACTGTTAAAAGGTACATGCATTAAGGATAAAAGAAAAACACTTGAGACTAGCTGCTAAAGTACACTTGGAGACAAATAGCTTTTATTTTTCACTGAAGCAAAATGTGGTGTCTGCTCTACATGCATTATAAACATGTTCTGGGAATTCTGTTTGAAATATTAATATATTTTTAGAAGAAAATGAATGATTTACCAGCATTATACTTAAACATTTCATATCAGTTTTTCTTTGCATATTTCCTGTACGATAGAAAAACAACATATGTGCTAGAAAGCTGACCACACGAATGAAGGCAATACATAGCAAGTAGTGTACCAGAGCTTACCTTATCTTTAAAATTAAGGAAAGAACATATAAAATGAGAAATAAATAACCCATTAAAATATAATAAAAAAAAATAAGATGCCCGGTCATTTTTAGGTTTTCCCCTGTGTAGCTTTTACAAGTTTCAAGTGGTCACTATGAGAGCTTTATAACGAACATCTACTGGCAAAAAAGAAAAATGATTATGTAGAATCTGTATAAAGCTGTCAGTGTCTTTGGAGTGTGTGGCTCTTTCAGGAGCAAAGTTTGCTTGTATTTGCATATTTGCATATTTCCAGTATAAATTAGAGTATTCAGTAAATGGTTTTTCAGTTTAGTAAATAATTATATCACCGCTACTTGCTATAACTATTTATATTTAGAGACCCAATATGATTTTTAATACTGAATCAAACACAACTATCTGAGAGAGTTTAAAATTAAGTATATGTGTAATTGGATTTTGTGCTGTAGAAGAATCAGTTTGAAACAGACTGAGCTAATAGCAGAATTTTTTAAATTGAGGGTCTTCAAATATGTGAGGTTAATACTCTGTGAGGTCAGAAATGTGTTGAGCAGACAAGTTAGCCACATATTATGTGATGGAAATTTCATTCCATTTATTAGGAAAGATTTTAAAAAGCCCGCGTACGTAAAGCCTGGGCTTTACTCGCGTGGATGGACTTTGAACGAGCCTGGCAAATTTTCAAAAGGGCCCGGCCACGTGTGTAAAGCCTGGTACGTGCGTAAGTGCCAGGCCTCTTCAAAGGGGTGGGATGGGAGGCGTGTTCTGGGCAGGGCTGGGGGCAGGCCAGAACAGCGCCATTGATCGCTGACCCAAAGACTTGCGTTCTGGCAGCTGGCCGGCGCGCGCAACTTACTTCAGCTCCCGAAGGGTTTAGAGGGTGTGGAGGAGAGGGAAAGAGGAGGGAATTTAGGTAGGGGGTAGGGAAGTTCCTTCCCAGTCCGCTCCTTAATTGGAGTGGACTGGGAGGGAACTGGGAAAGGCCTGCACGGAACTGGAAGGGAACTGGTGAAGTCACCGCGCGGAAATTGTGAATGTCCCCCACCTTGCGCGCGCTGCCCGCACATATGCGTGAGGTTTATAAAATCTGGTGCACATGTGCACACGGCCCATGGATTTTATAACATGCGAGTGCCAGTGCACGCATGTTATAAAATCAGCGCATCCATTTGAAAATCTACCCCTATTTTATATACTTGTATTTGGCAAGGCTAACTCCATTAAGGGTGGAGGATTGATGTGGTAGCTAGGCAGGGGTGTACCTTGGAGAGTCCAGGTGGTCTGGAGCCACCCTCTGATGCAGCTGTTGTTCCATGCGGGTTGAGCTCTTGGGTGCTGGCAGCTGCTAGAATTTCCCAGGCAGAAGCAGGATCCAAAGAGGACCAAAGACCAGTTCTGGAGCAGGAAGCAGGAGTAAAACCGAAGACTAAGACTGGAGCAGGAACCAGAAATGTGGCCAGGAAACAGCATAACATGGAGCAAATTCTGTATGGACTGTTAGACCAGCAAAGGTAAGTTGGGCTAGAGTTCCTTGTTATACAGCTCTCTATTTGGGATACATCTAATGCTGGTCCAATAGGATGCCGCCAGAGATGAGTCTCGCTGGATTTACTTTGCTTATTTTTTTCAGGGTTTTTGCTGATTCAGAGTCCCTGTGGACCCACTGCAAGATTCCATGGGGCCACAAGTTTGATCCCTGATGCTCCTGACAGGATATCTCCCCTCCTGGGGCTCTTAATCTTGGCTCTTCTGGATGTTCCTGGTAAAATATGGCCACCAGTTTTTTAGCATGGACATTTTGGATCTGTTCCCCACTGCGGTTCTCAGCATCATACCCTTTTCAGTCCACCAAATAATGCAAGTATCCTCTGATAATCCTGGCATCCAAAATCTGGTGGACAATGAATTCTTGGTGTCCTTTCACTGTGACTGGTGCTGGAGGAGGGGGACATTTTCCTGGGAAAGGATTAGATTTATAAGGCTTCAGAAAGGCCACATGGAACACTGGATGAATATAAAAATTGGTTGGAAGCTGAAGCCTGAATGCCACTGGATTTATTTGTTCTTGAATCAGGCATGATCCCATAAATTTCTGCTCAAGCTTACTTGCTCCTTTTGTGCTTTGTGGTGACCCAGACCTTGTCCCCTATTTTGAACTATGGGTCTTCCTGGTTTTACCTATCCAGAAATTTCTTCTGTGACTTCTTAGTCCATTACAATTCATGTTGGACTTGCACGTGTACCTCTGTTAAGGCATTTACCCTTTGTGCTGCTTTGGGAACCCTGGACTGCTAAACCTCTTCTGAGTGGAAGCGAGAGTGAATACCATATCTTTTGAAGAATGGGGAGGAGTGTTCAGAGTTGACAAGTACTTGGAGTTATTATATGTAAATTCTGCCATAGAGAGTAACCGTACCAACTTTATCTGAGAAAATTACAGAAGTAACGGAGATATTGCTCTAGAATCTGATTTAGTTATTCTGTCTGCCCATCAAATTGCAGGTAATATGCTGATGACAGATGGAGGTGGACATCCAGGATTTTAGTTATCTTTCAACAAACTGGGATTCTCCTTCGGAGAGGATATGTGATGGCAGATAATGGAAACACACTACTTCTCAAATTAGCAGATCTGATGTTTTATGGGAAGAGGAAAGACCCATTGTAGCTATTAAATGGACAATCTTGATAAATGCATCCACCACCATCAGAATCATGTTTTGTGAAGGTAGTAAAACGATGATAAAGATCATTGATACCCATTCTCATTGTCTTTAAGATATTGGTAACAGCAAGAGAGTAATCCATGAGGTCAATGACATATCATCTTGTTCCAGGCACATACTTTACACTACTAAATGTCAGCTCCACCCTAGGCACCAAAATTCATGGGCAAATATTTCCTTAGTTTTATGGCAAACAGAATAACCTGCCAATGGGGAATCATGGTAGCTTCAAAGGTCTTCCAAATGTGATGTACCCCCACATTCATATAGTTGATCCTTTCTTTAAAGGATCCTTTCTCGCCAGCTCCATGCAGTATCCTTTACTCCCCTTTCCAGGTCCTGTAGCTGGGCCTATGCAAAGTCATTCTGCTGCATGTTCCATGTATTACCTCCATCGGATCAGAATTTCTGGTTCCAAAGGCAAAGTTTGATTAGAGAATGGTGGTAGAACTTCTGGTTCTGCAGATTCTTCCCCTTCCCTCCTAGGCAATGTATCTGTCTTACTTTTCATGGGACCCTGTTGGTATGTTAATATGAAATAAAACTGGGAAAAGAGACCACTGAGCTTGCCCACAATCATGATGCGCGTGGTCTTTACTAATTCTACATTTTTGTGGTCTGTGTAAACCTGAACTTGGTGAAAGACCCCTTCCAGAAGGTGATGCTATTCCTCAAAGGCAATCTTTATGTTATGATAACGTGTGTTTTGTGGATCCTTGGGTGCTGTGGAGATGACCACGCCCATGGGGAGGAGCCCTGTGAGGAGCCACAGCACTGGGCTAGACTCGTGCACAAAAAACACAGGATAGTTCTTTATTATACAACTTGAAGATCTCCACCAGAGGGGCAGTAGGGAGGCAGTCTGTGGTTGTAGTCTCAGGGACCTTAGCAGAGGGAGCCCTTCTCTCCCTGATGTCGTCAGGAGGTTCCGCAGTAGGTCTCCCAGCGAAGAGATACTGTGGATGAGATAGACTGAGAGTTAGAGTACTCACTAGGTGTTAGCTGTTGGTATGCGATTCCACCAGGTCTGTTGTAGAAGGTACAGGCTAGGGGTGTGCATTCATCACCTACGAATTGGGAATCCGCAAAGTATAGGGCCCTATTCGTTGTATTCGTGGGGAAGCGAAACGTATCGTGATTCCCCACGAATACAACAAATCTTCGCCGAATTATTCGGCCGCATAAAGGAGCCAATTTAAACAAACCCCCCACCTTCCTTACCCCCCCAAGACTTACCAAAACTCCCTGGTGGTCTAGCGGGGGGTCCTGGAGCCATCCCCTGCACTCACACTCTCGGCTGCTGGTTTCAAAATGGCACCGATAGCCTTTGACCTACAATATCACAGGGGCTACCGGTGCCATTGGTCAGGCCCTGTCACATGGCTATCGGCACCATCTTGTGCTCCTACCATGAGGCAGGGGCTGACCAATGGCAGCGGTAGCCCCTGTGACATGTTAAGGGCAAAGGCTATAGGCGCCATTTTGATTACTGGCAGCCGATGGCCCGAGTGCAGGAGATCGTTCCCGGACCACCGCTGGACCACCAGGGACTTTTGGCAAGTCTTGGGGGACACTCCTGACCCCCACAAGACTTGCCAAAAGTCCAGCGGGGGTCCGGGAGTGACCTCCTGCACTCCGGTCGGCCCCTGTGACATAGTTAGGGCAAAGACTATCAGCACCATTTTGAATACTGGCAGCCAACAGCTGGAGTGCAGGAGGTCGCTCCCGGACCACCGCTGGACTTTTGGCAAGTCTTGTGGGGGTCAGGAGGGTCCCCCAAGACTTGCCAAAAGTCCCTGGTGGTCCAGCAGGGGTCCTGGAATGATCTCCTGCGCTCGGGCTGTCAGCTGCCAGTAATCAAAATGGCACCATTAGCCTTTGCCCTTACTATGTCACAGGGGCTACCGGTGCCATTGGTCAGCCCCTGTCACATGGTAGGAGCACAAGATGGCGCCGATGGCCATGTGACAGGGGCTGACTAATGGCACCGGTAGCCCCTGTGACATAGTAGGTCAAAGGCTATCGGCACCATTTTAGAACCAGCAGCCAAGGGTGTGAGTGCAGGGGATGGCTCCCGGACCGCCCGCTGGACCACCATAGATTTTTGGTAAGTCTTGGGGGGGTCAGGAGTGTGGGGGTTGTAATTAATTTAATTTTAGCGGGGAAACAAATAGGAATTAACATATAAACATATTGGGGGGCCCCCTTGCCGAATGCAACGTATCTGCCCCACGACGAATACGAATCCTGAATGCAATGTATGGCGTCCCTCTGTACATCCCTAGTACAGGCACCGAGGTAGGGAGATCAGGCCCTCAAGGAGCGAGTACCCAGGTTAGCATGTACCCCAAAGGACAGAGAGAGCGCTTCCTGCGGCAGCACGGAAGCAGCAGAGTAGCGTAGTCAAGAATGGATTTGAGTCCTTGCTAACTCGGGGAGCTAGCAAATTGATGAAGGTAATATACCCGGATGGCGTGACGTCAGCATGAGGGAACGCCCTCGAGGTTCGCGCCAAGGGTGGTACAAAGACGGTTGCACGCGCACCCTAGTAGGTACTTGGGAAGAGCAATGGTGGGAGGCTGCACCATAGCCATTCTGGGGATGCCAGAGAGGTCGGCTTGAAGACGCGGCGGTAGCCATCTTGCCCAGGTAAGCAGCAGGAGCAGAGAATAAGGTGAGGCAAGCAGGGCAAAGCCCTGCTTGCCTCACCTCACCTCACCTGCGCGCGTAAATCCGGAAGGATTTACGCGCGCAGGGCCCTCACGTGCCGGCGCACCTATTTTGCATAGGCCGCCGGCGCGCGTAAAGCCCCGGGACGCACGTAAGTCCCGGGGCTTTTGAAAAGGGGCGGGAGGGGGCGTGTCCGGGGTCGTCCCCGAAACGACGCGGTGTTATGGGGGCGTGCCGTGGCATTTCGGGGGCGGGCCCGGGGGCATGACGCTGGCCCGGGGGCGTGGTCGAGGCCTCCGGACCAGCCCCTGGGACTGGAGGATGGAGCGGGGCTGCCGGCGACGCGCGTAAAGTTACGCCTGCTAACTTTGCCGACAAAGGTAAGGCGGGGGTTTAGATAGGGCCGGGAGGGTGGGTTAGGTAGGGGAAGGGAGGGGAAGGTGGGGGGAGGGCGAAGAAAAGTTCCCTCCGAGGCCGCTCCGAAATCGGAGCGGCCTCGGGGGGAACAGGCAGCGCGCGCTGGGCTCGGCGCGCGCAGGTTGTACAAATGTGCACCCCCTTGCGCGCGTATCTTATAAAATCCAGCGTACTTTTTTTCGCGCCTGCTGTGCGAACAAAAGTACGCGCTCGCGTATTTTTTAAAAATCTGCCCCTCAGTCAATACTGGGATATTGGAAATCACCCATTATTACTTTGCTGCTGATTTTGTTAGTTTCCTTAATTTCTTTTAGTGTTTCATTCTCTGTTTGTTCATTCTGGCCAGGTGGCTGGTAAAACACCTCCACACCTATTTTATTCCCCCTTTTTCCTGGAATTTCTATCCATAAAGTTTCAACATTGCATTTTGTTTCCTGCAGAACTTTTATCCTGTTTGGCTCAATGCCCTCTTTCACATATAGTGCCACCCCTCCACCAATTTGATCCATCCTATCATTTCAACATAATTTGTACTCTAGTATCACAGTGTCCCATTGGTTATCTTCCTTCCACCAGGTCTTTAATATGCCAATTATATCTACCTCTTCATCCAGTGCTATACACTCTAACTCTCCCATCTTATTTTTTAGACTTCTAGCATTTGTATACAGACATTTCAAAGTATATGTTTTGTTTGTATTAACAACCTGCTCATCAGTTGACAAGGGTAATTTGGAATCTTTCTGCTCTTTACTTAAAGACACCAAGTCCACTTTGACATTCATTACAACCTCTCTACTGGGATTTCCTAATTTCCCTGTTCTCTTAGTATCCTTTAAAAATACATCATTCCAAACTAGACTGTAGGCTTTCCCCCATCATCAAGTTTAAAAGTTGAACCTTTTTAAAGGTTAGTGCCAGCAGCCTGGTTCCACTCTGGTTAAGGTGGGGCCCATCCTTTCGGATAAGTCCCCTCCTTTTCCAAAATGATGCCCAGTTCCTAACAAACTTATCCCTCTTCCCTGAACTATCATTTCATCCAGACATTGAGATTCTGGAGCTCTGCCTGCCTCTGGGGTCCCGCATGTGGAATTAGGTACACTTCCGAGAATGGAGGTTCTAGTTTTCAACTTTCTACCTAAAATCCTTAATTTGGTTTCCAAAATCTCCTTCCTACAGTTTCCTATGTCAGTTGTACCCACATAGTCCAAGACCTTAGTCCTCTCCAGCACTATCTAAAATCCTATTTATGTGATGCTTGAGGTCTGCCACCTTTGCGCGAGACAGGCAAGTTACCAAGTGATCCTCACATTCACCAGCCATCCAGCTATCAACCTTCCTAATAACTGAATCCTCAAGTACAACAGTCAGCCTAACTCTTCCTTCTGGGCACATGCCCATAGAGAACTATCCTCAGTGTGAGAGGATACCACATCATCTTGAGGGCAGGTCCTAGCTACAGGATTGCTTCCTGCCTCATTAAGGTAATGATCTCCTTCCAGGTGACCTTTCTCCTCCAAGGCAACCCAGGGCGTTCCAGCTGAACAGAGGATTAGACTACGGCCCTTTTACCACTAGCGGCTAAACTCTCTTCAGATAGGGAACTGGAGCCTTAGGAGAACTAGGAAGAATATCTCCCTTTTGTACAGTTTGAATTTACTTAGCTTTGTCTCTTAAACAGACCTCCGGATTGTGAGGACTCCCATGGAACATAAGAACATAAGATATACCATACTGGGTCAGACCAAGGATCCACAAAACCCAGCATCTTAAAACCAACAGTGGCCAGTCCAAGTCACAAGTACCTGGCAAGTACCCAAACATTAAATAGATCCCAAGTTGCAATTCCTTATTTGTTAATAACAGTTTATGGACCTCTCCCCTAGGAACTTATCCAAATCTTTTTTAAACCCAGTTACACTAATTGTCATAGCCACATCCAGAGCTTAACTATGCATTGAATGAAAAATAATTTTCTCTGATTTATTTTAAATGAGCTACTTGCTAACTTCATGGAGTGCTGCCTAGTCCTTCTATTAGCTGAGAGAATAAATAACTGTTTTACATTAAATTGTTCAAGTGCTTTCATGATTTTGTAGATCTCTCCTCTCCTTCTGCTGATCCAGATCATGCAGCTGCACCAGTTAATCAAAGAACAGACCTCCATTTCCTAGCTTTCTCAAGATCATTGTGTCTGTCACCCCCTTTTTCTTTTGTTTAGCACTTGGCTCTAGATGGCTTTCCTGTGTAGGAAAGCGGGTCAGTACGTGGAGGGGCCACGCTTCTCGGCTGCCGCTGCTCTTCCTGGTCTTCATTGCAGCGCAGCCGAGGCCAGTAATGCTTCTTCTTGTGGGGAGGACGCGCTCTTCTTCTTCCTGCCTATGTTGACATCGGCATGGTTTCTCCCTCTTCCATGCATGAGGTCCGTTCATTTCCAGCCGTGCGGGTGGGAAGAGGGAGAGGCCATGCCGATGCCGGCTGTGATCTCTTCGCTCCTCTTGCCGAATCAACCCTGATCTCTTTGCTCCTCTCGCCGATGTGGCCCCGATTTCTTCGCTCTTCCCACTGGCCCTCATCATCATCTTGCAGCTTTCACCGCCCGCCGCAACCACAGCCCTCATCTTCATGCTCCTGCTTTTGCCACTGTGGCCCTCATTTTCCAGTAGCACTTATTCCCCCCTCCACAGAGGCCACAAGAAGCCTCCAGCAAGTGATGCCGAAAGTCACGTGACTGGCTTGACTGGCCCCCTAGGGCATGCCCGAAGCCACAATAGGCCAATCCACCTTGGACCCTCCCTGTCTTGAAAAAAAAAACTGCAAAGAAAAAAAATTAAATAAAGGAAATCGGTCAGGGCTGGGGATTCATTGAATCCCTTGAAGGCCTTGACTGCATGCCACTGTAAATATCCCAGCTGGAAAAGTCAAAGTCCTGGATTTAAACTGTGACAACTTCTCTCAGTCATTTTGCTGCTGGCCACAGCACACTCAAACAATGCCCCTACACAAGGTAAGCTCAGGGATCTGGGACCCTGCCACATATAAACTCAAACATATAAAACAAGTCCACAAAAACTGAACCTCTCAAAGTCAAAAGCGACTAGCTCATAGGTCAAAAATATCAATTCTTAAACCATCAATAGAAAGCCCTTATAAGTATATATCATTCATTAGCTTTGGTGTGAAAAAATAAGAACTGTGCAGCTTCAGAATAGATAGAATACACTGACCTGATGACTGGTGGACATCAGAAAAAAAGTCAGTACTAGCTAGAAAGTTCCTTAATCCCGATGTTGATGTTTTGGTATATAGTGTCTATCTCAGGGGAACCTTTCCAGGTGTTTCACCATATCTCAGACACCTCACAACTCAAAACGAGATAGCAAACTTGCCTTGGCAGTATATATCTATTGAACAACAGAGCTCAGATGAAACAGCCTTAAAAAGGAATAGAGAAGACTGGAATTAAAGAAGCAGTGATATAATTGGGTGAAGCTATTACCTTAATATCCAATAACATTTCTACATGTCTGTCACTCAAAAAAGGCAGCATTTAGGGAAAAGAAAACCCACCATTTTGTTTCTACAACCAGAGGGAAAAGTCAGCCATTTTGAAACAAGATAATCTTATTTATTAATGTACTCTGAAGCTTAAAAGGACTTTCTATTGATGGTTTGAAAATTTATATTGTTGTCCTAAGGACTTACCTCTTCTGCCTCTCACCATTAGATGTCAGCATTATGCAATAGCTAAGTCTCTCTTGTGCTGGTGCAGGGTCATTGGTTTTGAATCTGCAGCTGTAGGGATGCCAGGCTGTTGACTTGCCACAGAGCTTCAGAGAAAATCCTAGCATTTTGTATCTTGTTTTCCTAGAAGAGTCAGACATGCATCTGCAGCATTCCAGTTGGACCAGCAGTGGGTATGTTTCTATTCTAATTGACAACATTATATAAGGCATGCCCAGAAAGCAAACAGTGCTGGGCCAACAGTCTTTTTGGCATTTGTCCTATGGGAGTGCTTCCTGTCTAGCCTCTTATTTACTGTCTGTGTTCCTACCATGTAATCCTCTTCCAGTATTTCTGCTTGTAATCCTGTTTCAGTGTCCCTGTTCTATAAACCTTCCTCCCTTACAGTCCAGTTTTTGATGTCCTGCTTTTTTGTCTAGTTCCATTCTAGGTGTTTGGGTAATTCCATTCTAGGTGTTTGGGTAGTTCCATTCTAGGTGTTTGGGTAATTGCCAGGTTCTTGTGGCCTGGTTTGGCCTCTGTTGGAAACAGGATGCTGGGCTTGATGGACCCTTGGTCTGACCCAGCATGGCAATTTCTTATGTTCTTATGTTCTTATGTTCTTATGCTCCATGTATGTCCTCTAGCTCTTTTTAATCCCCTGGGCTCCACTAACGTGTGTCAGCCTTGCCTCTCCAGGCACAGGCTTTCCTTACAGGGTAGCCCTGATTGCCAAGCCTAGATCTTCCTGCTGTGAATATGTTGCTGTCAAATGGCCAGCCAATGTTGGCATGAGATATTTTTTTAGACATTATAACTGTTGGTTTAAATGAAAAGCAAAGGGCTTTTAATTTTTCGCAAACATTTTTTTTCACAATAAAAGTTTCAACTACTATATAAAAAATATATATGGCCAAAGCATGATATTGTTGCGTACTACACTTGAAGGTCCTATGACAGAACAGAGAAGTGCTCTGTGATAGGTAGGTAAACAAGTATGGCATTTTGAGTATTAATAATTGCAGTTCTTTATGGTGTTGCAGTTCTAAAATACAGTGACAGCTATATTTTACAGCTACATATGTATTAAAGGACAAAAAGTAATATTCATCCTCTAAGTCAATATAGCAGCAGAATTCACTCCTAGTCCTTGAGGGCTGCAAACAAGATGGGTTTTCAGGATGTCCCTAATGAATATGCATTGTATGCAAATCTATCTGATGCATATTCATTAGGAATATCCTGAAACCCCATCCTGTTTGTGGCCCTCAAGGGCTGGGCATAAATACCACAGCAAAATGTTATTCATTAATGAACCAACAACAACCAGGGCTTAATTTGTGGTGGAATGGCCAGGAATGCAGTTCTGGCATTTTGTTTTTTCAGGCATAAAAGGTGGAGCAGTGAGGATGTTCTCTAGCCCCTTCCCTCCAGGCAGCTTGCAGAGAAGAGAAAAGGAGAGGTGAGCCTAGAATGATCCCTAATCCAGCCTATCCCCTCTTGTTTCCCTTCCCCCCACTTCTCCTGTTTTACAGGGAACAGAAGGGGAAGGAGAAGGGGAAGCAAACACTGCAGAGCTAAGAACAGACATAAAAAGTGTTTGATTTAGCACAAGTTTGAAACTTGTGATCAGTAGTGCCAATTATCAAGGCTTCAACCCTGGCCTTGGTGAATGACACTACTGCTCACAACTTTCCTACTTATGTTAATTCAATCCCTTTTTGAGTCCATTACCAAGGGCCTCATTTCTGGCAGAACAACCCAGCACAACGTTCTGACATTGTTTTTCTGGGTCCCGAGAAAGCGGAGCAGAGCCGACAGTGTATATCAATTCTGGTTCCCCTGAGGAATCAGAGCAGAGCCAGTAGTTGCATGGTTTCTGCTCCCCACCCCCAACCAGCCCTGGGAAGAAGCAGAAAAGAACAGAGAGTGTTGGGGCTCAGTTGCTGTGAGACAAGGGCAGCCACATAGCTTTGATTTTTGTGCAATTTCCCAGCACAATTCAGGAGGCTATGAGGGACAACAGCAAGGTAAAAAAAAAAAAAAAAGATGCAGGGTGAATACCTGCCAGCCCCTCTGCTTCTGCCACTCCTGGGTGTGTTGGCTTCCTGCTTATCACACCATCATCCCAGGCCCTGCCACCTCTGCTGCTGGTGACCACACTGGCGAGAGTGAAAAGGGCCAATAGAGTGAATGAGGGGATGTAGTGGGGAGGGAGGGGAGTGTATGAAGGGGTCGGAGGGAGGGGAAAGAGAGTGATGAGATGTGAGAGCAAAAGAGTGAGTGAATGGATTGCAAAGTCTGCGAGTTATGTGGAAGAGAGGGGGAAGAGAGGGGGAAGGGGATCAAAGGTGCTGTGGGGTGTGAGTGAAGGGATAGGAGGTGACTAAGAGATGTGAGCGAGTGAGATGAAAGAACTGGAGGGCAGTCTGTGAGTGAAGTTGTTGAAGGGAGTGAAGAAAGAGTGAGGGAGGAGAGGAGATAGCATTGGGTGGGGGGGGGGCAGGGAGAGAGGAGGAGGATAGCATGTGGCGTTGCTCCCTTCCTTCCATCCCCAAGTAAGCAAAGAACAGGCCATGCTTTTGAATTCCAGGCCCCACACCCCTGGCCAAGGAGATTGAGGAGAGCGGACAGTGCAAATCAGTCTGATCCTGGCCCCTAAAGCAGAGGTGAGCCAGCTGATTCTTGCTTGAAGAGGAGGCCTGTACTTTACTGGCCAAGGTGGGAAAGCATGAGAGTGGCTGGAGAGCGTGATTTTCCAGGGAGTGAAGGGGCTTGAGGATCACCAGGGATAGATTAGACTTAAGGGCTTTAGAACCACCGGTGTAAGGGGGGGAATTAATGGGGGGTTGCTGGGGGTGGAGAATCAGGATCACTACGGCAGACAGTAGGAGAGGGTTTGAGAGAGAGAGTCCTATTTTCTCAATCCGCTTTCCCTTCTTACCCCAGTGATCCTGCATCCTCAGCCATCGTTTGCATACCAGTGCTGATTGACCATGGTAAGAGTGTGAAGGGTATGTGTGTGTGTGTGTGTGTGTGTGTGAGAGAGAGAGAGTGAGCGCTCACACATAGCCCTGGGCCTGCCTCTTTGCATAGGTCACTCCTGGCCTTGGCACCACCCATCTCGCCCCCTCCAAGTTCCACTTCCTTTTTGTCTACAAAGTAAGCCCTGCCAACAGCAAACAGCAACGGGTCTTCTGAATTTGTGTTTATATTGGAAGCTTGTATTTCTAAATGAATGACATTCATTTATAGTTAATTCCTTCTTTTATTTAAGGTTAATGATGCAAAGTTAAGTGATGTGGGTTTTAGTGAAGCTGCTTTATTAAGAATGAGAACATTTAAGCTAGTAAGAAATATTATTAAAAAATTGGAAATGGGTATGTTCATAAGGAGAAAAGCAAAAGATAACATAGCAGAGTTATAAGCACATGATTATGTTGAATTGTTGGAAATCCGGCATGCTAAGCCCATGTGGTGTTTATTATTGAGCCAGCCACAGCAAGGAGAATTAGTGCAAAGGAAAATGTTGGTATTGATTTTGTTGCTGTTGTTGTTGGCACTTTTGATTTGTTGAAGATAAATATGTTTTAATTACTAGATTCTTGTGTAATGGGAAAAATCAAAACTTGCAGGATTTGAAAGAATTTCCCTAATAAATAAAAGTTTATATTAAACACAGGTTTTTTTGTTTTTTTTTAATATATAGCAGAATCAAAGTTACCTCAAATCAATGCTTTTAACTGTTGTTTGCTTATATAGTTCTTGTTTGCTTTAAAAAAAAAAAAAAAGCTTGCGGTATAGAGGAATCTACTGAACATCCAGAGAAGTCCATTTAAAATTAGTTGTTTTTATTATTTTTTAATTGTTCATCCATTACATGTGGGGAAATCACATGGCAGAGCACTTATGTTCATTTTAGCAGCTAATTGCTTAGTTTGTGGTTAATTTGCCACAGTCACAGTTAGTGGGACCATTAGTGAAGCTTTGCTTCGTCACTGCATCTCGTAACTACCAAGCACCAATGTAAAGTCAATTGAAGCAGTGCATACATATCAATAATATAAGGCATATCTCAGTCATCTCTAATGTATGTAAAATAGGAACATAGCAAATGATGGCAGAAAAAGATCCAAGTGGTCCATCCAGTCTGCCCAGCAATTTTTCTTTTTTTTTTTTTGAGATACTAAGAAGTACCGCTCCATGCAGGTTACCCCAGTAAACAGAGGTTTCCCCTTTTCTTCATTTCCATTCTCTAGCCACTAAGGAACTTTGTGTTTATCCCTTACCCTTTTGAATTCCATTACAGTTCTTGTCTCCACTACCCCTTTTTTGGAGGGCATTCCATGCATTCGCCACCCTTTCTGTAATGAAATATATCCTGAGGTTGTTCCTAAGTCTAATCCTTTCGGGTTTCATATCATGACCCTTAGTTCTACAGTTCTCTCTTCATTGGAAAATGTTTTTCTTGTGCATCATTAATACCTTTCAGGTATTTAAGATTGTATCATATCTCCCCTGTGCCTCCTCTTCTATGGGTTATACATATCCAGTTCCATCTGTATCATCTCAGAAATCTTCGGTTCAAACTCCACACAGTTTTGATTGCTTTTCCATCCTTTCTTTTTTCTTTTCGAGATATGGTCTCCAAAACTGAATGCAGGACTCCAGGTGAGGCCTCAGCAAAGAGTACTACATTATTTTTTTCCTGCTGACTCTGCCTCTCTCTCTGTGCAGCACAGCATCCCTCTAGCTTTAGCCCACTATCTTGTCACATTGTTTCAGCTCATCAGACACTATCACACCAAGGTCTTTTCGTCTTATCATACAGAGCTCCTTTGAATTTCTGACCCCCAAATGCATGATTCTGCACTTCTTGCCTTTGAATCCCAGTTGCCAAACATTCAACCACTCCTAAAGCTTTGTTAGATTACTTCTCATTCTCTTTAGTCCTTCAGGTAGGCCCACTCTGTTGCAGATCTCAGTCGTATATCAAAAAGACAAACTTTTTTCCTTCAAATATTTCTGTTATATTGTTCATAAAGATATTGAACACAACCAGCCGCAGAACCTATCCTTGAAGGCCTCCATTTATTACTTTTCTCTCCTCAGAGCAGGTTCCATTTACCATCACTCGCTGTCATTGGTCAGTCAACCAATTTGTAATCCATTCCACCACCTTGAGGCTCACTCTGAGGTTCTGTAGATTGTTCATGAACCTCCTGCAGGGCAGTATCAAAAGCTTTTCTAAAATCCAGATAAATCACACTGAGTGCTTGTCTTTGATTTCTAGTCACCCAATCAAAGAAATCAGATTATTTGACTCAAACTTCCTTTGGTAAAAATATTTTCCTCAGATCTTACAATCCACTAGATTGCATACAGTTGACCTTTCTTTCCTTCAACAGTGTCTCTATTAATTTTCCCACCACCAAGGTATGGCTAAGCAGCCTGGAGTTTCCAGCCTCCTATCTGCTTCCAATTTTGTGAAGCCGGACCACAACCGCCCTTCTTCTATCTTGTGGCACCATTCCCATTTCAAAGAATCTATTGAACTGTCTTTGAGCTCCCTTACTATCCTGGGATGTAGGCCCTATGGCCTTGTCCACTTTCAGTTTTGCTAGTTCTACCAAGTACTCTTTTCTGTAAATGGGGTTGTATCTATGCCACTTCCATCGGTACACGTGTAAACTGGCAATGGTCCACCTTCAAGTTCTTCTTTTCTAAGCACCAAACTGATGTATTTGTTTAATATTTCTGCTTTTTCCTTATCTTTCTCTACACAATGACCCTTTACATTCCACCTCTGGCCTTCCTCCATTCTCTGATATATCATCATCATTTATTTATGACATGCTTTTCCAACAAATAGAGGTCAAACAGTTACACCAATTTTTTTTATAATCATTCATTACATTTCAACATATATAGTTCAAAGTCAGTTACAATAAATGTCCAATAAATAGTTATTTCATGAGTAAACAAGATCAGCTACAGTGAGGTATACTAAGTATTGATAGTCTTAGGAAGTCAAGAGCAATATGTATATATAAAGAAAGATGTGTACAGAAAATTCAAAGGACAAGCCTTGATTCAAACTGAACAGGAGAACCACCAAAACGGGGAGACTCTGAGCTCCTCTGAGACACAGAATTTCCTCCAGTCCCTGTAAGGTTCAGTTCCATTGAAACTTCAAGGTCCACTGGTCTAGTCTCATGGAGACATACCATAGGAGTAACATGAATTTTGGAAGCCATGAACCCCAACATTTTCAACATGAAACAAAACGATATCTGATGACATTGAACCACTTCTTCTGTTGCAGAAGTAGCCAGATTCAGTTTTTAGTAGAGGAATTACAGAGCCTAGATAATCATCTTGAACTTTTCCTTTTTCAGGAATCTGTTCAAGGCAATTAGGACTAGAATGGGATAATATCATCTGGTCCTCTTGTGCACCAGAAATACCTGAATTAAAAACCCTGCCCTGTGCTAAGACAGGCTCAGTTGCATTGGTCTGCATTCAGACAACAACCAACAAGGACTGAACTTCACAATCTGGGTAAACAAATAAGTGTGGGGGTAGCTTGCTTATTACGGCGGTTACTACCCTAGACCAATTAAGCCTGATTCATCACTTTGAATGCATATACAGTGTTGCTTTCTGCTTAACAGCAGGGATAAATGTGGAAAAGAGTATTTGCATTCAGGCAAAAT
The DNA here is from genome assembly GCF_901001135.1 of Rhinatrema bivittatum. NCBI lineage: Eukaryota > Metazoa > Chordata > Amphibia > Gymnophiona > Rhinatrematidae > Rhinatrema > Rhinatrema bivittatum. Next base: position 81,907,363 of record NC_042617.1, on the reverse strand, counting down.
CCAACAAGGCATTGATCTGTGCATTCTGAGTAAACAAGCATCAGGGTAACTTGCTTGATGCGGTGGTTACTACCCTTAACCATTAAGCCTTATGCTCACCTTTGATGCAACTCCAACATTACTCTCTGCATCAATGGCAGGGGATGGCAGGAAATTTGAATCAAACAGTTACCAACAAGGGCCCTGAACTTGGTGTTTGGTGAAACAGATAAGTATGGGAAAATAAGTTTGGGAGCTTGCTGGGCAGACTGGATGGGCCGATTGGTCTTTTTCTGCCGTCATTTCTATGTTTCTATGTTTCTTTGTTTCTATATGAGAAGATTTCTGACTTGAATAGGTCCTGGTATTTAGTGAGCATTAAAGATGTTCTGGAAAATGTTTTGTCACTTTCCTTTAGAAAACTTTTTAAATATATATTAGGCACAGCTATTCTTTTCTACAGCCATGCATAATAAATATATAGGCGCATTAAATGGCAGGAGCAACATATGCATATGTCATTGAGTTCACAACTGCTACTTGTGAGTTATTGTCATCATTTTAATCAATACAATTCTTAAGGCTGAATTTATTAAGATAAAGAGTATTAACTTGATTAACTTGTGAAAGATATATGCAGTGTGTCTAGATGATGTTGTAGTGCCTAGATGATACATCAGACATTCTGCCAAGGTGTATTTCTTGACTAATTTAATAAGAATCCTCACAATATTGTGGCTCCATCTATGATCCTCAAAAGATAATTGTAAGAAGAACAGGTAGGGTGGGGCTAAGTATGCCAAGCTGGTAATTAATACACAAGGTAGACTGAGACAGTCTTTGACTAGAAAGAAGCAGAATGGAAATAAATAAATAAAGAAATAGTTCTTCTGTTGATATTAGCTAATAAAAGGTGAGTATGCTGATATTTCTGATACAGAAAATGAGAGTGTGGCAAGCCTATGACTGTTGCACTGAAGTCCTTTCACAATGAAGGGAGTAAAGTGTGGTCAGGCACATCTGTGCTGCTGTCCAGTGGCAAGAAATCTGGCAGGGCTATGTGAGTTCTTATATCAGGGGGTCAATCAGATGGTATAGTGGGCCTTAGGCAGCAGGAAACAAAACACATTGCACCTTCCTCAGAAAGAAGCCATTTTCAAATCCTATTACATTTTTCCAAAGAGACAATCTATGCAATGGTGGTACTCCCAACAAGACTGCTTCTATTTACATGTCATAACTGACTTAGTGTACTATGTTTTTCAAAATGATAGCACTTGCAACTATTTTGCATTATTCACAAAAAGTCCTCCTCCATTATTTACAAAGGATAGGAGTCCCCATCACAAAAATGATTTCAGAGGTACAGTCATCATTGCTGTAACCATTACCATCAGAATCAATAAAATAAAGTCTAGGCACTCCTTTAGCATTTGGTTCAGACTCGTAACTTCTTTCCTTAATAATCCCTTAGACTCTTAGATTCTTAATTCACATCCTGATCTCTTATCAGGGGCCGATCAATGACACCGGTAGCCCCTGTCACATGGTAAGGGCAAAGGGCCACTGGTGCCATTTTGATTACTGGCAGCCGACGGCCCGAGAGGGGGGAGATCACTCCCAGGACTCCCGCTGGACCACCAGGGACTTTCGGTAAGTCTTGGGGGGGTCGGGAGGGTGGGGGAATTACAATTAAATAATTTGAAGGCTTGGGGTGAGGTTTCTTTGCTTTTTCAGGTTTTTCCCAAAATAGAAATGAAAAATGTTTTCAGGTTCGGGAAGAGGACCAAAATGGCCCATCCTGGACCCGAAAACAAAACACCAATGAAAATAAATGTGTGCACATCCCTACTTCTTACCTCTTCCATCACAAGTTTAGTGTTTCCTCAGGCGGATCCTCCTCTACTGCCAACACATTCTCAATTGGTGTGCCTCAGGGTTCTGTCTTGAGCCCTCTTCTCTCTGTATAATAATTACCTTGGTGTCCTGATTTCCTCTCATGGCTTTCAATACAATTATTATGCTATTGATTTCCAGATTTAGCTTTCTACACCAGAAATTTCATTAGGAATCCAGTCCCAGATCCCAGTTTGCTTGTCTGACATTGCTACCTGGATATCCCACCCCCACCATCTTAAACTCAAATGATCAAGACAGAGATCCTTATTGTTCCCCCTCAAGCCCATTTCCTCTATTCCTCCCTTCTCTATTTCTATGGATAACTCTATAATCCTCCCAGGCTGCTCAGCCCTTAACCTTGGATCATGTTCAACTTTTCTCTCTCCTTCTTCATATATATCCAAAACACTGCTAAAATGTGCCATTTCTTTCTCTATAACATCACCAAAATCCATTCCTTCCTTTCTGTACACACTACCAGAAACTTGCACTCTCTCTTCACTGCCTGCTTAGACTATTACAACCTGCTTCTTACAGGTTTCTCAATGAACCATCTCTCTCCACTTCAGTCTATCCAAAATCCAGCTGCGTGACTTATCTTTCACAGTCACTACACCTATATAACCCCAAATCACTACATTGCCTCCCTATCTGTTCCCACATACAGCTCAAACTCCTCTTACTCACCTATAAGAGCCTTCACTGCAGCTAGTCACTACCTCTTCTGTCTCTACTCATCATCTACCCTTCTGCACTCCACTCATCAGGCAAGTCATTTCTCTGTCCATCTTCTCTACCACCAATTTCTGACTACTTGCTTTCCACCTGGCTGCACAATATGGGGTGGATTTTCAAAGGGTTACGTGCGTAACATACACGCGTAACCCTTTAACACCCCTCCTCCGCGCGCTGAGCCTATTTTGCATAGGCTCGGCAACACGTGCAGGCCCCGGGACGTGCGTATGTCCCGGGGATTTGAAAAAGGGGCAGAAAGGGGGCGGGGCGTGGGTGGGGTGATGATCTGGGGGCAGTATGGGGACGGGACTGAGGCCTCCAGCACGGTGGCCGTGCTGGGGGAATCGTGAGCCGGTAGCTGGCCGGCGCACGCAAGTTACGCCTGCCAGAGGCAGGCGTAAATAGGACAACAAAGGTGGGGGGGATTTAGGTAGGGCCTGGGGGGTGAGTTAGATATAGGAAGGGAGGGGACGGTGGGGGGGCTGGGAACGGGGAAAGCCATCGGGGCTCCCCTAGGGCTCGGCGCGCGCAAGGTGCACAATTGTACATCCCCTTGCACGCACTGACCCTGGAATTTATAACATGCGGGCGTAGATTTGTGTGCGCCTGGTTGCTTGCACAAATCTACGTGCTCGCGTAATTCTATATATCCGGCCCTATGCTTGGAAAAGATTTCCTGAGGTCCATATTTAAAAGCATTTAGTTGGCTACCTCCAACATTAGCCTACTAAATTAATATTTGGACACATAACTGGATAAATTCTATCCACCTAATAAGTTAGGAGGCTAGAATTTAGCTGGATAAGCAAGCGGTGTCCTAGGGGTAAAACTTGGAGGAGTTGAGTTAGCCAGCTAATTCCAATGCTCAGAGTTAGCTGGCTAAGACCGGGATTCATCAAACTAACACATGCGCTAGGAAGAGGGGCGTGTTTTATGGTAATAGTGCACTTTGTGATAAATAAGCTATCTTAGCGCTTCGCTTAGGTATTACCGCAAAGTGCGATAACTATTTTCACACTAAGTGCCACAATTGTTGTAATTCCTAGAGATGTGAATCGTGTGCCCGATCGTCTTAACGATCGGGTTCGGCTGGAGGGAGAAAAAAATCTGATCGCTGGAGATGTGAATCGGAATCGGTTCCGATTCACATCGTTAATTTTTTTTTAGTGAGGCCCGACCCTTTAAAATTGACCCCTTACCTTCCCCCCCCCCCCCCGAACACCCCCCAAAAACGTTTTACGAGTACCTGGTGGTCCAGTGGGGGCGCTGGGACCGATCTCCCGCTCTCGGGCCATCGGCGCCATTTTGACTGCCACTCAAAAATGGCGCCGTTGGCCCGATTAAAAAAAAAAACCCACCCGACCCTTTAAAGATGACCCCTTAACTTCTCCCACCCTCCCGATCCCCCCAAAACATTTTTAAATTACCTGGTGCTCTAGTGGTGGTCCCGGGAGCGATCTCCCGTTCTCGGGCCGTCGGCTGCCAGTCATAAAGATGGCGCCGATGGCCCTTTGCCCTTACCATGTGACAGGGTATCCGTGCCATTGGCCGGCCCCTGTCACATGGTAGGAGCACTGGCTGGCCGGCGCCATCTTTAAAGATGGCTGCCGCCATCGTAAAGATGGTGCCGGCCATCCAGTGCTCCTACCATACCATACCATACTTGCAAAATTAGCTGGCTAACTTTGCTAGCCAGACTGTGTCTGAATATGAACCTCCCTGAGTTGGTGCATTATGCTCCCTCTCAGGCCTTGCTATTTGCTATAAATCCAGTCTAAAACTACCGTTTTAATGCTTCCTTTAAATCTTAATCTCTGATTGTCCAGCTTACAGCCTTGTATAAAGGTAAATTTTTAAAACAGCACGCGGGCGTCCATGTGCGCACAGTTCCCGGCACACGCACATGGCCGTGATAATTGTATAACATGCGCATGCTAGTGCACTCGTGCACCTAATTTTATATTGGCATCTGCAAGGGGGGTCATTTTAAAAAATGCACACGGCGGCGAACTGGATCTTTCCCCAGTTCCCTCCCAGACCGCTCCAATAAAGTAGTGGATTGGGAGAGAACTTTCTACAGCACCTACCTACCCTTCATGCCTTTTCCCCTCTCCTCCCTGACCTCTAAATTCCCCTCTGCTAAGTTTTTTTTTCTGTACTTATCTGCTTTCCAGAGCAGTAGTAAGTAGTGCGCGCCTCGCTTCTCCGGACAGTGCCTAATGGCTCTGTCCCAGCCTACCGCCACCCTGTCCCCGCCGCACCCATACCCTGCCCCCGGTCCACCTCTTTAAAAAAAACAAAACTTTGTTGTGCGAGTACCAGGAGATAGCATGTGGCTGCGAGCACAGCTCAGCCATGAGTGTATCTTCCTGTTTCAGCGTGTGCCAAGCTTTAAAACTTAGACCGTTAATTTTTAACCAGTCTTAATAAATGAAATTCCCAATGTCTCTTTTGCCCTGTATGTTTGTGTTGACTGGTTGAAAGCTGTACTCAGCAAGGTCTGTCTCCTATGTGTATTTTGTACAGCGCTGCATACACTGCGTACTGGTATAAAAGTGTTATTAGTAGTAGTTATAGTAATATGTTACATAACTGTTTAAATATAACTGCACACATTTCATTCAGAAGTAATTGGCAAGTGTCGTATTTAGAGCAAGAGAAATTGAGATTACCTGTAGTTATGTGTGTATCTTTTCAAATAGTTATTTGAAAAGATACACACATAACTGAAATGGAATTTACAGGCGTTCATAAACTATTTAGTTTCTATTACACTCTTTAACACACTGTTGTGAGTCACATATATATCATTAAAATGATAGTTTGAGACATCCTCATCCTTCATGTATTTTCTCTGCAATCTGGGCTGGATTTTAAGAATTACGTGCGGGCGTAGATTTGTGTGCGCAACCCAGCGCGCACAAATCAACGCCCGATTTTCTCACTTGCGCGCGCAGCCGCACGCATGTTAGAAAATCCAGGGTCGGCGCGCACAAGGGGGTGCACCCTCGTGCACCTTGCGCGCACCAAGCCCTAGGGGAACCCCGATGGATTTCCCCGTTCCCTCTGAGGCCTCTCCGAAATCGGAGCAGCCTTGGAGGGAACTTTCCTTCCACCCCCCCCACCTTCCCCTCCCTTCCCCTATCTAATCCGCCCCCCCAGCCCTACCTAAATCCCCCCTACCTTTATTTTTTTATTTACGCCTGCCTCCAGGCAGGCGTAGGTTATGCACGCTGGCCGAATGCTAGTGCGCGATCCCCGGCACGGCCGCTGTGCTGGAGACCTCGGTCCCACCCCTTCCCCGCCCCCCGACCGCCCCACCCTGCCCACTCCCCGCCCCGTTTTTCAGGCCCCAGGACATACACGCATCCCAGGACTTGCATGCGTCACCGGGCCTATGCAAAATAGCTCGGCGTGCGCAGGAGCGGCTTTTCGGGGTTATACGCGTAATATACGCGTGTAACCCTTTGAAATTCCGCCCCACTATATTTACTTGTTCAACATTTACAGTATATTGCTTAAAGTTTGAGTAACTTAATTGAAGCCCACATAGCTTTCATTTTTTACTCATTTTCCTTGTGTTGAATTATTTTATTTTTTGTGTTCACTCACCATGTAGTTGCAATAAAGCATAAAAGAGTAGAGATGTGAATTTTGTGCCCGATCGTCTTAACGATCGGGTTCGGTTAGAGGGGGGGAAAAATCTGATCGTGGGTGATGTGGGTGATGTGAATCGGAATTGGTTCCGATTCACATGGTTATTTTTTTTGTAGTGAGGCCTGACCCTTTAAAATTAACCCCTTACCTTCCCCCACCCTCCCGAACACCCCCAAAACTTTTTATGATTACCTGGTGGTCCAGTGGGGCCGCGGGGTCCGATCTCCCGGTGGGGGAAGGTAAGGGATTCGTTTTATAGGGTTGGGGTGGGTTTAGGGTTTTTTTTGGTGTGCCGGTTTTCCCCGCCCTCCCCCTCCCCCGATTTTTCACGATAAATCGGGGGAATTTCTATTGTATCGCGACTCTTGATGACTCTGATGAATTGGAATGTGTCCTCTGTCATTTTTTTCCCCATATCTACCAATTATTGAACTGGAAAATTGTCATTAGAAGACAAAAAAAAAAAAATAGCAAAACAACCACCTTTTTCTGCATGATCTATAGCAGGGGTGGTGAACCTCTGGCACATGGGCTGCATCTGGCTCATTGTTTAATTTTACCCACCCAAGGCAAGACACCTGAAACTGGCGGATCTGTTATGGCAGGAGCTCCTGCTCTGCTCCCACTGCAGCTTTAACATGCCTCCACACAGCTGCTTCCAGCAGGTTCTCTCTGACCAGCTGATAGGAATGGTGGCATTTAGTGCGTCTGGCAGCTGCTCCAACCCACATTGCTGTGCCTGTTCTGGCACTGTTTTGGGCTCCCACAGCCCAAACAACCCTCATACTCTATTGTCTTTGCCAGCGGCAAACAGCTGATCCTGTGCTCAGCAGGGGAAGGGCCTGCTGCTGGTGATGATTTTTTTTCTTGTAAAATATTTGCTGGGGCCTCTGTTTTTCATTTACCAGGCCAAAAATAAACACCGGGCTGGTAAAGGGGCACCACCCTCACAAAGTAAAAAAGAAAAACAACCCAACCCTATTTTTCTTATTTCTTTGCTGCTCTCACTTGCACTCTCACTGTGCCCTCTCCAAACCTCCCTCCCCTCAGCTACTAATGTGATCCACCAAGGGGCACATGACTGCATTATAACCTGTCATCTAACTTAGTAACATAGTATTGCCGGCAGAAAAAGATCAAATAGTCCATCCAATTTCCCCAGCAAGTTTCCCATGGCAGCAACTGCCGCTCTGTGCAGGTTACCCCGAGTTTCTGTCAAGGGCAGTAACTGCTGCTCTGTCCAGGTTACCCCACACCTTATATTAAGAATAGTATACTTACAAGCAAGACCAAGCAACTGTCAAACTCATAACAAAACTACTGCAACATTTTTACATGGTGAGCAGCTTTCCTGATAATTCAGACAATGCTGCCTTCATGTTCTCTGCTTTTGGACTTGGCCGTAGAAATATTATTCCCAGTGTCTGCGAATTAGTAACTTAGACTGTAAAGGTTGGGACCCAGAATCGCTGACTTCAGAATCCAATACCCTACAAAGAATTCCCCACCTGATCTACAGTTTGGAAGCTGAATAAAACAAGGGTTCCCAATATAAAACCTGCACCTCAAGTTCTACAATACTTGAGTTGACCGAAAATCCTCCAGAAAAGAGTGCCGACCAAAGCAAGGATATTTCCACTTATCACTTACCATAGAAAATAATATTCAAATTCTGATGTCACCTTAGTACCAGCAACATACAACTCCCTCCACTACCAGGAATATTGTATAATAATATATATAATCACAGGGACGGTAACTTTTAAGCAGACATGCGGGCGCACATGTGCACATGCTCGTCAAGCTGTGCCCAGAGACACATCCATTTTCTCACATATGCATGGATACGAGTGTATATTATAAATGAGCCTGGACGCGTGTGCGTGCAATTTTAAACGGATGTGCACATGTATGCGCAAATGCTGCTTCTACCGCATATGTGGGGGACTTTTAAAAGAGATGCGTGCTGACGCCATGCACCATTTTTCCCGTTCACCTACTTTAGGGATAGAACTTGCAAGCCCCCTAATTTAGTAGCCATTCTTCCCCCCTGTTAGCCCCTACCCTCAAAACCCCACTGCCTTGTCTATATGTTTTTGTTTTACTGCTTACATGCCATCCATTGCAGAAGTAAATCTGCGCAGCAGTGGCCCCGGTGCACACAAGGACGTGTAAACATTTGCCCGCACGTTTCTTGGCCAGGCCCCGACTCACCCATACTCTGCCCAGATTTTGCCCATGCTCCACCCCTTTTTAGAAACGTTTTGCTTGTGCGTGCAGCGGTTGAAAAAAAGCATTCTTGTGCGGCTTTTAAAATCCACTCGGCACGTGCTGGCCTGACTTATGCATGTATCTCCCGGCTTTGGCACGTGTAACACTTTTAAAAATTCTCCTTATAATGTGTAATAAATGTACTCAGAATCAATAGAAAACCAGACATACCATAGTACCCGAACTACCAAAGAGTAGCAACACTGCCTTTGAAAAGGCAACACTACAAATATTATACCTGGCTCTAAAATAGCAAATACACTTCCTAGAAGGAAAACAGAACAAGTCTGACTGCTCTAGATCCTTATACAGAAACTACAAGCTAGCATAATATTTTAGCTTGGTCACATGTGCAGAACACAGATAGACCCTTGCCAAATATAAAATAAAGAGACCATAAACATGCAGACAAAAATGGAACTGGAAACCACAAGAAGCCAGACTGTGAATGCAGTACAACAATGGAAAAACAGAAACATTTCTGTTCTCTCATAAAACATCAAATGAGAGGATCCAAAATGGCATCTTGAAGGGATGATGCGCTGTGAGATCTCTGCTGTTATTTACCATTTTTCTTTGTTTTGGTGTTTCTTCAAGCTATGGTAAAGTCTGGGTAGTTTCTTCAACCACTTCCAGTGGTCTGCGACTGCAGACAATACTAGCTTTGTTAGCCTAGGCAGGTATTGGCGTTCCCATGAAGGGCAGGAGCCAACCCTCAGTCAGACCTTGAAACCTCTTTGAGTTCAGGTCTTGGTAGTGGAGTTTGCTCCTCCTTTTCCCAGGGACATTGGAGGTGATGCACTGTCGCTCCCAGAAATGCCAATAGACATGTTGGATAGAGGTCTGGCTGAAGGGCCCACTTCTGCTTCTACTCCTGGTGATAGCAGCGATGTGAAGTCCTACAAGACGATCATGTCAGAGGAGCAACATGACGATTTGGCATTTCAAGTTGCAGTGGGGACTGCTGGTGCAGTGAGTTCTTTCTTGGGGGATGGTTTGCTGCCATCTGTTCTTGGTTGTTTGAAGCACTCCCCATTGGTAAAACCCAGCATTATAACTTTGGATTCCTTCTGGAATGTCTTAGCTTCTTTAGAAAAGATTATTTCCTCTTTGATTGTTCTTACAACAGATATTCACACCAAATTTCAGTCCGGTGAGAAATCTTTAATCCTATGCCAGGAAAGGCTTGGGACCTTAAAAAAAGCATACTAACTGTATTGGTTCAAACTAATCTAATGACCAAGAGAAAATCGGAAAACTTGGAAAATGTTTCCAGATATTTGAATCTGCTTATGCTTTACTTTCTGAAGTTAACTCTGTATCTTTTGAAGATCTAATTGATACTTCCAGAAGCTCTCTCTCCTATCACCAAAGCTTTCTTTCTGTCATTACTGGTGAAAGGCAGGTCACAATCTGCTGTACATTATATTATTGATGTTATTGCTACTTTGAATGTGTCTGATTTTCTTGAAAATCTGCTGAATGTGAGGTATCGATCAGAGGTAGGGATGTGCATTCGTCCAGAATGAATTAGGCAATGTCAACGAAATTACCTAATTTGTCCTGGTTCGGCCACACCGAAAAATGAAGCAGATTTTCCTGAAATTTTGGAAAAATTCATTTTTCAGGGCAGCCGAAAAAAATTGGCCCAAACCACAGGAAAATGAAATTTCCTGCGGCGGGCCGATAACGAAGGATGAACCAAAAGGTTTGGCAGAATCACCTCTCTAATCAGAGGGGCATTGTTAGTTACCTTTGCTTTTTCACACATCATAATATTGTTCTGAAGTTTTTGGTTAGGCATAAGGTTGCTCTTTTATTTGATCTTTCAAGGGCCACTCAAGCTCATAGAAGGAAATTTCTTGTAATGCGTCAAGAAGCTTTGGTCCTTGGGGGCCCTGTTTGTGATTAGATTTTCTTGTAAGTGTATACTGTAACTAGACAATATTAAATATGGTTTGTTTTTTTAACCTGAGCAATTGCATACTTGCTTAGATTCCAAGAAAATTTCTCAGGGAATTTAAATGTTTGCTTTATGTTTCACTGCTTGCATTAATGTATTAATCTGCTTTTTTTCCCTGTTATATAATTTCCTTTTTCTTATTTTCTTGGATGTTCTGACTCTGAAACTAATTGTATCTGTCCTCTGTTTTGGACTTTAATTGACAGATGCCAATAATTGTGTTTGCCTTATTTTATATTTTCTTAGTTTGTATTGATTATGACATCTTACTTTTGCAAGTTTTTATGACTTTTTGAAAATTCAATAAACAAAATACATGAAAAAAATCAAACAAAATCAGGAAATATAAAACATCAGTCATAATAGTAAACCATATTAATAAAAAGAATAAATATTTCAAAACAGCTGATGGATAGAATAGCATCCAATAATTAATATAACATTAAAAAAAATATATACTAAATGCCAATACAATATTTCAATAACAGCAGACACATCAAACAACAATAAATATTTATTTGATTTAGGAATAACAAATCCTCCGCTCTCCATAGCTGGGAACTTTTGATTTCTAGTCACCTCAAGATGTTTTTGATTAGTTGAGAGGGGTGAGGTGGAGACACACAAACTTTATCCTTTCTCTGGCATATATTCTATAACACACACAGGGGTAGATTTTCAAAGGGTTGCATGCGTAAGATACGAGCGCAACCCCCGAAAACCTACCCCTGCCTCCCCCTGCACACGCCGAGCCTATCTTGCATAGGCTTGGTGGTATGTACAAGCCCCGGGATGTGCGTAAGTCCCGGGGCTTGAAAAAATGGGCGTTCCGGGGGGCTGGGCCATGGACAGGGTGCCAGCCTGGGGGCGTTCCGGAGGTGGGACTGAGGCCCCTGGAACAGCCACCGGGCTGGGGGATGGAGAGCCGGCGCACGCTACTTAAGCCTGCCCAGAGGCAGGCGTAACTTCTCCAACAAAGGTCGGGGGGGGGGGGGTTAGTTAGGGCTGGTGGGCGGTTTAGGTAGGGGAAGGGAGGGGACAGTGCGGGGGGGGGGGGGGCGGGCGGAAGGAAAGTTCCTTCCAATGCCGCTCCGATTTTGGAGTGGCCTCGGAGGGAACGGAGAAAGGCTGCTCGGCTCGGCGCGTGCAAGTTGCACAATTGTGCACCCCCTTGTGCGCGCCGACCCTGAATTTTATAACATGCACACAGCTGCACACGCATGTTATAAAATCGGGTGTAGATTTGTTCGCGCTGGGTTGCGCGAACAAATCTACGCCCACACGCATGTTATAAAATCTGGCCCACAATGTTTATTTTCTAACACACACACTCCCTCCCTCTCTCCCTCTCAATTTATATTCCCTCTATTAAGCACATAATCTCACACACACTCTCTCTTTCTCACACACATATATTCTCACTCCCACAGATTCCTTCATACACACACATTCACTTTCTCTCTCTTTCTTTCTCTAACACACATACACACACACACACACTCGCACACTCACCCACACACATATATAAGCTGTCAACATTACAGGCTTCCTCTCATATACAGCACAGTATTAGTCAATAGGAACCTATTATACCTGTGCCTAGGGCAGCAAACATTTAGGGGAGGCAGGCTGGCTAAGATTTCCTGCCTTTCAACTCTACTGAACCTCATTCAGCAGAGAACAGCCCTCTGCTACCTTGTAATAGACCCATACTGGAAGTGGTGGGGTAAATCTACCAAAAGTGCCTATGGGCGGCAGAATCCTAAATCCATCGCTGCTTACATACATACATATATACACATATTGTCACACACACACATACAGAGGCTTCCTCACATTCACACACTCTCCCACATAATATGCTCTCAATCCCACACTCACACACATGCATACTGACATGTATACACAGAAGCTCCCTGATACATACACACACACTTTCCCACAGATTTCCTAACACATATATATACTGCCACAGATTCCCTAACACACCCACACAGATTCTCTCTCCCACAGGTTCCCCTTCTTGCATATACACTCTGTCTTTCAAATACACAAACACACACATATGCTCTCCCTCCCGCAGCCTACCTTACACACAAACATTTTTTCTCACGCTTAATCTCTTTCACACACATGCTCTCAATCCCACAGGCTCCCTATCTCACACACACATACACACACACAATAACACATTCTCCCACAGATTCCATCATACACACACACACACAGAGGATCCCACTCTCACACATAGACATTCTCTCCCATAGGCTACCTTACACATACAAATTCTTTCTTATACCTACTCTCTGTCTCAAACACACATACAGAACCTCACTCTCATATGCCCACAAATACACATGCATTCACTCTCAGTCTCCCTCACACACTCACACTCACACTCACACACACACACAACACACACACTCACTCACTTGCACATGTTCTCTCTCACTCTCACACACAAGAACATAAGAACTTGCCATACTGGGTCAGACCAAGGGTCCATCAAACCCAGCATCCTTCCAACAGTAGCCAATCCAGGCCATAAAAACCTGGCAATTACCCAAAAACTAAGTCTATCCCATGCTATTGTTGCTAGTAATAGCAGTGGCTATTTTCTAAGTCAACTTAATTAATAGCAGGTAATGGACTTCTCCTCCAAGAACTTATTCAATCCTTTTTTTAAACCCAGCTACACTAACTGCACTAACCACATCCTCTGGCAACAAATTCCAGAGTTTAATTGTATGTTGAGTGAAAAAGAACTTTCTCTGATTAGTTTTAAATGTGCCATATGCTAACTTCATGGAGTGCCCCCTACCTAGACCTTCCGAAAGAGTAAATAACCGATTCACATTTACCCATTCTAGATCTCTCATGATTTTAAACACCTCTATCATATCCCCCCTCAGCTGCATCTTCTCCAAGCTGAACAGTCCTAACCTCTTTAGTCTTTCCTCATACGGGAGCTGTTCCATCCCCTTTATCATTTAGGTCGCCCTTCTCTATACCTTCTCCATCGCGACTATATCTTTTTTGAGATGCAGTGACCAGAATTGTACACATACACAAACACATATACTCACAATGGCTCTCACTGAGCCTTCCCTTCTCTTCTGGGCTGCTCCTTCAGCTGCCGCAGCCTGTTGTGCCTCTTCTTTGGCCACCACAGCTGCACTTTCCGTGGACTCCCTGTTATGGTTTGGTAGACCCCTAGGGGTCCATAGACCACAGGTTGGGAATCACTAGACTAAAAAGTATGTCTGTTGAAGCAACATAAGCCAGGTTGTGTTCATATTCTGTTCAGAAATCTTATATCACTTGATAAAGGATTAATGAAGAAATAGAATTTACAAGTCCCAGCAGAAAGAACAAGCAGTTTCCTTCATGGAACATCTCCAGACCCACACTTACACATATAAGTCATCAGTATTCTAAGTGAAGTATCATAGCAAATGTAGTGCACAGAGCAAGGATGTATCCAAAAAGAGAGTAAAAATATCTCTAAAAAATATTTTTTAATACCATATGTTGAATTTTTATTGTTTCACAAATAACTATGCATTCAGCATCTCATGCACAAGAAAGACACAATTTTGGAATATTGTAGTTTAGCTTGCACAGCCCTGCAAAATTTCCAAATCAAATTAAAATCTTAGGTGATTTGTCATTTGCATTATTGTTTCTAATTGACAAAATACATTGGTTCAAAGTGATTTGCTTATCATTTCTAGCCTTTTGTGTTCTTTGTTTGTAAAGTAGCATATGATTTACATAAAAGGTTTCATATAAAACTACATTAATTTTCAATGTGTTTGTATTATGAGTTTTCTTAAGCTACAGGACTACAGTTGAGGTCCCACTGAACCCTATTATATTTGTTTATTAGTTATTATATATATATATATATATATAAAACCCCTGTTCTGATTTTGGAGACAAGGGCAGGGGCATACAGGGTCCCCTGAGCCATTTCCATACCCTTTCTCACAATCCCACAGGCCCCCAAGGTAGGGTTCTTTTCAAGTTGGGGGGAAGGGGAGAATAATCAATCCTCCAAGGCCCAAGGTGTTAGGAGGAGGGCTCTCAGTTTCACTCTCCTGAGGAGGTAACAGTCACTGTCACCATTAAAGGATATGAGAGCCAACAAAATACTCTGGAGGCTTGAGCTGAGTGTCCAAATTAAGTCTGTACTTTCAAAGGTCTTATATGAAACAAAATGGCACTTCACATATCAGATCATGGAAATTCAAGTTGAAAATCATGGTTCTCCAATTTTCTACCTTGAAAGTGTCTCTCAGTAGTTAGGCTGAGGAAACTCTTACTCTCCAGGGTTTGGAAAAGCAAAGATTCCCAGCTGGACCGGGGTATTTTAGTTGGGTAGAAAAAATCCCCTCCAAACACTGATGGACAAAAACGTAGCGAACAACTCCCAAGATGTACCTCTTTTCTCCAGGGTGAAGACTCCAGATGAGGGCCCTCCAAGTGTAATAAAAGTTCTTAAAGATCTTCTTCTGGTTTTCCCACTTCAGTGTGGGAAGGGTGGCAGCTAATTTCCCCCATAAAACATGAGGCAAAAAATTTTCACAAAAAGCAAAACTCTGGAATCCTCCTGCAGCGAGTCACCCCTGATTCATCCATTCTATATATCATGGAGAGCAGTAGAATTTTCTGCATCTCCTGATCTAACCTAGCACAGGGACACCCAAATCCTCTGAGCCAGGGGTACCAGGGTGCTCCCAGAAAAAATCCCTAAAAGATCTGCCCAAAATTCCTTGAAACAATCCCAGGACTAATGCCAGTAAAGCCTTTGACCTCTTCCCCACTCTGTGTAGGGTTCCAAATCTTGAGGTCTAATACTCAGAATAGAGGAATAAACATCACTCCTTCCCTCTAGCTACAAACTAAAAATGTCACAGCTAGCTATGATGTTAGATGCTATTATACTAGAGGGGGCTGGCCATTCCAGCAACCTCAGTGGAGGAGCTGCTCTGAAATAGTGATCCCCTCCCTCCACTACCTATTAGAGATGTGCTTCGGGTAAAATTTTGTGTCGGGCTTCGTTTCAGGCCCCCCCCCCCCCCCCATGGGAATTTTGTTTTTCCTGTGGTTCGGGGTTTTTTTTTTCAGGGCCCCGATTTTCAGGTTAGTGTGCACTATTGGGAGTTAGCACACACTAACTCAAAAATGATTTTTTTCTGAAATTTCGGGAAAAATTCAATCGTTTTTTGGTTCTCCCAAACCATTCCGAATTAGGCAATTTCATTGACATTGCCTAATTCAGGAAAAACAATTGCACATCCCTACTACCTATACCTTTTCCTAGCTCAAAAAGGGTTTAAGAACTAGGGCCACATAGTGAGGATCCTGAAGGGTTATCATACTTCTCCCCTGACCCAGCTTACTCAAAATGTGATGTGACACATACACAAATTTTACAGTAACACATTATTTTCGTATACAATGATGATTTCACCAGGCTACCAACCCTATTAGGAGAGCAAATCATCCATTACTGTCTATACAGGGCCTCAAATCCCACATAGGTTCTGTACCTAGTACAGGCACTGGTATGTGCAGCATGAAACTCCATCCTTAAAAGAAAAAAAATTAAACATTTATAGACCAGTGTACAGATTTAGCTGTGAAATAAGAATAAATGTCTTGATACCAGCATTCTCCCTGCCAGACTATTGTGGATTCTCTCACAATCAAAGGTGATGCAGGGTTCTCTCACCAACCTGTAAATGTAATCTATAAATTACATTTGAGGTAAATAAGTACACATAATACACATATAGTAACAAGCATGTCCTCTCATACATATATGCCCAAATTTTCAAAGCATTGCAAACATAAAATACGGGGGTTTCGCACGTGGCCGGGCCATGTGTGAGCACAGTGCATTTTAGAAATGGCCTGGCCATGCGCATAACTCCCGGTATGAGCAGAAGTGCCGGGCCAATAAAAAGGGGTGAGCTGGGGGCGAGAAGGGGTAGGGCCGACCGGGACAGCATCCATTAGTCCCTGTTCTGGGAAAGCGCATGCCGGCAGTGGATCAATGTGCTGAAGTTACTTCTGCTCCAAAGGAGCAGTAAGTAATAAAATAAAAAATTTATAGTGGACTGGGAGGGAACTAGGGTAGGTCTACTTGAGTCGCCACGTGTTGGTTTACATAATTTCCCCCCTGCACGCACAAGTCATGATCTGCCTGCACATGCGTGCATGGATATTAAAATCTGGCATTCATGTGCACGCGGGAACCATATTTTATAACATGCATGCTCTGATGCACGCATGTTATAAAATAGCCGCATCCATATACTCGTACTGTGAACTGCACACACATGGATGCCCACGCAGACCTTTGAAAATCGAACCCTCAATGTATATATATATATATATATATATATATATGTGTATGTGTGTTTGTGTGTGTGTAAAGAGAAACAGAGAGAGAGAGAGATATGTGTGTGTATATATATATATATATATATATATATATATATATATATATATATTCTTTAATGTCCGAAATCACAGTTATCAAAGCAGGTGACTAGTATACAATTTTCCTTTAAATAGTTTCTTACAGCAAGATATGAATTTATGGCACTGAAACCAACCTGGCATATGTAAGATTAGGGAATTTGTCAATAATCCTGTTAGTACAAGAGAAGAAACAGCATTATATGCTCAGATTTGGCATTTTGCAACCTGTTCAGCTTTCAAGCAGATTTGATTTTTTCTTTTAAGTTGATGTTCTGAAAAGCAGTTTTATCATAAGTGAAAATTAAGGTAATATAGATTAAATCTAAAGTAAATCATATTGGAGACCAATTTATTAACCTTGGCCTGGATCGGTTAGAGCTTTTTCTATTGTATGTCTATGGGGAAAAAAAGCTTAGTAAATCAGGCCCCTTATCTTTTTTGATGCAGTTGAACTGGTATTGATTTATACCTGTTATAAATGTATCCCTAGAGCTTAGTATAAAATGTGTGATACTGTAGGTATAGTACTGGCCATGCCACATGTAGCCAGCACATGAAGTTATTAATATCTATGTGATTATTTTAATTTGTTTTTTTTGTTATCCTTTCCTGTTAAGTATAGAATTGCCCGACTGCAACAAATTCTATATTGGATCTCTCAAGCCATGGGAAAATAAAAAACAAATAAAACAAAAAGAACATTGTATGGGAGATCACATGAAGTGGTGAGCAGTGCAGATGTGTTTGTTCAGGCTCCATGTGCCATCCCCAATCCATCGCATGAAATCTAATGCAAGTGTCTTATTTCAACTGAGAGAGTCTTCTGTCTATTGATAAATACATGCAAAAATCACCACTGGGGATGCCCTAAAAAGGGGGGGGGGAAAGTAAACGAGAAGCCATGAGTGACATTGGAAAAGATGGCCGCCAACTCAGCAAAACAGAGCAATTCTTCCTTAACCGGGAAGCAATTGCAGACATAACAGGAACGGTTTCGGCAATAGTAGAAGCCACTTTAGATGGTAAGCTCAATGCTATATCAGAGCAAATTAACAAGCTTAAAACTGTATTTTCTGAATTTAGCCCGCGACTTGACTTGGTTGAGGGGAGAGTTTCCTTACTGGAAAACGACTCAACAACCCTTACCGGTAAAATTGTGGTTCTAGAGAAAAGAGTAGGACAACAATACAACAAAATAGAAGACCTTGAGAGTAGATCCTGAAGGAGTAATATCAGGCTGGTGGGGTTACCAGAGAGCATTGAGGAAAAGAATTTAGCGGTCTTTCTCGAAACCTGGTTCACGGAGGCCCTAAAGTTGTCTGAATTAATTGGGGCCTTGAAGACTGAAAGGGCTCACAGGCTTGGCCCCAAACGTGATGGGGAAGTGAGGCCGTGGATTCTAATTGCTAAGTTCCTGAACTGGTCACATAAGCAACAATTTATGCAAATCTACAACAAACACCAAGAGGTACTTTACCAGGGCAAGCCAATTTGTATCTTTCAGGATTACACTTCATAGGTCTCTCTCCAGCATAAGGAGTTCAACTCCCTGAGTTCTGCCTTAGTGAAAAACCAAGTGAAATTTGTGCTGCTTTTTTCCAGCAGGCCTTCACATCTGGAACAAGGGTACGGCACATATGTTTCATAAACTCCTGATAAATTGCCTTGAGATAATTTTCCCCAGGTTGGTTTTATGACTATTTTTGTATGAAAACAATATTTGGAAGTTAAACATAGTTTCTGTCCTCAATATGAGGAGAATAAATAAGTTATTCCCGAGGTGGGTGACATCATTGAAGTATGGAGGCCATAGGGGAAAGATGACACTGATGATCTATTTGGGCCATCTGTTTTATCTGATTGCTGAAAACCAGAACCCTACATGTAAACTGATTGCTAGTGTCGCTCAGTCTAATGGGCAGCATCACCAGCAGGAGGGGTTGAAAGCAACATGCCATTTTCTCTTCATCTGAAAAAGGAGAGAGTTCAGTAATTAATATGCAGAGTGTTTTAATAGAGGGGACACACAACAGGGTTGTACCGGAGGTGGCCTGTTTCATCTGTTGCTCTGCATGTAAACAGAATTTGGTTTCAAAGACATCTATCATTTGGTTCAAGAAGCTTGGAAGACAGAGTAGAACTGGAGATGAATCAGAGGACAAAGCTGATGGATTTCACCCCCAGAGAGCTCCAGACAATTGAAATCATAAATAGCCCATGGAGTGAACATTTGTTTATGGACTAAATGACAGCTGACTTATTTGTCTAAAGTTGGGATATTAACTGTAAGGTATCAGATAAATTAAAGATATATGAGGAGGGAGGGGACTTTTGGGGATCTGAGCATTATGTTAGTTCCTATTTCAGGGGGGATGGCGCCTGTACACATTATGTAGCATACCTCATGGTTGCTCAGAGGAAGCAGCTTGATAAGAAGGAGACGGTAAGGGAGAGGGTGGCAGGGAGGGATGAGAGAGGGAGGAGGGATTGGAATATTAAGAAGGAAATTAAAGAGACAAAAGGAGGAGTGGGAATAATGGGGAAAAGGGGGGAAAGGAGATGAAGGGAGAATTTTGTAAATTAGGTAGAGCAAGAATGACATTAGAGGGGTCCAAATCTTTAAACAAAGGGGTACTATGCTCATCAGAATTTAGAGGAGGGGAAGAGGCCAAGCAGGAAACGTCTATTCATAAGAATTTCACTGTTATTACTTTGGGGTACACCTATGGAGATGTGACAGGCTAAGACTTGTTTAATGGAATATCAATGGGCTTGGAACACCTATTAAGAGAAGCAAGGTCTTGCTGGCCCTGAAAAGATATAAAGCCTCAATTGTCTGTTTACAAGAAACATACCATTCAGAAGTAGAAAGTCAAAAATTGAAAAGGGGTTGGATAAATGCATGTTTTTTTCTCTGTAGCAAAAAGTAAAAAGGCTAGAGTAACTATCCTAGTTAATAAGAATGTCCACCTCTAAGAAGAGGAAGTTATACAAAACCCAGAGGGTTTGCATGTGATGAGCGCTATCTCATTCATTCCGCGTCAGACGCGTGTTAAATAGGCACTAATCCCCCTATTGCATTAGGGGGTGGATTAGCGCCTATTTAACCCGCATCCAACTGCGGGTTATACAGTGCGCTCGGTTGAGCGCACTGTATTGCATCAGCCCCAAAGTATCAGATGCATAGAACAAGAGCAAGGATTTTTTTTCTATTGCTGTGCCAGTCATGTGGAATAGGATACCAATAGCGCTTAGGGGTGAATCTGAATATTTAAAATTTAGGAAATTATTATTATCAGAATTATTTTGTCAAGCTTTTGCAGAGCGTGACTTGGAAGTGTAGAGATAATTCAAGGCTATGATATGTTGTTATTTGCATTGGTTTAATGTATCTTATTTGTGATTGTATTATGTGTTTTATTTTATTTATGTTGTATATTTTATGAATGGTTTAATGTAATATGTGTTTGGATGTTAGATTATGTGAAATATAAATGATTTTTAAATAAATAAATTTAAAGATGATCTGAGTGCTATTTTGAAACTGTGCGGTGGATATTCAGTGAGCAAGAAGGTTACTGGGGTAGCTTTATGACAGCTATTTTTCCAGCCACACTTATCTAAGTTTAGACAGGTGGTGCTTAATATCAGTGCCCACTGATTAAAATTTATCCAATTCCTGGAATGTCCTCATTGGATTTTTGTTTTTTTTTTTAAATAAATTTTGTCTGTGTAAAATGTCACCCCCCAAAAACAAATTTAGGCAGGGAGCAGGGGGAACTTGTTTTTTTGTCTAGGTATCTTGAAAAGTTCACCAGATAAAGCCGTTGAATATGAACCACTGTATTTCCAAGAGTTGTGTGCTGAACTGCATCTCAGTAGAGTCAACTGAATGAGAAACAGCCATCTTAGAAATGACTGAAGTTACTCCATCTGAAAATTCCTGCAGAGAAATGGAGGGAAAGCTTGCAGAAGCACAGCAGAAAATGATTGCTATAATGACAAAGGACTTGTGAATATTAATGGAACTATAGTCAATATTAATAAGTCATTGTTGGGATGTGAAGATTAGCACAGGGACCAGGAAGAAAAATGTGACTGTGACTAAGACAAATGACAGTGAATGCCTAAATAGCCAGTTTTAACCATGGCATTCCTCAAAATTAGGCCATTTTCACCAGAGGCTGTTTTCCTTTCTCCTGGAAAAGTTATTTGTTGCTCTATGCCAGCCTTCTCAAACAGCAAAGCTGCCAAGTCCATATTCTGTTGTGTCTGTAGAAATCATGAGGTATCCTGAGTAGCAATGTGATCTTCTGTATATTGTGTTACCTTTGTTTATATTGTTCAGGTTTTCCACACTTACATACAAACCTTGGTGCTGTTCTTTTTAATTATTTCCAGCATTTAACAGGAGAAGCAATAATTTTTGTGCAAGTTATTATTTTTCAGTTTTCAGTGACTATGGTCATGTCTGGTTTAGAGACCATTACATCCCTTTACTTACCAGTACATGTTTTCTTTTTGGCAATCCACTTTTATTTGGTAATGTGTAGAGGCATCTCAGAGAAGCCTGTGTTTTGTCCATAGAGTTTGAAAACCAGCTATGCAGGCAATAATGGCCTAGCTATTAGGAGTTATATTGCCTTCCCTTTCCATCTTAGATAAAATGTTTTAATTCCAGAAAACTAGTCAACACATATTTTAAGTTAGTCTTTTAAGAAGATATTACTTTACTTATTTATTTATTTGTGTATTTATTTTGTTTGATTATTGACCTTTATTTTCATATATTTAAGAGGACTAACATCGCAAGCACACTAATTTATCTAAACAGCACCTGCGTATTTCATACTACCTCTTTTATGAATTGGTTATATCACACTACTGGATGTTTGTAGTGCTGAACAGACGTACATAAATAATAGTCCTAGCTCTATGAATTTAGTCAAGACACACAGATAAGATAAATAAGAGGTGGAAAATGAGAGCAGTGGATATAACATTTGTGCTGTGGATTAAAAGGTTGGAGAGGGCTAGCACTGGTTAAAGGAGGACAGTGGAAGGATTGGGAAGTAAAAAAATGAAGAAAAAATGTTGACCAATGATGATCTTTTCTTCATAGTAATGTTCCAGAATTCTGAACAGCGACTGCTGTCTAACTCTCCGCTCTCTCAAAGTCCTTGTAAGAAAAACCAGTCAGTGAAGGTCAGAGGGAGGCGGGTTGGGTGGGACTCCAAGTGAGAGCAAATGGCAGCCAGAAAAAAAAATAACAAAATTACCGATGAATTGCCAGAGTGTAGAGAGGCTTCTACAGAAGGTATTGTCCCCAACTTTTCTTATTTAAGACTTTGATCTTAGAGCAATATGCTGGCCTGAACAGCTGACTCAGGAGACAGATAAACACTTGAAAGGCTGCTTCCATTCTGTACCCAGCCCTTTTTCTTTTTCTAACAGAAAGTAAATATACAAACCACAAAGTTAAGTGTATTAAATAAAGAATATTGAATAACAAATATATATTACCAGAATGATAAACCAGCATGAACTCTACTTTAAGGAACTTATTTACCATATACAACCCAGATTTGACCCTTAGAATTTGAAACTTATTGCAGTTACTATTGAAAGGTTCAATTTTCTTAGGAGCAATTTGTGACTATATAGATGAGTCAGGGACGGTAACTTTCAAACTGACATGTGGGTGTACTTTGGTGCATTTGTGTCGGTTTATGCACAGATACGATGCCATTTTATAATTTGCATGCATATTATAAAATAACCTATTCACGAACACATCTGCGCCCAATTTTAAGTGGGCACACACATCCCAATTATTTTATAATGGGTGCACATCCACGTCAATATCACTTTCACCAGTTTGTCCACCAGTTTGCCCAGTTAAGAGCTAGGTCTTCTAAACCAGTGGTCCCCAACCCTGTCCTGGGGCCCACCAGCCAGTCGGGTTTTGCCATGGCATGCACATTTTCTCTCATGCATATTCATTGTGGATATCCTGAAAACCCGACTGGCTGGTGGGCCCCCGGGACAGGGTTGGGGACCACTGTTCTAAACCCACCTGATTTGATAGACTGCATTCTCCCCAGATACATTAAACCCAGCAGAAATGTCAAATTTCTGTTATTTTTTTAAGTTACACCTCCTCCATAGCAGAAGTAAAGTTACGTGGCAGTAGACCTGAGTGCGTGCTGTGGCACATAAGTATTTACATGCACTTCTCTTGGGCACGCCCTGAAATGCCCAGCCCTGCCCAGATCGTGCCTGTTTTTGAAACTGAGTGAGATGTGTGTGCAGCAGGACATATGCGCACATCTGGGTGGCTTTTAAAATTCTGTGGACACCACGCATGAGCCCAACTTGTGCTTGCGTCTCCTGATTTTGGCTTTTAGCATTCACCTTTAAGTTTCATAAATTCTTTGGAATATTGTATGCTGTAATGACAAGATCATTTCCATCTCTCTCTGGTGCCAGCATCTACAATTTAGTTGGAATGTCTAGAATTGCATACGGATTACTAGAACTGGAGTAAAAGCAGGTTATTGTAAATTGTGCCTGACCAAAAAAATAAAACACCCTGAATGTATATTGTGGCACTTCTCAGTTGCCCCACATGCAAACAGTTGAGAAATTGATCCCCTGAGCCCTAAATAAATGTCAGCTATTGCTTTGTGGCACACCAGTGGGCTCATGAATCAAAGGCTAGGAGACCTGCTAAGCACTTCCTGTAGACACAAAAAGCATAATTAACAGTTTTACCAACTGGCAGCAAAATTAGCACAAGATTCCCTAAAAAATGTCAGCTATTTGCAACGGCTTGGCCCAGGCCCTTATTATACTGTGTAGAAGAACTTAAGAGTAATCAGTTAATGAATGCAGACTGAAAAAATGGAGCAGAATAAGCACTAAACATCCCACCATAAATTTTACGAAATGTTTAGCACTGCACAGTAGAGATGTGCATTGTTTTGTAGTTTCGTTTCGGGCTTCGTTTTCGGGGAACCGCAGGAAACTTTGTTCGTCCTGCGGTTCTTTTTTTTTTTTTTTTTTTTTTGTGGGCCCCTGGTTTTCGGGTTAGCGCGCACTAATGTTTTAATGCTAGTGTGCACTAACCTGAAATACAAATTTTTCCGAAATTTCAGAAAAATTCTTTTCGTGTTTCATTGCCCCCGAACCATGCCGAATTAGACAAAAATGAATGCACATCTCTACTGCACAGGAGCCCCTTTAATGTTCAATATTATTGCTATAGAGTAGAGGCAGATTGGTTCATAATAGATTTAAAAAGGCCCGGTGGAGAGTTTTGTTGATGTTCTGCCTACCTGTTCTCTCTAGTGGGAAAATCCATTTTCCCAACCTCTTTCTTTTCCTGAAAGTTGTCGGTTATCACTGCTGTTTGTAGCACTGGTCTGGGATTGGCTGATTTTAAGCAGCCTTGTCTTGAATCATGTATCATTATCTTACCACTGTATGTCAGAATCATCCAGTGTTAACTTCTTCATGCCAACACAGTCCAAGGCAGCTTAGTGCCAGCTCAGCTTGAATAGCCCTTATTTTATACATGAGTTTCCAACGTTCTTATTCCATTAATGTTATGTCTAAGAAATAGAACAAAAAGTCTAGTGAAAGAACTAACAATAATTCAAAGCATCACTAACATGCCCTAAAAAATAACAATAGTGTTTAAGATCTTTCCTTTTAAAAATTTCTCATACCCATTATTCCAAATCTGTTCATCTTTTTAAGAGGTGGGTTTAATTTTGCAGTGATTTATGTTCCCTTAGCATCTTGAAATTCTGTAATAAATCTAACTCTAAGACCCCCTTTGTCAAGGGCCACAGAGACATGTATCTAGTGTTGAATGATAGTCAGTGCCTTCCCCAAAGGGAATGGGTTTGGGAATGGGAAGAGGACATAAAAGCTGCTTCCACAAGCATTGGGAGGAGTTGTGAGAAAGATTTCTGAGGCTGTGGATCTTATAATTTGGGAAGCTAGACCTTGAGACCTTCAGGACTAGATAATAGCTGCAGGGGTGGTGAGCGAACCTTTTGCAGCCCTAGAACTTTACACCAGTTGGTGACCAACAAGAGCTGGGAGGCCTAAGGACAGATTTGCACACAACTGGATGCTGTTCCAAACAGAGAAAATAATCTATTTTAGAGATCAAAATCCAGAAAGTTGGAAAAACATTGAGAAATACAGCCCAGCACTTAATATCAAAGAAAACCTCTCAGTAAAATCACAAAAAGCCTTCCAGATCAGTGCCTCCCAGTCCTCTCCTGGAAGCATACCTATCCAGACAGGTTTTTAGGATTGCCACAATGCAGATGCACTAGGGGGCAGATTTTAAAAGGTACACACGCTGCCTACATTTGTGCGCACAAATTTACACCTGATTTTATAACATGCGTGCATAGCCGCACGCAAGATATAAAATCATAGGGTTGGCGCATGCAAGGGGGTGCACACTAATTGCAACTTCCGCGTGCCGAGCCCTCGGGGAGACCAGCTGGCTTTCCCCGTTCCCACTGAGGCCGCTCCGAAATCAGAGCGGCCTCGGAGGGAACTTTTCTTACCCCCCCCCCCCCACCTTCCCCTCCCTTCCCCTACCTGTCCCGCCCCCCAGCCCAAAAAAAAACAAACCCCAAAACTTTGTTGTGGAAGTTATGCCTGCCAGAGGTAGTGGTAACATGAGTGCACCGGCCGAGTGCCTGCGTGCGTTTCCCCCAGCCCAACGTCTGTACGAAGGCCTCTGGCCATACCACACCCCACCCCCGGACCACCCCTCCCCCCCAGACCGCCCATTTTTTCAAGCCCTGGGACTTACACGCATCCCGGGGCTTTACGAGCGCCACCGGGCCTTTTGAAAATAGGCCCAGCATGCATAACCTTCCTACGTGCGTAAATCCTCCTGAATTTATGCGTGTAGGGCTTTGAAAATCTGCCCTTAGGTGTTCAGTGTATGCAAATCTATTTCATTCATATTCATTATGGATATCCTAAAACTTCAACTGCATTGGTATGCCTTCAAGAGAGGGTTGGGAAACATGGTCCAGATATTACTCACAGTTTAATCCCAATCAATGCAGCAGAAAATCCTGTAGATATTTTTTCACTTCAAGCTCCCCACCAAGATCACTCTCTGTGCTTGAGACCCACTGAAGAACACAGCCAGAAATCCTCCATTTCTTACAACACCTCTGCAACTGTGGGTTTCTCTACAGAACTGGCGCCCCTTTGGACTTGGGGTTCTTATTCTTTATGGTGACCCACACATGTACTGGACTGAGCTCTCTGCTGCTCAACCAGCAAACTTCCTCAGCCATTATCTAGTCCTGAAGGCCCTATATTTGTTGGATATTTTGGATAACTGTGATATATCTAAGGCGAATTTGCTAGTGTTTGTATGAAAGGCAAGGTGCATGATAAAAAAAAGTATATATTAATACAATGGATATCTGGTGATTTTCCTACCCTGGGAATATGGCAAAACCATATGCACAATCTGTTACTTATGGAAGGATTAACTGTGCTTAAAAGTACTATAAGAAAACAAAATTGTTTCCAAAAGTTTGGGATCCATATGTAAAATTGCTTATTACTAGAATCTGCAGTATGATTGTAAATTGAGTATATGAAGATCATCTTGGGGGGGGGGGGGTAGAGTGGGAAGAAAAGAAAGGGGGATAAGGGTAGAAATAAGGCCTGAGGGTAACCTGAATTGTTCTTTTTGTTAGAAATTTTGCTTTGTATTATATTAGTGATATTTATAATTGAAGAGTTGTTTTTGTTAATTTTGTAAAGCCTTTTGGTCTGGAGTTGTTGTGCAAGAATGGCAAATACCAACCAGGGGCCATCAAAAGAGAATTTAGCTGCATAAGTCAGGGGCATACTGGGGGTGGGAGGGAGTCATTTTGGGGAGGAGAGGAGTTAGCCACATAACTTATGGGGCTAGAATTTAGTCACATTCGGCATTTAATATCACCAGCTAGCATTTAGATGGATAGCTGAAAAGTTGTCCATCTAAATGGTTTTTGAATATGGATCTCTTTGTTTATAAAACACAGGTGAAAATTTAGGATGAGTTATGTACACTATTGGAAACTTCTGCAGCTATTTCTGGTTGCACCGTAAGGTGGTCCTAAAGTTAGCTAGATATACTTACAGTATATACTTATCCTTCCTACTTATAAGTAGGTGCTGATATTTAGTCATGGGGCGTCTAGTTAAGTTAGCTGGATATATCTATCCAGCTATACCCATCTATCTTAAAGTTAGCTGGAGAAGTATAACTCTGATTGCGCTGTGGGAGCCATATAGTTTATAAAATACCATATATCTCTGTTCCAAAGTATGTACATATGTTTGAGCATGTGCAAATTCTATTTTGCATGAATTCATATATTTTCTGCATTCATTCTGTAAAAGAACATGCATATATTTTACACACAAAATAATTTTAACATGTATACGTGTAGGCATCCTGTTAATCCCCTACTAATGCTTGGATGCAAATATACTATTTAAGTATGGGGGAAAGACATATTGATGTTTACTAGCAGGCCGATACATTAAAGCGCAGCCGTGGTTACCCTGTTTCTAACCCGCTTTGTACCCACAATTTGGCCGCGTAAGTCTAACCCGCGATTCACTATCCGTTTTTACCAATCCTCACCGCTTCTTTAAATCGACGCATATCCCATTCCGCCCGCGGCATGTATATGATATGTAAACGATTGGATTAGCTATACCCTCCCATACAGTAACATGC
Source organism: Rhinatrema bivittatum (assembly GCF_901001135.1). NCBI lineage: Eukaryota > Metazoa > Chordata > Amphibia > Gymnophiona > Rhinatrematidae > Rhinatrema > Rhinatrema bivittatum. The sequence goes on along the minus strand of NC_042617.1, from coordinate 81,879,581 downwards.
GGCCTGATTATCGCCTTTTTAACCAACTGTTTTGCCGCGTCTTTAACCCGCTAATTTACTGCCTACCCTGACCCTGGCGTTAGAGGGATGTGACAGCATTAGGCAGGCTCAGGTCAAATAAGTGGGTGGGTTGGAGCAAGCGAGTAACATGGTGTGGCCTGGTTCTCCTATGCTCGGGCCTGGTTCTCCTACGCTCGGGCATCGGGGATTGGCAGTCCTCTCTCCCCCCCTCCCGAAGGAAGGCACAGGGCAAAAATCGACTCGACATGTTATTAAAGCAAATAGAAATTGTAACAAAAGTAAACTCACTGCATGCTTCCAGCAGCCCCAGTCCTCTCTCCCCTCCTCCTGAGGTGCCCACCATGGCTCACCTGCCTCCCGGGGGCAGCCGGCGGTGAAAGCGGCTTTCAGCAGCCCCGCCGGCGAAGGTGCATAAACGCACGTCCAATTTGGGTGCTCAAGGCAGCGAAGGCGCATGAGCGCAAGCCGTGACCTGAGCGCCTGGATGGACGTCCGAGGTCACGGCATGTCGAGTCGATTTTCACCCTGCGCCTTGCTTTGGGAGGGGGGAGAGAGGACTGGCAATCCCTGATGCCCGAGCGTAGGAGAACCGTCCACTTCCTGGTACCTGTCATTTCAAATGTCATTTGAAATGACAGGTACCAGCGCACCCAGGATACTGTATAGGCGCTGTATAGTGCTCTATACAGTTAAATGGATTGCGCTTCATGGACGCTTCATGGACGCACTTTGGACGCGGTTTGCATTTGCGTCTAATTTAAATACTGTATCGAGCGGTATGTGATCCGAAATGTGCGCCCGGCAAACGAGCGGGCACCCGGCACTGCCACACTTTTTCTTACGCGCCCTTACTGTATCAGCCTGTAGGTTTGCAGCTCCCCATGTGGCAGATGGAAATGGTAGCGTTCCCAGTGTTTTTCTAGAGAAATCCCCATTTTTCTTTCTTGGATCCTTTTTGCTTTCAAGGAGACAGCATGCCCTAAGCTGTGCACTTATTTTTCTAAGTCTTAACTTTAGTCTCCATGGAGACTTTTGTTTTTGATGAGAGTTTCTTTCCACTTTCTCGTGCCACCTTTAATATATTTGAGTTTGGAGTTCCCAATCCTCTTGGACTCAACTAAACTATTTTGAGTTTTATTCTAATACCAAGGAGGAGGTATCTTCTTAACCTGAGATCACCAGAATCCAAGGAGAAGAGAACTTTCAGACATCCCGAGAGAAGGAAAAAAAAGAAAGAGGAAGAGAAAGAGAGGAGATGCCCATGAGCATCTACTGAGGATGAGAAGAAGAAGAACCAAGGTATCACCTTTGATACTACAAGAGGAGGTAGGAGATAAAAGACTAAATACTTTAAATTCCATCTTTGATACTTCAACTACCATGGGAGGGAAGCATCTAAACTTGTCCTCTATTCCAAAAGGAGGGAAGTAATCAAGTAACTAAAAGAACTAAGAAACTTGGAAAGACATCTGAATTTAAGAAACTGTAAGAAGCCACAAATTTATTAAAAGCATTTTTATCAACTTGATCCTTCTGCTATATTATTCACACAGATATTGAACAGAACTGATCTCTGAACCGTTCCTTGATGCCCCCAATTTATTACTCTTCTTTCCTCATAGTAGGTTCCATTTATCATTACTCGTCATCTGTCAGTCATACAATTTGTAATCTACCATCATGGGACCTACACCCAGGCTTTTCATTTTGTTCATGAAACAAAATGCCTAGATTGGACAATATCAAAAGCTTTGCTGAAATCCAGATAAATTGCATCAAGTGCTCATCCTTGATCTAATTCTCTAGTCACCCAATCAAAAAAAATCAATCAGATTTGTTTGACAAGACCTTCCTCCAGTAAAAACATATTGCCTCAGATCCTGCAACCATAGTTGACTATGTTTTCCTTCAACGGCATCCTTAATTTTCCTACCACCGAGGTAAGGCTAACAGGCCTGTAGTTTCCATCCTCCTCTCTGCTACCACTTTTGACATTTGGGACCACACTGCCTTTCTCTAATCTTATGGCTCCACTTTGTTTCCAAGGATCTATTGCACAAGTTTTTCACAGACCTGTCTGTACTTCTCTGAGCTCCCTTAAAGGTGAATTTTAAAGCCTGGGACATGCATTAATTAGGAGATATGCAAATAAGTTGGGCTTGCACGCAGTGAGTGGATTTTAAAAGCTGCCCAGATATGGGCGTCTCTCCCACAGGGTGCACATCTCCAGAGTTTTCAAAGTGGGGTGCTGGCATGGGTATTTTGGGGCATTAACTAGAGATGGCATGTAAATATACTTATGCACCTGGGTGCATGCCCTGATACCCTGCTGTGTAAATTTATTTCTGCAATGGAGGAGGTGTAAGTTATAAAATAAAGAAAAATAGGCAGATCTGTGGAGTTTTAAGGGCTGAAGCTAACAGGGGGGGAATGAAGGCAATTAAACTAGGGGGTTTGGAAGACCTACATCTTAACTGGGTGAACTTGGGATGAACTGGTTTAACTGGTTTAATTGGCAATGATGTCTGTGTGCGTCACTTTTAAAATCCCCCCACTTATGTGGTAGAAGCGTGATTTGTGTGCCAATTGTGTGCCCACTTAAAATTTGGTGCACATGTGTACACAGACAGATCATTCTATAACATGCACATTTATGTGTGCATATGTTATAAAATGGCTGCTAGGGATGTGCATTCGTTTTGAACAAATGCACAATCTGCAATGTATAGGTCCCTATTCGTTGCATTCATGGGTCCGCAAAACGTATGGAAAACCCCCACGAATGCAACATATCATTAACGAATAAAACCCCCATCCTCCTGACCCCTTCAAGACTTGCCAAAAATCCCTGATGGTCCAGTGGGGGTCCTGGAGTGATCTCTTGCACTCAGGCCATCAGCTGCCGGTATTCAAAATGGTGCCGATAGCCTTTGCCCTTACTATGTCACAGGGGCTACTGGTGCCATTGGTTGGCCCCTGTCACATGGTAGGAGCAATGGACTTAACATCAGTGGAAAGATCTTTACTTAAAAGACTGCATTTGAGGTGTGGTTCCTGGGGCCTTCATCTGGGACTATCAGCCCAGGAAGTTACACAATTATTGGTGGTGACTGCATTTAGTTCCTAGTAATTAAGGGCTGAAGGAAAATTGTGCCTACTCCATGTAGTACACTTTTCCAGTCTTGTTACAGACCAGTATCAGACAAGGGCACCGTAAATGGTACTTTTATAATTCAGACTGTTTCTGCTAGTGAAAAATGGCCAAATACAAAGCCAAAAATAGTCACTGACCTAAATTACAGCAAGTTTAGAGCACAAATATTTTTCAGTTAGGGGTAGTTTTTAAAACCCCAGTGCATAAATCCCAGGGTTTACACATGTGGTTGGGCCTTACGTGTGTCGGGCCAATTTTCAAATGGGCCCAGCCATGCGCATAAACCCCGGGACACGTGTAAGTGCCAGGGCTTTAAAAGGGGGGCGGTCCAGGGGGCTGGGCAGGGTGGGGCGGGGCTGGAGGTGCCCAGTACAGCGGCCATTTGCCGCTGTGCTGGGGATCGCACGCCGGCAGGATGCCGGCACGCGCAACTTGCTCCTGCTCCTTTGCAGGAGCAAAAGGTAAAACAAAAAAAAAATAGGGGTAGTTAGGATAGGGATAGAGGAAGGGTAGGTTAGGGGAAAGGAGGTTAGGGAAGGGGGTTGGGAGGTTCTCTCCTAGTCCACTCCTTAATTGGAGTGGACTTTGAGGGAACTGGGGAAGGTCCCATGTGTCACCGCGCATATTTGCAAAATTATACCCCTCCCCTTGCGAGTGCCGACTTGGAATTTTATAACCTGCTCGCGCCAGCATGCACATGTTATAAAATTGCGTGTACTTTTTGAAAATCTACCCCTTAGGCAATGGATACAAATCAAATAAATGCTAAAAAAAAAAAAAAAAAAGATATCATAGAAGGGAAAAACCTCAGACAGCCCACCAACATCAATGTGTTAAACAGGGGGGGCCAACACTTTCATCAGGACCTTCTTCACCATACAGCAAATATACAAACCACATGCCAGCACAAGATTCCAATTCTTCTAATTATGACAGTTATAACAAATACCAATCTTTCTTAAGATGCAATGTATTTATCTTAAAAAGAACTATACAAATATTAATAGTTCCCATTGTCAAAGTCTCCATGGGCAACAAGGCTTGAAAACACTGAGAAATGATTCTAACTCATACTATGTCTTCCACAACCAATAATGCAGGCCAACAAGGTCCTTATTTCACAAGAAGCTGCTTCAGGGCACAAAGTCAAAGTACCATGCCAGTCCAGATCACTTTTGAAGATGAGAAAAGTCTGTCGTAGTTTGAACTCTAAATATTGGCAGCCTCACGAGAGACCAATGCTATTCAAATAACCTGGAAAAGAGGAGGACCAATAGAGATTAGACTGAATCATGTCTGATTGGTTCTTCCCTTTTCCAGGTTATTTAAATAGTGTTCATCCATAGGGAGGCTGTCAATATTTAGAGTTAAAACTATGTCTGACATTGCTCGTGGGATGGCATGTTACTGCATGGTTGTATAATGATGCTAATAATGTAGTGAGGGCAAGACAAAGTGTGCTATGAAAGATGAGTTAGGATTAAGGACTATGTACTGTATTTCTTTTTACAAATATGCTACCCTTTCAAATTGCACACATACATTGTCTTTAATTTCCTTCAGTTTATGACAGTGTCATTTTCCACAAGGAACTAGATCTGTGTTTTTATTTCGTATCTTTCTTTACTCTTATTTTTTTTGTACAATGGAATAAGTGCACATACGTTTTTCAGAAGATATTTAAATGAAGCAGTGAGGTGACCAATGTGTGATCAATTGTTTTGGGCCTCTTGATTTTGCTTTCTTTTTTTTTTTTAACTTTATATTTATTAATTTTAAATTATAGACAAAGCAAAATACCTTCTACATCAGGAATCACAGAAGTAAAATTGTTACATAAAGATACAATATGAAACATAGATTCCTATTCCATCCCATATACATGAATTGCAAGAGGGAAGCAGAAAAATCAGGGATCTAATGAAATACTACAACAAACAGCTTAGCAGGGAAAAATAACTTCATTGAAATAGATCTAATCTAGACCTGATTGGGAGCCGAAAGTCCAAAAAGGACTTCTGTTGCTCAGAAACAAAGAAAATCTGAGAATCCTTATCATACTTGATGACACATTTACAAGGGTAACGTAAGGTAAACACTCAGAGCAATACTTTCATGCCTGAAAGGAAGAACCCCCTCCTCTCTTGTGTTATTTTAGCTATTTCAGGATAAATCCATACAACTTGACCATAAAACAAAGAATTGAAATTCCTAAAATATAATCTCATTACTTTGCTAAGATCTTCCTCAATAACAAAGCATATCAACATATTAAATGGCTTTATGGAGGCCTGAGCAATCTGTTTTTTGTTGAGAAATAGCTTGAGCTGACACAGGCAAAAAATATAACTCATTAATAGAAGGAATTTGGTCAGGTGCAATGTGTAACAACTCCAAGAAATATTTCTTTAAAGTGGAATAAGGCATTTTACCAATTTCTTTGAGAAAATTAGTCATTCAGAGGTTCATATATCTATATTGATTTTCTAATAGCTCTATCCTCCGGGATAGTACATTCCTATCCTTCACCATTGCAGCATTAAGACAGTGAACATCCTTAATGTCAGCTTCTACAGACTGAATCTTCCTATTAACTGCCTCATGTTTGTATACCATAGGCTCAAGCTTGACTGACAAAGAATCAGTTTTAGCAGTGCAGCCTATAACAACCCTTCCAAAGCTAACCAAATGATCCCACAGAGAGTCCATAGTCACCACCATTGGCTTAGTTGATAACATGGGGGAGTCACCAGAGGGAACAGGCTTCTCCAGGGGAGAATATCCCAATGCCATCTCCGAATCACCTCCACCAACTGGCACAGGGGAAGACAGACACAAATTGTAGTACACACTCCCTTCAGCTTCCAGTGGCGATGGAGAGAGCCATTAATCTGGTGCCAAAACTTTGCAGGCCCCATGCACCATGATCACACCAACTATGCCCTCCAGCAGTGCTGTGGATGGTCTGCAAGGTAGTCCATATCACTCAGCTAGTGGTGAGCATTGGTCCAGAGGGCTTAGGGAAATGGATGCTCCATTGTCACAGTTCACAATAAAGGCAACATCCCCATTTTCAATATCTAGGACATGTAAGCTGTAATAGGCTGCTGGCCAGGAAGGTAATCAGGATCTGGAGGAGGAATCCTCACCTTCCCCTTACATTTAGATGGCATCTCAGAAGAAAAATCCCAACAGAAACAAGGGAGTGCACAGCATCCAAAACATATACACTCTCATGCTGCCATCTTGCTTCCCTTTCTTGATTTTACATTCTAGTGACATCATGGCATGGGTATATTCAGTATGGTTCCTATGCGCAAATCCAGAGTTGCTGATGTCTTGAGATTGATTGTGGTTATCTGAAAAGAGATAATAAGAATTATGCAAATGATAATGAAATTACTAATCAATTATGCAAACAAGGTCAGGGGCTGGTTTTAACATTTACTCAAAGGGCATTTTATTCAGACTTCCCAAGATAGGTGAAGCCTCTAAGCTACATTTTTGTTTTGTAATTAACTTTTAACTGGGGCATCCGGATCATAATCCACCCACCATGCTCAACCTCTCCTTTTGTGGTCCTTAGTCCTACAACCTGAATGTAATCCACTTTGAAGTGACTGTCCAGTCAGGAAAGGTGGAAGATTTAAAAAATCCGATATTAGGGTAACACTCTGACACCAGCACTTATTCGCAATTTGGATAATTTTTCCACAGCTTTATTGGATAATTAACAACCCAATTTAATACAGGTATGCAGGTTTTGAGCCTCTGCCCCTAACTCCCTCCCTGCAAGCCTTCCCTCTTTTTCCCAGACAATGTCTTCGGGTCCATCTTATGTTTGCTAATTGTTGACTCTAAGGCCGTTACTAATCTAGCCACCCAAGCAACACTGGGACCTGCGCACTAGAGGAGGGTCTGTGGGCACCACACATTCATTGAAACTTTTTAAGCAGCAAGTCATAAATTTCATATATATAGTACCCATCAGTGAGTTATTTTAGCTTTACTGACAAATTACTGAGTGCATTTGGAGAGCATAGGATACAAATTTTTTTATTCACCTAAACCACCAAATATTTTTTAACTTTACATTATTCCAAGTCCCAATTTTGGGTGAATCAATCCTGATGTGCTTAGTTCCAGGAGGTAAATATAATTATGAAGTAAAACAGATATAAACAGCATAGTTTTATCCCTGCTGGGTATCACAGGAACTGAAGAGGTAATGGTTTCTTATAAAGTTTCCCATTCTACCTCCTACAGCCAGGACTGGCTGCTGCTTGAGTGTTTGGGGATGGGGGACCTGCATTCATTTATTCTGGAGGGAGCCACTATGCTTGTCTGGGTTCTCAAGATAACCTGAAATTACCAAAATCAATGACAGCTTCCAAAAGGAAGAGTATATTTTGAGAGGTAATTTATTATGATCTGAGTAAACTGAGCTCTATGTTAGAGGCTACTGGACTTTGCCAGCATTTTTTCTTTACCTTTACCTTTCCTCTGACTTTATCTGATGGAGGATTCTTCTCTCTCTTCCTTGATTATTTGGCTTCCATTTTCCTCCTCTTCCTCTCCATCCTGCACCTGGCTGAGATATATAATCAGAGGTCTTGGACTTTGTTTCCCAGCAGTCCTCTGTGTCCTGCCCCTCCCTTTTGGTCTTACCATTCTGGGATAGGTTTAGAGTCCTGGTCACGCTCTTCCTGGGGCTCCCTTCTCCTAGGACCTGTAGCTTTAATAAAGTGCATTCCCCCCTCTTAGGAACTCCCTTGCTCTCACTCCTGGGGGATTTCCTGTTGCATCGTCTAGTGCCTAGCTTGTGTGGAGCATAGGCTTTTCACAGCTGCATATGCTTCCTATGCCAGCTGGGTTGAATCCAGCAGCTTGAATGCACGGTCAGAATGTCACACAGAGCTACAGGGCATCTCATATTCCAGCTGCCAGCAAAGGATGTGAGATAAAGCACCATTCTCCTGCCTGCCACTGGAACAGTGGAAGCAAATTACATGGGGGAAAGGGTACAGGGAAGATGGGATATCAGGAGAGGAGAGTGGGTAATTTTCTCTCTAATACCCGCTCTTGACTCCAAAACTGTCAACAGGAGACCTGGATCAAGTGGTGAGCAGGGACTTAATTGTAAGTGAACGTTTTTTTAATTGTTACATATAATTTATAGGGTAGAAACTATTATACTGTAAATGCTAGACCGATAATACTGAACAGTGATGATGTAGAGACTATCATTTTCAAATTTAACTTCATTAAAATGTTCAGATTTTTCATTTGTCCTTTTTCCAGCATCACAGATTTCGCACCTTTTCTTGCTTTAGTACAGATGCAAAATTTTCAAGTGAGCTATTCAGGTTCTCTGATTTCTTTCTTCCTTCTGTCAAGTACAGAGTTTAGTGTATTTTGCTTTTTCCAGTAATAATTGAAAATGAATAATTACTCATTTTGGAAAATTAATGACATGAACATTAGTAAAATGGTTTTAGGAAGGATAATTTTATTAATGTATAGGTTGGGGTGTAGTCTGTGTATAACTTTAATATATGAAGCTTTTCATAAAGTTCGGTATAGAAAAATGTTAAATAAATAAATAAATAAATATATATATATATATATATATATATATATATATATATTTTTTTTTTTTTTTTTTACTCTACATTTTCAAAGCAAAATAATATTTGCAAATTTGCTTTGAAGATGTATAGTACATAAGAACATAAGAAATTAAGAAATACCATATGGCCTCAGACCTAAGGTCCATCAAGCCCATTATCCTGTCCAGAGGCTAATCCAGGTCATAAGTAGGTCCCAAAGAATAGGTGCAATCTTTAGAACCAGGAATAAGCAGTGGTTTTTCCAAGTCTACCTTGCTAATAACTTGTCTAAACACTTTTTAAACCCAGCTACATCCTCTGGCAATAAATCCTTCCGTTTAATTATGGGCTGCTGAGTGAAAAAAATGCCTTCTCTGATTTTTTTTTTTAATGTGCTACTTATTAACCTAATGGAGAGTTCCTTAGTTCTACTATCATTTGAAATGGTAAATAACCATTCCCTGTTTACCTGTTCCAGTCCACTCAAGATTTTATGGACCTTTATCTTATCTCCTTTCATCCATCTCTTCTCTAGGCTGAAGAGTCCTGACCTGTTGAATCCTTCCTCATAGGGAGGCCATTCTATCCCCTTTATCATTTTGGTTGTTCTTCTCTGTACCTTTTCTAGTTCTGCTATAAATTTTTTGAGATGAGGTCACCAAAACTGTGTACTTTCTCAAGGTCAGGGTATACTATGGATTAATACATTATGATATCCTCTGTATTATTTTCCATTTCTTTTCTAATAATACCTACCATTCTACTTGCCTTTTTCAACACTGACACATGCAGGGCCGAGGATTTCAAAGTGTTGTCCATAGTGATACCAACATTCTTTTCCTGGATGGTAACACCTAATATGGAACCCAGCATTATGTACCTAAAGTTTGGATTATTCTTCTTATATCCATCACTTTGTACTTACCCATATTCAATTTCACCTGCCATTCAGATGCCCAGTCCCCTAGCATCTCAAGGTCCTCTTGCAATCCCTCACATCTACTCTAACAATTTAGACAATAAAACAAATAATTCAAATTCCTAAAATATGATCCTACTTTGCTGAGAATAATTTTCTGTCATCTGCAGATCTGATCACCTCACCACTCTTCAATCTTTTTTCCATATCACTTTTAAATATATTAAAAAGCATTAGTCCCAGTACAGAACCCAGGGCACTCCACTAGTTACCGTTCTCCCTTGAGTGAAATGACCATTCAGACTTTCTTTCTGTTTCCTATCCTGTAGCCACTTATTAATCCACAATAGGATGTTGCCTCCTAGCCCTTGATTTTTTAAATTTCCTAATGAGTTTCTCATGAGGGACTTTATGAAAACCTTCTGAAAATCTAGGTACACATAGGGTAATACTGGGTAATTGTTCTTCATCTCACACAGAACACAACCAATTCAAAGTTATACCTGCTCTTTGCAGGGACTAAATTGTGCCGGTTAACCTATGTGCATACTTTTGAAAATGAAGTCGATCAGGGGTGGCCAACTTTGGGCAATTAACATGCATGAGATAGATTTGCACACCTTGCCTCCATTGTATACAAATCTATCCCATACATATTCACTGTGGATGTCCTAAAATATTGGCCTGTTTGTGGCTCTCAAGGAGCGGAGTTGGCGACCCCTGAAGTGGAGTATTTGCAATGTCACTCCACCTGAAGGTACAGAAAATGTTTAAAAAGTATGGCCATCAACCCCAATTTCACCCCAGCTCCGTTTCCTGGAATGCTTCTCCCTAGTGCTCATAAAAGTGCGTGCGTAATCATATTTCACATGTACTTGTTCATGCACTGAGCCCCGGGCTATTTTATAACAGCCCTTGACATACATAAAATCATATTTTCTGAGCACAGTTTTATAACAACACTAATTTTCAAAGCAGACCATCTTCAGACACAGTCGGGCTAGCAAAGTTAGCCGGATAAACTTATCTGGCTAAGGGCCTGATTTACTAAAGGCACAGAATGGGAGAAAAGCCTTAGTAAATCAAGCCCTTAACTTTGGAGGTATATTCAATAGTGAAATCTCACTATTGAATATACCTATTATCTTAATTGGCTTCTGAGTTAGCTGGATAAATGCTTTTGAATATGGACTTCAGGGTTTTTAAAACTGTTGACAAATAGTGTATGCTTTTTACTCATAATTCACACTATTGGTGAAACAAAAATAGCTTAACAATTTTGGATATTTTAAAATGACTCAATTTTTGGTTCAGTTGTAATGAACTGAACCAAAAATTGTTTCATTTGTCATGTTTTAAACAAATGCACATTTCTAGTGTTGAAGCACATAGGGGCCAATTTTAAAAAAGTTTAGGCTCCTAAATTTTGGAGTTAGGATCCTAATATTAGCCCTTTTGAAAATTTACTACAGCTGAGGGCCTAAATTTAGTTTCATTAGGATCCTAACTTTTAGGCCCCTTAATTTGTATGAATTTTCAGCTCAAAACTTAGGCATTTAAGTTCAGCTGAAAATATATATCTAATTTAGGGCCTCATTTACTAAGTATTTTTTTTCCTTAGTGCATCAGGCCCTTAGGCACCTAATTTTGAGGCCTAAAATTAGAAGCTAAGTTGTTTGTTTTATGTTTTTTTTTAATATCTGCCCCATACAGTAGAAAGAAGACCATAGACATTTTATTCAGACCTTTCAATACTGCTCTGATTTTATGCCATTTTATATGATATGTTGTCATTATTCTTATTAATCAATAAACAATGAGTCCAAAATGAGAAGATTCCAACGCTGTAACACCACACAAAAACTCTTTTCAAATGTAAATCAATTTACTCTGTTGCTGTTAATGAGACCATCATGGAAAACAGGCATAATTTTGCCTGCAAGCTTACAGCGATACTTCGCTATACTTTTTGTTTAATCAAAGGTCTCTTCATATTTTTGTACATTTTTCTTTGCAATTTTAAATCTAATCATCAAGAGTCCAGACTTAGCATTTAGTTGTCACACAACTTTTAGTCATCAACTGATACAGCTCGTTTTTCGGAAAATAAAGTTTCCTGCATCAGGGGGGACACATAAAGTCATCATCTTGTCAGCAGCATTGATACAAACTAAAACAGACAGACCGTTGTTACTTCAAAAAGAAACAGACCAATGAACTTCTTCCATGTAGTACAAATATAACCACACCTCTTTTTAATGTGTCACAGATGAAATGTTAAAATCAAAGTGTCCCAATCAATTTCTAACTGCAAACCATGCCATTGTACTGTATCCAAATTATGTATCCAAAGTTGTTCCCTCCATTTTAAATATTTTTCTCTGTTACACCACATGATGACTCCGGTATACTATCTATAACCAACCGATGTAAATCTGTAAATTCATGATGATAATTAGAGATGTGAATCGGAACCGGAATCGGTTCGGATTCCGGTTCCGATTCACATGTGGGTTTTTTTTCATCGGGCCCGATCGCGGTTTTGTTTATCAGATGCACCCGAGCCGATAAACAAAAAACCCACCCCGACCCTTTAAAACAAATCCCTTTGCTTCCCCTACCCTCCCGACCCCCCCAAAAACATTTTACAGGTACCTGGTGGTCCAGTGGGGGTCCTGGGAGCGATCTCCTGCTCTCGGGCCATCGGCTGCCATTAATCAAAAGGCCGATGGCCTTTGCCCTTACCATGTGACAGGGTATCCGTGCCATTCGCCGGCCCCTGTCACATGGAAGGAGCACTGGATGGCTGGCGCCATCTTTAAAAATGGCGCGGCCCATCCAGTGCTCCCGCCCCGGGACCCTCCCTGGTGGTCCAGCAGGGTCCCGGGTGCCATTTGTACCTCCGTGCCCATGTGCGCCATTGCCAGGCTTGCTCAAAATGGTGCCGAATAGCTCCTGACCCCCCCAAGGCTTGCCAATAATCCCTGGGGGTCCAGCGGGGGTTCGGGAGCAATTTCGTTGTCGGCTGCCAGTAATCAAAATGGCGCCGATAGCCTTTGCCCATACTATGTCACAGAGGCTTTCGGCGCCATTGGTCAGCTCCTGTCACATGATAGGAGCACATGATGGCGCCGATGGCCATGTGACAGGGGCTGACCAATGGCGCCGGTAGCCCCTGTGACATGGTAGTTCAGAGGCTATTCAGCACCATTTTGAGCAAGCCTGGCAATGGTGCACATGGGCTCGGAGGAACAAATGGCACCCGGGACCCTGCTGGACCACCAGGGATGTTCGTAAGTCTTGGGGAGGGATCGGGATGGGGGGGGGGGTTTGTATTATAGTTAATTTAAATATTTGGGGTGGTTTTTAATTTAAAAAAAAAAAGGTGCCCCTCTCCCCATGCGAACCCGAAAAACGAAATTTCCCCGAAGTTCGGGGAAAATCCTTTTCGGGTTTCGGGGCCCCCGAACCACTACGAATTAGGCAATTTCGTTGTAATTGCCTAATTCGTGATAAACGACTGCACATCTCTAATCGGTATAGAAAAATACAAAATAAATAAATAATAAATAAATAAGTGGGAGGGGGGGTTATTAGATGCAGGTGCCAATGCAATTACCATTTCCCCTAATTTGTTCCTAGTTCACCCAAGTAAAGGATGGGACTTCCTAGTTAATTAACCTCCCTTTTACCCTGATAGCCCCTACCCTTAACATCCCACTGACTAGCTTATTTTTTTATTGTTCCTGGACTTATATGCCATCTATTGAAGTAGTAAAGTTACGCAGTAGGGGACCCAAGCGCGTGCGCGTAAGTATTTATGCACACATTTCAGGAATGCCCATGTCCACCTCATGCCCTGCCCAGACCACACCCACTCCCACGCCCTTTTTCAACTTCTTATTTGTGTGCATATCAGGAGATACACAAGTACTAGGGCACCTTTTAAAATCCTCATGTCACGCGCCGGCCCCACTTCTGTGTGTATCTCCTGGCTTTGGCGTACACCGTGCTTTTAAAATTCACCCCTAATATTCTTACTGTGAATAAAAGCATAACATGGTAAATCCACAAATTTTGAATGCCAAGCCAGAATATTCCAATGTTTTTTATTTATGGCTATAATTGTTCCAGCTTTCTCAGAATGTCGGCGGACATATTTAAATCTAGTATTTTCTTCCCACAATGTATATGCTGATAATAAATCTCTATTAGCATAATTGGGCCATTTATATTATCATTTCACTACATGATTAGGGTAACTTCATTATTCTTATTACCACTAATACTCATTCTTTCCAGTTATTGTATTGAAATGATGCGATATATGTTTTGCTGATTCGTAGATTATATTTTGTGTTTTGTCTAGTTTATGATTCATCTTGTTTATGCTTTATTTTAAGAATGATGTTGTATTGCTGTAAGCAATATAAGGGTATATATAGATGAGAGAAGGCTGTCCGCTCCCCCTCTCCTTTCCTCTCTGGGGGATACTGACCGTGCTACAGAAACTTACCACTTAAATCCTTATATGAGATTTGAAAAGTCTAGGAAAAGACACCTGTTTGTCTTAGAATCAGACTGCTTTATTTTCAGACTGTAGACATTTTCAACAAATGCCTCTACAGTCCTTAACACAGCATAGGCTTACACTGAGTAAAGCTCCACATCATTAGTAAAGATAAACATATCATGGATATTAACTTGCTTTGAGTATATTAATAAATGTAATCAGCTAACTACCCCTATAACCTTAGGAGATTACCTTCCATTTCACCATGGAATAGTCTCTGGCTGGAGGTCTCAGAGACAGTTTTTGTTGAAGAGAGCTTGTGCTCTTGGTCCCTGTCACTTAATGGCTGAAGAGGCTTGTCTCAGCCCTGGAGAAGAGCAGCCAGGTAACAGGCAGGGCTCTCTTATGTGTAGTCTTCTAAGACACAGGAGCTCTTCTGCTTCACCCCAGGAAGGTGTGGAGGTGATGCTTTGGGTGTCATTTTCTGCTGGTATGTATGGAATTCTTCTGCCCGTTGCCAACCCCTCCTCCCCAAGCCATCTCCCTGGATGCTTTTAATAGCCCAGACATTCATATGTAAACAGCTTATGCATAGTCAAACAAAGGGGCAGATGGTGTCATTTCTTCATTTCAGACCGCTGACCCCTCTGTCCCTTCAAAGGGGGGGGGGGTTACTGCTCCTGCTTCATGGAATTCCTGGATAGGGTCAGTGCTTTTCTGTAAGCTGACTAGTCTAATAGAAGTTGCCCTTTGGATAGGCTGTCTTTCATTTCTGGTTAGATTTGGGTTGTTTGCACATTTCTGATCTGTCCCTGCCCCAGGGCAGCTTACTTCATTGTTTGTGGAATAAAGCTACAGCCCTTAAGTTAACAGGTAGATCAGATAACCTGGACATGTATTGTTTTTCTGGTCTAAAGTGCCTTATCTTGTTTTTCTGTTCAAATATACATGTCAACATCTCTTATGAAGTCTAATATCCTTCAAAAATTCTAAAAATTGACAGCTTTTTATTCGACAAGGATTATTTATATAACTTTGAATGAGTGCATTCTTGATGTCATTCACATTTATTTTCATTCTTATCTATTATTTTTTTCAAAGCATGTAAAGGCCTCATTCGCCAAATGAGCTCACTTGACAAACTAAGGGCCAGATTCATTAAGGCTTTTCTCCCATTTTGTGTCTTGTTGTCATTGAGTTCATACCAAAAAACTAGGGATAAAAATGTATAAGCTGGATTACAGCAAATTAAGATAAAGAGTTAAATACAGTGGATGTTAATGGTGACAACAGGCTAATGTTTCTCTTAAGGTCATATCTGCAGTCTAACACAGGAAAGGAGATAAGGGATGATGAAGTCTTACTTTACAATAGATGCTTAAGTACTTAGCAATATTGAAATGTACATCTGATGTACTTAAATTTGACAGTTTAGTTACCACATACTGTTTCCTTTAACAGCTTAATAGCATATCAGAAAGCCAAACTAAAACAAACAAAATTGGATGGGAAATAACCAGCAATGACAGCGCACTAAAAACGTGCAGAGAATAAAAAGAATGTCATTATCTCTGTCTCTGATAGGATTGTGATCATGATCACAGCGTAGGGGTGTGCAAGGATTTTGTTTTTTCCCCATTTCATTTTTTTTTTTCATTTCATTTGGGGGGGGGGGGGTAATTGTTTCATTTCATTTTGTTCCCTTTTTGATACATTTTGGTTTGTAGTTTTGGTGTGCATGATATGCTTTTAATGTGTATTAAACTCATTTAGTATGCTGAAACTACTTAACATGCATTAAATGTTTTTAGTGCACATCAAAACCATTTAATGCACACTAAAATGCATAATCAAACTGAAGTAAAATTTTGTTCTTTTACGACACAAAAATTGAACAAGAAATGTTGTTTCTGTGTCATGCTCAAAGGAAAAGCATGTTCCTATCACTGCACTGCTCATTGATGCATCTAATGATTATTTGAAACACCCATACTGATTCTTTGAGTTTTTGGTTTTTTTTTTGGGGGGGGGCAGGGGTCGGGGACTGGGAATTAAATCTTCATTTTTTAAAGCTTTACAGTATTATTTCAAATTTAGATTTGTCTGTGATATCAGTTCATAGAAACCTACTAAAGTTCAATACAGGAATATCAAAGGGCTCGGTGTAGGAATATAGTTGGGAGTTTTAATTTTTTTTTTTTTTTAATATGAAAGTTTGATATGTAAATGAATATTGATACAAAGACATGTCAAGCAGAGCTGCAAAATAGCCCATAATGGTCTTTTCTTGCAGAAAAGCTTTCTCATTTTCTGTTGACTCGAAGGAGCACTGTTTGACTGATGCCATCAGTTTTTCCCTCGGATGGTAGCAATGGAGTCTTGCATGCTGTGTTTTGGTGCCTTGCATGATGAAGACATGCAATGGCAAGTTCTAGTCTGCATGCTGCTTAATGAATATTTCTCCTTTTCTCTCCTTCCCTGTTAATGCGCTTTCAGAAGACAACTATGTAGAAGGTGGGTGCTTTCTACCTTTTCTATTCCTAAGCTCTTTTTTCCCCTTATGTTGCTTACTGTTATAGTGCTCCAGCTATAACTAGAAACGGTAAGTTGCATTTTTTTAATTTTTTTTTCATAAGGATTTGCAAAATAAGGGCCTGGTTTAATAAAGCTTTTTCTCCTATTCTATATCTATGGGAAAAAGACATAGAGGCCAATATTCAAAAAAGCTGCCTTCCTAAATGTAGGTCCCTAAGTTGGAGACCTAAGTTAAGTGCCTAATTTCAGCTGATTTACGATCCTAAGTCGGCAATTATCAGAGCCCTTTCTGAGGGCAAAATGCTGTTTTACCTTCGTAAATGGGCTTTATGATCATTGCCACTGTACCTGGATAAAAGTACCTGAGCACGTCATCAGTTTTTGTACCTCTACCATATATATTTGGAGGCATTTTCTGGATGGGATATAGTCAGGGTAGGTACTTACATAGGCAGTTTTTAATAGGCAAAATCACCCATTTAAGTTTGCCTAGAAAAAGTACCTATAAAAAGCAGACTCAGCTTTGCGTGCGTACTTTTCTGTAGGTAAAACCAAAGCAAAATCATCTGCATAGTTTGCTTTGATTACTTTGACAAACTTCATGAGTATAGTAAAGACTACCCAAAGGGTTTGCCAAAATACAGCCAGTTTGATTATCTACTCCTGTTGAAAATTCACCTACATTTACCACCCTAAAAGGTAGGCTTCTAAATTTAGGCCTGCCATATATTTGCCTAGATTTATGCACCTAAATTAGGTACCTAGATCTGAAAACCCGTGTTACATTCCTAACTATTTCTCCCTTAGTCACCCACTTTTTAGACTCCCATATTTAGAGGTCTAGTAAACCTAGGTCCCTAAAGTTAAGCATGCGGCCCTAGTACATTTTCGAAAGGCCTAATTTGGGGTCATAACTCCCAGATATTGTAACATTTGAAAATTGACCTCTTAGTAACCAGGCCCTAAGTGTGTCTGCAAGAATTTTTTTTATCTGGAACACATTTGGAAGGTGTAAAATTCCTCATGGAATTCATTTTTTTTTTTTTTAAATTCCCGTGAAGATATTTTGCTTCAAACATTGAAAGTTAACTTTCTGAAGAACTGTGTTCCTCCCGTGTTCCATATGAAAAACTGTGCATTGCTACATTTTATTTTTAGTTACTTGGTAGCATTAGTCTTTCTAATCAAAGGAATTAATGCATGCATACTATCTATACATTTTATCAGCAATAACATGAAGCTGTTCATTTCATTTCAGCATTTTAAATATCAGTTATTGCACCTGTTTCAGTTTCATTCTTTATATTGAAATAACTGCTGTTAACGTTAGCACAAACAGCTAAACTTTCTGAATGGTGGGGTAATAACAGACCTGAAATACAATGCAGGCAAAAGGTCAGAATAATGGTAAGGTTTGCTGGTTTGAAAGCAAACCTTAAAAAGCAATATGGAGAATTGGAAACTGATCACAGTGATTATATTTCCAGAATAATGGTAAGTACATGTGTTGGCTGATAGACTACCATGAAATAGTGTTTAAAATGTTACAGATTAAGGATCCAGTTCACTGACATTTTATGTGCTCTTAACACACTTGAATTTCTACAATGTTCATGTGATTTAACAAGGAATCTTTATCTGATATCACTGACAGGTCTATTCTACATACTCTCTACTCTCCTCTTAGATAGGACATAAGTAAAAGATAAGATTTCCCCATTCCCCTCATGTAAAATAATTATGAGAGAGAGAATCAGTGAATAGGATTGGAAATCCTATCCTATTCTTTCTCTTCTTTTAAAAGTTGGGCCAGTTATTCTCAAAGAAAACACCATCAGCTTTCCAAAATGAGAAAGCATACATCATTTTCCTAAAAACAGTTAATTTACTTCTACTCACTTTTATAATTTGAATACTTTTTCATGCGTGTCATATTCTTTTATTAAACATTGCTACATAACCTATATTAATAAAACCTTATAAGAGTTAAATTAGAGAACAGTAGGTTAGTTTCAGATGTTTTTGCTATCTATTGATATTAAGGCACTTTTTCATTACAAAAATAAAAAATTTGTGATCATAGATGTGTGTTACCATAATGCTATTGCATTATATGGTATTTTGTGAATTGAAATTTAGGAAACAAATCATGGTTTCTGTGTAACTCTTTATGTTACATTACTAGACCAGCATCACAGTTGAAAAGATTACAGTGTACATATACTAAAGTGCATTAATATCAGCTATTAATGCATGTAAACACTGTTTTATGTACTTATTAACATCTTATGTTAATAAGATGCAAAATAGGAAAACGTTACCACATATAGAAAAGTAAGCATGTGAAATTAATGTGGATAATAATGTGGTATTAATGCATATGCATTGTATTTTGTAGATTTTAATGTGCACTTTTTTACTGTGCTAATAGGTAAAATGAGCTCTTTTTCATATCATTAGCACACATTTTCCTTTAACACTAATGTAAGCTAGTTTACCATTTTATCACTATTGTATTAACTGCTTGTAACAGATGATAATGTAAATGTTCAACACATTAACTCTTACATTACCATCAAAGCACTTTAGTACACTGACCCCTATATTAGAAACATCTTTATCTAATACCATGATCCTTACCCTTTGTCCCTCATTAATAATGATCTATACCTCCGAGAACTGGTACCCACAGCAATACAGTGGTTTGGGATACAGGGAAATCGGAAGCCATGATACTCCATTTTCTTCAGTTTCCTTCCTGGAAACTCCTTAGTGGCGATCCAGAGGGAGGCAAAAAGAAAAAGATGCTTCTTCACAGCTTCTTCACAGCTCTGTGTGTGTGTCTCCAGGTAGCAGAAATGCTTTCTTAATCCCAGAGCTCCCAATCTATCCAAAATAGCACCTGAACACCAGATGGGCAATAAAATCCACTGATTTTTACCTATCCAGGAACTCATCCGGCCTCCTCTAGATGTAGTCAGGATGGTCTTCCCTGACAGAAAATTCCAAATCTTAAAGTAATTGCATGAACTACAGTTTTTTGTATAATCCAATTACCCTTAAACTATGCTAAATCATTAGGATTCTCCGCTGTTCCTGATGCAATATTTTTTAAGCGTTTAGAAAGCTCTTTTTTTCTTCTTTGGCAGACCTACTTTTTCTTTAAATTGCTCAGTGACTGCTTCTTTGCCTTTCTAGATTCATGATAGTTTACTTGTGTGGATGCTATCCGTTGAAAACAATAATCTCTTCAGATTTTGATTCCACCCTATTTTTTCATGCTAGCACTTGCCCAGGCTTACTGGCTTCTGCCTATCTTATTGTCAACACTAATTCCCAAGTCTTCTGCTGCTTTATTTTCTTCAATTCTCAGTTCTTGGTACAAAGACAAATTGATCTGTCAGTCCCTGTTTTCTTTATGTTGTGCAACATCCCAAATTAGCATGTTTGTATATTAACACATGAGGGTGATTTCATTTTCATTCAGTGCTTTTTAGTTCAAATTGTTCTCAGAGAATCAGAGTGAACATCCTGAAGAGACATACAGCTGGGTACCACTGATCCAATTAGAACAACAAGCATACATCATTATTTACATAAAAACAATAGTAAAGTATTAGGATAAATTATATGTCAAAATATTGCATATATTTGGGGGGGAGGGAATTTTCAGAGCCATCTATACACATAAACATGGATTGATGCACATAAATGGCTTGATATATACAGTTGCCCAGCATAATTTTGTGCATACAGTTAAAGGTTTTTCAGACGTGGAGCTTGGGCAGAAATGGGATTTACTCACATATTGGTTGATTTTAAAAGCCCTATGTGCACCAAAGCGGGGATATATGTGCATGACTCAGCCCAGCATGCACCTTGTGGATTTTAAAAACCGTGCAAGGATGCGCATATCTCCCAGAATGAGCACAACATTTTTTTCATAAATTGGGGTGGGACATGGGCAGGCCGGGTCTGTAATATAAGAGCATAAGAACATAAAAACATGCCATACTGTGTCAGACCAAAGGTCCATCAAGCCCAGCATCCTGTTTCCAACAGTGGCCAATCCAGGCCATAAGAACCTGGCAAGTACCCAGTCTGTGTGTAAGTCTTTACATGGCCAAGCATGCGCCGGTGTCCCCTACATCTAACGTTACTTCTGCTACAGACGACTTGTAAGTTGTGAAATAAAAATAATAAGGTTTAAGGACTGGGGCTAATAGGGTAAAAGGGAGTCAAGTTAGCTGAGGGGGTAGGAAGACCTCTTCTTTACTGGGTAAACTGGGAACAAACTGTGAAAAGAGGCAATTGCTTCAGTGCACATGTCTAGTAAAATCCCCCACTTACGCGAGCGAGGCAACATTTGCGTGTCTCATCTTCTCTAAGGGGCACTTAGAGAAGATAAGGCCATCGCGGAAAGATTAAATGATTTCTTTGCTTCGGTGTTTACAGAAGAGGATGTTGTGGAGGTACCCGTACTGGAGAAGGTTTTCATGGGTAATGATTCAGATGGACTGAATCAAATCATGGTGAACCTAGAAGATGTGGTAGACCTGATTGACAAACTGACGAGAAGTAAATCACCTGGACCGGATGGTATACACCCCAGAGTTCTGAAAGAACTAAAAAATGAAATTTCAGACCTATTAGTAAAAATGTGTAACCTATCATTAAAGTCATCCATTGTACCTGAAGACTGGAGGATAGCTAATGTAAACAAATTTTTAAAAAGGGCTCCAGGGGCGATCCAGGAAACTACAGACCAGTTAGCCTGACTTCAGTGCCAGGAAAAATAGTGGAAAGTGTTCTAAACATCAAAATCACAGAACATATAGAAAGTCATGGTTTAATGGAACAAAGTTGGCATGGCTTTACCCAGGGCAAGTCTTGCCTCACAAATCTGCTTCACTTTTTTGAAGGAGTTAATAAACATGTGGATAAAGGTGAACCGGTAGATGTAGTATACTTGGATTTTCAGAAGGCGTTTGACAAAGTTCCTCATGAGAGGCTTCTAGGAAAAGTAAAAAGTCATGGGATAGGTAGTGATGTCCTTTCATGGATTGCAAACTGGCTAAAAGACAGGAAACAGAGAGTAGGATTAAATGGACAATTTTCTCAGTGGAAGGGAGTGGGCAGTGGAGTGCTTCGGGGATCTGTATTGGGACCCTTACTTTTCAATATATTTATAAATGATCTGGAAAGAAATACAACGAGTGAGATAATCAGATTTGCAGATGATACAAAATTGTTCAGAGTAGTTAAATCGCAAGCAGATTGTGATAAATTGCAGGAAGACCTTGTAAGACTGGAAAATTGGGCATCGAAATGCCAGATGAAATTTAATGTGGATAAGTGCAAGGTGATGCATATAGGGAAAAATAACCCATGCTATAGTTACACAATGTTAGGTTGGATATTAGGTGCTACAACCCAAGAAAGAGATCTAGGCACCATAGTGGATAACACATTGAAATTGTCGGTTCTGTGTGCTGCGGCAGTCAAAAAAGCAAACAGAATGTTGCGAATTATTAGAAAGGGAATAGAGAATAAAACGGAAAATGTTATAATGCCTCTGTATCGCTCCATGGTGAGACCGCACCTTGAATACTGTGTACAATTCTGGTCGCCACATCTCAAAAAAGATATAATTGCGATGGAGAAGGTACAGAGAAGGGCTACCAAAATGATAAGGGGAATGGAACAGCTCCCTTATGAGGAAAGAGGTTAGGACTTTTCTGCTTGGAGAAGAGGCGGCTAAGGGGGGATATGATAGAGATGTTTAAAATCATGAGAGGTTTAGAACGGGTAGATGTGAATCGGTTATTTACTCTTTCGGATAATAGAAAGACTAGGGGGCACTCCATGAAGTTAGCATGTGGCACATTTAAAACTAATCGGAGAAAGTTCTTTTTTACTCAATGCACAATTAAACTCTGGAATTTGTTGCCAGAGGATGTGGTTAGTGCATTAGTATAGCTGTGTTTAAAAAAGGATTGGATAAGTTCTTGGAGGAAAAGTCCATTACCTGCTATTAATTAAGTTGACTTAGAAAATAGCCACTGCTATTACTAGCAACGGTAACATGGAATAGACTTAGTTTTTGGGTACTTGCCAGGTTCTTGTGGCCTGGATTTGGCCACTGTTGGAAACAGGATGCTGGGCTTGATGGACCCTTGGTCTGACCCAGTATGGCATGCTCTTATGTTCTTATGAAATCATGCGCAGATGTATGCGCGAATAGACGATTTTAAAACAGGTGCACGTATACACACTTTTACACGCGCTAAGGTAGATCTTATAAAATCCGGGGTTGGCGCGCACAAGGCTGTGCAAAATCGGCAGCCTGCACGCGCAGAGCCGCGCAGCCTGCCTCCGTTCCCTTTGAGGCCGCTCCGAAATCGGAACGGCCTCGGAAGGAACTTTCCTTCCGCGTCCCCCCACCTTCCCCTCCCTTCCCCTACCTACCCCACCCTCCAGCCCTACCTAAATCCCCCCTCTACCTTTGTTGTGCAAGTTACGCCTGCTTGAAGCAGGCGTAACTTACGCAATGCCGCCTAGGCATCCCCCAGTACAGGCCGCAGTGCCAGGGGACTTGGGACTGCCCTCCCAACCCGCCCTCAAACCGTTGCACGCCCCTGGACCCGTCCCTGACTGCCCCCTGACCCCGGACATGCCCCATGCACGCCCCCTCCCGCCCCTTTTACGAAGCCCTGGGACTTACACGTATCCCGGGGCTTTGCGCGTGCTGGCGGCCTGTGCAAAATACGCGCGCAGGGCTTTTAAAATCTAGCCCATATGTTTTAAACTCACCGCATCCATGTGTGCGAGCCAGAAAAGCGTGTGCACATGTGTGACCGCACAAGGGTCTTAAAATTTACCTCATAACGCCTAAATGCACTTTTGGAAAATTGCTACAACATATGCTGCTGTTCAGTGTGTAACTCCTTTGAAACTTATTTCCATAATTATTTTAAAAAGTGTGCATGTAACTGAACATACACAAATTATGTCTTCTCAATTCAGGTGTAATTTTGTGTGGGTTAGTTTGTGCACACTATTAGGGATGGTTTTCAAAGTGAACTGATGAGTTTAAGATTGCTTTGAGAATTGGTATAACTTCTGCACGCACATACCACACAAATTAAGGCCTGGATTCATCATTCTTCGCAGAATGATGAATCCTGCGAAAACGGGGGATGGGGGCAAAACGGGGGCAGGCCTGCGAAAGCCCACAGCCTTCGCACCACAGCGGTGCAATTTCGGAGGCCGCAGTGTGCCGGCTGCCGTCTTTTGCACCGAATAACGGTGGTGCTATTCGGCACGCTACTGCAGAAGATAACATTAGTAACATTATTAGAGATGTGAATCGGGTGCCGGAATCGGTTCCAGTTTTGGGATCGTGGACCCGCTGGAAATTCCGTTTCCTGCAGGCCCGGACGGTTTTTGTTTTCGGTTGTCCCGAGCCGAAAAAAAAACAAACCACCCCGACCCTTTAAATCTAATTATTTAGAATCCCCCACCCTCTCAACCCCCCAAAAACTTTCCTAAATTACCTGGTGGTCCAGCGGGGGTCCCGGGAGCGATCTCCCACTCTCGGACCATCAGCTGCCAGTAAACAAAATGGCCCCGATGGCCCTTTGCTCTTACCATGTGACAGGGGCTATTGTTGCCACTGGCTGGCCCCTGTCACATGGTAGGAGCAATGGATGGCCGGCGCCATCTTAAAATATGGAAAATAACCCCCCAAGTAACTTGCTTTAACATTACCTTCTTTAACATTACCTGCTTTAAAATTACCTTCTAAGAGCACAAGGATTGTATGTGCACTTTATTCTGTAATCCTCGCAAGTTTAAAAATAGTGTTTTCCCTTGCATTTTTGTTTGAAACCTATCCCTTTGAACAAATTCAGCCTCAGTATTTCTTGTCAAATGCCGTGTGTGCAGTGAGTTTTCTTTCTGAACTAGGAATGACCCAGGCTTGTAAATCAAAAATAAAAATAAATCGCTGCATTACCTTCTCTGTCATTCAGACCAATTTTGTTTTGTGCCAGTGCAGAAGATGTTTGTAGAGCTTCCTAGGAAAGCTTTTCAGTCACATACAGTAGTTTTCTAGGCACTGCCAGAGTCTCAGTGGCTGAATGTTCCCTTTTCTCCAACATCGGAGGAGAATGCATCCCGGTTTTTTACTTCAGGATCTTTTTGTTAGTGAATGCTAGTTTTCTAGCTGAGTTTCCCTTCTCAGAAACACCCTTGTTTGTTTGTTTTTTTCAGATTTGTTTGATTATTTTTTTTCTTTGACACTGTGATTTCACTATCATTGCAAATTAGTGGTTTTCTCCTTGTGAACCCAGCTATATGGACCTGTGCACTAAAGGTTAGAATGCACTAAAAGTAACAATGCTATGTAAAGAATGGATTAACCTGCATACTCAACTAGTCTGAAAATATGTGCTAAAATTAGCATGTGTGCACCAGGGCTAGTGCAAGGGTGTTAGGCACCCTAGGGGAAACTAATAAACACAATTAACTAGTATAAATAGACCACCAATTATTCTTATAGGTCTCCACCATGTGTAAACTTATTTTTTAACTTAACAATTAATACATAATTTTTTTGTTTTTATATAACAAAAATGTTTTTCTCAAAGAGGAAAAGACCTCAGAACTGGTAAAGAATATGATATTTCACATTCTAAGTGACCAGTTGTTACAATCACGGGTCTAAAAACCTCTTATTTTTTATTTTTATTCCACAAAATGTGTGTCTTGTAAATTCCTTAATGATACTTCTTTTTTTTAAAAACCTCTGTAATTTGCACAAACAAATCTGCCCTGATGCAGCGTTAGCGAAACGAATCATACAACAACTAATGAGGCATTAATCTTGCCAAAAAGAAAAAATTAACTATGGAGCAAGTTTAAAGATAAGTGCTCAACTGATTCATTTCGTATGTCGGGTAAGATTTATGATCAAAGACATTGGTCAAAAGATAAAACGCTGACGTCTCCGGTTAAAGTGCATTTCAAAAAGTTCATATAAAAAGTGGCTATGCCTATTTGATTGAAATTCACATAAGAATAAATTCATCAAGAAGTGGCACAATTACAAAATTCTAAAAAAATAAAATTTGTGCAGATTACGGTGTTTTTTTTTTTTTTTAAAAGAAGTATCATTAAGGAATTTACAAGACACGCATTTTGTGGAATAAAAATAAAAAATAAGAGGTTTTTAGACCCATGATTGTAACAACTGGTCACTTAGAATTTGAAATATCATATTCTTTACCAGTACTTAGGTCTTTTCCTCTTTGAGAAAAACATTTTTGTTATATAAAAACAAAAAAATTATGTATTAATTGTTAAGTTAAAAAATAAGTATACACATGGTGGAGAGCTCTAAGAATAATTGGAGGTTAATTTTGTTTATTATCAATTAGAAACTAGTTGTTCCCTAATTTTGTGGATTATGACCCTAGGGGAAACGTACAACCATGTGCTCCCTCCCTCCCACCACATGCATGCATCCCTGACACAAAATTAAAAGGTTATGCATTTATAATAACAGAGTTGACATAAAAAAGGACAAATTACAGTTATCTGAGGTAAAAATATTAAGTACAGCAACATGTATATTATATTTGCATGAACTGCTGTCATACCAACCAGAAAGTCCTGGAATCCATATGGAATTTGGTGTGTGCAGCCTCTAATATGTCATTTTTTGTTTCTTTTTTTCCTTTGGGTATTATGTTATTTAATGTTGTGTTGTTGGGAACCACCCAGGACCCCATTTACCCTCCCATTTGTGAGACTCCAGAGGAGAAAGGGGGATGCTCACTCACCTCCTGCCCCTAGGTCTTCTGCATTGAAATGGTGCCAGTCAGCCCTGAGACCAGTGTCATACTGTGATGTAAAATGGAGTCTTCTCAGGGCTAGCTGGCACCATTTTCTTGTACGGTCATATAAACTTGCTGCCTTACAAGAAAATGACACTGGCCATCCCTGAGAATGCACCGTTATGATGTCACAGTATAGCACCGGTCTTAGAGCCGACTGGAGTCATTTCAATATGCATGATCTAGGGGCAGAAGAGGGCTCTCTGACACTCATACACAGGCTGTCTGATACTCACCCTCAGGCTTTTTCTCACTAACACATGCTTTCTCTCAGTTGCATGCACACACGCACACACACACACACACACACACACACACACACACACACTCTGTGCCTGGGGAAATTCTGTGCAATGCATCATTTGCACAGTGCTCTCCCAAGGCACAGATTTTATCTATTTTCTTGCAGAATTTGACCCACAGAGCCAGCAAGAAAAAAATAGAGCCAGAGTGGGATGCTCATAGGAGAATGAGGAGCAGCTGCCATCTTCGTGCACCACAGGTCTTTCACAATGTGAGAAGCACAGTGCCTGAACTCCCGCACTGTTCTTGCTAGACTTAGGGGTAGATTTTCAGAGAGTTACGCACGTAACCCCCGAAAACCTATCCCAAACCCCCCTGCGCGCGCCGAGCCTATCTTGCATAGGCTTCCGGCGCGTGGAAAGCCCCGGAATGCACGTAAGGCCCGGGGCTTTCCTGGGGGGGGGGGGGGGCATGTCAGGGGGCATGTCATGACTGGTGCATCATCCAGTCATTCTGTGGGTGTGGCCGCGGCCTCCGGACCAGCCCCCGGACCGGAACATGGTGCGTGGCAGCCGGCCCAGCATGCGCAAAGTTACGCCTGCCTCAAGCAGGCGTAACTTGTTCAACAAAGGTAGGGGGGTGTAGATAGGGCCGGGGGTTGGGTTAGGGAGGGGAAGGGAGGTGCGTGTGGTGCGCGAACAAAAGTACGTGTGTGCGCAAATTTATAAAATCTACCCCTTAGAGAACAGTATGGGAATTCAGGCACTCGGCTTAATGCAGAGTGCCACGTCATACAAGAAGAGGGCTGTGCTGGGTTTGGTCAGGGCCGCCATCAGGAATTTTGAGGCCCCATACAGCCAAAATGTCTGGGCCCCCAAGCGCACCTGCCGCCTGGCGGCTGCGGGCCCCCATATGTGGCAGTAGATCCTGGGGCCCCATACTGCAGGCCCAAGAATACTGCCCTGATGGCGGCCCTGGGTTTGGTAGTAGAGGCTGACATCTGGAAGAGGTGGGTTAGAAAATGGGATGATGAGGATGATGTGAGAGACTGGGGGATGAGTTGGGGGAGTGAGAGAGTGCAGGAAGAAGGGACCTGTTGGGAGTATGGTGAGAAGCTGGGTAATAGAGACTGTTGGGAGTGGACGAGCTGAGAGAGAGTATGTTAGAGTGGGTAAAATGGGGTAGAGGGAGAATTAGGAAGGGGATGTTATTGAGAGAGGGCAGAGTGAAGGAATGAACTGTGGTAAGTGCAGGGTATTGGGGAGGACCAGGAGAGGGAGAGAGTGTTGGAGGAGGTGAACAGAGATGAAGGGGCAGAGTGTTGGGGGGCAGATGAAATGGGAGGGCAGATGAAAAGGGAAATAGTGTTGTGGGGGATGAGCTGTAGGAGGCAGGAAAGTGTGTTTAGAGGGAGTTTGGTCTGCTACTTTACTATTAAGGGTTTCTAGATTTTAGGGATTTTCAGTTGGCCATTGGTGGATCCCAAGAGAAGCTGCAGGCTGCATTTCTTTTTAACTGCTGACATTTGTAGTGCCAACTACAGACACTGTATTGCTGTATTAGCAATTGCAAGACGTCAGCACTGCCTGCAGCTTGGAGCTCCCCTTAGACTCTGTGGATTGCTAAAGTAAAATCCCCATAAACCAGAAGCCCTAGGTATAGTGCAGTAATACTGTACTGCTGGGAGAATTCTACACCAAAAGCTTACAAATTTTACATTTTTGAGTAAGAGCCTTCTTTTTGTTTTGAAGCTTAAATGTATTCAAAGATAGTGATTGCATTGTATTATTCTGATAAATTTAATATGCAGACTGTTGAAGAATTTTACATTAAGGGGTATAGAATTTTTAATTTATCTAGAATTTTAAAATTGCGAGTGCAGAAGTCCCCCAGAAGTAATGGCGCTCAGTCATACTACGGAATGCATTTTCACACACATACATGCTGTCACACATGCATATATACTCTTTCTCACACATACACAAACACACACACACACACAAACACACAAATGGTCTTTCACTCACTCACACTTCCCTCTAAAAAGCAATAGGGCAGCAGCAGAGCAGCCTCTTCCTTCAGCCTCCATGGAGCAGGGAGCTCTTCCTCTTTTTTTCCGACCGCAATGGCAGACAATATTCTGCCTCCTGCTTCTACCCGCTGTTTCTTCTGATCTTGACTGTGTGCAGGGCGGGGGGGGGGGGGGGGTGTTGCTGCTGCTCCTCTTCATGAGGGAGAGGGTAAGGCACGACCACTGCTCCACCTCATCACCACATGAGATTCCACTCCTCAAGAACGCAGTTGGACTCATCTGGTTTTCCTTGTCTGATCGAGCTGTGGGCCAGCTCCTAGGTTTCCTCATCCTCACCGCCACCAGCTGATATTGCAATGTGCTTTGCTCCCACTCCTAAAAGGAGATGGAGTTTCCTCCTTCCTGTGCAGGGCTCCCAGTACAACAATTGTGCTTCCGGGCCACACTATGAGTGGGAAGGAGAAGATGCTGAACCCAGCATGGGTTCAGCATTCCCCAAAAGGTGGAGCTCTAGACGCACGTCTAATCCACCTACAGCTTCCACTGGCACTGGTGTGCACACATGGTAGGCACAAATGAAAGAAAGTCAGATGCCAATGAGGCTCTTTTTATAGAGTGGAGAAGTAGCATAGATGTTACAAATGGGGAAACCAGGGTTTAAATCTCTCTATGTGCGCAAATGACGCTTCTACCGCATAAGTGGGAGGATTTTAATAGAGATGCGCACTGACACCATTACCACTTTTACCAGTTTGCCCAGGTAAGGGACAGGACTTCCAAACCCCCCTAGTTTAATAGCCTCCCTTCTCCTCTGTTAGCCCTGACCCTTAAAACCTCACCAATCTATCTATTTATCATTACTTTATTACTTACACGTCCTCCATAGCAGAAGTAAAGTTATGCAGCCAGGGACTCTAGCGTGCACCTGTGCGCGTAAGTATTTACATGCTAATTTGAAGTTGAAATCCAGGAATGCTCATTCCCATGTTTGGGAACTTTTCATTTGCACATGCAGTGAGATATACATGCTTACTAAGGCACCTTTTAAAATCCTACTTATTCGCCTATCTCCTGGGTTTGGTGCATGTCGAAGGGATGTGAATCGTTTTTTGATGATTTAAAATATCGTCCGATATTTTTTAAATCGTCAAAAATCGTTAAAGAGTGCAATACAATAGAAATTCCCCCGATTTATCGTGAAAAATCGTTAATCGGGTTTGTGTCCACTAACGGGAGTTATTGGGGGGGGGGGCGGGAAAACCGGCACACCAAAACAACCCCTAAACCCACCCCAACCCTTTAAAACTAATCCCTTATCTTCCCCCACCCTCCCAAACCCCCCCAAAACGTTTTAAAATCACCTGGTGGTTCAGTGGAAGCCCCGGGACCGATCGCCCGCTCTCGGGCCGTCGGCTGCCACTAATAAAAATGGCGCCGATAAAAAAAACAACCCACCCCGACCCTCTAAAACTGACCCCTTAGCCTCCCCCACCCTCCCGACGGGGGTTGGGAGGGTGGGGGAGGCTAAAGGGTAAATTTTAAAGGGTCAGGGTGGGTTTTTTGTTTATCGGATCGGGCGCCGCTGATAAACAAAAAACCAATCGGGCCGGACGATAAAAATTATAAGATTTGAATCGGAACTGGAACCGAACTGATTCCGGTTCCGATTCACATCTCTAGTACGTCAGGCTTTTAAAATTCACCTTTAAAAACATTAACACAGAGATAAAGTACAGAATTTGAAATTCCTTATCTATAACACAGCAAACCCAGCACAACTGGAGTATGTTAATGAACAAATTTGCACGCAAATACATGCAACTCATCTCCATCATATGCAAATTGAATAATGAGGCTTTCCTTAAATGTTGCATGCCAGATTGAAGCATTTCCTGAACCCTCCAGCCCCACGTGACAGTATCCGTGGTGTCTAATAGGTC
Organism: Rhinatrema bivittatum; assembly: GCF_901001135.1. NCBI lineage: Eukaryota > Metazoa > Chordata > Amphibia > Gymnophiona > Rhinatrematidae > Rhinatrema > Rhinatrema bivittatum. The sequence continues at coordinate 81,848,716 of NC_042617.1, read as the reverse complement.
TACCAATAATCCACAGCACCCTCACCTCAGCCCTTGTAGCCAAAGAGAGTGAATGTATCTGGGCCTCCTTAAGTCCTGCCTCCGCAGAGTAGAAGCTCTGCTCTTTACACAAAATTTGCACCCTTAAATAGGGAATTGAATGAGTGCACCATTGTTGCATCTGCTCATCAACAGTGAAAGCGTAATTCCTTACTTGTTATAGGTGTTTTCTCATGAAAGCAGTACAGTGAACTATACAACCTAACCACTTTCCCTGGGGAAGTTGTTCTCTATAGCTTTATCTCTAAACTTATCTAATGGATAAACTGAGCAGCTGCAACTCCAACAAAGCTTGGATCACAAATGAGCATGGCTAGAAAACTTTCTTAGAAAACTCCTAAAACATCCTCCATGATGACATGGGATGGAATCCCATAACTGATGCGAGTAGTTTGTTAATTTCACTATGGTACAACTGCAAGTATTTCAGTAAAATTCAAATGTTAAGGGCAGCACTCTGGTCATCTGCATGAGCCATTTTGGGCTAGCCATATCCATTCTTACCTCCCTCCTGGTCAGGTCTTTGTCAATTGACTTTGTCAGGGGCATATCTCAATCCAGTATCAGTCCAGGCCTCTATCTGGGATTCAACTCCCAGAATCCCCCTAATTGTAAAGCTCTGTTTCTTGCCTTTCCTGGGTTATTCTAAGATTTGGGGGCATGGCTTTCCTGGGTGGAGCTTGGTCATTCCTTCTCCTAAAATTCTGCTTTTGTGAAATTCCTTTACTTCCTTGCAATGCTTCATCTATTTGTTTTTGTCTCTGGAATGTTGTAATACCTCTTTCCTTGTGCTTTTTGTAATATCTATAGATACCATTACACACCTTCCTCCTTTCCAATTTTGCCCTAGCACTACTGATTAGAGGCTCTCCCCATCCTCTTCCAATGAAAGAGAATCCATACCTGCATTTATTTTTATTGGCTAGTATTAGACTTTGAAGCAGTACTGCTGTAAGGTCAAGTATCATCACGTTATACAGGGATTGATCTCCTTCATGCTTTTCAGTCAGTTAAATTTTATATAATCCATTGCCGATGTGAAAGGTTTGGGTTGTTGATAATGCTGGAGACTTTCATTCATCCTTCCTTTTCTACCATGGAATAATTATCCTGCAGCAAGATGGGGTGCTCTTTCCCAATTTTCTCTTGGGCCAGCACTTGCTCCTAGCTCCATTTCTGAAGAGTCCATTTGAATTACAAGTCACTTGTTGAAATCTACACTGAAAGTACCAATCCTTCATGCATGCATCCTTTCAAATTAGTGCAACCTTTATTAATATTTTCTTTTCTTAATGTAATTTGGGTGAAAATGTGAGAGTGAATGGGTTCAATCACTGTTTTCCAGAAAATGAGAAACCATTGGTCTGGTTGAAAAAGTAGAAGATCCTAAAACTCTTCTTATCCTAAGGTAGAGGTGGGAGTTTTCTTGAAGCTCCTGGTATCTTCCAGGCCCTGCTCACTGAGGGTTGATCTGGGGAATTTTTGACTTAACATAGTAACATAGTAATGGCAACAGAAAAAGACCAAATAGGTCATCCATCCAGTCTACTGTTATAATCTGGTGTGGTTGTGGACTTTGGGCCAAAGTGAGGGTTGGTTCCACCCACAGGGAGGAATTCTGTGGGGACTCACTGCAGTAGGCGTGGCCTTAGTAGAGATAGACTGTTGCGACCATCGCTGCCCAATGTCTCCATTCCGCCCACCTTACCTCTTTGGCGACTCCCTCTTTGGTAGATGGAAGTTTGGTTGCCGCGGCGTCATTTTGCCGACCTCCTCCGGCATCCCTGGACCAGCTAGACGCTGCCTTCTACCATGTTCTCCTGAGGCCTAAGGGTGCGCGCATGGCACGGCCCTGACTCAAGTACCAGTTGTGGCGTGAACCTCAGGGGTGTCCCCCTGAGATGACGTCATCATCGCCAGATATTTAAGGTCTCTTGTTTTGCTAGCTAATCGAGTTAGCAAAGGGCTTCCTACCTAGCTGCCTCCAGGTATCGCTGTGGATGGGATTCGCTCTCCGCATACCTTGCTACTCTGCCTCCTCGGACTTTACCAGGGGTACCCGCTCCTCGGGGGCCTCGCTTTTTCTCTTGCTTTTCAGGTTGAAGACTGGAACCGGTACTCGCCCCTTGAGGGCCCACATTCCCGGACATGCTACTGAATATACCTTCTGCCAGAAAGTCACCACTGCCTACAACACCAGTGAATTACCATCTCTCAGAGCTTTCCCTGGAACCAGGTACTCGCTCCTCGAGGGCCTACTTCATTCCAGCTCCTGGGCTGTTCCAAGAGACTATTGTGGAGTGTTACCATCAAGGTTCTGTTCCTGAACTCTGCATACTCTGCCTACTCACTATCTCAGTTTCTCTACAACTTAGCCATCCTGAGATCACAGTTCCTGTGCCTGAGGGACTACAGCCCAGCTGGGCTCTTCCAGCTCACTACTGCCACCTCTGGTGGTTCTCTAAAACAGTTTAATAAAAGAACTAAGTGTGTGTCTGTCTCCCAACTCTGAGCCTGACCAGTGGACCCTCTTGGGATCTTCCCCCGTGCGTGTGGTCATCTGCCACCGGTCCAAGGATCCACCCACAATTATCACAAATAATAACGTGGACACAGATGAGATAGACTTTATTGTACTGGAATCATCTGTCTCTAAAGTTGGGATAATTCTGCTGCAGTAGCCTGGGCAGCAGGAGAGGCTACTGACAATGGAATTGGCAGCAGAGGTAATGGTTGTCTCTAGTAGACAAGCTGAAAGGGGAAGACCCCGTTGAAGAAGCAGGATGTGAATTGATGGCAAATTCTGCCCAAGGCAGTAATTTAGCCCAGTCGACCTGTCTAGAGTTGACATAAGATCGCAGAAATTGTTTCAGTGTCTTATTCATTCTCTCAGTCTGGCCGTTAGACTGAGGATGGTAGGCAGAGGTTAAGTCCAAGGTGATGTCAAATTTTTTACATAATGCTCTCCAAAAACTTTACAGTAAATTGCAATCCTCTGTCAGATAGGATATGTTTAGGCACCCCATGAAGATGGAAGATGTGTTTAATGAAGAGTTTTGCTAACTCAGTAGCAGAGGGTAATCCTGGTAATGCTACAAAGTGTGCCATTTTAGAGAAATGGTCGACTGTAACCCATATGGTGTTACTGCCATTGGATGATGGCAGATCCACTACGAAATTGGTAGCGATATGGGTCCATGGTTCATCTGGTGATGGTAGAGGCTGTAATAGGCCCCAAGAATGCCCGGATGGTGGCTTTTGCTTGGCACAGACAATGCAGGAACCCACGTACCCTTGTACGTCCTTCTTCATGGTTGGCCACCAATAGTATCTTTGCAACATTGCTAAGGTATGACTCTGTCCTGGATGGCCTGCCAGATGGGAATCGTGTGCCCATTTCAACAGTCTTTTTCTTAAACTTCTGGCCACCACCGTCTTCCGGGCAGGTACCGTGTAGGTGGCTTCGAGAACCACTCTTTCGGGATCGATAATATGACGGGGTTCATCCGGCACATCCTGAGGTGAGAAGGAGCGTGATAGGGCATCAGCCTGGGTGTTCTTCTCTCCTGGACGGTATTTCAGAAGGAAGTAGAATCTGTTTAAAAACAGAGACCATCTTGCTTGACATTGGTTGAGTCGTTGAGCATGTCGAAGGTACTCTAGATTCTTGTGATCGGTGTATACTACTATTTGGTGCTGTGCGCCTTCTAGCCAGGGATGCCACTCTTCAAAAGCCAGCTTGATCATGAGAAGCTCCTTGTCTCCTATCCCATAGTTTCTCTCAGCAGGTGAGAATCACCTAGAAAAGAAGGAGCAAGGATGGAGCACACTGGATTCACTGTATGGACTTAGAACCGCCCCCACACCAACGTCGGATGTGTCTACCTCCATGATGAAAGGATGGTGTGGGTCAGGGTGGCGGAGACATGGATTCTTTTGAAAAGACTTTTTGAGAGTCAGGAAGGCTGAGATGGCTTCTGGAGACCAATTGGCAGGGTTGGCTCCCGTCTTGGTCATAGTAGTTAGAGGGACTGTCAATGATGAGTAGCTTTTAATAAAGGATCGGTAGTAATTGGTGAATCCAAAGAAGCGACGCAATGCCTTCAGGTCTGTGGGTTGAGGCCAGTCCCAGATACTCTCAAGTTTCTTGGGGTCCATTTGAAAACCATTCTTAGAAACAATGTATCCCAGGAAGGGTACATCTTCTTTGTGAAATTCACACTCCTCAAGCTTTGCGTGAAGGTGGTACTCACGCAGGCATCTTAGGAGTTTCTTAACATCCTCCTGATGACTGCAGATCCTGAGAAAAGATCAGTATATCATCGAGGTATACTACTACGCATTGATACAGTAAGTCCCGTAAGATGTCGTTCATCATATTTTGAAATACTTGCAGGTGCGTTACTTAAACCAAAGGGCATGACTAGGTATTCAAAGTGTCCATCATGGGTGTTAAAAGCAGTCTTCCATTTCTCTCCTTCTCAAATATGCACCAAGTTGTATGCTCCTTTTAGGTCCAATTTGGAGAATATTTTGGCCCCTTGGAGTCTATCAAACAGTTCAGATATTAAGGGCAAGGGGTACCTGTCCTTGATGGTATTCTCATTCAGACTCCTGTAGTCGATGCAGGGGCAAGAGGTTCCATCCTTCTTCCCTACAAAAAAGAAGCCTGCACCAGCAGGAGATTTGGAAGGTCTGATAAATCCCTTTTGTAGATTTTCTTGTATGTAGGTAGACATAGCTTTGGTCTCACCTACTGAAAGAGGGTAAACTCTTCCTTTGGGAGGTTCTGAATTTGGCTTCATATTTATGGCACAATCGAACTCTCTGTGTGGTGGAAGAACATCAGCTGCTTGCTTAGAGAAAACATCCTGGAAGGAGACGTATTGTGGAGGTAAGCCAGGTAATGATGAGGTAGTGGGCATGCAGATGAGCAGTGAAACTTCAGCAAGACATTGACCATGATAGTCTGGTCCCCACCAGGACAGTTCCAAGGTAGCCCAATTAAATTGTGGCATATGGTCTTGAAGCCACAGCAGACCCAATACCACCGGATGCATGGCTTTTTCCAACATTAGAAAAGAAATTGATTCTAAGTGTAGAGCTCCAGTGTGCAGGCCGATGTCCTGGGTGGTCAATGAAACTTCTCCAGGAAGTGGTTCTCCATGGATGGATGACAATAGCAGCTATTGGTGTGGTAGGAATCCATAGATGTTCAACCAAGCGCTTCAGAATAAACTTACCTCCGGCACCGGAATCAATGAGAGCGAGAGTCTGAAATTCGAGACCTCCGCAAAGCAGAGATACTGGTAATGATAATGGAGGAGTAGGAGAGGTGAGGCCCAGGAGACGTCCTCCTGCAGATCCCAGGCCTGTCATTTTCCTGGATAAATGGGACAGGTTTGGATTGCATGACCCGATTGCCCACAGTGCATGCACAACCCCATGCGCTTGCGATAACGTATCTCCTTAGAGGTCAAGTGGCTTCAGCCTAGTTGCATAGGCTCTTCCTCCTCTAGGGGTGCAGATGGTATGCTAGAAGCAATAGGCACAAGTTTAGGACAATTAGCCCCCACTGTAGACTTTCATGGACTCTTAGCCTCTTGAGTATGATCGCAGATACGGTGGTCAATTCTCCCTGCTAGTTCCATCAGGGACTCAAGGGAATCAGGCAAATCGCGAGCCACTAATTCTGTGATCCGTTGGGCTAGGCCAGGGATGGCCTGCAGGGCTGTGAGCTAAGCCGTGTCCATGGAGTTAGCAATCCGTTGTGTTTGTGGCATTGTGGACCCTTGGTTGCAATGCAGATGACTCTGTCCATGGGGAGGAGCCCCGTGGGGAACCACTGCAATAGGCTGACACAGATAGCAGACACAGTATGGATAGTGTGTTTATTATACTGCTGTAGATAGATGGTGAAAGCAAGAAGGTAAGGCACTGATCCACGAAGTGCCAGTACGTTCAACAGGCTCAGAAGTATAGTCTCACCCAGATGTTCACGATAGGCGGGAACCCATAGTGCGGGTAACGCCGTGGCTGGTGGGTGGAGCTGGAGTGCCGGATTGTAGAGGTACTCACAGAATGAAGGCATCTTCCTGGTGGTAGAATGGTGGGACCGAAGGTCCGTGGTGCAGGATATAAAGGTAGATGGGTCCTCGAGGAGCAAGTACCCAATGGTCCAATATCCTGAAATGTAGAATAGAGAGAAAGACTCCCGAGGAGCAGTTGTCTTAGTTAGTGAGGAACCCCGAAGTGAAGTTGGAAGCGAGAGACCCCAGAGGAGTGGGTGTCTAGAGCTTCTTACTGGACCGAGGCCCTTAGAGTGAAAGCAGCGTCTAAGCGTGCAGCTTAGAGCAGTCATAGTAGCGAAGCAAAGTCTTTGCTAACTCAAGGTGGTAGCAGAGGCAAGGCCAGATATACCTGAGGTACTGACGTCATGTGGTGGGGCCGCCCACGAGGTTCCCGCCATGTCGTATATTTGAGCATAGGAGATGTGTGTGCTCGAGCCCTGGGAGGCCACGGGAGTGAGCATGGCAGATGGGGATGCCCAATCTGGTTTGGAAATGCTGAGGCCCTTGGCACTCGGCACCGGAGGCAGCCATCTTGCCCAAAGAGACTGAAAGGGGAGAAAAAGAGGTAAGGCAGAGCGGTCACAGCCATCTGCGACCGACGGATGCAACAATAGTAATTTTGTTGAGTCCTCTGTAGTCTATACATGGACAAAGAGATCCATCCTTTTTGCCGCCAAAAAAAATCCGGCTCCAGCTGGTGACTTGGAAGGTCGTATAAAACCCTTTTTCAAATTTTCTTGAATATAGGCTGACATGGCCTCAGTGTCTGAAAGAGAAAGTAGGTAGACCCTTCCTCTAGGGGGCTCCAAACCAGTCTTTAAATTAATCACACAATTGAAGGACCTGTGTGGTGGCAGTACATCTGCTGCTTGTTTTGAGAACACATCATGAAATGATGAGTATTGTGACGGCAGACCAGGGAGAGAAGTAGAGATAGACATGCAGGGTATATGAGTTACTCTCTTCAGGCATTGGTTGTTAGAGTTCCAGGGTGCCCCAGCCAAACTGGGGTGTATGGTCTTGCAACCAGGGTAGGTCAAGCACTATGGGATGATTGGCTTTGTCAAGAACCAAAAATGAGATGGTCTCAGTAAGAAGAACCTGTGCGCAGGTTTATAGGTTGTGTGGTGATAGAAACTTCTCCTGGAAGAGGCTCGCCGTGTATAGAAGAAAGGAGCAGTGGAGTTGGTGTTGGGATGATAGGAATTTGAAGATGTTCTACCAGCCTCTTTAGAATAAAATTGCCACCTGCACCAGAGTCAATGAGTGCTAGGGTCTGAAATTCGAGAGTGATGAAGATAATTGAGACTGGGAGAGTCAGTGGAGGAGATGGTGAAGTAAGACCTAGGAAGTGTCCTCCCGCGAATCCTAGGTCTGCATGGGTTTGTCTTCTTCAGTGATGGGCGGAGGCAGAGTCTGTGGAGCAGGTGTAGGTTGTGAGCGTATACTCCCTAATGAGTTCCATATTAGGTGCTACAACCCAAGAAAGAGATCTAGGTGTCATAGTGGATAACACATTGAAATCGTCGGTTCAGTGTGCTGCGGCAGTCAAAAAAGCAAACAGAATGTTGGGAATTATTAGAAAAGGAATGATGAATAAAACGGAAAATGTCATAATGCCTCTGTATTGCTCCATGGTGAGACCGCACCTTGAATACTGTGTACAATTCTGGTCGCCGCATCTCAAAAAAGATATAATTGCGATGGAGAAGGTACAGAGAAGGGCTACCAAAATGATAAGGGGAATGGAACAACTCCCCTATGAGGAAAGACTAAAGAGGTTAGGACTTTTCAGCTTGGAGAAGAGACGACTGAGGGGGGATATGATAGAGGTGTTTAAAATCATGAGAGGTCTAGAACGGGTAGATGTGAATCGGTTATTTACTCTTTCGGATAGTAGAAAGATTAGGGGACACTCCATGAAGTTAGCATGGGGCACATTTAAAACTAATCGGAGAAAGTTCTTTTTTACTCAACGCACAATTAAACTCTGGAATTTGTTGCCAGAGAATGTGGTTCGTGCAGTTAGTATAGCTGTGTTTAAAAAAGGATTGGATAAGTTCTTGGAGGAGAAGTCCATTACCTGCTATTAAGTTCACTTAGAGAATAGCCACTGCCATTAGCAATGGTTACATGGAATAGACTTAGTTTTTGGGTACTTGCCAGGTTCTTATGGCCTGGATTGGCCACTGTTGGAAACAGGATGCTGGGCTTGATGGACCCTTGGTCTGACCCAGTATGGCATTTTCTTATGTTTCTTATGTTTCTTATGAATGTTTCTTAGGACTCTTTACCTCAGCTGAACGCTTGCGCAGGCAATGATCAATTCTGCCAGCTATGTCAATGAGTGAGTCCAAGGTATCAGGCAAATCACATGTGGCCAATTCATCCTTGATATAAGAGTGAAGACCCTCTAGGAAAATTGCACGTAAACACCCCAGGTCCCAATGAAACTATGAAGATAGGGTTTTAAATTCAATAACATAGTCCGGAAGTGGCTTAGCCCCTTGTTGGAGGTGCAAAAGAGCGGACCCAACAACTGTCTTGTGAGCTGGATCATCAAATGCTGACTTGAAGAGAGCAAGAAATCCTGGCAAGTCACTGAGGATTGGATCATTGCGTTCCCATATAGGTGAAGTCCAGGCCAGAGCTCTTCCGTCTAGAAGTGACAGGATATGTTGTCTTGGCTAATGCAGTAGGGAAGTAAGATGGTTGTAGAGAGAAGTGCATAAGGCACTGGTTGATGAAGCCTCTACACAGCAGGGAATCTCCTGAGAAGTGAGTGGATGATGGTAGAGGTACAGAAGTTCACATAGAAACCACTTGCGATGAGGCATGTTTACCTGACGTGGTAGAAGTATTCAGCTGCGAACTCAACTGATTGAAAGCAGTTGTCAATGTCTCTAAGGTCCTCTGTTGTTCAGTAATACGTTGGGCCAGGCAGGGAATGGCCTGCAGGGCTGAGACCTGAGCTGGGTCCATGGTGTTAGCAATCTGTTATAATCTGGTGTGGTTGTGGCCCCTAGGCCGAAGTGAGAGTTGGTTCCACCCACAGGGAGGAACCCTGTGAGGACTCACTGCAGTAGGCGTGGCCTCAGTAGAGATGGACACAGATGAGATAGACTTTATTGTACTGGAATCATGGGAAATACCCATAGCATGGAGAGAAGGCACTGTCCAAAGTAGTAAAGCAGCTCAATGCAGATATCCCCGGTAGTGGCTCACAGAGTGGAGTACGCCAGGGAAGTCTTCTCCTGATAATAACTCTCTGGAGGGATCCGGAAGTGGCCCGCAGCATGGGGTATATTGAGCATCAGCAGGTAGAAGTCCAGAGAGGTGCAGAAGGTCAGCAGAGTGAAGTAGATGATGGTACTTACTCCGGAGTATAGAAGGGTAGCTGGAATGAGCACGGTAGTGGCTCGAGGCATGGGGTACACCAGAGGTTCCTTCAGCTAGGAGGTAGAAGCAGAAGTAGAATTCACTAGGCTGAACTCAAGATATCCTGAATCAGGAAGATAGGAATCTCCAGGCAGGAAGGCCCTTCGAGGAGTGGATAACCAGAACGAATCAAGACCCCTGAAGAGCGGGTACCTAAGGCATTCTAGTTCAGGAAGTAGTGAAGCGAAGCATCTACGAATGGAGTGGAATAAGCAGGAAGGAAGTCCTTGCTAACTCGTAGGAAGCTTAGGCTGGCTGGGTTAAATACATCAGGCGGGTGACGTCATGAGGAGGGGACGCCCCCGAGGTTCCCGCCGTGTCATCAATAAGAGAGGGCCTGGCACGCACGTGCCCTAAGTAATCCCCACCTCAAGATGGTGGATGGAATCGCCCACACCATCCCGGGGACGCCAAGGATGGCGGCGTTTGCAGGCTGAGGTCGCCATGGCCTTGAGAATCACTATAGCAGGGAAAAGAGAGGTGAGTAGCAAAGGTCACAGCCGTCTGCGACCGATGGGCGCAACACAGTCCTGTGCTTTTTCCCTTATGTCTGCATATTAGTACCCTGCACTATAAAAGTCAGGGCCCAGTATTGGCTGTCATCTCAATCTTATTCCCATTTTCTCTCCTCCCTCCCCTGCTTTCGAATTGGAGAGCGATGCTGCAGTTGCATCACAATCATGTAAGCTAATTGATAAGGCTGGTAATCCCCATGCCTTGTGTTAATTGGTTATCCCCATGATTCTGTTCCATGCTGGTTACCCCCCATGAACCCTTTTCTTAATTTCAAAATCTAGCCTTTAGGAATTCACAGTGTTTATCCCATTTCTTTCTGAATTTGTTTACTGTTTTTGTCTTCACCACTTCTTCTGAAAGGGCATTCCATGCTTCCATCACCCTCTCCGTGAAGAAATATTTCCTGACATTGGTTCTGATTCGTCTGCCATGAAGTTTTATGTAATGACTCCTAGTTCTGCTATTTGCTTTCCAATGGAAAAGGTTTGAGGAACATGCATTATAAAAACCTTTCAGGTATAAGAAAGGTTTTAATGAATAGGGTTTGGTGGTCCACAGCATTTTTCTAGTCAGCATTCCCTCCATAACGTTCTTACATTCTGTTGTAGGTTAAAGAGGTCTGGATCTGAAAACTGGAATATCTTATTTAAAGCAAGGTCTGGGTGTTCATTAACATCATCTCCAGGCCCAACAGCTTATTGAACTTCAATCAGTCTCTACCCAAGACTATGAAGTAAAAGACCCTCATGGGCATTCCTTACTGAGTGTCTGCATATGACATTCTGCAGTGATTTCACTATTGCACAGAGCTAAATTCACATCACCATGAACACATAATTATCGCCAGTTCATCAGCCCTCTGGTTTTATGGCTTTATAAGAGCAGGTCAGATTGAGGTTTTGTCACTATTCATGTACACTGATGTTCTGGTTTCCAGCCTTTCCATGATTAATTACTAAATCACTAGGCCTTGGAGTGGCCCCCAAGATACTGTTTCCTGGCTAGTACAGCATGCATCATGGAATGGTCCACAGATGGACAATCCCACTTCCAATGGCTGGCTAATTAACAGATAAATCAGGAGCCTTCCCTGGGTAGATTGGCTTGGATCAAAGGATTGTGTGAAGAGGGACATTGCCATTCCTTGGTCCTCCAATCAGGTTCTGGAGTCAGCTGGATTAAGGTCTAATTTGTGGGATTTCCTTGGTATGCCCCCATCATCACTACTTAGGAGTTGTCTGAATTGTAGGTCCCGGTGTCCAAGTCCTCTGTGGAAGACTGCCTAGTCGTACATCTAGAATATGTTTCACAAGTTGAACTACCTCACTCAGGAATGGGCTGAGTTACTTGCAAAACCTGCTCCAAGACTATGATTATGACCATTTGTTTCCCTGAGTGTCCCTTAGGTATCAGCCATTGTCAGCAAAAATTCATTAATTGTTGCACCATTCAGATACTGCTGCTATGCACTCTAAAACTATTCCACCCTTCCAATTTGACAATTCCATCATCCAACTTAAAGACAATGTTAAAGATTTAGGCTTCTGGGTGGACAATGATCTAAATTTTAAAAAACACATCTCTACTAGAACAAAAGAAGGATTCCACAAACTACAGGTAATCAAACACCTAAAACCACTGCTTCATCCCCATGACTTCAAAACAGTCCTTCAAGCCCTAATATTCTCCTGTTTGGACTACTGCAATTCTCTTCTAATTGGACTACCCAAGTCATCCCTAAGACCACTACAGCTTCTTCAGAATACCGCTGCCAGAATCTTAATGGGGAAAAGAAAATCTGAACACATCACTCCCGTTCTCAACCAACTACAATGGCTCACAATTGAGAAAAGAATCGAATTCAAAGTCCTCTCAATACTGCAGAAAGCAATTTACAAAGCAGATTACTCTGCTCTTGTTGACGTCATACATATCCACCAATCCCTACGCACTACAAGAACAACTAGTAAAATACAACTTGTGATTCCATCTCTCCATCTCGCCAAACTCTCTTCCACCAGAAATAGAGCCATTTCCATCATCGGCCCAAAATTATGGAACTCACTCCCTCAGTACCTCGCTGGTCAAGAAAACCCTAAATCTTTTAAAAAAGAACTAAAATCTTGGCTACTAAGCCAATCTCTTACTGACAGCTCGGACTTTTGATCTCATAACTATCAGTCTACCAATAGGACAATTTATCCCGCCCTCTAACTACAGATATATCCTATTATCTATGAACCCTGTTTTTTCAGTATACCTTACTTGTAATATATCCTGCTGTTTGTTAGACTAATTTTTATGTCTGTTTCTCAGTCTGATTAATGTAATCTGACAAATTTAAATGTAACTGGTTTGTTATAATGTAAACCGGAGTGAAGGCAACTCTGCTATACCTCGGTATATAAAAAACACTAAATTAAATAAATAAATAAATAAATAAATAAATAAAGTAATTAAAAATTCCTTTCTGTTGACATCTGGCCCTGTCTTTTAGAGTACACTTTTTCTATGTAGACGTTCACCCTTGAGACTGGGATCTTTGACTCTTACCACCAAGCTTGCCAGAGGCTGCAGTTCCAGCAGTTACTGAATCACTTTTTCTTGGTTCTGTCATTGGGCTTGTTGCAGTTTGGCAAGCTGATGGAGGAACCATTTTGGGGTCTGCTCCTGCTTAATCATCCATTTAAGGTGTTCCATCTCCATCCTGGCTCTACTGTAGAATGAAAATGGAAGAGAAAACAACCAAGTTTGGAAAAAGAGTAATGCAAAAACTCCACAAAAAAAGGGGAAAAAGTGAAAAAGATCCCAGAGAGAGGAAAAAAGCATTTGATGATTATTTTTGGTGAGAGATGACCAGGTACTCTTACCTTAAACCGCTGCCTGGTCAGACTTTTAAATTCCATTCTCTGGCATTGTGCAATGTGCAGCTCCACTATGCCTTAAACTCTAGGCATCACATTTTACCACTGCTACAGAATGTGAAAGGGGGAGCCTACCACCCTCGAGTGCTCTCAGACTTGTCTGGTGTGGTTTGCAATCTTATGTGCTCTTCAGACTCACTTTTCTTGGGGGTCCGTCTTTGTTGACTGTTCAGATTCTATTGTCACCTAAAATCCACCCTTTCGGATCAGTACCAACTTGAACCTCCATTTGGGATGTAGCTTCCAGCTTTCTCCTAACTGGACAGCCCTTTTCCTCGCCCTTCCTAGGCATTTTTAGGCCTTGGAAAAAGGCTGGTCGAGGTGGAGCTCAGTCCCTCCCTTTCCCAAAGCTCTGCCTGAGGACACCCTTGTCTTTTTTATGAACTTCCTTTTTTTTCCGTGCCAAACTTTATTTGTTTGTCTCTTTCCCTGGGCTATTGTAATGATTCTTACCCCAACTGCTCATAGAGTTTATATATCCTGTTACAACAGGAAATTATGTGAAAACTAACTATGAAACAAAAGCAACATGAGATCAGTAATATAGTTTTGTATTGTAGACATATAGACAAAAAGTACATCTTTAATTTTAAAAACAATTAAAGTCTGATTCAATCTTTTTCCAGCATATACATTTCTTATCTAGAAAGACTAAAAGTGCTGGAAAAGAGTGAAAAGAGTAATTTGGCCTTTTCTGGCAGAGGAAGTTCTTCACCATGGAGAACATATATGGACAGGAAAAGGTATAAATTCTCCCAATAAGTTGTTACTGAATCAGACTTTCCAGGATGAAGTTGCATGCATTTTTTTCTTTTGGCTGAAGATTTATGTGCTTTCACTATTTATGTTTCCTGGCTTTGTAGACTCAAGAAATGCAACCACATTGGACAATCATTATTATTATTATTTTAAAATTTAATTGAAAAAAACATTGCCAACTGAGGTGTGTAATTCTGTCAAAGTATCCCATGAAAATGGATATTTTGTGAAAAAACTAATTTAGATAATTCTGAAGACACCTCAGATCTGTCATTGCAGAATCCAATTTTGTTTTATGACTTGCACATGTAACATTAATTTTCAATGATGGAACCAAATCTTTTTTTTTTTTTTCTCATGTATTTCTCACAGAGAAAGAGGCATCCTTGCATTATCATTTCAATGTGACAGAGAATTATTTTTTAATTTAATGATCTGGTGCTCATTTTTTAAGGAGGGGAAAAAGATCAGACCCAGCCCATTGTTCAGATTTCACATCTGCAGGATTTAATGTTTCATAATTGCTGGAGGAAACCATATCCTCTCTCACAGATGTGTCTGAAGCAATATCATCAAATTGCAGAAATGAGAAATGGCATACTTAAGGAATTGGTTTGACTGCAAAATCATATTCTTATTCTTTTTCTTATTCAGACTATTACATGGAAGAAATACACAATATGAGATTGCCCAGTGTTTCAACTGCAGTTCTATTAATCTTTGTCCAAAAGCATTCCAAGCAATGGTTGAGAAATGCTTTTCTTTTTTTTATTTTCCTCTGTGATACAGACATCTCATAGGAAACAGATGCCTGTCACAAACCATTTTTGTCACTGTGGCAGCCCCACCTTCCTGTGCTCCCTTGTTCATTGCTGACTGTGCTCTTGTTTCCCTTCAAGGTCTGGCGCACCTGATGATGGGCGACCAAGGTAATGGGCTCTGTTCCTTTTCCACTCTGCTTTCATTGTTTCTTCTTGCTCTGTAGCTGCTTTGAATCCATCTCTTCAAATGATGGGCAAATGCTTGCAAGCTGTCCTTGGCCGCAAAATAAAAGCACAACTCTATTCGCATTGTTTATTTTCTGTTTTGCACCTTAAGCTTTTCCTGTCTCTCTTTTTTTTTTTTTTCCTTTTCTGCAATATCATAAGAGCAACAAAAGCAGATAAGTTATGAAGCCGATTGAAAGAATCCATGCGTTGATCAGAAAGTACAATTCTGGGCTGGGGAAGGGCGCTAATCATTATTGAGGCAAAAGAGGACAAAAATGTTCAGGAGGTCACTTGAAAAAAGAGTCCCATGTTGTACTAAGCCAGCATCCCTCCCCACTGGTGCATGGCTGATTGGAAACATGCAGAAAGCACCTGCTCCTGACTTCTGGAAGGCTGAAAGTACAGTTCTGCATCTGAAGGAAGTTGGTGATTTTTGTATTCATTAACCATTCTTTGTGTTGCTTTTGTATCCTTCCTCCTAAGAAAGCATGGGTCCTCTGTGTTCCTCTGCATGTACATGACAAACAGATTGCTTGACTCCACTGATCACATTCTCATTTGTTTTCAAAAAAATGTATTTAATGATTTCTTGTCTCTTTTCCTTTTCTGTTTCTATGGCTCTTACATATATTCATGATAGTTATTGTTGTTTCCTCTTCTTTATTCTCTTTTGTCTGGAAATGCTTTCTTCATGGAACCATTTCATCAAACCCATAGGTAAAAGTAAAGGTATTAAATGATTTTCTTTCTTTTTAATTCCGTATGCCTAATGTATGTGTGCTATAAGCAATGATAACGTGTTAAGAGCTTTTTGCACTGATTATATGTGGTAGATAAATGTGTTTTTCCCTGTTTTATGGACATACTGTGAAGGTAAGGTTAATAAAAACCCTTCTTAACTTAGATATGACAGTTTTGCAGTAGCATTTTTGTGTGATTGGTTTAGAATGGTAATGGATCTGGAACTAATAATAAATACTGAAGATGAACTGACAGTCAACATTTCAGGTATGACTTTAACTACTACTAGAAAACTCCAGTCATAATGTCCGTTTGTAGATGTTCTCATGCTGAAGACTGTGGCGTGATCTGGAAAAGGCCTCTGATGTAAGTTTAAGCATGTTCTTCTCTAGCATTCAAAGGTCCTTGCCATAGGCTGATCTTGTACAGTATTAGTTGGTAAGAGATTTACAGTATCATTTACAGCAACATGAATACAGTGCCTGAGATAAGAGTGAGAAGGAAAATGGAGAAAAAGTGGACAGCGTAGGAAAGCAGGGTCTTATGTGTTTGTATTGGTGTGAACACAAATGTGTTATCTGATTCTGACTAAACATCAAAAGTGGAACTTTTGAATATTTTATTATATTGAACAGAAGGATATCAGGTGACCAAGCAATAATGAAGGTGGGATTTTGTTTTTTTTTTTTACATTCCTCCACATTCAGATTTTAAAATAAGAATGCATGTTTTAATCTGAGACACACACTCACATAGCCCTTTAGGCATATCTTTGAAATTGTGGGCATGTTGTCTAAAATTATTCAAGCCACCCCAAACTCTGTGACTGTAACAGTCAAACCTGAACCTGTGTGACCCAGCTCACCAGAATCTGGGCTGATCACTGCTTGACTCCTAGTTTTTGACTTTTCTGGTTGTGCCTGCAAAAAGGTGACTTTCCTCTTGTTATTCATCTAGCTGACGATTTTCAAAGCTATTTTCCCAAGTAAATAGCACTTTACCAGGGTAAATTGGTGTTTCATAATATTGCTGTCCTTAGAACAGCTAAGTAGTGAGCATGAAATTCATGCATGCCTGATTTTAGCAGGATTAATAAGGGGTGTTCCCTGTGCCATGTTTAGGTCAGGGGAATGAAGTATACACACAGAATGGAATTTTCGAATCAGGATGCACACTCTCTCCCTTTCTTTCACTCATGGAAAAAAGAAATGCAAAGTCCACAGGTACTTTTGGTATTAGGGATCTGTGGCAGCAAATTTTTAGAAGAATAGCCCTGCACATAGAGCAATGGAATTCAATTCCATTCTTCAAGGACCACTGATGGGTCAGGCTTTCAGGATATCCCTAATGAATATACATGATAGATTTGCATACAGCTGAGGCATAAAACTCGTGTGCATATGCAGGATTCTCTCATACCATAGTCATTAGGGTTATCCCAAAAACACATCCCCATTTGTGTTCCTTGAAGATGGATGTGAATTACACTGAGACAGGATAATTTTAAAAGCCATTTGTGTTCCTAAAACACAGGTTGTTACAAAATTGGCTGAGGTTAATGCAGGTAAGAGTAAGCATGAAATGCTATTTCATGCATGGTTTTACCAGCAGTGAAACAAGGTATTATGGGGGCAAGGATGGGAGAAGAGTCTTGGTACGGTTAGATTTTGCATGTATACTTTTTGATATTAAAACGTTTTGTGCATACATTTTCTTAAAAAACACTTCCTGCAGAAATTAGCAAGTGTAACTTGTGTGAAGAGTTTTACCAGGATCTTCAAAGTAGATTTATGTGGATAAGTTCATTTTGAAAACTGGTGAAAGTTCTGCACTTAAAGGCCCACATAATTCTGTTAGAAAAGTATTCTCATTGTTTTCTTTGAAAATTGCCTATCATTACCGTGGGTACAAAACTAATTATGGATTTTGCATCTAAGCAGACTACAGAAAATTTCCTCTCTTTGCCTGACTGCCAGAAGCCTCGTAACAGGTGAAGGAATTGCTTAAGTTATCAGAAACATTTCTGCTCATCTACTACCTGATCAACTGGGCAAATCTAAGTGAGCTTGCATCAAACAAAGAGGCTGATGTACTAACCAGTGAAACATTTGCAATGGGGCTTTCTAAGCAAAAATGTACAGCCCTTCCCCCAAATTTGGTGTTAGTGATGGGTGAGAGAGGGGTAAAATTTCACATAGTTTGATATGTGCAAAATTGTATTCTGTTTCCATATTGCAAGATTGCAAAATTGCAAGATTATGCAAAGCAGCTCATTATTTCTGATTTCAGTGAAAACCAGAACACAGATATGTTCTCACAGGCCAGTACCTCAATGAGGTAATTTTTTTTTTTTTTTGCTAGTCACTTTAGCAAAGTTTATGTGAAAGTTTTCTATCCAGCTCATTTGTATGAGTAGTAAACTTTGGCATAAACTGGCCAAAATTCTGTTGGAAATCCCTTTGGTTAGTAAATCAGCCTCAGTCTGACAGATCAGAATTAGTAACCTCTTACAACAAATTCCGTTGAACCAATTAAATTATCTGCATTTAACAAAGCTTGGCAATTGAAATCAGCTTAAAAAATCTGATATTAATTTGATCTGCTTTATAGCTGGTTTAGACACCTAGACCAAATTTTAAGGAGATTTGAACACATGAAAGCTAAAATTTCTACAAAAATGAAGCCAGTTTGTTCATCCCAAAATGAGCATCTACTATTCAGTGTGATTTTATATTGTATGCTTGGTTTCTCTATATATTTTGAATCATATCATATGCTTCAGTTCACTTTCAGAATTAAATTTTTCTCTGAGCTAGTTCTGATATAGATTTGTCTTTGCTGAAAGGAAAACTAAATTGTAGATCAAATACGATATCTATATTCACTGCATCATATTAAATGTTTATATTTTTGGCTAACTCACAGTCTCTGACTGGATTTTGTCATATTTACCAACAGGACTGTTCAGAACATAGCTGTTTAGAATCATGCAGTGAACCCTAGGTTCAGAATACTATTTTTGACTTTCTAAAATTCAGGATGACTGAAAATATTTGCTGCTGTATACAGTGAACTCAAAGGAGTTGTGTGCATAAACATAATATACTATTGTAGCAATTTTCAAAAGCCATTTAACCACTTAAAATGTACTTATGCATTTAAAACCTATTGATAATTCAATGACATATATTGTAGCAATTTTCAAAAGCTCACTTACACAGGTAAAGTGCATATGCATATATAAAATGCAGTTTTATGTTGGTAAATCCTTTTGAAAATTACCTCCTAATGTTTCAGTCAAAAGTAATGGCAGGAAAGGGCACCTCAAGCTAAGAAACCTGATTCTAAGACCAAACACTAAGAATAAGAAAAATAATTAGGATGCATAGAGGTCCATATTCAGTTATTCAGTGGCATTTAGCTATATAACTCACTATTTATCCAGCTAAATGAATATTTGGGCACATATCCAGCTAACATTTAGCCAGATATCTTCTTATCCAGCTAAAATGTCAGCCAGCTAGCTTATGGGGGTTATTTTCTAAGCCTCTTGCACGCAAAAAGTCCCTTTTTGCGTGCAATAGCTTGCTGGGGTGGAGTCAGGAGGAGTCGGGGCGGCGAGGAAGTGGACGTGGCACTATCTTTGCTGGCGGCGATAAGGTAAGTTACGTTATTGCTGCCAGAAGCGCGCCCAATAGCGCCACCTTTCACGGTGGCACTATTGGGTGGGAAAGCCGGCAGTGATAACACTGCGGTGGTCCATTCGCTGCCGGCTTTCGCAGGCCCACCCCCTTTCGCCCTCCTGCCCCCTGTTACCGCCGGGATTCACCCCACAGAAACCTGAGATCAGCAAACAAAGCACTGCTAACTATTCCCTCAGTTAAGACGGCCAGGCTAACTCAAGTAAGGGATAGGGCCCTATCCCTAGCAGGACCCTCAATATGGAACAATATGCCTTTAGAAATCAGATTGCAAAGAAACATCAAAACCTTCAGAAAAAGTTTAAAAACATGGCTATTTAAGCAAGCATACAACAAAGAGAAGGGAATTGTAGGTTGCGGTCAGTCGAACTCCCACACACACACCTTTTTACTTAATGTGTGTGTTTCTCATTTTTATATTTTTATTCTTTCTTTTATTTTAACAACAAAGAACTAGAGTTAAGTAGTACTTTATCTTATAGCTGATACAGAGAAAACTGGACATGAATTATAACACCCACCAATTAATACTTATTATGAAACTATGTTACAGTATTTTGATTGCACCTATTTAGTTGTTATAATTTAAGACATTTTATGCAACATGTAGTTATGTGCCCTATTGTGAACCATTGTGATGGCGTCTGCTTAATGACGGTATAGACAAGATTTTAAATAAATAAATAAATAGATAGATAGATAGACAAATAAATAAATAAATAAATTCTCTGTGAGAATGGAAAATCCCAGCCTTAGTGGTGGTCTGGGGCATTTCAGGGAGGCGTTACATTAGCTGGATGTTATCTGAATGAATCAACTTATCTGGCTAAATCTGGTTGCACTAAAGAGCTATCCAAAAGTTAGAAGGATAAAGTTATTCTGTTAACTTTAAGTTAGACGGTTATATTCAGTAGTGCATCTGCAGTATTTAATATACCTCCAAAGTTAGCCCATAAATTTTGTGAAATTTTAGCAGTATCTATTTCAATAAGTAAATATAGTAATAAGGCATGTTTTTGAATAGGAAACTGTGGAGAATATCCTTAATATTCATTTGAATGATATGTGTAAATTAACACATTACATGTTCACGTGGTACTAAGAATCAAAACCTTTAATATCTTAATAAAGAATGTACAAGTTAGGTTAGTATGGTGTGAGTAAAAATGTGATAAAAAAAAAAAACTTGCCAAAAAAAAAAACTGTCAGGGACAAATATAACTGAAGAGTTTCTCCAAATATAGGGGAAGAAGGAATTGTAACACACAAATTTGTTGAATCAGATATTTATATTTACATGTATTGGATTGTGATTCCCTACCTTTAGAAAAATAAACATTATCCCAGATTTCCAAACAATACAAAAATGAAAACAAAAACATGTAAAATATGGGGGCGGAGTCAAGATGGCAGCATGTGAGTAGCATCTCCCGAGCTGCCTGCTTACTGCTTTGGTTTTCTTGTGGTGCTTAATCCTTGATATGCCCCTAAAAAGAAAGGGTAGAGTATGGGTGTTTCCCTTGGCACCCTCTCTTCTCCCAGGTCAGTGTACCATCAAGGAGCTCGCTACTATCTACCCTCTACCAAGGGATATGGACCCCGCTGACGGTTTCAGAAGAGGAGCCTCCGTTTCACCTGGGGAAATATCTTTGAGTTCCCCGGATTAAGGCACCACCGGCATATTCCATCCTCTCTCCTCCGAATTCGACACTCATAGCCATGGGAGTGGATTACCTGGGGGCTGTGGTAGAGGGAGCTGCCACAGAAGGTGTGGCTGGAACTATGGCATCTACGGTGGGAGGAGCGAGTTGTTCTGACAACTTTGCTATCACTCAAGCATCTCTTTTCAGTGGAGTTGAGTCCACTTCATTTTCCACTTTGAATGTACAATCATCAATGGTTTCATACTTGCTACCTGAGCATGTATTGCCATCATTTCTCCCCAAGCCAGCCGTGATGACATTAGACTCCCTGTGGGAATTGGTGGCTCAGCTGGGCCCTGCTTTTCAAGAGTGCTCTTTTCAGATTAAGCAGTATTCTTCTAAAATGGATGCTCTGATTTTGGAATATAATTCACAATTGACAGACCACACTAACAGGATTCAAAATTTGGAGGTCCAAGTGAAAACGGCTCAAAATCCCCAAGCAATATTAGTCCAGGATCATTTGACTTTGAATAGGAAAGTTGAGTTTGTAGAAAATCGTCTAAGATGTTTAAATTTAAGGCTCTTGAACTTTCCAAGATTAGTTGGTGAACAGCTACATAATACTCTTAGGAAATACATGACTGAGATATTACACATTCCTTCAGAAAACATTCTTCTACTTAATAAAGTATATTTTCTACCTTTTTACACTCAAGAGAGAATGAGGCACAGCACCCTTTTGATTTGGGGAATCTAACTGAATTCCTGGAATCTTTTACTTCTGAGATTATTGAAAGAGCAACATTGCTAGTATCTTTTATTTGTGAACAAGATTTAGGCTTGTCATGTGTAATTATTTTCAGTATATGAGGTTCATTTCATGGGTCAATTTGTTCAAATTTTTCCTGACCTGGCTAAAGCCACTCAAGAGAGGAGAAAAAGTTTCTTGACTTTACATAAGGAGATCCAATCTCTTGGCGCAACCTTCCAATTAAGGTATCCATGTAAATTTATAGTAAAATATAATAATGATTGCTATATATTTTTCCTTCCTGAACAACTTAAAATGTTTCTTGATTCTCGTAAGAGGTTGTTTCCATCCTCTTCCCCTAATAAGAGTCCTATAACTTAAGAAATTAATAGGGAAGTATATACAAGTTAAGGCAACTCTTTGTATTGTTTCATATTTTGTGCTCATCCTATGGACCTGCCCCATCTCAAGAATTTGTGGTCTAATAATTAATAGTTTGTTTCCTTTAAAATATTAATCATATTTTTTCTGTGCATAGATATGCTTTGTAACTATGTTAAAATTAATAAAAATAAAAAAAACATGTAAAATAAATCAAATACATTATAAAACATTGAGAGGGACATTCAGCAAAATGCATTATGGCATTAATGCCCATGATATTTATCGCAATGCACAAATGCAAATTTTTCAAATTTATTCAAAGGGGTGGGATTGGGGAGGGGTTTGGGCAGCATCAATAAAAATGAGAGGCATTATCGTACCATGCAATAGCATAATGCATACTATCAATACCTTTTTTTCTCGTGTTAAGCTGTGCGATATGTCCAAAATGGCCGAAATGTAATTTGCGATAAAATTACAAATTCCATTTGTGAGAGAGAGAGAGGGAGCACCTCTGGGATGGCACACATAGTATTCAACTATTTATACTGCTATAGGAGGGCCAGCTAGTAACTCAAGGTGAGGTTTTTATGGTGGTCTAGGGTTTTGGCGCCAGTTTTACATGTAGAATGAGATGTACGAACAGCACAGTAGATCTCGGTGAAGATTTGACATGATTGGGAGTGAGGAAAGTCACAGAAAGATGAGAATTCTGCAGTGTTCTCTTGCCCTAGCTTGATGGATTCTACCAGGATACTATCAAGCTAGGGCAAGAGAACACTGATGTAATCTCATCTTAGTTCGACTTTCCTTACTCCAAATTACGTCAAATCTTCATTGAGGTCTATTGGGCTGTTCATACATCTCACTTTGCATGTAAATCTTGCCCCAAAGCCCTAGACCACCAAAGCTTCACCTTGAGTTACAAGCTGGCCCACCTATAGTGATATAAATAGTTGAGACTCTCTCTCTCTCTCTTCATCTCCCTCTCTCTTCTCTCGTGAGGTGTGAATACTTTAATACGCGATGTGGTAATTCTAAAATTATCATAGCCATGTTCCTTTTCCTTGTTGTAGGCATTATTCATGCAAAACTTATAGCATTTTAATGAATCTAGGGGGTAAATTAAAGATAAATCCAAACTGAGCTGTCCACTATGCCTATCTTATTACGGGCAAGAGAAGTTGATAAAAAAAGATCAAGTTTCTTTTCCAAAAACTTGGTTAGAAAGCCATGCCATAGGAAAATCTAAAGTGAAAATAATTTAACTCATCCCAAAATTCCTGAGGAGCTAAATTCCAGAAGACTGGATCAAAGTAAAGCCAGTCATGTGGTGGAAGCCAAATACATTTCTGAAGGTGAAATAATACTTAAAACATCTTTTGTAAAGCCCTAAGAAATCTGGTGGGAATATATATGCTGGTTCTTAGACAGATAATTATGGATGCCCGTATGCAAACATTTAAAAATCAGACAAAGGATTGTAAATTTGGATCCTACTACAGTGGAAAGTCCCAGAAATCTTCATTGTCAATATCTTTATTCTAATTTCAAAATCAAAGCACTGAAATTCAGAGATTACATCTAAGTTACTTTTTCAGGACATGAAAAACAGAATCATGAGTGTTATATAAGATCTATACAAAACACATCTAATATTTAGAAGAGGATGAGGGACAAGAGATAGTAAAGGCTAATTACAAATGACAGTCTATTCCTGAGTATTTTATAAAATTAATCATATCAGATGTAGAAAAAATGAGGTCAAGGGCATTTAACCAGATAGCATATAAGTTATTTATTCAGCTAAATTTTAGCCAGATAAGTCATTAACCAAATAAGTAAGGGGAGCTTGAGGATGTCCTTTGAAAGAGTTGAGTTAGCCAAATAACTTCAGCTAACTCTGGCCTGGATTTATCAAAATGCGATAAGTATCTCATGCGATAGCAAAAGGGGTGTGTTTTATGCTAATATACAGTTTATTGCAATTTGCACTAAATACCTAAGTGAAGAGCTAAGTTAGCACAAATTGCAATAACAAACAATAGCACAAATTGCAAAAGACTGTGTGATAAGTGCCATACCTGTTGTATTTTTTGCATTCAACCACTGGGGGACCATTGTTAATGGTCCCAGAGAGAGTGAGAGAGTACCTAGCCATAGTGTCTGCTCCCTAGATAGGTATTTGTATCCCTATGGTAGGCCCACCTAGTAACTCGAGGTGAGGTTTAGCTATTAGTGTAGGGGGGTAGGGGCCACTTTGACATTCAATGTTATACGTACGAACAGAACAGTTGTCTCGTGAATATTTGATGATTCTCGGAGTGAGGACACGCACCCAAAAATAAGATTTGGGCAATGTTCTCTCAACCTAGCTTGATGGACTCTCTACCTGGGTAACATCAAGCTAGGTTGAGAGCACATTGCCCAAATGTCATCTTTGGGTGAGTGTCCTCACTCCGAGGGTCATCAAATGTTCACGAGAGACCACTGTTCTGTTCGTACATCTAACATTGAATGTCAAAGTGGCCCCTAACCCCCTACACTAATACCTAAACCTCACTTCGAGTTACTAGGTGGGCCTACGATAGGGATACAAATACCTATCTAGGGAGAGGATACTATGGCTAGGCTCTCTCTCTCCCTCTCCCCCTGAGATGGTTTTCTGGGAGCTTTAAATCTACTCTAACAGGTCTTTCAGGAGACATCACAAAATGCAATGAAATCTTACCACCCAGTAACACAAGCTATCACACAGCTTAACACTATTCAAAAAGGTGTAGTTAAAATCAGCATTACATCTGTGCAATAGCATTTTGCAGACTAGCAAACCCAGCCCACTCCATGTCCCTAACCCCTCCTCTTTTTCAAATTTGCATCGCACCATACAATATGGTGCTATCGCATGCGTTAAAGACTTTCGCATGCGGTAAGGGCCTATCACATGCCTTAGCGCATTTTGATAAATGACCCCCTCTGATATTTGGAGTTAGCTACATAAGGCCTGGAATTTCTAAGGTAGCAGACCTTAGAAAATACGGTGATAATAGGGGGGGGGGGAGTGGCGAAGGGGGGGGGCAGGCCTGTGAAAGCTGGCAGCGATCATACCTCCGCAGTGCGATCACTGCCGGCTTTCGCACCCAATAGCGCCATCATAAAAGGTAGTGCTATTGGGTGCAAAACTGGCGGCGAAAAGAGCCCTTACCATGTTATAAAATCAGGCTACATTTGTGCGCACCGGATAGCGTGCACAAATGTAGGTCGCGCGTGCTGAGGTAGATCTTCAAAAAATATGCACGCATGTACTTTTCTTCGCGCCACCGGCGCGAACAAAAGTACACCAGATTTTATAAGATACGAGCATAGCCGTGCATATCTTATAAAATCTGGGGTCGGCGCACGCAAGGCTGCGCAAAATCGGCAGCCTGCCTCCGTTCCCTGCAACTTCCCCTCCCTACCCCCCAGCTCTATCTAAATCCCCCCCTACATTTGTTGGTCAAGTTACGCCTGCTTGAAGCAGTACCGGGGGACTCAGGACCACCCCTTTTAGGAAGCCCCAGGATTTACGGACACATGGGTTTTAAAATCTACCCCATAGGTTTTTACAATCTGCCCCTTAGTACCATTAAAGTATCCAGGATTGAGGTAGACATCTTTTTTAGATCAGCTCAGCACCTCATTGTCCAAGGAGTTACATACCACACTAGGGGGGGGGGGGGGGGGGGGAGAGAGGAGAGAGAGAGAGAGAGAGAGAGAAGAGGAGAGAGAGAGAGAGAGAGAGAGAGCGAGAGAGAGAGAGAAGAGAGAGAGAGAGAGAGAGAGAGAGAGAGAGAGAGAGAGAGAGAGAGAGAGAGAGAGAGAGAGACTATAATGTGTATGCCCTAGACAAGTATATGTATCCCTATGGGAGGGCCACCTAGTAACTCGAGGTGGGGATTAGGTATGAGCGTAGGGGGTTGGGGGCCACTTTCGCATTCAACATGAGACCTTCGGAAAGAACAGTGGTCTCTAGTGAAGATTTGCTGGCCGTCGTAGTGAGGACACTCACTCCAAGAAGAGATTTGGGCAACATTCTCTCAACCTAGCTTGTTGTTGCCCAGGTAGAGTGTCCATCACTGTCTGGGAATATCGTGGACAGCGATACACCTGCCGGACACTTTCGTGTACTGCGATGGTTCATTGGTTGTTTTATCGCGGTGCACGATGTTTTCGCGATTTGCGACTCCAGTTCCGCGAATGGCGAAAACATCGCGTGTGGCGATGTTTCCCCACTGCATGAAAAATGCCTTATTTGCATAGGACACACCCCCACTGCGATATTGGAAAATGAGGCCCTTAATCAGTTATATTCTTTTGAGTATAGCCAGGTAAGTTTAAAGTTATCCGGCTAACTTTAGCTGGATAACTTTAAATTTAACCAACAATATTCAAAAGATGGTCTCTTAGGTTTAAAATTATCTGGCTAAAGTTTGTCGGATAACTTTATTTGTTGATATTTAGTGAGACTTTTATCCCACTGAATATCCTGAATAAGTTTTCCTGCTAACTTTAGCTGGATAAGTTAGACTTTTTAAAAAATATGTTGGCCTCAATGTGTAAAGCTGATATATTTATTTTATTTTATTTATTTGTAATATTTATATACCATTGTTCTGAATCAATCACAGCGGTTTACAATGTATAAATAAATAACATAGTAAAAAAAACCAATTACATAAAATTCAAATAATACACAAGCAGTCAGTAAAAAATAAAATAAAATAAATAAAAATTTGAAATACATATTTAAAATACAACCATAAAAATATAATTAAAATTAAATTGAAATAACATAAACTGAGTTAAAAATTTAAAATAAAAAAGAAGAAAGGAAATGCTTTATTTAATAATCCAGATTCTGGAAACATCCTGCAAGCCAAAATAAAAGAAACTGCCTTGGTTAAGCATTATTTTCATAAGTTCGTTTGAAAAGCCAGGTCTTCAATCTTTTTTTTAAATGCAGCCTTAGTTTTATGAGCATAGAGTTCCACAATTTGGAACTGGCTACTGAAATAGATCTTTCTCTCTTACCTCACTTAAATGTTCTAAGCAAACTGAAGGGACTGTCAAAAGGTCTTTTATCTGCGGATCTTAGATCCCATTGAGGAGTGTGTAGGTGAATCACTGAGTTTAGCCATTCACCTTTCTCATTATATATTGATTTATGTAAAAGACATAATACTTTATAATCTATTCTGTATTTTATTGGTAGCAAGGCCGGTAAGAGGGAGGGAGGAAGGGCAGGGGGCAGAATAGGGGGAGGGCCTCAATGACGGCACGGGCCATGGGGCATGTTGGAACATCCCGGGTTGGCCCATTGGGTCGTTTGAAACCCGGGGGCAGAGGCAGCAGCATAGAGTGTTATTTGGGAAGCAAGCTCTAGCTCCATCCTTTTTGGCTCTGCTCCCTGCACTGCTACCTTCGCTGTGAATCTGGTAGGTCATCTCCTCCCTGGCTGTCATCGAATCTAATCTAATTTAAATTGACCTATTTGACTAATTAGTATTAAAAAAAAAAAAAAATAAGGAGGGTACATTTAAGCCCTTTTTTTTGCAGCCATGCCATGCGGTCGCAAGCAGCAAGGTTCTGCTCATCACCCAGCCCCATGAGGGCATCCCAACAGTACAGCCCCATCCAAGGAGGAATCAATGGGTTTACTGCCATTCAACACCCCCGGGAGGGGGGGGGGGGCACAGGGCCAATAGGCCATAAGGCACCTCTGGGAGGAGGCAGACAAAGGTCCCAGTTCCCTCCAAGAGACCCGCCAGCCGATTTGAGAAATCCAGAGAGTGTCAGTGCAGTGAGGGGAATGGGATCGGGGCTTCCTGGGCATATTCACTCTACTGGAGGCAGCTGCATCCCTCATTCCTCACCATTTACCCTCCAGCCAGTGGGGTAGGTACCTTGTGGGAACCATGCAGCCAGCCATCCAGGCTGTTTTACCCCACCGGGAACAGGGTGGTTTTCAACTGGGAGAGCCCAGCCGTGGAACTACCCTGCTTTTCCTTACAGTGAACCATCCGTGCAGATACCAGTTTGGAGGGCTATAAAACTGTACTTTTTCTTCCTGCCCTGTGTAGCCATACTTGGATCCCCCAGGTTTTTAATCAGGGTTCCCAATCGCAATGGCAATTTGGTAGCCCCTTGGCATGGGACAGTGGGCTTCCATGTACTTCAAGCTCAAAGCAATAGCTTGCCTGCACTATGGGAGCCCATAGTGCCAGTTCCCTTGCACCCTGGGGGAATGCTTGGCCCCGGCTGCTGCCTGTGCTTCAGCTCCTAGTGAGAGTGGTGGTCCTTCGGACTTACTGGATCTCCTGAATACCATCAATGTGGATTCTGCTCTGGCCCCTGTGGTACAGTCAGCATCCCCTGTGTCTGCTGAAGGTGAGTCTGACATTATTATGCCTTTGGTTGGGGTTGGAGAGACCTCTGCTCAACTGCCAGGGGTAGAGGTAGCCATCCAACCCCCTGCAGAGAGCAACAAGGCTGCGGGGCAGAAGCATAAAAGGAAAAGTAGGAGGCATTCCCACCACTCCGACTCCTCAGGCAGTAGGAGTTCCTCATCTGTATTCTCTGCCAGTTCGCATGGGTTGTCGGTGGAGGAGGGATAGCAGAACACCACAACTTCTAGCACAGGCTTACCTGCCCTCAACACTATAAAGCAGCCTTGGCAGGGTGTCCTGCGTTCACTCTGGCACCGCATATGCCATCGCCAATACGTCAATATATTAGTCTGACGGAAGGGCACAGATGTGAAGAAGGGTCACACAAGGGGCGCAAGTGGCAGGATGTCTTCCACTTAGAGCAAGAAAGACAATCAGCAATCTCATTGCGAAGGCCGGGGATGTGCCTTGCTTGCACCATCACATTTATCTGCAAACACCTCAGGACCATTAGCCTAAGGAGTTCTGAAACTGGAGTGCATCTTGGAGACTGAGGGGTGGATTTTAAGAGCCCTGCTCGCCTAAATCCGCCCAAATCCGGGCGGATTTAGGCGAGCAGGGCCCTGCGCGCCGGTGCGCCTATGTTCAATAGGCCTACCGGCGCGCGCAGACCCCGGGACTCGCGTAAGTCCCAGGGTTTGGCGAGGGGGACGTGTCGGGGGCGGGCCCGAGCCGCGTGGCGTTTAGGGGGCGTGTCGGCAGCGTTTTGGGGGCGGGCCCGGGGGCGTTGTTACGGCCCGGGGTGGTCCGGGGCGTGGCCGCGCCCTCCGGACCCGCCCCCAGGTCGCGTCCCGGCGCGCTAGCGGCCCGCTGGCGCGTGGGGATTTACGCCTCCCTCTGGGAGGCGTAAATCCCCCGACAAAGATAAGGAGGGGATTTAGACAGGGCCAGGCGGATGGGTTAGGTAGCGGAAGGGAGGGGAAGGTGAGGGGAGGGCGTTAGAGGATACCCTCCGAGGCCGCTCCGATTTCGGAGCAGCCTCGGAGGGAACGGGGGTAGGCTGCGCGGCTCAGCGTGCGCCGACTATACAGAATCGATAGCCTTGCGCGCGCCGATCCAGGATTTTAGCGGATACGCCCGGCTACATGCGTATCTACTAAAATCCCGCGTACTTTTGCTTGCGCCTGATGCGCCAGCAAAAGTACGCCTATTCGCGCGGTCTGAAAATCTACCCCTGATTATATGGATGATCACTAGGTGATCACACCAGAACATCACCTTTGTGTTCGCCAGTCACTAGTTTCAAATATCGAGTACCACTACTATCGGGAACAGCTCCGGAAAGGTGATGTTCGATGTGATCCCTGATTCTACCCAATTATGTGGCCATGTCTCTGTGCACCAACTGCCCTGACAGTAGAGGCTAAAACCAATGCCTGCCGAGGCATCAGAGAACAGTCTAGGTCAAAGCTGGATACTGGTGGTGGTAGCCACACTACAGAGCCATTGAAATCAGCCAAGAATTTCTCCCACAGCCTGAGTTCCTCATACATAGCATGGGTAACTCTCAAGCAGTGGTACTTCTTTCTGTCATGGATGCAGTAATCAATCAGCAGAGAAATGCCTGCCCCATCAGAATTACCCAACAAGCAAAAGCCAGGCTCCAGGTTAGGGATTGCACAGCGGCTAGAGTTACCTTGCGAGCCAGGCATACACCCTGAATCAGTTCAGCCAGCTTCTGAATTTTATTGCCCAGGAGACTGGATGACATTTGAATGGTATCCAGCTCGATGCCAAGGAAAGTAAGCACCTTAGTTGTTGGTTCCAACTTGTTCACTGCCAGCAGAACACCAAAGTCTCTGGCCATGTTTTGAAAGCCCTCGAAAAGATTGTGGCACACACCTGAGTTGCAAGGGCCCACGAATAGAAAATTGTCCAAGTAGGCTTCTGAAATAATATGAGTCAAAGGGTTTGCATTTTTTCTCAGGTCACTAGAGCAACACAAGAGAGAAGGAAGTCCTTTTTTGGCTATGTGAGAAGAAACTAGAACTTTGGATGTGTCTCTTTTTTTTTTTTTTTTTGCTATACCTTTCATTCATTCATTAAAAATGTATTAATCACTTAACACAAAGGCCTAAGCGATGTACAATTAAAAAAACACTCATATAGAATAAAATGCAAAGCAAGAACAAAGTTATCAAAAAATATATTACCAAGCATACAAACAATTACACAAATACAGTCAAGGACAAAATGGTGTCATGAACATATATCATAATCAGTTCAGATGTTTATCTAATAAAGTTATGCTGTTACAAGTTTAGCTAAAGGCTTGCCTTAAGAGGAATCTTTTTAAAGAAAGCCTAAATGTTTTAATACAATGGCTTAACCTTAGTTCATTTGGAAGGCTGTTCCATAATGTGGATGCTGCAACAGAGAAAGCTGTTTCCCTTGTAGATGAGAGATGAGCAAGTTGAACACATGGCACATCTAGCATACCTCATTGCGAGGAGTGCCATTGGTGAGATGGTTGATATATTTTTAAAAGTGCGTTGGCCCATGGACATTTATTCAATTTAAAAACTGTCTTGCCTACTTTATAAGTGATTTGTTGTTCTATTGGAGGTCATTGTAACTTGGAAAGTGCAGGTGTTATATGCTGTCGATGGTTATGCCCGCAGAAGCATTTATTAAAAGTTGTAAAGGACAAAGAGAATTGCGTGGCAGACCTAAGTTAAAAATATGACAATAGTCAATGACAGAAAATAAAGATGCTTGAACGACTGTACGAAAAGCTTGATGCTGTAACAAATGCTTCAGGCCAGCAAGGACCCAAAGCTTATAAAATCCCGATCTAATGATGGCTTTGATTTGAGAACGAAACAGGTGAGAATTGATCCATATTCCCAAACTTTTAACTGGATCACAAATGGGGAAGGGAAAATTATCAAAAGAAATGGAGAGGTTGAAAGGGTTGCTCTGTTAATCAGCAAAAACTTAGTTTTTCCATATTTATTTATGTAAATGTTTAGTTACATATGCTCAAGCTGATTATTTATTTAGTTTAAAACATTTATAGTACACCTATGATGATCCCGCCAAACTAGGTGGATTACAAAATATTCAAATATAAACAATAAAATCTATACAAAACATTAAAATACAATGTTCCCCTTGGATCTTAAAGAGCACAATGCATCTAAACTCAAGCATTGCAGCTACACAAAGTACAAGCATTCTACAGCACATTGAAACTGTGCAAACATCAGCCAAAGCACTAAAAGCTTCTTTAAAAAGGATTGTTTTTTTCTGAACCAGAACAGTTATGCACTTTTCTAGACTTAAGGAAATTCTCAGTTTCTGTAGCTACTTGGGTGGCAGGGGTGGAGAATTCAGCTGAAAGTGCATAAATATAGATATCTAGACCTCCCGCTAGGCCTTTTTCTGTTAGATATTTCTATTTGCTATAATTTTCCTCCTTAATTTATTGGTTTGTTCCTCCCCATCATGCTTGTAGGCTATAAGTTGTGACTAAGTATTGTACTGATTTATTTGCTTTTCTCTTTTTTCCTGTATTATACCAAGTCTCAACATTGCTGTTGCAATATTTTATATCTGTAGCTGTGTTAAAAAATAAAAAAAAAATTGTAAAAAATGACACACAAGAAATGATAAAGAGAGAATACCTATTTTGAAAGGTCTGTGGCATGAATCTGGTCACCATGGAGGTGAAAATTATAATAATTATCAAAAGGAATATCAGTGCTATTGAAATTTTTGCTGAAGGAATGAAACTGAAACAAATAAAAAATATATCCAGATAGTTGGTTCAAGGAAGAAGAAAAATATTTACCAGAAATTAAAAAGGAGAATCAGGAAAGCAAAATAGATTTTTGAGACTGTAAGGACTTTCTTAAGAGGAACTTACCCCTAGATTCATCAAAATGCTATAAATTTGGCAGAAATTCCACCCACAATAGCAAAATGGTCATGGTTAGGCAAATTGTAGAGTTACCACATAAATAAATATTGCAGCACAGTGAGTGTACTGCATTATGCTAATCAACAAGAGGTACCAACAAGAGGAATTGATTAGTAAACAACTCTTCTAGTTGGTACCTTTCATTGATTCAAATGATAGAAATTCATCAGTCATATCAAATTTGAGGTTAATTCCTCTGAATGTATATGTAACACCCCCCCCCCCCAGCTTGCCCCAAGTTGAAAGTGACCCCACTTACAGTGGTATATATAGCAGAAAACAAAGCCAAAAAAATGAGATTTTTTGGCCTTGTACTAAGAGGGCCAGATTTTAAAAGGCCTATGGGTGTAAATCCCTGGGATTTACACGCATAGGTAGCCTTATGCGCGCCGGGCCTATTTTCAAAGGCCCGGCCCCACGCGTAAAGCCACGGGACGCATGTAAATCCCAGGGCTTCGGGAAAGGGGTGGGAAGGGGGCAGGGCAGTCTGGGAGGTGGGGTGGGGTGGGGCTACAGGTGCCTTCCCCGAGGTAGGATAACCGGTGCACGCATGTTATAAAATCAGGGGTCGGCGCTCGTAAGGGGGTGCACATGTGTGCAACCTGCATGCGCCGATGCCTGCGGCCTTCCGCAGTTCCTCCCAGTCCGCTCCAATTTAGGAGCAGCCTGAGAGGGAACTTACCTACCCCCATATTAACCTTCCTATCCCTTCTCCGAACCTTCCCACTCCCTAGCCCTATCGTAACCCCCCCAAATCCTTGTCTTACCATTTGCTCCTTCCTTGGGGCAGGAGCAAGTTGCGCGCTCCGGCACCCTGCCAGCATGCGATCCCCCAGCACAGCAGCAAATGGCCGCTGTGCCAGGCGCCCCTAGCCACACCACACCCTGCTCTCAGACCACCCCACCCCGCACCCTCCCCACCCCTTTCTCGAGGCCCCGGGACTTACACGCATCCCGGGGATTTAAGTGCGTGGTCGTGCCTGTGAAAATTGGCCCAGCGTGCATAAGCCCTGGATTTACGTGCATAAGGTTTTGAAAATTGACCCCTAATCATTTTTCCCATAGACACAAAATAGGAGAAAACCTTTAGTAAATAACCCCATTAATGGCCAATTTAATCTATTGTAATAAAGCCTTTAAAACACGTTAAGTTGCTTTAATGCTAATGTTAACTCAAAGATTTCCAGCCTAACATGAGGAATATGAAAATCAGCAGTTCTGCAGACAATATATATGTATAGCAGCTCATTAATATTCCCACAGATTACCATAAATTGCATTAAGCCACACAATTTGCATTAATCCTAGAGCTAACACAAAACTACACTTAGGCCTGGATTTATCAAAATGCAGTAAATATCACATGTGATGGGAAAAAGGGCATGTTTTATGGTAATTGCAATCTGTTTTTTACACTTTGAGATAAGTGCCAGAATGTGGCATTTTTAAAAATGGCGTGGGACATCCAGTGTTCCTACCATGTGACAGGGGCCAGCCAATGGCACGGATACCCTGTCACATGGTAAGGGCAAAGGGCCATCGGCGCCATTTTGATTAGTGGCAGCCAACGGCCCGGGAGCGGGAGATCGCTCCCGGGACCCCCGCTGGACCACCAGGTACCTGTAAAAAGATTTTGGGGGGCTTGGGAGGGTGGGGGAAGCTAAGGGATTAGCTTTAAAGGGTCGGGGTGGGTTTAGGGGTTATTTTTGTGTGCCGTTTTTCCCGCCCAAAACGATAAGAGAACCCCCACGAACAATATCGTGGGGTTTTCCTATCGTTTTGGGGAAGTCCCCGATTTCTGACGATTTTGAAAATATTGACGATATTTTCAATCGTCCGAAGCCCGATTCACATCCCTAATATATATATATACATTCACACACACAGGGACGGTAACTTTCAAAGGGACGCGTGGGTGCACATTGACGCATATGCATCACGCTCGCCTAGAGATACGGCAGTTTTATAACTTGCAAACACATATGCGAGCACATTATAAAATAGTCTGGGCGCACGCATATATGCACCCAATTTTTTGCATGCCCAGTCATGGTTTCTGCCGCTTAAGTCAGTGAATTTTACAATGGACACGCATCCACACCAATTTCACCAGTTCGACCACCAGTTCCCTAGTGTACAGCTAGCTCCTCCAAACCCCTCCGGTTTAATAGCTTGTACTTAACCCAGTTCCCCCACTGCCTTTAAAACCTTCAGAGATGGATGTTTATTTTTTACTTATACCTCCTCCATAGCAGCAATAAAATTACACAGCTCTGGACTTGTGCACATGCCTTGGCACCTAAGTATTTACGTGCAAATCTCTTGGCCACACCCTGAAATGACCATGCCACTCCCTTTTTTGAATCCACATGAGATGTGTGCGCATGCTGGGCTTTGAAAATTCACTTGCGAGCAAAATCCCAACTTGTGCATGCATCCCCTAATTTAAAGCCGCATGAGGCTTTAAAAATTCACCTTCATGTGTCTGTATAACTGACACAACATATGAAGGAACACACTCCTCAAAATCTGTTAATATATAAATATGAAGTAGAAGAAAATGGGTGATAACAGGTCGCACTGTTGAAAGTTGGAGGACCTATCTCTTAAGTAGGCTATTTGGGGCTGGAGTGGTAAAACTGGGAATGGTGTTGGTGTGCACGTCTTTTAAAATTCCCTCATTTATGTGGCAGAAGCAGCATTTGTGCACCATGCATACTCCCACTTAAAAGTTGGTGCATGTGTGCACAAATTTAAAATATGCAAGTCCCTGTGCACGGGTCAACGCACGCACATGTACGCCTGAGCATCACTTTGAAAGTTAACATCATGCTGTGTATACTGTAAATTGTACCATAACAAACTCAGACTTGAAAATTAGACAACTGTGTACATACCAGGAAGCTAATGTTTTGTATTTGAGAATTGAAGCTCAAGTGGCATAAGCTCTGAGGATAGGCACTTATAGAGAACTACATTAAATATGTTTTTAAAGAGGGTTTATGGTTTATTGAAATGTATATACCACCAAAAACTCTAGACCAATCAGAATAAATCAAATGATCAAAAACAACCATTTAGGGATGAGGAGAAAATTACCAATAGGAGCTGTATGATACTCTACCGAAAGTACAGAATAATAAGTAAAATGGGACTCATGGAACTGTAAGAACAGAATAGAGGAGAGAACTAAAGAAAGGAGTGCCATTCTATCTCGCTATTGAGGCTGGAAGGTATTAAAGAATGTAGTTCAAATATTCATCTCTGAAAAAAATTGAGAAAATAATGAAAAGGCCCAGCTCACAACCTAAAGGCAAATCCACAAACAAAGAATGTGCCCATCTGGCACAGTTCATTTCTAAGCAGTTGGTTGATCATTGCTGAAAAAACCATCCAAATAGTTTTTCATATGCAATATCTATCAGGGAGCAAATGTTGAAACAAGACTTGAAAGACAAAAGAACCAACTTCAATTCCAAAAAACACTCCCCAGCCCAACAAAGGCCCTTGTTTCATCTTAAAGAGACTTCTTCAAGGGGATGGTACACACAGGAGTAGTTGTGCTAACTCAATCTCAAAAATCCAGCAGATATTAGTATTTAAGTTCAAAAAGTCTTTAAACCCTGCAAAGTTTGCTTCTCCAGAAGAAAGCTCCATGCCAGATTTTTGAAGCTTAAATGCTCCAGAATAGTGCATGCAGGCAGACAGAGGCTGCTGCTATTGTAAAATGTTGTCATATGGTAAATTAAATACTACAGTAAATGAAATACTTTCTCAAGATACATTCTTTCAAAATCATGCAAGAAAAATGATTTAAATGTCCTATAGTCATTATTATGTTTCCTGTGTCATCAAAGAGTCTTTAAAACAAGGCAGAAAAGGTTTGACCTTACAAATCTGCTATTCATTTTAAAGTACAGCTTTCAAAATCATCATGGTTTTTAAAGATCACTCTACCTTGTTTATTTTTGTTCAGTTAATAATTCCATTCATTTTTGTCTTTCTAAATCAATCACTAATTATATTAATATTTGTATTAAAGAAATACTGTTGTAATAGTTTTACATAAATTAGCAGTAGGTATACCATAAATAATTTTATATGACACAAATTCGTAGCTTATAAGGGTTGAAAAATCATTGCAAACTGCTTCTATCCTGCATTCTAAAGATATGAATTTTTCAAGAAGATATATTCATGACTGTAAAGTGTTGGGTTTGATACAAAGGCTAGCAACCACAACCATACTGGTCGATTTTCAAAGGCTTGCACACTCCAAAACCGGGAGATATGCGCGTGACTTTGACGTACGTGTGCCACTCGGATTTTAAAAGGCCCGTGACCATGCAGTACGCGCATAAAAAGTTTTCTGAAAAAGGGGTGGGGCATAGTCTAGGCGGGGCCTTGGCAGAACATGGGCAGGCCAGGACTGCACCATGAAGTCTGTCCATAAGTAGTTATGCGCACAAACACGCGCTGGAGTTTCCTACCAAGTAAATCTACTTCTTCTATGGACAGCGTGTAAGTCGTGTAACAAAAGAAAAGAGGCTAGTCAGCTCAGCAGGGTTTGAAGGCTTGGTGCTAATAGGCTAAAAAGGAGGGAAGTTAGCTAAGGGGTTTAGGAAGTCCTCTCCTTTACTGGGGTGAACTGTTGCAAACTTGGAAAAAGGCCTATTGTGTCATCGCGCATACCTACTAAAATTCCCCCCCAACTTAGGCACTCAAAATGGCATTTGTGCACACATGAGCGTCAATATAAAATCATGTGCACATGTACGCGTGGATAGCCAATTTTCTAACATACATGTGCGAACATGCACAGGTCTTAAATTTTACTTCATAATGCACATTAATGCATATTATGGGTTGATAAATATAGAATATATCTAAGTACGTTAGGTTATTTAAATTTTCTCCAATATATGTAAGTAGTATCGATTCTTAAATGTATTCATGAGTAAGTGACTCTCATACCATCCCGCTAGCTTTTTGGCATATCTGCTCTCAAGCCGCATTAGGGATCATCTAATGCGGCTTGAGAGCAGATATGCCAAAAAGCTAGCGGGATGGTATGAGAGCCACTTACTCATGAATACATTTAAGAATCGGTACTACTTACATATATTGGAGAAAATTTAAATAACCTAACGTACTTAGATATATTCTATATTGGACTCGTTGGTTAAACAGTTATCGATTGAGTTAGTTGATATATATTTGATAAATATATAGACCCATAATTTAGATAATTTGTCATCAGTACCTCTATGTCCAACACATCCCATTTTCCTTTTGACCAGATCTTCAATCTTTCATCTCCCACCATATAAATTAAATATATATATATGTATATTCTGTCCCCAATGTCACTATCTTGTGTCATTTTATTTTCAGTCTATTATCAAATTATTAATATATTATGAAAAAGACAGGAAAAATAAGTATGATGGTGTCATCACTGTTGTGCTGGATAAAATATTGCTTGTTTTGGAATGGATTAGTCAATTTTATGAAGTCCTAAATATGTAATAAGATCTTACTGAGCATGATGAAATGAGAGCACATAACTGAAACAAGGTTTCATTCTCAGAGGCCAACTGCTCTGTAAACTGATAGTAGTCAGCCTGATGGAGTGTACTGTCAAAATAACATGAGTAGCTTGGACTTTCTTGCACTCCCTACCTACTCACCTTCCTTAACACCATTTAAAGCAATACAACAAATCAGAAAGAAATGCAGAGATGGAGTTTGGTTAATGTTAAGAAATGTGATATAGCCCAAGCCGACTAAACCATTCAAATATTAACCTTTCACACTCAATGCCTGGATGGTCCATCTGCCACATCCAAGTAAGACAGGCTAAATGTCAAGGTTTCAGACACCTTTGGCTGGAGTGACGCCACAAAGCAGGCCGCCTCCATGTCATGTTGATGAGGCTATTAGATATTATCCACCAATGTAAAAAATAACCGTGCACATTTTAACCCTCAAAATTTAACGCCAGCCCCAGAGCTGGTGATAAGTTTTGAGGCACCCCAAAAGTTGATTAGAAAAGCAGAAATTACTGTTTTTCTGTGGTACCTCCAACTTCATATCATGGTGATATTAAGTCAGAGGAACCACCGAAAGCAGCAACATGAAAAAAATAATAAAAGAAAAAGTGTCTTGATGACAGTCAGGTTTGGAAAACAGGTGCTCAGTTTACGAGCGTCCATTTTCCTAACCTGTGGCTGTTCATGGGTTAGGAAAAAATTGAGTTTCCATTTTTCAAACCCACGTACAGCCATTTCTCCTGGGTGCCCAAGGCTGAGGAGGCACTAGGGTTGCACAATTTCCCCTAACACCTCCGTTTTAATGCAGCGGGTCATTTGCCTACTGCATCAAGCACCCGGGAGAGGTGGATGGGTGCGCATTAGGAAAGCAGCCATTCAGTCTTGAGTGCCCCTTTTCCTGCACAGATATTCCATGTATTCACATATTCAGAAAACGTTACTAGGCAGTTAGCTGCAAATGATTAATATATTGACTAAATATATTTTAGCAGTCAGTTAAGTGGTATCTGCCCTGCTCTATTTGAGTTGATGTTAGCAGAATTGTTTTTGGGTCCTTTGAAGACTATTTGTGATTTGCAAGTCCATGTGGTAGAAACCTGGTAGTATTTTCAGATATGACAATTTGTATGATGCATGCATTTCCACAAATGCATAGCAACAAAATTACACCAAGTAAAATGTAAGGTTACATATGTGTAAATATATGGTGCACTAAGCAGAGCATTATACTGTCATACCTCAAGATTTAAATATAAGACATTCAGAATACTTGCTTGCACACTGAAATAAGACATCTAAAGAGAAGAGTAAAATACACTAAAGACAAAAATTGCAAAAATATATTAAAACATTAGGACAAAACAGAAGTAGCAGCATTTACATTTATTTACTTAGAAAAGATTGCTGGTTTTATTCTCAAACAATTAAACAGATGTTTTCAGTGCAAGCACTTTTTAGAGGGCAGTTCTAAGCAAGATTTCAAGGCCACTAAGCAGATCAGTGCAAATTTAAAACAGAAAATGCATCTTTATTTTTCTTTAAACATACATTTTAAAACTTGCCCCATCAGGTGTCTTTAAAAATCATATTTTGCTTTTGAAAACAATACTAAGCCCACATCACTAAACTCCAGTAGTGCAAGAAGCAGAAAACCATTGCATGCTGATGAAGCAGTGATTGTATAAATGTAGTACATGAAAACTGAAGCAGAAAACAAATTAAGGTGCCAGAAAGCATACAAGTAATTAGAAAAATCTCCCGCCTAAAAGTTTTTTTTAACATGTCCCTGATTCTATTAGAAGCAATTACAGTTTTAAGAAATAATCACTAAATAGAATGAAAGCAAGTTATATTGTAGTTTAAATTGCTAGCTCTAGCTATAACTTATTGGAGGTGCTGTACCATACAACCCCTTGGCTGAGGGCAATTCCTTTTTACCATGATCTGCTTCCAATATAGAGGCCAGGCATACCATCATCTTCACACTAAGGGGGTCATTTTTCAAAGCGATTGTACGTGTAAAGGGGCAGCATCAAGACCGGAACAGGAGGAGTCAGGGTGGCACCGGAGTGGACGCCGCAAAGTCAGCGTGGATGGCGAAAAGGTAAGGAGCCTTTTCGCTGCCTATTTCGCGCCCAATAGCGCCATCTTTTATGATGGTGCTATTGGGTGCGAAAGCCGGCAGCGATTACACCGTGGAGGTGCGATCGCTACCGATTTTGCAGGCCCTCCCCCCACTTCACCCCCCCTGCACTGCACAATTCACGCTGCTGCTGTAGGTTAGAAAATCTAGGCCTAAGAGCTGCCCTTAACAGTAGACTATTATACTAAACTGCAAATGTAGCCATTCTTAAACTTTATAAAATATATCATGGCAATAGAAATAGAGTTGTATTTCTATTTTAACAACCTAAAAGAAAATTACTCAAATATTGAGAACTTATGGCATACATATGTTTGCAAAGTCTTAGTAGAAATGTTTCTTTATTCCAACTGTGCTCCATTAAAAAGTATGCAATCTTGTGTTAGATCCATGGGTTGATAGCCAGAAGAGAACTAGAACTACCAATGTCCTAGATTAATCATAATTTTCGCATGAATAACACCTGGGATTAAAAAAGGGGTATAGTAAGGATAATTTTTGAGTTACCATAACACACCCTATTATTCTGCTTCACATAGGTATTTTATAACAACATGTGTTAAATTTAGCAGACCAAGGGATCATTTATCAAAGTGCTATATAGTGTTTTTGCATGTGTTAAGCACCTTTAATGCATGTGATGCATCTTCACAATTTTGTGAAGCCATATTGCATGGCTTTAACTACAGCATTTTCATTTGTGTTAAGCTGTGTGATATGACTTTATTGCAAATAGTGTTTCAAAGCTGCTGGAGAAACAGCCTAGCTATCAGGGCCCTCATGGGAAAGAGAGAGAGAGAGAGAGAGGGAGAGAACCTAGCCATAATGCCTTCATACTAGGTTGGTATTTATTAGAGATGAGCTTCGTTTTTTTTCTACCGGGTCGTTTTTTGAGTCGGACGCTTCGGGGTAAAATTCGTTTTTCCTCGGTTAGTTTTTTGGAAAAACGAACAAAAAACTAAAGAGGGAAAAATGAAACGGGCCCAAAAAACGATGCGGGAAAACGAAGCTCAAAAAACCCCACCCCAAGTATTAAAATTTACTATAATACATTAAATACAACCCCCCACCACCATCCTGATCCCTCCCCAAGATTTACTAACATCACTGGTGGTCCAGCGGGGTCCCGCAAGCGATTTCTCCCTCCGTGCCGTCGGGCTGTCTGGCCTGCCTCACATCAAAATGGCGCCGATAGCCTTTGACCTACTATGTCACAGGGGCTACCGGTGCCATTGGTCAGCCCCTGTCACATGGTAGGAGCAATGGATGGCTGGTACCATCTTGTGCTCCTATCATGTGACAGGGGCTGACCAATGGCACCGGTAGTCCCTGTGACATAGTAAGGGCAAAGGCTATCTGCACCATTTTGAATACTGGCAGCCGACGGCGAGATCGCTCCCAGACCCCCGCTGGACCACCAGGGACTGTCACATGGTAGGAGCAATGGATGGCTGGTACCATCTTGTGCTCCTATCATGTGACAGGGGCTGACCAATGGCACCGGTAGTCCCTGTTACATAGTAAGGGCAAAGGCTATCTGCACCATTTTGAATACTGGCAGCCGACGGCGAGATCGCTCCCAGACCCCCGCTGGACCACCAGGGACTTTTGGCAAGTCTTGTGGGGGACAGGATGGTCTTGTGGGGGACAGGATGGTTTCCCAAGACTTGCCAGAAGTCCCTGGTGGTCCAGCGGGGGTCCGGGAGTGAATTCCTGCACTCAGGCCATCGGCTGCCAGTAATCAAAATGGCGCCGATAGCCTTTGCCCTTACTATGTCACAGGGGCTACCGGTGCCATTGGTCAGCCCCTGTCACATGGTAGGAGCACAAGATGGTGCCGATGGCCATGTGACAGGGGCTGACCAATGGCACCAGTAGCCCCCTATGACATAGTAGGTCAAAGGCTATCGGCACCATTTTGATGCGAGGCAGGCCCGAAAGCCCAACGGCATGGGGGGAGAAATCCCTCGTGGGATCCCGCTGGACCACCAGGGATGTTAGTAAGTCTTGGGGAGGGATCGGGATGGTGTGTGTGTGTGGGGGGGGTTGTATTACAGTAAATTTTAATGCTTGGGGTGGTTTTTTATTTTAAAAATTAAAATGTGCCCCACCCCCCGTACAAACCCAAAAAATTAATTTTCCTTGTAGTTCAGGGAAAATCAGTTTCAGGGCTCAGGGCCCTAACCATAACAAATTAGGCTTTGAGGCCCACCTAGTTACTCGATGTGAAGTTTAGGTAGGAGTGTAGGAGTTAAGGGCCACTTTGACTTTCAGAGTGAGACATACGAACAGAACAGTGCTCTCTTGTGAAGATTTGATGACCTTCTGAGTGAGGAAACTCATCCAAAGATGAGATTTGTGCAATGTTCTCTCAACCTAGCTTGATGGACTCTCTACCTGAGAAACATCAAGCTAGATTGAGAGAACATTGCACAAATCTCATCTTTGGGTGAGTTTCTTCACTCCAAAGGTCATCAGATCTTCACAAGAGAGCACTGTTCTGTTCGTATGTTTCACTCTGAAAGTGTAAAGTGGCCCCTAACCCCTACACTCCTACCTAAACCTCACCTCGAGTAACTAGGTGGGCCTCATATAAAGGTATAAATACCAACCTAGTATGCAGACATTATGGCTAGTCTCTCTCTCTCTCTCTCTCTCTCTCTCTCTCTCTCTCTCTCTCTCTCTCTCTCTCTCTCTCCCTCCCTCCCCCTCTCCCTCCCTCCCCCCCCCCCGTGGTTGTAGGTAGGAATTAGAACAATTCTGGCACTTACTGCAAAGTGCAAAAAAGTTATCACAATTTTCAGTAATACCTATGCAAAGCACTAAGATAGCACACTTTGCAATAAACAGCCTATTATCATAAAACACACCCCTTTTCATATCACATGAAATATTTAGTGCACTTTGATAAATCCAGGCCAAAGAGAGAGAGACAGAGCAACAGACAGACTATATAAGATTTACATATAAGTCAACTATTTATACCACTGTAGGAGGGTCAATTAGTAACTTGAGGTGAGGTTTTGGTGGTGGTCTAGAGTTTGGGGGCAGTTTTACATGCACAATCAGAGGTACAAACAGTGCAGTACACATCGGTGAAGATTTGATGTGATTTGGAGTTAGGAAAGGTACACAAAAATGAGATTTGTACATTGTACACCCCTCATTTTCATAAACTCCTCCCCTTTGACTAAAATTTACCTACGCATCTCATGGTGCGCTATTTATCATATGCGTTATGGCAATATTGTGGGTGTTAGGGCCCTAACACCCGCAATAAGGACCTAATGCGATTTGATAAATGACCCTGAATGTCAGATTCAGCAAGGAAATCCACATATCGCTGTAGGGTAAGTGCTGTGTTTTCCTTGGATGCAATTTCTTGCTGGAAAGATTATATAGAATGATGTACATTATTTCATAATCTTTGTTAGTCAAGCAAGAAAATGAATATTGAAACTCAGAACATTTGATCCACCCAATAGAAAAGTTCCCTTGCTTTTGTCTTGGCTTTCAGATTCTAGAAAGTTTTAATTACAATTTTTTATAGCTTTTGTAAATAAGGGGGGCCTGTGTTACCACAAATCAGCTGAATTCCCCACTGCTTTGACTCTAAAGAGTAGCTGATACATATCAGTTGGAGTAAATAGATTATTCTTGTGCTATGTAGTGTGATCATTAAATCGTGGAATTGCTTGTCCTATCCTTTCTTTAAACTATCTATAAGAAATTGGAGAAGGATCTAATATATTCTGAAAAGAGATGAGGCATTTAAGGCAAAATGCTTGCCTAATGGTTTATATGAAGTAAAATGCATTGGCAGAAGTCTTATATAGTACTAGATATTTACCACCACAGGGCACAGGGTGTAGGCTTGTGGTCTGCCTGTAAAGTCTGCCAGTTTGGAAAAATTGCTAAAGAGGCTTTAGTGTACAACTTGGCAAAATTATGTGCATGTTAAAATGGGACATAAGGTGTTATTTAATACATTTTATCAGGGGCATACTAAATCTTTCTGAGCTTGGTACTAATGTGGACATTAACACTGAAAAATACAATGTTTATGCTAACTACCTGGAAATCCCCTGTGCTGCTAACCAGCTTGAACTGAAAGGGCTGGTAAACAGTGACATAGCAAAGGGAGTGGGGAGTGAAAGTGCCAGGGTGCCAGGCTGTAGAGGGTGCCCAGGGGCCTTTTTGTGTATTTTTCTCAGCCTCACACAGGTAGAAGGTGAGAAAAATAGTGGTGTTTGAAATGTCTGCTGTTTCTGTGACCATAAGCATTTCTACAAAGAGGATGGTGGTGTGATGGTGCGGGGGGGGGGGGGGGGGAACACAAGGAACAAACTCTAAAGTATTGGCCCTCAGGCACCAGAGTTCCTTGCTTCGCCACTGCTGGTTAGCAGGGTAATTTCTTTCTAATAAAGGATGCCCCAACACCCCTTTCCTTCCCCTTTCCTGCATAGCAAAGCATCTTTCCTGATTCCCCCACCTCCTGCAGCATTCTGGTGTATTCTCCCCTCCCCCAGCATGATGACATAACTCCCTCTGGGGCATCTAACCCACCAGAGTAATGATGTAGTACCTTCTGCTCCTCAAAGCCCCCCACCCCTCTGGCATGGGCACTTAGCAGTCCAGAGATGCCTGCTGCCTTCACTGGTAGGAGGGACTGCAGGGTACTTCTACCAGCCTGTTCACAGAATTCTGAATGACGCTACCTACCTAGTGGTACTTCAATGCATACAAACGGTGCTACTTGTGTCACAATGTGACACACCACTAGGTAGCTTGCGAAGACAGCAGAAAGACTTTACAACTCTCTTGCTGGTGAAGAAAAGGGAACCTTCATAATGGTAAGTATTCATTTTGGAGAGGAGGGGGTTTCGGGTAGCTG
Source organism: Rhinatrema bivittatum (assembly GCF_901001135.1). Taxonomy (NCBI): domain Eukaryota; kingdom Metazoa; phylum Chordata; class Amphibia; order Gymnophiona; family Rhinatrematidae; genus Rhinatrema; species Rhinatrema bivittatum. The sequence continues at coordinate 81,803,761 of NC_042617.1, read as the reverse complement.
AAGGGGTTACATAGTTTAGTTTAGTTTAGATTATTCATTTTTTGAATCACATTACCTATAACAAAATCTGTGATGTACAAATAAAATAATATATAAAATACAGTCAATAATCAAATCAATTCTCTTAATAAAAGATACAATTATTAAAGGAAAAATATAAACAAAAAGGGCAAATTCTATATTCAGATCAAATCACAAAATTAATAAAATATACATTAATTATGAAAGTAACATAAAACAAACAGCTAGCAGTTACAAATCAAATAAAATTAACATAGAACATAAACTGTAAGCAAAGAAAGAAGGCATGGCTCAGCTGAGAAGACAGCTGAGAAGAACCAGGCTTTGAGAGTCTTTCTAAACTCTAGGTAAACTTTTTCAAATCATAGCCTAGTGGGCAAATTATTTCATAAAGAAGGAGACGAGAAAGAAAAGCACCGATCACAAGTGAAGTCCAGAACAATCTCTCTGGGCGAAAGCAGTTTTAAAAGTTCAGCTTGAGAAGAGCATAAAAAACTTGGAGGTTGATATGGAATGACTAGATAAGAACATAAGAAAATTCCATGCTGGGTCAGACCAAGGGTCCATCAAGCCCAGCATCCTGTTTCCAACAGTGGCCAATCCAGACCATAAGAACCTGCCAAGTACCCAAAAACTAAGTCTATTCCATGTTACCGTTGCTAATGGCAGTGGCTATTCTCTAAGGGGCGGATTTTAAAAGGCGCGCGAATAGCCTACTTTTGTTTGCGCTCCAGGCGCAAATAAAAGTAGGCTATTCGCCCAAGTTACGCCTGCCCAAGGCAGGCGTAACTTGCGCACGCTGGTCAGCTGCCGGCGCGCAATTCCCCGGCCCGGGAGCAGTTTCGGAGGCCTCGGCCACACCCCCGGGCCAGAACCACGCCCGCGGCCCCACCTGCGGATAATGCGCCACCGTGACATGCCCCCGAAACTCCCCCCCCAGGAAAGCCTTGGGATGCACGTGCATCACGGGGCTTGCACGCGCCAACGAGCCTATTCAACATAGGCTTGGCACGCGCAGGGGGAGCTTAGGGCAGGTTTTTGGGGGGTACGTGCGTATCTTACGCGCATACCCCTTTGAAAATCTGCCCCTGTATGTGGGAGCACTGCTGATTGACTCCTTTTGCACACAAAAAAAAAAGTGTCACAAAGAGAAAAAACTTGGAAGACTGACAAATCTGCATTTTTCTTCACTGCGCTCTGCAGATAAGCAGTGCATTTTGCTGTACAGAGTTCAGACAAACTCAAAAAATCAATGTAAAATGGTTATTTACTTTTTTGGATAATACAAGGATTAGGGGGCACTCCATAAAGTTAGCAAGTAGCACATTTAAAACAAATTGGAGAAAATTCTTTTTCACTCAACACACAATTAAGCTCTGGAATTCGTTGCCAGAGGATGTGGTTAAGGCAACTACTGTAGTTGGGTTTAAAAAATGGTTTGGATAAGTTCCTGGAGGAGAAGTCCATATACTGCTATTAATCAATAGGGAATAGCCACTGCTTGTTGCCAGCATTAGTAGCATTCTGATCAGTTTCAAAGGCTTGCGCATGCCAAAACTGGGAGATACATGCATGATTTGCACCCGCATGTGCTGTGTGGATTTTAAAAGGCCCACAGCTACACTTGTATCTCCTAGTACGTGCATAAAATGTTTTCTGTAAAAGGGGCGGGGCATGGATGTGGTCTGGGCGGGTCATGGGCAGAACATGGATGGGCTCGGACTGCACCATGAAGTTAGCACATATGTAATTATGCGCACAAGCATGCACCAAGATCCTCAATCGTGTAACTTTACTTCTCCTATGGAAGGCTTATAAGTCGTGTAACAAAAAAAACAAGGCTAGTCAGTGGGGTTTTAAGACTCGGGGCTAATGGGAAAAAATGGAGGCAAGTTAGCTAAGGAGTTTAGAAAGTCCTCAACTTTACTGTGGAGAACTGGGATTGAACTGGGGAAAAGGTCAATACATCACTGCTCATACCTACTAAAATATACCGCACTTTCGTGCTGAGACGGCATTCGTGCACACATGCACACATCAATATAAAATCATGCACACATGTATGCGCAGGCAGCTGATTTTATAATGTTCGCATATATGCACATATGTTATAAAATTGGTGCTTCAGGGTGTGCGCACATGCACGGGTCTTAAATTTTATTTCTTGGGATCTATTTAATGTTTGGGTACTTTGCAGGTACTTGTGACTTGAATTGGCCACTGTTGGAGACAGGATACTGGGCTTGATGGACCCTTGGTCTGACCCAGTATGGCATATCTTATGTTCTTATATTCTTATGATCTTATGTCTACTACCCTGTCCTAGTGAACAGACAGAAAGAAGTGCTTCTATTTCACATTCATTGTGACTGAAAAAGCCCTTGGACAACCCCAACATTCTTCTCCATATTTTTTAAGCTTTGCCTCTAAGAGTGCTTCTGAAAAGACAAACTTTCCCTCTGAAATCCAAGAGAGAAAACTGAGTTTGCACATGTTCAGACCTTTAAGTGGGAGAACATCAGTGCTACTTGATCCAGATACTAGCTATAGGCTAGTTAAAAGAATGTTTCACTTTGATTGGTCCTCCATCCATTTGTTTCAGGGGTTCACAAATGAAAGAGAAATGGTCTGACTTGTTGCATTTTACAGATTTATTTGCAACAAATTCACATGCAGACTGTACTTATTCAATATAAACATTAGATAAGAGGTAACTATACTAGATCAAAGGTCCTAGATTTAGAAATGCTGACTGTAAAAAAAAAAAAAAAGAATGATTATGTTAAGGAAGCCTTGTCAGGAGTTGGGGTATGAAAGATATAGAGGAATTATAGAGAGCACTGAAATGAAAACACATCATTGGGTCAAGCATTTTAGCAAGGGGAAGCAAATGAAGAGACTACTATGGTTCAACAGATCTGCAAAATGACATGAAAGGAAGACCACTAAAATGGTAAATGAGCTGAACATACATCAAGAAACTGAAGGAGCTAGAAAAATTATCCAGAAGAAAAAAGAAAGGGTAAATATAGTCAAATCTAATACATGCATTTAAATATTTAGCAGGATTTAATAAAGAACCAGAAGGTAGCATTTTTTTGGAAAATTGAATTTGAATTTATTAAAATTTATATGCCACACTTTCCAAAGGCCATTTCAAGGCAGTTTAGAAAGTAGCACACATAATAAAAATCAAGTACAGAAGACACATTAATGACACATATGCAAAGAAAGCTGCCAGTAATCGTAATTGACAAGATGTGAAAAGTAAGCCTTGATGGTCAGACATTAAGAGGTAAATTGTAAGAGCCATGCGGGGGTGCACATGTGCATGCATTTGCCAGCAGGCATCAATGGAGGCAGTCACTTTAAAACATCTACCTTATAAATGGGCCCTGACCGACGGCCCGCAAATGCGCAGTAGAGCACAGCTCTACTGCGCATGTGCGGGCAAGGACGTCGGTCTCGGCCAGCATCAGAAAAAAAAAATGGCGGCGGCGGTGTCGGGTGGCAGCGGCGGCGGCGGCGTCGGGTGGCAGCGGCGGCGTCGGGCGGCAGCGGGCGGCGGCGAACGACAATGATGATGAGGAGCGGCGGCAGCGGCGGCCAGTAGCGAGGGAGGGAGGAGAGAGAGAGGTAGGGATGGACTGAGTGAGAGGGAGGGAGGGACTGAGTGAGAGGGAGGGAGGGATTGAGTGAGGGGGAGGGTCTCAGGGAGGGGGAGGGAGGGACTGAGTGAGAGGGAGGGAGGGATTGAGTGAGGGGGAGGGACTGAGTGAGAGGGAGGGAGGGGTTGAGTGAGGGGGAGGGACTCAGGGAGGGGGAGGGAGGGACTGAGTGAGAGTGAGGGAGGGGGAGGGACTGAGAGGGAGGGAGGTAGGGGGTGGGGAAGAGTGAGGGGAGAGGGAGAATGAGGGAGAGGTGAGAGACAGGGATGTGAGTAAGTGGAAGAGTAAGAAGTTTTGGAGCAGAGAAAAAGGGAGTGGAGGAGGGCTGAGGGAGAGGGGATGGGATTGAGAGAGGGTGGGGAGTGACTGAGGGAAGGGGAGGGAGGTGAGAGTGAGGGGAAGGAGGCAGTGGGAGACAGAGAGTGAGTAAGACTGAGGGGTGGGAAGGGGGTGAGTGACTGGGGGGAATGAGGGAGAAAAAGTGTAGGAGGGTGCTGCGAAAATGGACCGAAAACAAAAATGTAATGTAGCCCGTTGTGACGGGCTTAACGGCTTGTATGCGTATATTTGCACAATTGTTATAAAATAGTCTGGACGTGCATACATTTTCATCCCAGTTTATATGGATGCACATATGTGTATGCAAGTGCCACCTGGACTGCATAAGTTGGGGACTTTCAGTAGGTACGTGCGCTGATGCTAGAGCCCATTTTCCCAGTTCATTCCCAGTTCACCCAGTTAACTAATCAGCCTTCCTAACCCCCTGTTAGTTTGACTACCTTTGAGCCTATTAGCCCAGACTCCCTAAAGCTTGCTAATTAGCCTCTGTTTTTTAGTTAATTACTTACACGCCGTCCATAGCAGAAGTAAAATGACTTGTTAGGGGACCCTGTTGCGCACTTATATGTATAAATACATACGTGTTGGATTCATGCTACAGACCCGACCCGCCCATGTCCCGCCCATGCCCTGCACCTTTTTGGCAAAAGTATTTTTGTGCACGTAACAGGAGATATGCATGCTGCTGTGGGCCTTGCAAAATCCGCGCAGTGCGTGTGAGTCCGAGACACCCAAGCGTCCCCCAGTTTTGGCATGCGCAAGGCTTTTGAAATCAACCAGTAAGCACAATCAAAGCAAAGATTCAAAGGAGATGAAAAATTACTTTTTTCATTGAGAAGGTTGTAGACTCCTGAAACAGACTCCGAGCATAGTTTATAGGATCCAAATCAGTGGCAGAATTCAAGCATGCATGAGACAGGTACAAATGAAGCGTACTGGCAAAGAAAGTAAGAAGACCAAAGGTTAAGGAAGACAGTAGGCAGGCACAAATGGGCAGAGCGGGTGACCAAATGGTCCATTTTTTGTAGATATTTTCAATGTTTCTTTACACAGACAATATGAAAATACAGCTCTGTGCCTATAGTTTATGTCCCTGATAGGTATTACCAACCATTGTCTCTATTGCCTACTTCTCTGTATTTCTATTCATCTAGCTGTCAACCCGCCAGTGTATCAGACAGTTAAAATGCTTATTGGCCTTTGTATTTCCACCTGAATCAATTGGTTAACATAGAAAAACCTAGTTAAAATAATGGAATTAATAATGATTTTAGACAGAAACTGCTGTTGAACTCAGAATTCCTTTGACTGCATTCATATTCTATGTATAAAAACTGAACAACTTACTGTATTCACATTCAACTTAATACAGCATGTTGAGCGTGAACTGCCAGCTTTTCTGAAAACCACTGACATTTAAAACCTCTAGGATTTGTGATCAAATGATTTCCTTTTCTAGGAAGCAATAATTCATACCCCCAAATTCCACCGAATATGGTATAGTCAATAGCATATACTCAGACTTAATATTAAAAACAACTTCACCTTCTCTCCTCTAGTGAGCTTGTCTCCAGGTTAAAGTTCAGATCCTTAAGGAGACAATAGAAGAAGGTTCACACACTATTGTTGCTTGAACTGTAACAGTGGTTTAGGGGAAATAATAGCCTAATGTTCACAGAGCTGTGTTTCCATTGTCAGTATTGTAACCTTCAAAACTATAATTACTCAGAAAGATATAAGTTCTGATTTCTTATCAATTTATGTGCTTTGGTCCTTTGTTCAGCGGATTTGGAAATGAAACAGGACTAGAGTTATGTATTGATTGTACAGTATTCCAGGATGTAGAGAATAAATCCAGCCTCGTGGACTGGCCTTTGAATAATTCATGCATGCCGGAGCTTTATGTTAGCAGACAGAGGCCCTTCTCCAATCAGAGAGCTGTGATTAGCATATAGGGAATGTGGTTAATCAAGGAATAATGTCAATGAATTGGCAGCCTGTGGCAAGATAATTGTCTTTTACAGTCCTATTAAAATGCCAAAGCAAAGTTGAGCCTTCTATAGTACATGCACGTCAAGGTGAAGTTGTTACATTTATCATCTAAGCAAAAGACCATTCTGCAGCAGTCTTTCCAAATGACATTGGTGGAGTTCTGTCATGCAAGATGATTATAAATGAGAAAACAGTGTAAAATACAGCAGGTATTGTAAATCTAGCCTGTACTAACAGACATGATTTGGAGGATGGTAAAACAAATGGTTTGCTTTTTGTAGAATTAAAAAAAGAAAAGAAATCTACATTGCAGCTGGTTCTCTAGAGATTTAACTAATCAGCTTCTATCCTCTTCTTATCTTTTTTGATCGTTTATTGAAGTTCTTCATTCTGATTGACTGAAAATTAGACCTGTTTGCCACTCTTGAGGAGGAAAACTATATGTAAGTCCTCAAGAGTGGCAAACAGGTCTGGTTTTCAGAATTATGTTAATTTGCCTTATTAGGCCGTATGACTTCATGTAGTATATCTAATAATATTCACTGTGTATACTATGAAAACCAGCTCTATTTGTGGCCCTCGCCTAGTGAAGGTACCAGAAATATAATTCAAGGTCATCCATCATTCTTAAGTACTGAATGCTATAAAGCACATGGATGAAAGGCACTATATAGATCCAATTTTTGATCAATATTAAGTGGTCATTCTCCTGAGTTGTGTTAAAAATGGCCAGTAACGCAGTTTAATGTGGGCACAATCTCTCAGAAAACATTGATAGGGAGGGTAATTTGCAATAGTGTGCATAACTCAATACATACACGCATCCGTAGTTGCAGTAAAGCTGCATTTATATTTCATAAACTGTGCAGCGGGAGCCACACTGTTTATAAAATACTGTGTATCATTGCCTGCAAAATGCTTGTGTATGTTTCAGTACACTCACATTTTTTAATGCATGGATCCATATAGTTTATACAACTATTTTATAAAAGTATACACATATATTTTATGCATTAAAAATTGTAAAATGCACATAATAACCCTTGGTTTATGTGCAGAGGCAGGTATTTTATAAAGTTGGCTGAGGTATTCATGTATCTTGCCAAGAAAAATACATCTAATTTCAAGAACCAATTTCATGAGATTTACGCCAGTTGATTCAGACCTTCACCATGTTACTCTCACCCTTCACCACTTGGTCCAGATCCCCAACCCACAGACAAGTCAGATATAATTTCCACGACTTGATTAGCAAGTTTGTTGATATATTATGTATGTTCCATATATAAAATATGTAAATGCCCATATTCTATATAAACCTGTCCTGAAACACCATTGAAAAGCTTTCTTTATACATGCTTGCTCTTCTCTGTGGCAGTAATGGTGCATGCATACTCCTACTCTTCAGAAAATTTACTTACCAAGCACAGAAATAACTTCTGTGCGTGGGTGCCAATTTTTGGTGCAGAATCCCCATGTAAATCTTTGAAAATTAACACCCAATGCCTAATCAATTAAACTGCATTAAACATAATATTTTTCAAGCCCTCCCATCTTACTTTCTCTCCCTAGGCCCAGGACCACCAGCCTTCTCCATCAACATCAATTTATTTATTTATTTATTTATTTGTTTGTTTGTTTAGTTATTTATAAATTGCTATACATTTTGAGGATATCTTCCAGTGCTAGTGATTGCCCAAGGCAGTTTATAAATTCCTTAAAATAGACTAAAATAAAACAACACACAATATCACATAACAAGCCAATAAAAATAAATTAATTAATTAATGCCAGAAGCTGAAGGTGGCAAGAAAGAACATTTACTTCTTGTCTCATGGGTTCTATCCCAGTGGTAAAGGACTATGTCATTGTCAAGTAGGCTGACACCATTTTGCATGGCAGTGACAGGGCGAGAGGCAAGAGTGCCACTCTCTTCATCTTCCAGACTGGCAGTGATGGGATAGGCTGGGGTCAAGCTCCTAAGGGGGGAAGGGGAGGTGGCTTCTTGCACCATCATTTGTGTGGGAATATAAGAGAATGACAGCCCACATGGGGAGAGGGCATATGGAGGTGATCATTAGGGATGTGCAGCAGGGACGGATTCATCCCATTCAATATTCGTATTCGTGGGGAGCCAAATCCGTTGCATCCGTTCTCGGGGGACCCCGATCCGTTCATTAGTTACGTATGTATTCGTTTTCCAAAAAACCCCCCATCCCAACCCTTTAAATTTAATTAACTACAACCTCCCACCCTCCTGACCCCCCCAAGACTTACCAAAAGTCCCTGGTAGTCCAGCGGGGGTCCTTGCGTGTTCTCCTGCACTCGGGCTGTCGGCTGCCGGTATTCAAAATTGCGCCGATAGCCTTTGCCCTCACTATGTCACAGGGACTACCGGTGCCATTGGTTGCCCCCTGTCACATGGTAGGAGCAATGGATGGCCGGCGCCATCTTGTCACAGGGGCTACTTGTGCCATTGGTCAGCCCCTGTCACATGGTAGGAGCACAAGATAGTGCCGGCCATCCATTGATCCTACCATGTGATAGGGCCGACCAATGACACCGGTAGCCCCTGTGACATAGTGAGGACAAAGGCTATCGGCGCCATTTTGAATACCTGCAGCCAACAGCCCGAGTGCAGGAGATCGCTCCAGGACCCCCACTGGACCACTAGGGACTTTTGGTAAATCTTGGAGGTGGTAAGGAGGGTGGGGGGTTTATTTGTTAGAAACATTGTATTCGTGGGGGTTCGCCATACATTTTGTGACCACACGAATACAACAAATAGGGACATATATGTTGTGGATTGCCAATACGTCGAAAACGAATGCACACCCCTAGTGATCATGACCTACACAAATTTGAGCTGGCTGCCCCTGCAGGTAATGCCAAAAATATAACTACATCTCATCAATCTGTAGTTAATATTTTGCATTACTGGTAGGTTAATGCAAATACCATTGCTTAACACATTTTAAGTATTACTGGGCTGCTTTTCATGAATCTGTATGAAACACAACTCATGAATATGTCAATGATGTTTGTCCATGTTAACTGCGCATTAATATTTGTATACACTAATGCACACATGCGTTAAGGCTAACAGAGAAGTAATGTGCATTAAACACTTATTAATGTTTACCCCTTAATTACCCTATACCCCCACAGGGGTATGGGCTAATTTTCAAAGTCACTTACATGCATATAACACAGGTTTATGCATGTATATTGTTTGATATAAAATTCCCCATGCTCTATGCACATAAAAGTTTGTATGTAACCCGATTTCATATGAAGGTGTTCTGAGGTGTAAATTTGGGGCAGAATTTGGATTTACACTCTTACTTTTAATTTAAAAAAGCATGCACATAAATTAACACACACAAATTATGTCTTGAACAAGCAGGTGTAACTTGTGCAGGTGAGTTTGTGCACCTTACTTCAGATAATTTTCAAACTGAACTTATGTGCAGAAGGTCACTTTGCAAATTGCTGTAACTTAAGCATGTAGCTGCCACATATGTTACCTGCAATGCTACAAAATTATCTTTGCTATGGGGAGGAAACATAATTTTAACTGCAAACACATAATACATTTTTTTTTCTTGCCAAAAAATATGAACTGCAATTCTATTAAATACTGTTGGGCGTGAAGATCTCTGCTTGGCCACGCAAACTCTGTGTATTCCTTGGCTGTTTTCCCATAGAAAGACAATTAGGAAAGCGACTTGGGACTTCCAACAGAGATGGGGAGAAGCACCATGCCTGTTACATGGTTAATGTCCCAGAGAAAATAATGGAAAATTGACCAGCAGAATCTGAGCATCTTTCTGCATTCAAAATCTAACATCTGTGCTCATTTGTTAAGTACATATTCAATAATGGAATATAAAACTTTTCAGCTCTGGTTGAAATCAAACTCATGACGAAAATCTTTCTAAAGTATTAAGGAGAAGGATGTCCCCCAATAAGAGAAATAAGACTTTGCAGTATTTTGATTTTCATGCACTGACCTTACCTTTTTTTTTTTTCAACACATAGCAGTAATTTCAATGTTTCTCTTGTTTTAGATTCTTCATTCTGACTTCTTATACTGGTTGGGGATGAATTTTATCATAGGGAGGATAATTTTCAAAGGCTTTTCTGTGGGTTAAACCAGGCATGAGCAAACGTTTTTTGAGCCATGACGCCCTTCTATTCATGAAATTGGCTGAGCTAACCCCCCAGGATAGGTTATTATATATATATGAGTGAGCACGTGTGTGTGTGTGTGTGTGTGTGTATGTATATATAGAAGAATAGTGTGATTTTATTTTTTTTAGATAAGTTAGGGATAGGAGGAAGTCCAGAGGTGAGATTTAAGGCAGAGGTAAAACATATGAATGAGCAGAGGGTGACGAGGAAAAAGTAGAAATATTATATTTTTGTTCTGTGTTCACCAAAGAGTGGATAGGAGAAGGACCAAAGATGACTGGAGTGTATATATAGCAGAGGAGTAGGAGTGGGTACCACTCCATTTGCAGAGGAGAGTGTATGCATGAATGAGCAAAACTGAAAGTGAACAAAGCCAATGGGGCAGTTTATTAAAGGAACTTAAAGAGATTCTGGCAGCAACCTTGGCAACCCTGTTCCAGAATTCCATGGAGATAAGAATGATTCCAGAGGGTTGGAGACAAACAGACGCCATCCCTTTTCCTTAAAGTGGAAATGGGGGGTGGGGGTGGGGGAGAGAAACTAGTAACTATAAGTCACTCAGTCTGACCTTTGTGGCAGCTAAATTAAAGGAATCACTATTAGCTATTTTTATTTATTTATTTATTTATTTATTTATTTATTTATTTTATTTATTACAATTTTTTAATTATACAACCAAGAATATTTCTTCTCAAACAGAAATTCTCAACAGACAAAAAGAAATGATTCTTATATGACAATTTACATCCACAATAATCATCTATATTATCAGGTCATTGATAACTCAGTGCCCAATACAGAAATCCAAGTCTTATGAAGGCTATTTCAAGGAAGATACTATAAACTTTATAAGTAAACAATAGCATTACTGAGATTGTATCTTATTTGAGATCAGTTACAGCTTCACTGAGGTAGTGCAACTGAATACTTTTCTTCTTCAATAATAGAAGAGGCACATCAGTAATAAACTTAGTAAGCCGTGATGGGTCATGAAAAATATACTTTACATTGCAATAATTTATATAACATTTTCATTCAAAGTGAGACGTACGAACCGAACAGTGCTCTCTTGTGAAGATTTGTGCAATGTTCTCTCAACCTAGCTTGATGGACTCTCTACCTGGGTAACATCAAGCTAGGTTGAGAGAACACTGCACAAATCTCATCTTTGTGAGAGTTTCCTTTCTCTGAAAGTCATCAAATCTTCACAAGAGAGCACTGTTCTGTTCATACGTCTCACTTTGAATGTCAAAGTGGCCCCTAACCCCTATACTAATACCTAAACCTCACTTCGAGTGACTAGGTAGGCCTCATATAGAGGTATAAATACCTTCCTAGTATGAGGGTATTATGGCTAGTCTCTCTCTCTCTCTCTCTCTCTCTCTCTCTCTCTCTCTCTCTCTCTCTCTCTCTCTCTTCCCCCCCCCCCCCTATTGTTTCTAGAAGGGCCCTGATAGCTAGGCTGTATCTCCAGGAGCATAAAACTACTGAAAACAGCATTTGCAAAAACATCACATAGCATGATAAAGCCCTATCACACAGCTTTACACAAATGAAAAAGGTGTAGGTAAAATATACATTAAAGCCATGCAATATGGTTTCACAAATTATGAAGCAAGCCCACTGGACCCCAAACTCCTCCCCCTTTTCTAATTTGCATTGCACTATGTGTTAAAGGCATTGCTTAATGCGAAAACACCACATAGCACTTTGATAAATGACCTCCTAAGTTATATAACTAACTTCGATATTCAGTTAGCTGATTAATTTGTCTGGCTAACTCTGGTCAGGCTAAAAGGGTGCCCTAAAGTTAGCCAGATAAATTTATTTGGATAACTTTAAGGTAGCCAGGTATGTTCAGCGGCACGGAATATACATCACTAGTTAGCCGGATAAGCTGAATATGGACCTGTCTGCGTCCAATTCTGAAAGCTCTGCCTCCAAAATTGTAAAAGCAGTTCTGAAATGGTTTAATCAAATCTTGCAGTCTGGCCCACAAACTCAATTAAATGAGGCTTAAGGACCTAAATGTACATGCCCTGAAAGAGTGGAGGGAAATGGGTGATATAAAAGATAGAAATACTTAAAATTAATGTACAAGATGCAAGAAATCCCCCTTGGAAAAGACGTTTTTGGACAAAGGTTCCTGGTTATGAGGTTAAAAGGGCAAAGGCTCCTGAGTTACAAGAAGAAATGTATTTCTTGGATTTTGATTTACTTGACTTTACAAATCTGAATTCAAGGCAAGGCAATTCAAGGCAAGTTACAAATTCAGGCACAGTTGGTAGGTTCCTATCCAAGTATGCTGGATGTGACATGACTTGCGCCATGTCTCAAGGAATGTTAGTGGAAGAAGCAGTGTTTGAATACTCTCTTCCCTGGCTCTTGGTCCTTTGTTCTGATCACTGGGTTAGTCCTCCAAAAAACTAGAGTAGATACATGGAATAGTCTTCCAGTAGAAGTGGTAGAAGCCAAAACAGTGACAGAAGGCTAGGAAACATGGAAGATAAGTGCAGGGCATCCTTGGATGCAAGTTAGTTATAGGTAAAGAAAGACCAAGACTAGTACTGTATCAGAAATGAGCAGATCTGGTATGCTCTTCAGTTCGTATTTGCTGTCATTTTCCATGCTTCTATCTGTATCTTTTCAGCAGTCAGTGCACTATTTGACTCAAGGACTGTTTCTGGCAAGCTAAGTCATTTACAGAAAGCATCTGTTGTAGTAGAGAAGACAGATAGGGACTGATTCATACTGTTTGCATGGTTGCATATCTCTGCACATCTCAGCGGTATTCACAGGAAATCCTGAGCAAATGCCAGCTGGCTAAGGAAATTCAGACATTGATCCAAGCTGGCATAAATTTCAGGAAAAATCTGAGCCAGTCCAGCCTAACCTGAATTGGCTTTTGAGTTGGGTCTCAGTTTGCCTGTCTCTAGCACTTCTATCCAATGTATGTCATAGATCTCCTGAAAAATTTTTAACAAGATAATTTACAGTTAAAAGATCTTAGAAAATTAAATTCAGAAACTCAGTTTGATACTTTCTTTGACTAACATTAAATAGGGTCCTTTCCACTATCTGCTAGTGCTATTTTCTGAAGGTATCATCCAGATCTTTGCAGCTCCTGTCACCAAATTTTACCTCTAAAAGATGTCTTTATTGTATATTTTCAGGGATATGCATTTGTATCAGAATAAAGTGAAAAATATGGCAAAAACATTTTTGTTTCATTTGCAAGGGAACAAAACAGCGTTGCCATCAAAAAAATGTTTTTGTTTATTTATTTATTTTATTTCATTGGAAGTACTAAGCACTACATTTTTTTAACAGTCTCAGACAGCCTGGTCCAGTGGGAGATGGTGTAAGGCAAGCAATTTTTTTTTAATCTGCCTATCCTGGCTTTCCTGATTCTATTTTTTTTTTCCATCTGAAATTGAAACAGAAAGCTAAGCTGTAATGAACTTTATTGTGGGTCAGCTGTGTGATTGATTTCAGACAGGACTGGCTTTTGGGGTGTGCAACCTGTGTAGCCTCACAGGGCACCGTGTTCAGGGGGGGCACCTCTGCCCTCCCTCTCTTCTGCACCTTCCATATGATGTCTGTAAGCAGGAGTCTCAGGAATGCTGTGCAGGAAGAAGGCGGCTTCTGTCTGTGGTGGTAGTTGAAGGATCAGCCTGCAGGGAGCAGGAGAAGGAGAAGCTAGAAAATGAGGGGGATGCTGCTGGGCAGGAAGGGGGAGAAAGAGAGAGGGAGGTGCTGAGCATTGTGGGCAGTGGGAAAGCGAGCAGGGAAGGAGGGGGATACTGATACTGTGCAAAGACTGGGGGAAGTGTGAGGAGGGGAGATGGGTGTACTGTGTGTGTGACCCACTGTCACTGTCAAAGGAGGGAGTGCTGACACCAGACAATGGGACCTGGCCTCCTGGCTGAGGCCCTGGCTTTGGCCATGGGTCTGGGCCTATGCCCTGGTGTCAGGACCCAGTCTCCTTGTTGGGTCGTGGCATGAGGCCTGGGTCTGGGCTGAGGTGCTGGCATTGGGATGGCCTCTGGGCTGGGTCATGGCATCGGGCCGGGGTCTGGGTCAAGGCCCCAGTGTCAGGACCCAGCCTCCAGGTTGGATCACGGCATCTGGCCTGGATCCAAGCCCCAGCTTAGGCCTAGGCCCTGGCATCAGGACCTGGCCTTCAGGTTGGGTCTTGGCATTGGGCCTGGTTCTTGGCCTAGGCACCAGCATCATGATCAGGCCTTCATTGGATACCTGATGGATAAGGTAAGTTTTATTTTATTTTGTTGTTAATTTTTTTTTTTTTTTTTTGGGGGGGGGGGTCTCATCCGAGGCCCCAGCTTCAGCTCGTGCCTCTGCTGAGACCGTGGCGTTGTACATGGACCTAGGTCGCTGCACCTGAAGCTCGGTGGGAGCCTAGGCGTGAATCATTAGTTTAAAACAAAATGAACAAAAAAGATTTGTTTCATTTGAGCAGGCCCCCCAATTCGGTTTGGGGCCTCCCCAAATGAAATAAATTAGCCTTATTCACTGCGTTTTGCAGTTTCATTTTAAACAAACGCACATCCCTACTGTCTGTGTGCAAAGAAGATAGTGTGATATACAGAGCAACAGACATTTGGAGGTAGTCAATACATAGTCAGCAGTGCACTACTGTCTCTGACAATAGTGACTGACTCTGGATGTGTGTGCATTCACTCACTGTAATCTATATACTGTAACAGTATAAAACCTCCTATGCTAGTGATCTCTTAAAAAAAACGAAAGGCCATGATGTAAATGGCATTAAGAGACAGACATGGGAATGGGAGATTACAGAAGCCTGCTCAAACAAGGTCTGTGCCAGTGAGAGTTGAGGCCAAATCTAGCGGCAGTGTTCATGATAGCCATAAGATCAACAGCATAAGCCACCTGGCGAAGATCAAGTGTGATTTTTTTAAGAGGAGAAAACCAGCTAGAGATAAAGTGTTGGGTGAGAAGCTGGAAAGGCAGCTGCCTGCTCCCATCTCCACTGTTTGCATAGTGCAGGGGTAGAAGGAAACCAAGTGGAGGGTGGCAATAGTGGGGAGATGGGCTAGGGGGTAATCATTAAGGGGGCATCAACTAACTTTCACACAATGATATGCAGTATTATTTGTAAAAGCAACACTCTTTAGTATTGATTTCAGAGAAGGCTGGTACTAGTCTGGAGATCATATCCTGTACTTGCAGGAAGGCCACAGGAAAGGGAAAGTCTGCATCCAAGCTGCCCCACCATTGAGGTCACAGCCCAGGAGTCAGCAGCAAGCCACCATGGAGCAGATAAAATTATTATCCTTGCACATCATTATCCCAGGGCAAGAGGCAGGCAACATCAAAGTTGGTGACATGGTGCATCTGGGAAATGATTGCTCTGGATGACTAGCCCCTTCAGGTAGTTGAGAGCATGGGATTTAACTGGGTACTGCACTTATTATCTTCCAATTACAAAGTATCTTCCAGGAGAACTTTTAGAAGGTAGGAGATCCCCACCCTGTCTACTCAGCGGCGTGTCCAGATGCAGGCACAGCCGGCCAAATTGGAGGAAAGTAGCATCCATTTCACCAGAGATATATGTACCAGCCAAAATGCTACACATGATTACCTCTGCCTGACAGCACACAGGTGACAGTTGGATGAAAGGAATGTGCCTTCATTTGAAACAAAAGTGTACAATGGGACAAATAAGGCCATTTTTGTTTCTATTCAAATGAACCAAACATTTTTTTTTAAAGTTGTTAATTTTTTCATTTTCAGAAAATAATGTTCTCTGTTAGCAAATAGTGTGGTCTGTTAGAACACTAGCACACCCTATTTCCCAAAAATAAAAAACGGACAAAAAATAAAACCCCCAAAAATAAAAAAATAAAGATGAAAAAAATTTGCATGCCATGCACATCCCTATTGGATGAGGCAGAAGCAGGCGGCAACTCTAGTGGAGGCACATCAGCAGAATACAGGGGGACTGTACTACCCACCCAGGTGATGGATGAGAGCCATACCTTGGCACATCTCGTAGACATTATCAGGAGAATACCAGAGAGATGGTTAAGCCGGAAAAGCAATAATATTCCTTGTATTAATTTCAGACAGTGGCAACAAACTGATCAGGGCAATTATACTATTGCATTTCAAAAATTGTAACCATAAGGGGCGGGTTATCAAAGGGTTATGCGTGTAAGTTACGTGTGTAACCCCGAGAATCCGCTCCTCCGCGCGCAGAGCCTATTTTGCCTAGGCCCGGCAACGCACACAAGCCCAGGGACGCACGTATGCCCCGGGGTTGAAAAAGGGGGCGGGGAGTGGGCAGGGCAGGGCAGTCCAGGGGGTGGGGTGGGGGTGGGGGCGGGGCTGGAGCCTCCAGCCTCTGCTGTGCCCGGAATCGCGGGCCGGCCGTCGGCTGGCATGCGTAACCTACGCCTGCCCAGAGGCAGGAGCAACTTATCAGGTAAAGGTAAAGGGGGGGGGGGGTTTAGGTAGGGCTGGGGGGCGGGTTAGGGAGGGGATGGGAGGGGAAGGTGGAGGGCAGAAGGAAAGTTCCCTCTGAGGCCGCTCCGATTTCGGAGCGGCCTCGGAGGAAATGGAGGAAGGCTGCGCGGCTCGGCGCGCACAAGGGGCACAAGTGTGCACCCCCTTGCGCGCACCGACCCCGGATTTTATAACATGCATGCGGATGCGCGCGCATGTTATAAAATCGGGCGGAGATTTATGCGCACCAGGTTGCGCGCACTAATCTACGCCTGCGCGTAAATCTTAAAATCTGGCCCTTAGCTTTCTACCAAATTCTAAGCGTTCCATATCCAAACTACCCCAAAAACCATGAAATAGCTGTTATGCAAGAATATTATAAGCAGTCAAAAAGAAGAAATCACAAAATGCACCAGTCCACATAGATACTGCATCAGTCTTGTTAATACTTACTATTTTAAAGAAAGCTATGCAATCAGTAACCGATTTAAGTGGAAACAATAGGCTGCAACTTAATAGCAGCTATAATATTTAACCCTGAGCACAAACACGGGTGAATTTTAAAAGTCCTATGCGCACCAAAGCCGGGAGACGCACACATATATCAACCCAGCGTGCGCCGTGCAGGTTTTAAGAGGTGCATGGGTATGCAGGTATCTCCTGAAATGCGAGTAAATTTTCTTTTTCATAGCGTGGTCTGGGCAGGACTTGGACATGGCATGGGCATTCCAGGAAATACGAATGAAGCCAGAGCATAAGTATTTACACGCACAAGTGCACACCAGGGTCCCTAGCCGCATAACGTTACTTCTGCTATGGTGGCATATAAGTCATGAAACAAAAAAACTAGTCAAATCAGCGGAATTTTAAGGGTTGGGGCTAACAGGGTAAAAGGGAAGCAAGTTAGCTGTTATAAAATTGCTGCATCCATGTGCACGAGCCGGCAAAAACGCATACTTGTACTCCTGCACACAGGTCTTAAAATTCACCTTTTAAACAATAGTTTTTCACATTGAAGATGGGTGATGGGCAACAATTACAAGCCATTATGTTAAACTGGTGTTCCTTTTGGTATGCTTCAGTGTATCTATCTATCTATACAGTTAATCCCATATATATAAATATATATATATATATATATATATATATATATATATATATATATATATATATATACATACATATATATATATATTTTTTTTTTTATTTATTTATTTATTTATTTATTTATTTAAGGTTTTTATATACCGGCAATCATGAGGACATATCTTGCTGGTTTACATGAAACGGGGTGCATTAAATACATCAAACTAAAACTGTGGTGATCGAAGGAAACAGTTACAATTAACAAGTTATATATATATATATATATATATATATATATATATATATATATAAATAAATATGATTTGATGGTAAAGATAGATATATTGCAGCACACAAAAAGTTAAGGAACATTTGCTACATGTCAGGATGTAGTATAGATTCATTTTATCTCTTTACCTTGTCCCTTAAAACTACAGATTCTTTACACTTCATATTATTAACCTGAGAAGAATGGTTACTGAAAAGATATTTCTGATTGTAGATTTTGACCTATAGCAATATTTATTGAGATACAGTATAGTGTATTATAGGCACTATTACAATAATTCTACATATAGAATCCACAATACAATTTATCAAGAGGTTTCCCAATGAGCATACAAAGGGAGACGTGATTTGATATTTCAAGTATGCAGAATGTTATGGCAAATGTTCACAGTGGTGGCCCAATTAAATGTTTTCAGTTTGGTACATTTTCCACATAAAAAAGATTCATGCACTAAAAAAATAGTTTAAATGACCAATTGAGGATTTTCTTGTGCACATTTTTCCTCTAAGGAGTTGATATGCCCATGACTAGAAAGTATAGTTTAACACATTCATATATCTTGGGTATATATATTTGAGGAACACATTTTTTGCTACCTTTGAAATATGTATTACTAGTTAAGGATAAGCAAGTTGATTTCAATTGTTTTAAAATAATATCTGATCTATACTCAGATTGCCTGTGATTAAAGTGGTGATTTCATTATCCCTAATTCCTGTGAATTGATGAGGTTTGGTACATTTAACCTCTTGGAGAAGTTTAAAATCAGAATGACTATTTAAGGCTTCATAGTTGTTTACAGAAATGCTAGTTGTTTGGTTTTGAATCTGCTTGATATACCAATATGACAGTCCAGCTGGTAGTGCTGCTGGAGAGACTGGTGAATCATAGCAGTACATGTTCCAAACTATTTTTAGCCTTAAAAAAAATGAGAAGAAAAAGATACTTGGCATCTGAAAGAGCATTATAACAAGAGTTGTTTGTCTGAGTTAATCTGCTGGAAACTATTCAGCATACTATTGTTTGACCTTTGGTTCATTAAAATATTCTAGAATTCCTTTTTTATACTTGCTTATCCCGCTCCTGTTTTAATAACAACAATGTCTTTTTCAAATGTGCGTGTAGAAATTGTCTTATGCAAACCTCCAATATGCCTCTGTTTATCCCTCACCCATCCATTAGATTTTGTATCGACTCCCTTCAAGTTTTTTTTAGGGAAATAGAAACAGAGACCACATACATGGATAGACAAACCTCCAGTCCCTGTGGACAAAAATCCGCTCAGGATTTTGGGATATCCCTAATGCATTTGCTTGGAATACATTTGTCTACAACTGAAAGCTTGTGCATGCATCTCACTATAAGACATTAGGGATATCTTGAAAACCTGAGTTACTTGGAATGGAGGTTGCTACATAACCCACAAATGAGGGGACTTGCAAATGGGGAAAGTGTTTTTAAGTGTTCAAGTAAGTGGCCACTTGCAGTGACCACACAGTGTGATTTAATGTAAGTGCAAAAGCAGAGGTGGCTCACACAGAGGTCAGGATCTTCAACGTCCGGAATGCTTACTTTGTTAACTTAGGGGAGTACCTTAGGAAGGCATACATAGATAGGGAAGATCTTTTAGAAGTTGAATACAGTGGCCAAACTAACAAGAGTAATTGTAAAGGCATCATGTCTGGTCCATAATATGAGCTTAGGTCAGCACAGGCCCTTGCACGAGCTTAGGTCAGCACAGGCCCTTGCACAGTCATTGATAGTTCATAAATCATCAACTGCAAAAGCAACAGATCCTTATGGCAGGAAAGAAAAGAAAAATAAGAGAAAGAGACTAGTACGATTTTAATGGGACTGATGCAATTAACCACATGCTAAAATCAGAGCAAATTTACAGTGCAAGATTTACTTTACTCACACAATAGAAACTTGTGGCTCTGTGTGATGTGGTAAGCTAATGACATGCAAATGCCCTGTCTGTTAAAAGAAAAAAGTGTATTAAATGGAAAAGTTTGCTTTTTTTACCTACAGGCCATTTGTATGCCATTGAGCTGCAAATCCATAGTACAAATTGTCTTTCTCTGTTTATGATTTTGCCCCCTATTTCAGAGAAGGATTGGCCCAGTCAAGAAGGTTTGAGGTGGCTCTGACAGCACCTCAGTTTTATTCATTTTAGAAAGGAGCATTTGCTGCTGGGGGCTTTATTGATTCTGCGGGCTGAGGCTGGAGGATCATGTTCATCCATGAGCCAAGCAAGAGAGAGCCGTGAAGTAGAGATGAGTTAGCTTGGCAGCATTGGGAAGGATCAGGAATGGGATGGAAGGGAAAACCTACAGTACAAACACCCGCAGTTGTCCATGTCACAAGGCCTCCAGAGTTCACACCCTGCCCACAGAGCGTACACACTCCCAACTAGGGATGTGCAGACAAAAAGTTTATGTTCATAAGTCCATAAGTCGAAAGGGGGGGTCAATTTCGGTCAATATGGACATATGTAGAATTCTATAAGTTGAGTCTATGTCCATACGTGCACTAATTCTCTAAATAAAAATTTAAACCCCTCACCCTCCTTAATCCCCCCCCCAAGACTTACCAAAACTCCCTGGTGGTCGAGCGGGGAGTCAGGACGCCATTCCTATATTCCTTTGCGAGGAGCACGTGACGTCGGCGTCACGTCGGAGTGACGCGGACATCACGTTGATTCCCCGCGCGTTCGCTCCGGGACCCTCGTTGGACACAACCGGAACTTTTGGCCAGCTTGGGGGGGCCTCCTGGCCCCCCCAAGCTGGCCAACGAGGGTCCCGGAGCGAACGCGCGGGGAATCACGTGACGTCCGCGTCACTCCGACGTGACGCCGACGTCACGTGCTCCTCGCAAAGGAATACAGGAATGGCGTCCTGACTCCCCGCTCGACCACCAGGGAGTTTTGGTAAGTCTTGGGGGGGGATTAAGGAGGGTGAAGGGTTTAAATTTTTATTTAGGATCAACAATCACGATTTCCAACGTATTCAACATAGCTATGTTGAATACGTTGGAAATCCGATCGTTTTTGCCTCATCACTTTTTTAAGTTAAAAAAAAAAATTACAGTTGCGTTTTACATATGCGTTCAAAACGAATGCACACCCCTACTCCCAACACAGCATCAGTTTTGGATCACCAAATCCCTGGGAGGATGCTACGAGTCTGCCCACACTGTTTCCTTGCCTGCCGCCAAGCAGTGCCAGCTTGGAGTTTAGCATTTAAAAAAAAAAAAAAAAAAAAAAAGGCTTTTCTTCTTATGGTTACTTTCAAATTTGTGTTCTTGTGCTTAAAAGACTGGAACAAACTGACCTAATTCTGCAGACTTACCCCACCCACTTCAACTGTACCTCTTCCCCCTCCTTTGTGACATTAAAAAAAAGAATGGGGGGGGGGACGGGGGACATGACCTGGATTTATTCTGACCAATCAAACGTGAGAATGTGGGTTGCCCTACAAAGGGGAAGATGTAGAGGGGAAGGAGAGATTTGCTTGCTCCTGTTGGCTCGAGCTTTGAAATGGGGTCCTAAGAAGTCAAGATAATTGTTGGAGGATCTCTGGCACAGTGATTCTGCTGGAAAGAAAGTTGAGAAAACTTTTATGAACTCTTCAGATAAGCAATGATAAAGCAATGGTGCTGGGATGAAGCAGGAAAACCATATCTCCTATGCAGGAAACAATATCCCTGTAAAACCTCAAATACTTTTCCTTCTTGTGGGCAGTTGGGATGTGTGCCTCAGCCCCAAAAAGAGCAGGCCAAACAGGGGCAAAAGGATTTGAATTCAAATGTGCAGTCTAATGCAATTTTGTACGACAACCCTCAAACTTTGAAAAAGTACATAACATTTTCACAGTTGAGCTTTTCAACAGCAATACCATGTTGCTTCTGCCTGCCAGATTGCATTTCAAAATGGTGCTGGTAGACTCCGAGGCCGGTACTATTTTGCTGTGTGGATGGTTTGTTACACGTCTCTTGCAATACAATGTCGCCGGCCTCGAGGCCAGACAGCATCATTTTAAAGCACTAACCTGGCAGGGCAGGAGCAGCTGGGGATCACTCCTGCCCCATTTGGACTTTAAAAACCAATGATGGGGTATAAGGCATCTCATTGAGGGGGGGGGGGGGGGGGGTTCAGGCATAGGAGGGCCTTGAATTTTTTAATTTTTGTGGCCAAAGCAAAGAGCAGAAGGGCAGCCCAGGCTGGAGCTGGTGGCTGCTCAGTAAGGAAAATGATACAAAACAAAATATGATCAAAATTGTGTTTGGTTTTCTTTCATTTGCTAAATGAAATGAAACAGAGCAGGACAATTGATTACCAATTTTTCCAATTCGTTTCAAACAAAAGCATGCCCCTACAATCTCATTGATGTGTGAGATGATTTTTCATTTTCAAACTATTAGAATTTTATGCAATTCTGATAGAGAAGCAGCACTCTTTGCCTTCCCTTGGAAATGCAGTGATATTTTCATCACTAAAGGCATTAGCATTGCTTTGTAAAAATTCACTTTTTTCATTGCTTCATTTCTTGCACCTTTTGATTGTTGTCTCACACGCTCCTTAGTTCCCATGACACTAAACAGGCATCCTTTCACTTCTGTGCTTTCTTCCTTCTTGCACTTTTCCAGTGGAGCAAATTACATTCCATTATCCAAGATGCTCTCACTTTAATTGTATTTCAGTGCCAGTTAAAAATTTATCTATTTAGGATTTCATTTCTAGAATGCAAAACTCCACAATTCCTGCACCTGCATTATCCCTGCAATCTGTTTTCTGTACCCCGCACCTGTTCTCTCCATTGATTGTGCGTACAGCATCATATTAAAATAAAAATAAGTAATTAAAACAGTCATGTAGAAATATATGCGTAAACCGATGGCAGATGATACCCTTTAGTATTATCCTCACCTTCTCACAAGACAGGATGCTCTTTGCTTTTCAACTTCTTGAATTCTGATACTTGTTGCCCTCTTTATCATCTCCCTTTAGAGTTTGTTCCATTTATCTGTAAGGACCATGTGCCTGAATTAAAATCGATTACCCATACACAGAGAGATGGTCTAACCCTGTCCATCCCTGTGTTTCAATACAGTACATATGAGCCAAGATCTCAAAAAACTTTCCAGAGACCCACTAGGAGTAAGAATGCCTCAGGAGGTCTGAGAGATCCTGGAACTCCCACCATCTCTTTTTTACAGTGGCAATATCACCTTTTTTCTGCTTTTTCTCTCCCTATGCAACCAAGATTCTTACTGGTTTTGCAATTGCCATATCCACCTGCTTGGCCACCTTTAGATCATCAGATACCATCACCCCCAGATCCTGTTCTTCTTTTGTACCTCACATCCTAAATGCATAACGCTGCATTTTTTTTTAGCATTAAATCATAGTTGACAGACTCTAGACCATTCCTCATGCTAGATCCATCCTCATATTTTCCACTCTTTCTTATCTATTTACGCTGTTGCAGATTTTGGTATCATTGGCAAAAAGACAAATTATTCCTAATAATAACAATGACACTCACAAAAATGTTGAAAGAACTGATCCAAGGACCAATCCTAGCAGCAGTCCACTAGTAATCTCCATCTCCTCAAAGTGAACTCCATTTCTCAGTACCCTTTATCGCCTCCCACTCAACCAGTTTCTAACCCAGCCAGTGAATTTAGGTCCCATACCTAGAACGTTCAATTTATTTATAAGTCACCTATGTGAAACCATGTCAAAGGCCTTACTGAAATCGCTTATGCTACATCTAGCACTCTTTGCTGATTGAACTCTTACACACACTCAAAAAAATTGATCAAATTCATCTGACAAGATCCACTTCTGATAAAACCATGCTTCCTCAGATCTTGTAATCCACTGGATTTCAGAAACTGCACTATCCTCTGTTTTAGCAGCAGTTCCACAGAGGTTAATTTTCTCACCACAGAGGTCAGACTAACTAGCCTTTAGTTTTCCAGCATCCTCCTTACTTTCACTTTGTGAATAGGAAACATATCTGGCTATCTCCAGTGCTCTGGAACTATTCTACCTCTACAGTAAAGGCAATCCATTGGGTACACCTGCTCACTTTAGGCCGGATTTTAAAATCCCTGGCACGCGTAAATCCCGGGGTTTACATGCGTGGCCGGGCCTTACACACGCCAGGCCAATTTTCAAACGAGTCTGGCCATGCGTGTAAACCCTGGGATGCGAGTAAGTGCTCGGGCCTTAGAAGGGGATGGTCTGGGGACGGGGCAGCCTGGGACTAGAGGCACCCGGTACAGCGGCTATTTGCTGTTGTGCCGGGGGATCGGGCGCTGGCAGGGTGCCGGTGTGCACAACTTGCTCCTGCTCATTTGCAGGAGCAAATCATGAGCTAAAGAAATGGGTGTGGTTAGGATAGGGATACGGGGAGGGTAGGATAGGATAAGGGAAGGGGAAGGGAGGTTAGGGTAGGGGATTGGGAAGTTCCCTCCCAGTTCGCTCCTTAATTGGAGCAGACTGGAAGGGAACTGGGGAAGGCCAACGTGTGCATGTTATAAAATCGCTCGTCCATATATGCGCGCTGGGAAGCGCATGCACATGGACGCGCATGCATATTTTTTGAAAATCTACCCCTTTGTGACATGCCTTTGTACAGCAACTCAGTATTCCTTGCCATCGTGCATCCAATTCAAAATCTTGATGATCCCAAGACATATGCCCCTTCAGCCTGTGTAATCTAGACCTTCCTGTTTATTCAGATTATATCATTTTGTTGTGTTGTGGTTATGGAATCTAGCTTTCAATAGAGGTTTTAACCATGAGCGGTTTCATATACAGAAGCTCGATAGCAATGAACACGAGGAAATGGATCGGTAAAATAGGACTTTATTGAATCTTGCCCGACTCTGGCCGAGTTTCGCTCAACGAGCTGCCTCAGGGGCTTAAGAGCCACTTAAATTGGCACCATCATGAACACATTATTACAGAGAAGCATGAATATCTCGTATGCTACAGTTGCATATTAGAGAAATATTCATCAGCAGAAACGAAGTGGTTGTAAGACCGCCACTTTGTTTTCACTCTATTGACAGCGGCAGGCTGGAAAAACTGTACCGCATAAAATCTACCTGCTGCTCACCGAAAATGGTGTAAAGGTCAAATGAATAATTAACAATACAAATGTAAACCAAGACAAAGCAAAAAATGAAATGAAATGCCTCCCTCCCCCTTACATCTGTTAAAGAAACCCCAGTGCTTTAAAAATTAAAATCTTCAATGACCTTTACACCATTTTCGGTGAGCAGCAGGTAGATTTTATTCGTCATAGTTTTTCCAGCCTGCCGCTGTCAACAGAGTGAAAACAAAGTGGTGGTCTTACAACCACTTCAATAGTTTGTTTCTGCTGATGAATATTTCTCTAATATGCAACTGTAGCATACAAGATATTCATGCTTCTCTGTAATAATGTGTTCGTGATGGTGCCAATTTAAGTGGCTCTTAAGCCCCTGAGGCAGCTCGTTGAGCGAAACTCGGCCAGAGTCGGGCAAGATTCAATAAAGTCCTATTTTACAGATCCATTTCCTCGTGTTCATTGCTATCAACCATCTTGGATCGGCTTCCGGTTTGTTTCTAGATACCATACACAGAAGATCAACAGGCAAATATGTTACAAATATGCTCTACTTCCTGGTACTATGATATGATAAAATGATGGCTGAACTTATGACAAAAGAGGTTAGCATGAAATTCATGTTAGATTAAATTAACACTTTTGACAATTGTGCAGAGCAGCAGTTTATCATCGAGCAAGAAAAAAGAAAATTTGCTATGAATTAATTTTAGTACCACGTGAGCTGAATATGCTATAAATCATAGCCCCACCCCCAAGAAAAAAACAGTTCTATTAAATGAAATAATTTGTATTTAATTGTAATAGAAAACACTGGGCAATTGTTGATATATAAATTATTTGAGATCCTCTCTGAAGCTTAGGCTAGTCCCCTAATAAAAATGTCTAAACTCTTCTTCCTTGTTTCATAATATTTTTAAATTAAAAAAAAAAAAGAGATAAATAGGTGAAAGAAAACCATGTTGTGGGTTTTTTTTGTTTTTGGCATTCTAGTGGAAGACATATGGGAAAAAAATGTTTTAATCCATTCCATTAAAGTCAGCATTTTAAATAGTGCTGAATGAACTGAGTTGCAGAGGTTTTACCGTGGATCTCTAAGGTGTATAAACTATAAAAAGAAATAGTTTTCACCTCTAGCAGGATTGTGAACCTTAATCATAGTAGAGCATTTTGAATGTTACTTCAATCTGAAGAGAACCTTGTATTAGCTTCCCTAGATTGAGGGGATGTGATGCAGTATTCCCGTGACAATTATAAAAACAGCCCTTTTAAAAAGCAGGAGTTAATTATTTAGATTCCCCATTAGACAGATATCCCGTTGTCTTTCCTGACTATATTTAGAAACAGGGAGAGCGATTTTCAGGAGCATTTCTATAAGCAAAATAGTACTTTACCTGAGGAAGTAGGCTCTTTCATCATTGCTTGCCCTATCTGCAAGTAAAAGTTCATGTGCATTTATTCATTTATTATTTGGATTGATTAAGCTGCCCACCTTAAAATATTCACCCAAGGTAGCATACAGCATGTTAGAGTGTCAACAAACAAGCAGAAATGATTATCAGTTTAACAATTCTAGTCTGAGGCAGGTGCATAATAAAGCCTACATTTGAAATAAATCAACAATAATGACAAAACTTAAAATAAATATACATCTCTGCAAAATAATAGGTTGTAGAAACAAATACTACTACAGGTGTACTTTTACCAGCAGGTTGGGGAATTTCTTTACTTATTTAAAAATGTCTTTTCTGCTTTTACTCACAATGTGCTTCAAGGTGGATTATATCTGAAACATTCACAATAATATATTCAACAAGTATTAATCAAACACCACAGAAGCATAAAACAGAATAAAACACCACAAAAGCATAAAACAGAATAAAACAATTGCATTACTTATATGCTTTATTAAAATACATAGTCTTCAATTGCTTTCTAGGGTAGAAGCATTCCTTGGCATGGAGGAAGGGCGGGGCTAGCGCTTAAGGCCTGTAGTTTTTGATTTTCAACAGTATGCAAGCAGATTTCCTAGAAAAAGAACCGCACAAATAGCAAATATACTTCTGTGCATGTACTTTTTCCAACTCCACTTTCAAAGGGACTTTTTCCCTTTGCAAATTAGCAAAACATTCTGCAGGAAAAAAGTACCCTCAGACTTTACACTCCTGTACAGAGTTAGAATGTTAACCTCTGAGAGGTTGAAAAGTTTGACATGATAATAAGTAGCTACATATGGATTGCCTGACGTTTTACCTTACCCAGACAACATTTTATATAGCATACACAAATGAAAAGCACATGGTCTCATTTGCTTAGTGGAAAACTATTAACCTCTTATAATTTTGCAAACATAGGGCCAGATTTTATAACATGGCACACAGGCGTAGATTTGTTCGCGCAACCCAGCGCAAACAAATCTATGCCTGATTTTATAACATGTGCGTGCAGCTGCATGCATGTTATAAAATCCAGGGTCGGCGCACGCAAGGGGGTGCACAATTGTGCAACTTGTGCGCGCCGAGCAGCCTTCCTCCGTTCCCTCCGAGGCTGCTTCGAAATCAGAGCGGCCTCGGAGGGAACTTTCCTTCCGCCCACCCGCACCTTCCCCTCCCTTCCCCTATCTAACCCGCCCCCTAGCCCTAGCTAAAAACCTCCCCTGACCTTTGTCGAAGAAGTTACGCCTGCCTCCGGGCAGGCGTAACTTGCGCACGTCGGCTCTCCATCCCCCGGCCTGGTGGCTGTTCCGGAGGCCTCGGTTCTGCCCCTGAAAGGCCCCCAGGCTGGCGCCCCGCCCATGGCCCCGCCCCGGAACGCCCACTTTTTTCAAGCCCCGGGATGTCCGCGTGTCCCGGGGCTTGCGTGCGCCGCCGAGCCTATGCAAGATAGGTTCGGCATGCGCAGGGGGAGGCAGGGGGAGGTTTTCGGGATTTACGTGCGTATCTTACGCGCATAATCCTTTGAAAATCTACCCCATATTGGGTATTTTTTCATCAGAGTTGATTTTAATTTTATTAAACTGTAGATTAGTCCAGACATGAGTTTGCTGAAAAAAATATGCTTTTGTTCTTTGCACAATAACACCCATTTGTATTTCCTGTGAGCACCTGTCTCTGTGTTTAAGTTCCAGATGGTAATTTTGCAGTTGATGAAATCTCAAACGGAATCTGGTCTGGGAAGTGATGGGGAGGAAAGAAGAATCATGAAAGGAATACTGTTTAAGCAGCAGTCCTTATGGTAATAGACTTTTCATAGAGCAATTATGCTTATGAGTCACAAAGAGATATTTTTGGCTGAGTGCAAGTAGATAATGGAAATAAGAAATAATCATCATAAGAACGGTCCACTACTAAGGAGAGCATCATATTTTAAAGATATAATATAAAAGATATAAATAATTACAATTGCCACACTTGTGACTTCTAGTAGAGATGTGCAGGGCAAACATTTTCATTTTTTTCTTTTTGTTTTGTCAGTTTCATTTCATTTCAGTACACATGATTTTGATATAGTGTGGCTCTAAAAAAAGAAAGTAGCATCCACTAAAAACCAAATAATGCATGCTAAAATGATAAAGTGAGCCCCTTAATGAGTCCTGCTAGGGACTGGGGTGCATGTGAGAAAGGACTTTCAAAGTCTTGTTCTTGAACTTCTTGAAAGCGGGGGATGTCTGTGCATTGACCACGTTACATTTTCTGCTTTTGAGGGGCTTTGATGTAGAATATTTCACGTGTGTAGTTTGTACCAGAGGGGTCAGAGTGGGGCTGGGACTATATTTATGAGATGAAAAGGGGCCGTTGGTAGTGTCTGAAGCTGTGATCATAGACCTTCACCATCGGCTGATAAATATTTAAGGGTGGGTTGTTTTGTGCTACTTAAGAGCAAAGTTTTATTGATTTTAGGATGCATTGCCCTCAAGTGGAGAAGGTGAGGCATGGGATGCTCAAGATGAGGTGAGGTTATTGGTTGTTATATGGAGGATGCAGGATAAATGGAGATGAAATTGCAGTGATGTTAGGTACCCTGGATGTTTAATCTTAATCCCATTCAAAGTAAGACGTACGAACAGAACAGTGCTCTCTTGTGAAGATTTGCTGACCTTTGGAGTGAGGAAACTGAACCAAAGATGAGATTTGTGCAATGTTCTCTCAACCTAGCTTGATGGACTCTCTAACTGGTTAACATCAAGCTAGGTTGAGAGAACACTGCACAAATCTAATCTTTGGTTCAGTTTCCTCACTCCGAAGGTCAGCAAATCTTCACAAGAGAGCACTGTTCTGTTCGTATGTCTCACTTTGAATGTCAAAGTGGCCCCTAATCCCTACACTCCTACCTAAACCTCACCTCGAGTAACTAGGTGGGCCTCATATAGAGGTATAAATACTTACCTAGTATGAGGGCCTTATAGCTAGTCTCTCTCTCTCTCTCTCTCTCTCTCTCTCTCTCTCTCTCTCTCTCTCTCTCTCTCTCTCTCTCTCTCTCACATCATAGTAGAAATTCCATCTTTTGAGACTTTACTCCAAATGATGTCAAATCTTCACCAAGGTGTACTGTGCTGTTCGTACGTATCAATCTACATACAAAACTAGCCCCTAAACCCTATAACTCCTCACCTTGACCTATCAGGTGGCCCTCATAGATATAAAAATACTTAACTAGTATGATGGTCTTGTAGATAGTTTTTCTCTCTCTTATCACAGGGTGAAGTGGTAATTTCCATAAACATGCCTCTTTTTGGATAACACATGTGTTAGAGATGAATCTAGGATCATATGAGTCTTCAGAGATGGAAAGTTTAGTATATGCCTGGAATTTAGACTTGGGTGTGGCACTAGATAGGGTTGCACCCAAAAAGAGAGGGGGAAGAAATCAGATCCCTGGTTTTCAGAATCTTTACTTCTCCTTAAACAAAATGGTAGGCAGTTAGAAAGCATATAGATTAAGTATTAGGTATGTGCATAGGGACGCCTTACGTTGCATTTGGGATTCATATTCATCGGGGGGGGGGGGCAGATAAGTTGCATTCGGCAAGGGGGGCCCCGATACGTTCATGCGTTAATTCTTATTTGTTTCCCGGCTAAAATTGAATTAACTACAATCCCCCACCCTCCTGACACCCCCCCCCCCCCAGGACTTACCAAAAATCCATGGGGGTCCAGCGGGGGGTCCGGGAGCCATCTCCTGCACTCACACCCTCGGCTGCCGGTATTCAAAATGGCACCGATAGCCTTTGACCTTACTATGTCACAGGGGCTACTGGTGCCATTGGTCAGCCCCTGTCACATGGTAGGAGCACAAGATGGCACCAGCCATCCATTGCTTCTACCATGTGACAGGGGCCCTGACCCCCGCTGGACCACCAGAGATGTTTGGCAAGTCTTGGGGGACCCTCCTGACCCCCACAAGACTTGCCAAAATCCCTGATGGTTAACACACAGAAATAGTATCATAGATCGCCTACCCCTTTGTTTTCTTGGACCAAAATCCCTAATGGTCCAGCTGGGGTCTGTGAGTGACCTCCTGCACTCGGGCCGTCAGCTGCCAGTATTCAAAATGGCGCCGATAGCCTTTGACCTTACTATGTCACAGGGGCTACCAGTGCCATTGGTCAGCCCCGTCACATAGTAGGAGCACAAGATGGCGCCGGCCATCCATTGCTCCTACCATATGACAGGGGCTGACCAATGGCCCCTGTGATGTAGAAGGTTAAAGGCTATCAGTGCCATTTTGAGTACCGGCAGCTGAGGGTGTGAGTGCAGGAGATGGCTCCCAGACCCCTTGCTGGACCACCAGGGAGTTTTGGTAAGTCTTGGGGGGGGGGGTCAGGAGGGTAGGGGTTTTGTTTAAATTAACCTCTTTAGATGGCCGAATAATTTGACGAAACATTCGTTGTATTCGTGGGGAATCGCGATATGTTTCGCTTCCCCACGAATACAACGAATATGGCCCTATACGTTGCAGATTACAAATACATAGGAAAAGAATGCACACCCCTAATTATTACTGACAGCAAAAGAAAATAGGTTTATAAAGTACTGAATTGTATGAAATAATACGCAAAGAATTTTGTTCTTTAAATAACTGGTACATCTGGTGACTTTACAGTATGCCAGTAAAACATAATAGGCCCTATGCACTAAGCATTTTTCACATAGACAAAAAATAGGAGACAACTTTTAATGCATGGGCCCCTGTATATGCTATCCTTTTGACATACTAATGCTGTCACTATAAATGAAGTTCTTCTATTTTCAAAGTTGTATCCTGCTGCTCTGATTGCTTAGTCCTGTAATACAAGTTGTTCGTCATCTCTACAGAACAGAAAATAGAACTGCAAATGAAAGCAGATAACATATTAATTCTCTTAATCTTAGAAATATTCAACTTCTTGATAGCGAGTTACTGAATAGGAAGCAGTTCTGTATGTACAGTGGAGGCAAAGACAGTTGTGAATATTCAGAAATCATGTAGTGATCTAAATATGAGTTAATTGAGCAAATTTTAGGGTTTACATTTCAAATTGCTAAAATACTGTAAAGCAAAAACAAATTTTTCAGGCAGGTGTGCAAGTGATGAAGCAGTAAATTGTATTTCCCTCTAGATCCCAAATGTATTTTAATTAAAGCAATTTTTCATTCCTGTAAACAAATTTTGCTGGGAAAAAGGTCATCAGCAAAAACAGTGATATTATTAGTGCCTCAGACATAAGTAGATGCTTAGTATTGATGCTGCTTTCTCCTGAATAGCTTCATATTCCAGAAATTAGCCCAGACAATTGTGTACATCTCATCATGAGGGCTAGTTACCAAAATGTGATTAACACACACTAATACGGACTGTCACACATTAACGTTCGTTGTTTGTAAATAGGAGAGTTTTAGTTTATTCAGTTCAATAGCCAACCTATGTAATGTTTCATGGTTCAATAATTCACATCTTATTCATCACATCTGTTTAAGATGTGCTTATGTCTCACAATGAGGAGCTGCTTTTAAGCACAGGATGCCTTTCAGCTGTGCCAAGTGCTCACAAACAGATGTGGCCTCTTTAAACAGCCCTGCTGCCTTACCCTCTCCATGCAGTTGTACAGTAGAACTCAGCAGTGATCAGGTGCTGCTGCTGCTCATTGTCTCTCTGAGACTGAAATGGCCACAGTGCAGACCTGTACTGCTGCTACTGATTAAGATGCAAGACAGGAGTATAATCAAACACCTTGGCGACACAATCAGATGATCACAAAAATAGGGAGTCACACAAATTTAAACTTGCTAATATTTGCCAGATCTGCTTTTAGTGTCAGTGTCATGCGTTCCCCATGGTGATATGGTGGCACACTAAGATTAACATTAGAATATAATCATATGCCCAGGAAACTTTTTAAATCAAGAATTTTATCTTTGCCAACATATGCAAAATCAATGTTCAAAACTGATGACGACAAATTCTTCACCCGTGATTCAGGATTATTCTCCAAAGTACCAAAAATGTTAACAATATAACACAATGAGGTACTTATCTCACAATAAGGCAGCATGAGATTGCTTCTTCTACCTTAGTAGGATCTAAAAACATGATCACCTGAGATCAGCGTTTCAGTTCTATGCCTACTTCTGGGGTTCCTTAAACATTTACTGCATTTTAGTGGAGACCAGAACCGATACTCTTCAGCTACTGATGGCACCTTTACTTATTTTGTTTTCTTTTTTTTTTTTTTTTATAAGACCCTGCATTTCACATTTGATTTATCTGAAACAAATGTGTTTATTGTTTGTTGGAACAATCATCTTTTTTGTTTCTCTGAAAAATAAGAAAGGCATTTGGAAGACAAAGGCTGATGGAACAAATGAAAAATAAAATGTGACTGATCAGTCATATTTCGTAAAGGTCTACTAATTGTTCCTCAAAGAGTGCAGAAAGTGATGCGATATTTATTTTATGAGTTGCACCTGTGTGAGGCAGGTCTTGCTCAAAGTCATTAATCTGGCGCTGGGCTTGACCTTCTCTCTCTACATTGAACAGTTGGCTGGGGGTGGGGGTGAAGAGAAACGTGTGAATGAGATGAAGGATGTGCGCACGGTCATTGCCAGTTGCAGGGGTACTGGCCCCAAGTTTACTGTCCAGGGCCCCGAATCTCAACCCCAGCATAATCCTTGACAACCTCCTGTCCAGAAGGCTTTTCCATCTTCCTCATCCCCTCTGGCAGGAGAATTGGCTTAATAGCACATCAGCTTCTTCTGCCATGTGGGGCTAGTTTTGCTGCTCATACTGCAAGACAGAACCCATGCTGCTCCTCCTGGGTGTCTCTGTGTATGTATGTAGGTGGGTGGGTGGAATTGAGCAAGGAGGGCAGCCCAGTCAGAACTAATGGGGGAAATAAGCCAGTGAGTGCAGGAGCAGGTGACTCTGTGCTTGGTCAGCCTGAGTTGCAGATGAGGACAGATGCCGCCTCCATGGTAAAGTGGGGGGCCAGACAAAAGTTGCATCTCAATGGCTGTCCATTAACTCTCCCCCCCCCCCCCCCCAGTAGTGAGGGCCCAGCTGCAGCCATCTGAAAGAGGTGACACAATCTGCAAAACAAGGCTGTCATCTAAAACCGGCCTTGGAACCTGCAGTGGCTCCTTGGAACCAGAAAACAGGCAGGAGGCATGAGGGAGAGGGAATTAACTCCTGCAGTTGCATGTCTGGGGAGATGTGATAACATTCTGTCTAAATGCAGTACAGAGCAAAAGTGATCCTGATAGGTGAATGCGATCCAAAGTCTGCTGTATGGATCTGTCTGTGGCCTTAGATGCGCTCACCCAGTTTGTATCTTAGTAGTTTACAGTGTCCACTGGAAATGCTGAGGGGAAAAAAAATCAAAACTGAATTATTTGGAATTTCCACTCATTTCCATAATCTCTCCTCCTCCCTCCCCCAAGTCTAGATAGCTTCCAAAATTGATTTGGATACAATTTTCTCTTCTCTGAAAAATAATTAAGTATTTTTACAAGATTCTTCTCAGTGGGGAAAGGTGATCATGATTTTTCAGTTTAGCAAAATCTCAGAGTGGGATAGGAGGAAAGGACGAGGACCCTATAGGCTAAAGCCTAGGTTCCTTTAAATATCCAGCAATGCCACTGGCCAGTTGTGATTCAGATAGTGGGTTTTTTTTTTTGCAGCTGGAGGAGGAATGGTTGGAGGAAATGGTGGGTGACCTGAAGTTTGGGTTGTTGGGGAGGAATAATGCACAGTGGGAATGTTCCATGGTAGAGAGATTGGTAAGGTGGTGTGTGGGATGGGGAAATGCTCACACAGGAATAGGGGATGGCTATTCACACATAGTGGTGACCTACACTGGGTCATGGCAGGTAGGCTCGCTTCCATGCCCGAAGTCCATTTCTGATTCCTGAAACTCAGTGAGTTGAAGATTGCTCCCCTCCAGGGTGTGATGGGAACTGCCCAAACATAGGAAAGATATAGGGGGATGAGTTGGGAGCATGGATTTGATATGTTCAGTTCTTACAGCTTATTATTGGTACAGCTTTTTAATGTGGTTCCTCAAATAAGTTGTGGCCTCTTAATCCCATCCTGCATATGATGATTATCTCAGGTGGTGAAGGGGGTGTGTGACAGGAAGGCTAAAAAGTCCTGCCTGTTTAGGTTAATAGAGATTCCAGCTCATATCATATGTGTAAGAATCAGCTAAAGTTAGCATTAAAGATTATAATTGCTTCAGAAGGAACATTTTGAAAGCAATATTTTACTAATTATTTATTTATTTATTTATTTATTTATTTATTTATTTAGGGTTTTTATATACCGGCATTCGAGAACGCAGTCCCATCATGCTGGTTCACATTAAAACAAGTGTGCATCGTAAACAAAACTAAAACAATGGTGCGGAAAAAGGCAGTTACAAATAACAGGGAGATTAGAACTTGGCAGAGAGAGAAGAGAAAGGACAGGTTTTTAATTCAAACATGTAACGATAGTGTAAAATAATATAAAATTCAAACAAGAAGGTTTGAATAATTAAACATAAAAACAAATTATGCATATTATGTAAAAAAAAAAAAAGGTCTATTCCTTACTGTTTCATACCAATTTGTGCAGCAAACAGCTTAACCCATAGTTTTATGTTCCTGGATAGTGAAAAATCATTAATCTAGAGAACCTAGATATGTTTACTCCAATTTTCAATCCATTTTTTATCTGAATTTTCGTAAAATAATCTTGGAAATTTTACAGTCTGCTCATGGGCAATTAAATGTACTTCCTCAGCCTACCAGCAAGGGTTCGTGTATTTTCTAAAAATAAAGCAGATAAATTATTGATGTTTCCTTATGTAAACCCCTGGGCCGAGGACCTGAAATAGATTCCAAGGGCATGCCTCAATTTTTTTCAAGAGCTTATAATGTCTACATTTCCCATACCTTCCATTAACCCACTACTTTCCAGGATTCCCTGTCAGTGGGAGGGGTGAGACTACTCTCCAAGGACCTGAGTATTGTTATTACAGTTTAATATTACAGGAAAAAGTACTCTGGTCTCAAGATATGGTTCCAACATAACTTTACTGATAGCTGATTTTAAATTGATGTGGCAATTTACAAGTACTTGTTCAATGCACTCCATTACATACTCCTCGTCCAAAACATCTGTGACTCTGTATCGATGGTTCAACCTAATCTTTCATTCCTTATCCCATCCCAGTTTCAGGGGTAGTTTAGAAATTTCCTTCCAGAAATGGTGGATACCATACTTGAATTGGTCTAGATGACATAACTCAAATGTCCCATTTATCACATCTTTATCCAGATATCTTGAATAGATTCCTTACATCATATCCAAACTCATCCCAGAATAGGGTTGCCATCTGGCTCTAGATTTTCAGGACATGTTGATTGAGTCCTTGTTCTACTGCATTGCATGCTGGGACTTATTCTGATTTCACTATTGACTTCCTTAACAAAAGCAAGACTATAAGTACCTGCATGCCAGTGAATAAAACCAGGACTGACTCAACCTGTCCTGAAAATCTGGAGCCAGTTGGCAACCCTATCCCAGAATAGCCTGATGATATGCTGATGTTTAATAGACGATGGGTTCCACAATTCTCCTTACTTCCTACTTCTCTCTTCCTCCCAGGAACAAATGAAGAGCCATTCCCCTGGTCTCAACTTTGAAGGGTCACATGATCTCTATGGGGGAGGGGCTCCTCTTTGAATGATGGTAGCTAAATTCTCTTAGCTATTGGAATTTATTTAGCAAAGAAAAGCAAAACAAGTCTTCAATATCTAAACCAAAACTTCCTTCAACACAAGTTCCAAAAAGAGGAAATAATATTTCCTAAACATGGGAAAACAGAGTGCTTTTTACCTTTCTAACCCAGACTTTAAACAATAAAGCCCAAAGGTCTTCTGTCCCAAAAATAAGAGACATAAAACAAGAGCAGAGACAGCACCATCCTGCTTCCTAAGAGTTCAGCTAAAAGTCCATCCGCTAAGATGTTGTCTCTGGGATAGATTTTAAAAAAGTATGCCCGCACGTACTTTTGTTCGCGCACCAGGCGTAAACAAGAGTATGCCGGATTTTAATAGATACACGCGTAGCCGCGCGTATCCTTTAAAATCTGGGGTCGGCGCGCGCAAGGTTGTGCAAAATCGGCAGCCTGCGTGCGCCGAGCTGCGCAGCCTGCCTCCGTTCCCTCCGAGGCCGCTCCGAAATCGGAGCGGCCTCGGAGGGAATTTTCCTTCCACCCCCCACACCTTCCCCTCCCTTCCCCTACCCCACCCACCCCCAGCCCTATCTAAACTCCCCTACCTTTATTGCAAAAGTTACGCCTGCTCAAGGCAGGCGTAACTTGTGCGCGCCGGGCTGGCTGCCAGCGCACCATGTTCTGGTTCAGGGGCTGGTCCGGAGGCTGCAGCCATGCCCCCGGGCCAGAACCACGACCACGGCCCAGCCCCCGGAACGCCTCCAGATGACACGCCGCCGTGACATGCCCCGACACGCCCCCAACATACCCCCCCCCCTGGAAAGCCCCGGGATTTACGCGCGTCACGGGGCTTGCGCGCACCACCGAGCCTATTCAACATAGGCTCGGCATGCGCAGGTAGAACTTGGGGCAGGTTTTCGGGGGGTACGCGCATATCTTACACACGTACCCCTTTGAAAATCTGCACCTCTGTGTTTTATAGAACCAGGACATTCCCAATACAGCAGCCAACATGGGAAACTATAAATCACCAGGGTCACTTCTCTTCTTCTTACATAGATGGAATATTCCTATTAGAGGAGCTCCAGTGGGACTCTACACTCTTTCTCCCTTAAAATAAATATAGGACATAGTCTCAAATTTACTTAAAATACTTTATAACAAATATACTTTAAAGTCAAAGACATAAATGGCATGTTGGGAGGGCAATTAAAACCCATTCCTGTATTGTTTCAGCACTCAAAGAGGATCTGCACCTGGTAAAGACATTCACATTCTCAGGCCTTGGGTCATACAACAAAGCTGAAAAGTATTAATTTATATCACAGAATACAAAATCAGTTCTGTATGTATGTTCAAAGATAAACCATCAAGGAAAAGAATAAGACAAATAATCAAAAATAATGAATATGAAGTTCTGGTAAAGTTTCTTAAATATTGAAGAGTTCAGGGTGTCAGCAATCCTGATGGTGTGCCCTGTGATATATGGGCCACCTGGTCTTATCACTTATTTACCATATAGACTCAGAATGCCACGTACTCGTGGTATTTTTTTAGTTATTTTTTCTAAGCAAATAAAAAGGAAAAACTAATTTCATTTAGGACTTTTGGGACATTTGTTTTAGGAGATAAAAATTATTTGACAAAAATAAACTATTGGAGACCTACAATTAATATGTAGTATGAAATGCTTTCTGCACTTGGAATAGTTTACAAGCTCTAGCAAGCATAGTCACAATTCCTTTTATTCTCACTAAGGCCTAGATTCATCATTCCGCCATAAATGATGAGCCACAGCCAGAAAGGGTGTGGGGGGCAATAGTGTGCATCCAGCCGCATTGCAACTGTGCATTTTTGGCCATCAGAGTCCTTTCTACCTTTCTAACCCAGACTGTAAACAATAAAGCCCAAAGGTCTTCTTTCCCAAAAATAAGAGAGACAAAACAAGAACAGAGACAGCACCATCCTGCCTCCTAAGAGTTCAACTAAGAGTCCGTCCCCTAAGATGTTTTCGCCCCCATACTGCCAATGGTAAAGATGGTGTTATTTCCAGCACTACTACCAGCAATAATGTCTAAAACATTATCGCCCACAGCAGTACTGGAATGAAAAACTTTCGAACCCTGCCCAAATCCCATCTTTACCCCTCCCCTTTCCCTTATTTAAATGGTAACATAGCAATTTGGTAGTTATCGCATGCGTTAGGGCATCATCGCATGTGATAACTCCCTAACACAGGTGATAATGCCATATCACGTTTTAATGAATGACCCTGTAAGCTCGTTTATATGATGGTCTCTTAATGTAATATATTAGTTGGTTTGATGTTCATGAATATTTTGGACATTTCAATCTTTATTGGCTCCTATTGTGTTCTGAGAAGCCTAGACTTACCACCATTATCAGCTTATCTTTATATAGAAAATATTCAAACATTTATATAAACCATATGACAATGCACTCTCACTACAAGGTTATGGCAGAACTCCCACACAGCTGAATGATGTGGGACTCTCTTACCATTCCCTGTATAGAAATACACATTAATGTGGTTCTTATCCTGTACATAAAAAAATGAAAAACTTATTACATTCATAATACTCTAGAGAACGAGTCCAATCTCTGGAGGCTAGAGTGGCAGACCTGGAGGAGCTGAGGCAGACAGAGAGGTATATAGATGAGACATTCAGGGACATAGTAGCCTTCAGACTAGCAGCCCTGGTGCTGCCTTGGAGGAAGAAGGTCTCATGATTGGAGAGCATCAACCTGGTGTAGCAGGAAAGGATCCTGTAGCAAGGACCTGCTCTCTAGGTGATGCACTGTTCTTTCATACCGAGGATATCTCCCAAAGGCCTACTGCCCAGGAGGGAAGGGTTAGGTCAGCCGTCATAGTTGGTGATTTGATTATTAGGAATGTAGACAGCTGGGTGGCTGGTGGGCATGAGGATCGCCTGGTAACATGCCTACCTGGTGTGAAGGTGGCAGACCTCACGCGTCACCTAGACAGGATTTTAGACAGTGCTGGGGAGGAGCCGGCTGTCGTGGTACATGTGGGCACCAACGATGTAGGAA
This sequence comes from Rhinatrema bivittatum, assembly GCF_901001135.1. Taxonomy (NCBI): domain Eukaryota; kingdom Metazoa; phylum Chordata; class Amphibia; order Gymnophiona; family Rhinatrematidae; genus Rhinatrema; species Rhinatrema bivittatum. Next base: position 81,764,296 of record NC_042617.1, on the reverse strand, counting down.
AATGTGGGAGGGAGGTTCTAGAAGCCAAATTTAGGCTCTTAGGTAGACAACTTAAATCCAGAACCTCCAGGGTAGCATTCTCTGAAATGCTCCCTGTTCCACATGCAGGTCACCAGAGGCAGGCAGAGCTCTGGAGTCTCAATGCGTGGATGAGATGATGGTGCAAGGAAGAGGGATTCAGTTTTGTTAGGAACTGGGGAACCTTTTGGGGAAGGGGGAGTCTCTTCCGAAGGGATGGGCTTCACCTTAACCAGGGTGGAACCAGACTGCTGGCACTAACCTTTAAAAAGGAGATATAGCAGCATTTAAACTAGAACAAAGGGGAAAGCCGACAGTCACTCAGCAGTGCATAGTTCGGAGAGAGGCATCTTCAAAGGATACTAATGATGCATTAGAACTAGGGCATCCGGACAGTGAGGTTCCAATAATAAGAAAAGTAGTCCAAGTGTCTGTAACTAAAAACTCAGCTGAACTAAAAAATTCCAACTTATCCCTATCAATTAAAAAGCAGAATGAAAATACAAACAAAAAACAAACTTTGAAATGTTTATATGCTAATGCCAGAAGTCTAAGAAGTAAGATGGGAGAATTAGAATATATAGCAGTGAATGATGACATAGACTCAATTGGCATCTCAGGAGACATGGTGGAAAGAGGATAACCAATGGGACAGTGCTATACCGGGGTACAAATTATATCGCAATGACAGAGAGGAGCACCCGGGAGGCGGTGTGGTGCTTTATGTCTTGGATAGCATAGAGTCCAACAGGATAAACATCCTGCACGAGACTAAATGCACAATTAAATCTTTATGGGTAGAAATCCCTTGTGTGTTGGGGAAGACTATATTGATAGTATACTACTGTCCACCTGGTCAAGATGGTGAGACAGACAGTGAAATGGTAAGAGAAATTAGGGAAGCTAACCAAATTGGTAGTGCGGTAATAATGGGAGACTTCAATTACCTCACTATAAGACGTTATATAAGACGTTATGAAATTCCAATTTTTTCTTCAATGTGCAATGTGCAAAGCTTTATAAATTTTACTTTTTACTAAGGACCATCATAACACCCGCGGGCATACCAGCAATTTTCGCTTCAAGTATTGCCACACCAAGTCACTCTTAATCATAGATCCAGTCCTTTATTATTCAACTCAATAGTATATTTTTGTATTTTTTGTTTTTATTCTAAAATAATTGTGGAATGATACCTTCCTTCTGTGTCATTCAGAGGCTCTACCGCACTTCATAAAGCTGTTTCATTCAGAAGGCAATTGTTCTCAAAGTCCAGTCCAACGCGCGTTTCGCATAGCTTCTTCAGGGACTGTAACAAATGTAATTGCTTCCGTGCTGATCACTGAAAGGTTAGATTCATCATCTCCACATGACTTGTTAAATATTTTTCTACAAAGGACAAATACCAACGTAGCTTAACATGTTCAGAGCACATCAATTTGAATTTATATTTATGTTTGGCACATACCTACTTCCCTGAGTGAGCAAAGAGCAAAGAGAAATGGACTCACCAAACCTTGCCGCCTTTTCCTCTTGTCGGCGACTAAGCAAGGTTACCGCGAGAATCTCGCTGCTTATATGTCATCCATCATGTCTCAGCTGTGTGTTTGATTTGACTAAATGGACGGTATTCACACCCTACACACTCCTTCTCTTAAGTCAGTGCACCTGTCCCTCACTAGAGAAAGGGCCTTTTCCATAGCTGGTACCTCCCTGTGGAATTCTCTCCCCACCTCCCTCCGTATAGAGCCGTCCCTCACGAAATTCCAAAAAGGAGTCAAAACATGGCTCTTCAAGCAGGCCTACCCGGACACAAATATAACGTAGTCTCACCACCTAGTCAGATCTCCGCCCTGACTTTCCCCTTTACCTACCCCTTCTCCTCCCTCTCCATCCCCCCAGAATTTTGCATATTTGAACTCCCTCGGCATACGAAATCTATTGATAAAGATAATGATGTATAGAATGTATAAAGTTCCTTTTCTGCCCTTTCTACCTTTTCTGCTTTCAAACCTGACAGATACTACCTCATATTATGTACATAGTTTCTCCTTACTTTGACTACGATATGGCATTTTGTTTATTGCATTTTCCTCCTTTCAGTTAAATGTAAGCCGGCATGATGTACCTTACGAATATCGGCAAAGAAAAGCCTATAAATAAATAAATAAATAAATACATACATACATACATTTCCTACAGTACACATACCACTCATAACACCTTAGTACATAGGAAGGAAAAGCAAAACAACACATTAGTCATCATAAGCATTCCCATTACCATAATTGGAACTGTGAAACCCTTATGAGCACAATAAGCAGGAAGTGGTTGAAGTGCCTTAAAGCGTTTTGAGGGATCCCAGCACCCTACCCTCTCTGTCTCTCTCCCTATCTTACCTGTCCTGCATTGTAATTCAAGTCCAAGGCGTGAATCAATCATGCTGGCTGGGATGGAAGCTGGGATCAGAGGCAAGAATGAGTATGAAAGGAAAGAATGGCCCATAGCCATTTTAGTGCTGATGGCCCCTCCAGCTCATAGTAGCATAGTGACATAGTAATGACAGCAGAAAAAGGCCAAATGGCCCATCCAGTTTGCCCAGCAAGTTTCTTATAGTAGTAACTGCCACTCCGTGCAAGTTACCCTCATATTTCTGTTAAGGATATTAACTACTGCTCTGTATCAAGCATCTATTAGTCCACTCGGTTATGAATTTTGTATCATTCATCATAGCAGGGATGAGGTCCCCAAACTAAGGGGTAGATTTCCTAAATAAGGATAATGCTTTGCATCCTTATCCCCATAGTGGAAGAGAAAATATGGCCTCCCAGGTGTTAATGCCACATGAACAAGACTCTTGAAAGCCAAATAAGTAAAGGGCACTCTAACAAGTAAATTGTGTCCAAGAGTTGATAAGGCAGGCCAATCTTGAAACATTGTAGGCAAAGCCTGGAGGAATGAATCCAAGACTGACCTGCTGATTCATTCCTCCAAGGTGTGCCTGTTGCTGAATCTTTTGTCCTGCAGAAAGCTCCTTTTGCATTCTGGGTTTACTCCTGCTTCTGCAATGTCTGGGCACATTAGTCTGCAGTGGATTTAAAAGGCTTACTCAAAAGTGAGAATCTCCTTTTTAATGAAACTTTGAGGTTCATCTTACGAAATAGTCCACATTAAGACAATTTTGTTTCCCTTTGTGCCTGTTGCCTTCAGTGAGGACATCTGTTTTCTCACCTCTCTTCTTTACTGCAGGCTGATTCTAATGACAGTGCTCTTTATAGTACAGGCTTAGCACCTGCTGATTTTATACAGCGCTTGAATTGCACCAAGCATTTTTTTGGTAAACCGTTTCATATTGGAACACTTGTGTCACCTCCTAAATTATCAACGGAAAAGTATAGATTTAACAGAAAATGTGTACAGAAGACAAGAAAAATGCAAGTATCCAATCAAGAAGTATAAGCAATAGTTTTAGTACAATTCAACTAAATACACTACAGTGTGTAATTTAGCATAGTATTTAATACATTGCTTAACTCTATTTTTAAAATTGTTTAGATCTTCTAATTCATTTATATGAAAAAACTATAGGGCCAGATTTTAATACCTACACACGGGCGTAGATTTGTGCGTGCAACCCGGCACGCACAAATCTACGCCCAATTTTATAACATGAGCGTGCAGCCGCGCGCATGTTGTAAAATCTGGGGTCGGCGCGTGCAAGGGAGTGCACACCTGTGCACCTTGTACACGCCAAGCCCTAAGGGAGCCCCGATGGCTTTCCCTGTTCCCTCTGAGGCCGCTCCGAAATCGGAGCGGCCTCGGAGGGAACTTTCCTTCCAACCCCCCCTTCCCCTCCCTTCTCCTACCTAATGTGCCCCCAGCCCTACCTAAATCCCCCTAACCTGTATTCCATAAGTTGCACCTGCCTCTGGGCAGGCGTAGGTTGCGTGCGCTGGCTAAGTGCCGGCGCGCGATCCCCTTGGCCTAGCAGCCCTACAAAGGCCTCTGGCCACGCCATCTGCCCCGTCCCAGACCGCCCATGTCCCGCCCCTTTTTTCAAGCCCTGGGACATAATCGTGTCCCAGGGCTTGCGCGCGTTGCCGGGCCTATGTAAAATAGGCTCGGCGGGCGTAACACCCCTGCACGCATAAATCCAGCTGGATTTACGCATGTAGGGCTTTTAAAATCTGCCCCATTCTGTTTTCTCTGTAAGCTCCTATATAGATATCTGCTGACATGGAAATATGATATTTATATATTGAACTTGATTGCTTTATCGAATGCTGATAGAAGAGTAAGCTATTGATTCTATAATAGGTTAATACGAATAGTCATTCACAATTAGGTATCCTGGACAAAAAACATGAATCAAATTGACCTAGACCACTTGATGCAGATTTCCTGGTGACTCTTCCATAAAACATGCTTTGTGCATAATAAATTCTATTTTATTTAGTAAGGGCTGTGCCTTGAGTATTGTTAATGATGTGCTCGCCTGATTGCAGTGGATTTCTTACTTAAGCGCCTTGAGAGATTTGCTCTTGAGATTATCATTTATTAGTGCAGTTTTTCTGCTTTATGGGACCAAAGGGATTTATTATAGGAAGCTTCATCACGGTATAGTCATATTACTTTGATTCGTTTTTCCATAAAGGTCATGTAGCATATTTGAAAATGAGCAAATACACATTAATTATATTTAAATTACATTTTAAATGCAATGAAACTGAAATTGTTCTGTTCTTACTGAAAATGGTGGTTTCCCCCTGCTTTACTAATTAAAATGTTTATTTTCTTTTTGAACCTTTGCATTGAAAGAGTAACTTTTTTTGACTGATTATACAAAAGTTCTTGGTTATATTTAATAAGTTTTATCTACTTGGATGTCACAACAGAACAAAAAGATACTGCACACTGTCATATTCTGCATGACAGATAAAGCCATTTTGCATAAAGATGAGCCCTTTTGTGCTACCTTGCAAAGTTGCCATAGCAACAGAGCATTGCTTCATGGGAACTCCCGTTTTCTTGCTAATACAGAATATGCCAAAGCATATTCTTCATATTGTGCTCAGTCTCATTTTAGAAAACAATATATCTGTTGTATTCTACAGTGCATTTATCTACATTTGAGATCATTTAAGTATTTGTCTGACTTTTTTCCTCTCTCTGTCTACATATACATCTTGTTATGTAAAAACTAGTCACTAGTTAATTTACTTTCACTAACTAGACACTAGAGCTTGAAAGCAACATTTTTAGTAACATATCATTAGATTACTACAAAGAAAATGCAATATTAAAGTGAAAACTATGCACAGTAGAAATAGTTGTCATGCACCCAGTAGGCATGCTTTTAACAATTGTGTATTTATTCAGAGAGATTGAACCTACCCTGCAGAGAAATGTGAGAAAATACTGCACTTTAGCAGCTAGAATAAATAGAATTTCCAGATCCTTGTTTTTTGTTTTGTTTTTTTTTTTAGAATGATGATGATTATTATTATTATTATTTATTTTACCCTTTGTCACCCAGCCTTTACCCAAGAAACTGGAAGTGATAGGGAAGTATTGTTTCAATCCATATTCAAGGTCCTAGGGTTTAGTATTGTAAGTTCACCGTATGCGATACTGAAACCTTTTCCACTGTTAAACAAAATGCATAAATTGCTTGACTGTAGTCTGTATGCAGTGTTGATTAAGTCAAATCCTGTAATAACTTGCAGATAAAGCAGTAATGATGGACAGTATTTAAAGTAATGTACTTCACAGCATTTGGTACTCAGAGCCACCTGACTTCTGGAAAATGGGTCTCTTGGTGTTAATTTTTTTTTTTTTCCAAACAGCTGGGAAGTAAGTTCCATGTTAATTTATTTTTAAACCCTCATAATTGCCTGTGGAAAATGCGTTGTGAATGTTCTTGTACAGAATGGTGGTCATAGATTCCTCTCCCCCCTCCCCCCCCCCAACCGCCGGCAGTTTTTTTTTTTTGTTTGTTTTTTTTGCCAATGCATTTATTTTAAGCCTTGTACAATCCATGTACAGGATCGCAGTGGGTTGCAATTCTGTGACCTTTGATTCCCCCTTCAGTTTTTGCTCCACATGTCGTATACCCTAGAACAGCTGGTGGCACATTTTTGTGCCAGTGAATTTTCTCAATTTCTGCTCACCCTGATTCATCTTTTGAGGTGGTTTGACTTCTGTCTGCACTCTGACACTTTTATCTAACAGAGCATTCATTCATGTACCACAAATATTTTTTTTTCACTTCTAGAGCCTAAAATATGATGGCATAAAAACATAGAAACATAGAAACATAGAAATGACGGCAGAAGAAGACCAAATGGCCCATCTAGTCTGCCCAGCAAGCTTCACACATATTTTCTTTCATACTTATCTGTTTCTCTTAGCTCTTGGTTCTATTTCCCTTCCATCCCCACCTTTAATGTAGAGAGCAGTGATGGAGCTGCATCCAAGTGAAAAACATACTGGTGAAGATTTAAAGGCTTGCACAATCAGTGTACATGAATGCAGCGGTTGCAATTCTGTGACTTTTCATCATTTAGGATTACCTTAGATCTCTGAAAATTTTATTCCCCCCACCCTCTTCAGTTTCTGTTCGACGTCATACACCCTAACACCACCAACATGCAAACGTGCTGCCAGTTGATTTTCTCAATTTCCCCTCATCCTGATTCATCTTTTGAGCTGTTTTGACTTCTATCTGCATTTTGACACTTGAGCATCAATTTGTTCACCCAAAAAATTTGTTCTCTTTCACTGATAGAGACTAAAATATAGCAGCATATAAAATTGTGCTGGTGGCTGTTCTGGGGTGTAAAATATTTGGCTGTTCTAGTGTTAGGTAAGTCTATTATCAATATGTAGAACTGATTAAAAATATACTGTCAGGCTAATTTTAAAATGAACGCACCTGCACCCACCCGAATATCATACGATATTTTCAAACTCATCAAAAATCGGGGGGTCCCCGAAAGCGATAGGAAAACCCCACAACATTTTCGTGGGGTTCTCTTATCGTTTTGGGGGGGCCGGGAAGAAAGGACACACAAAAACAACCCCCAAACCCACCCTGACCCTTTAAATCTAATACTTTAGAATCCCCTATCCTCCCGACCCCCCCCCCCCAAACTTTCTTAAAGTACGTGGTGGTCCAGCGGGGGTCCCGGGAGCAATCACCCACTCTCAGGCCGTCGCCTGCCACTAATCAAAATGGCGCCAATGGCCCTTTGCACTTACCATGTGACAGGGGCTATCGGTGTCATTGGCCGGCCCCTGTCACATGGTAGGATCAATAATGGCCCACGCCATTTTTAAAGATGGCGCCGCCTTCCATTGCTCCTACCATGTGACAGGGGCCGGCCAATGGCACCAATAGCCCCTGTCACATGGTAAGGACAAAGGGCCACCGGTGCCATTTTGTTTACTGGCAGTTGACGGCCCAAGAGTGAGAGATCGCTCCCAGGACCCTCGCTGGACTACCAGGTACTTTAAGAAAGTTTTGGGGGGTTGGAAGGGTGGGGATTTCTAAAGAATTAGATTTAAAGGTTCGGGTAGGTTTTTTGTTTATCGGCTCAGGCGCAGTTGATAAAAAAAAAACATTCGGCCCGCGGGAAATAGAATTTCCCGATGGTCCACGAAACCGGAACCGATTCTAGTTCCGATTCACATCTCTACTGGTATACATGCGCATTCTTAGTGGCTTTTGAAAATCTGCGTTTCTTGCATGCGGCCCACATACATGCATATGTGGCCATTTTTGCGCGAGCAATGCTTTTAAAATCTACCTCTGCGAGTACATGCCAGACACAATATTGAACATATGGGAGTGAATCTGCATAGCCGTTTACACAGTTTCATGCATGTAGATGAATGTTCTACAATAGTCTGGGGCTCTGAGTCTATATAAAATTAGGTGCATAAAATTGCCGATGCAAGTTGCACCCTCAATAGAGCAGATGTAACTCTGTGCAGGTGAGCTTGTATGTGTGTACCATGGCTCTTACCTGAGAATGTTCAATACAATACTGCTGTGAGTAAGTACACTTTGCAAAAGTGGGTTGAAGTCTACATGTAAAATGTACACATAGACTTTACTCCTATCCGCACAATGGAAAACTTTCCCTCATTAGTAATATATCTAAAGTGAAAAAAGTGTTCATTCTAAATGCCATATTCACACATGATGTTTGCTATTGTTATATGATGTGAAAAACTCTTTACTGCACTGAGCTGGAATTGATACCAAGTTTTATTTCACAGTGCACCGGAGAATCTGATACAGAAAGTGAATGCTTAATACTCTACAGGAGTTCTGCCTTTTATTGCTGGTGACAGCAGTGCTCATAAAAAGGAAGGGAAAAGGAGATGTCCATAATAAAAGAGAAAAATGTAGCCTGAAGCAGTTAAAGAAGCAAACTGTAGGAAACTTGTTTTGAGCATAACTTAAAATGGCATTTCTTCATGCTTGGTAAAAATAATTTTAAAAAGTTCTATGCTCATGCTATTTATTCATTCTTCTTCAGTTGTTTTTCTTCTTACTTATGTTTGGCTTTCTCTTTTCATTGATTCTCATGTTTCATTAAATTACAATGGTAGCATGTGCAAGGTCTTGGGATGAAGGACATCACATTTTCGCTCTGCAGGCTTCTTTCCTTCTTAGGCAAGTGGGTTTTAACTTGGTTATCAGGGCCCTTAGAATTGTTCTTGTTTTGTGGGATATTCACAATGGATTATGAATGCGATGCATTTGAATGTGTTTGCTATCAATGTAGTCAGATATACCTCATGCATAATCGTTATGGATAAATATCCTGCTCTTAAGTCCTTCTGCTTTTTGTGTCACCATGACGTAATCTGCCACCCCCTGTTTGGAAGATTATACCACACAGCAGTCAGTGGTGTATGTTGATTGCTTTTTACATCAACCATTTCAGATAAGTTGACAGTATTTTTTTTTTTCGTGGATGGTTTTTAGCTACATTATAAAATTATAAAAAGATATATATTGAAAGACAGTGCTATTTTTATGTCCTATGATTATTCATCTTGTGCTGCCTAAAGTCAAAACTTATACTATTAAAAAGTTTAATGACTGTTCAGCACTGTTTAGAATATCACTGTTTAGAATTGTTCAGTACATTCACTAGCAATCAATAACTTATTGTTTAAAACAGCCACAATATCTGAAGACTAGAGGGTGGTCAATGTAACATCAGTTTTTAAAAGGGGCTCCAGGGGTGATCCAGGAAACTATAGACCAGTGAGCCCGACATAAGTGCTGTGCAAAATGTTAGAAGTTATTCTTAAAATCAAAAACACTGAACATACAGATAGACATGGCTTAATGGGGAAGCGTCAACATGGTTTTAGCAAATGGAAGTCTTGCCTTAAATTTGTTTGGGATAAATAAATATGTAAATAAAGGTGAACTGGCTGATATAGTATATTTGGATTTTCATAAGGCATTTGACAAAATTCCCTATGAGAAACTTCTCAGGAAATGAAAAAGTAATGGAATCTAGGCAGTATCCTTTTGTGGATAAGACTATATGGTCAGTTTTCCAAATAGGGAAATGTCATTAGTGGAAACTAACAAACAGCAGATTTAAAGAAATCATGCAAAGTACTTTTTCACTCAGCACACAATCAAGCTCTGGAATCTATTGCCAGAGAATGTAATTGACACAACTAGCACAGCAGGGTTTGAAAGAAGTTTGGATACATTCTTGGAGATAAAGTCCATAAAAATATTATTAGCTAGTTAAACTAAATAAAGCTATTGCTAGCGCTGAGAGTGAGAAACAGGAAGTAGGTCTACTTTTTGGGATCTGCTGGTACTTGCACCCTGGGTTGGCCACTGTTAGACACAGAATTCTGGGCTCGCTGGACCTTTGTTTGACCCAGCATGGCATTTTTTATGTTCATATGGTATTATGGCTTGCTGTATTAACAATGCTTACCACCTCTGTGAATTTGTTGTTCTCTGTTAACTGAAATATATTCCCATGCATTACCTTGGATTATATGAACAGTGACTGTACTGGTGAGATAAGGACTACTGCATTTCTCATATTCTCTATTCATTTGTATTTGAACATTTTTGCCCCTATTGTTTTCATTTTTTGCCTATGATAAAATCCTTAATCAAGAGTACCCTTTCTATAGAAAACAATGCCCTGATGATTTTCAGGTTATATTTCTTTGTATAATTTTCAATTTACATGTCTTTTTAATACATTTTTTTTTATCTATTGGGGTGTAATTGATGAGAAATTCGTACCCAACACACATTTGAACAAGTCTCTCTTGTCAAGATTTTCCTAATAATGCTATAATTTAGTTTCGCTTAGATTAAAATTAAACTTGATATTCTGCTTTAAATAGCCATCCCAAAGCAAATTACAATAAGAACGTACAAAAAAACATCAAGTCCCAAAAATTCACTCAGTATGGGTAGGATTAAGGCCTTATATCAGAGATGCAGTGCACTCTATAGAAGTGTGACTAATATTTGTCTTATCCCAAAATAAAGTCACATATATCACGCAGTTTATTGAATAAGGTATACCCTCATAAGTGGGCCGGTGTACACTTCCGCTTACCAGCGTCTTTAACTTTTATGCACTGATGCCAATGTGGCTGCCCATTCACGTTACAAACATAGGGTAACCTTTTTTTTAACGCGTGATTAGTGCTGCCGCTTATTTCTTAAGGCAAAACTTTATACTGCCATTGCTTCTCAGTCTCAAATTTAACACAATTTATTTCAAGAAATGTTTCAATAACCTCCAACTTGAACTTATATTCTTAGAAATGAATATTCTTATGAATAGATGTACTGATCTCTTTTCAATAGGAAAAAAGGCTAGAGTCCATAGAGCTCATCTGCTCGCTCTGCTAACATGCCCGACACCGCTGGTGTTTCGGAGTTTTTCTTCTTCAGGGGCTTGAACGAACGTTGGAGAGTAGAGCAAGATTGCTCTACTCTCCAACGTCATTCATAAAATTGCGTGATATATGTGACTTTATTTTGGGATATTGTTATTATTTAGTCACATTTCTTCCAGTTTTCTTATTTTGAGTGTTAATATTTGTCTTAAGCATCACTGGTATAGGTCAGAAGAAGTGTCCATTTTTATGTATAAGAAAGAATCCAAGAAATATCTCCTTTTTTCAAATTGCAAATAAAAATATTCACACTTTACTGACTTCTCTACCATTTACTTATACGCCCAGCCCAACACTGAACAATGTTTTGATAGCAGCATTAAGCTTCTGCTTAATTGGGCAATAATATTGTTCAATATGGAATAGGAATGTGAAAGCCAAAATTTTTCATTAAGTTTTATTTCTTTGGTGGGAGGATTTTCCAATTTTCATTTTGTTTGAGGGCTTATTTCATATTTATTTTTAAATTTGTTGGAGCAAATAGTGCACACTGCAAGTAGTGTTCATTCTTTGTACTATTTCTGAATGCTATGTGAACAAATGAATATAAACAAAGCTGAATTTCAGTGAGAATTTTTCTTCTTTCATTTGAAATTAAAACAAAGCAAAGGGGTTGCATTTTTTATTTTGATTTCAAATGAATGAATATCCTTGATATGTAGTTTATAAATCAACTCCTGTATTTTATAACCTGCATGTATACTATATGCGCAGGTTAGAAAATGCAAACAAATATACCCTGCAACATGCACGTGTATGTAAAAAAAACCCGCAAATACACATTGCACTTACCCACATAAATTCTGACTTATCTGGCTAAGTAGGTCAATGCCACTTCTTAGCTGGGTAAGTCTGAAAAATACTACTTAACCAGCTAAGGGGGTTATTTTCGAAACCCTTATCGCGTGTGTTAGAGCCCTAACGCACGCGATAAGGTCATATCGCATGCGAAAAGGGCATTTTCACATGTGATATGATGCAAATTAGGGGGAGGGGAGGAGTCGGGGCAGGAGGAATCGGGGCGGGGTGTGGTGGAGTCGGTGGTGTTGTCGCTGCCAGTGATAATGTTACTAACAATATCTTCGGCAGTAGCGAGCCAAATAACTACACCTTTTATGGTATCGCTATTCGGTGCGAAAGCCGGCAGCCAGCACACCGCAGTGGTTTGAAAGCTGCAGGCTTTCACAGGCCCACCCCCCCCTTCACCCCCTGCCCCCTGTTTTCGGAGGATTCACCATTCTGCGAAAGAATGGTGAATCCAGCCCTAAGTTAGATAGCCAGATATGTTTGAAAAGTGCTAATTATCCAGATAAGTAGCCGTATTTGAGACTTATCTATCTCACTTAGGGTCTCGTTTACTAAGCATTTTTTCCTTACAAATAGAATGGGAGAAAAACCGTAAAGGTGGATTTTAAAAACTGGCATGTGCCAAAACTGGGAGACATGTGCACAAGATGGGCCAGCGCACGCCAAGCGGATTTTAAAAGCAGCCCAAGTATGCAAGTACTTGCTACTATATGCACAAATGAAAAGTTTCACAAAAAGGAGAGGAAAATGGGTATAGTCTGGCTGGATGATGGGCATTCCTAGATTTCACATTGAAATGAGCATGTAAATACTTAGGCACACAGGCACGCACCAGGGTCCTCGCTGCAGAACTTTACTTCAGCTGTGGATGCTGTGTAAGTTGTAAAACAAAACAATTCTAGGTAGATCAGCAGGATTTTAAAGGTTGGGATTAACAGGAGAGAAGGGAAACTAATAAACTAGGGAGGGGGGGGGGGGAGAATTGGAAGTCCTATCCCTTACCTGGGAAAACTGGGAATGAACTGGGAAAGCTGGTAATGGCATTGGCACACGTCTATTAAAATCCCCCACTTGCGTGGTAGGTGCGGCATTTGCATGCATAGGTGCATGTCCACTTAAAATTGTGCACGCAGTTAACATATTTTATAACATGTGCATATAGACACATGTTTGTTATAAAATGGCCACATCCCTGGGTGCATGCCGACAAACGTGCACATGTATGCCTGTGAGCCTGTTTAAGTTACCAGTAAATCAGGCCCTTAGTCAGCTAAGTAGCAATTTTTTTTTTTTTAAACTTTATTTTCAATTTTTTCAAAAATTCAAATACACGATAATTATATTTCCAAAGCTAAGTAAGTTACATCTTTGAAATCTCATTTTTGATTTAATACACAATTTTCACATAATGGAAACTATCTAAAGTTTTAAACAAACTTCAGTTTTCATAAGTAACTTAATTGTTTACTTGTTTGCATATTTAAACATGAAAAAGGAATAACAAAAATCATGATGACTTCTATATGAAATATAGAAAAAACATTGAGGCTATTGAGGAATTCAAATACAAAGGAGATAATTTGAAAACAATTTTCGATAGCTGTTCATTTATTCCAGCTGTATATTTTATATATATTGCCCCAATCTCACTCACTTAATTGTATTACCTCATTAGGTGTCACATTGGGCAACGGGGTAGATGCAGTAGGTTGTTGTTGAGCTTCTAAAAACTGAATTAATTGTTCTGATTGAAAAAACACATATTCACATTCCCCTTTCTTTAGCTCACATCGACAGGGATATCTTAGGAAAAAGGTGAAACCTAAATTAGTCACCCTTTGACTCAATTTTAAAAATTCTTTCCGTTTCATCCTTGTGATAGGAGCCAAGTCAGGGTAAATTTTCACGGTTTGTCCATGGAACGTGGTTGGAAATCTTTGAAAATATTTCTTCATTAGGGTACTGATATCTTTTGCTAAAATAAAAGAAACTAACAGAGTGTTTCTATGTAATACTTCTAATGATGAATCCTCTAAAAAATTTGATAAATTAGAAGGTACTGGGGATTTTACTGATAGAAAATAACATGTATTAATAGCAGGAAAATCACTTTCAGAATACCCTAGTACTTCTTTCATGTATTTTTTTAAGGAATTGTAAGGTAATTCCCCTAATACCTGTGGGAAATTGGTAATACGCACGTTTAAGTGTCGTGCTTTATTCTCTATCAATTCTAAACGATGTGAAATAGCTGTTTGTTCTTTTACTACCATAACATTCAATTTTTGTAGCATTTTCATATCTTCCTCATTTTTATTTACTTTTTTAGAAACCTCTGTTGGATTAGTATGCATTTGTTGAATCTTACCCTGACTTTCAAGAGTTATTGTATCCATCTTTTTTTCCAAACGATTCATGGCTCCATTCAAGCTTTTGACTGCATCCCAAATTGCTTCAAGAGTCACCTTCTCTGGTCTTACAATTTCCTGCAATGATGGTTCAAAATTTGAGGACTGGGCTCCCTCCTGTTCATTAGTTCCTTGCCCTAATAGGTTGGTCAAATGAACAGCCTGTTCCTCAGATGCAAGCTGTACCGGTGGTGGTCTGGTATCTGGGCTTAAGGACGTCTCTTCACGGGAGTTCCCCAATTCTCCTCCTAGGGAAACTCCAACGGCTTCATCAACTCCTTGCTTTCCCAGCTGGGTCAGGAATTGATGGATTTCCAACTGAGTCGAGGTGGGCATGGCTGAATCTGGGGGGAAGATCCGAACCCTCCCTTTCCTCTTCGCAGGCATTATCAAACGTTATGTTTAAACAAATAAACCGATAAATATATATCAATTCCTGACTATGTAGTACTTTCCTCAAATCCTATATATCAGGACAACAATTTGAAGGAATATGGCCTGGGCTAAGTCGGGCGAAGTCGGGCTAAGTCGCGCGCGCCCCTTGGACGCGCGCGGCTTCGACGACGCGCCGATTCGACGACGCGTCGAAAGGGAGGTGCCTTTTCAAGGGTCTTCCGGCGCCGCCCTCTGACGTCGGCCAAGCCGGCGTCCCGTTCTCCCTCAGCACAACAGGTCAGTAGAAACAGTTCAAAGTCTCACCGCAGTGATAGCAAGCATAGGATAGCCTCAGGGGATCTCTCACGGGAGGCGCCTTTTCAAGGGTCTTCCGGCGCCGCCCTCTGACGTCAGCCAAGCCGGCGTCCCGTTCTCCCTCAGCACAACAGGTCAGTAGAAACAGTTCAAAGTCTCACCGCAGTGATAGCAAGCATAGGATTGCCTCAGGGGATCTCTCACGGGAGGCGCCTTTTCAAGGGTCTTCCGGCGCCGCCCTCTGACGTCAGCCAAGCCGGCGTCCCGTTCTCCCTCAGCACAACAGGTAGGTAGAAACAGTTCAAAGTCTCACCGCAGTGATAGCAAGCATAGAATAGCCTCAGGGGATCTCTCACGGGAGGCGCCTTTTCAAGGGTCTTCCGGCGCCGCCCTCTGACGTCAGCCAAGCCGGCGTCCCGTTCTCCCTCAGCACAACAGGTCAGTAGAAACAGTTCAAGGTCTCACCACAGTGATAGCAAGCATAGGATAGCCTCCAAGTAGCAATTTTTAAGACTTATCTGAATTAGTGGAGCATAACTACAATATCTGCATATTTTACATTGAATTTAAAATCATACATGTGGAGAATATACCCATGTAATTTGCACAGATTTGTCCCCATAAGTCAGATTTTACGAGTGTAAGTTGAGAGATTTTGTAACATACATTAGAGATGTGAATTGGAACCAGAATCGGTTCGGATTCCGGTTCCAATTCACATGTGGTTTTTTTTTCATCAGGCCCGATCACAGTTTTGTTAAGTCTTGGGGGGGGGGGGGGGTGTCAGGAGGGTGGGAGGTTTGTTTAAATTGGGTCCTTTAGACGGCCGAATAATTCAGCGGATTCGGTGTATTCATGGGAAATCACGATACGTTTCACTTCCCCACGAATACAACGAATAGGGCCCTATACATTGCGGATGAGAAATATGTTAGAAACGAATGCACACCCCTAGTGGATTGCACAAACCAGTCAATACTACTACAGGTAGTGAGTGAAGATGATAATTCATCTGGCTGCACAAGGGATGTGAGTAACACAAACTCCTCATTTCCTCTGCGAAACATAGAGAAGGGTCACTAGCAGTTTGTCTGATCCTCCAGGGAAGAAATTTCAAGATGTGGTCCAGGTCTACCATCTTTTCCATTCCTTCTTTCTGACATCACACCAATGTTGGAGACAAACCATGTAGGTGCAGCTCTGAGCTTTTCTCTTCTGCTCCTTTTTTTTAGTCAAGCTCTTTGAAATATGAAGCGATTGGTGGTTGGGTCATGTTATGACAGCTCCCCTCAGCCAGTTCCTGCAAGGATTCAACAGTTTTAAATATGCTGTAGGGGTGTGTAGCTTTTTATTCTGTTTGTTATATTTCATTGGTGGAAGGTAATTTCATTTCATTTCACTGTTGATATTTTGTGTTGTTTTGTTTCAGGTTTAGTGTGTATTTTAGCAAGTGCTACAACAAAAACCCATCTGCCCCCACTGGGCTGTTCCCATCTCCCAGACTTCCCACAGACCTTTTCCATATCTGCCTCCAGGTTACCTGCAAAGTTTGGTGTCCAAACAGGGACATACCATACGAACAGGCACTGATCTGAGCCTGGGCTTGGGTATGAGCCTAGTGGTATCTTTTTGTATGGCAACATTTTACAATGGCACTAGCCTTTGTGTGCTGCCACCATTTGCATTAGTAGCACCAATGGGGCAAAAGTGACTGGACTATGAAAAAATGTTAACAAGAGGATAAGAGTGATTAGAGCGGGAGAGTGGACTGGATCTGGGAGGGTCTAGGAATGGGGTCAGATGTGGTGACAATCTTATTTTTTTTCTGGAACAAACAAAAGATTGCACATCCCTATTTTTCATGTACTTACATAGTAGGAAGTTTATAGTGCTGATAGTTTATTAATAATTGCAAGGTTTGGGGTTTTGCATTGACCAAGAATTCATTTCTTTTAGCATTATTGAATCTGAAAGTGACTCAAGTTATTGAATTAACCAACACTGAATAAGACATCTAAAAATTGTCCTCCTTTTGTTTGCAAAGCCTCAGAACATAAAAGTGACCTACTCCTCAGATAACAGAAGTCTGATTTTAAAGCTTGGCAGGTGATTTATAAAACTGTCTTTAATCTTATAAGATAAGATCCTAGTTCACTGGTAGGAAAAAAAAAAGTCCAGCAGTGAATGGCTTCCTGCTAAATCCATGTGTTATTTTGTTATTCATTACTTTTTAGACAGGCATTTCACTTCTGGAGAGGGTGAGCTAAAGTAGTTGAAGAATTAAATTACTTAAATGATTTGTATGTGAATATTTAGCAATATTTACAACCATCATATCATACTTATCCTATTTAGGTGCAGTTTATTTTTCATTGGATGTTATCAAATTCTCCTTTCAAGTAAGCACAATGGCTCTTAAAGCTTGATTGATTGATTTATCTGACTGACTGATTCAGGTCTTAATCACCCTTAAGTTTACTTAAACAGCTACATATTTTATGCAGAGTAAGCATGCAAAACAGTTCTTTTGTTTTAACTGGTCCATTATTTATGGTCTTCACTCTTGACAGTGTATTTCTTGATCACAGCTCCACCATATCATTATAGCTAAATAAATGCAAACTATATTTACCATGCTTATTTTTAACTCAGACACTCTAGAAAAGTAATTTACTAAGCTATATATTAAATGCTCATGTTTTTCAGATTCATGTTGGAAAGATACAGGAATATGAAAGTGTTAAATGCAATGGCTGGAAAGTTAACATAAAAATTGCCCTACTGGTTCAGACCAAGGGTCCATCAAGCTCCATATCCTGCTTTTACTAATTATCAATCCAGGTCACAAGCACCTGGCAAGATACCAGATAGTAGATAGATTCCATGTTGCTTACACCCAGTAATAAGCAGTGGCTTTCCTCAAGTCACATAGAGCTAGATTCATCAAAATACTAAGTTTATAGCAAAAAAAAGCGGTCACATTACAAAAAGAGGAAAATTTTCAGCCTGCCACATCACTTTGGGAAATTAAGTCACACAGTGTTGCAGCATCGGATGCCGCGATTTCAGCCA
The DNA here is from genome assembly GCF_901001135.1 of Rhinatrema bivittatum. NCBI lineage: Eukaryota > Metazoa > Chordata > Amphibia > Gymnophiona > Rhinatrematidae > Rhinatrema > Rhinatrema bivittatum. Next base: position 81,746,330 of record NC_042617.1, on the reverse strand, counting down.
TGATAATACCTTTTTTCCCTGAAGCGCCCAGAAGAAATTTGAAGGCATCTCCAGCAAAATTTCCTGTGCTAATATGCAATACTTTATCGCACGCAGCACTTCCAGACCCTAATTTTCCTTAGCCTTGCCCAAACTCCTCCCACTTTACTTGAAAATTAAAATTTGCATACACAGTTTTTGATGTGCTGTTTATCATGTGTGGTACGGCATTATCACGTGTGATAATGCCATAACACGAGCAATAATGACCTATAATAGTTTATGGGTTTTTCCCTCCAGGAACTTGTCCAAACCTTTTTTAAACCCAGCAATCTTTACCAAATCCTCTGGTAATAAATTCCAGAGCTTTATTATGCACTGAATAAAATTATGTTCTAGAAATTGTTTTAGATGTGCTAGTTAGCAACTCCATAGCATACCCCCCTAGACCTTTAATTTTTTGAAAGAGTAATCAACTGAGTCACATTTGTCCATTCCACTCCACTCATGATTTTATGGATCTGTGTCTTAGCTCCTCGCAACCATCTCTTCTCCAGTCTGCAGAGCTTTAACCCCTTTAGCTTTCCTCATACGAAAGCCATTCCAGTCCCTTTAACATTTTGGTCACCCTTCTCTATACCTTTTCCTGTCCTGCTATATCTTATTTTAGATGTGTGACCAGAATTACATACAGTAGTCTAGATGTGGTTACTCCATGGAGCAATGAAGAGGTATTGTGATATTCTCTGTTTTAATCACCATTCCTATCTTAATAATTACTAGTAACATTCTGTTTGATATTTTGATTATCACCACTATCTGAAGCAAGGATTTCAGTGTATTGTCTATGATGATGCCTAGATCCTTTTCTAGATGATGACTCCTAGTATGGAACCTAATATTAAGAACATAAGAACATAAGAAAATGCCATACTGGGTCAGACCAAGGATCCATCAAGCCCAGCATCCTGTTTCCAACAGTGGCCTATCCAGGCCATAAGAACCTGGCAAGTACCCAAAAACTAAGTCTATTCCATGTAACCATTGCTAATGGCAGTGGCTATTCTCTAAGTGAACTTAATAGCAGGTAATGGACTTCTCCTCCAAGAACTTATCCTCCAAGAACTTATCCAATCCAATATTCTATAACTACAGTTTGGATTACTTATCCTGTGTGCATCACTTTGCATTTATCCCCAAGTTAAAGCAGTAGGGATGTATTGTCATTTGAAATCAAATAGGAAATGCAGATAATATTTTCTATTTTGTTTCCTTTTATTACTGAAATTAAATGAAAGAAAAATGAATTAAATTTGATCATTTTTCTTTTATTTCTTATTTGATGCTGCTCCAATATTAAAAAAAAACAAACTAGGTCACTATTTTGAAAAGCATCCCCTCCTTGGGCTTTCTCCCACCCCATGTAAGCCCCCATGATTGAGAGAAACTCCACGTAGGGCCACCCCTATTCCTCATTTGCCTTCCATGTTGACATGCGTCTCTGGAGGCAGGCATGATCACAGCCCCTCCTTCCCCTCCTGTGATGTTTCTCACATTGTCACCAACCATTTTCAAGAGAGGATTAAAATGCGAAAAGTGGGAGCATGGGGATCTGAAAGTCTAGGGGGTTGAAGGGGATGAGAAAAATTGGGTGGGGGGCTTTTAAAAATGTCAGCCAGGGTTTGGTTTTAGTGCGCTCTTCTAAAATAGTGTGCACCAAAACAAAACAAAATGGAAAAAAAGACAGACACAAGGAAAAATAAAACAGTCCCGGAATCTAAATAAATGCAAATGAAACACAAAACTTTCTCCTGAACTAATGGATAGTAGTGAATATGTTGCTGACATTTCAATAGACTATAAGAAAAATTGGTTGCTGATTTTTATCTAATGAATAAGCAACTGAATTTTCTAAGTTTATTTTTCTTTACTTAAACAATTTCTTAATTTTTAACAATTAAGGCACAATTTCTAAAACTTAGACCTAGATTCATAATTTTGTTATACATTTTGGGGCGGATTTTAAAAGCCCTGCTTGCATAAATCCTGGCAGATTTACGCGAGCAGGGCCTTGCGCGCCGGCGCGCCTATTTTCCATAGGCCTGCCGGCACGCGCAGAGCCCCGGGACTCGCGTAAGTCCCGGGGTTTTTCGAGGGGGGCGTGTCAGGGGGCGTGTCGGGGGCGGGGCCGATCGGTGCGGCATTTTGGGGGCGGGACGTGGCGTTTCGGGGGCGGGCCCGGGGGCGTGGTTTCGGGCCGGGGCGGCCCGGGGGCGTGGCAGCGCCCTCCGGAACCGCTCCCGGATCGCGTCTCCGCGCACCAGCAGCCCGCTGGCGCGCGTGGATTTACGTCTCCCTCCGGGAGGCATAAATCCAGGGATAAAGGTAGGGGGGGTTTAGATAGGGCCGGGGGGTGGGTTAGGTAGAGGAAGGGAGGGGAAGGTGAGGGGAGGGTGAAAGGGAACGGAGACAGGCTGCACGGCTCGGCGCGCGCCGGCTGCCCAAAATCGGCAGCCTTGCGCGCGCCGATACAGGATTTTAGCAGATACGCGTGGCTACGCGCGTATCTACTAAAATCCAGCGTACTTTTGTTGGCGCCTGGTGCGCCAACAAAAGTACGCGAAGGCACACTTTTTTAAAATCTACCCCTTTGTGAGAATAGTTATCATATAAGTGAACTATTTATACAATTGTAAGCGGGGCACCAAGTAACTGGGGGTGAGGGTGGTGACCTAGGTTTTGGGGGGCAGTTTTATATTCACAGTCAGAGGTACAAACTGCACAGTCGACATCAGTCGGGGAAAGGAAGGGAGGCTATTAAATTAGGGGGGTTTGGAAGGCCTATCCTTTAACTGGGCGAACTGGGAATAAACTGGGAAAAGCAGCAATGGCATCGGCGTGCATCCCTTGTAAAATTTCCCCACTTACACAGTAGATATGAGATTTATGCACATGTCCATTTAAAATTGAGCTTACATATATGCGCATCCAGGCTATTTTATAACATGCGCCCATATACATATGTATGCTATAAAATGACCATGTCCCTGGGTGAACATGTGTGCATGTGCGCCCGCGCACCTCTTTAAAAGTTACCATTCCTGGATATAAAATCCATTTGTTGAAGACCACCTGATTTTTAATCATAGCCCAAACATCAGAAGCAAAAAATATCACTTATCATTTCAATGTGAAGCACCGTTAAGCCATCTAATATCTCCAAGTTCAATAATGCAGCAGCTTGAAACTGTCTCCATTTCCATTATTTATTCTACTTCTGATTTCAGTTTCTAATATAACACATCTGTTTTTCTCTTCAGCTTCTTCCCTCCAAACTCTGTCTTATTATTCTTATTTGCATCATTCTACTGAGTAGACCACAGTTTCTTTAAAAAATCCAAATCCCTTTGTTGTGAGATATTTCAGATGTTCATGTGCCAAAAACAATTCAGGTGATGAGGGTAGACAATAGAAACCATTAGAGATGTGAATCGTGTGCCCGATCGTCTTAACGATCGGGTTCGGCTAGAGGGGGGAAAAAATCTGATCGTGGGTGATGTGGGTGATGTGAATCGGAATTGGTTCCGATTATCATCGTTATTTTTTTTTTTTAGTGAGGCCTGACCCTTTAAAATTAACCCCTTACCTTCCCCCACCCTACCGAACCCCCCCAAAACTTTTTACGATTACCTGGTGGTCCAGTGGGGGCGCAGGGACCGATCTCCCACTCTTGGGCCATCGGTGCTATTTTGGCTGCCACTCAAAAATGGTGCCGATGGCCCGATAAAAAAAACCCCCACCCGACCCTTTAAAAATGACCCCTTAGCTTCCCCCACCCTCCCGAGCCCCCCAAAACATTTTAAAGTTACCTGGTGGTCCAGTGGTGGTCCCGGGAGCGATCTCCCGTTCTCGGGCCGTCGGCTGCCACTCATAAAGATGGTGCCGATGGCCCTTTGCCCTTACCATGTGACAGGGTATCCGTGCCATTGGCCGGCTCCTGTCACATGGTAGGAGCACTGGATGGCCGGCGCCATCTTTACAACGGCAGCGGCCATCTTTACGACGGCGGTGGCCATCTTTAAATACGGTGGTGGCCATCTAATTTTAAAATGTTTTGGGGGGATCGGGAGGGTGGGGGAAGCTAAGTGGTTGTTTTTAAAGGGTCGGGTGGTTTTTTTTTTATCGGGCCATCGGCGCCACTTTTGAGTGGCAGCCAAAATGGCGCTGATAGACCGAGAGCGGGAGATCGGTCCCCGCACCCCCACTGGACCACCAGGTACTCGTAAAAAGCTTTTGGGGGGTTCGGGAGGGTGGGGGAAGGTAAGGAATTCATTTTATAGGGTTGGGGTGGGTTTAGGGGCTTTTTTGGTGTGCCGGTTTTCCCCACCCTCCCCCTCCCACGATTTACGATTTTTCACGATAAATCGGGGGAATTTCTATTGTATCGCGACTCAACAATTTTTGACGATTTAAAATATATCTGACGATTGTTTTAAATCATCAAAAAACGATTCACATCCCTAGAAACCATAAACTACTTGTAAGGGAGGGGGGAAGAGAGAATTTAGATGCTTTACCTAAGAGGTCCCTTAATCTGTTTCAGAAACCAGACTGGTTTGCAGGAATTACACAATGAAATGAATGAGATCTATTTTCATGCACTCTCCATCCTCCCATATTCAGACATATCACATTAATATTTGATGTGAATATCTTGAAGACCAGATAGGTTTGTGGCAAACAATTATGAGAGAAATATCAGATCTCCCAATACTAACATCACACAACAATCAAGGGGGCGGATTTTCAGAGCCCTGCTCGCGTAAATCCGCCCAAAACCGGGCGGATTTACGCGAGCAGGGCCCTGCGCGCCGGGAAGCCTATTTTACATAGGCCTACCGGCGCGCGCAGAGCCCCGGGACTCGCGTAAGTCCTGGGGTTTTCGGAGGGGGCATGTCGGGGGGCGGGCCCGAACCGCGCTGCGTTTTCGGGGCGTGTCGGGAGCGTTCCGGGGGCGGGCCCGGGGGCGTGGCCGCGCCCTCCGGACCCGCCCCCAGGTCGCGCCCCGCCGCGCAGGAGGCCCGCTGACGCGCGGGGATTTACGCCTCCCTCTGGGAGGCGTAAATCCGCCGACAAAGGTAAGGGGGGGGTTTAGACAGGGCCGGGCGGGTGGATTAGGTAGGGGAAGGGAGGGGAAGGTGAGGGGAGGGCAAAGGAAAGTTCCCTCCGAGGCCGCTCCGATTTCGGAGCGGCCTTGGAGGGAACGGGGGTAGGCTGCGCGGCTCGGCGCGCGCCGGCTATACGAAATCGATAGCCTTGTGCGCGCCGATCCAGGATTTTAGCGGATACGCGCGGCTCCGCGCGTATGTACTAAAATCCAGCGTACTTTTGTTTGCGCCTGGAGCGCAAACAAAAGTAGGCTATTCGCGCTCGTTTTAAAATCCGCCCCAAGGGAATCACTACAAATGAACCATTCAGCTCTATATTACCATATTGACTATGCAAAGAACAATATGTATATGGATATTAATTTCATCATACACACACTATACAATGTATTCTGCAAATGTTTACAATTTTATTATATTGCACTTTTTCCTACATGCATAATATATTGCTTTACATACATATAATCATCAAACATATTATAAAACATGTACATATACAAAACATGGTCTGTGCACTGAAACCCAGCCTGGAGTATCCCTAAACCATCCTTTTTTTCCCATATTCACATTTACGTATGACATTAAGTACACACATACCCTTGAGGTTTATAAACTATATCGGCTGAATTTTAAAATGGCCACACGCGCAAATACGGCACTTGCATGTGGCTGGGCTCTTTTGAAAATCTGCACGGTGCGTGCAGGGCCCGGACACACGCGAAAGTGCCAATATGTGCACAAGTGCCAGGCCCTGAAAAAGGGATGGGAAGGGGACATGGTCTGGGAGGGGAAGGATGGGACTGGGTAGAACAGATGCCGGCCAGGACAGCGACCACTAGCCTCTGTCCCGGGGAAGCACACGCCGTCAGCCAGCCAGCACATGTAACTTTATTCTGCTCCCGAGGAGCAGTAATTAAAAAAATAAAAAAATTTAGGGTAGCTAGGTAGGCATTAGGGGTCGGGGTGGAGTGGGAAAAGGGAAGGAAGGTTAGGTAGGGGGGTAGGGAAGTTCCTTCCCAGTCCACTCCTTAATTGGAGCAGACTGGAGGGAACTGGGGAAAGCCCAATTGCGTCACCGCTCGAAATTTGATAGTATTCACCCCCCCCCCCCCATGCGCGTGCCGTCTGCACATGCGCACATGTTATAAAATCCACGCATCCATGTGCATGTGCTGGGAACCATGTGCACATGGACGCGCGTGCGTGTGCACACCTTTTAAAATCTACCCCTATACGTGCTTGCATGCTAATTTTATGTGTGCAATCCCTGTGTAACTCTTTGGCAGTTACCTCTCCACTGCTTTAGATATATCAACTGCAATGTGTTGAAATATTTAGATAAGTCAGGGAAAACCAAACTATCACTTTATAGACATCTATGAAATCTGTTATATGTTTTAGGCCTACCCTCCCCCTGCTGTTGAAGCAGTGAGCTGCGCTTGATATGCATTCAAAGTGAAGTATCAGGCTTAATTTGTTAGAGGTTGTAACCGCCGCAATAAGCAAGTTACTCCCACGCTTATTTGTTTACCCAGACTATGCAATTCAGTCCTTGTTGGTTGTTGTCTGAATATAAATCCTCTTATCTTCATTCCCCCCTGCCGTTGAAGCAGAGATTTATGCTGAATATGCATTGAAAGTGAAGAATCAGGCTTAATTGGTTTGGGATAGTAACCACCGCAACAAACAAGCTACTCCCACGCTTATTTGTTTATCCAGACTGTGCTACCTTGTTGGTTGTTGCCTGAATGCAAATCCTCTTTTCCACATTTCCTCTTGCTGTTGAAGCATAGAGCAATGTTGGCGTCGCATTAACCGTGTGAACGTTTATTGAAAAAGGGAATTAATCACAAGGTAGTAGTTGTCATTCTCATAAGCCACCCCCATGATTCTTCTCTTCATTCCCATCCTCCAGTCTTTATGGATCCACAGTGTTTATCCCACGCCCCTTTGAAATCCTTCACAGTTTTGGTCTTCACTACTTCCTTCACGGAGAGGATGGTAGATGCCTGGAATGCCTTTTGAGGCCAAATTCTAAATTGGCTCTATACACACATTAGACCTTTCTCAACAGTGACTTTGGGGTGAGGAAACAGGACTAGGTTGAAAGTGAACTGGGAAAATCTAAACCCTTCTTTTTGATTACAGGAAAATAAATGTCAGAAAGCAATTGTACAGAAAGGTAAATATCGGAAAAATAACATAGGGAAAATGTGTATCTCCCTAACTGTAACAGGCAAAGCATTTTCCTAGTCAGTGGCCAACTTCTGTTTATTTATCCTTCTAATCATACCAATGAATAGTTTAGTTGAGTTTATTAACATTACATTTCCTTTCTATATAAGAAATCAACACAATATAGAAAATAAATGTAAAATAGATAGAAAAATTACATAAAAATGAACACATTTGATGTGACTAATGTTTTGACTGCTGTTAAAGCTTTTTAAATTAGTTGATTGCATGGAATATGTATAAATCAAAAATAGTTTTCCATTTCTTTCAGTCTACAGTATATTGAAATATTTAGTACTTTATGAATATTTGGTTTTGATGTTTTATCTCTAAATTGAAAACCATATTAGAGCTGTTGTGCAAATTCTGCATATCCTGCGCTGGATTTCCATTTCTTCACTGTAGCAGCATTGTTTTGAAGCTTGGATGCAAGGTACTAAAGGTAAAGGATAGTAACTTTCAAGATAGTGTGTGGGCACGCATGTAGGCACTTGCGTCGACATGAGCCCAGGGACGTAGCAATTTTATGGCATACCCTCCCATACGCGCATATGTTATAGAATAGCCTAGGAGCACGTAAGTGTGCATCCTGGCAAGATACCAGATAGCAGATAGATTCCATGTTGCTTACACCCAGTAATAAGCAGTGGCTTTCCTCAAGTCACATAGAGCTAGATGCATCAAAATGCTAAGTTTATAGCAAAAAAAGCGGTAACATTACAAAAAGAGGAAAATTTTCAGCCTGCCACATCACATTGGGAAATTAAGTGTTGCAGCATCGGATGCCGCAATTTCAGCCATGGTAATACCTTTTTTCCCCTTTAGACGGATATGAATCGCTCAAGTGGAGCAATTTTATAACAGACACATGTCCACGCCATGACCTCTTTCACCAGTTTGTCCCCCATTTTGCCCATGTAGGTCCTCCAAACTCCCCTGGGTCTTTAGCCTGCACTCCTCCCCATTTATCCCAGACTCCCTTCAACCCCCTACAGATTTTTCCCGCTCTGGAACACCCACACAGCACCCACAACAAGCTCTGTTTCTGTTTCTAGTGAGATATTCACATATTGGGAGATGTGCGCGCCTGTAAATTGGCTTTTAAAATTTACAGGCGCCAATTTAAATTGGCTTTTAAAATTGGATGGACACACGCATTTCCTGCATGCGCTCATCTCCCAATTTTGATGTGCATATCTCTTTTAAAATTCATCTTTAAATGTTTGCTATTGTTAGCGGAGCATATACTATAATGTGTTGCTTGTATTGTACAGGAGAAGAACCATTCAGTGAAAAGGGTTAAAATGCATTTCAAAGATTTTCACCAGAACAAAAATGTAATTTAGGCCTGTATTTATTAATTAGCATCTTGTTCGATGCATGGTGAGGTGGAAATATTTTAGATCACAAGCAGATTATGATAAATTGCAGGAAGACCTTGTGAGACTGGAAAATTGGGCATCCAAATGGCAGATGAAATTTAATGTGGATAAGTGCAAGGTGATGCATATAGGGAAAAATAACCCATGCTATAATTACACAATGTTGGGTTCCATATTATGTGCTACAACCCAAGAAAGAGATCTAGGTGTCATAGTGGATAACACATTGAAATCGTCGGTTCAGTGTGCTGCGGCAGTCAAAAAAGCAAACAGAATGTTGGGAATTATTAGAAAGGGAATGGTGAATAAAACAGAAAATATTATAATGCCTCTGTATCGCTCCATGGTGAGACCGCACCTTGAATACTGTGTACAATTCTGGTCGCCGCATCTCAAAAAAGATATAATTGTGATGGAGAAGGTACAGAGAAGGGCTACCAAAATGATAAGGGGAATGGAACAACTCCCTTATGAGGAAAGACTAAAGAGGTTAGGACTTTTCAGCTTGGAGAAGAGACGACTGAGGGGGGATATGATAGAGATGTTTAAAATCATGAGAGGTCTAGAACGGGTAGATGTGAATCGGTTATTTACTCTTTTGGATAGTAGAAAGACTAGGGGGCACTCCATGAAGTTAGCATGGGGCACATTTAAAACTAATCGGAGAAAGTTTTTTTTACTCAACGCACAGTTAAACTCTGGAATTTGTTGCCAGAGGATGTGGTTAGTGCAGTTAGTATAGCTGTGTTTAAAAAAGGATTGGATAAGTTCTTGGAGGAGAAGTCCATTACCTGCTATTAAGTTCACTTAGAGAATAGCCACTGCCATTAGCAATGGTAACATGGAATAGACTTAGTTTTTGGGTACTTGCCAGGTTCTTATGGCCTGGACTGGCCACTGTTGGAAACAGGATGCTGGGCTTGATGGACCCTTGGTCTGACCCAGTATGGCATTTTCTTATGTTCTTATGTAGATAAACAGAAAGGTCCAACCTCATAAAAAAAAAAAATAGTGATCTGCTTCAACAAGGTGGACAAAATGAGATCTGAAGACAGCAAATTTTGCCCAAATTAGTGCATGTCACGTTTTTAAGATGGGATTGTCTGTTATTATGCCCTGCACATATTTTTGAGTAGAGTAAATACTTTACAAATATGCATCGTAAGTTTGAATTTAGGGGTTGATTTTAAGACCAACCGCACGCGTCCATGTGCACGCGGTTCCTTGCGTGCGCACATGGACACACTGTTTTCTAACATGTGGCCTACTCTGCATGCAGAGAGAGGGAATTTTAGAATAATACACGTGGCGATGAAATCGAACCTCCCCCAGTTCGCTCGCACTCTGCTCAAATTAAGGAACGGACTGGGAGGGAACTCTCCCGCCCCTAACTCTATCTTTCCTCCCTCTTCCCTTCTCCTCCCCGCACCCTAAACCTACCCTAACTATCCCCAAATTTTTTATTTTGCTACTTACTGCTCCTCCAGAAGTAATATTTGCGCACCGGCCAGCTGCTGGCATGCACTTCCCCAGGACAACATTGAATGGCACTGTCCCAGCCTGCCCCTCCCGGCCCACCCCTTTCTAGAGGCCCAGCATTCAGGGGTTACAAGCATGGCCGGGCCCTTCCGAAAATGTGCCCGGCGCACGCAAGGCCCTGCCACATGCATAACCCTTGATTTTTATGCACGAGTGTGTTTTAAAGTCCGGCTGATACTGTGCTATTTTTATTATGAATTACTATGTGAAAGATGTAATCTGCTGTAGTGTATAATACAATCCAAAATGCATCTTTCTCAAACTAATTTGAACTATTTGCTACCTGTTGATTCTTTTAATAAATCAGCATGCTAAGGGCTGATTTTAAGTAGGGCATCTAACTGGTAATTTAATTTAATTGAATATTTATATTCTGCATATTCCAAACCAAACGTTTGCACACAGTGGACTACTTCAATCAATAATTTAAAAAAAGAAACAGAATTTAAATCCAGCATACCTATTGCAATATAAATAGAATAAATAATGCACATCATACATAAAATAAATATATCCATTATTACTAAAATATACATAAAATAAATGAAATGCATCATTCATAAAAGCAGACTGATCCATTGGATAATAAATAGACATGCATACTCTCCAGCTTATACAAACCCAACTGATTTTTAAACACATCCATTGCTCCTACCATGTGACAGGTGCTGACCAATGGCACTGGTAGCCCCTGTGAAATGGTAAGGTCAAAGGCTATTGGCGCCATTTTGAATAGCAGCAGCCGACGTGAGTGCAGGAGATGGCTTCTGGGCCCCCCCCCTGCTGGACCACCAGGGAGTTTTGGTAAGTCTTGGGGGGGTCAGGAGGGTGGGGGGGGGTTGTTTAAATTCGCTCCTTTAGATGGACGAATAATTCGGTGAAGATTCGTTGTATTCGTGGGAATCACGATACGTTTCACTTCCCCACGAATACAACGAATATGGCCCTATACGTTGCGGATTACCAATACGTTGCAAACAAATGCACACCCCTAGCTTTCTCTCTATGCTGTTGAAGGTACATGTGTTATAAAACTACACAGTTCTTTCAGATAGCTAAAAATTAACTTCTCTGGATATGGCTGATTTAGGTGAGTTTACTCTTTTTAACCCTCATAAAATGTGCCTAACCTTTTGAAACTTCCTCTACAAAGTTTTACACATTCCCATTGAAAGTATGGCACACAGGCCCTCCAAGCAGTGGATATGTAATTCAGGAATCTGCCGTACAGCATACACCATGAAAAATATTTCTAAAATGTACCTCAGCCCTCCAGTGGGATAGATGAAACCTTTTCACTACAAAATCGTTAAAAGAAAGATCAGCAAACATATTGCAGGTGATACCTTTCTATAAGACTAAACTAGTATATTTGAAACTAGCTTTAGCAGATCAGTGCAAAGGGCAGTGTTGCCTGGATATGATATGTCACACCACATGATGGAACCTAATCTGAACACCACTGTTCAGAAATCTGCTGTTATGAAATGTGATCTTGGATCTTACAGTGAAGGGGGAGGATCTTGATTTAAAGACTCAAGCAATCACTGCAGGTAAATTTGAAAAGGGCCAAGCATGTTATAAAATCCGATACCTGCGCACACATGCGAGCCTGATTTAATATCAATGCGTGCAAGTGCGCACGGGTGCCCTCTAGCATGCGCAAGGGGTGGGGGGGGGAGGTTATTTTGTAATAAACACACAGCGACACGATCGGGTCATTCTCAGTTCCTTCCCAGTCTGCTTCAATAAAGGAGTGGACTGGGAGGGAACTTCCCTAACCCGCTACCTGTCTTTCCTCTCTTTTCCCACTCTCCTTCCCGACCCCTAATCCTTACCTAACTACCAGAATTCTTTTTGTTTTAGAACTTACCTGCTAGACGGAACAGCAACAAGTTCCGCGTGCCGGCCGGCTGCTGGCACATGCCTCACCGGGACAGCACCTAATGATGCTGACCCACCCGGCTCCCACCCCACCCCCGCCCCACCCATACCCATCCCCGGCACTCCCCCGGCCCACCCCTTTTTAAAGGCCCAGCAATGCCACACGTACCGGGAGATAAGCCATGGCCAGTCCGCTTTGAAAATGCACTCAGTGCGCGTGCGCCCCGGTCACATGCATATCTCCCGGGATTTGCATGATCTGCGCTTTTAAAATTGGCCCCATTTCGGCTAGAGAAAGAACTGAGGGAACCTGATAGAAACAAATGGCTAAGACCTGCCAAAAGTAATGTATAACAAATGTACAGTCTACATCTTTGATAAGTTTTTTTCTCTGCAAGTATAATCTGCATGAATGGAGGCAATTTTATGTTAATGTGTATAGTGGGAGTAAGTACTTGTTCGTTACAGACATAGGCCATAATAGGAAAATGAAAATATCCAAACATTTTGAAACATTTTCGGAAATGTTTTATTTTATGATGAGTTGAATTTTTGGTTTGGTTGCAATGAAGCAAACCAGAAATTGACACATTCAGAATGTTTTTCCTGTTTGGTAAAAACAAATGTACATCCCTACACTCTTTGTTCTTAACTTTTAAACCAGAAAGTGGGTGAACATTTGCACGTGTTTGGCGGCCCACGCCCAGGTATGTGACCATTTTATATTTGCGCATATGTTATAAAATAGCCTGACTGCATGTACTTGGATGCATGCATGTAGGTTTTTTAATTTACCCATACGAGTAGTAAGCACCACATCAGTTAGTTTCTCCCATGTTTATTTGTTCCCCAAACCTTAAAATTTGGAGTCCTGTTTGTTGCTTTCTGAATTCAGTTCCCCTTTTCCCACTGCCATTGAGTCAGAGAGCAATGATGGAATTGCATTAACAGCATCAAGGCTTATTTGTTAAGGTTATCAACTGCCACACCAGCAAGTTACTCCCCCCACCCCCCTCCCCGTTTACCTCCATGCATTATTTTCTTTATTTCCAGCCTAGCCTTTAGGGATCTACAGTGTTTATCCCATGCTCTTTTGAATTCCTTGACTGTTTTTGTCTTTACCACCTCTTTCAGAAGGGCATTCTAAGCATTCCCCACCCTCTCTGTAAAAAAATATTTCCTGACATTGGTTCTAGGTCATCCTCCTTGGAGTTTCATTTGATGGCCCCCAAGATCTATTGATTTCTTTCCAGTGGAAAAGGTTTGACAATTGTGTATCATTACAACCTTTCAGATATCTGAAGGTCTGTATCATAGCTCCCCTATACCTCCTTTCTACCAGGGTGTACATATTCAGATCCTTCAGCCTTTACTCATAAGTTTTCCACTTCTGACCCTTCACCATTTTGGTCACACTTCTTTGGTCTGTCTCTTTCCATATCTGGTGCCCATATCTCATTTTTGAGATATGGGCACCAGTATTGAATGCAGTACTCCAGGTGAGGCCTCACCAAGAACCTGTAAAAAGGCATTATCACCTTTTTTTTCTTACTGGTTATTCTTTTCTCTATGTAGCACAGCATTCTTCTGGCTTTAGCTATTGCCTTGTCACATTGTGTCGCCATCTTCAGATCATCAGACACTATCACACCAAGGTCCCTCTCTCAGTCCATGTGCATTAGTCTTTCACTGCACATCATATAAAGCTCTTTTGGATTGCCACACCCCAGATGCATGACTCTGCACTCCTTCGCATTGAATCCCAGCTGACAAATCTTCGACCGCTCTTCAAGTTTTCTTAAATCACTTTTCATTCTCTCTACTCCTTCAGACATGTCCACTCTGTTGTAGATCTTAGTATCATCCACAAATAGACAAACTTTACCTTCTATCACTTCTGTCGCTCACAAAGATATTGAACAGAATCAATCCCAAAACCAATCCCTGTAGCACTCCAATTAACACCTTTCTTTCTTCAGAGTAGATTTCATTTACCATTACATGCTGTCTCCTGTCAGTCACCCGGTTGGCAATTCACGCCTCCACCTTGGCACTCACTCCCAAGCTTCTCATTTTGTTTATGAGTCTCCTATGTGGGACCGTATCAAAAGCTTTAATAAAATCCAAGTAAATCACATCAAGCACTCTTCCCTGATCCAATGCTCTAGTTACCCAATCAAAAAAATCAATCAGATTTATCTGACAGGACCTTTCCCTGGTGAATCCATGCTGCCATGGGTCAAGCAACCCACCAAATTGTAGGTAGTTTACTATCCTTTCCTTCAGCAGATAATCCATTAATTTTCCCACCACTTAGGTGTGGCTAACCAGTCTGAAGTATCTAGCTTCCTCTCTGCTCCCACTCTTGTGAAGTGGAACCACCACCGCTCTTCTCCAATCTTGAGGCACCACTCCCGTTTCCAGGGATCTATTGAACAGGTCATTCAATGGACCTGTGAGCACATCTCTGAACTCTCTCAATATTGTGGGTTGTACCTCATCTGGCCCCATGGCCTTGTCCATTTTCAGTTTTTCTAGCTCTTCCCATACATTTTCTTCTGTAAACGGAGTTTCATCTACTCCATCCCTATCCACAGTCTTGTTAACTAGCAAGGATCCTTCTCCAGGGTCTTCTTTAGTGAACACCTAACTGAAGTATTTGTATAATATTTTGTCAATGTCTTCATCTTTCACCACACATTGATCTTTGTCACAATTTCACTATACCACTTAGGACTGTTCTCCTTTTTATGATATATTTATTTATTTATTTATTTATTTATTTATTTAACACTTTTCTATACCGACCTTCATGGTAGGGACCATATCAGGTCGGTTTACATCAAAAAGGGGGAACTGTAACGAAACCGTAGGTAACAGGAAGAACAAAGTTACATTCAACAAGGGAGGTAAACTTGGAAGCAAAGATTGCTGGAAAGAAAAAGACTAAGGAACGAAGTGCTTAGGATAATGATAGCAACTGTTTTAAGAGTCAGGGTAGGCTCTTATATCGAGCTTGGGGATGGCTTTTTTGTCGTCTAATGAGTGTCTGGCGGATCTGAGAAGGCCTGGCGGAAAAGCCAGGTCTTGAGTTTTTTTCTAAATGTTAAGAGGCAGGGTTCCAGTCTGAGGTCGGATGGGATGTTGTTCCAGATAGCTGGACCTGCTGTAGAAAAGGCTCGGTCTTTGGTCGAGGTGAGACGTGTAGCTTTTGTAGGTGGGGCCTGCAGGGTTCCTTTATAAGCCTCTCTGGTCGGTCTGTTGGTGCTATGGAGATTGAGAGGGAATTTGAGGTCCAGATGCAGATGATTGTAGATGGCTTTGTGAATTAGAGTGAGTGATTTGTGGAGGATTCTGTATTTCACCGGGAGCCAGTGTAAATTACGGAGAATAGGTGATATGTGATCTCCACGGTTGGTGCTAGTCAGAATTCTTGCCGCAGCGTTCTGTATTAATTGTAGGGGTTTAGTGGATGAGCTGGGGAGACCCAGGAGGAGAGCGTTGCAGTAGTCTATTTTAGCGAATAGTAAGGCTTGCAAGACTGTCCTGAAGTCGTGGAAGAATAGTAGAGGTTTGAGTCTTTTTAGAACCTGGAGTCTATGGAAACAGTCTTTGGTTGTGTTGTTGATCGTTTTCTTTAAGTTTAGGCGGTTTTCGAGTAGGACCCCGAGGTCTCTTACATGGGTGTGCGTGAGCTGGGTATTGAGGATGGTCTGAGGAGGATGGTTGTCTTGATTGATATTTGAAATATTGATATTTGAAATATTTGAAATATCAATATTTGAAATATTGATATTTGAAATATTTGAAAAATATTTTGTCACCTCACTTTACCTCTTTAGCAATTCTTTCTTCCACCTGACTTTTTGCTTTCTTGCTTTCTTTCTTCATCTCCCTCAGTTTCACCAGATATTCCTCCTTGTGTTCCTATTTTTTTGGATCCTTTATCTTTCTTGAATGCTGTTCTTTTTGCTTTTTGCTCCTTTGAGAACCAGATCGGTTTCTTATTTCTCTTACTTTTGTTTACTTTTATAACATAGATTTTGATGCCTTTGTAATTGCTCCTTTTAGTTTGACCTACTGTTATTCCACCTCTCTCATTTTCTTCCAGTCTTCTAGTTCTGCCTCCTGGTATGGCCCCATTTCGACAAAGTCTGTATTCAAAACTCGGGTCTTCATGTGACTTCTCTGTATCCTATTTGCAATATCAAACAACACCTTTTGATGATCACCTGGTACTGAGGTGGGCACCCACCCGGACATTAAAGACATTATCCCCATTAGTGAACATTAGGTCCAGTATAACTCCCAACTTCATGGGTTCTATTAACATTTGTTTGAAAAGAGCCCCTTGCAGGGCATTCACTATCTCTCTACTTCTGGTAGATTAAGCAAAATGGATTCTCCAGTCTATGTCCAGCAGATTCAAATCTCCAACAGTCAACACTTCTCTCTTCTTTCCCACCTTTTGGTTGTCTTCGACCAAATCTCTGTCTAGTTCTTCCATTTGAGTCAGAAGCCTGTAACCCACTCCAGTAAAAAGGGATGCACCATCATTTGCTTCTTGATCTCATAACTCCATATTCCAGGGGATATACTGATCTAGTCCATAGCATTCATGGAGATGTAGCCCTGTTTTTCTTCCAAATATCTATCAGGAAATTAGAACTATATTTCCATGCAAGCAATGAGGCAAAGCTAGGACTGGCTTAGCCTGTCCTCTATGAAATAGAGTTATAAGGTCCCCCTTTTATTAATCCCTTTCTTGATGGTACAATTATTTTTTGGGAGGGGGTACAGATTGGCATACTGGTAAAATATTTAGATGGTAACTTTCAAACCAGCGCTTGGGCGCACATTTGTACATGTGTGTTGGCCTGCACCCAGGGATGCAGCTGTTTTATAACTTGCACGTGTATATGCGCACATATTATAATATAGCCTGACTCTACACAAATGTGCACCAAATTTTAAGTGAGTGCATACATGGGCATGCAAATCCCACTTCTACCATGCAAATTGGGATATTTTAAAAGGGGCACATGCCCACGCCATTCCCAGTTTACCATTTCATCCACCAGTTCTCCCAGTTAAGCCCCCAGTTTGATAGCCTACACTTCCTCCAGTTACCCCAGACCATTTATACCTCTCAAAAATGTCTTGATCTTTTTATTTTTTAACTTATACGTCATCCTTAGCATAAGTAAAGTTACATGGCAGGGGATCTCAGCATGCACCAGGACATATAAGTATTTGCGTGCACATATCTTGGCCAGGACCTGAAATGCCCCATGCCCCGCCCATTTTTGGAAACTTTGGAGATTTGTATGCCGTGGCATTTATGTGTGTCTATTGGAGTTTTTAATAAAATGGTCGGCGCACATAAACCCAATGCCTTTGTGCGTCCCCTAATTGATGTGTGCGCTGGACTTTTAAAATTCACTTTTAAGAGTATTACATGGGTGGCACTGAACCAGTACCAGCTCACCCAATTTGCCACTAGGAAGGGATCCAGCTGGTGATGACATTGGGCCCTTGTGACACACATAGGCCAGCACTGGAGCCTGTGGTAGGTTGCCCATTCACTTTGAGCTCAACTTCCAGTTAACTTCCTAGTTGGGGCTACTGGGTCCAATGTTGTCTAGTGACCCATGCAGTGAGTGAAGTTGATCTCTCCCTCGGGGAGGGGGGGAGAGAGGGAGTTGCTCCCCATTGGTTTGTAGGGTTCAGTGAGTGGGAGGTTGACAGGAATGATAAGGGAGGGTGCTGTTGCTGGCCCCAGCCTATGCCTCTGCCTTTTTGCCTGGACTCTAGTGAGTTCCCCACCCACCCCTTTTTGACTGGATTTTCCTTGTGCAAGGGTATAGCTAGATTAATTGTATGTTAGATGACACGGATTAAGAACATAAGAACATAAGAAAATGCCATACTGGGTCAGACCAAGGGTCCATCAAGCCCAGCATCCTGTTTCCAACAGTGGCCAATCCAGGCCATAAGAACCTGGCAAGTACCCAAAAACTAAGTCTATTCCATGTAACCATTGCTAATGGCAGTGGCTATTCTCTAAGTGAACCTAATAGCAGGTAATGGACTTCTCCTCCAAGAACTTATCCAATCCTTTTTTAAACACAGCTATACTACCTGCACGAACCACATTCTCTGGCAACAAATTCCAGAGTTTAATTGTGCGTTGAGTAAAAAAGAACTTTCTCCGATTAGTTTTAAATGTGCCCCATGCTAACTTCATGGAGTGTCCCCTAGTCCTTCTACTATCTGAAAGAGTAAATAACCGATTCACATCTACCCGTTCTAGACCTCTCATGATTTTAAACACCTCTATCATATCCCCCCTCAGTCGTCTCTTCTCCAAGCTGAAAAGTCCTAATCTCTTTAGTCTTTCCTCATAGGGGAGTTGTTCCATTCCCCTTATCATTTTGGTAGCCCTTCTCTGTACCTTCTCCATCGCAATTATATCTTTTTTGAGATGCGGCGACCAGAATTGTACACAGTATTCAAGGTGCGGTCTCACCATGGAGCGATACAGAGGCATTATGACATTTTCCGTTTTATTCATCATTCCTTTTCTAATAATTCCCAACATTCTGTTTGCTTTTTTGACTGCCGCAGCACACTGAACCGACGATTTCAATGTGTTATCCACTATGACACCTAGATCTCTTTCTTGGGTTGTAGCACCTAATATGGAACCCAACATCGTGTAATTATAGCATGGGTTATTTTTCCCTATATGCATCACCTTGCACTTTTCCACATTAAATTTCATCTGCCATTTGGATGCCCAATTTTCCAGTCTCACAAGGTCTTCCTGCAATTTATCACAATCTGCTTGTGATTTAACTACTCTGCACAATTTTGTGTCATCTGCAAATTTGATTATCTCACTCGTCGTATTTCTTTCCAGATCATTTATAAATATATTGAACAGTAAGGGTCCCAATACAGATCCCTGAGGCACTCCACTGTCCACTCCCTTACACTGAGAAAATTGCCCATTTAATCCTACTCTCTGTTTCCTGTCTTTTAGCCAGTTTGCAATCCACGAAAGGACATCGCCACCTATCCCATGACTTTTTACTTTTCCTAGAAGCCTCTCATGAGGAACTTTGTCAAACGCCTTCTGAAAATCCAAGTATACTATATCTACCGGTTCACCTTTATCCACATGTTTATTAACTCCTTCAAAAAAGTGAAGCAGATTTGTGAGGCAAGACTTGCCCTGGGTAAAGCCATGCTGACTTTGTTCCATTAAACCATGTCTTTCTATATGTTCTGTGATTTTGATGTTTAGAACACTTTCCACTATTTTTCCTGGCACTGAAGTCAGGCTAACCGGTCTGTAGTTTCCCGGATCGCCCCTGGAGCCCTTTTTAAATATTGGGGTTACATTTGCTATCCTCCAGTCTTCAGGTACAATGGATGATTTTAATGATAAGTTACAAATTTTTACTAATAGGTCTGAAATTTCATTTTTTAGTTCCTTCAGAACTCTGGGGTGTATACCATCCGGTCCAGGTGATTTACTACTCTTCAGTTTGTCAATCAGGCCTACCACATCTTCTAGGTTCACCGTGATTTGATTCAGTCCATCTGAATCATTACCCATGAAAACCTTCTCCATTACGGGTACCTCCCCAACATCCTCTTCAGTAAACACCGAAGCAAAGAAATCATTTAATCTTTCCGCGATGGCCTTATCTTCTCTAAGTGCCCCTTTAACCCCTCGATCATCTAACGGTCCAACTGACTCCCTCACAGGCTTTCTGCTTTGGATATATTTAAAAAAGTTTTTACTGTGAGTTTTTGCCTCTACAGCCAACTTCTTTTCAAATTCTCTCTTAGCCTGTCTTATCAATGTCTTACATTTAACTTGCCAATGTTTATGCTTTATCCTATTTTCTTCTGTTGGATCCTTCTTCCAATTTTTGAATGAAGATCTTTTGGCTAAAATAGCTTCTTTCACCTCCCCTTTTAACCATGCCGGTAATCGTTTTGCCTTCTTTCCACCTTTCTTAATGTGTGGAATACATCTGGACTGTGCTTCTAGAATGGTATTTTTTAACAATGACCACGCCTCTTGGACATTTTTTACTTTTGTAGCTGCTCCTTTCAGTTTTTTTCTAACAATTTTTCTCATTTTATCAAAGTTTCCCTTTTGAAAGTTTAGCACGAGAGCTTTGGATTTGCACACTGTTCCTTTTCCAGTCATTAAATCAAATCTGATCATATTATGATCACTATTGCCAAGCGGCCCCACCACCGTTACCTCTCTCACCAAGTCCTGTGCTCCACTGAGAATTAGATCTAAAATTGCTCCCTCTCTCGTCGGTTCCTGAACCATTTGCTCCATAAAGCTATCATTTATTCCATCCAGGAACGTTATCTCTCTAGCGTGACCCGATGATACATTTACCCAGTCTATATTGGGGTAATTGAAGTCTCCCATTATTACTGCACTACCAATTTGGTTGGCTTCCCTAATTTCTCTTAGCATTTCACTGTCCATCTCACCATCTTGACCAGGTGGACGGTAGTATACCCCTATCACTGTAGTCTTCCCTGATACACAAGGGATTTCTACCCATAAAGATTCAATTTTGTATTTAGTCTCATGCAGGATGTTTATCCTGTTGGACTCTATGCCATCCCGGACATAAAGCGCCACACCTCCTCCCGACTGCTCCTCTCTGTCATTGCGATATAATTTGTACCCCGGTATAGCACTGTCCCATTGGTTATCCTCTTTCCACCACGTCTCTGAGATGCCAATTAAGTCTATGTCATCATTTACTGCTATACATTCTAATTCTCCCATCTTACTTCTTAGACTTCTGGCATTAGCATACAAACATTTCAAAGTTTGTTTTTTGATTGTATTTTTATTCTGCTTTTTAATTGATAGGGATAAGTTAGAATTTTTTAGCTCAGGTGAGTTTTTAGTTACAGGCATTTGGACTACTTTTCTAATTATTGGAACCTCACTGTCGGGATGCCCTAATTCTAGTGCATCATTAGTATCCTTTAAAGATACATCTCTCCGAACCATGCGCTGCTGAGCGACTGTCGGCTTTCCCCTTTGTTCTAGTTTAAAAGCTGCTCTATCTCCTTTTTAAGGGTTAGCGCCAGCAGTCTGGTTCCATCCTGGTTAAGGTGGAGCCCATCCCTTCGGAAGAGACTCCCCCTTCCCCAAAAGGTTCCCCAGTTCCTAACAAAACTGAATCCCTCTTCCTTGCACCATCGTCTCATCCACGCATTGAGACTCCGGAGCTCTGCCTGCCTCTGGTGACCTGCGCGTGGAACAGGGAGCATTTCAGAGAATGCTACCCTGGAGGTTCTGGATTTAATCTTTCTACCTAAGAGCCTAAATTTGGCTTCCAGAACCTCCCTCCCACATTTTCCTATGTCGTTGGTGCCCACGTGTACCACGACAGCCGGCTCCTCCCCAGCACTGTCTAAAATCCTATCTAGGTGACGCGTGAGGTCCGCCACCTTCGCACCAGGTAGGCATGTTACCAGGCGATCCTCACGCCCACCAGCCACCCAGCTATCTACATTCCTAATAATCGAATCACCAACTATGACGGCCGACCTAACCCTTCCCTCCTGGGCAGTAGGCCTTGGGGAGATATCCTCAGTGCGAAAGGACAATGCATCACCTAGAGAGCAGGTCCTTGCTACAGGATCCTTTCCTGCTACATCTGGTTGGTGCTCTCCCATTATGAGACCTTCTTCCTCCAAGGCAGCACCAGGGCTGCCAGTCTGAAGTTGGGACTGGACTACTATGTCCCTGAAGGTCTCATCTATATACCTCTCTGTCTCCCTCAGCTCCTCCAGGTCTGCCACTCTAGCCTCCAGGGATTGTTGGGTTAATAGCTTTGAACCTGATAGTAATTGTTTAAGCATGTTTTTATCTTTTCCTGAAGTTTTGCCTTTCAGGGATGTTGTCACAGTTTTGATGTTATACCCAGGACTGGAAGAGGAAGTTTTCTAGGTTGAGCAATGTTAGCTGCCATAAAGATTCTCACTAGTGTTGCTGAGGTCATTTGCTGCTGAGTCATAGGCTCTAGTGTGCTGTCGCCCAATAGTACTGCTTTAACGGGGCAGGCTGTCCAGTAAGGCTCAGACCATGGTCTTGATGGCTTGAGTCGAGACTGGGGGTCCGGATACCCTCTTCCCAGCACATTTAGCTAGCAAGGCTCAGGCGCATACTGTAGGTTAGATTCCTTCGTCTAGGATTCAATAAAGCTGTGGCCTTTATATTTCCAATCTGATCAGTTGTGCTGGCATGTTCTTTGACTGTTCTAGGCAGCTAATTTGCATGGGCTCAAACAAGTTGTGGCTGCCCCAGTTACAGCTTGAATAAATTGATCTTAATATTTTATTGAAATGCATTACAAGTATATACCTTTCTAGCCTACAATAGCTGAATTCTTCTTGTAAATAAAGAAAACTTGCTTTGCTACTTTGTGCCTAACACATGAAAAGCTGACTATCCGGGCAACAGTGGACACAAAAGGGGTTGAATTAGCATGCGTATAAAACTTGTGAGTAGTGGCGCCAATCATCAAGGATAACAACTCAAATTTATGAAGCAGCTGAATTGCAGCTCCCTATATAAATCTTGCTTTTTTGATTGGAACTCGTATAAAGAATCAGATATGTCAACTAAATAAAAATATGAAAAAAGGTGGAATTGAATTATTCCTAAACCTTTCCAGGGAAGAGATACATTTATCTTAATGTTGTGGGTGATAAAACAGATTTCCGTGGAGGAATAAACTGCTATAAGATAGAAAGGAGATCCACTGTCCAGTAGGACATTTTATTTTATCTGTTTTAATTTGAATTTGTTTAATTTGTTTTTTATGAATGTATATGTTGTAACCTGGTTAGAAGTTTAGATATCCTGGTATAAATGTGTTTTAATAAACAATAAACATTGTATCATAGAAGAGTAAGACGTCATAAAGGATGTAGCTGAGCATTGTAAAGTGGAAGGTGCAGCCAAGTACCTCAGGGAGTTCCAGAGACAAGATTATTTTAGGCCAACCACTCCCACCTCTGGCGTTGCTTTATTGTTGAAACTGAAAATATTGTGTTATCCATAAATAAATTACTGACACAGATTACTTTGATCGCTGAAAACTGCAATTTGGTGCCTGAAGCGAATGCTTCGGCAATGAATTCCGCAGAGATTATCCCGCCCATTTTGAATGTTTCGGGGATCCTCTTTCACACAAAGCTGTTATTTAATTAAGCAATAATGGTATTTGATGTAG
Organism: Rhinatrema bivittatum; assembly: GCF_901001135.1. Classification (NCBI taxonomy): domain Eukaryota; kingdom Metazoa; phylum Chordata; class Amphibia; order Gymnophiona; family Rhinatrematidae; genus Rhinatrema; species Rhinatrema bivittatum. The sequence goes on along the minus strand of NC_042617.1, from coordinate 81,722,846 downwards.
ATTATATGAGGAGATAAATGGCTTGTGAATCAAACAACCAAACCACAGGCCCAGCTGATAATTGATCTATGTACCATTTATCTCTTAGTTTACTCCACATCAAATGCAATTATTGTTATTCCACTACATTCTAAATTTTAGCTTTTATGTTGGGAGAAAAGAACCCTTAATTGATCATGGTCTCCTAGCCAGAAAGAAAATTGTATTGTTTTAAATGTTGATTAGACAATCTGTATGGTATTAAAAACAATACAGGTGCTCTATTACTTAATTCATTTTTATTTATGCATTTGTGTATTTAGCTCATACCTTTTCATTGTTAGCTGAAGGTGAGTTGCAGTCAGCTGTTTTCTGTTATCTTTATTTCTGAGCAATTTTGGATTTGGGATTTTGGAATCCCTGGATCTTATATTTACCAAAATACATACATTCAGTATAGCCACACATGAGTTGTGCAAACATACTTAGGACTCCATCACCATAAAAAAAAATGTACTACTACAGTATATAGCATTTCTGTATACTTTCTGGCTATTTATGCATGTCTATTTGTTACACATCCCTTTCAACACACGCAACTCTCAGTTGCACAGCTGTACTCAGTTCTATTCTGTTTATATATCCTCATAATCAACTATAACAAGAAGAAATTACATCACACAGTATGATTTTACAAATGGAAACATGGATAGAGCAGGTCCAAAGATACAGGAGGCAGTACAGGCAGCATGACAGCCTTTACTGGAAAAACAAACCTCAGGAAAGCACAAAGTCAATCCAGTTTCTAGCATTAAGAAATGAGAACATTTGTTGAACCTGTAACTGCAGTTGTGTAGCCCTTGGTTAGCAAGGCCAAGGAAACACAGCACAGTTTCACGATGCTAGTATCAAGCCCATAAAATCCCCTTGCTTTTATTCTATGAGGAGGCCTAGGCTGTTTATGGACATTTGATAGTCTGCCTTTTTCCAAAGTCAGTCTCAAAGACTTTGCCGTTTGGGCAGGTGTGTTTTATTTATATTCCACTTTTTCAGGTGCTTCAAAGTGGATAACATTCAGGTACTGTAGGTATCTATTCCCAGAGAGCATGCAATCTAAGATGGTAACTCTCAAATGGGCGCCCAGAGACACGACAATTTTAGAACATGCGCGCATGTAATAAAATACTCTAGGCGCACGTATCTTTGTGCCTAATTTTAAGCTTGTGTAGGCCAAGCAGCTGTCAGCATGTCAGCTTATGGACTCACATCTGAGGCCATTTTATAACAAACATGCATCCAGCTGATGACCAGTTTCACCAGCTCGTCTGGTGTTCATCTAGGTCCTCCCAACTCCCATGTTTCTTTAGCCTGCATTTTCCCCAGTTACCCCAAACCCCTCAAACATGCCTGTAATTTTCTTTTTTTTTTTAGATTTGCACTTCCTCCATAGCTGAAGTAAAGTTCCGTGGCACTGTTCCCGGGTGCATGCACAAGCGCATAGATATTTGTGAGCCCTTCTCTTGGCCCTACCCTAGAACACCCACACCCCACCCCTTTTTTTCTCCGATGCAAGATATTCGCACATTGAGACTTGTGCACACATGTGAGCGGCTTTTAAAATCAGGTGGAAATGTGCATGTCCAATATGTGTCCTAATCTCCTGATTTTGGTACACACCCAGCTTTCTAAATTCACCCTTAAGGTTTTTACCTGAGTCAATAACTTGCCCAAGGTCACCAAGGGCAGCAGTGGGATTTGAAAGCTGGCTTCCCTCCTTTGCAGCCCACTGCTCTAACTACTAGGCTACTCCAGGCCCAAGCCTTGAAGAGGGCAAAGGATTCTTCGCCAACTAAAATTCCTGCAGAGTTTCCTGCTGCGGGAAAAATGAGAAGACACAACCAGATTTTAAACATTGGCACTTTGAACGAGAAAGGGTGGTTTCCCCATAGGGAAAAATCCTTCTTGTTTGTAGGCAGTGTTTGCAGGTTGAGCAGCTGCTCCGGAGGAAGCTATCCATGTTCTGGCCTCTCTTCCTTTTTTGAGAGGGGATTAAATAAGAGCAAGGTGTAGTTGTTAGACTCAGCAGGCCTTCCCCGCTCTGTTGATCTTCTGGTTCAGGAATGGGGGTTTTGGTTGAGTTGGTTGGAAGGGTCTATAGACTGAACACACAGGGAAGCCAGTTTTCATATTCACTGTGGAGTTAGTTCTCAAGCTTACACTGCAGGGCTGCAAGTCAATTTTCAAAAGGAAACTCTCCCCCACAACATTTTCCTCTGAAAATCAGACAATGGAGAAATGTTTTGGGGAGTCTTTACTCTTTTACTTTGCAAGAGCAAAGTGCACAGGGGGAAAAAAGGTACAAAGATTTAAAAATGAAATTCCTGCATGTACTTCACTAGCTATATCCCCCGACTTGCCCAGGAATAAGTGTGTGGACTGTAGACATCATGCATGCTTTTCCCCACAGACAGGGAAGGTCATTTTCTCTGTGGTTAAACATCTGCTGGCCTATAGAAATCCCTCTGAAAATTGCTCCCTTTATGAATATGTTTTTCCAATAAAGAGCTCCCTTTATGAAAGGGGCTTGGAAGAGTGAGTTACAGCACTCCCTTTTCTGCTATGTGAGATGTATTGAGTCCTTTCTGCATGCCACAGTTGCCTGCATGCCTTACTACAGGTAGAATCCCTGTACAGAATAATCTAAGAAAGGGAGTAGAACAGTAACTTTCAAACTGGCGCGCAGGCGCACTTTGGCAGGTTTGTACCTGAGTCAATGGAGGGTAAAATGACTTGTTCAAGGTCACTAGGAGTGGCAGTGGGATATGAATCCTGGCTTCTCTTGTTTTTAGCCTGCTGCTCTAACCACTAGGTTGCTCCTCTTGTGGCCCCTAAGCCCATGCTGCTCCTCCTACTTCTGAGTGCCAGGTGCAGAATATGCCAATGCTTCTTGCGGCCATGCGGGCTGTGCTGCTCTAACTTCAGTTAGGAGGGTGAAGAGCAAATCATCTGCCAGTTGGCAGGCCATGCTGCTTCTGAATGGAGCACGGGTAGCTGATGATTCATCTCATGGCCCCCATGGCTGCACTGCTCCAGACTTCAGCTTTTACCTCGAGACTGGCCCCGCAGCAACAGGAGATGATGTTGAGATAAATGTGACTCCTGCGGCCTCCCACCCCCCAACTGGCAACCTAAGAGAGAAGGAGGAAGCAGTGGCTGACATCAGACCTCATCCTACTGGAGGCTGAAAAAAAAGACCTAGGCCTATGGGTGTGTGTGGGTGACTGCCTGTGTGGGTGGGTAACTTCTTGCCTGGGTAGATGGATGTATGTTGGGGGGGGGGGGGGTGAGAGCTTGTGTGTGTAAGTGAGAAGCTGTGTGGGTATGGGAAACCTTGTGTGTGTGCGGGGTGGGGGGGGGGGGGAGATGGGAGCCTGTGTGTGGATGTGTATCTGTAACTGCTTGCGTGTGGGTGGTTGACTACCTGTGTGTGGATGGCTACCTGGGTGGGTGAGTGGTGAAATCCTATGTATATATGGGTGAGAGGCTCTTTGGGAGTGGGTGGGTTTGAGAAGCTCTGTGTATGGGGATGGGTGGGTAGGAGCCAGTGTATGTATGTATATGGATGGGTGGCTGGGTCAGAGTCTGAGTGTCGTTGTGTGTGTGTGTGTGTGTGTGTGTGTATGTGTATGTGTGGATAATTTTGTGGGTGGGTGGGTGAGATCCTGTGTATGTGTTGGTGTATGTGCATAAGAGAGGCTCTGAGTGGGGGGTGAGGGGAAGAGAGGCTCTTTGTATGGTGGGGAAGGGGCTGAGAGTCTTTCCGTGTGTGGTTGGGTGGGTAAGAGCCTGTATGTGAGGATGTCTGTGTATGTGTCACTGCTAGTGTGTGGGTGTATGTGAGAGCCAATGTCTATGGGTGGGTGAGAGCTAGTGGGTGGTGTGGAGGAGAGCCTGTGTGTTGGGTGCATGTGTGTAAGGGAGTGAGAACCTGTATGTGTGTGTGTGTGTGTGTGTGTGTGTGATAGGATAAAGTATTTACAGCTCCCCCCTACCCCAATCAACAATCTCAGAGCGGCTGGAAATCAAAACATCCCAGGTATGAAGAGCAGGAGATTTCTAAAATCCTTATTAGCTTTAATATTGGATATGTCTGCTGTTTTGAAATATATTTTGGGAAATTTTATAAATATTTTATGAGGTTTTATTTATTGGGGTTTCTACTAAGTTTTTAAATATTTATTCTTTTTACTAGTATGGTTTTACTTTTATGATTTATGTATTATATTTCTTTTTTTGGTCCTTGTTGATCTCTTATTTTGCCTTTGGTAAGTGTCTGTGTTCTGTATGTGTGATCAAGGTGAGGGATTTTGCTGTGTATAGTTTGCGTAGATCTATAGCACTCCATCGTGTTCTGTTTTTAGTAGGAGGTATATTGGTCTTCTAAGGCCTGATATAATATTTGCAGTGCTGCTCTTTCCTGAATAGGGTTTTTGCTGTTTGAGTTCTGGGAGTTAGTGTTGTTTTGATATGGCAGATTTGTCTTTTGGTGTAAACTATATGCTTGACAGGCTGTGATAGCTTTTATTGGATATGTAAGGGTTATCCAAAATGAATACAAATGAGTTACTGAGACAGTATAGGATCCATCTTTAGATTTGAATGTCTCTGATCTGACATCTGAAGAAGGACTTATATAGTTTTATGTAGTTTTTGTACAATATTTTTAGGTACATGTATTTTTTATTTTACATGTATTTTAGGCAGCCTGGTTTGTTTTCTAAATAGGAGGTATGTTGGTGTTTTAAAGCATGATGTAATATTTGCAGTGTTGCCATTTTGTAAGTAGGGTTGTAGTTTGAGTGCTGGTAGTTAGTGCTGTTTTTGGTATGGGAAGTTTACTATATTGTAATTGTTTATTCATGGCTTTCTGAGGGCTAAGCCCACACCCATTACATGTTACAACAGACCTAATTCCATATGGATTTCATGTGTCTTTTGTCTCTAAGGAATAGTGGGTTTAGGGAGCGAGACTGCTGTAGACCAGGGAGGATGGGTGGGTTGAACATGTGGGAGGGGGAGAGGGGACTGGGGCAGTAATACTGAATCTCCTGCTGCAAATGTCACTGCACGCTGAAAAGGAAAGTGGTGGTGATGTTTGTGGCCTGCCCACGGGGTTCCCACCCTCTACAGGCAGAAGAGAAGAAAGGAGGCGGCCGAGTTTATGGCCTGTCTGTGGGGTTCCTACTACCTCCCCCCCCCCACCCCCCCAAGGGCAGGAAGAAGCAGTGAGTCCAGGCTTTGAAAGAGGAACATGAGTAAGAGATAACGTTTTCCTCTTCCATCATCACAACCCTCTTCTCTCCCTTTCTACTGAGAAGGGTAGAGAAGAGGGGAGTGAATGAGTGAGAACTTACTCATCCCCTAGGTGAGCCCCCCTTCCCTTCCTAGAGGGAAGAGGTGACTGAGCTGACTGAAGTTCTCACTCAGCTTCCTCTTCACTCCCCTTCACATAGCTCTGCTCCCCTTCCCTTCCCTTCCCTTCTCACTAAGAAGGAAGGGAGTGAATGAGTGAGCAGGAGGAAAAGGGTGTAGAGTTGGGAGAGGGAAAGTGGAGGGGAAGGGGAAGGAAGGAAGGAGGTGTGCGTGAAGAGAGAGAAGAGGGTGAAGGTGTGGAGGAGTTGGAGGGGAGGGGAGAGAGAAGGAAGGGAGGAAATATGGGAGAGGGAAAGTGAAAGGGTTGGAAGAGGGAGGAGGAGTAGGGGAAGGGAGGAGGTATGAGGGATTTGAAGGGAAAGGAAGGAAGTATGGGGAGAAAGGGGGAGGAAAAGGAGATGTGAGGGGAGGTAAGGACAGGAAAGGGGTTGAGTGAGAAGTAGGGGTGAGTGAGTCATCTGTTTTGAAATATGTTTTAGCATGTTTTTACTATTATGAATGATATTTTATGTTTCTTGATTGCATTGTTTGTTTTATGAGGAATGGTGATGTTTCCGTTTTTCCACTATTGCTCTGCATACAGAGCTGGCTTCTTGCGGTTTCCAGTTCAGTTTTTGCCTGCACATTTCTCTTTGTATTTTATGGCCTCTTTATTCTTTATTTGCTGAGGGGCTGTGTGTTCTGCAAGTGTGACCAAGGTGAGATATTCCGCTACTGTGTAATTTCTGTCAGGTCGATCCAGTAAAGTGTGCTCTGTCGGAGCGCACTGTCACCCTGCTCTGGACGCGTGTTTTCCCTTACCCCTTATTCAGTAAGGGGAGGAAAACACGCGGCCCACCCGCGGCACCTAATAGCGCCCTCAACATGCAAATGCATGTTGATGGCCCTATTAGGTATTCCCGAGCGATCCAGTAAGTAAAATGTGCAGCCAAGCCGCACATTTTACTCTAAGAAATTAGCGCCGCCCAAAGGTCGGCGCTAATTTCTTCCGGCGCCAGGGAAGTGCACAGAAAAGCAGTAAAAACTGCTTTTCTGTGCACCCTCCGACTTAATATCATAGCGATATTAAGTCGGAGGTCCCCAAAAGTAAAAAAAAAAATAAAAAATTTTTGAATTCGGCCCGCGGCTGTCGGGCCGAAAACCGGACGCTCAATTTTGCCGGCGTCCAGTTTCCGAGCCCGTGGCTGTCAGCGGGCTCGAGAACCGACGCCGGCAAAATTGAGCGTCGGCTGTCAAACCCGCTGACAGCCGCCGCTCCAGGCCAAAAGGAGGCGCTAGGGACGCGCTAGTGTCCCTAGCGCCTCCTTTTCCTCGTTTGCACCGCGTCGCCTAATTTAAATACTGGATCGCTCGCACCGGCGAGGGGCCGGTGCGCGCGCCGGGAGAGCGGGCATTAGTCCGCTCTCCCACGGACTTTACTGGATCGGGCTGAGTGTAGGGGTCTATAGCAATCTGGCTTGTTCTGTTTTCCTAATATTGGTATATGGGTGTTTAGGAGCTGGTGTAATATTTATAGTATTGCTTTTTTCATAGGCAGGGTTGTTACTGTTTTGAGTGCTGGCAGTTGGAACTGTACTGTAACTTGTACTTGTGGCTTTCTGAGGGCTAAGCTCACACATAATGCACTTCATAATAGGCCTAATACCATATGGGTTCCAAGTGTCTTTTTTTGCAGGGTTCTCTGGTTGATACCACAAAAGTGCATGTAAATATAATGTATATGTTATAAGTGATGTTTTTACCTCAGAGATTGTAATCTTGTCCTGTTTTATGTAAAATCTGTTATTATAAATGCATGTTACTTAGCTTGAAGTTAAGCTATTTATTGTAAACAGTTTCCATATTGACCTGTATATAGTATATGTATACCTATGATATAATCCTTCAAATGGCAATTTAACATGATATTCAGTAAGCAACTGTATTAAAAAGGATATACAGCATACATTTAAAATGCAAAAAAATCTTTTTGAAAAAAATTATTTTGTGGTACTGCAATCATGGGAAACCAGGATGGTACCTTAAATAGTGAATATATGAAACTACCACCCACACACCTTTTAAATATTTAGATTTATGAAGCAGTTTTTTCCCCAATTGCTTTTGACACTATTGGGGGGGGGGGGGGGGGGGGGAGGCCAGGAGACAGGTGGGAGGGTTTCTGACAGCTTCCTAGAAATATCATTAGCACTCTATTTGCCACTCCTCTGGGAATCCTGACCCCACATCCTCCCTTTCCCTAGCATTTCAAATAGCCAAAAGGGCTATACACTAAGGGGGATCCCCCTTTTTTGCTTTCTCACTGATTTGACCTGTGCCGGGCCATGCCAGGTTGGGGGGGGGGGGGGTGTGCACTCTTTTTCCTTGCCTCAGGCAGCAGATCGTCTTGAACCACCCCTGTTGCTCGGAGATAATCCCATGCATCCAGGGCCAGAGCTTCCATTAGGCAAACCAGGCAGTCGCCCAGAGCAGCAAAATTATGGTAGTGGCAAAATCCTGCCAGCAAGGGGCTCACCAGTGCTGTGCCAGAGCAATTACTCTCAAAGTAGTGTGTATTGTGCTGTAGCCACTGCTGCCGGTAGGAGGCAGTGCTGTGCTGGAGCTGCCACCAATTGTTAAACTGGTTTGACTAGGGCTCCAAGAACTCTTGCACCAGCTCTTCATGCATCTTTATTCCTGCACAAGATAATTTGCAACACAATAGAATTAAAAGAGAACTAATTTCTAGCTCCAAAAAATTATACTGATTAATCAGAAAATGTGTTAAAAGTCTTCGTTGGGTTATACTTTAGAGTGAAATGAGAATGATTGGAGAAACTGAGCTAATACTGCCTTGCTGACAAAAAGCTACTTCTTTGTTTATAGGAAATATTTACTCCTTGTGGGATTTTGTTCAAGGCTAGTTTTAATTGGCTCTCGGATTAAAAATGCCATTGGCAAGCAGAGTATAGACTGCTTATATGAATGTGAATAACCGTGTAAACACTGAAGCTCTTAAGAGAATTGGCTCAAAGCTGGAATTAAACCAATCACCCAGTGACATTTGGCCAAAGCAAGTAAACGATTTGCTTATCCTATTGTACAAAATGGGCGATGACAAAATCAAAACAGCTAAATAATTATTTGCTCTTTGAATATTTTGGAAAAGCAATTTTATGAACTGTAAGGTTAATTTATACGTAAATATGCTACTGATAGAGATCTCCCTTGTGCATGGAGATCTCTACCATAATTTTGTACAGTTTACGTCGATTTAAGAGCCCCAAGTTCAATCTCCCCACAAAATGGAAGCCCAGATAAGATGTTTTAAAACAGGAATGCTCTGACCGTCATGCTCTGTAGCTGATGCTTGGGAGCTATCCTTCTTCCTGGCTGCCTTTGCTCTGCAATCCAGTTGTCATACTGAGGAGCAGATGTTGCATACCGTAAACAACTCTCCTTCCTGGGTTGGATTCAGTTTTTTCTACCTCAGGGATGTTATCCTGGAGAACTGTAGAGATGTTTTCCTTGCTCTGGATCAAGTGAACATAAAGGAGTTAAAACTAGCAGGCTTATGCAGTCCAAAGGGAAATTATGCAGAATGGCTCCCCTAGCTGCTATTTGAGGAAAGGATCCTTGTCATTTGGAAGGCTCTCATAAAGCTGCACTTTATTTTAAAACCATATAGTTTTCTGTAGTGGTTTCTGAAACAGAACCTTTTTGACTATCACATTAATATGCCACGCATTTTCCTTTTCTATCTCAGATTTTAACTGACTGGAAATATGCTTTACAGACACGCCTAGTAATTCTGATTAGAAATCTTTCTTTTCCTTCCATTTTATGACTGCGTATGTGCAAAGGACACAATCAATCCCTGAACAATTTATGGGCCTGCTGAAATATCCTTTTTATTGTCTCTAGAATATTGGATATATCATAAAGAAGTCCCGAAAAAGGGATTTAACATCTTTATAGATTGTTGAGATTTGCATTGTTTATTTTGTGGTTGTTGCTTTGTATCAAGCATATCAGGGAATAATGATAGGACTGCAGGCAAATTTCTTTTGGAGAGCAATAAAGCAACACTGCCATGGTCTAATCATTTTAGCACAGTGTTTTATTTGGTTAAAATAGCCCATATTATTAGGAAAGGTACATTCCATTGCTTGGAAGGAAGGGACTTTAAGGAATAGATTTTCAACAAATGCACTAAATATTTCAGTACTGTACTGTGTGCTTGAAAATGTAATAGTCAAAGCAATATCAGTATCCATAAGCTACTGAATTGCTAGGGCATGAATTAAATATGCTAAGTTTATTCAAAGAACAATCCAAGGGATTTCAGTGGGGCAGGGAGGATTTGCCCCCCCCCCCCCCCCCCCACAGGAATCTATAGAAGGTTTCCTGCAGCAATCTACTGTGTGGGGTTATTGTAACAGACTTCAATACACAACTGAATTTCCATAAAAAGTTCTTTATTTTTTGAAGGCAATAACTTAATACAGATTCATATCCTGTTTCCATTTGTGTTGAGTAACTTAGCAAAGGATGTGAGTGGCATTTGCTTCCCCAAGGGCTGTACTCTAAATAGATTTAAGTCTGGGTGACATCTCTAGCAGCCACAAAGCTGCCATTATTTTTGAAGGTAGGAACAATTAATATTCTCTTTTCCTCTCATAGAAAATCATGGGAGCTAGGCCATGCCACCTTCTTTATATTAACTCGGTTTTATTCTAATGCAATGGAATGGGAAAAAGAGTTTCGTGAAAACTCGAAATTATTCTATTTGAGAACCGCTTGACATTTTAAAGAGACAGAACTGCAACTGCTGCTTATGAATACTGATATTGCTTTGACTATTACATTTTTAAGCACACAGTGGTACTGAAATATTTAGTGCAGTTGTTGAAAATCTATTCCTTAAAGTCCCTTCCTTCCAAGCAATGGAATTTACCTTTCCTAACAACATGGGCTATTTTAACTTTGCCAGGCCTTACCTACTTCACAATTATGTCAATACACGTTCCATACAACCACTCACCCAACCTCCCCTCATTCATACCTTTATCTCACAACCTCTTTGACAAGTATACTCTATCTGGACCTACCCTGTATACATGCACACACACTGATTATTCTCATGCAAACAGATGCGAGTACTCACACACACACACACATACTCACCATTAAACAAGAAAATATATAAGAACATAAGAAATTGCCATGCTGGGTCAGACCAAGGGTCCATCAAGCCCAGCATCCTGTTTCCAACAGTGGCCAAACCAGGCCAAAAGAACTTGGCAATTATCCAAACACTAAGAAGATCCCATGCTACTGATGCAATTAATAGCAGTGGCTGTTCCCTAAGTAAACTTGATTAACAGCTGTTAATGGACTTCTCCTCCAAGAACTTATCCATACCTTTTTTGAACCCAGCTACACTAACTGCACTAACCACATCCTCTGGCAACAAATTCCAGAGCTTTATTGTGCGTTGAGTGAAAAAGAAGTTTCTCCGATTAGTCTTAAATTTGCTACTTGCTAACTTCATGGAATGCCCCTAGTCCTTCTATTATTTGAAAGTGTAAATAACCGAGTCACATCTACTCGTTCAAGACCTCTCATGATCTTAAAGACCTCTATCATATCCCCCCCCTCAGCCATCTCTTCTCCAAGCTGAACAGCCCTAACCTCTTCAGCCTTTCTTCATAGGGGAGCTGTTCCATCCCCTTTATCATTTTGGTTGCCCTTCTCTGTACCTTCTCCATCACAACTATATCTTTTTTTAGATGCGGCGACCAGAATTGTACACAGTATTCAAGGTGTGGTCTCACCATGGAGCGATATAGAGGCATTATGACATTTTCCGTTTTATTAACCATTCCCTTCCTAATAATTCCTAACATTCTGTTTGCTTTTTTGACTGCTGCAGCACACTGAGCCGACAATTTTAAAATATTATCCACTATGATGCCTAGATCTTTTTCCTGGGTGGTATCTCCCAATATGGAACCTAACATCGTGTAACTACAGCAAGGGTTATTTTTCCCTATATGCAACACCTTGCACTTGTCCACATTAAATTTCATCTGCCATTTGGATGCCCAATCTTCCAGTCTTGCAAGGTCCTCCTGTAATGTATCACAGTCTGCTTGTGATTTAACTACTCTGAATAATTTTGTATCATCCGCAAATTTGGTAACCTCACTCATTGTATTCCTTTCCAGATCATTTATATATATATTGAAAAGCACCGGTCCAAGTACAGATCCCTGAGGCACTCCACTGTTTACCCTTTTCCACTGAGAAAACTGACCATTTAATCCTACTCTCTGTTTCCTGTCTTTTAACCAGTTTGTAATTATAAAAGTCACCAAGTGTCATATAAAATTAAGATTATTTTTTAATTAAATAATATTAAAATATATTGGAGGTAATTTTCAAATGAGTTACACATGTAAATGTAATATACTGTCGTAGCAATTTTCAAAAGCCCTTTCTGCGCTTAAAGTGCACTTATGCATGCAAAACCTATTCACAATTCAATAGCATATATTATTTCAATTTTCAAAAGCTCACTTACACAAGTAAAGTGCATTTACACATATAAAACCCAGTTTTAAGCATGCAAATCCTTTTGAAAATTACCCCCATTAATAATATATATTTTTTTAATTTTCTCTTTATTAACCTTTTTTTTTTTTCCATCAAGAACCATCTTGGCATTGAATAAATGTATACATAGTAATATATCTTCACATAATACCCAAATATATCAAAACAATACAACACTTATATGTATACATTATTAAGCCCACAATATAGGTTCCCATGAACGTTCAACCAAATATTACCTTTTATATTAAAGAAATACAAAAATGTAGCATCATTAGGGGTTATAATCATATATGTGAGGGAGGACAATCTCAAACATAATGAAGCATCTGAAATGAGAACAAATTGCTTATCTGCAATTAGCTTTAATACTTTTATCACATAAGAACTGTGTTGTGACGGGAGGAAGAAAAGGAAGGATTTATCCTTATATCTAATATAACACTTGCAAGGAAATTTGAGCATAAAAAATGCCCCTATCTGCAAGACCTGAGGTCTAAGCAGCAAAAATTGTTTCCTCTTCTTTTTGGGTTGTTTCTGATTGGAATGGCTGTTAAAGCTTTTCTTTAAACATTGATTGAAAACCTTTATGAGCATGGAAGTCAGGATATACCCAGATGTTTCAAAAATAATATTTTTCTTCTTCCCCAGAGGAAGAGGAGGGGGCCAGGATAGAACGGTTGAAAGGTAGAAGAAGCCCAGCATCTCTTGGGGAGTGGGTTTGATGGTTTCCCTCCACCTCTAGAGTTGCTTTTCCTCATCTATCTGTTTCTCCCGGAGGCAGAACAGCATGTCAAGACTAGGCTGAGAGACAGAATAAAGGAGAGTCATTTGGAATGCATAACACACCACATAGAAAGCAGCAGATGTGAAAAAGGAAAAAAAAGGCTGCCCATATAACTGTCCCTTCAAAAGGAGGCATATTTTGCCATCTAAAGTAAACCTTAGGTAATGTATGTGTCTACTGCTGGCATGCCTGTACTGTAAGATCCCAGTCCTTTAGAGAAACTACTACTGGATGCTCTGGGTAATTAGGACAAAAGAGAAGTATGAAGAAAGTTGCATTCAAGGAGATGATAGCTACATGTATGTGCATAAAAAAATAATAGAATGCAGGATGCATAAAAGAGAACAGACGCATAATATGACTAAGAAAGACAAGCAACATGACAAACACCACACAGGGAATACAGGAAAAGAAACAATTCATGCATGCACATGCACACTAATAAAGACACTCTAGAGAAGAAAAGCAAGAGGGTGCATAAACTATGGAAAAGTTATACCAAATTGCATGTATAAAATAAGACAGGAGAAAAGAGCAGGTGCCACACCAGCATGCCAGAGAAAGACAGACACAGCATGAAGACACTTACCGACAAATAGACAGGCATCATGTTGGATAATGAGAGTCATGCACAGTAAAATATTGAGAGGCTGCATTTCCACAAGTCATAACAGATCTTCTAAGTCCTAATACACTTGCAGGACATTCATTGGCCAGCAGAGCACTCTTGCCCCTTTCAATTCTGTCCCATTGTATTGAAAAGGTGTTTTGCCATGCTGTAACCTCTTGACCAGAAGAAATTTGATACAGGGTCTAGGTTAGTCTGAGAAATATAATAAAAGAGCTTTGAGAGAACTAGCCTTGTTAGTCTTTCGTAGCAAAAATGACACAGAGACTGCTGATGCCTTATTGGCTAACAGATTTATTGAGGCATAAGCTTTCAAAGACAAGAGTCCACTTTATCAAGCACTCATTAGTGGACTAAATTCAGCAAATACAAAGCAAAGTATTGGTCTAGAAAAAAAGACTCATACTCACTGTGGCAGCACACATTCAACCAATCAATAATATACACTGCTCACTCTGAAAGAAAGGAGACAAGAAATGTTCGACTTACTAGAGTTGAGAGAAATACTGATGGTTGATAGGTTATGGGATACTACCAGGTACTTATGGCCTGGATTGGCCACTGTTGAAAACATGATACTGGGCTTGATGGACCTTTGGTCTGACCCAGTATGGCAAACCTTATATACAATGTAGTACCTTTCTGTTCAATTTAACTTACAGTAGCAGATCAATACTTTCAGAAGTTATACACTACCTGACTAAATGTAAATATATTTATGAGAACAGAGACTAGCAGGCTATAAAAAGAAGCCTAAGTCAAGGTCACCTAATTAGACAAAAGTGTATGTTTCTCCTCATCAGTAACAAGATGTACTGTGCTGGCTTGTAGAGATAATTGAGATCAAGATCTGAGTCATATTTGCGTAATCAAACTCATGACATACTGCCTCCTTTGTGTAGAAACAGTATTTAAGTTTTGCTGAATGTAATAGATTTCAGAATGCCCACTGAGAGCTTATTCAGAGTGTGGCTTTCTCCTTGTAATATTACTGGCAGAAAAAAGATAACAATATTGTTCTGAAATGGAGTCCTATCCTCTTTTTTTGGAGGGGGAAGTGAGCCAAGAGGGAAAAAACACAGCTCCCACAGTACCTACATGGGGCTCCAGTAGTGGTCCTAGAAGATCACCTGGAGAAAAGTCAGTGGACAGCTGTTGGGATCAGCTGAGCTGTTTGCTAGTGATTTTTTACTTAGTCAAGCATTGAATACGATCATGTGTTGCATTTATGTCATATTGTGTCCAGGTTGGCACATTACCAGAATTTAAAGGGATCACATCTGTTTATACTGCCTAGGCACTACTACTGTTTTGTGATCATAAACAGTAACCATTAGCGAAGGCACAAAAAGACTGAATAGCATCAGTTGTTATTCCAGATGTGTCCATTTTTGTGTGTATATGGCATGGTTACCTACTTATCTACTAATATACATCCCTGTTCTGAACAGTGACAATAGATGCTATGCAAGGCATCACATCTTAGAGAATAGTATGTAGTATAGAAGGTTCAAAGGGCTGAAAGGATTGGGATACAGTATATGAAGGCAGAATTGACCTCCCCCATTCTACCATGACCTCAAGGAATGCAGGTTAGGTAATGCAATGATGGTACCTTGTGTATGGCAGATGAGGCTCCATTACCCAGAGTTCCTAACATAATAATGAAATGGTATGTAACCCCTGGGCTGGTATGCCCAGATAACATCCCAGGAACTTCAAACACAGTCTTTTAAGGTTTAAATATTCCCATGTTGTTAATTCATCTGTGAGTCTATGATTCCCAGAGTGAGGGGAATTATTATATTGTAGGTCCTGTGCATTGCATTTTCTCAACTCTCAATATAAAGTTCATGTAAATAGCACTGATGATCACTTAAGTATAAACGCAGCAATAATCATGCTGGAAGCTGATACGGTTTCCAAAATAACTTTTACTACACATGGTGAAATTAATAATGTTCTTTACATTTCTCATTATCCAAAATTTGATGTTACATTCTCAGTTCCTAATAAATTTGTGACTTTGGCTTCTATTAAATTAGTATGGGTAACAAAGCCAATTCCACTTGTGCTTGTCAGTTCTTCCATTAGTGAACTTCCCTCCCATATAGTTGGTATGTACAGTCTCTACTCCATTTTAGATGTTACTTAAAGCATAGTTCCAGTTTTCCATCGTTTCTTCTCCTGCTCATTTAACCAAGATGGTGGGATACAGAGAAAGGAGACAACACAACTATCTTGGCTAAGGAGTGGTATCTTATAAGTGTACCTGCTGGGCACCTGTCTTACTCCTCCTGGTATCTCCTTTAAGATGAAAGTGAACCTCACTGTGACTCTATGAAGCCTCCCTCTCTTTTTGGATGACTCCTGTATCACCCCTGCTGATTATCCTTTGGTCCTCTCTCAGTAAAAGGACCCCTCCTTTAGGACACTCAGAAAAAACAAAAAGAAAACTGACATACATTGGGGAAACAAAAAATATGAGATGAGGAGGGTGGAAAAACTTCCCTCTCAAGAGAAGAGAAAAGAAAGATTGCCAAAATATGGTCCTTAATTACGTAAAAGTATCTCCGTCTTCTTGTAAAAGGCTCTCTGTCTTCTCTTTGAATCCAGACCTCTGTCCTAGAGACCCAGAGGCCTTCCTCCTTACAAATAACAAAGTCAGGGGCAGTCATGAGCATTCTGTCCTTCAAAGGGTCAATTCAAGATTCCACACAGTAAAATTTGAGGGAACACACCATTTTCCATCTCCCACATGGGGGAGCTACAAACCCACCCTAAACAATCTGTATTCCTCCCACTTTTAGATGGAACATTCCATCTGACAGAGGTCTATGGAGATGTCTACAAGTTTAAAAATGAGCTGTGAGGAGAAGGCAAATGTCCTCATGCAATTTAGTAGAATTTACAAAAACAAGTTATCCATTTCTTCCCCAGATTTACAGCTGTTGAAAAACTTTGGCCACATTCATTTTAACTTCAACTTTGAATTTCTTTTTTTAAGTTTGAGGGCTCCCATTAAAAAATAGTCCACATTGGTACAGTTTTGCATATTTCTTAGCTGATTGTTGTCTTTATGGGAAATAGCTGTTTTATGTTGAACTTTAATAACCACCAGTGCTGAGAACAGTATTGGTGCTATTTAGAACATCAAAATCATCTATCTGCAGGTCTTTTTAAATAGCACATAAATTGTGCTGTGAATAATTATTTTTATGCAGGCTTGTCTATACCTCCAGCAGCAAAACTTGTTCTCCGGAATAGTGCAGGATAATGTGGCCCAGAACTGGCATGAACAGTTCTGCAGTTTGTAAATGAGCCCCTAAGTGTATGGATCTCTAGGTATATTTTGCTGGTTTGGGGAATCATTTACAACAGTGACGTACCACAATAATAGAATCAAAGATTCTACAATACAAAATGAATCCTTTAATTTTTGAAGGGTGTCAAATGCTTGTATAGTTTTTTTTCTAGTTAAAAAAAAATCATAAAATGGAATGTATTATGAAACGAGGGAGGTAAGATAAAGTGCATTTTGGATGAGTGCAGTTTGCACAAATTTAACTAATACCGCACTTATCAGCTTTATTATACAACAGAGCTGAAGGATTTTAAATTAGTCAGGCTGAAAAATGTGTATTCTATTTTCTAGGACATCTTTAATTCATTAGGCTGCCCTAGTGAAAGTACAATACTGCTCTTTTTAGTGTGGTTTCCAAGAAAACTAGCCTTAAAAGATCTTCATCTCTGTGTGTCTGCCTGTCTGTCAGCCAGTCTCCGGCACCCTGTACATGTTTCCATCTCGTCCTTTTCAAAAATGCTTCCGGTTTCTTTCGACTTTTGAATCAGACAGTGGAGGACCCCCCCTTAACTCACATCCACAATTTTCATGTGCCCTCAATGCTCCAAAACTTAAAATCCTTCTTTCTTTCCTTTGGAGAAACAGATATTTAGTCATGTTGAAATCTCAGGGAGGTCAGAGAACACTGGGACACCATTGCCCAATTTAAATGCCATTTCTTGACATTCTGCAGTTTGAAAGCCAGAGGTGGCTAACAGTAACAGTTATAACCAGATGACATTTATTTACCACCGCTCCTTGTTATAATATTAGCAATAGTCTTTTGATTTTAAAATCATCATGCTCTCTATTTTGCGTTGCAGGGGTTCCTGAGGGCTCTTAGGAGCCCATTGTTGAAATAATAAAGTGGTGTAGAGCTGGCCAAGGACCACTGATAAGAAATCAGCAGCAGGTCTGTCAGACATTTTCCAGGCCCACCCATGTGAGGGAAAAGACTCGGGGTCTCAAAATCAGTCATTACACAGCTCAGGAATTGTGCATTCTGGAAGCCTTTGTTCTTTGGTAGCGAAAATTACAGTCCTATTTCATTTTTCAGAAACAAAAACAATATTAAGCAGAAAATGATCATTTTCATTAACAACAATAGAGACTGTAAACTCTTCATGACAGGGATTCATTATACTTCTGTTTAATTTATTGTGCACTATCTTTGTTAAGGGCATCCTATATATGTCAGCATAAATAATTAAAACTTTCCATTTTCTTTATTCTAACGATGCTGCAGAAAGCTGAACCTCTGATTTCAGTCAGTCAGTAATACTACTTCCATATTTAATTCTCTGTGTGTGACCCTCATCATAAAACCTTATAAAAATCATGTACTAATTTTATATGTATACATAATTTATGGTTCTTTAATCTCTGGCTTGTTCTATTTACAAAGAAGTTTTGATGGAACTCTTATAAAAAAAAAGTAGTCTGCAGCTTGGGTACAAAAGGAAGGAAACCACAAAGAATGCAATTTTCAAAAAAACCCTAAAATGCTTAACTTATTTGGCTAACGTTAGCTGGATAAGTTGCCCTGGATATTCAACAGCCAACTTTACCAAGATAACTTTAAGCCTAACTAGCTATCTTTGAATATTGTCAATTAGGTTTAAAGTTATCTGGGCAAATGTAGCAAAATAGTATTCTGACAGCAGTGCAGGTAGCTCATGCTTTCAGTATTGTTATCAGAACCACACTAAATGCTGCCGGGAATAGTTGTAGTGTTTCATGATCCCGGTAACAGGAAGGGGCTTCTTGAGATACCAGGTGGGTGGAAGGGTGGAGAGGGAGGGAAAAGAGGGGCCTTTGCACTGTGATTTTCAGAAACTAGGGAGGGGAAGAAGGAGATGGGGAGACCGGGACCAGACATGAGATAAGCAAAGGTTTAAGTTTAAAAGGAGGGGATTGGGGAGTGGGGGTTTGCCTAACAGGGTTGAGTAGGGGTTGTGAATTGGGCTGTCAGGCCAGTGCGGCTCTTTCTTTTACATCTCTGAGCCACTTAACTGGCTATATTCTCTTGAATATTTATGCATTATATTATCCAGCCACATGCAGCCAGAGACAGACCTTAAGTTATCTGGCTAACTTAGACTTAGATTTATCATTCTGCTATAAATTTTGCATGAATAGCACCTATAAAGAAAAAAAAAGGGGTGTGGTTATGAGAGAGAAAGAGAGAAAGACTCTTATAAGAATCTCCTATAAGGCAACTATTTATACCACTGTAGGAGGGTCAATATGTAACTCAAGGTGAAGTTTTGGTGGAGGTCTAGGGTTTGGGGGGGTGGTTTTACATGCACAATCAGAGGTATGAACAGCGCAGAACACACCAGTGAAGATGTGATGTGAATTGGAGTGAAGAAAGGTCGAGAGTACAATGTACAAATCTCATCTTTGTGTACCTTTCCTCACTCCAAATCAGATCAAATCTTCACTGATGTGTACTGCGCTGTTTGTACCTCTGATTGTGCATGTAAAACTGCCCCCCCCAACCCTAGACCTCCACCAAAACATCACCTCGAGTTACTAGTTGATCCTCCTACAGTGGTATAAATAGTTGACTAGTATGTGCGCTACCCAGAGGTTCTCTCTCTCTCTCCTCTTTCTGCTTCTCCTCTCTCCCATCTGAAACGGGATTTACAATATTTATCACAAATCTCATTTCAGGCATAATGCTAGGAAAAAAGGTGTAGTTATTTCTGACATTAAAACATGCATTACGCTATCACACACAACATTAAACACCTCTCATTGTCATAAACTCTGCCCACACTCCTCCCTTTTGACTAAATTTTGAAAATTTGCATACATAACTTGCAATGCGTTATCATAAGCATTACAGTGTTATCATGGGTGTTAGGGTCAGCTGGATATACAGTATCTGAAAATCGGCCAAGTTACTTGGATAATATAACTCTCCTCCGGAACACCCCTAGATTGCCCTTAGGTTGTCCACCTAAAGTTTAGCAGGATAATGATTTATTCAGCTAAAATTTAACCAGATAAATGTCCAAAATATTAAAAAGTCTTCACTTAGCCGGGTAACTCACAAGTTATCCGGCTAAATGTCTTTCATTATGGATCCCAAAGAGTCTCATCTTAACAATTTTATGGCACCGGTTTCTTAATAAATCTGCTGCAATGTTTATACCAGAGCAGAACTGTTGCAAACCTTGAATCAGTAAGCTCCTCTGTGCTTTCTCTCCTTTTGCACCAGAGGGCATTTATGACAGTGCAGTACTTGCAGCAGTTTGCTTGCACAGACTTTTAAAAGCCATCTCTTGTTTTGGCTGTTCTGAAGTGCAGAACAGCGGACAATTTAGAAGCATGTTCTACAAGCTTGAAAGTGACTCATGATCCCAGCCTCTGGTTTTCCATAATTCCATGACTGGGGCAAGGACTGCAAAATGTGACCCTTGAAGAAGATGGTTACCTGCAAATGGCAAGAAACCAGCAAACATGGGGGTCTGCCAAGGTAGACAGGAGCAGGGTCAGGCGCAAAAAGGCAGGTTGGCAGGCACATGGGAGGCCTCTCTCTCTCTCTCTCTCCCTCCATTCCTCCCAATCTTTCTCTACCTCCCACCCCATCCCAAGCGCTGATCCCCTCCTCACATCCACCACACCATTCAATTCATACTGCATGTCTGTTTCTGGGAGGCAGAGGAGAGAGGCAAGGCCTGAATTGCTGTTCTCCTAATGCCGGTCAGCAGGAGGAAGGGAAGGACCAGGGTATTAGAGAGGGGCGTGGTGGGGTAAGAAAAGGGATTTGCCACTGAAAGGGACCTGAGAGAGAAGTTCTGCAGGTTTGCAGCAGGTAGGATCAAGAGTTGGGGTGAGATTGTGTGAGAGGGAAACTTACATGGGATCTGAGTGAGGGGGATCAGCTGGAAGAGTAAGAATCGAGGGAGGGGATCTGAGCGGAGGAAGAGAAGGGATTGGCATTAGTGAGTGTATGTCTATACTGGTTTTGTGCAGTGGCTCAATGTATGCTTAATGTTTTATGTATCCTTTGATGGTTTTATGTTGGTGCCCTGAAAACCACCTAGAACAGCATCGTATTTGTAGGAATAGAAACATTTTAAAATAAATAAATAAACTAGGGATTGTGAAGGAGAGAGAGAAAACTGGAGATGGGGAAGAGGGGTGAAGTGAAAAAGGTGAACATAGTAACATAGTAATGACGGCAGAAAAAGACCAAAATGGTCCATCTAGTCTGCCCAGCAAGCTTCCCAAGGCAGTCACTGCTGCTCCGTGCAGGTTACCCCTGTGTTTCTCTTAAGGGTAGTAACTGCCGCTCCGTGCCGGTGAAGATGCAAGGGGAAAAAAGATCAGGACAGGGAGGAGTAGGGAAGGAGGAGGAAAAAGACTAAAGATGAGTTATCAGTGGAGATCTCTGTCCTGGGCATAACATTGGTTAGCTAAGGCACTGGACCTCATAAGGAGGAAGCTAGGTCCAGGAGGAGGAAGTCCTTCCTCACCAATCCAGAATCTGAGCCTCGATCCTTTCTCCTGGGTTTCATCACTTCTTCCTCTCCTCCATTCCCAGATTCTTCTGCTCTCTTTTAAATTCTGATCCTGGATTATCCCTACCTCCCATCCTTCCTCTCCCTATCTCTGATTCTTCTTCCTTTTCCTCCCCCAATCCAATCCAATCCTTAATCCTTTTCCCTTATCCCTCCTTCCATCTCCCTCCCCTCCCTGTATATCCTATAGCTCTGCCCTTGCCTCCTAGTTCCTGATCCTAGATCCTTCTCCCCCCCATCCCCAAACTTATCTCCTCTCTTCTCCATCTCAGATCTCCTCTCCCTCTTCTTCTTCTCCATACTCAAGATCACGTCCACCTCTCCTCCTCTCATAACTGAGATCCCTTCTCCTTCTATACCCCTTTTATTCCAAATGCCACTTTCCTCTCCTGCATTATTCCCCCTCACCCAGACCCCACAAATAGAAAACAAACATTCAGATACACAACCAAGGTCAGTAAATTGCTTTATTTTGTAATGTAAACAAGGTATAACAGTGGTTGTAGTTCTGTGATTTGTAGGATTCTTGTAAACAAAGAAAGTAATTGGTATCAGAAATGAAGATGCCACAACTGATCAGCTGGATTATTGAATAGTTTATCATATGCACTTGAGCGGATGGCGTTACAATTACCCCACAGGCAGTCTCAGAAGTCAGAGCAGAAAATAAAAACAAAAGGTTAAATGCAGACTCAGAGCAAATCTGATATGATACCTACTGTGCACTTTGAATTGCAATTGATTGAATATACAAAACTGTTATTCGAATAATGCAGAGTTCACTAACTGCAACTACTATCCCTGGAAATACAGAAAAACCTTCTTCAATATTGTAAATGGAGAGGAGATCTCAGGAAAAAGCCACAGCAACTGCAGTGGCTTAAGTAGGGCATGCACAGAGGCTTGCACACATTAAAGTGAACACAGTTAAAGCACAGTTTTCCTTCCTTATGTAATGTAAACCAAACGTAAGTAATGCAGTGAGAGAGCATAGATAGATACAGTTAATGATACAGCATCCTACCATACCTGGCAAGGACGGGGAATTACAGAGTCCAGCAGCAGTTTGATTGCAGCTGCAGCAGGAAAACAATCATCAACAGAATTTCTCCCAGTTTTTACTTTTCAGTTCTGAAACTAGATCTGGGATTCTCAGATAGAAACTAGCAGTGGTTGGGCAGTGGACAGATCAGGGTTGGCACTACTTAGCTGAATAACTTTAAAACAAGCGTGCACAGGCCCATATATGTAGCTATATGGACAACCCCTGAATGGACATGTATTTTATTTCATGCACGGAAATGTGTCCATACTAGATAAAACACGCTTAAACTACCCAACAACAGGTTTGCGTGTCTGAAAGATATAAGGCATGTATTTTCAACATAGCCAAAGAAATTTTGATTTATCTGGCTAAGTGACAGCAAAGCTGCCACTTAGACAGAAAAGTCTCAGAAAATGCTACTTATCCAGCTAAGTAGTGCTGTTTAAGAATTATCCAGCTAAGTAAGAGGTCATTTTCAACCGCTTATCGCGTGCAATAGCATGCTGGGGGAGGAGTCGGGGCGGCGAGGAGGTGGACTCGGCAGTGTCTTCGCTGGCGGCGATAAGGTAAGCAACGTTATCGTCGCCAGTAGCACGCCCAATAGCACCATCTTTCACGGTGGCGCTATTGGGTGTGAAAGTCGGCAGCGAAAACACCGCGGGGATGCGAAGGCTGCCAGCTTTCTCAGGCCTGCCCCCCCTTCACCCCCTCCCCCCATTTTCGCTGGTTTCACCATTCTGCAATAGAATGGTTAATCCAGGCCTAAAATAGCTGCATAAGAAAAAAAATGCTGCTTAGTGGATAAGTAAGATAGCCAGATAACTAGCTTTTGAAGACTTATCCTGCTATCTTACATATCCGCTAAGTAGTGCTGTTTAAGACTTATCTGGCTAAGTACGATTATCGAATATCTTGCTTTTGAATTCTTATCTGGCTATTTGACTTATCTGGCTAAGTAGTGCTTTTTTAAAACTTATCCAGCTAAGTGGCTGCAAAGCTGCCACTTGGTTGGATAAGTCAAAATTTATCTGTATAAGAGGCACACATATGCTCTGTGCATGTATTTGTGCACCTAATTTTCAACATTTACATGACAAAACTTAACTCTGTATTTCCCTTACCATTTGTCAGCTTCTACGCATGTAAATCATCAAATTTTGTAACATGCATGCATGAAGGAAATTTTCAGTTTTATCAATTAGTTCACCAGTTTGCCCAATCTATCTCTACGTCATCAAGACCCCTCCCCACCTGGTTCTTCGGCCTGAACTCCCCCTAGTTTACCCGACTTACACCAGATAATTAGCAGGTGTAAATATGTGCAGGTCACAGCCATCCGCGCGTCACTTTCACGGGTTATAAATAACAACTTATGTATGTAAATATTGGCCCCGCACTGGAATACCCCTGGCCTACCCCCTTTTTCATACAAGCAAATGCATTCATGCACCATTACTTGCATATGTATCTTTGAGGTTTATAAAATAGCACTTACGTGCATATGCGCTATTTGTGCTCATATGTGCTAATTTCTATGTGTGAAACTGTTTAAAAATTCACCATTTAAAGTGCACTTATGCACATAATGCCTATAGACAATTTGATTGCATATATTTATTGCAATTTGCAAAATCCCATTCATGCTCTTGAAGTGCATTCATGCATGGAAAACCCAGTTTAAAGCACGCAAATCCTTTTGATAATTAACCCTTCTGGTTGTATTACATTTGGGATGTGATGTTGTCAGTTTTCAAAACTGTAAAGAGTTGTAAAATGAAGGGATGACAATGCTAACAGAGATAACAGGGCTTGCAGCTCTGAGGGTGGGTGCTATAGTGTGCTACTGGGTGAGAACACCAATGTCCTTATTAAGTCCTACTGTGTTCATTTCTTAGCAAATGTACCTTCAAGACTCAGCTACTGTTCATTGAAAAATAGATTGCTCAGCTTTGTCTTTCTTCTTCCTGCTCATCATGGCGTCATCAATTGCTAGATCATTATTTCCTTATCATGAGCAGAAAAAAACAAGGCTTGAGAAAAAAGAATGCTGATTCACTGTTCAATAGCTAAAGGCTAAAAAGGGTTTTATTTTGGGAAATGAGCAGAAATTCTAGTACCCAAAAAATCAAGTCAAGATACAAGCATGTACAGAAAACCTCTGGCCATTCATTTTCACAGAGTGATTTCTAGGGTGAGCGGCTGAATCCATGGCATCAAAGACTAGTCCCTTCTTGGTCTTTTTGGCTAAAATCAAAGATAAGGGCTGAGTCATGACACAATGCTCTCTTCTATTTGGCTGAGATTGAGAACCTATGGAGGGGGATTAACATCCGAAATCTGACCCCCTCAGAGGACTTCAATCCATTTGAACTTTGGCCAATTTAGGAAGATTAAACGTCCCTTCCAAAAAAGAAAATTGAAGATTATAATCTCGATTTTGCCCATTCTATCTTTGGACAGCATAAAATATACTTTATCAATATATTTATTTAGTTACTTAATTGCTTTTGTTAGTTGCCTTACATCTTACGTCTTGCAATACCCTATGGGGTAGATTTTCAGAGCCCTGCTCGCCTAAATCCACCCAAAACCGGGCGGATTTAGGCGAGCAGGGCCCTGCGCGCCGGGAAGCCTATTTTACATAGGCCTCCCGGCGCGCGCAGAGCCCCGGGACTCGCGTAAGTCCCGGGGTTCTCGGAGGGGGGGCGTGTCGGGGGCGGGCCCGGTCGTCGCGGCGTTCCGGGGGCGTGTCGGCAGCGTTTTGGGGGCGGGTACGGGGCGTGGCTACGGCCCGGGGGCGTGGCCGCGCCCTCCGTACCCGCCCCCAGGACGCGGCCCGGCGCGCAGCAGGCCCGCTGGCGCGCGGGGATTTACGTCTCCCTCCGGGAGGCGTAAATCCCCCGACAAAGGTAAGGGGGGGGTGTAGACAGGGCCGGGCGGGTGGGTTAGGTAGGGGAAGGGAGGGGAAAGTGAGGGGAGGGCAAAGGAAAGTTCCCTCCAAGGCCGCTCCGATTTCGGAGCGGCCTTGGAGGGAACGGGGGGAGGCAGCGCGGCTCGGCGCGCGCAGGCTATACAAAATCGATAGCCTTGCGCGCGCCGATCCAGGATTTTAGTGGATACGCGCGGCTCCGCGCGTATCTACTAAAATCCAGCGTACTTTTGCTTGAGTCTGATGCGCAAGCAAAAGTAGGCTGTTCGCGCGCCTCTTAAAATCTACCCCCATGTTTGTGTCTAGATGCAGCTAGAATGTGAGTGGAACAGCGAGATCTGCTCCTGCTTTCTAGCTGATGTTTTGTTTTTTTTCCCTGTTTATATAATAAACCTCAAGAGACAACTTCTTTCAGCATATTTGCCACTCCAGGTTATTTGCATCTCTTCCTTAATATTCACACTCAAGATTAGCTCATCCTCCCCCAAGCCCCATCTTTAACATATAATTAAGATACAAATCAAACCTGCACGCACATATGATGGAAAACATTTGGGGAAAACAGATTCATGGCTGTGACAAGTTCTAGAGGATAACTGAAAAGAAAGATTAATTTGGTGAACACCAGCACTGACAGCAAATTACATTGGGAACAGAAGAACTTGAATTGTAGTCAAAAATGCTGAAAAGTGGTAGCTGTTTACTAAAACTACAGAATCTATCTACTGAATCCTAAGGTTGAGATTTTCCATATTCTAAATATTGTGCATCTGTTCTAGGGGTTAATCAGTAGTTTAAAATAACAACACTGGGATGCATTAATAAGGTCAAGTTATTGGAGCAGCAAAAAAGCTGATTGCATTCCAAATCTGTATTTGGCATTTACTACTTAAGAATGCAGGCAATATTCTGTTGTTTAAAAATACATAACACTTTAACATTAAATATGGTTTCCTAACAATCTTCAATTAAGCTAAATTTGGAACACTGTTAAGTTGTATTGAATTAGTGGCTTTTATCTAGCTACGAAAGAGGCATTTCATGTGTGTTTTTAAATTGGGCTAAATGTCCTGTGACTAAATAATATTATTTACAAAGGATAAAGGAGTAGACCAGTAATGAACAGACAAAAATATGTCTGAGAATGCCCAGTATAGTGGCTGTATTTGTTTGTGTTATAGACTGGTGATAATCTTGGTAAAATATGGATTTATTCAAAATAATGGGGAACAAACTAGCATGGACACTGACTGCAATCAAAGTGATTCCTGTAGGTAGATCATCACAAAATGGGTATATAAGGACCTAGTAATGGTTTAATATATTCCAGATTCTTGTAAGAGTGAAATTGTGTCAGTTGATGTGTAGAGATAAATTGCCTGTCATTTAAACTGGAGCACATTGCTAAATTGTGCATTGTGTGCATATTAAGTTGTTTCAGAGGACACTTTTAGAGGATTCTATAGTATTTTCTCAGGGCACTGTTATTTATGAATATATTGGTCTTGGATGGTTGGTTATGCCTATGGCTTTGATTCTGTGGAAATAGGAGGTGTACAAAAGTCATGCCAGAGATGTTTGGGGAAGGGAGGATCCTGTGAATAGAATTATCACTTTCCAAGTTTTAAAATTGTCTGTAGAGGTACTTTTCTCGATAAGTTTATACAAGTTGAAAGCCCTGCCCCCTGTTCTTGGCAATAGGTTGTATGAATCTACTCATGTGACGGTTTCCTTTGTTCAGTATCCTTTTAAGGACATGCATTCACACATTTGGGATTTCTCTGCATTACTGGGACAGTTTATATACTAAGGGGCTGATGCAACCACAGTTGCCAGCAGACAGTGTCAGGGATGTAATCAAAGCCCCGGCATGATTACAGTGCAGGCCAAGGTATCCTCACAGCCTTAGGGCAGTAACATCAGTAAGAGGTTGCCTACACAGTGCCTGTGGGAAAATTAAAGTGTAAAAGTTAATAAAACTTAAACTAAAGGGAGAAATCCAAGATGGCCACACGCTAGTCTCGGGAGCTCCGGACTTTCCTAACCCTTTTTAAATTTCTGCTTGGGAAGTAATTTCCTTTGACTTTGAAATGGGTAAATGGAAGGGTAATAAGGGGATTAGTGCCTCCACAATGCGCATCCAACATACCCAGAAGCTAATAGCGCTCATCACAGCCCATCTCTTTGAGGGTGCTGTAATGGCCATCCCCCTGAAAAGTTTTTTTAAGCAGCTCTCTCCAGAGTCTTTGGGCAGTCTCTTATTGTTTGCTTGAAGTTAGGAGGTAGTAGGGAGTTTTTCCTATATGGGGTTTTTCAGGCCCAGTCAGAGGAGTCAGGCACATCTACCTGGGGATCCTGATCAGGGTCAAGAGGGTTTTCCTTCCCTCTGGGGTTTCCCATCTGGGTCATTTTAACAAGCTTTGACAAATGTTCTTGGTAGGAGCCTTGTGAGATTCTGGGTACCACCTGGGCTTAGGGCACAGGAAACCCTGTGTCTGGAACTGCCCAAGTTAGGGAAGACTTGCCTTTCTTCACCCTCAACGAGGATGGAGGGGTGGTGACCTGCTGCAAGGAGCAACTTCAGTGTTAAGCTTTGTTAAAAGGGAAAGGACTCAGCTTTGCGATCCAGAGGAAGTTTTTTTGGCTTCTCCTTCCTTCCTGCATTGGAGCAGGGTGAGCTGCCTGTTTCCGGGGGATTCCCTCCCATCTGGGATCCAAGAGAAAGAGAAATCAGAGAAACCAGAGAAATAACAGAAGATTACCTAAGCATGAGTAAGAGCAAAGTAAAGTTCACTGAGGACACCCGTCCGGCATCTTCACCCCTGGGGAGAGAAAGAGAATCTCTCTTTCTGTACCAGAGACTGTAGTTATCATTTTTTACCAACTTCACAGGGATTCTCTGCCCAGCCAAAAGCAACCCTGCCCACCTGGGAACTCAGCTTGTCCAAGCTCTGGAGGGTGAAGGTTTTCTCTTGGCCTGGTCATGTGCAGATAGAGGGGAAGACTGTAAGATAAAGGAGAGAAGTTTGTGGTGCAGAGGATTTTATTATTGTTACCATTTTGCACTTTGATTGCCCCAAAGTAAATATATTCTTTTTGGACACTAATAAAAGTGACTCCAGCATGTTTATTGGGCCTAATATTGCACACACATTGTTAAAGCGAGTCACCACTCTCCAGGAGTAAAGAGAAAAGAGCATGCAAGTCATCCTTAGCATTTCGGGCCCTGGAAGATATATTCTTCCTCCATATAAAAAAAGAATCCAGACCCTGGGGGGAAAAAGTTTATGTGATAGCTGGCCTGAGGTTCTACCCCAAAGAGTTCCAGATACTTGTATGGCCCCTTTGGAGTGCAGCCTGCCTCCTGGGATGGACTTACATGTAAAATTATGTTATGTAATATAATGAATGATAATGTTTTATGCACTGTTATATTTTTATGAGTTTTTTAATATTTATAATTTTATTGTATGCCACCTAGAGCCTTTTTAAGATAGATAACTTAAAAATTGAATCAAAAATAAATATATAGTACTGGTTTAGCCTATTTTGAATGTTATGGACCTTGCTGGCAACCCTACATCATGTTCTTAGGTTTGGCATTATAAGAAAACCCATTCATAGTGTAAATGGGGTAAATAAATACCTGCCCAATTGTTGCTAGGGCAGCCAGAGAGAACCCATAAGTGTCACGATGAGTTTTTTAAAAATAGATAAATGCTGCTCACTGCGGCTGGAGCCACACTGCAACAGCAGCACTGGGAATGCTGCCGCTGCCAGCTTATGCCAGCAGACAGTGTCAGGGATGTAATCAAACCCCTGGCATGATTACAGTGCAGGCCAAGGTGTCCTCACAGCCTTAGGGCAGTGACATCAGTAAGAGGTTGCCTACACAGTGCCTGTAGGAAAATTAAAGTGTAAAAGTTAATAAAACTTAAACTAAAGGTTGAAATCCAAGATGGCCGTACGCTAGTCTCAGGAGTTCCGGACTTTCCTCACCCTTTTTAAATTTCTGCTTGGGAAGTTAATTTCCTTTGACTTTGAAATGGGTAAATGGAAGGGTAAATCGAGATCTTACCCTGAAGTTTCTAAGTATTGCCTGTGACTGGTCCTATGGATCAACATGTGTTCTGGAGTCCCGAAAAATGCTCCGAAGTGAGGTCCTTGGACAGTGAGGTGGGTGGTGATCCTCTGCACCCTTCTCCGGGCCCGGAATCATCTCTATCGCCGGAGCCGAGTCAGGTTCCTCCTCAACCTGCACCCCCCCCCCCCCCCACGGAGAGCGCTGACAAGGACAGCGTTCTCCTGTCTCGTGAGGAAGTTCTTACTCTGCTGGCTGAGTCGGCATCAGGTGGAGCCGTGAAAAAGGGGCAATCAGGTGGAGCGGCGGCTGGACGGCAAAGGAAGGATTTGTTGAACCTCAAGCAGAAACGGATCAAACCAGGGCTTCTCAACAACCGGAGATGGAGGTATTGAATGCTATTTTAAAAAATCCCTCTCAAATAACATTAGATAATATATGTGAAGCAATAACTAATCTCATAAGCCAGCTTTCACGATTTCTCTCTCAACAGCAAGACTTAACTGTTCAAGTTAACGATATGAAAATTCAAGTTTTGGAAATTAAAAATTAAAAGGAAGTTCAGGACATGAATGATTTGAAAATTCAAAAATCAGTGGATACAATTGTTACTGGACACACATACTTGCAAAATAAGATGGAAAATTTAGAAAATAGTATCCATCGTAATTTAAGGGTTCTGACCTTTCCCAAGAAGAAGATTGTGACACCAATTGAAATGCTTAGAAAGTATTTTTTTAGAAATACTACAAATTAAAGAAGAGATGATACCACCAATCTCTAAAGCATATTACTTACCAGCTAAAGCATCGCCACAAGTGAATATTAGATCAGAAGTATTTCCTATAATAAATATATCGCATTTATCTTCCTTTCTGGAAACATCAATGGAAGAAGAAGAGGTGAAAACTTCTATTCCCGTTGTGTCGTTAGCCCCGGATTCAGATAGGGAATTTATTCTTAAAATGTTTTTTTAGAAAAAGAGATCTATTATTTCTAGGGAAAAGAAATTGCATATTCCCAGATGTTGCAAAACGAATGCAAGCAAACAGAAAATGTTTCCTTTCGATGCACCCAGCTGTGATCGGTTTGGGTGTTTCCTTTTGGCTATACTTTCCTTGCAAGTGCTTTATTAAGCATGCTGGCGTAAAATATGTTTTTTTTCGATCCCATGCAATTAAATTCTTTTTTGAATAATAAAGTTAAATCAGATTCTTCTGTTGTTAGAACCAGCTCCGAATAACCTGTCTCGACTAATCACGGAATAATTGTATACTAGTGTGTGTTTATGGCCATTAATTTTTTGAATTATATGATTACTACTTTTCCTGCATAATTTCTATGGGATATCTCCCTGTAATTGTGGTCTAATAAGATGTAACAGAAGCAGAATTATCTTTTTTTCTTTGTTACTTCTATGATATATATGATATTGTGTAAATCTCTGTACATTATTTCTTGTCAAGTTTATAGAAACATAGAAACATAGAAACAATTTTAATAAAATTTTGTCTATTCATAAAAAATAACCTTTGTAAGTGTTGATATGATTTAGGGTGCTTATGACCTGACTACATCTAGAGTTTAGGGTCAGAAGTAATTTTTGAGAACGCTGCTTGTGAACGCTGGATAGAGAGCACTGACTCAGGAATGATGTGATGCTTTGGTGGCTTGTGATCGAGGAATAGCTCACAATGCTTGATGATGCAGCCTGGACATGATCTACCTCTCTTGATCATGAAGTCTCAGAATACAGTGGTTCACCTTCTACACTATCTCAACCCAAATCAATAATAAAGTCTGACTGCTTCACACCACCAATCATCTTCAGTCTACAATGTTGCTAGAGAAGGGCGACCAAAATAATAAAGTGGATGGAATAGTTCCCCTATGAGGAAAGGCTAAAGAGGTTAGGGCTGTTCAGCTTGCAGGGCTGAGGTGGGATATGATAGAGTCTTTAAAATCATGAGAGGTCTTGAATGTGTAGATGTGACAATTTATTTATTTATTTAAAAGTGTTTATATACCACTTTTACAAATACAATTTAATCAAAACAGTTTACAATATAAAACATGTATATTAAAATTAGTTATTTACAATTTTGGATAATAGAAGGACTAGGGGGCACGCTATGAAGTTAGCAAGTAGCACATTTAAAACTAATCAGAGAAAATTATTTCTTAACTCAACACACACTTAAGGTCTGGAATTTGTTGCCAGAGGATGTGGTTAGTACAGTTAAGGGCGGATTTTAAATGCCCTGCTCGCGTAAATCTGCCCGGATTTACGCGAGCAGGTGTCTTGCATGCCGGCGTGCCTATTTTGCATAGGCCGCCGACGCGTGCAGAGCCCCAGGACGCACGTAAGTCCCGGGGTTTTTTTAAGGGGGCGTGTCGGGGCGTGTCGGTGGCAGGGCCGAATGATGCGGCATTTCGGGGGCGGGACCGGGGGCGTGGCGCCGGCCCGGGGGCATGGTCAAGGCCTCCGGACCAGCCCCCGGGTCGGATGACGGCGCACCAGCAGTCCGCTGGCGCGCGTAGATTTACGTCTGCTTCTAGCAGGCGTAAATCGAAGGACAAAGGTAAGGGGGGGGGGGTTAGATAGGGCCGGGGGGGTGGGTTAGGTAGGGGAAGGGAGGGGAAGGTGAGGGGAGGGCGAAAGAAAGTTCCCTCCGAGGCCGCTCCGATTTCAGAGCGGCCTCGGAGGGAACGGAGGCAGGCTGCGTGGCTCGGCGCGCGCAGGCTGCCCAAAATCGGCAGCCTTGCGCGCGCCGATCCAGGATTTTATAAGATACGCGCGGCTATGCGCGTATCTTATAAAATCCAGCGTACTTTTGTTTGCACCTGCTGCGCTAACAAAAGTACGCGATCGCGCTTTTTAAAAAAATCTATCCCTAAGTGTAGCTGGGTTTAAAAAAGGTTTGGATAAATTCTTGGAGGAGAAGTCCATTAACTGCTATTAATCAAGTTGATTTAAAGAATAGCCACTGCTATTACTGGCATTAGTAGCATGGGATCTACTTTGTGTTTGGGTACTTGCCAGATACTTGTTGTCTGGATTGTCCACTGTTGAAATGGATGCTGGGCTTGATGGACCCTTGGTCTGACCCAGTATGGCAATCTTATGTTTTTATGTACTTATGTTCTTAGCATGTGCATCTAAATGAGACTGGAGGTCTTACTCACAAAATAAAGAAAATATTTAATCACTTTCTCTCTCAAATGTCACACTTACTTGCCAATAAAGACAGGAAAAGTTGTAAGACTTCTATATTCCAAGTTATTTCAAATATTTTTTTCCTCTAAAGAAACAACACAGAGACACCTCTATTTACAGGTCCTGTGATTAAACACTAGCACTTTTATCTAAAGGTAGAGTATACTCACTCTGAGGTCTGTGTATGTACTTCAATTAAATCAGTTCAGAATCAGACCATCAATCATCCACTTTTCTCACATCTACTTACCTATCAAAGCTGGCAAAATACATCACGGACTAGCTTTAGAAAGTTAGCCTTAATCTTAATTACTTATCTCAGAAAGGATTAGAATTACAATAAGCACCACTTTCACACACTGTCACCCACACCCAGACAGCTAGTATTTCCTAGGGTACTTGGGTACTCTTCCTTTTAGTCTAGGCTTCTGTGACAGGAACCTGCAACTGGATCTCTCCCCTGTAGTCCCTCGCACAGCACTGCCTCAGCCACCAACACAACTCTGCTCAGATGCCAACATAGCTCTCTCTGCTGTTTCTAACACAACTTTGCCTCAGATTTCCAGCACAGCTCTCTCTGCTTCAGTCTCCATGTGCTTTGTTTAT
The DNA here is from genome assembly GCF_901001135.1 of Rhinatrema bivittatum. Taxonomy (NCBI): domain Eukaryota; kingdom Metazoa; phylum Chordata; class Amphibia; order Gymnophiona; family Rhinatrematidae; genus Rhinatrema; species Rhinatrema bivittatum. Next base: position 81,689,669 of record NC_042617.1, on the reverse strand, counting down.
AGCCTCCAGACAGCTCTGCTTGCAGCCTTCACGTGCCTTCTAAAAAATCTTCAGAACATAAGAACATAGGAAATTTCCATACTGGGTCAGACCAAGGGTCCATCAAGCCCAAATTCCTGCTTCCAACAGATGCCAAACCAGGCCACAAGAACCTGGCAAGTACCCAAACACCAAGAAGATCCCATGCTACTGATGCCAGTAATAGCAGAGGCCATTCCCTAAGTCAACTTGATTAATAACAGTTAGTGGACTTCTCCTCCAAGAACTTATCCGAACCTTTTTTAAACCCAGTGTTTATATTCCACATCCTCTGGCAACAAATTCCAGAGCTTAATTGTGCATTGAGTGAAAAAGAATTTTCTCTGATTAGTCTTAAATGTGCTACTTGCTAACTTCATGGAGTGCCCCCTAGTCTTTCTATTATCCAAAGGTGTAAATAACCAATTCACATCTACTCATTCAAGACCTCTCATGATTTTAAACACCTCTATCATATCCCCCCTCAGCCCTGCAAGCTGAACAGCCCTATCCTCTTTAGTCTTTCCTCATAGGGGAACTGTTTCATCCCCTTTATCATTTTGGTCGCCCTTCTCTAGCAACATTGTAGACTGCAGATGACTGGTGGTGTGAGGCAGTCAGACTTTATTATTGATTTGGTCTGAGATAGTGTAGAAGGTGAACCACTGTGTATTCTGAGACTTCATGGTCAAGTGTGGTAGATCATGTCCAGGCTGCACCATCAAGCATTGTGAGCTATTCCTCGATCACAAGCCACCAAATCTTCACATCATTCCTGGTTCAGTGCTCTCTATCCAGCGTTCACAAGCAGCGTTCTCAAAAACTATTACCCAGCAATCAAAGATAAGTGTGCACCAATGAACTGTGACACAATTTTGGTAAATTCCACTAGTACAACACACATGGACATAGAAGAGGTCAAAGTCATTGAGCTAAAACATGTTAACGATTAAAGTTATTAATACTTACTTGGAAAATTCCAGAATTGCCTGAAAAGCCTGTAATAACAGTTAACACAAAAAAATCAGATTTCTTAAATTAAAGTTGAAATTCAACATTTGTTCTCATTAAGAAGTAACTGAGAAAATACTTATCTGATAGCATCTAGGTAAGAAGTAATCCTTGTACAGGAACCGGTTTCTATTCCAAACTGTTTTAAGAATTAGAGTGAGAGTCACATATGAAAAATAGTTTTTGTACACCAGAAGTAAATTATTTCTCATTGAAATTATTGACATTATTGAAAGGTTTGTTTGTTCAATAATTACACTTGTTGCTAGAGGTGAAGAACCTAGAAAATTATCCATTTACCAGCCAAATAAAATCTTTTAATTACAGAAGTGCTTCTGAAATCATTTTTCTATTTTGATTTATTTTCTGGTGAAGACACTCTGGGTATGCAAACTATCTCCATACCATCTTTAAAAGCAGAAACCCCAATAGCATTACCATCTAGCTACACACCTGACAGTGCCTGAGATAGTTTGTGAAGACACTCTTGATCTGTTCTGTAGTTTCCTAGGTAGCAATTGTGATCTCAGCTAGCCTGGGGGTTCTCAGGATACCCAGGCATAAACATTATCATGGAATTAAGTAAGAACACATGCTTGACTATCTCATTATGCTCCAAATACAGACAGGAGAGGAAACTCTGGAAACCTATGTGCTATAAAGCTAGATATCTTGATTATGGAAATGACTACCGATATCCTTCAAAATTATAGGGAGCACTCCAGAACTACCAGCATTGGTGGAGATATGAATACAAATTTTGGCTGAAAGCAACATCGTAGAGATTATCTTTCAGGTGCTAAAAAAAAACTATAGAATAATTTCAGGGATTTGCAGTCACAGGGGATGCACAACTGATCAGAATTTGGTGACATGTTCTAGATATCAGTGCGGGCTTCCCTCAATCAGCTTATCTTACAAGCCTGGGAAAAACCCTTATGGATATCTATATCTTTGGCCTCATTACCACTGAGTGGAAGAGAAAAAGAGAGACCAAGATCACTCCTACCTTCAAGGAAGAGGGTAGAAACAGGTGCTAGTAACCCCACTTCACTATTACTGCCAGATAGGAGGAGAACAGTAGCACCTTGTCTTTTTTCCTACCAGGAATGTAAGAGAAGTTTAAAATAAATGGCTATCAGTGTATGATAGTCTTTCTTAGTTTGGTTATTAGTGTGTATTGATTATATCTGTGTGGCTCTATTGTTGGGTGTGGTCTCTCATTTATGGAAGATAAAAAAAGAGCATCTTCATACGTCTATAAAATAAAGAAAACAATAAAATAACTGTACTGTAGATTTAAGTCATGATGAACATCATTTTAGAGATAGGAAAGAAAGCTAATTATCTGCAGTCATTCAATAATGACCAAGTACTTGCACCTACTAAATGCACAAACTGTTTTGAGCCTGAGGTGGAACAATGGATTTTAGAGATCTAGGGAATAAAGGTTCTTCCCAGATGTTCCAAATTGTTTCTTTTTAATTGTCTCCTATTTTGGTGGTTACATAGATGTAACTACATTTTTTTTTAAAGTTTGGAAAAGTAAAACGTTGAAACTACTAAAGGGGGTCATTTATCAAAATGTGCTAAGGCATTTCCGCATGCGTTAAGGGCTTACCGCATGTGAAAACGTCTTTAACATATGCGATAGCACCATATCGTATGGTGCGATGCAAATTTGAAAAAGAGGAGGAGTTAGGGGTGTGCAAAATTCTATTGCACAGACTTTACTACACCTTTTTGAATAGTGTTAAGCTGTGCAATAAGGTTTTATTGCAGTTTGCAATGTCTCCTGAAAGGCCTGTTTGAGTAAGAGAGAGAGAGAGAGAGAGAGAGAGAGAGAGAGAGAGAGAGAGAGAGAGAGAGACTAACTGTAGTGTCCTCTCCCTAGATAGGTATTTGTAACCCTATGGTAGGCCCACCTAGTAACTCGAGGTGAGGGTTAGGTATGGGTGTAGGGGGTTAGGGGCCACTTTGACATTCAATGTGAGACATACAAATAGAACAGTGCTCTCTTGTGAAGATCTGAGGACCGACGGAGAGAGGAAACTCACCCAAAGATGAGATTTGTGCAATGTTCTCTCAACCTAGCTTGATGGACGCTCTACCTGGGTAACATCAAGCTAGGTGGAGAGAACATTGTTCAAATCTCATCTTGGAGTGAGTTTCCTCACTCCGTCGGTCCTCAGATCTTCACAAGAGACCACTGTTCTGTTTATACATCTCACATTGAATGTCAAAGTGGCCCCTAACCCCCTACACCAATACCTAACCCTCACCTCGACTTACTAGGTGGGCCTCCTATAGGGATACAAATACTTATCTAGGGAGCAGATTCTATGGTTAGTCTCTCTCTCTCTCTCTCTCTCTCTCTCTCTCTCTCTCTCTCTCTCTCTCTCTCTCTCTCTTTCTCTCTCTCTCTCACACACACAGTGGTTAAATGCATCAGATATGGCACTTATTGCAAAGTCTGAAAAGGTTGTTGCAATTTGCACTAACTTAGCTCTTCACATAGGCAAATTTCAATAAACTGTATATTAGCATAAACCACATACAATACTTATTGCATTTTGATAAATCCAGGCCAAAATTTGTAGTATTGAGTTTGAGAACAAAGTTCTTGATCCAATTCTAATCATCATTGCACTTATTTCACATGATCATGAGTGTTCTATTCTTCAATTAAATCCAATCCAAATATACTAAAATGTGCTGGTTTGTTTCACTGAATGGATTAGATATCTGTTTTATTTTGTGTATTAATATTTTATGTTTTTCCTAATTTTTGCTGTACATTGCTTAGAGCCTGGCACTTGGTGACTAATAAAGAAAGAAAGAAGTAAAATAAGATGGTATTTCCAGTCATGGAAATGAGAATAACCTTGTTTGGGCATGAATGTCTAATTCGTTCTTTTGCAATAGCAGGTTATTCTTAGACAAATAAGTTTATTTGCAATTTTATTTAAAATCTCTTTCAAGTTTGTACTTTATGTATTTTTTGGATTCATATGTAGTATCCTAGGATAAAAGATCTATGAGAATTAAATTTCAGAGTTCCAGGTATTGAGGCATATTACATATGTAGCCACAACTTGGTACAGACTGGGGCAGATTTTATAAATCTGCGCACACGCATACTTTTGTTCGCGCACCAGGCGCGAACAAGAGTACGTGGAATTTCAATAGATACGTGCGTAGCCGTGCGTATCCATTAAAATCCGGGGTCGGCGCGTGTTAGGCTGCCCAAAATCGGCAGCCTGCGTGCGCCGAGCCACGCAGCCTGCCTCCCTTCCCTCCCAGGCCGCTCCGAAATCGGAGCGGCCTGGGAGGGAACTTTCCTTCACCCTCCCCCCACCTTTCCCTCCCTTCCCCTACCTAACCCACCCCCCTGGCCCTATCTAAACCGCCCCCCTACCTCTATCATGAAAGTTACGCCTGCTCAAAGCAGGCTTAACTTTGCGCTACCTGGGCCAGCTGCCGCGCTCCATGTTCCGGTCCAGGGGCTGGTCCAGGGGCCGCTGTCACTCCCCGGAACGCCCCCGGGCCGTAACCATGCCCCCAGACACCCCCCGAAACACCACATCACTCCCAACATGCCCCTGAAACGCCGCGTCACTCCCGGCACGCCCCCCGACACGCCCTCCTGACACGACCCTCCATGCAAGCCCCGGGACTTATGCGCGTCCCGGGGCTTGCGCGCGCCGCCGAGCCTATGCAAAATAGGCTTGGCACGTGCAGGGGGGGGTTTGGGGTAGGTTTTCGGGGGGTACGCGCGTATCCCTTTGAAAATCTACCCCACTATGAATTACCCCATATGTTTGGGATGGGAAATATCACATGAGAAATTATATTTACTAATATGATTTATCTTCGGGTTCATAGCCTGAGTGGGGGATGAGACAGGGTCCCAGTCATCCCTATACCACAATTCTGTGCCCTTCCCAAACATCCTCTCACTTGTGATACCACAGACCACACAAAATCATCGCACCAGAATAAAACAGTGATTAACACTATTACTAGTATTGTGTAAGTAGACAGTATCCAACCAGAACATAAAATGGGAAAACTACAGTAGTGAAGTATAATATAAACTTGCAGTTTTCTTCTTTTATATCAAGCAATGCAAAAGTAACACTGGGTATGGCCTGTTAGCTAGGTCAACCAACATATTCATATGGATAGTAAAAATAAAAAAAAATTAAGGAATGCTAATAGAGAAAGGTTGGAGGAAAAAGTAGTGAAGTACACAGCTTTCAACAATTGTCTTTATACCTGAGTACTCAAAGAGGGGGAGGGAATACAGATCCACCTCACTGTCACCAGTTTGAAAAGGGTGCACTCTGTCCCAAACACAAAATTGTGTGGAAAAATAAAACAATCAAGAAAATAAAGAAGTCCTTCTTGAAAGTGGAGATGGGTAGATGACAAGCCAAATAGATGAGCACTGCAGTGTGTGAAAAGTCTCTCTCTCTCTAGGGGAGCTTCCCCAAATGTTTTACTTGGTACTGAAGAGAATGCTGACCTGGTTTTAGTCTCTTACAGAAAGACCACAGTCCATCAGTTTCTCTTTCCCAGACCTATCTTGTGTGACTTTACCTGCCAGCAAGGGTTTATGCTTGACTTTGGTAGACAGGCTAAAGCAGTTAAGATGAGATACTAAATTTGTAACAAAAGGCAAAGAAATAAACCTTCTCCTCTGTGCAAAGTTTAGATTGCTTAACTTAATCTCTTAGGAGGGTGATCCATTATGTGCTCCTGGGCCTGGATATCTCTGAAAAGGAAGTCTCTCATTCTCTGTCTCTCAGCTCCTGGCTCCACTGTCCCTTATTAGGATTTTACATGTAGCTCAGCTATGAAGCAAGAACAGCTGTCTGTCTCTCTATTTCCTCAAAGCTCAGACTTCCATCTCTCCCTCTTGATAATTAGCTCATCAGGAAAAGAATCAAATACAGGGCTGCCAGATGTACTCCTCTCTTCCTGGCTCTAACTCCTGGTCATCTCTACCCCACACATAAAGATAGAGCCAACCAAATTGTGCCTTTTCTACCTTAAATGGTCTCCCAGCATTCGTTTGGCTTCCTCCTCTGCTGGTTGTATATGGCTGTTCGCTGTGCTGGCTAAACAGTACAGCCCTTTTCCTAATTTGTTAACACTGTGAGCGATGGATGCTGGTTCTTGCAGAACATTTGTCATTCACAGAAGAACACACATGGGTTTTTGACTTTTTATATTCCTTCACCTTGGTTGCAGTGGCTTGAAGTCTCTGCAGGGTTGAAAACCCCTTTTTTACAGGTCCAAAAAACATCACTCAGATCCAGACACAGATTGGTTCACATTGTAAGAATCCAACAATAAATAAGCTTGTGTTATATAGTAGCTTGCTAAACATAAATCCCTGTATAGGGCCAGTTTTACCATACGCTTTCTTATAGGCACAAAATGCCAAACAAGCCTTAGCAAATCTGTCTGAATTAGGTAATCTGACTGATTCAGTCTTACATGGTATAAATCTCTTTTATATGGGATCTGAATCAGTCACTTAGGGCTGGATTTTCTAACACCACAGGGATTTGTGAATCACGCGGTGACGGGGGGTGGGGGGGCAAAGTGGGGGGCGGGCCTGCGAAAGCCGGCAGTAATCACATCACTGCAGTGCAATCGCTGCCGGCTTTCACACCCAATAGCGCCACTGTGAAAGGTGGCGCTGTTGGGTGCACTACTGGCAGCGATAAGGGTCCTACCTTTTCGTCGTCAGTGAAGTCATCGCAGAGTCCATCCCGATGCCACCCCGACTCCTCCCCTGCCAAGCGGACTCCACCCCCAACTCCGCCCTGATTTAGCTATCGCACGCGAAAAGGGACTTTTCGCATGTGAAAAGTCCCTTTTCAATGTGCAATCCCATAAGAAAATGACCCCCTTAGTGTTACAATTTCACCTGCTGTGCAGCATCATTGTATCCTGACCATGACGCCTCCCCACCAGCAGATGCTGTCCCCATCAGCTTCTCATGACTCATCGAGCTCAACCTGTGATATAGCCTCCTAGCCTCCAGGGCACCTCAGTAAGTTTGGCTACCTGCCGTGCCAAACTTCTCCCTGCCTGCACCACACTCAGAATCCAGTCCTACATAACTCTGCCTTACCAAACCCAAGATGCTTCTGCATCAAGTCACCCTTGGCTCCTTGCCCTAGCCACTGTTGCCTTGAGGCCTACCCAGTCCTATCCTTGTCTTGCCTTGTAGCCACCTGGCCTTCTGCTCCTAGCCTTGCTTTGCTTTGTGGCCATCCAGCCTCTGTTCCTAGCCTTGCCTTGCCATGTGGCCTAAGAGTCTTCTTGTTCTTTCCCCTGATCTCTGGCTTATCTAGGCCTTGCCTTGCTCTGTGGCTTATCCAGACCTTTCCTTGCCTCGCCTTCAGGGCCTTACATAGTCTAACCCCTATGCTGCCTTCAGGCTTGTATCTTCCATGTTCTTTCATGTCCTTGTCTTGTCCTGTCCTGTCCTGTCTTAGTCTGTTCCTGTTCAAGTCTCAGTTCCAGCCTTACCTGCACGCTGTTCCTGTCCAAGCCTTAGTTCCAGCCTTACCTGCATACTGTACCTGTTCAAGTCTCAGTTCCAGCCTTACCTGCACACTGTTCCTATCCAAGCCTCAGTTTCAGTCTTACTTGCACTCTGTCCTGTCTAGCCTTGCTCCAGCTTTACCAGCTTGCCCAAGCCTTGTTCCAGCCTTACCAGCCTGTTCAAGCCTTGCTCCAGTCTCATCCATGTTGGCCTGCCACCGCAGAGACCTGCTGACTCCTAGAACCCAAGGGCTCAATCTGCGGGGGAGGGGGATGGTTAGGTGGAAGACCAGCCCTAGCTTTGTCATGGCGTCCTGCACCACTCCAAGAGTGTTGTTCCCTACACTCCACCTGAACTGGAGCTATAACACTTAGACAGTGAGCTTTTTTTTTTTTTTTAATTCTATTGACTTGTGATGATTATATAACAAATGATTGCCCTTGGTTTTAAATTTCTATTCTTGTATTTAGTATGTTACATAAACTGTATTATTGCACCCTTGTGAAACAAGGAAAACTATGTTGTCCATATGTTGTAATCATGTGGATTGTACTTGACACATAAAATTCAGTTAGAAAAATTGCTGTATCTGTTGAGCTAAAAGAATTTTCCATTTAGATTGCTGAACTGCATAATAATGCTATAAAGGAATTGGCTTTTTCAGGTCTTAATTTAATTGATCATTTTATGCAATCCCTTTCTGATGTATTTTCTGAATTAATGGTCTATACATTACATTGCTTGACTGTTGATTGGACATAGTTTCTCCTACATGTTTGCTTTGGAGTCCTTGAACAGCTCAGCTGCCTAGCAACTGTGAAGCTACATCTTACATCAATCTTTTGAGAAGACTTTATGTATCTGCATTACATAGTAGTGCATTTGAAATATTATTGTAATTGTAAAATGCAATCATATTGGGTATGATTATGGCAGTGTATATATATTTATCACACACACACATTTGTATTTTAGACAATGTTTTATTTTTAAAATCTGTTGACATATCATGATTCTGTAAGAAATGATAACACTTGATTATATACATGTGTATCTCTATATATAATGTACACATATATAGATACACACACACACACCTACATATATATTTATATTTATACAGACACATACACATACATTATCATACACACACACACACACACACAAATATATATATATATATATATATATATATATATATATATACACACATATATGTAACACACACACACACATGATATCAGCTTGAGATTCATGAGGTTGACTATTCCTTGAAAAATAGATATCAATGGATACTGTTGTATGGTATTGTTTTTTTCTAAATATAGAATGTGTGTTCTTTGTGTGAGTGCTGTATGTTCATTTGGTATAGATTGGTTGGGAAGAGAAAGTGGTCCTGATTGGGAAGGACAGAGAAGGGAACAAGGAGGAGAAAGAATGTGAAGATGTAGTGAAGGTGGGGAAATATGGTGTTAAAGAGTAAAAAAATATGTGTCATTAAAGGATGGGGGTGAGAAGGAAGAATTTGGAATGAAAAAGAAAGAGGAACATTGTGATCTGTGAAAAAAAAATGGAATACAAATTTTGTAGAAGTAAATGATGGGGAACTGAGACACATTGAGTGGGAAATCCCTAGATTGGAGGTCTTCTAAAGGGAGAATGCTTCCATCCTATGGATTTTTCAGAATTGTGCTTTATTAGTAGTTTCATTCATGTTTTATAATCCTATGAGCTCTGTTTAACCTTAAATGTAAACCATACCTTAGGCTTGACTCTCATCTTTGGTATGAAATCAATGGGTAGATCATTGATAGAACCATATGGGGTAGCATCCTTGATGCAGCTGGTTCTCATTTCTCAGCACCAGTTCAAATAGGAATGGTACATTCCTATTTGAACTGGTGCTGAGAAATGAGAATTGCCCACAGGGTTTTGCGGTGGTGCAAGAAATACAGTGTCTATCTGTGCAATACTTTGCACATCAAGCTCAATGATTATAATTATAACTTCATCAATTATAGCTGAGAAATCTAAAACCGAGTGTGATAAAAGGTCCATTTTCAAAAGTGAACAAGAAAATTGTGGATCAGTTAGCCAAGCTGCATGATGATATCAATTATGGTTCTTATTGTTTGATACTGGACATATAATCTAATTAAATTGCACAAACAGAGGACAATTTTCAGAGTAGCTTACCAAAGTAAAAAAGCAATTTATCTGTGTATCTTGGCCTGACTGAAAATTACATAGGAACATCAGATATGCCTTATTGGGTCAGACCAAGGGTTCATCAAATCCAGTATCCTGTATACAACAGTGGTCAATCCAAGTCACAAGTATCTGGCAAGTACCCAAACATTAAATAGATCCCATGCTACTAATGCCAGCAAAAAGCAGTCTCTATTCCCTATTGGTTAATAGCAATTTATGGACTTCTCCTTCAGGAACTTATCCAAACCTTTTTTAAACCAGCTACACTAGTTGCCTTAACCACATCCTCTGTCAATGAATTCCAGAGCTTAGAATTATTTTCTTTCTAGCTAAAAGTATGTATTGGCTTCCTTTATACATGTACTTATAGCTGTGTTAAAAAGAGGTGTGCTTAAGGTGGTGTTCAGTTGAGCAAAGGAAAACAGTGCACATATAAGTGATTTTTAAATGTATGCATGGTATTTACCTTTGTCCAGTCACCTGCAGAAATTGCAGGGGCAAATTATGTAGGAGCTTTCAGTACATTTATTTATTTATATTATTTTGTATACCAATATTCTGCATAACAATCATAACAGTTTACAGCATTAATATAAATAACATCAAATAAAACACTGAATTAAAAAAACATTTAAAATGAAACAATTACAATATAAAATACAAATGAAATTAAAACAAGAAATATCTACCATAAAAGTTCATAAAAGATAGCAATTAACATAAAAACTTTGCTTTCTTCTAGCATGACTGCTCTAATAAAAAGCCATTACATTGTTTAAAATACTTTATGATGCTTCCTCTCCAAATGTTCTTCTAAATAGCCAGGTTTTTAATGCTTTTTTAAAAGTTTGGTAATTTGACTATAGTCATAACTCAATTGAAGAAGGGAACAAGGAGCAGAAGGGGTAGATGCTTTAGTTCTGCCCTGGCCGAAGGGTGTTCTTCTGTATTTCCACCATGGCTTCTAGTGGGCAAGGTCTTGCATCGCATAGAGATCCATCCAGGTGATGTGATTATGGTAGCTCCGGAATGGCCAAGTGTCCTTGGTTTGCCGACCTGATCAACCTGGCAGTGGATGGTCCATTGTGCTAGCTCATCTACTGCATATTCTAAGTCAAGGCCTCATATTTGACTGTAGTCTTAACATTCGGAATGGAATTCCAAAGTTTCTGCCTGCCAAGGATAGTGCTCTTTCCCTGACTTTACTCGATATGCCTTACTGGGTCAGACCAAGGGTTCATCAAATCCAGTATCCTGTCTCTGACAGTGGCCAATCCAAATCACAACTACTTGGCAAGTGCCCAAAAAATGAAACTACCCAGGTATTTTCTCTTTGAAAGTTAGCTACAAAGTATGCACAGGAAGCATACTTTGTAGCATGCGGTACTGCATTTGCATGCAGGAGTGGACACAGGGATTATCCTTGTATTTTATAAAGTGTGCAGCTAAAATACCAAGTAGTTTTGCTCTTATAGTATACATAAATATTTCCAATCCAAGAAATTGCTTGCTTTCTCTATCTGTTTTATAACCATACATTCATATAATTAGGAGCAAAAAACATATATAACATGCACACGTAATAACCCTGATTTTTATGCAGAGGCAGGTATTTTATAAAGTATGTGCTTATACCATTTTGAAAATGCTTACTTGCATTCGTACTTGAGATCACCAGTTTGACGATACCTCTGCGAGTTCACCCAGTCCTTCTCCAGTTCACCTACACCCTCTAGCACTTCATCCAGAAGCCTAAACAGTTCACTCAGTACTCCCACGCAAAAATTGCTGTTGACAGACATATCCAATTTCTTTTGTGCTAGTCCATTATCAGGTGTAAAAGTGTATGAATAAGTTCAATAATTTATACATGTATATCTCTTAAAAAAATAGCATCTATCACACATGCATCTTGACTCTGCCCCTGAACAACCCTACATAAAAACATAAGAAATTGCCATACTGAGTCAGACCAAGGGTCCATCAAGTCCAGCATCCTGTTTCCAACAGTGGCCAATCCAGGCTACAAGTTCCTGGCAAGTACCCAAACACTAAGTATAACCCTAGACCACCCTATTGTTGCACAGGTAAAATGGGCGTGCAAAATAAAAAATATGGCCATACTTTCAATATTTATAAAGTACCATGTATGTGAATACATAATATTTATATGCATGTATGCTACTTTTCCCATGCAGAACACCTTTGAAAATGTACTCAATACTTTGCATTTACATGAACTATTCCAAATTAACCCCTTTGTAAAAAGTGATTTGTAGCTTCGATACATTAATATGTGGCTGCTCTGTTCCTTGGTTAAATAAAGTATCCATTGGACTCATGCAATTAAACTTACACTAAAAAAGTTTAACATGCGAGTTGGTACAAATTTTACATGCACATTAAAACATCACTTAAGCTTGGATTTATCAAAATGCACTAATTATCACATGCGATAGGAAAAGGGGTGTGTTTTATGGCAATATTTATTTATTTGTTTGTTTATTTATTTAAGGTTTTTATTGCAAAATGGCGCCGGCCGTATGGCAACACGATTCGAGCGTAGGAGGTCGTTCTTGGACCCCCAGGGACTTTTGGCCAGCTTGGGGGGGCCTCCTGACCCCCACAAGACTTGCCAAAAGTCCAGCAGGGGTCCGGGAACGACCTCCTGCACTCGAATTGTGTTGCCGTACGGCCGGCGCCATTTTGCAATATGGCCAGCGCCATTTTGCAAAATGGCGCCGGCCGTACGGCAACACGATTCGAGTGCAGGAGTTCATTCCCGGACCCCTGCTGGACTTTTGGCAAGTCTTGTGGGGGTCAGGAGGCCCCCCCAAGCTGGCCAAAAGTCCCTGGGGGTCCAGGAGTGATCTCCTACACTCGTGACGTCGGGGGATAGGAACCAAAATGGCGCCGGCGCTACCTTTGCCCTGTCGGCCGGCGCCATTTTCTATCAACGTACCCGTAGCCCGAGAGTGGAAGATCACAACGGGACCCCCCCACTGGACCCCAGGTAATTTAAGACATTTGGGGGGAGTTCGGGAGGGTGGGGGATTTATTTTAAAGGGTCGGGGTGGGTTTTAGGAATGTTTTAGTGTGCCGGTTTTCCCGCCCTCTCCGATTTTACGATTTACACGATATTTACAAAAACAAAACCGCGACAATTTGATTCCCTCCCCCCCCAGCCGAAATTGATCGTTAAGACGATCGATCACACGATACACATCTCTAATGTATTGATCATTTGGGGGGGTGGGTGAAAAGGACCCACAGCCATTGGGGGGAGTTACATAAAGGAATGTCTGCTGCAGATGTGACTAACCAGTGGATGGAGCTTGGCCACCACAAAATCTGCTTTTCAGGTTGAAGCTTCAGAATACTTGCTATTCTCTTTGGCTAGGCCAAATAGAGCTAAGGCAGCTATGATCATGCTAATAATGCCAATACCTTGCAGACTGTACACAACACTATTAAAAATTTGTGTCTTTGACATTATGAGTTGTGGAGTTATGTGAGTTGTGTGAGTTATGTTTTAGAGCCTCTGTGATGTGTAACTTTTGTCTGAGAGGACATTTGTTGTGTTACTTTAATGTGTATATTATTTAAGAATTTCTGAAAAAGTGTTTGTTGGCGGTAGTTTGCTTTCACATTGAGAATTGAGGTCAAATATATTAATCTTCTAGGTCTATAGGTAAAGTTTTAGAGTACCATCATCTGTGCATTCCCATCATTTTTCAGGACCTCTGTTTGCAGATACCTGAAAGCTCTCAATCGTATGCACAGTAACCTCTGATTTGAGCAGGTTTAAATTTTGGGTCATTCATACAGACCTGACAAGTTACTCACGTGGAACTGGGTAACTTGACAGCATTGCTCATGAACATTTGGTAAATAACATGAGAGAGAGAGATTATACTAACATCTTTCTGGACTAATTTAATGTGAATGATAAGGCCTTCCTGCATAACATGCTATTTCTAGCATTCACAAGAAGGCCTTAACATGGATGTTAAGGTTTATTATGAGGGACCCAATGTATCCTGGCCAAGGAGACTGAATACAGTTTGATTTACTTGTATAAATTTAGCCTTTTTCAGTTTTAGAAGAATATTATTTAAGTTACATATACCTAATAGATTCACACAGATTTTTTATTTGGTCAAGTTGTATAGAGAAGGATTATCCACTCAAGCTGTATAGGAGGAGAGAAGCAGATGAATGTGTTTACCTGGGCAAAATGACGTAAGATAAATTGGATGAGCACCTTCTGGCTTCAATCGCTTTATATAGTAAGGGAAATCAGTGGTGGTTAAGTGCATTAAAGGAAACCTAATACATGTAAACTAGCAAGTGGAGCTGAAATCCAGGTATTTGGGTATCTGCGTTGAAAGACAGAAGCTGTCAGTATATATGGAAGAGCGTTAAACTGGCAATGTGGAATAGTTACAGGTTCAAAACAAAACTGAACTAAAACAGGTTTCTGAAATGGTCTCTATGCTATAGCATAGCGTGAGAATGCAGTGTGTATTTGATTGTTCATATCGTAGCTCAAACTGAAGGCAAACTACTTGTAAGTTTTGACCTTCCTAACTTTTCTCTATATATATATATATATATTGTACATTTCTTTTTACCTGCCTAACTTTTTATTTTCCATATTGTGATGGAGCTTTTTTCCTTTGCGTTTCCATTTTATTCTATTGTGGTTTGACAGAAACAGGCAATTGATAATTGAACCTTAATTTTTACCTGATCCCTCCTTACTACACAATACTGCATCCCATGTTAAGAGTAACCACCCAGGAAAAAGATCTTTAAATCACTTTGGAGAATACATTGAAGTCCTCAGCTCAGTGACAGTCAAAAAAGCAAGAAGAATGTTAAGAATAATTCTGAAAGGAAAGGAGAATTAAACTGTGCATATCATGATGGCTGTTTGCTGATCTATGATGCAACTGCACCGAGAGTATTCTGTGCAGTTCTGATCACCCCTCACAAGAATGATATTGCAGATATAGCAACATTAGAAATAGTGCAGAGAAGGGCAAAAAAATGAGAAAGGCTAAACAGGTTAGGGATCTTTAGCTTGAAGAGAAGACGGAGAGGAGATATCATAAGGATTTATAAAATCATGAGTAGGGTGGAACAAGAAAATACAGAACAATTACCATTTTAAATAGTACTGGGGAGTGGGGACACTCCAGGTAGTGGATTTAAAAGAAAATAGAAGAAAGTATTCTTTCAATCAGCACACATGCTGTGGAATTTGTTGTCAGTGGATTAGGTCAAGTCTTTTATCATGGCTGGGTTTAAAAAGGGTTTGGACAAGTTCTTGGAGGAAATATCCATTAAAAACTACTGGCAGGTGGATTCAGGAAAAGCTAACACTTATTCTTCAGAGTCAACCACAAGGAATTGGATCTGCTCTGTGGCATCTTCCAGATACTTCCTAATAGGTCTGGATTGGCCAACAACGAGACAGAATGCTGTGCTTGATGGACCTTTGGACCGACCCAGTAGGTTCTTATTAGGGATGTTCAGGTCCAAAATTGTTTGTTCTGTTTATATTTCCATTTTAAAGTTTTCTTTCATTTTTGGATTTGATTTGTTTACATTTTTTGGTTCAATTTGTTTGCAAATCAAAATAAAATTTAACCAGAAAAAAAAAACTCAATACAAAGCAAAACAACTAACTACTAAAAAACCCATAAGGACCTCTGGTGGCTCTAGCTAGCCCTGGCAGCAGGGTATGACCCAGTGACTGGTCCTGTCACCCAGATATAGGCCCAGCACCAGGGAGTGAGGAAACTCACCCAAAGATGAGATTTGTGCAATGTTCTCTCAACCTAGCTTGATGGATCTCTCTCTCCACCCGTGGCCGCCAGGAGCTAAAAACATCACAATAAAGCCCTATCACACAGCTTTACACAAATGAAAAAGGTGTAGTTAAAGCCATGTGACACTTGGCCACAAATCCCACCCCAATATCCTCCCCTTTTTCTCATTTGCATCATGCGTTAATGGCATTTCCGCATGCATTAAATATAGGCCCAGGACCAGGGCCCGACCCTGAGGTCTAGTCCTGGCAGTGAGACCTACGTGCAGCACTGGGGGCCTGACCCAGAGACCTAGTTCTTTAACCAGAGCTGAAGCCCAGCGCCACGGCCCTGCTATGGTGGCCTAGAACTGGAATTCCTGACATACTCTTCATGTCCTGGCACTTGAAAAGTGATTCCACTTGGAAGATGATAACAGATTACATCAATGCAGCACCTTTCTCCAGAGTGAATGGAACCATGTTATTTACCTATTTATTTATTTATTTATTTATTTATTTAAATGAACTTATTACTCGTGCCCTCCAATGTTCGAGGCAGGTTACAACTTCAGTCTCAGGGCTGGACCCGGCACTGGGTTAAGGCCTCAACATCAGGACCAGGCCTTGCATTGGGCTCCAGTGCCAGGTCAAATGCTGAGCCAAAACTGGAGCTAGGCTTTGGCACCAAGAGCAGGCCTCAGCTCTAGGCTAGTGTCTAGCCTAGACCTTGGAGCCAAGTCCAAGTCTTGGTGCCAGGCTTGGTCTCTCCAGAGGTCCTTTTCTCAATGCAGTGAATACAAAGATCACCCCCAAATCTTTTAGTAGTTTTGAGGAGGTTACTTTGTTTCTTTCAGATCAAACTGAAAATGGCCCCTTTTAAAATCAAGTGTACATTCCTAGATCTTATATTCTTAAAATATAATATGCTTGTCATTCCAAGTGTGTCTCCATTCCCTGCCAATAATAATACAGGGATGTCACACTGTGGCTCTTTTCACTTTCTCTAAATATTAAATGTTTTTATTTTCCTGTACTTGTTCTTGAGCGGTTGATTTGGGAAGGGATAATATGGTGAGAAGTAATTGCACATTACTGAATCAAAGTTCCTGATGGAACATAATCTGATTTCTTATTATACTTTATGCTGGCTTATATGCAAAGGGTGGGCACAAGAGGAATATGAATATATAGGAAGGATGTGGGCTTTTTTTCCTTTTTCTTTCCTTATAATGAGAATGCATGTCTTGTGGCACAAGCATACTTTAAGGCAAGGAAGAATTACGGGTAGATTTTTAAAAAATACGCGCACACATCCATGTGTGAGCGTTACCCAGTGCGAGCATATGGATGTGCAATTTTATAACATGCGCATGCTGGTGCGCGCATGTTATAAAATCCAGGCCGGCGCGCGCAGGGGGTAGATTTCCCTAGTTTACATATGATGACAAGATCGGGTCTCCGCCAGTTCCCTCCCAGTCCGCTCCAATTAAGGAGCGGACTGGGAAGGAACTTTCCTCTCCCCCTACCTACCCTCCCTCCCTCTTACCCTCTCCTCCCTGACCCCTTTGAAGGCCTTGCCTTTAGTTAAATTTTTTCATTTTGGAACTTACGCCAGCTCCTGAGCTGGCGTAAGTTTTGCGCGCCGGCAGCCTGCCGGCACGCCATCCCCCAGCACAACAGGAAATGGCCGCTGTACAGGCGGCCTCCAGCTCTGCCCCACTCCACCCCCTGGACCGCCCCCCCTCCCTCAGGACCACCCCTTCATAGAGGCTTGGATCTTGTGCACATAACGGGGGTTATATGCACGGCTGGGCCTCTTCTAAATTGCACGCAGCATGTGCAAGGCCAGGCCGTGCATGTAACCCCCATTTTTTACGCACAAGGGTTTTTTAAAATCAAGCCTTTATAGAACACATAGTAATGAACTGTTTTAACTGGTAAAAATCTGTTTCAACTCGCTTTTATGGGTGCCATTTATTAGTTTTGCAAACTCTTCAAAAATATTTTATAGGAAATTGAACTGAATTCCATACATCCAAAAAATCTTATAATTAGAGGGCTGTATCATTCTGTTAGCTCATAATGAGATTTCCAAGAACTACAAAATCTTTGATACTGATTATAATATTGTCATAAAAAATACTCAACTGTGAACAAAGAACATGTCATGTACCCTGTGCAGGATCTGTAAATACTGATTGACTCAAAATGTATTAGGCATGTTATCTGGGCGACATTACTGTATGCAAGCAATTTGAAAATCATGATGGTTCTAATTTTCTTATCTCAAGAATCCTTTAGCAGTGATAAATGCAGTTTGACAATTTACTTATAATATATTTAGAGCCTAATTTCAATTTTCCTGCTTAATTTATAGCTCCTGCGTAGAGGGAAGATGTGTGCCAGCAAAAGATTAATTGTCCAGTGTTATTGACTGATTCAGCTTTTTCTGGTGTGCATCTCACCTTCATAGGGGAAAATAAAAACTGGTTGTACCAGTTTGAGGCAAGTCTAACGGTTTGTTTTCAGCTTTTTTTGTGATAGTTTAGGTAAATGGATTAGGCATGAGGGCATGCACTTTTTGTTGTCTACTGTTATAAGAAAGATCATTAAATTGTTGGGCACGTTCATTATTTTGGAATACAAAAGGTGTTTATGTGTATTAATGTAGTACTTCTTTGAGAGCAGAGTATGATCATAATATATTTGTGGTGTGATTTGAACCTGGAGGCACTGCTCTAGCAAATGTCCAAGCAAGGGGCTAGCATCCCGATATAGGTCCTGTCTATGGCTGAAGTGTCCCAGACAGTAATGCCAAGTCAGAAGTGCCCAGGATCTCTGGGCATAGTACTAGTTTTCTCAAATGCAATAGTGTGTTTTTCATAATTTTACTGGTTAAGTTTTAGGTAGTAGAAAAGGAGTGGGTATCCAGGAAATACAAGGTAAATGATCACAATGGACTAAAAACAAATCAATTATAGAAATGAATAAGCTAAAATAATTAAATAAAACATTGGGCAAAAAATGGACATTTATTATAAAGAGTACATGTAACATAAAAAGTAATCCAAAAACTAGTACAAATCACATAAAAACAATCTAAAATCCCGATCTGGCCATGTTTTTACCCCTGAGGCAGGCATTTAATGTCAAATATGTCCAGGTCAGGTTTGTAAATAATTTTTATATGTTTCCTTCTGTTTTCTTAGATTACTTTTTATATATTACATGTACTTAATTGTATTTAATTGATATATGTAATGTTTCATTTTAATTTCATTTGATTGTAAAGCCTGTTGCTGATTTATTGTTCTTTGTAAACCGAGGTGATGTTTTTAACGTGCTGCGGTATATAAAAAAAAAAAAAAAAATTCACTAAATAAATAAATAAATAAATACTATTTATTATAAATTGTCCAGTTTTTATCCAACTTGCTGTTTCTTAATTTAATTATTTTAGCTTTTTAATGTATTTGTTCTTAGTCCAATGTGATTTACCATGTATTTCCTGTTCCGTTATTGCTATTGTTTGTTTACTGTGGAGTGTTTTCCTCTGCTTTCCTATTATTTTTAGGTAACAACAGCCTGCTCTGAAATCTGACCAGGAAGCATGTGATGCATCTCTATATTCAGACAGCAGATGTCCTCAATGAGTAATCACACATAAAAAATGTATATGGCTTCTGGGTAGTATCTGTTTTGGAAGCATTGAAAGATGGAGATAAAGAGCAGACAATACCCTCTGGGGCTTTTTTTTTCTCTATATTGGTGTGTAATATCTACTCAAGATGTCAGACATTAAATTTAGAGATTTGGCCCTTGGCTTCTAATGCGACTACTAATAGCTGGGAAACTAGATTTTAGGCCAGGTAGATAAATTTGAGAATAAAGAAGATGAATTTTCCAGAAGTTGTTGCATTAAAAGACTTGTCTGTCTGCAGCTGACATTTTAGGGGAGTACCCTAAAATGGAAGGTTGGAACAAGCAACATTTATTTATTTATATATATTTTTATTTATTTGTTTACTTATTTATCTTTATTTTAATTGCCTTCCTACAAATAACTCAAAGCAATATGGGCTAGATTTTCAAAACAGCGCGCGGCGTACATGTGCGCGCACTACCCGGCGCGCACACATGTATGCCTGATTTTATAACTTGCGTGCGCAGGCATGCGCATGTTATAAAATCGAGGGTCGGCACGCGCAAGGTGCACCTTGTGCGCGCCAAGCCGAGCTGCCTTCCCCCATTCCCTACCCCCCACCCCACCCTCCCTTCCCTTCCCCTACCTCCCCCCCTTTCTCCCTACCTTTTCCTTGTTCTTTCTTTTATTTACAAACTTACTTCAGCCCTGGGGCTGAAGTAAGTTGCGCGCGCTGGCCTACTGCCGGCACGCGATTCCCGGCACAGCGGCCGTGCGGAAGCCTCTGGCCAAGCCCCCGCCCCGCACCTCAGACCACACCTTTTTGTAAGCTCCGGGACTTACACACGTCCCGGGGCTTTACGTGCGTCGCCAGGCCTTTTGAAAATTGGCCCGGCGCATGTACGGCCGGTTACATGCGTAAATCCTCTGAAAATCCGACCCTATATGTAACACTAAGCAAAAAATACATACATTAACAGAAAGTAAGCAAACAATATGAGATGAAACTTTGTTCTGTAGCTCTCAGTTTTGTTTTCAGCTCTTCTGTCATTGCAGAGCTGTCTCTCAGTGAGCAACTGAATCTGTCACATTAAAAGTTTTATAGAAGAATAACTTGTTTTAAAGAGCTTACAAGGTTACTCCTGGAGGTAGAGCTGCCTGAACTCAGGACCCCACATCTGTAGTAGCCTGATCACTTTGCCCCACTCCTCAACTTGCCACCACTGCCGCTGATCCACTGGGAGCACTGTCAATCCTTGGCACCACATGGCTCTCAGAGCATGTAAGCTGTGGGGGGACTGAACTTCCCTATTGTGATCACATCCTCAGGACTATGAGAACAATGCATGTAATCTGAGACAGGCAGCTCACACTCTCTGAGAGATGTGTGTTGTTGGGGAACAGAAGCAATAAACTATTATTATGGGGCCAGCAACTGCAAGATGAGGAGGGAGAGGGTGTCTGGACCATCATGGGTTGAGGCTGAGAGGAAGATCATTAGGGGGATAATAAGGGGATCACATATCTCTGTACCCTGTTGCACTATGCTCACAACCACAACCCCCCCCCTCCAAAAAAAGACAAATGTAGGTACAATGCCTGCCAATACTCCCTCACCTCCCCTATCTGCAGTCTTGTGCCACCTTCAAGATAGCAGTGACAGCAGCCACCACTTTTGTAGCCTGATTCTCTGTTCTGTCATAAGATCCTGTCCTTACAGGGATCAGTGTTTTGAACTGGGTGAAGGTCCACAGAGATCTGTGGAGCACTGGGCAGTTCAAACTGCTGATCTGATGATCTCTAAACCACTTGGCAGGAGGATCAGGTTAGAGGAATCAGACTGTTGGCAAAGCTTCTCTGCTGGTGTGGAGGCAGTAGGTGAGGTGGGGAGAATGGGGACTGCAGTGTTGTGTGGGAGAGCAGGAAGGAGGGATAAAATGGGGATTGGGGGATTGAGTGGGGGTGAGAGAGAGACTTTGAGAGGGGAGAGCAGGGATTCAGGGTGTGAGTGAGAGAATGCCAACTCAAGAATTGGAAGGGGTAAATGGGAATTAAGAGGGAGAGAGAGAGGTGAGAGAGAGGTCCCACATGGCTAGAAGTGAGTAGGAGCACAGGATTTGGTGAGGGCGGTGGATGAGGAAGCGAGGGAGGGACACTGTGTGGGAAGGGAACTCAAGGACAGAGGGAGGGCTAGGAAGAAGGCAGAGACTGAGGGTATTATTTGATACCCCATGGATCTATTAAAAAAAAAAAATCCCCAGACTGATATTTTCCTTCAGTCTACCCCTACCTCACTCCTTGATCTTAATCAGAGGCACCAATATCCTCCCCCCAAAGAGATGAGAGGATTGGCAACAGCATACATAATAATAATAATAATAATAATAATAATAATAATAAACCCAGAACGAGCTTGTGAGCCAGGGCAGGTTCCCAGGCCCTGCAGTGCCCTTAACTTTGCACAGGTTCCTAGGTAATGGAAGCCCGTGTGGAAGGAGGGGGTGGGGAGTGGGGACCACATTAGGGCTTGCACATATATACTGGCTCGCATGCCTGGTACACGTTTCTCACTTTTTAAAAAAATTTGTGTTGCTGTCTGTGCTCAAAACTCTAGGGTGGGGGTGTTTGGAGCTTCTGATTGCCCTGCTTCTCCTTAGCTCTCCTGGGGAATCCTTCTCAATTCAGGCTCTGGTGGGAATGCTACATGCATGTATGGTACCCTCAGGGCTAAGACCAGCTCTGGTGTACGCCCACGTCCTGTGTCTTGACTGTGTCGGGGAAAGGGAGAGGGCACCCTTCCAAGTCTTCTGTCCCTAGGGTCCCAAGATGGGTTTTGGATGACACTACCTAGAGGAGAACTTTTTCTACAGCCTGAGCAGCACTGTCTTTTTGTTTCGGTTCACCTACCTTAGTGTATTTCTGACAGCTGTTGTATAAGATTGACTAGTAGATTGTTCTTATGTTTTATCCTTGGTCTGATTCATATTAGTTTGTGGCTAACTTTTTTGACTAGTAGGAACTCTCTGTCTACCCCTGTATCACTTGACCATCTGCCTGTCCATTAGAATAAACGCTGGCCAGCCACCAGTAACTGGCATGGCTAGTTGAAGCTTAGAGTGGTCACATTAGTTAGAAAGTACAGCTAAAAATTATAAATTCATTCCAAAGAGAAAGGAAATGTGTTGCCTGCTGTCCTGGAAGATATTAATTAAGCATCTCCAGGCAGCAGCAGCCTTCTACAGCAATTGGTTCAGTAGCTTCCAGTGGTTCTTAAGCAGCAGTGCTGTCAAGCCTGTCAGCAAACATGAATGCAGTCATTTCACTTCAAACTAGTCAACAACCATTTTGATTATTCTTCTACCTTATTTAACTTAAAGAGCAGCCCACTAATTGGACAAAAGCAATTATGACTATTCTGACAACCAAACTATTTTTGACTGCTCAGTACTGTCCACTTAATTGACTGTGTCAAATAATATCATTATAAAGAAAACTTGGCTTCATAATGCAGTTTCCTACTCTAATATGAATATAAATATCATTCTGTGAAAAAAATAAGAATATTCAGTGTTAAGAAATTTCAGCAAAAATGCAAAGTTAATTTGAAGGATCTGTTTTTAAGCCGTTCATTTTTTTCTAAGAAAACACAGTACTCTTTTTGTAATACTGCAACATACTTTGAGGAATACACTATTTGTGTTAAAATTTTATTTTGATTAGATGATGCTTTTAATTTAAAAGAAAAAAAAATGATTAGAGTAAAAACATCAGATATACCATGGTTATAAAGGAACCTGAATGGCAGGTTTCTTCTCTGCATATCTTACATATTAGTCCTCCCACCAAGCTTTTTTATCCACCCCTTCATTACCTACAGCAAGCCAAGCCTTCATGAGGCTTCATGCATTCAGTTGCTTCACACCCAGTTCATGGATTAAATATCCCACAGGATTTATGCAAGAAAACCTGTCACTCTTCCTTTTAAAAGGAAGCCTATGGGTTGGAATGACGTACCTTTGAAGGATACTAATGGGTAGATTTTAATACATGCGCAGGCGTATCCATGTGCACGTACAGATAGACGTGCTGATTTTATAACATGTGCGCGCCAGCATGCACATGTTATAAAATCGCTGGACTGCTCACATATGCCCACCGGGTTTTGTAATCTGTGTGTGCGTGTGCGTGCAGCACGGGCACGGGGGGATACAGTTCTGCAAATTCATGCGGTGACACATCGCGACCTTCCCCAGAACTTCACTAACCCCTACCCTAAGCTCCCTTCCCCGTCCCCTCTCCTCTCCTCTCCTCTCCTCCCCACTCCCACCCCCTAACCCCTTTCTCCTACTTTTTTTTAAATTTTATTGTGTTGCTTACTGCTCCATTGAAAAGAAGAAGACAACTCATTTTAGTCCTAAATAAAAAGGGAGGAGTTTAGGCTGAAAAGCCAGGATGATCTCAAGACCAAGAGATAGTAGGGGTGTGCATTCGTTTTGAACTTAAATGTAAAACGCAACTTATTTTTTTTTTTTAACTTAAAAAAGTGATGAGGCGAAAACGATTGGATTTCCAACTTATTCAACATAGCTATGTTGAATAAGTTGGAAATCGCGATTGTTGATCCTAAATAAAAATTTAAACCCCTCACCCTCCTTAATCCCCCCCCCCCAAGACTTACCAAAACTCCCTGGTGGTACAGCAGGGAGTCAGGACGCCATTTCTGAACTCCTTTGCGAGGAGCACGTGACGTCGGCGTCAGGTCGGAGTGACGCGGCGTCACGTGATTCCCCGCGCGATCGCTCCGGGACCCTCGTTGCAACCCAAAAGGAACTTTTGGCCAGCTTGGGCCAAGCTGGCCAAAAGTTCCTTTTGGGTGCAACGAGGGTCCCGGAGCGATCGCGCGGGGAATCACGTGACGCCGCGTCACTCCGACGTGACGCCGACGTCACGTGCTCCTCGCAAAGGAGTTCAGAAATGGCGTCCTGACTCCCTGCTGTACCACCAGGGAGTTTTGGTAAGTCTTGGGGGGGGGGATTAAGGAGGGTGAGGGGTTTAAATTTTTATTTGCACGTATGGACATAGACTCAACTTATGGAATTCTCCATATGTCCATATTGACCGCAAATGGGACCCCCTTTCGACTTATGGACTTATGAACATAAACTTTTGCTCTGCACATCCCTAAGAGATAGATTGGACAAACTGGTGGACTAATTGGTCAAACTGGCTCTTTTCTTCACATGTGCATGTTTTCAAATCAGCTTAACTGTGTCCATTAAAGTCGACAAATTCCTAAGCAAGATAAGTGAATAATGTTTGCTCGGTTAACCACTTAAATGCAGGAGCACACAGATGAACACTAGATGTATTTTAAATCATATGTGCGTACTTGCATGGATGATTTAAAATTTCTACATATGTGCACACATGCATGCTCGATTTAAAGTTATCATCTTAGGGCAAGAAAGAAAAACTGAAGGCATTGCTCTCTCATCCTTCGGGCATACTAGTTCTCCTGCTACCCTGTTAATAAAGGGCAGATTTTAAATATCCGGTGCACATAAATTCAGGCCTTAGCGTGCGTGGCCGGGTCTTATGTATGCCGGGTGAATCTTCCAAGAGGCCCAGCCACGCGAGTAAAGGCCGGTACATGCTCAAGTGCCGGGCCTCTTGGAAGGGGCAGGCCAAAGGAGCAGGGAGGGGGAGGCAGGGGGCGGGCTGGGACAGTGCCATTGTTCGCTGTCTCAGAGCCTCGTGCGCTTGTCGGTTGCTGGTGTCCCAAAAAGGTAAAAAACACCCAAAAAACATTTTAATGTAGAGGTTGGGGGAGGAGAAGGGAAGGGGAAGGGAGGGTAGGGTAAGGGGTTGGGAAGTTCCCTCCCAGTCCACTCCTTAATTGGAGTGGACTGGTAGGGAACTGGGAAAAACAGCAATGTGTCACAGCCCGATAGTAGCTAAAATCTATCCCCTGCTGCGCGCACATTACAAAATCCAGCACACATGTGCGCGCAGCCTGCTGATTTTATAACATGTGCACTGTTCTGTTCGTACGTCTCATTCTGCATGTCAAAGTGGCCCCTGACCCCTATACTACTACCTAAATCTCTCCTCCAGTTACTAGGTGGGCCTCTTATAGTAGGATAAATAGCTGCTTACTATGGTGCCACCCCCAGAGTCTCTCTCTCTCTCTCTCTCTCTCTCGCTCTCCCTCCTTCCCTCCCTCCCAGTGGCTTCAGATAGGAAATGCAATCATTGTGGTATTATTGCAAATTGTGAAAAGTTAATGCACTTTGTGGTAATACCTATGCAAAGTGCTAAGATAATGCACATTGTGATAAATAGGCTATTACCATAGAACATGCCCCTCTTCCTATCACATGCAATATTTTGATAAATCTAGCCCTTAGCCAGATAACTCAGAAGTTAGCCAGCTAATTCAGGGGTGGCCAATTGGCCAACTCCAGTCCTCGAGAGCCTCAAACAGATCTAGTTTTCAGGAAATCCACAAAGAATATGCATATTTCAATACACTGCTACCACCATATGCAAATCTATCTCATGCATATTCATTGAGAATAACCTGAAAACCTGGCCTGTTTGTGGCCCTCAAGGACTGGAGTTGGCAACTGCTGAGCTAAATGAATATTTGGACATATATCCCGCTAAACTTTAGCCAGCTAATAAGTTAGGAGTCTATAATTTAACTATATAAGGTAGGGGTGTTCCGGAGGAAAGAGTTATCCAGCCTAGTTAACTGATATTCAGAGCTGGCCAGATGAGTTAGCCAGCTAAATCTGGTTGAGTCAATGAGCTGTCCTAAAGTTAGCTGGCTATAATTAGCTGGATAACGTTACGATAGCTAGCTATATTTAATGGTGAGTCTGCACTATTGAATGTACCTCAAAATTTAGCCAGATTAGTTTATCTGGCTAACTTTGCAATCTGGACTGTGTCTGAATATGGACCACCTTATGATTATATTTAAGTCATTATATATTAAAAATCCATGTTCTCTTGTGACATATATAGTTACATATATTCTTGGAAGCACATCGAGGTCCTCTGTTTCAAATCAATTGTCTTTATCATCTGCTCGCAAGTATAAACTTCAAATCACCCCGGCAAGGTCTTTCTTTCAAATAGCTCCAGTATTGTGTAATAATTTTCTAGTAGACTTGAGTACGTAAAAGGATATAAATTTTTTTAGGAATCAGATAAAGTCTTTGAGGTCCATATTCAGTATGCTGGTTAGTTGATAAGTTATCCAACTACATTCAGTTGGATAATTTGTTCAGTAAATTCACCAGGATTAATGTCACGCCGAATATGCTTGCCTAAAGTTATCTGGAGCTACCTGCTACACATTTGTAATATTTTGGGGGCTTCATGGGTGGGGGAGCTTTTAAGTGTGTGATATGTGATTTTTATAGATATTCTTCATAGGATTGCTGTTTACTTTTGAATTCTTGAAATGATGTTTATTTTCAGCCAAATTTTAAATCCCCCGGCGTGCAAAAAACAGGGGTTATGCATGGGGCGGGGCCTTGCGCGCACTGCACACATCTTCAAAGGAGCCTGGCCACGCACATAACCCCTGTTACGCGCCGAACTGCGGGCCCGGTTAAAGGGGTGGTCTGGAGGTTGGGAAGGGGTGGGGAGGGGGGGGGGCGGGGAGAGGCGAGGCTGGAGGCAGCCGGTACAGCAGCCATTTACGCTGTAACAGGGAAGGGTATTCAGGTGCACACAAGTTACCACACCATCTATTGCTCCTACCATGTGACAGGGGCCGGTCAATGGCACGGATACCCTGTCACATGCTAAGGGCAAAGGGCCATCGGCGCCATTTTGATTAGTGGCAGCCGATGGCCAGAGAGCGGTAGATCACTCCCGGGACCCCCACTGGATCACCAGGTACTTTAAAAATTTGGGGAGGGGGGCGTCGGGAGGGTGGGGGATGTGAAAGAATTAAATTTAAAGGGTCGGGGTGGGTTTGGGGTTTATTTTTAAGTGCCCTTTCTTCCCGCCCCCCCCCCAAAAAAAAAAAAACGATAAGAGAACCCCATGAAAACTTTTGTGGGGTTTTCCTATTGGGTTCAGGGGGTCCCCCGAATTCTGACGAGTTTGAATATATCTTCTCATATTTTCAATCGTCAGAAAAACGATTCACATCCCTAGTCTACACTGCTAAGTATATATTTCAGCTGTCAGCTGTAGAAACTTGATCACTTGTAGGATATTGCCCTTATCCAAGTCAGTTTTTGTTGTCTTCCTTCTTGGTTTCTCGTATATGTGTAGATGAGCACACAATTTTTCAGACTTAATTCAACACCCATCCTCACCATGTTGTTTGAATTTCCTGGGTCCCCTTTGCCTTTATCAACAATATTTGTCCACCACCAAGTTACTGGCCCAGCTACTGCATTCTGCACAGTGTTGCTAGACTGGTTTTCTTGCATCTTTCCCTTGTTTTCTCCTTATCATACTGCTTGGAGGGTATTCAGCACCTACCCGCCAGTAATGACCTGGTTGGTTTCTGTAGCCTGATGTCACCTGTCTACTCCTTGGTCTGCTGGGTTATGAGGTTGTGTTTCTTTATCTAATCCTTGGGTTTTTTTTTTTCCTTTTCACCTTGCTGGACAATACCCAGCATGCCACTGTTATTTATTCTTTAGTTGGTTATGTTTATCACAAATAACAGTAGTGTGACTGCTGTAATGCATGCTAGTTCCATAATTGCTTGCAATCAGCCACATGTTCATCTGCTTTATTTTGGAAAAGGTAAAATGATGCTAAGGACAATGATGTATCTAATTACCTTAATCAGTAAATTAGGATGTTTAACATTAACATTATCTAATTTATAAGAACAAGAGTCTTAAAAATACAGGAAGGAGACTAGTGCTGTTCTTCCTATAAATAAAGGATAATTAATATTTATAGGAAAGGTTAAAAATAAAATAACAAATCTTAGCTGTAGAATGTGTTTTTCTACTTTGATTATTATTATTTTCAAGCCTTCTTTGTAACAGATGGAGAACACTGACTACTGCACAGTATGTTCACTAAGTCCTCATTCAAATCTATCTTTAGTCTCAGTTTCTATAGCCTGTCAAATCTCATTATGTGAATTATAAGTAATGCAAAAACAAAAGGGGAGAGTTTATGCATTTTCCTTGTCTGGTAAGCATAACCCGGAACATATTGCCACCTTATGTAAATTTGACCATAGCAAAAGAAGTAAGTGAGAGGAAGGGGGAGAGAAAAAGACTGAGGGTACTATCTGTGGAAGGTAAGTAACCAGTTTGAATTTCAGAAGGAAATTTTGTAGGGAATGACAGTTTGGAAGTTCTCTGTCAGATGCTATGGGGATGGGAGGGTGTAGAAGCAGGAAGTGAGAATGTATAAGAAGCCAGAAAGCTTGCATATTACCTGATTCACATGATTCTGAAAGAGATAGTCTCACTGTTCATGATGAATGGCAGAGAAGGAACATTCTGGTGCAATTGTAGCCCATCATTCAATTGGAAGTGGGAAGATGAGACAAAGGTTGACTGAAAAATATGCTTGGCCAGCCTACAGCATATGTCTGAGGAAGAAACAGCTGTGTAAGCATTGTTAACACAAGTGGTCAATGTGAGATTGGTGATGGGTAGATGAACTGACGAGGAGCTGGTGTTGGGTAGCAATGCCATGGAGCTTAGCTCAGAGGGTACCAAGTCACAATCAGTTATCTGGCATGGGGCCAGAAGTGGTCTGTGCCAACACACCAGGTGAGAAAGAAGCAGCAGTTGCATTGAATTACCATGCCATGAATAGGTAAATATGAGAACAAGCTCTGCTCCTGCAATGATTTGAGAAGAATCAGAGGACCTACATCAACACTAATAATCATAATCTACCTAGGTAACATCAAGCTAGGTTGAGAGAACATTGTACAAATCTCATTCTTGTATGAGTTTCCTCACTCTGAAAGACATCAAATCTTCATAAGAGTCACTGTTCTGTTCATATGTCTCATTCTGCATGTCAAAGTGGCTCCTAACCCCTACACTACTACCTAAACCTCACCTCGAGTTACTAGTTGGGCCTCCTATAGTAGCATAAATAGCTGCTTACTATGGTGCCACCCCTAGACTCTCTCTCTCTCTCCCTCTCCCCCCAAAAAAACACACACACACACACATCTCAGGCCCTTCCTCCAGCCTAAAATTGCCCAAAACAGAATTTGCGAAAACATTGCATTTTGTGCTATGGGCATATCACACAGCTGAACGCTAATGAAAAAGGTGTAGTTATTTTCGATGCTATCATGTGTTATGGCTTCTTACTTTGCAAAGGCAGCCCACTTTTACAAAATTCCCGCCCCAATGCATCCCCTTTAAAAAATTTGCATCATGCCAAGCATTATGGTGCTTTTCGCATGCGTTAAGGTGTTTTTCGCATGTGAAAACGCCTTAATGCATGCAAAAACGCCATAACGCGAGTTGGAAAATGACCCTAGAAATACTTTAAAAAATGGACCTCAAGGATTTTAAGCTATGCTTTTCAATTAATGGGAGGCTAGTGTAACTCCTACAATGTCGGTGTTATATGATCATTGTGTTTTACTCTGGATAAAATCCTAGCTGCAGCATTCTGTAAATTGCAATTCTCTGGTGTACTTTCGAGGCAGACCAGCATACAGACTATTGCAATAGTCTATTTGTCCAAATAGCAAAGATTATAATACAGTCCTAAATAAATATAATTTTAACAGATGTTGTAAAGGCCAAAGTAGCTTAAGCTTAAAAAATCAGGTATTTACAATCCGCTCAATCAGAGATGTAAAAGTCAATCCTGAGTCTATTAGTACTCCAAATTTCTTGCTTCATTTACAATTTGTAACTAGATACCATCATACTTTACTGCAGTTATTGAAGCTTGTGAGTCATTCTTGCCTCTCCATAAAAGGGAGGTTTTACCAATATTTAAAACCAAGTAATTGTTCCTCATCCAGGAACTAACAATATTCATACAATATTTATGTAACCCCTGAGCATAGAAGAAAAGAGAATGCTCCCTTTCTGCACACAACTCCTCATTACTCTTTCTAATTCTCACGGATAACATTTACATTCTGAGTTCCAGGATACTACTTGGGGCATGAACAGTAATTCGTATACCTGTTTCTTGCAATACAAGCCCTTCTCCATTGTTTGTTCACAGCACTGACAATCGACACAGTCTTTTTTCGCCACAAAACACACTAAGAGGCAGGGTGGTTTCCAACTTCATTTACTGATAGTTGATTTCATGACTGAATAATATTTACAGCTTCAATTCGAATTTCAATTAAACTCAATAAATAATAGGACAACAAAAAGATTAATAAACTTGTGACCTCACTTCTTTAGCAAAGTCTGTCAATTTCTTTGGAAACACACATCCACACTTCAGTTCCTTCTCTTTCCAGTCACTCCAATTATTCAGACTGAAGATAGTTCAGTATTCTTTTAGATTTCCAATTTATTTATATTCCAGCTCTTCCCACTGTAGGTGGTTAGAATATAGTCCCAATATTTTATCAGAACTTAGTCCCAGTTCTCATACATTTCCTGAATCTTCTCAAATTCCTGTAGGCAGCACGATGGGCACTTTACTCTTCCTTGTATTTTACCTAAGTTAGCAACAATAAAGTCCTTGTTACCTTCAGTTTCCTTCTCTTTGTGCCATTGCTGGGATCCTCTCCTCCAAATGAGCTCCTCCACACCTCCAGGTTCTTAAGGGTGAAAGGCGCCACTCTCCCAATGGTTTGGTTACTGAGTTCTGGGTACCAAGGTTCATCAGCTCCCAATGGAACGAAAACAGTCTCTGAAACCACCTCAGGCCACAGGTCCCCACCATTGGGTGGCGAGGCTGGATGGGAAGCAGAGGCCATCTGGAGCTTCGTCACTACCAGCCCATGTTCCCCGCAGGTTGAGCCCTTGGGTGCCGGGGCCGGTTGGTCTTAGGTGGGCCTCTGCGAGAATGATCCTGGGAACACAGCCAGAGAGGGCGGATGCAACCAGGAGGTGTGGGCTCGAGGAAGGCATCCAAAGACGTGGTCAGGTTCGGTCCAGAGGTCTGAGGCAGACAGCAGGATACGTGGTCAGGTCCGGTCCAGACGTCAGAGGTAGACAGCAGAATATGTGGTCAGGAAGCAGTCCAGGACCAGAAGGTTTGTCCGAGGGAAGAAGGACAGCAGAGCAGGAACTGGAGCGCAGGGACTGGAACTGTGAATCCGGGACAGGAGCAGGAACAGGAGACAAATGCAGGAACAGGAACGCAGAAACAAGAACAGCAGCTCTGGAAATCAAGCAGACAATAACGAGGAGACCTGTTGCCAAGGCAAGCTCCAACTGTCAGAGCTTGCCTTATATACACAGGGCTGCTAACATCATCACTAGGGGCCGTGGGAGCTTTTCCCGCCACGGCCCCTTTAAATCCCCATTGATGGCATATGTGCCTAGTAGCAGGGGATGAGGAGGAAAGCTGTGGTGGCGTGGTCGGTGCGGCAGCGTTCCCTCGCTGCGGATGGGAGGCAACCGGAGAGGATGGTGGAGTGGTCGGTGTGGCAGCATTCGCCCACTGTGGAAGGGTTGAGCCGGGCAGTCGGTAAATGGCAGGACTGTGGCGGCAGCTGCCCATCACAGCCAAGGTGAGGAGGAGTGAGGTGCGGGCCCAGCACTGGGAGGTAGGGGCAGGCACCTTGTGACCGAGAATTGTAACAGTTTGAAGCAGGACAGACCAGAAGACTGACCTTAAAAGAGAAAATTCCCAACTCCTTTTCGGTAAATAAGGGAAAAATAAAGGGGCAGAAGACAGCAATCTCCTGTCCTCTTGAAAGGCTAACTCAAAATCTACAAGAATAGATGGTGCTTTGGGATGACAAACAGCTAGAATTCACCATCTGCATCTCCCACATGGGGGAGTAAGACTCAAACCACTCTTTACTAATTTCTGCATACATTTCCTCAGCTGGTTGGTTCACTCCTGTTAGTTAGGGAAACCAAGGGTTCCCTAAACTTAAAAAGTGATGTAGGAAATACTTATTTATATGCTATATAAAATGAATCAAGACCATTACATAGTGGTTGTAATATATATTAAATAAAACTGATGACAGCGCCAACCCTTGAGGAAAGCCAGCCAACTAAGAGCCAATGTAATAATGCCCATGCTTAAATTAGAGTTAAATTTTAGCATGACTTTCATTTAATGTGTGCCTTAAAAACAGGGGTCCCTGTGGGATGCAGTAAGCTAATAGGTTACAAATCAAACAGGCGTTAAAAAAAACATGTTAAACTAAAAAAGCATGCTAAAATGTGAGTTAAACTGAAAAGTCCTCATTAATGCAGAAAAGGGCTTCTATAAAACAGGAATAAGGAGGTAAGTGTTAGAAGTTGGAAGGAGTGTGACCAAAATGAACTTGCATGCAGGATTGTCATTGAGCATCCCAACTTTGGCACAATTTCACATGCAGGACCAACGAAATTGCCTAATTCGGTATGGTTCGGGGGAACAGAAAAACAAAAGAAATTTTTCCAAAATTTTGGAAAAATTCATTTTTGTGTTAGTGCGCACTAACAGGAGTTAGTGCACGCTAACTCCTGTTAGTGTGTGCTTTGACCCGTTAGTGCGCACTATCGGGAGTTAGCGCACACTAACCCGAAAATTGGGGCCCCCGAAAAAATAAAACCCGAACCGTGGGAAAAATGAAATTTCCCTCGGGGGAACCCCGAAACAAAGCCCAAGATGATAGAAAAAAACAATGCACATCTCTATATTCTTTTATTTTACTTGCCATTCCTTGTCAAATTGACCATAAAAGAAGGAATATGCCCACAAATTGGGATGCACAGCACCAATCTCAGATTCAAATTCATTATGGCAACATATGGCAAATAAAATCAAAACTTAATCTCACTGGGGCAGGCAACTTCAGCTAATCAGTAAGCACTTTGAGCTGGGCATTTGATGTTGGCATCTTAGGGGGTCATTTTCTATCGGTATTGCATGCGAAAAGGGACATTTCACACGTGAAAAGTCCCTTTTTGCGTGCGACAGCTTGATAGGGACGGAGTCGGGGCAGTGTCAGGACTGGAAGAGAAGGAGTCGGGGCGGTGTCGGGGTGGACGCTGCGGTAACTTCGCTGGTGGCGATAAGGTAAGACCCATTATCGCCACCAGTAGCATGCCCAGTAGCGCCACCTTTCACGGTAGCGCTATTGGGTGCGAAAGCCGGCAGCGATAACTCCACGGTGGTGCGATCGCTGCCGGCTTTCGCAGGCCCACCCTCCCTCTTCGCCCCCAGTTACCGCGGAATTCAGAAAGCCGTGCGATATTAGAAAATCCAGCCCTTAGTGAGCTTTGGGTGCCATCCCCATGTGCCTCCCCCGAGAGTTTATGCTTTGTTAAACTAGTTGAAGTTGCCCACCCCAGAAAGCATATGCTTTGATTTTACTTGCCATTCTCTGCCAAAAAAGCTTTGGGTGCAAAATTTTGCTCATTGGAGAGGGCACCTACAGCTAGCTAAACTAAGTGTAAGCTCCCTGGAGTGAGCTTCTACAGTTAAACAGTACACCAAATGTGGATGCACAGTGCTGGTGTACTGTTCAACTGTAAGTGCTCTCCTCGAGAGCACTAGAGATTAAACTCCTGGGTCCAAGGAGGAGTTAACTCAAATTTCTGGTGGCCAAAGTTATTCTATTGCTGTGCCCAGTGTGGTAGAAGCAGCTAGAGACTACCACACTGGGTACAGCAATAGTATAATATGGCATCAGAAATGTGATTTAGGTTTTACTCCTGTTTGACTGGAGGAGTTAAATTTCCACCATTAAGAAAATGTGCTTTCAGCTGTCTGCCCTTCAGTGCACCTCCTTGCATTGCTGAGGAATAGCTAGCTAATGGCCTTCTTTTACGTGGGATTTACATGCACCCACGCTAATCTTAGAGCAGGATTTTACTCCTGTTTTAGCAAACATTTTTTAAAGCATCTCTTAAATTCCAGAGTTAACTTACCACTGAAAATTGCATGCTAAAACAGAAGTAAAAACCTGCACTAACATTAGCGCCCCTTATTACACTGGCCCCATAATTCTTCAGGCTGCGTGCTTGTCGCCTGTTTGGACATGCTGGTGCCTATCTGTTAAAAAAAGGCCTAAACAAGGACATGTGCTATTTTCAATGTAGTGTGCACTAGTTTGATTTAGTGTGCACTAAAGTGACACAAATTAGCAAATACAAAAAAAAAAAAAACTAACGACTGGCTGTAGGCTTCATGAGAAGTTAGTGACTTTCTGATAGTGCTCAAACTCTTCTTCATATTACCCCTCCTCTGCCTTTTTCCAGCTATGTGGTGAGGGTCATGATGTTTGTGTAGTATAAATCTGGAGCTCCATACTTAACCGTAAAGCTGTGAAACAGTAATAAAAGTTTTGTTTATATTAATACATCTTCATTTATCTATATTTTGAAAAATTATTTTCATAAGCCTATTCTGGAACAATAAGTATACTATGTTACTTGATATTAAAATTGTTTTATGTCTGTGTATAAACTGACTAAGATAGATTTTTGTAATACTATTTATGTCAATTTTGGAAGACTCTAAGGATTCTGAGAGGTCTTTATAAATCTCAGCCATGATGTAAAAGCAGCTGCAGGGAAGGATTTTTTTTTTTGCAAAGGGATCTGCAAAACTAAAAACATTTATGTAGTCTTTAAATTAGGAAGTTTGCTGTATTTCACTGTGACAGAATGCCAGTTTTACTGAACTTTTCAGAACTTTTATTTCTAAATTACTTTTTTAACTCTTGACTTTTCATAAAATAGTGTACATCCTGTCTGGTTGATAGGATGGTTAAAGTGATATGTGGATAATTTTCAAAGGTCCTTTAGAAAATTGTGCAACTGATACACTGTATGCACCTACTTTACGCACCCAGGGAAGAAGAGTTCCAGGGGGGTGGAGTGTGGGCGGGGTTGGGACATGCGTACAAACATTGTGATTTTAAAAAGTATGCACTTTAATCCTCCCAGCAAAACTGCATGCACCAAATAATGGGTGCAATTGTGTCTGCATAGTTTTGCCAGTATAATTCTCAAAGCCAAATTACAGTTGTATGTTGGTTTTGAAAATTGATTCAATAACAGCCTGAGAGAATCTGTAGGCTGTTATAGAAATTGCTACCCAAATTCTTAGCAATTGTACAAAATGATGCATATCCAACACTTTTTCAAGTCATATTTCCCACATCATTTTGCAAACAATCCAACTGTCTACAAGTCAGGAAAAACATAAATGTTAAAAAATATATCGCAAGTGTAAAATATTTTTTCTAGCTCACCATTTATATGGAAAAAGAGGATGTTCTAATGGTGATATTCTTATAAAGGGGTAATTAAATGTATTTTCAAAATTAGATTGCATAAACAGGTCAATTAATGGATATTAAATAAAAATGTGCTTATGTGCTAACTTTTTATGTGTTAATCATCACGTTCACTACAACATTTATGGCACATCTTATTTTGATGTGATATGAATAAATGTAAAATGTCTTTTAACATTTTACTAGCACAAATTCAAGTCAGTTCATACATCATCCCATTGAAAGAATTTGATAAGCTTATTCAATAGCAGCATTATTTGCATATTAATTAATGATAGATACAGAAAACCTAGCTTTCACAATGAGTGATTATGATATATCTAACAGATCATTGTATTCTGCTTACGGTTCAGAAGAAAATACTTACCACTAGGGATGTGCAGAGGCAAAAATTTAGTTTCAGTTCATTTGGTTCTTTTCAGATTATTATTTTTCTTTTGGTTTATTCATGCTATATGTTCATTCGTTTCACATTAATGCCAATGGGGAAGCAATGCAGTCTATTTTGGGTTCCCAAATTGGGTTTTCTATTAATTTCTAATACAACTTGTGAATAGACATCATCAGAAGAGTGACAGGCACTCCAATGCATCAAGACTATAACAGCATGGCACCAAAAGTGGCATGAATAGCCCAAGGACCCGTAATAGGGAAAATTGCTACCAGCAGTTGCAGGAGTTTTCCAAGGCATGAGCAGAACAAAGCTGCAGCAGGAATGGCCATAACATCCTAAGGCTCCAAAAGAAGGTTGAGGGGTGAAAGCAGCAGCAGGAGGGACATGAAGTCCCCAAAGTGCTGAGAGAGGCACAAATCCATCATGCACAAGAAAATGGTAAGAACACCCTGATGCTCAAAATGAGGAGCAACAGGCACCAACTAAATGGTGGCAGGAAGAAGCTAGAGGAAATCCCTGGATGGATGAGGCCTCATGCCCTTTCTATATTTATTTATTTATTTATTTATTTTTAACTTTTATATACCGACATTCTTACATCAAATGCAAATCATACCGGTTTACATTAAACAGAAAATGCAGGAAATAAATTTCCATAGTCTAATACAATGAACATTTATAACTAAAATTGTTAACAAGCTGTAAAGGTAAGAACTTGGAAACAAAGCTTAATTAACAAAAAATAAATGAAATAATTTTAAATGAAGCACAAAGGGTTGCACGAAGGGGTGCACAAAGGGGAGAACCCTTTGTTGCGCCCCTTCGACGCGCAGCATCTGGTGGTGAGGCGCTTTTCAACTGCCAATGAAGCATATGACATCATTATGGAAAGGGACTGGCTGTACAAGCTTGAAGCTGATCTTCCTTTCCCGAGTATAATCTTAGTTGTGTCAGTATCATCTGCTTCCTCCATCTCCTCACTGGAGGCTAAGATACTACTGACTAGAGACTCCAAATCAGGGCAAGAGTATTTGGCACCCTAGGTGAACCCTAGGTGAACCTTCAGTCATGCATTCCAAGGGATGGGGCAGGAAGAAGAATGGCAACAAAAGCCTGAAGCAGCAAGAGGAGCAAGTGGAACCAGGAGTAGCATGAAGGGCAGCAAGTGTACAAAGCATTGGATTGCAAGTACCATAAGGGAAGGGAATTTGGAAACAACTGTAAATTCAGCTGGAGTAGAGGATAAACCACCCAAAGGTAGCAAGAGTAGCTTGGAGAAGCAGCAGCCCCCCCCCCACCCATGCTGAAGATTAAAATCACAAATTGTAGGTGCAGAGCAGCGCAGTAAGAAGAGGGCACTGAGTAAACATTAATCAGTTGTTTAATCTTTCAAAAAGTACAAAGACCAGGAGATACACAATGAAGTCACTGGGTAATACATTTAAAACTAATAAGAGAAAATATTGTTTTACTCAACGTAGAATTAAGCTCTGAAATTTGTTGCCAGAAGATGTGGTGAAAGCTATTAGTGTAGCTGCATTTAAAAAAGGTTTGGATAAGTTCCTGGAGGAAAAGTCCATTAACCATTATTATTGTAGACGTCCACTGCTTATTCATGGGATAAGCATCTTGGAATCTATCTACCCCTTGGGATCCTGCCAGGTACTTGTGACCTGGCTTGGCCACTGTTGGAAACAAGATACTGGGCTTGATGAACCCTTGGTCTGACCTAGTTCTTAAGTTCTTATGCATAGCAAGCAGAGTTAGAATGCTTGGCAGAGGTACATACTGTCAATTAGCTGGCTATGTCAATATAGTTTACCACAGTTTTATGATGCAGTACCATCAAAGAGATGTCTACTGTGATTGATCAATTGAAGTCCACTTTCTCTCAGTTAGATAAATCTGAGATAGGTATAATTTGACATTCTAAGGTGTATTGTGAATGCCTCCATGATGCAGGGATACTTACCCCATCAACTGCAAATGGCCACAATAAGGCCAGTAATAAAAGATGAAAAGGCCTTCCTGAAGGAGTTAGCAAATTACAGACCTATGTCAAGCCTTCCCACCCTTGCAAATATAATTGAGAAGTGTTGCACCAACTAAAAGAATATCTTGAGGTAAATCAAGTTCTTGATGCTAGGCAATTTGGCTTTAGAAAATTCATAATACAGAGCTATTATTGCTTGCTTTAACAGAAATGCTGTACCAGAGACTAGACCAGAATCAATCAGGTTTTCTACTATATGTAGATATAGCTTCTACATTTGATACATTACATCATATGACCCTGATATCCCATGGGACTGGCATGGGAGGAATAGTTCTTAATTGATTCAGTTCAGTCCTACAAGATAGAAAAGAAAGGGTTCCAATAGGTACTTCCCACTCAAAATGGAAATCCATTTCAATAGGAGTACCACAAGGTGGTTCTTTGTTATCAGTTGTTTTTAATATATATTTGTCTCCTTTGGGGGATTTGATTAAATCCCTAGGGTTATACACTATATATATGCAGATGAAATACAGTAATATATTCCTAGTGTAGAAAGCAGCACTTTGCCAGTGGTAAACATACAGAAAACTCTTGATATGATCAGAAATTGGCTCACTGAAAATGATTTACATATAAGTGTTTCAAAAACAAAAGTAATGTGAATAGGTAGACTTTCATCTGTGAATGATTTACTGACTGTTGGTTATGAAAGTACATTTTTGTCATCCCTTACCGAGATTCAGAACCAGGGGCATACAGATGGACTCACAGTTGTTTTTCAAGTTTCAGATCCAACATTTTGTAAATATTTCATTCTATAAGTTAAAATGATTTAGACCACTTCAATATTTCCTTCAGCCAAATTTATTTAGAATGGTCTCATAAGCCCTGGTGTTAAGTAATTTGGATTACTGTATCAGCTTATTGGTAAGGCTTCTGGCTATGTTATTGCATGCAGTTAGTACAGCTACAGCAAGATTGATTAGTAGGGATGTGAATCGGGCTTCGGACGATTGAAAATATCGTCAATATTTTCAAAATCGTCAGAAATCAGGGGCTCCCCCGAAACGACAGGAAAACCCCACGATATTGATCGTGGGAGTTCTCTTATCGTTTTGGGGGAGGGCGGAAAAGACGGCACACAAAAATAACCCTTAAACCCACCCCAACCCTTTAAAACTAATCCCATTGCTTCCCCCACCCTCCCGACCCCCCAAAAAACATTTTACAGGTACCTGGTGGTCCAGTGGGGGTCCCGGGAGCAATCTCCCGCTCCTGGGCCGTCGGCTGCCACTAATCAAAATTGTGCTGATGGCCCTTTGCCCTTACCATGTGACAGGGTATCCGTGCCATTGGCCGGTCCCTGTCACATGGTAGGAGCACTGGATGGCCTGCGCCAGCCATCCAGTTTTTT
Organism: Rhinatrema bivittatum; assembly: GCF_901001135.1. Classification (NCBI taxonomy): domain Eukaryota; kingdom Metazoa; phylum Chordata; class Amphibia; order Gymnophiona; family Rhinatrematidae; genus Rhinatrema; species Rhinatrema bivittatum. The sequence goes on along the minus strand of NC_042617.1, from coordinate 81,650,185 downwards.
GTTTATCAGCTCGGGCGCAGCCGATAAACAAAACTGCGATTGGGCCCGATGAAAAAAAACCCACATGTGAATCAGAACCGGAATCCAAACCGATTCCGGTTCCGATTCACATCTCTATTGATTAGTGGAATTAGGAAGTTTTGACCATATTTATATTACACCAATATTACATTCTTTACATTGGCTATCAGTAAAGTGGTGATCTCAATTTATAACTATCCTAATACACAAGTTGCTGTATTCTGAAAATCATTATATATTAGCTGATAATATGTGCTGGTATGAACCAACCCCTTCACTGAGATGCTCAGACAAAAAATTGCTAGCTTCACCAGCTGCTCATGTGAATAAATTGCAGAGCACACATACACAAGCTTTTTACTATGTAGGGTCTACATTTTCAAATCCACTATCAGCAGAGTTACAAGCAGAAATGGATATCAAACTGTTTAGGAAGGACGTGAAGGCATGGTTCTTTCCGAAAGCATATGAGTAATTTTATGCATTGTTTTATTATTGTTTATTGAGTTGTTTTATATTTGTTCATTTTTATGTACTTTATAAATGTGTTTATGAAATCTACACTGGATATAAATTATAGAAATTGCAGAATAAAAGCTTGTTTAAGATAATAAATAAATACTACACACAATATCACTCAGTGCTTTGCAAAAATGTCTCTCATATACTGTATAAATGTGCTATTTGTGCACAAATACTGAGGCAAAGAAGAAATAGACAAGGTTCAAGCTGATGTTCATCACTGCAATCCTAATAGTGAAAGGGAAGTAGTATACTGTTGCCTGCTGTCACAATTGAGGTCCACTTCACTATCTGCATGACCTCTTAAGAACCCAGACAAATAAATTTGGAAGGGGTGACCACTTCTCACAAGAAAGTCCATTCCATCTTTTTATGTACCTAGTTGGGGGAGGGGGGTTACATAAATTAGGGGAGGGTCTTAGGCAGTAGGAAAGGAGTCAAGCATTTTTTGAGGTATTACCTGAGTTTGGTAAGGGGGAAAATAAGCAATGTCATATCAGAATTTTCTGTGCATGTGTTACAAATCTATAATGTTTTCAGGAAGAACCGAGCAGGTAGAAATAATACCAAAGCAAGAGAAATACAAGAGGTATGGAGATTAGAGAATCTTCAGAGAGATAGACATGTTAGTCTAGTGTAGCCAAAATGACAAGAGGTGGGTGGCATCTTCTAGACCAGTGGTTCTCAGCAGGTGAGTTAGGACACACTAGTGTGCCATGGGGGTCATGGATGGTGTGTCGCAGAGCCAGCAGAAGGCTGCTCTTTCCTCATCAGTCTGGACAGCTGTTGGCTGATTTCTCCTTTATTGGGTATGAGAGGAAGCTGCTCTTGCTTCCTTCTCCTCTTCCTTGCAGTCTTCCTGGCTGCAATGCAGAACTCTCCTTCTTTTACAAAAACAAAAACAAAACAGAAAACAAAAATTTCAGACAAACACCTCAATGCACACCTTCAGCACCGACTTCTGAGAACCCTTGGACAGGATCTGCCTGTCTATCTCCTCCAATTCTCCCTGTGGTGCCTCCTGAAAAGCATTTTTTTATGCTACACCCAAACCAATCCCCTTTGGGAGAAGGAACCCACTGCCCGTTGCTTTCTTTCTCCACATCTCACTGAACTCTCCTTGCTGGAAACTTCTTAGAGTTGACACATAGAACACGCTATAGTGGCTTGAAAGGGGCTACATCTGCAAATGGATAAAGTGTTTATAATGTCCAGGTAGGTGGTCACCTGAACTTCAGTGATTGTGTGGGTTAATATGAGCCAAAGTATAGGGGGGGGGGGGGGGGTGTCATTCAAAAGTCAGGACTTCACAAGGAACAATTTTGTTGAAATGGAAGCGTACCTTATGGGGCTGCTGGCATAATGAGGAATTTATTATATATATATATATATATATATATATATATATATATATATATATATATATATATATATATATATATATATATATCTATATATCTATATATATATATATAGATATATATATATATATATATATCTATATATATATATATAGATATATATATTTGGATTTGGCTCACCACTTTCCTTGGTAGCTCAAAGTGAAGTACATTCAGGTACAATAGGTATTCTTTGTTCTCTTGTTCTTTGTGAAGTAGAACAAAAGTGGGTTAAACTGAAAGGAACTTTAGGTAAACTAAAAGATTTATGACAGGAAAGTAAACTAAAGTAAGAAAAACAAGAAATTCTACCGAGAACTAATGGAGCCTATTTTCTGAGAAACACACACACACACACACACACACATACATTCATTCTCTGTTCAAAGACATGGATCCAAATAAATCCACTTGCCAGAATCCTCATGTCCCACCTGATGTTTCCTGAGAATTTGATGTGCATAGGAGACCAAACAAAGGCTATTAGAGATGCACACACCCATACCCATAGACAGGTTGATTTTTAAAGGACTCCAGCAAGCTAAGTAAGGACTTAGCTGGCTAGAACAAAGCCTTTGAAATATCACCAAGGTGAGCAGCTACATTTATCCATAGCTAGCTAAATTTAGCAGTTAAAATTGTGGATGGTCCAAGAGGGGAGTTTAGATTGGGGGAGGAAAGCTAGGCCAGTTAGCACTCATCAACCCTCTTCCCCCCACTATCTCCCCTTCTGTTCACTTGAATACAAATACAGTGCAGGACAAAAGCTTCTCTACACCTCCTCCCTTCCTCTTGATTCAAAAATGTAGAGGGCCGGAGAAATACCCCTGAGCCTTCCCTTCTGCTGGGATTTATAATCTAAGATTTTCTTCCTCTGATAGAGGGGAGGGTTTTTTTCTGTATTGCACTGGGTTTCCCCTCCCTGTTTCCCCTTTCTTCTAGGCCTTTTCCTCATGAGAATGAAATATATATACAATCATGCCTTGGAACATTCCTCTATTTACATTCATATCTTCCCTCTTTATTTTCTTCCTCCTTCCTTCTTACACCTCCATTCAGCAATTTGAAAATATCTTCATGTGACCAGGGCCCTAAAACAGGGCCTTGTCATTAGAAACTGGCCCTTTGAGATATTCTATGCCGAATACAGTCAGCCTCTGTTTCTGTAGTTGAGTGATGTGTCATTGTGAAAGAGCTTTAGTAAGGGGATGGTATATCTCTTTAGGTGGTGTTATATAGGAGAACCTCTAGGGGGAGTGTGCATGGGTACAATATAAGGGGGTACTTAGAGTGGGAATTTGCCTTCTTTGCTTAGAAGCTCTTGTTCAAGTTGGGCTGAAGCCTGGGGGGGTAGTCTCTCTCCTTTCTCCAGCAGGCCCATGGCTCAAGAAGACACAGAATAGGCTCCTGGGTAATGATATTTAAGGTTGAGCAGCCAAAAAAAATGTTTATTTTATTCATTTTCCTTTTTTTCCTTTTTGTTAGTTTTTTTTGCTTCATTTCATTTTAGTGTGTGCTAAATTAATTTAGTGTAAACTATTTCAATTTCTTGTGCATTGAAAAAATGTAAGGGCAGATTTTAAATGCCCGGCGCACGTAAATTCCGGCCTTTACGCGCGTGGCTGGGCCTTACGCGCGCTGAGCTAATCTTCCAAGAGGCCCGGCCACGTGCGTAAAGGCCGGTACGTGCTCAAGTGCTGGGCCTCTTGGAAGCGGTTGGCTGGAGGGCGTGTTTTGGGCGAGGAGGGGTGGGGCGGGGGGCGGGCCAGGACAGCGCCATTGTTCGCTGTGCCAGCGCGCAAAACTTGCTTCAGCTCGGGAGCTGAAGTAAATTGAGCAAAAAAGGTAAAATAAACAAAAAATTAGATTTAGGGGTTGGGGAGGAGAGGGGAAGGGGAAGGGGAAGGAAGGTTAGGGTAGGGGGTAGGGAAGTTCACTCCCAGTCTGCTTTTTAATTGGAGTGGACTGGGAGGGAACTGGGGAAGCCCGTGATGTGTTGCAGCGCAAATTTGCACAATTTTACCCCTCCTTGCGCGCCATGCACACATGCGCTTGCAGATTATAAAATCCAGCGTGCATGTAGGCATGGCCCAACAATTTTATAACATGCGGGCGTGCTAGCGCTCGCATGTTATAAAATCGGTGAATCCATGTGTGCGCGCCGAGAAGCTTAGCTTACAAAATCTACCCGTTAGTGCACAAAAATTTCAGTCTAGTGCGCACAAATTCTATTATAGTGTGCACTAAAGGGTACATTTTTAAACCCCAGCGCGCGTAAATCCAAGGGTTTACACACATGGCCAGGCCTTTCATGCGCCGGGCTAATTTTCAATCTGGCCCAGACACTCGCATAAACCCTGGTATGCGATTAAGTGCCGGGGCCTGAAAAGAGGGTGGTCTGGTGGGCGGGGCTGGAGGAGCCGCAGTGGGCTGGCGTGTGCAAGTTGCTTCTGCTCCGGAGCACTAAAAAACGAGCATGCACAAAAACAATGAGCATACACTGATCAAAATGAAATGCACATCCTTAGTGCTATTGAGCCACCTGGGAGGGATTGTGGAGTTCGATTGTATGGGATTCCTTCCTGTAACTAGGGAAGAAGATATAAGATGTAGTCCATCCTTTTGAAAAGGATGGACTAAGGGGAAGAAAAGAAAGGAGCTGATATTATCTTGAAAGGGGTTCTTGGATGAAGTGTGTTTTTTTGCTGCCATTCTTGCTGTTACTAATGCTGGGAGAAATCTGTGCATCCTGAGAAATCAATGATTTTTATGAGTTTTACACTTATTGCTGGTATCCCCAAATTGGAAAAAATACATTTTTTTAAGCTATCCTTTGGGTGAGACCCTCTTTTTCCAAGATGTGTATTTGGCAGATGCTTCTATCAGTTGAGAAAGAAGTTTGGGAGCATTTGGAGGATCACAGAGAGGTAAGATGTGATTAGTGGTGCCTTCCCTTTCCAGCATAGTAAATAAATATAGCTCTCGCCTCTGAGCCAGGTCCACTACATCATCTGCTTACCCCACATACTGATGCCCAGCTCACAAACAGGCATCAGACATATACAATCATTTTATGTATCCCAACAGGGCTTGCATTTATGATTGCATTTTCCTGTTTTCTTCCTTAGGGACCTAGAAATTTCCTCCCAAGTTTAAGTCAGCATCATTAGATGTCCCAATCTATTTCTTCTCCAGCTCTGACAACTATCTTAAATCCTCCATCTGTAAACTATCATAATTTGAAGTCAAAGTGTCACTAGAGTTACCATCTGACTTCAATTTACAGCTCTACCCCCACCGCTTACTTTACTTTTTAGAATTTTGCCCTTCACGATCAACATCTCAGAACCATCTCTATCACATGCACTCCTGACAAGGATCCTTGCATTCATCATTCTGCACTTCACACTCACCTTCCAACCTTAACATTCCTTCCTGTGCCATTTTCCAAGCACTTCCCGCTGTGGTCAAAATCTTTCACTATGGTTCATATGCAGTCATGCTGCCTACATCCCACCTCGACATCTGTAAACATTCTGAAGTATTATCATTTTTAATTTGAGACTTGCCAGTCATCCAACTGCTGATCCACCGATACTAGGACCCACAAGGCCAATTTGTTCCTTGCCATAAAAGCCCAGTCTGAAACCATAAGCACTGATACCCAAATAGCATAACTGAGCAACACACTTGTATTTCCCCCATCAGTAAACTAACCTGAAGTTCCTGTCACCCCCATTTGGCTGAAAAATTACCCATTGTGGTATGACCTTACAACCAAACTTCCTAGGCAACCAAAGTGACTACTCCCACCTCTGCCAAAGAATTGGGCATGCCTTCTTTGTGAAACATAACAATATCCCCTGTCCCATGTGTCCCCAACCAAGGACAAGCAGTGCTCCCAGACTAAAACTTTCAGAGATCCATGGCCAGAGACCCAACACATGGCTACAGCTTATGTGTTGCCTGACTGACCTGCAAGAATGCTTTTAGTATCAGGTCATCACCACCCCTGCCAAGTGGCCATTGGCTGATCTGTCCCAACTGGTGAAAATGCCTCACCTCACTTTCCCTTCCAGTTTCCCAACCTTCCTATAGCAAAGATGAGCCAATGAGGACCAGCAAGCTTACCTACCATCCTCCCTTACTTTAAACCTCTAAACTCCTATTAGTCTAACCAGACCCAACCTCTGCTTGTGTGCTGTAATCTCTCCTCATATTTCTGATTATCCTCCTGTGTCACCCCTGATTGAATGGCACATTCTCCCAGACCACACTTCCCACTGCTATGCTCATGCTGTCTGAACACAGGCTCTAGCCAGTTGCCTGCTGTAGAAATAGTATCAAGCCTTGCTGGAACAAAGATTCTCATAGCCTGCTCTTCATCCTACCAGACTCATTCCCATCCCATTCTCTACCATGCAATCTGTTACAGTCTATTTTGCCTGTACATTGCTGCTGCACACCCTCCTGCAAACACTCACACTCCACTTGGACCACTGAGCTCACCTCACAGCCCTCAGAGTCCAGCAGAGCCTAAGCTAAAAGCTCATTCTGTGATTGCCACTCTCCACTTGCTCACAAGTCAATGCCATAATATCTTTGCGGTTCCTCTCCACCATCTACCAACCACCTCAAAAATCACACTGCTAGCACAAAACACCATCATTACTCATACATCGGCCACCACAGAAACACCGAGAAGACAAGGAATGCATCATGACATTGCAGATAGAAAAGAAGAGTTCTACTGAAAGGAGAAAAAAACATCACAAACATTGTGAAGAAATTAGAACGCTACCAACAAACCAACACTGACCTTCATGGTGAAGAGAAGAATACAGGAGCCCATCAATTCCATAGGACTCTCCATGGCAACAACCATAACTCCCAAAGAGGGTTTTCCTGTCAAGGTTCCTGGTTACCAAACAATTTCACAGCGGCGTAGGGGGAGGAGGGAAGAAGGGCACAGCTTCCACCAGAAGGAAGATGACAAGCCAGGTGCAGTGCGTTGCTAAGCTCGCCTCTTGATATTCTAGCCTCTTGCCTCCATATATACTGCAATGTCTAACAGAGTATTCTAGTTGCAGTAATTTTATTTGAGGATTAGCTAACTCCATATTCTATATAATATATGTTTCTCCAAATCTGTACTGTCCTATGTCACAGGCATTATTTTTCTGAAATTACCTGTTGTCATTTTTCCTTCTGTTTTAATCCAGAAACTTTAAAATGGAGAGAAACAGTTCAATTACTTAGCTTAAAGTTTAATTTTGAATGTTAAAACCTTATTCCCCCAGAGAACTTGAAAATCTTCAGCATTCTGAAAACAAATTTCATTTGCTGCCATGTCACTTATGATAATTATTGGAAACATTAACATTTTCATTTTGAGAAACAGGCTTAAATTAATCTGCATCAGTTTACTTTGGTTTAGAATCCAGATAAAGCTGCTTATACAATATTATTGACTTACTATTATGATTATACGAAGATTATTGAAAAGAGGAAGTGGCAGATGCTATTCCCTTTGCAGTTAGATAAATGCAAAAGAAATGAAACAGTCTGTGATGAGAAAAGTAAAGGTCAAAGTGAAATGTGCTTAGTAGGTATGCATGCATAATTTAATCAACCATGCACAATTCTTTCTGGTAATATTTTAAAATGTATCTTAACATATTTCAGTATTTGTTTACTATTTTTAAATCTTGTGGAGCAATATCTTTGGGGTAAATTCAAACACAGTCAACTAATTTAATAAATGATTTTTGAAGAATGCATTTGAATAACTAAAGTAAGGAAGAATTATATGGTGATATGCTCTGTAGAACGTATTCCTCAGGTTACCATCCAGTATTTAGAACAGTGCCTAGGGCTTGCAGCCTACATCTCTCAGCAGGTAACAAACTATGGGACCGATATAATATCAAGCACAAAAAAATGTGTGTCCAAGGTGGGCGCACATTTTTCAATGCGCGCACATCCCCCTCTCCTGGGCGAGGCAGCTCATTTGCAATAGGTAGATGAGCTGCCTCATTAAAAAGGACATGCTAGGGATAAATTGTGTATTCCTAGCACATCCATGGCATCGGGTGCCCAGGAGATGTGTGTGTGTGGTCCAGTTAAGAAAACGGATGCTCAGTTAAAGAGAGTCCGTTTCCCTAACTCACTCGCAGCCACGGGTTAGGAAAATGGACACTCGTGAATTGAGCGTCCGTTTTCCTAACTTGACCGCTGCCAAGATTTTTTTTTTTTTCATGCTGCTTCCCGTGGTTCCTCCGACTTAGTATTGGGACGATATTAAGTAGGAGGAACCACAGAAGAAGTATTTTTTTTTTTTTTGTGGCAGCTTGGAGTGGGTGAAGACTTAATGTCAGCTCCAGGGTTGGCTTTAATTTTTGAGGGTTAAAATGTGTGCATCTGGCACAAGATGAATTTTTGTATCATGGGTAATAGCTAATAGCCTCATCTACATGGCATTTACATGTGATGAGCGCTAATAGCTATGTGCTGGTTTGGATGCACATTTTGAATGTGCTAATCCCATTATTGCATCGGGAGTTATTCTAGCTCATCCAAAATGCACATCTAACTGCACGGCAAGCTGTGTGCTAGGTTGAGTACACTGTACTGCATGGACTCCTATTAGTCTAACTGGCTTAAACTAACCAGACTCAGCCCCTGATGTTCATAATCAATCCATAAGGTCAGCAAACAGCTCTAATAATTCAGTTAGGCACAATGAATATTCATCAGATAACCAGATATGGTCAAAGAATCAGGCTATTTTGCAGATATTAGTCTCCTTGGAAACCAGACATAGTTGCTGTCCTTGAAGGATCTTACTGAATACTCTAAATAAATGCAGTTGAAAAGGTCTTGTCTGACAGCTAGAATGTTTACATCAACAAAACAATAGATGAAATTTTTTGTTAATTAGAAGTAATTTCTTTTATGTGGCTGTGATTGTGTTAGTGTATTATACACTTCTCTAGAGAAGAATCAGATAGGTCCGAGTTAATGTATAGGGAGGGTATTTTCCTAAAAGCTCACATAGGGCTTAAATCTACGGGCATTTCATCCTGAATTTTCAAAGCAAATTTATGTACATGGATATACACATAAAAAGGGATACCTGCTCCTGAATTATGTGTGTAGATTTATGCACATGCTTTTGAAAATTAAATGAATGCATGTAAGCCCTTCCTATATCCAGTCCTTGGAACCCCCTTGCAGTCATGCACAAAAATATGACAAAGAAATTTCAAAATGCCATTTCCATTCAAAAACCTGGATTTTATGCATGTAAATCATTTGGAAAATCAGTCTCTAAAAGCATAAATTAAATGATCCCTCTTTTCTCAAGTAGTGTACTTTAAAAATGACCTACCCCATCATGCCTTCCCATCCAGCCTTTTATCACCTCACCTGTTTGACAATGAACAAGATATCTTGCACAAAACCTACAACAAAGATTGTTTAGTGAAAAGGCAAGGTTCAAACCTTTATTTATAATACAAAACAATCTGTTGCACATATTCGAATCAAGCACCCTTTCTACTACTTCTCCATTGCATTCATTGAATACTCATCATGGAACCAGCTAGGAGATCTCCATTCTACTGAGCCATGCCCATCATTGAATTATCCAGGCTGCCTCCTCTGCTCTGTCATTTGAGTCCCTGTCATGATAACAGCTGTATCTACTTTGTTGTATCTGTAAACTCTTGGACTGGTGTGAGATTGACTCTATGTGCATGTTCTCACCACCAGCAGGCAAAGCCAGGCGTAGTACAGGTCAGTCTGGAGTTTCATCTTTACCAGCCCACATTCCCCTCAGGTTAAGCCTTTGGGTACCAGGGCCAGAAAGACTTAGGTGAGGGTCTCTGCTGATGACTAGGTATGTGGTCCAAGGCCAGGCTAGTGCTGTAGGCAGGTGGCAGTCAGACATCTTGAGAGTCCAGTCAAGGGTAAAAACCAGGTATCCATCCAAGGGAGAGGAAGAGGGAGGATAATGCTGAGGCAGGCTGGGCAGGCAAGGCAGAAGCAGGCAGAGCAGATGGTTGGGACAGGTTAGGCAGATGAAGGCAGAAACAGGCTGGGCAGATGGAGGCAGGAAGCATCACACACTACATTCATAGCTGGACCTGTTGATGAGGCAGGATACATCAGGGAAGTTTCCCTTATGTAGGGCAATGCTTATAATGTTATCAGTAGAGTTCACTGGGACTATCCCACTGCAGCCCCTTTAGTGGCCCGAGGTTGGGTGCACGTACGCCTAAGGAGAGGTGTGGGTAGATGTATCTGGAAACATCCTGCCACATGGTACCTGGCAGCCTCCCGCTGGAGAAAAGTTGATGGTGTCCTGCTATACCAGGAGGAAGAGCGGCCGACCTGGCTACAGAAAATAGAGTATCATTTCATGAGGGCAGCCTGCAAACAACCGAAAGCAACAGTATCCCACTCAAGAACTTCTCACCCAGAGCTTTGGGTTTTCTTGAGTACCACTGATGAAAATCTTTTAGAAGGTTGGGATCTAATATGTTGGATGATGGCTCCCATGAATTCTTCTCTGGGCCATAGTTTTCTTGCCCTCCGGCGGGAGCCCAGGACTTCTTGGACTTCAAATATTGTGACTCCTTCTGAAACAATTTCCTGGGGTTTGGGCAGCACTCTGGAGGGCTAAGAAATCACTAATCACTTGAGCAGAGAAACGTGAAACAAATTGTGAATTTTTAAAGTAGGCGGTAGCTTCAGCTGGTAAGGGACAAGGCCTACTTGTTGTAAAACTGGGAATGGTTCATGCAGCATAATCTATGAAGTTCTGAGTGGAGAAGAAAGCCAGGCCCAGTTCTAGAGTAACCGACAGGAGAAATTGGGGAGCAGGGACAGTGAGACCTAGGGTCATCTCCCCAGGTGACTCTCAGTGTTTAGGTTTCCCAACCTCTCAGGGCAATGAGCCAGGAAATGGCTCTAAAACGTTCAGTAGAGGTAGAAGCCTTTTGCCTTGAGATGGAGCCTCTATTTTGGGTTAGGCAGCAGCAGCCCAGTTCTTTGGTTTTTCCTGTGCTGGAAAGGCCACGAGTGTGGGAGTAGCAGGAGTTGGAAGCAGGGTGCCAATGTGATGCTTCTGATTGCCAGATGAGTTTCTTGGGCTCTTTCCTGCAGGTATCGGTCTATCTTGCCAGTTAGGGCAATGAGAGACTCCAGCGATGTGGGGGACTCCCAGGCAATGAGCTCATCCTTAATCGTCCCAGAGAGGCCTTCCAAGAAGATGGTGACCAAGGAATCCTCTCATCAATTAAATTCTGAGGCCAGGATTCTGAACTCCATGAAACATTTGCATAAGGTGCGGGAGCCCTGGCGAAGATGAAGTAATTCAGAGACTGTCGAGGCTGCTTGACCCAGTTCCTTGAAGATGGAGCAAAATTGTTCTAGGAACAGCTGGACGTCAAGGAGGATAGAGTCCCAGTGTACCCAGAGGATGGATGCCCAGGCCAGTGCAGCCTCATCTAGAAGAAATAAGATGTAGGTTGTCTTGAATTGGTCATTGGGGAAGTGCATTCTGCACTGGTTGAGGAATCACCAACACCACTTGGGATCATCCGTATACTGGGTTGGTGCTGGCAGCTGAGAAATAGGCCGACTGAGAGCTGGTATTAGTGGCAGCACTGGTACTGGCGGTGGCAGTGCAGAAAGTGAAGTCAGGGTGTTAAGATGGTAGTGGGGCAATCCATGGTCGTAGCAAGGAGCTCCAGGGCACCATGTTGGTCCTGCTGCCTGAGGGCTATACCTGGGATGGCTTGGAGCAAGATCAAGCCCACTGAGTCCATGACCTCAGCAAACTGTTGCATCTGTGGACCCTTGGGCCGGGGTGCGATTGACTCAACCTGCATAGAGGAGCCCTGCAGGTTCTCAGCACCAGCAGATAGAGCAGATAGAGATCAGTCTAGAGCTTCACCCTTACCAGCCCAAGTTCCTCTTGGGTTGAGCTTTTGGGTGCCAGGACTGACAGGACTTAGGCAAGGGTCTCTGCTGATGACTAGGGACATGGTACAAGGCCAGGCTAGGGTCATAGGCAGGCAGTGGTTAGGTGTCTCAAGAGTTCAGGCAAGGGTCAAAATCAGATATCCGTCTGAGGGAGAGTTAGAGGGATGGATAGTGCTGAGGCAGGCTGGACAGGCAAGGCAGGAGCAGGCTGGGCAGACAGAGGCAGGAACAGTTTTAGCAGACGAAGACAGGAATCAACATGCACTACAATCATAGCTGGACCTGTTGATGAGGCAGGGTGCATTGGGGAAGTTACCTTTAAGTAGGGCAATGCCGCTAATATCATCAGTAGGGTCCGTGGGGACTTTCCTGCCACAGCTACTTTAAATGGCCCAGGGTCAGGTATGTTCGCGCCTAAGGGAGGCACAGGTAGCTGGAGCTAACAGCATCTTGCTATATAGTGCCCAGCGGCCTCTTACCAGGGTATGAGTTGGCAGTGTCCTGCTATGCCGGGGAGAAGAGCATTGTTCCAGCTGCTAAGTTGAGAGCGGCGGTTCACAAGGGCAGCCTGCGGACTGCCGAACATAACAGCTTTCTTTCAGCTTTCTAGGTTTCCCAGTGATGTGCCACCTGCCAAACAGGTCCAGCAACAGCTCATCCCCCATCAATTGCTTCCTTGCTAAGAGCTGCCTGACCTTTCTCCCTCCAATCAATCTCCCAATCCTGTTGGCATGAGTATCCTATCCCCACCTAACAAACTTGCAACATATTTACCAGACTGACTCCACGCTACCCTTCTTCCCTAACACCTGCCTTCCATCTCGGGATGGAGGATGGGAAAGATAATTTACACTAGAGGAAGGCAACGTAGATCAAGTTACCCAATCACTCCACTTTTGCCTCCAACCAGGAGATGGGCTATCTCACATGCTCCTCAGCAGTCTCCCGATGCCTCTCAGTGAGAATTTTTCCACAATAGGATTCAGTTACACAAAGGCCCACTGGGGTTCAGGTATTACCTGGGGAGGGGAGAGCCAGGGGCATGATACCATGTTATTGATGACTGTCATTTACCCTGGTCTTCTGATATTTATTTCATTCCAGTGATGTCTGAATGACTATTAGAATCAGACAATTCGATAAGCATATCAGTAATGAATGGTAGACCATGTTTCTGTCCTAATGATACAGCTTATCTTTTCTCATTTTTGCTAAATATTGAGGTGGCTGTATGCCAAGAATTATTAAAACTTACAAAGCAAACTACTGTTGAAAAAATGGTTTCCATATTTTGTTCTGAAATCAAGCTTATTGATGTGTACCTATGTATAGAAGTAGGCCACCAGCTGTATAAAATTACAACAGTAGCAGCAATATAATTAGTTTTTAATAATCCTGTTGGTGGTTAAAACAATGAAAAACATCAATATCACTCTTATTCTCTCTGGTATCTATTTCATTCTTTAGATGAAATAATATTAAAGCTTCTGAAAATGCATTTAATATTTCCAGTTGTACCACTACTAAATTGATGACTTCTTTTAGCCATTCACAAACTGCTCTAATGGCTCTAAACACACCAGTAACAGCTGAAGGCTGATGTCACCAAATAAAATAAGATTGTAAAAAATAAAAGGCAAATCATAATTTATTCTTTGGTGTATAAGTGTCTCCAAAATAATTAATGGATGAATAAGCTAATAATGATTCATTGAAGAATCCAATAATAACTTGACTGCATCATTATCAGAAAAAAAGATGCTGATTTGTTTTTATCCAGTCAACTAACGCTGTCTTTTGCTATAAGAGTAAAAATTAAACTTGAAATTATAAAGTTGTCATTGGTCAGCATCTGGATGTCCTTTAATAACTTATAAAATACTAGTTATTTTGGCAGCTTGCCTTTGGCTCCTAGCAGGCAGTCAAGAAGCAGACCCCCATGGTGTCGAAAACACCTCTTACCCCACAGCAAAGCATTTACTGCAGTTTGATTAGCTGTGTCTGCATTCTAGGCATCTTTCTGGCAATGATGCATTAGAGTCCAAGTAGCTCCTAGCCTGCTATGTATAGTTTTCTGAAGGCTATAAAGGGTGAGGGCCATGGTCTTGTCCTCTATGGGGAAGGTGAGATTCCAGTAAAACTGCATTCCAACCTTGAGAGAGCTCCTTGGATTTGAGTCAATACCAACTATAAAACTGCAGTGGTTCTGAAAAGAACTATATCAATATGAAGTATACCTTTCTAACATGAAAAATTATAATCTCCCAATGATATAGGATTATTATTTTGGTATGATTTAATACATCAGATTTCAATATCATATTTAATAACATATACATAGAGAGAGCATGCTTTATAAAAAGATGTATCTATTCTAACCCTATCAGAAAAACATTTTATGTCAGCTCCATATTCCGTCACAAAGGGACCAATTTACTAATGGGTTTTCCCAATTTCTATTGGAAAAATGCTTAATATATAGGCACCAAAGTCAGGCAATGAATGTAACTAGAAAAAAATAATCAAATTAAAACAAAATGTATATGTTTTAACACTGTATTAATATTGTGCAATATTGGAAACACTATGAGGTCACTATTCAAAACTGAAGTTTATACCTGTTTGCCAGATAAGATTTATCTGGCTACTTACATGGGATATTCAGCAGTATGGCTATGCTGCTGAATATCCCTGTATTTGATGTTACTTAGCTGTATAAGTTATATCCTGGTTGATTAATTTAACCAGTGAAATCCTAATACTGGCACTTATTCAGCTAAGTCAGCCAGATAAATAGCATCGCCCCATTATGTCCATTACCCACCCCTGACTTATCAAGTTGTCTACTTTGCCAGATAAGTGGTGACCACTGAACTTAGCCAAATATTCAGCAGCTGCCACTTAGCCAGATAAGTCCCTACTTATCCGGCTAAGAGGTGCTGAATGTCGGACTCTATATTTCAAAATAACTTTACAATTAATTCCATTATGGGGTTTATGAACTAAATTTCATATTAAAAATGTATTAGCTTAAACATTTTCTATGCATGCCAAAGTGCTATGTAACATAGAATGCATTATTTATTTTTTGCATGACAGCTAAAATGAAGCTGCTTTAGCAAGTATGCAAACAATACATGTGTGCAAAGAAAAAAAATGTAACATTGAAATCCCTAATGCTTACTGGCCCAAACTGAAAGGTCTGGATAGTATGAAATTTCATACCACAACCCCCCCCCCACCCCCTTTCCAACATCAAGCCTCATGCCCTCCTTCAAGTTGTGATCCCCCAATATCAAGCCTCAACCACATTTCAGAAAATCAGAGCCTCCCTACACTAAGTGTTGTGCTCCGGGTGTGGATCCTTGGGCCGACCGGCAATATGGGACGGTCGGAAGGCAGACACACACAGTGCGGGATGGATCTTCACCTGGAAACCCGTGACCCCACCAGAGGAGCTGTTAGGGCCCGGGTCGCTAGGACTTAGGTGGCTTCGCCCTGGAAGTCCGAGGTCCCCCCAGGAGGAGCCCGTAGGGACCCGGACCGCTGGAACTTAGGAGAGTCACTGGCGTGAGGGAAAACCGAGGACGGACAGAAGTCTGGACTGGTAGCTGAAGACAGGAACGAGGAGGTGTGCCGGAGTCTGGGTATGCAGCAAGTAGTGGCTCCAAGAAGCGAGCCAGAGTCGAGGCAGGCAGTGAACAGGCAGAGACGTGAAACAAACCAGGATCAAGGCAGGCAGCAGGCAGGCAGAATCGTGAGACAAACCAGGATCAAGGCAGGCAGCAGGCAGGCAGAATCGTGAGACAAACCAGGATCAAGGCAGGCAGCAGGCAGGCAGAATCGTGAGACAAACCAGGATCAAGACACGCAGGATAGCAGCAACTAACTCTCTCCAAGGAGGGACCACGTTGCAAGGCAAAGCAAAGAAGAAAGCTGCGGGTTTAAATCCCCCTCCGGGGCTGACGTCAGAAGGAGGGCGGATCGGCACATCCGGGTGCTGGGAGCTCAAAAGGACAGCCCTCGCGCGTGCGCATTCCCCCGCAGGGGGCGGAGCTATCCTCGGGCTTGCCGGCGTCCCCACGAGGAGGACGCCGCTGCCATGCGGCCAGGCTGACCCGGAATCGCGCGGCTCGCAGCGCAGGGAGGAGACCCGCGGGGAAGGTAAGAGCCCTGGTCGCTGCGTAAGCGACTGGGGTCGCAACAGTACCCCCTTTCTTACGGCCCCTCCTCAGGGGACCCGGCTTACCGGGATTGTCGTGATGGAAGCGAGCTAACAGCGATTTGTCCAGAATGTTCCGAGCTGGCTCCCAGGAATCCTCTTCAGGACCGCAACCCTCCCATGCCAACAGGTATTCCCAGCGACGAGCCCTAAAACGAACATCTAGTACTTCGCGTACATGATAGGTAGGTTCTTCATTAGAGGGGGATGATACAGCATCAGTCGAGGGTTGATGGAAACGGGAGAGTACCACTGGCTTCAGTAGAGAGACATGGAACACGTTGTGGACACGTAAAGAGGAGGGTAGACGGAGTCTATAAGAGACCAACCCTATGCGTTCAGCGATAGTGAAAGGGCCACAGTATCTTGATGCCAATTTCTTGGAGCGACCTGGCAGATGGAGGTTTCTGGTGCTTAGCCATACCTTAGTACCGGGTAAGAATATGGGTGCTGGTCGACGGTGGCGATTGGCATATTCCTGCATCTTTTCGGCTGAGGAAGTGAGTCGGCGTTGGACCGACCTCCATAGATGATGAATGTGTTGGGCCACCGTTAGTGCTGCCGGTGAAGGCACGGTAACAGGAATGGGCACCGGAGGTTTCAGGTGGCGACCGAAAACAGTCTGGAAAGGTGATTGTCCTGTTATCGAGTGGGTGTGGTTGTTGTAGGCAAACTCGGCCCAGGGAAGGAGGGACACCCAATTGTCTCCTCTTTCGGAGACAAAACTTCGAAGGAACGTCTTCAAGGACCTATTCATGCGTTCGGTCTGCCCATTGCTTTGTGGGTGGAAGGCTGTAGATAGGTTCAACTGTATCCCAAATTTCCGGCAGATGGCCCGCCAAAATCGAGCCGTGAACTGTGGGCCCCGATCAGAAACGATACTTTGCGGAAGTCCATGAGCCCTGAAGATATGCTGTGTGAACAGGTGGGCTAACTCTGGTGCTGATGGCAACTTGGGTAATGGTACGAGATGAACCATTTTGGAGAAGCGGTCTACTGTTACCCATATCACCGTATTGCCCTTGGAAGGGGGTAAATCCACCACAAAATCAGTGGCGATATGGGTCCAGGGTTCCGTGGGAATGGGAAGAGGCTGCAGAAGCCCCCATGGGCGACCGTTCAGAGGTTTCTGCCGGGCGCAAACTGGGCAAGAATCCACGTACAGGCGTACATCCTGGCGCACCTTAGGCCACCAGTAATAGCGGTTGAGAAGATTGAGGGTCCTCTCCCTACCGGCGTGACCACCAGAGAGGGAATCATGAGCCCAGGCAAGAACTCTTTTGCGGTCCCTGCGAGAGACTACAACACGTTCAACAGAGGATACGATAGTATTGGCTAACTGGACCTTGGCTGGATCGATAATATACTGAGGGATCTCCTCCTTCTCCTCCGGAATATCATTCCTCGAGAGGGCGTCCGCCCGGACGTTCTTCGCGGCAGGTCGATACTTGAGGAGAAAGTCAAACCGACTGAAAAACAGCGACCAACGTGCTTGTCTGGGGTTCAGCCGCTGGGCTTGGTTCAGGAATTCCAAATTCTTGTGATCGGTGTAGACCGTCACAGGATGAGTCGCCCCCTCCAACCATTGCCTCCACTCTTCTAGTGCCAACTTGATTGCCAATAGCTCCTTGTCGCCAATCCCATAGTTGTTTTCGGCGGAAGTGAATTTCTTAGAAAAATAGGAGCAAGGGAACAAATGGCCAGAAGAGGACTTTTGTGAGAGGACCGCCCCTACTGCAACACTAGAGGCATCTACCTCCACGAAGAATGGCTGAGTGGGATCCGGATGTCGCAAACAGGTGTCATGGAGGAAAGCCTCCTTTAAGTCCTCAAAAGCTTTGCAAGCCTCGGAAGGCCAGATTCGAGTGTCTGCACCCTTCTTTGTTAGGGTGGTGAGAGGTGCCACCAGCTGGGAATACCGTGGAATAAAGTGGCGGTAGAAATTTGCAAAGCCCAAAAAACGTTGCAAAGCCTTCAGGCCCACCGGCCGGGGCCAATTTCGGATGGCAGATACTTTGCTGGGATCCATGCGAAAACCAGTTGCAGAAACGATATACCCTAAAAAGGGCAAGGAATTCTGCTCAAAGAGACATTTTTCTAATTTCGCATATAACCGATGATCCCGCAGAATCTGGAGTACCTGTCGAACATGTCTTCGGTGAGAGGCTAGATCCGAGGAGTAGATAAGAACGTCATCTAAATATACTATAACGCATGATTGTAGGAAGTCCCGGAGGATCTCATTCATTAAGTGCTGGAACACTGCAGGAGCATTGCATAGGCCAAATGGCATCACTAAGTATTCGTAATGTCCATCCCGCGTGTTGAAAGCGGTCTTCCATTCATCCCCGGGACGGATACGAACCAAATTGTAGGCCCCTCGCAAGTCCAGCTTCGTGAATACTTGTGCCCCCTGGAGTTTGTCCAACAGCTCCGGGATTAACGGCAGTGGGTAGCGATTTTTCTTGGTTATGGCATTAAGTCCACGATAGTCTATACAGGGCCGCAAAGACCCATCTTTCTTAGCCACAAAAAAGAAACCCGCTCCTGCGGGCGACTTAGAGGGGCGAATAAACCCCTTGGCGAGATTCTCCGAAATGTACTCAGACATGGCTCGGGTTTCAGGCTGAGAAAGTGGGTATACTCTCCCACGGGGGGGAGTGGAGCCAGGAAGCAAGTCAATCGCGCAATCAAATGGACGATGCCGTGGAAGCAACTCCGCTTTTTCCTTAGAGAACACATCAGCAAAATCCTGGTAGGGAAACGGAAGCTGAAGCCTGACATCAGTCTGCGCCAGAGGCGTTTGCGGACCCCTCCAGGGCTGGATGCAAGAATGGGAGCAGTGTGCACCCCAACGGACAATCTGGAAATCGTCCCATCGAATCTCCGGGGAATGTAGTTGGAGCCAGGGTAACCCCAGGACCACGGGATATACCGATTTCTCCAAAACCAGGAACGAAATCCTCTCAGTGTGAAGCAGACCAGTCTGAAGGATGATGGGCTTGGTACTAGTAGTTATACTGCCGGCGAGCGGTGTACCCTGAATGGAGGTGACCCGTAAGGGAGGTTCCTGACGCTGCGTGGAGAGCTGAAGGTGTCGTACCAAATCCTGAGTGATAAAGTTCCCTCCTGCGCCGGAATCTATGAGGGCCTTTGTGTTGAAAGAACCCCCCGGATATTTGAGGGTTACGGGTACGGTACAATGAGGAGTTGCATTCAGACAACCTAGGGGAACCTCCTCACTTACCCCTAGGCGCGGGAGTTTCCCGGACGCTCCTTGCATTGGGCCAGGAAATGGCCTTTACCTCCGCAGTATAAACATAAACGCAAGTCTCGGCGGCGTTGCCTCTCCTCGGGGGTCAGAGCGGATCTTCCTAGGTGCATAGGCTCTTCCTGAGAAGACTCTGCTGAGGAGCCGGTGGTCCGAGATCCGGAGTTCGAAGATCTAGCGGTAGCTGACGGTACGGGGACCAGACGGCGAGGGAAGCGCCCTTCCTTCGCTCTTTGCTGCAGGCGTCGGTCGATGCGCCCAGCCACGTTAATAAGTGAGTTCAGGTCCTCTGGAAGGTCCCGAGCTGCAAGCTCGTCCTTTATTCTAGCCGCCAGGCCTTCAAGAAAAACCCCGCGAAGGGCGTTATCGGCCCAACCCACTTCTTGGGCAAGGGTGCGGAATTCCAGAGCGTAGTCGGCTAGGGTTCGTGTCCCCTGCCGAAGCTGGAGTAGTTCAGAAGTTGCGGAGGCCTGACGTGCTGGTTCATCGAATGCTGCTCGAAATTCCTCCACGAACAAACTCAGATCACTCAGGGCGGGATCATTCTTATCCCACATGGGAGACGCCCAGTTTAAGGCTCGACCATCAAGTAATGAAAAGATGTAAGCCACCTTGATTCCATCCGAGGGAAACTGATTGGGTAGCAGGGCGAACCGTACAAAACACTGATTCAGGAAGCCCGCACAAGCCTTAGAGTCCCCAGCAAAACGTGTGGGAGCTGGAAGCTGCGTGGGAGTATGAAGCGTCACCACTGGGGCAGGTATGGCTACCGGAACCGGTGCCGCGGGCTCAACGTCCATACGGGTAGCCAACCGTTCCACGGTGGCCGCCAGGGTGTCCAGTACCTGTTGTTGTTGAACCAAACGTTGAGCCAGTCCGGGAATGGCCTGTAGACCAGCTAGGTCTGCCGGATCCATGGCCTTGCAAACTGTTGTGCTCCGGGTGTGGATCCTTGGGCCGACCGGCAATATGGGACGGTCGGAAGGCAGACACACACAGTGCGGGATGGATCTTCACCTGGAAACCCGTGACCCCACCAGAGGAGCTGTTAGGGCCTGGGTCGCTAGGACTTAGGTGGCTTCGCCCTGGAAGTCCGAGGTCCCCCCAGGAGGAGCCCGTAGGGACCCGGACCGCTGGGACTTAGGAGAGTCACTGGCGTGAGGGAAAACCGAGGACGGACAGAAGTCTGGACTGGTAGCTGAAGACAGGAACGAGGAGGTGTGCCGGAGTCTGGGTATGCAGCAAGTAGTGGCTCCAAGAAGTGAGCCAGAGTCGAGGCAGGCAGTGAACAGGCAGAGACGTGAAACAAACCAGGATCAAGGCAGGCAGCAGGCAGGCAGAATCGTGAGACAAACCAGGATCAAGGCAGGCAGCAGGCAGGCAGAATCGTGAGACAAACCAGGATCAAGGCAGGCAGCAGGCAGGCAGAATCGTGAGACAAACCAGGATCAAGACACGCAGGATAGCAGCAACTAACTCTCTCCAAGGAGTGACCACGTTGCAAGGCAAAGCAAAGAAGAAAGCTGCGGGTTTAAATCCCCCTCCGGGGCTGACGTCAGAAGGAGGGCGGATCGGCACATCCGGGTGCTGGGAGCTCAAAAGGACAGCCCTCGCGCACGCGCATTCCCCCGCAGGGGGCGGAGCTATCCTCGGGCTTGCCGGCGTCCCCACGAGGAGGACGCCGCTGCCATGCGGCCAGGCCGACCCGGAATCGCGCGGCTCGCGGTGCAGGGAGGAGACCCGCGGGGAAGGTAAGAGCCCTGGTCGCTGCGTAAGCGACTGGGGTCGCAACACTAAGCTCAGATAAGTGAGTTTGCACATTTCCCTTCTAGGGATCAATTTTCAGCTGCCTCCTAAGTGTAGCATCCATGGGTGGTTTTGTACTATAGGCCTGATAGGCAGTTTTCAATGAAAACTATGCATATAGTTTTTGTTTTGAAAATGTACTTATGCACATTCCCAGTGACAAAAGTATCCACTGACATTGCACCTCTTTTCTTCTATGGGAAGAGGAAAGGAGGAAAATTCATGCATGCAAATTTAAAATGTCATTCTATCCACATACTTTGCTCCCCTGACTGAAACACTAACTCCCTACCCCCACAGAAATGCTCCTTGTCAATGCTGTGCTTTGTGAACCCCTAAAATACATTTTAGATGTTCTGAGGAGCACAGTTTCTAGACAGGCCAATCTACTCAGGTAAATATCTTTGCTAATTGTCCTCCAGATGTCCAATAATGTTTCTTTGGGTACTTATTAAAATACCAGCACTTGTAAACCTTATATGGTGTACAGCAATCAACCTTAAAATAATGACAGGGAGAGGAAAATGTGTTGGTTTTCATTGTTCCAGCCTCTAAGTAGAAAATATATTGTTGAAAACTCAAGAATTGAAACAGTATAATCTTATCAAGATTTACATGGCAAGAATTTCAGTGCATTCACTTAAAGCTGAATTTTCAAAAATTGTGCATATAAAAATCAGCATACATGCATGTAAATAATATATACTTACATATAGATAATATATACTTACATATATGCTATTTTTAAAACATACACATGTACATACACATATACATACACATATACATGTAAAATAAAGGGTGATTCATGGGCCAATATTTACACATGTAAGTTGCTATTTTAAAAGAGTTGTACGCATGTTGCAGTCTGGGAAGCTGCAGTCCAGGTGTGAACCCTTGAACCGAACTACCCTGGGTAGAGTAGCTCGGGAGGCGGAGCCACAGGCACAGGTCTTCACCCGGGAACCAGGAACCCCCCAGGAGGAGCCCATAGGGTCCTAGAACCTTGGGACTTAGGAGCACAGTAACAGTCTCTACAGAAGGGGCCTGGGCAAGAGTAATCCACAGAGTCCAGCAGCAGGGAACAGGAAGGCCCGGTGAGAGCGGGACAGTGATAGAGTCTGTAGCCTGCTGTACAAACAGTAGAGAACAGGCCCGGGGTCTGTAGTATGCCGCGGGGTGGAGCAGCCAGGTAAATGGAACAGAGTCTGTAGCGTATCGTAGGCTGTGACCCGCTGAAGGCAGGACCGGAGTCAGTAGCGTGCAAAGAGCCAGACCGAGCAGAGAGTAGAAAGGAGACAAACCCAAGTCAGGCTGGCAGCCAGTCGAAGCAGTCTCAGGTGCAGGCAAAGGTCGGAGGCTGGTGGCAAGTAGGAGCGGAGTCGGGCACAAGCTGAAGTCAATGGCGGGCTGCAGGCAGAGGCGGAGTCAGGAACACGCTGAGGTCAGTGGCAGGCGGCAGGCAGAAGCAGAGTTGGGAACAAGCGGAGGTCAACCGGGAAGCAGAACAACAGAAGCGCAACTAAGAACTACTAACAGTAGCGACCCTCGTTGCAAGGCAATGAGAAGGCAGATGAACGCCGGTTAAATCAGGCTTGGGGCGTGGCGTAGTTAGTCCAGGCAGGGCCAGACTTCCGGTGACCGTGCGTCCATAATGCGCGTCCTCGTGCGCACGCTTGGCAGCAGCGAGATGATCCAGTAATGGCAGACGCCCCAAAGGCCCGGCAGAGCCGCGGGAGTGGCGTTCCAGGCGTCGGAGGTGAGCCCTGAGTACAGCAACAAGGGGGAAAGTGGTGGAGACCGCAACAACGCATGAATATTTGGCAGCTTACTCATGTATTTTTACACCTGCTCTTTATCTGATCATAAACATTACATGTGAAATACTGACTAGGTGGAGGTCTGGGTGAAATAGAGGCTGAACAGCCAGGAGGGACATGCAGATGGTGTGGGCAAACTGTTAGACTAATCAGTAATGCTGGTAATTTCATTGCCATGCACATGTTAGAAAATCTCCTAACTTACATGCTTAGAATCCGACTTCCACACGTAAAACCCAACACATAAAATGGAGGATACATGCATGTAAATTACATGGTTAAAATCTCCACGCATTTGTTATTAATGTTAGAAATAACGTATATACTCGTGTATAAGTTGAATTCATGTAAGTTGATAGGCGAGTTTGAGACCAAAATCCATCGAAATGCATTGACTTGTGTATAAGATGAGGTTTAAAATGAGCAATCTGTCTGAAAGATAAGAATTCAAGAAAAGCCGATGTCCATATTAAAAAAAAGTCATGAGGTGCACTAACTTTAGGATAGGTCAGCAGGACAACCTGAGTTAGCTGCATAAGTTAAGCAGCTAACTGCTTACATCAGAATTAGCTTATGAGGCTAACTCCACTCCATTTTGGCAGTTGGCTCATATATATGCCCATACCTCGGGAACATTACAGTATACTCAGAAAAACGGATAGTATGGATGAATAAGTTGACCTGGCTTTTTTGTACCTATTTTCTGGCATTAATTTCTCGACTTATACAGGAATATATACAGTAAATTTACGCGGGTATAGCAGTTACATGCCAATTATCCAGATACGTCTTAAAAGTGCTACACATCCAGCACTGTAAGATAGACATATAAGTCTCAAATAGAGCTACTTGTCTGGATAATTAGCAATATTTAAGACTTAACCAGATAAGTAGCACTTTCAGACTTCTCTGGCTAAGTAGCTGCAAAGTCAGTACTTAGCTGGATAAGTCGGAATGTATACAAATAAATGCAATATGTATTTGCACATTGTTTTATATACATGTGCAGGTTACTGGGTACATTTGTGTGTATTTTATAACCCACACATATACGTGCAAGCTATAAAATGCAAGAGAAATTTTTTGCATGCCCATGTATACACACATATATGGGCATACACGCATCTTTTTAAAAAACTATCCTCCCTATGTAAACAAACCAAAATTAACAAATCCTAAACTTGTAACAAATGTGTTAACAGAAGTTTCATTAACTTATATTTAATTAAAGATAATTCAGGTTCATTTAAGATTTTTTTCTCTTACTATTATATATATATTTTGTATACATTTTATGACAAATCTTATGGTGCTGAATGAGTGCTAAAGTATGAGATGTGTTTTTTCATTACCATATGATAAATGCCTTGTGATATATTCTAATCATTTACCTCTTCTGTTATACACTGTGGGGGCAATTATCAAATGTTTTATGTGTAACCCTTTGTTCAGGGATTGTTAAGCCCCAAGAGCACACAAACTTATTTATTCTTTAGGACTGCTCCAGCTAGCGCTTCTTCCATAACCTTACTCTCTGACCCAAGGGTGGATCCTTTTTCAAGGGAGGAAGCTAAAGCTTATAGCCCATGTGGTGGTGTGTTCTTCTCTTACTGTGTGTAATTAGAGGTGGATCCCAAGGGGTGAGATCTTGGAACAAACAGGCAGGACACATGCTGGGTGAGTCTTTAAAGTCAAAATAAAATCCAATTTAACAAGAATGGAAAGATACAGCTGTGATGTTTACAAACATCTCTCTTATCTGAGTAGATGTCCTTTCTCTTACGCTCCTGCAGTTTAGCTTACCACTTTTACTCTGAGTGTACAAACTGTACCAGCACTGTAGTGAAATCCTGTGTGAGCAGGATCCTTTTTATCATGGAAAAATCCTACCTTGGTTCAGATGTTCATTCCTGGTCACCCAGCCTGTGTCCTGGTCTCATATGGGTGGAGGTCCTGGGGGAGGTCTCCAAAATGTTGTCTTTCTCCTTGATCTTGGTGGTCTGTGACTTCTCATGCAGGAAAAGTCTTGGGCAATCAGGAACCAAGTGATCCCAGTCTTGGATCCTTTATGGGGAGAAGTGGATCGACAAAAACCTGCTCATAAAACAATACCAGAATACTCGCTTGCTGCAACAATCTCTCAGTGATTGCTGTTATTCTGTCACTGGTGCTTGCCCCATCTAGGGAGTAGATTAGGGCTCAGAGGTCTTCATCTCTTGTCCTTTAAGTCCTGGGGAGCCTTCCCCAAAGGGTACAGCAGTCTTCTCTAAAAATAGGATATATATTAGCCATCAAACATCTCAAGCTGCTGGGCACTGTCACTGGTGCTTGCCTCATCTAGGCAGTAGAATAGGCTCACAGGTCTTCAGCCCCTTAATGGCATTCCCCAAAAGAGATCCAGCAAAATCTGTCTCACCGCTAACATTATTAGGGAGATCCTCTGACAGGAAGTGCACAGTGAGAAATATCCTCCAAGCTAAATTTCATGATGAGGCAGGGAGGCCTCACCAGGAGTATGAATAATGATATCCCTACTCCTCTGAGGTTAACTGAAACTGACCACACCGAACATTAAACTAGCTTCACTAAATAGGCTGAGGCAACCAATCGCAGCCCTCCAGGTTGGAAGGGGCTGAAGAGAATGGAAAGCTCACAGAGATGTTGACTTTCTAAGCAAGGACCTAGTGGCTGACTCAAGGGGGCACCACATATGCAATAATTGCTGTCCTTCCCCATGAGGGTAAAAATGGGCATGCATCAATAATGCACATACTTTTACTGCATGAAACAAATGGGTGAAGTTAGGTGGGGACAGTGAAATTATAAGCAGAGATTCCATAATCAACATTCCATGTGTAATTTCCATAATGGAAGAAAAAACAAAATGCTCACATTCCATGTGTGATCAAATTTTCAGAGAGAAACTATGCGAGAAGTTTCCCCTCAAAAATGAGCTTGCAATTCTGTGAGGAGGCTTTTATTGCCCTCTAACCATTTACCATGGTTTTATGATGTGCAATTTTTAATTTAATTTTCAGTTTCTATTTCACCTTTCATGACTGGACAGAGACTACAGCATATTACAATAAGGTTAGGAAAGTTGCTGAGAACAGATTAGAGTGGAGATACAATTACAACCACATTTCATAACTGTGACAGGTGAAAATGCCTTGTTGCGAGCACAGGGGTGCAGTCGCTTGTTGTAGAGGGATGTCAGCCCTTGGACCTCGGCGCAGCTCAGGGAAGAGCCCTAAGACTCACACCATGGGAAGTGAGAGGGTCCAAGCACGGGCTGGAACTAGAACAAGGCTGGACCAGGATTGAGACGTGGAACATCAAGGAACTGGAACAAGGCAGGCTCAGACCTCCACTGGACCTGCACGCATCAGTGAGACCCAGCAATGCAATGCTGGTCTCAGGAATAGCCCTCTGGCCACTCAGTAGCCCTTCTGGACACGCCACTTGGGAATGATGAGTGTGTGAGGCCAGGCAGAGGCTGAGGGCAGGAACAAGATGAGACATGGAACTGAGGAACTTGGAAGAATCAGACAAGGACTTGAGGAACTTGGAAGACTCAGACGAGGATTCAAGGAACTTGGAAGACTCAGAAGAGGATTCAAGGAACTTGGATTCAGGATTCAGGCACTAGTGCAGGGTGAGTACTGCACCTCAGCACGCCTACACAGCCGCCCATGGCTGGTTGCAGTCCACACCAAAAGTAAAGCAGACTCCAGAAGAGAAGGTGAAGACCTGGAACTGGAAACATGACAAAGATTCATGAGAGGCCTGCACTGAGACATGCCCTACACAGCCACCTGTGGCTGGTTGCGGACCACGCTGAGTGGAGCAGGTTCTGGCTTGAGTCTAAGGCATGGACGGAAGCAGGAACAAGGAACTTCAAAGACTGGGAACAGGATTCAAGATTCAGGATTCAGGAACAGACCTCGGCATTAAAAGCAAAGGCCTTCCAGAGACTTGTCCTGCAGACATGAAGCCAGGCCTTGTGTCACGAAGTGCCCTACACAGCTCCCCATGGGTTGGCCACGGACCAAGATGGTAGCATGCCAGGAAAGGTGGATGAGCAGGAAACCTGGAAACAGGATGAAGAGACAGGAACATCAGGACCAGGACTGGAACATGGAGCATCAGGACACCAAAGAGACAATGAAGGAGCTCCAATAAAGAATAGGAACATCCATGAAGACCTGGAACATCTAACATGGAACACGGAACCATCTAGACAGAGGCAGACCACGGAGGACCTTGACAAGACAGAGAAAGCATGGATGAACATGAAGATCTGATGCAAAGGGTCCCTAGGAATGGAAGCTGAGCCCTTTCATAGGGCTGGTGGAGGAACAGGCTGATGACATCATCCATTGGGGCCACAGGTCTTTTCCCAACACTGGCCCTTTAAATATTGTACTGAGGTGCGCACGCGCACTGATGCAGGGCCCGGGCAACACTGAGACAGTAGCGTTGGCGGCATCCCTGCCACGAAGATGAGGAAGTCGGCGGCGGTGATGGCGTCTCCTTGCCATGAGAAGAGGCATCCCAGCAGAGGCTTCCATGCTGTGAAGAACAGAGGCAGCCCCGCCTGCCACGTACAGCAGCATTGAGCTGCACGGGAGCAGCAGCAGCGGTCGGGGTGTTATAGGCCATGAAGAAGAAAGAGGCCTGCGGCGAGTGTCGGGCCGGGATGATGGGGAAGGCAGTCAGGCGCCGGCCCGACCGGCGTGAAAGGTGAGATGCTGCTCGTGGGATGGGTTCCGCGAGCAGCATCGTAACATGCCTCTTCCCCCAGCCTATTTATTGCTTACTCCCTTCCAGCCTAGCTCCCCATTTTTTTTCCACTGGACCTGTAAAAGAAATCTATATCATACCACTGTTTGAGAAAGATAGATCTTTACTAGATGTATATAGCTGCAACGCAGGTCAACTGCATACAACAAATCAATCACAGAATATGAACAAATATACCATCTAATTTCTCAAATATCTATAGATTCTCCACGCCCTCGCCTGCTGAATTACAGTTCACAAACACTAAATAGGAACCATGCTGCTTAAGGATTAGCCGTAGAAACCAAGCACTTTTACAGATTCTGCTGTCTGGGATGCAGAGTCGTTATAGCCTCACTCCTCAAGTTATCCTGCAGTTTGATCCTTGATTACTGGGCTAAACATTCTCTGCAGTGAAACAACATCCTAGTGTGTAAAAGAGCTGGAGTCACTTTTGAATTTGCAACACAATTTTCAGGTGAAAGTCAGTCCCAGCCATATAATGCAGAGACAGGAAAACTGGTTACTTGGTATTCCCTGCCCGACCTACTTTAAACACAATACTTACTGTGTGCTTTTGGACAAGGTTAATGCCACCAAAATATGCCGCAACTGTTTGGCATCCTCCTACCCCGTACTTAGACTGCTAGCAAGCTGTCCATGTATTGGCAGAAAAAACTGCCAAACTGAGGCTGGTGGGTAGGCTAGCCTGCACTTATATTGCGCCACTGGTCCACGCCCAGCCCCACCCTTTCTCCCTGAGCCTCACCTCCTTGGGATCTGGAGATGGACCCCTGTCCTGGTTGTGACCTCCCCACTCCTATATGACAATGGGTTAGCTCTTATAGAGTTACTTCTGAAAGAAGGAGTTGAGGGGTTGTTTGTATAGGCATTAAAGGCTCAAAATCTATGCATGTTGCTGGGGTAAGTAATAAGAGGAATGGATACATATTCTTAAATTATGTCACATGGGGATGATGATTAAGGCTATTTATCTACAAGATAAGTGTTATCATGATTGCCTGTGTAAATATAATCCAGGGCATTCTAATGAAGAATAATGAGGTGTTTAAGCAATTTACCTTTATATAGCAAGGTGCAATAAATGGCACAGTATTTACTAAGGGAAATTTTAATAAGATTTAAAAAAGTGCCACCTGGATGGTTGCATCATTTACACATTCCATGCAGAAGATAAAAATTAACTGAACAGGACACAATCTTTCACAAACACAAAACCTCTTATGATGTTCTGGCCGTTGAAGAGATGAAAGTGATAGAGAACAAGGGAAGCAAAATACACAAAACAGAGGTCATGTAAGAGAAAAAGGATAAATAATGAATCAGTGAAGGGAAGGGAAAAGAGTGTGAAAAGGAAGAAAGATGCTGAAAACTGTTATTGTCTTCCATGTAAATAAATTTCAATCAAACCCCTGGGCTGATAGTCCTAGATAAAGGCCCCAGGAGCCACATCTTATAAAGGGGCACATTTACTAAGCTGCAAAAGACGATAACATTCATTAAACATAGTTTATCGCGTGATATAGCCATATTGCAGCAATATCATGCAATATTTGTGATATTGCATTTTTTAAAATTCCACCCCTACTAAAATTAACTGCTTGCATGCATTTGCATGTATAAAATTAACTAATGCATGCAAAGCAGCTAATGCAATGCAATAAAATAATATGGCTGACTGAGGAAAAATTATGCGACGTTATTTTAACTCATTTGGAGGAGGTGTAAATAAAATCTCCTGGGGACATCAAGATGATAACATGCATGTTCCAAAAACATGCTACATAAAGGGCCCTGAAGCCTAAAAATTCTCCATGGGGTTTTAGCTAGACTCCTCTCCATCCCCAGCCACCTCTCAAGGTAATGCAGGCCCAAAACATTAAAAAAAAAAGAACTAAAAGTCATGCGAAAAACCTAAACATGGAAATTTGCCCATTCCACTGAAGCTTGTGGAATGGTCTACACTGTGGCAGCTAAGATTTAATGCTCAAAATACAGTCATGCATTTGGGTCTGCAGAAACCCAAAGGAGTGGTACAGTATAGGAATTAAATTCTTCTAAGCACAAAAGAAGTGCGGAATCTGTGGGTGATTGTATCTGATGATCTGAAGTTGGCCAAACAGATGGCTAAGGTGATGGGAAAAGCCAGAAAGATGCGTGGCTGCATAGGGAGAGGAATGGTCAGCAGAATAAAAGGAGATAATATGACCCTATATTTGTCTCTGGTGAGAACTCATTTGGAATACTGAGTACAATTCTGGAGACCTCACCTTCAAAAGGATAAAAACCAATTGGAATCAGTCCAGAGGATGACTGCCAAAATAGTCAGTGATCTTTGTGCGAAATGAGGAGGAAAGGAGGCTCTAGAATGAGGAGTTATGGGATAAGGGTGAAAGGGGAAGTATTCTAAGAAAATATCTATTTATGGAGAAGGTAGTGAATGCATGGACCAGCCTCCCTGTTTTGGTGGTGGAGACAAGGACAGTATCTGAATTTAAAAAAAGCATAGAATAAACTTAGAGGATCTCTGAGGGAGTGGTAGGGATTGTAAAGCTGAATTAGTTGGTATGAATTGGCAGACTTGCTAGACCCTAATGATCTTTCTCTGCCATCATGTTGGTATGTTTCTTGAGTCTGATTTTTGGATACATGAAGTGATTACATTACCTAGGTATGATCTCTATGACCTAGCTACTTTTGAATAACATAGGAGAGGATGGGAAGATTTACAATGGAACAATTAATTTTCAGGGTTTTCCTTTATTATGTTTATTGGCCTAGTACTAAATTACATATCAGCAGAAACATTTTTTGTAAAGAAAAAAGCATTAATTTTTTATGTGAAAAATCAATAATTTATTACTGGGGTGACATTTCAAAACAAAAGAGTTGCTTTTTTTTTTTTTTTTAAATGTTCCTGCAGTCTCAGAGCTAAAGGGCTGCATTTATTGCTTTTAATATTAACTCCATTTGCTGTTGTTAAGTATCAAGATACAGATCTGAAAAATAGTTTGAAAACATTCAAATCTACCCTTCAAAAATATTCTGCAGTTAATAGTTCAATATATTTATTTGTACCTGTTCAGATCCTACAAAACACTAGTACATGGTTAGATTCTAATCAAACAAACACTCTGTATCATTCTTAATGAGAGGAATTAGATAGGATGGTGATTAATGTTAGAATTAATGAAGCAACACTAAAGATATGATTGTGCTAGTATATAATGCCAAATTGCATTTTGATCCTGCTTTTTTAAAATATTAAGCACCTCTTGAAACCTGCATACAAAATACTGCAGATACTTACTATAGTATGCTGTAGTAATAATATAACCTATAATTGTGTGATAAGGGATATCAAGTTAAATTAGACATTGAATGTTGAATAATGTACCACTGTATATATTTTCACTACTCATAAAAATGGTACTCGATGAATTTTATGTAAATAGACTCGAGGAGGTCGATAGTCAGAGACAATCTAGATAGCAAAGTTAGGCCTGGATTTTCTAAGGTCACAGACCTTAGAAAATCCAGCAATAATGGGGGGCGGAGTGGCGAAGCGGGGGGCGGGCCTGCGAATAACTACACCATAAAAGGTGTAGTTATTTGGCGCGAAACTGGTGGCGATAAGGGTCTTTACCTTTCGCAGCGATGTCTCCGCAGAGTCAGCCTCGGTGCTGCCCCGACTCCTCCTCTTCCTGGGCCTACTCCAACCCGACTCCGCCCCCATTTAGTGATCGCATGCAAAAAGTCCCTTTTCGCATATGATTGCTTTTGAAAATGACCCCCATAGCTGGCTAAATCAACTTCTCCCAATTACGCCCTGGAACACCCCTAACTTATTTAGCTAAATTCTACCCTCCTAACTTATTATCTGGCTAGAATTTAGCTGGATATATTCCTAAATATTAATTTAGCCAGCTAACCTCTGAGTTAGCCGGGTAAATGCTTTTGAATATGGTCCTTGACATTTATTACGCTGTCGCTGGTCAAATAAATCTAAATTGTGCCTTTGTACACCTTTTTCAAAAGTAAAATACCCAGTCCTATCCCTAGAGTACATTATTAATTAGTTTTTAGCTGTAAAAAGCAATTAAGGTTCAGTGCTGCTGGGATATATTTATATGATCATGTCAATAACACAGTGAGCAGCTCTACAGGCCTCCATGTAATCTTTTATTTTTAGATAATCTCTAATGTGGTGCTGAGGCATTGTTTTAGAATCACAGGGGTGAAAAAATGAAACTTCATAAATATTTCACTCTATTGCACAGTTTGTTCTTTACATAGGCAGTAAATTTTAAAAATGTAGTATACAATAATATTTTAAAAATGTAGTATACAATAATATTTTTAATGATCCTTGTATATTCTACACTGTTAATTGTATGTTTTTTTAATGTTCCTTATATAATTATATGATAATTGTAAAGCCTGTTGCTCAGTTCTGTTCTCTGTAAACCGACGAGATGTTCCCAACGTTCGTCGGTATATAAAAGCTATTAAATGAAATAATAAATAAAAAATTGGAGTAAACTAAGACTATCGACCTCACTTCCATTTTTTCTGGGTCGCTGTAGGCATCAGGAAAGATCTTTAAATAGCATACTGCTTCTCTAAGGATCACCTGGTTTCTTTGTTTTTAGGAAGAATTACAATTAAGAAAGAAAATGATACACTCTGTCCTAATGAAAGATGAAATGTATTGTCCTTTTTTATTTAATAAACCATAGCTAAAGATGGTCCCCCCAAAAAACAAAACAATTAGTAAGCATGTTAAACTGGAGGGTGATTTTCAATGGGAGCAATGTCAGTGCCCCAGGAGTGGCCAACTTGTTTCTTATTTTTCTAATTCTTGTTATAATTGCCGAGTATGGTTATATGAGTTGTTTAATTTAGTACACATTTCTCCATTCTGCTTCGGGGAAGAACCTTTATAGAAGTCAAGTTTATTCTGTGCATGTTTCTTGACTCAAGTCTAACAGTGCCATGATAAAAAATAGCCATGAGTGTTCTCAATAACTATAGTAGGTACAGACCTTAACCATCTGTGCCCAATTCATCAGACAACTATTGCTGTAAAAAGATGTCACTGTTTCTCAAGTATGAGTTTATCTGGCTAACTTCAGAACAGATCTACAGGATGACCAGAGGTAACTGGATAAGTATTCTGGTTAACTTGGAATATCAGAATTAATTGGATAACTTATCTGGCTAGCTCAGCTCCTCCCCAGATTGCCTCTGGTCTGCTCCTGGCAGGAACGCCCCTCACTTATCTGGCCAAATTCTAGCTGGACAAATAGTTATCCAGCTAGAATTTAGCCAGATAAGTGGCCAGATTTTCATTTAGCTGGATAAATGCATTTGAATGTAGATCTCCATGTTTCTTTTCTGAGTTTCTGGAGACTCTACAACAAGGCAATGAACTGCTTTGTTGATTGCACAGTATTCCAAGCATTTGTACTCATTTACAAACTCTGTCTATGACAAGGCTTTCCAAACCTGTTCCCCCGGTGACCTCCACAACCAATTTGTCAGGATATCTTCAATGAATATGCATGATATACATATACATACATTTTTCTTCAATCTTGCATGTTCACTGAGGATATCCTAAACCTCAACTGGCGATTGGGATCCCCAGAACAGATTTGGAAAGTCCTGATCTATGAATAAATGAAGTTCCTTTTTCAGGTTAATTAAGCAAGAACAAAAATATGTGTCCAATTATTTGCATTTGCAGGAATAAAGAAGGGCCCTAGTTAGTGTATTATGAATTATATATCTCTGCAATTGATGCTCAGCATTCTACTATATGATTTTAAGTCTAATTAGAAACTAAGAGTATTTTTTCCCAATGTATAAATCAACATTTATATTAGAGAACTTTACTTTTAATGGTGTGAAAGAAAAAGAGAGCTTTAGCTAGCAGACTCTGCCTGATACCAATCTTATCTGTTGGAGTATCCTAGATTCTTAAGAATTTCATTTCAGTTTTTGTTTTCTGAGAATTGTTATGCTATGAGTTACTGCTTTCTATTAATGACTTAAGAGGTAATATGTTTTTAAAACTTTCTGAATATTAAAAACTGTTGACCAAGCTAAAAAATGAGTGAAATAATTAAGCTCAGGTATCTCAACAAGAGATGAGTAGACTGAGTCATTGCACGGGGCAGGTGACACTCTAATACTTATATTTCCTTTTTTTCTCATTCTCTGCCACTTCCCAAACATATTTATGCTTGCATGATGCTCAGGCAAAAGCCTCACTAGTTTTAAGAGCTGGTTTATTTACTTAAAAGTGTTTATTACTCATGCCATCAAAAAAGTATTTGACAGTGTACAAAAGTACAGATATCGTAACAACAAAATATTGCAAAGATTCAGAGTGCAATATGGGTGTGAGCAAGGCTGCGTGGTGGATTAAGTATGGACATTTATATGCCTATCTACCCATTTGGAAGAAAACCGAAGAGGAAGACAAGAAAATATGATTTGGATAAGGAACCTTATTCTACAAGTGGTCAAATTTCTATGGGTGGCAGCTGGGATGTATCAATGCCAGTGTAGAGCACAATACTTATGCAGGTTGAATGGGCCAATTAGTAGGAATGTGCCATTTAACATGAACGAGTAAAAAACAAAGAAATAGACTATTTTCATTTCCTTTGTGGATGCTGTAAAGAATGAAGGATGCCTGCAAATTAAACAAACATTTTAGTTTCATTCATCTATGTTTCCCATTCAAGTCTATGACCCATTGGAAAATGCTGTAGTGAGACTAGTAACCAAGAAATTCCTGAATGAGGTAGTAGCCAGGACAGAGCCAAAGGAGAGAGAAGAGGGCAAGTAGACAGGACTGAAGTCCAATCAAAGTGAAGCTGCCCTGCTTCTGATGATACACAGTAGGAGTCTTGCTTGTACTCAGCCTTGCTGCCATGTGACAAACTTTACAGCCTAGGGGTCTTGCTGCTGCTCTCCTTTGCTGCTGTACCTTTTGTGCTACACTTGTGGGTCTTTCAGCCGCTCTTCTAGATACCATGCCCTTGATGCTGACACTACCTTGCTGCTATACTTTTTATGCTACCCCTTGGACGTTTTGCTGCCACTCCTCCTTATTGCTATACCCATTATGATACAGTATCGCTCCATGGTAAGACCGCACCTTGAGTACTGTGTGCAGTTCGGGTCACCACATCTCAAAATATATATTGTAGAATTAGAAAAGGTACAGAGAAGAGCCAGCAAAATGATAAAGGGGATGGAAGGATTCCTCTATGAAGAAAGGTTAAAGAGATTAGGGCTCTTCAGCTTGGAGATGAGATGGCTGAGGTGAGATATGATAAAATGAGTGGAGAGGAATGGGTAAACAAAAATCGTTACTTTTTCAAAAAGTACAAAGACTAGGGAGCACGCAATGAAATTACTAGGTAATACATTTGAGACAACTAGGAGAAATATTTTTTACTCAATGCATAATAAAACTCTAAAATTCATTGCCAGATAAAAAAGGCCTTTGCAAATCAGTGCCTTTTACCTTTTCCTCATAAAGCTACAATATTGAAATGCATATTGATAAATGACACATTTCTCTTAGTCAAAATAGTCTCTGTTTTAGCCTTGCAATCTGAGTACAGCATTATATAGAGAAACCCATGACAGGAAGAGTAAGTGCACAGGAAGTTACAGCCTCATGTGCCCACATAAAAGATCCATCTCTGCCACTCCATCCAGGGCAGCCATACCCATAATGTATTCATACAAGGTAATCTGTTTTCATAGATGCAAGTATAACCCCTTTCTCGGTCAACTTTTGGGCAACCGCACACAGGGAGGGTTGTGGACCATGCAAGACCCTGTGAACTTCCGGGGCCTCCGCACAGGGGGGACCGCAAATCTTTTCAAGGTCCTTTGCATTTTGTTTGCCTCATGAGCTCTTCTCTCACCATTCCAGTCACACAAAAATCACTCTTCATTCCCAAATCATTGTTCAAAATAAAATGAACTGGTGGCAGGAAAATAAAACAAAGTGCAACAGTACACGAGAGGGGCGTACACTTAAGCAAATAAAGTCCAATAAATAACACAACCTCCAACACAGCCTCTTTCTCACTCTCCTTCTCACAAAGGTAAGCTCTTTGGGAAGGTACCCTTCTTCCCTGGGTCCTCTCAGTACCTTTTGAGTGATGGAACCTTCTTCTCTGCTGAGAATTATTGGGTCAGTCAGCAATGTCTAGATTTCTCCTGAACAGGCTCCTTTAAACTCCCCAGTACACTCTTCCACCTGGTTCTGAAGAATTTCCCTCTTCCTTGGGATCCTCAGGCTTATGAGTTCAATAGGAACAATCCCATAGAAAACGTTGGTATCTTAGATATTTTTCTTCTCCCGGACTCATTTCACCTTCCTCTAACAGGAACTCCTCCCTCTCCCCAAACCTTCCTTGTGGAAGCATAGACCCAATGGTACCACTCTCTTGAGGAGCTGGATACCCTACAGAATTCCATATCTTAGAATTCTTTTTCCCACTGTATCACATGGGTGCAGCGATTTTATACATCTTCATAATCTCTCCCAATCAGGAGTTGTATGCCTCATGAAAGGGGCAAAGCCTGTAAGACCCTGGACATACACTACAGGAACTCAGATCAGCTGAGGACACTGCTGCTATGCAAATCAAGGGCAAAAACTACTTACAGGAAGGGCAAGATTTAAGATTTTGGTGCCCATAGGCAGAGTGCCACGGCAGCATCTTTTTGGAGTTATGCAGGCACATGACCCAAAAGTAAGTAGAAGAAGGCTCCTCCTTGGCCTGGATATTTGTCACCTTCATAATCTGGTGTCCTAGGAAGTTGCTTTTGTTGCCTGCACCTAAATCCGGGCTTGCTTACAGGATCAGAATTGACACAGAATCTAAGCCATCAGAACTGGCTAAGGGAGCAATCTGATAGATACCCTTTCTAATCTCTTGCTTCTTCAGTTGTGGCTGGTACATTGGCAAACAGGAGACCTCCTCTGTACTGCAATAAATCTATTTGGGCTAGAGGCCCAGGCAGACTACTAAAAGTCTTGAGCCATGTATCTAGGGAGACAAGCAACCATTTGTGGGTAGGAACGGAGGCAAAGTTTCTGACAATGGAAAATATAAGCCTGCTCTGCTTCCTGCTTGCATTGGCCACCTTTATTCTGCTCCTTGCAATAAACGTTCTAAAAGTTTGAAACTACTATTACTACTACTACTACTAATAGTAATATTTTGGATTTTTAGCCTTCCTGTCCAAATAATGTTCAGCAGCTTACAACATTATTAGTAATTCAGCTACAATAGGCCCCTGCCTCAAAGAGCTTACAAACATCACACTAAAGAGCAGATGAATTTCCCCTATTATGACAGTTGATATTTAGAGCATACTGATATTCGTACAGTGTTCACTTCCAAGAGGACAAAACTAGAAGGGGATAACTGATCCCCTAGAGCAGTAGCTCCCAAACCTGCTCTGGAGGACACCCAACCAAATCGAGTTTTCAGGATATCCACAATAAATATGCATGAGAAAAATGTGCTTTCAAATTTATCTCATGTAGGTTCATGGAATGTTTTATATTAAAAGAAGAAGCACAGTTGTATCCAGTCCAAATATCAAATGCTAAAATCTAAACAAATACTTGTACTCAGACAAGCAACTGTTGTTGCATTTATGTAAGGGGTCTGTATACAAAAGGACATTATCATTAACAAATATGTTAAACTGGGTATAACACATACATTAGCAGTTGCTAGTGTAATAAGGCCCTAATACAGGCATTAGGACTCTTAAGTTTTGATAATTAAGCACACCTCTGATAAGTAACTTTCCACCATGAGATAGGCTAAAATTAATGCATTACAATGGGGTTTAAAGAGGCCTCTCTTGCCCCTCCCCTATACCAAGGACAAGGACATTGTTTTAGGGTCCAAATGTCCATCTATAATAGAGATGTGCATCGTTTTTTGTGTTCGTGTCGTTCTTCGTTTTTCGGCCGCCATGGAAAATGTCATTTTTTTTCGCGAAAAATCGATTTTTAGTTAGTGCGCGCTAACTCTCCGTTAGTGCGCGCTAACTCCTGTTAGCGCGCACTAACAAAAACCGTTAGATTTTGTTACTTTTTGTTACTTTTTGTTAGTGCGCGCTAACAGGAGTTAGCGCGCACTAACGGGGAGTTAGCGCGCACTAATCGGAAAAACGAATTTTTGCGAAAAAACAGGAAAATCCTGATTTTTTTCTGGCTCCCCGAAACATGCCAAATTGGACAATTTCGTTGCAATTTTCCAATTCGGCAAAAACGAATGCACATCTCTAATCTATAATCCTCCCACCACCAATTAGAGCACAGACCCCACCGGATGATTCCTGAACCATGTGGCACCCCTTTCTGGTAAGACATCAGGAGAAGGTTTGTGGCCTACTGTCCTACTGACCTCATTGATCTAATCCCAAATTCGGTGTGTTAGCTTTTTGCTTTGAATTGTATCTTGCATGCTGCATATGAGGTTTAAAGTGCAAGGTGAAAACACCAGTTTGGAATAAGCAGAAGATATTACAGGATGGCGTAGGGTGCTCTCCTCCTCCTGCTACCTTCCTGGAGTAGGAGTGCCAAGTTATTTGGGAGTGGGAGGCATCTTGTAGTTAGCCTGCATTCTGAGGGAATTTGTGCATTAGGTGTCTTCCAGTGGGGGGCCTGCCTTCTAGTGGGAATGTTCAGTTGTGAGGAGCCTGCACATTAGGAAGGGGTCTGGGTGGGGGCATTCACTGTGGTGGTGGTGATGGGGGGGGGTTGGTTGGGGAGATTATTCCCCCATTCTTCTTTGCTCTTTTAGTGTGGGATGGTTGGCATGAGGGAATACTACAGTATCCTTGCCAAAGCAGCATATGTGTTGAAAGAGTAGTACATTTTTCAATGTGATTCTTTCAACACAAAAGCATTCTACATCTCATTAGTTTCATATATGGCCAAATCAGCAGGGTATGTGCATTATGTTTGTAGAGTACCTGTTTAAAATAAAATGTTTTATTTTTGTTACTCTAATGAAATTTTGAGGAACATTTTATGATTTATGTACATTTGAAATGAGAGAATAATGGCTAGTGTTACATTAACTTTGATGATCTGCAGTTTGCATTTTGCAGTCATGGTAACCATATATCATGGAGTGACCCAAATTAATTTTCTACCACCTAAACTTTGTATCCTGTTGGTTTTCTTTTTTTGCTAAAGTTAAGCAGAGTAAAATTAGAAAAATGAGTTTTCATTATTTTTTATTTATACATGAGAGTAACCAGGCTTCTTTAATAAAAAAAAAAGAATATATATATATATATATATATATATATATATATATATATATATATATATATATATATATATATATATATATATAGTATATATGTTTAAAGAGATTGTAGAGTTGTGCCATTTCAGTCATACCACTATCAGTGGGAAGACATTGTTCTGGGTAATTTGTGGTTGAATGCAGGGATGTCTAGTGCATATCTTCTTGATGGATTTAGAAAACATCAAGAAGATAGCCATGTGGAACTTCTCATTTTTATGTGCATCTTCAAGAGGAGAATTTTCAAAGGGATTTAGCCAGGTGCCTAGAAATTTAGTTGGCTAGATCCCCTAGGCTGATACTTGCAAAACATGCAGCAGCTAAAACTTATGTACATCTTTTCACCATGCTTGTACTTTTGGCTGGATTAAAATGGGTGTTCTCGGGCATATTTAGGTTGGAGGGCGTAAACTACACAATTATTTGCCCCTGCTCCTTGGCCCACAAAAATAGCAGGTGGAAAGAATGTGGGTTCATTTGCACCCACATGTTCAGTGAATTTTATCCTGTGACAGTTACTCAGAATTGTCCCCACCAAAAATGTCTTGGCCCATTGAATTCTGCTGCAGGAATATCTTCGTTGTTTAATATTCATCTTTAGTCTGACCAGTTAATTAAATGACTGTAAAAGATCCACTCAGTCTAGTGAACATTTTTGGAAACATAGTGATAAATGAATTAAGCAGAACATTTTTAATATAACGCTGATTAAATATTAAAATTCTGTTGTTTCAAGGCTTCTTCTCAAATGATTGGCAACAGTGATGAGTAGAATAATTCAATACAATGAAATACATTTATATTTTTCAAAGTGTTTTATTATATCAATAAAGCTACTGTGTCTCAGCAACAAATCATTTAAGATATATGTTGAAAGAACAGAATTGGTCCAGAGGACAGATTCTAAAATGGCCAACAGTCTTCATCCTAAAACAAATGGGGGCAGACTTAAAGACCTAAATATCTAGATCCTGGAGGAAAAGAGGGAAGAGGAACTATGATAGAGACATTTTAGTACCTCTGAAAATAAATGGAAAGGAGGCGGGACTCTTTCAAGAAAAAGGAGGCTCCAGAATGGCGGATCACGGGATAAGAGTGAAAGGGGTTAGACTAAGGAAATATTTTAAGGAAAAGAATAGTAGGGGTGTGCATTCGTTTTGAACTTATAGGTAAAACGCAACTTTTTTTTTTTTTTAACTTAAAAAAGTGATGAGGCGAAAACGATCGGATTTCCAACTTATTCAACATAGCTATGTTGAATACGTTGGAAATCGCGATTGTTGATCCTAAATAAAAATTTAAACCCCTCACCCTCCTTAATCCCCCCCAAGACTTACCAAAACTCCCTGGTGGTCTAGCGGGGAGTCAGGACGCCATTTCTGTCAGGAGGCCCCCCCAAGCTGGCCAAAAAGTTCCTTTTGGGTCCAACGAGGGTCCCGGAGCGAACGCCCGGGGAATCACGTGACGTCCGCGTCACTCCGACGTGACGCCGACGTCACGTGTTCCTCGCAAAGGAGTACAGAAATGGCGTCCTGACTCCCTGTTAGACCACCAGGGAAGTTTTGGTAAGTCTTGGGGGGGGATTAAGAAGGGTGAGGGGTTTAAATTTTTATTTAGGGAATCGGTGCACGTATGGACATAGACTCAACTTATGGAATTCTCCATATGTCCATATTGACCGAAATTGACCCCCCCTTTCGACTTATGGACTTATGAACATAAACTTTTGGTCTGCACATCCCTAAAGAATAGTAGATGCATGGAGAAGCCTCCCTGGGGAGGTAGTGGAGACAAGGACAGAATCAAAATTAAAGAAAACATGGGCTGAGCACAGGGGATCTATGAGAGAAAAGACGGGACAATAAAGCTGAACATGAGATATTGATGGGCAGTCTAGATGATCTGAATGATCTTTATATGCTCTCATACTCTATATTTTTAGTTCATTTGCCCTTCATCCCTTAGTATTTTTTTTTGTTTACATACTGTGGTATGTCCTAGTACTCTTTACAAATCAAAATAAACCTTTGTATAGTATTCCCTCTCATTCATCGGCTAGTTGGATCCCACTAATAGAGTCATGAAGCACCCAAATGATGGTCTCGTTACAATACAAAAGAAAATCAGGAAGACTATCTCTAACCTTAAATCATTGCAATAGAGTCAGATGTCTCCATTTCCAAAAGTGTGTAAGAACATGGCAGAGATAAGAACATAAGAACATAAGAAAATGCCATACTGGGTCAGACCAAGGGTTCATCAAGCCCAGCATCCTGTTTCCAACAGTGGCCAATCCAGGCCATAAGAACCTGGCAAGTACCCAAAAACTAAGTCTATTCCATGTAACCATTGCTAATGGCAGTGGCTATTCTCTAAGTGAACTTAATAGCAGGTAATGGACTTCTCCTCCAAGAACTTATCCA
Source organism: Rhinatrema bivittatum (assembly GCF_901001135.1). Classification (NCBI taxonomy): domain Eukaryota; kingdom Metazoa; phylum Chordata; class Amphibia; order Gymnophiona; family Rhinatrematidae; genus Rhinatrema; species Rhinatrema bivittatum. The sequence continues at coordinate 81,608,532 of NC_042617.1, read as the reverse complement.
ATCCTTTTTTAAACACAGCTATACTAACTGCACTAACCACATTCTCTGGCAACAAATTCCAGAGTTTAATTGTGCGTTGAGTAAAAAAGAACTTTCTCCGATTAGTTTTAAATGTGCCCCATGCTAACTTCATGGAGTGCCCCCTAGTCTTTCTACAATCCGAAAGAGTAAATAACCGATTCACATCTACCCGTTCTAGACCTCTCATGATTTTAAACACCTCTATCATATCCCCCCTCAGTCGTCTCTTCTCCAAGCTGAAAAGTCCTAACCTCTTTAGTCTTTCCTCATAGGGGAGTTGTTCCATTCCCCTTATCATTTTGGTAGCCCTTCTTTGGACCTTCTCCATCACAATTATATCTTTATTGAGATGCGGCAACCAGAATTGTACACAGTATTCAAGGTGCGGTCTCACCATGGAGCGATACAGAGGCATTATGACATTTTCCGTTTTATTCACAATTCCTTTTCTAATAATTCCCAACATTCTGTTTGCATTTTTGACTGCCGCAGCACACTGTACCGACGATTTCAATGTGTTATCCACTATGACACCTAGATCTCTTTCTTGGGTTGTAGCACCTAATATGGAACCCAACATTGTGTGATTATAGCATGGGTTATTTTTCCCTATATGCATCACCTTGCACTTATCCACATTAAATTTCATCTGCCATTTGGATGCCCAATTTTCCAGTCTCACAAGGTCTTCCTGCAATTTATCACAATCTGCTTGTGATTTAACTACTCTGAACAATTTTGTGTCATCTGCAAATTTGAAAATCTCACTCGTCGTATTTCTTTCCAGATCATTTATAAATATCTGTGCCATGTGGAACTTAATTTTTTCAAGTCTGCAAAAGTAGTACTGTGTGTGCCTTATAAGGGTATTCAGTTGCTTATTAGTGTATTGGAAAGGGTCTTCCCAATGATATTATTGCAAAATTCACCTAATCCATCATTATATATCTGTTCCCTTAATCTCCCTTGTCTCCAGCACATCTGGTACCAGTTATTCTAGTTGTCTCATTTATCCTCAGCAATATCTCACTTAGTGGCTCAAGTCCACAGCTACATCCGTGAAGACTCTGTTCTAGTTGCCCATTTCTTTTCTGTTTTTATATTGCTGGGGCAGTTTGTAATGTGATGCACATTCATTTATGACAGTGTTAATTAATCTTCCTTATTCATAACTGAATTAGTTTTTAGTGCAAACAAAGGAATTACAGCCTTCAGCCTGACGCTGTATATTAACTAAATATGCCCTGTTATCAAAATGAAAATGTATATATGTTGTATCCTCTGCTAAATTTTAGCTGGATCCTGTGATAGGCTATAAGCTGTCCGTGGTACTGGTGTTAGCTCTATTTACTTTCAAGGCTTCTCATTGAATCCGCTGTGGTGGTCCTTGGCTATGCCACCCTATTTACATGGATAGCCTTCGACTTTAAATTAGTCTTACATTTCTTCTGGGTTTTTGATAGCATTAAGGATATGTACAGGCAGGTATGCAAAGCCTAACTTCTAAGCTGTTAATTCAGATTCAGTTCTGTTCGGTTCTGATAGTCATTAACTGAATTCCAAGAATGTCTTGTGTTGATTTCAGCTCCTTATCATTGAGTGCCACTGGTCATTTACAGATTTTAGCATGTTACCATGAATGACTAAAGCCTTATACAAAACAAGTTTGTGGTCCCCATTCATTTCCCAGCTGACAGATCTCCATATCATTGAAACTGCTGTCATGGTGGTCACCCTAATTGGCACTCTTTGAAGACAGGTCAGCTGCTGATTTTTGCTGTGGAAGCTGAGCTATTCAGAACGGCTGTCATGGTCCTTCCAGAAGAGGGCTGAGATACATTGCCAGGAGACTGGGGAACAGCCACATTGTCAATCCCATGTGTCACACCTGTCATGTGAATAAATGAAACCCCTTCCTTTCCAGGACGTTTATGAAATTTGAAATGTAAAATGTTTTGTATAACATCTGTCTGATCAAATCCTATCTGTCTCAGACGAGCTGTCTCTGGGTCTTTTAGCTAGCAAGGTTTCATTCAAGGAGATGTTTCAGCTTACTTTATGTTCCTATTACTACCATCAATGCAGAAATGAGTCAGAATGCTAGATTGCCAGTTTACTTATGTCTAGACAAGGGTAACAGAAAAAAATGTATTTTAGTCTAAAATTAGAAAGCATCATAAATATGTTTAATGAGCAATAAATAAGTCTGGTTTATGACTTTCATTAATTCATTCCTATATAGAATGTTTGTTTTCTCTCTCTGAATTTTTTTTAACCTCTGTTGTGAGCAGTTGGTGCCCCATCCTTTTTTCTTGCTCTGTGAGAATTATTCACTGTGTCTTTCACACATTTTGACTGGTCCAATAGCTTGGCCATTTGGTTATTCTTTCCCACCTCTCTGGCTGTCCCCCCCCGTCCCCCCCGGGACAGGTCCGGCTTGTCGGAGGGTGGGCTGAATGCATCAGCACAATATTGCCAAAAACCGCAGAGCTGATGATTCAATCCTGCTGTTTTGCTCCTCCGCTGGGTAAATAATGGCACCCGATCAGGTCTTGCAGAACAGCAACAGTCATGTAATAATTTATTCAAGGGCTGCTCAGAGCAGATAAGCATCTCCTTAAGATGATTTGGAAAATAGATTCAGGGTGTGCAGGAAACAAAGTCACCACAGATATTCAGTGAAATTCCCTTCACTCTGCCCCCTACCCCCCAGCGTTATTTAACACCAAATCTATTCAACTTGGATTTGACACCCTGAATATATCTACTCCAGCTCAGAGCATACATAATTTTGTGCATCTCCCTTTTTACTCACTCCTTTTCACTTTCCAGCAATAATCCGGGATGTACATTCAATGGAAAGGAAATGAGAAATGTAACATTTCTCATTTTATTTTTTTTTTAAACAAAACCAAAGAAAAATGAAAGACGTCCTGTTTCATTTCATTTAAATAAATAATGAGGCTGTCACCACCAGCAAATACCCCCCCCCCCCCACACACACACACACACACACATACACACACTCCTACCTCCCCCTCCCCAAAACCTCTTACCCTCTAGCTGGAAATTTCTTCACAGAGCAGGAGAGATCTACAACCATTTCTGCCCTGCAGCTGCCACAGTTTCCAATGGTGCCAGCAGAGCAAGGCTAGCATCATCGTAAAATTTTGCTATACAAAATGGCACCAGCTGGGCCATGATCCAGTGAGGAAATTTTCAACAAGGGGGTGAGAGCAAGGAAGGGGGAAGCGGTGTGTGGCTGGAGAGGACTGGAGAGAGCCTAGGAGTGGGGTGGGGGTTATTGGCTGCCAACCGGACCTTTTTTAAGTTTTGTTTTGTTTTTCACTTTTTAAAGACATCATATCTGTGCTGCCTTAGTGCAAATGAAACGCTCTCTGCTCTTTTCTCACAGTCAGCAGCGTCCTGTTTAAAATGGCCATCAGGAACAAGTGGCTATGCTCAGTCTTCTGACTCCAGATATGGACAAACATTTGTGCATTCCGTGCTTGACTACATGTCAGACAACATGCAATATCCCTGTACAGAGCAGAGTAGGAGGTAAAAAAGCCTTGCTATGATATCCTTTATTAAGTCAATGCAGGTGACAAATGTGATATACAAGTACACAGGTTTCTGCCCCCAGAATCCTCTGCGTTACTGTAGAACTGCTGGGGATGCTGTATATGCAGTCTGGCATGGCAGATGATATATATCAGGGAAGGCCAACTCCGTTCGTCAAGAGCCACAAACAGGGCTGGTTTTCAGGATATCCACAATGAATATGCATGAGAAAGACTTATATGTAATAAAGAAAACGTCCATGAATGGAAACACTGTATATCAATGTATCAAATAAATCCTTCCAATATAATTAGCACTAACATGAGCTATGTAAGAAAATTATTTTAATGGTGGCAAAACCATCATATCGACAGGCATCGTCTGTTGCTGCAAATTTCATTTCACTGCAACTATTTTTTACCGCCTGAATATTTTTTAATCATCGGTCTGTCCACCAATCTTCCCAATTTTTTTACCAATTTTTCTTGCTCATAAATATTTTAGTGTAGATATAAGTAAAAAGTAAAGCATCTTAAATATCCATCAGAGCACAAATCTGGACTGCAGAAATACACTCCGAAAGGAAAAAGGACTGTCATGCCAACGTAGTCCACGTTTTGGAAGTCGCCAAACTTCCTACCTCAGGGAACCAGTCTGAATCTTCCCTCCCCATAATTCACATGTTGCTTCATGAAAAGATTTTTAATCCATAGGATGTTTTATTCACCCACAAGCAGTCCTGTGTGATGTTGATTTATCCGACAGCATTCATCATATTAAAATGGCGCTTCCTGTCCTGACAGCGTCTGATGTCATAAATAGTGTCACTCCCAGGTGCCTAGATACAAAATAGTGCAGGACAACTAATCAAAAAGCACCATTCTTAAACATGACATCTACCTTATAAATGGCCTGTGACCGACGGCCCGCAAATGCGCAGTAGAGCGCAGCTCTACTGCGCATGTGCGGGCAAGGATGTCGATCAGAAAAAAAAAATGGCGGTGGGGCCGCAGGAGCGGGAGGAGAAGCAGCGGCGCCGCGCGCGCGCGCGGTGCCGCTGCTTCTCCTCCCCAGATCTGCCGGCAGATCTCGGGGGGGGGGGTGTCACTCCCGCGCCCCCCCCCACCGAGATCTGCCGGCAGATCTCGGGGGGGGGGTGTCACTCCCGCGCCCCCCCCCACCGAGATCTGCCGGCAGATCTCGGGGGGGGGTGTGTCACTCCCGCGCCCCCCCCACCGAGATCTGCCGGCAGATCTCGGGGGGGGGGGGTGTCACTCCCGCGCCCCCCCCCCCCCGAGATCTGCCGGCAGGAGCGGGAGGAGAAGTAGCGGCACCGCGCGCGCGCGGTGCCGCTACTTCTCCTCCCCAGATCTGCCGGCAGATCTCGGGGGGGTCACTGCCGCGCGCGCGGGAGTGACCCCCCCCGAGATCTGCCGGCAGGAGCGGGAGGAGTTAATGGAGCCGGGTGAGGGTTGCGGGAAGTCGCGCTTACGGCGCCGGGAGGAAATGGAGGTGGGTGAAGGGAGGGAGGGAGGGAGAGGGGGACTGAGTGAGTGGGAGGGAGGGAGAGGGGGGACTGAGTGGGAGGGAGTGAGGGAGAGGGGGGACTGAGTGAGAGGAGAGGGAGGGTGGAGAGGAGTGGGTGGGGGAGGGGGGTGGTGAAGAGTGAGGGGAGAGAGAATGAGGGGGAGGGGAGAGAGAATGAGGGGGAGGTGAGAGACAGAGGGATGTAGCCCGTTTTAACGGGCTTTACGGCTTGTTGATATATAACAAATCCTGTTTCTATTACCAGATTTTTTCAACTAAGTATAAGTACCCTTATTAGCACTTGACTGGCTCCTTGCCATAGTTCACGTTAGTGCTAATTATATTGGAAGGATTTATTTGATACATTGAGAGAGATTTTTATACTCTGCCTCCATTGTATGCAAATCTATCTCATGCATATTCATTAGAGATATCCAGAAAACCAGACTTGTTTGTGGTTCTTTAGGCCCAGAATTGGACACTCCTGATATAACTCTAGAACAGAGGTGGGCAGTCCCGGTCCTCGATAGCTGCAAACCAGTCAGGTTTTCAGGATATCTCTAATGAACATGCATGAGAGAGATTTGCATGCAGTTTGCCTTAGTTGAATGCATATCTATTTCATCCATATTCATTAAGGATAACCTGAAAAACCGACTTTTTTGTGGCCCTCAAGGGTCGGAATTGCCCACCTCTGCTCTAGAACCCTTCTGTAAAGCAAATAGGGCTCATTTCCCACTAGTCCTGTCCTTTCTTCCTATCCTGATGTGTTGAAGGCTTTCATAAGCTGTCAGGCTACAGAATCAGTTCAGCTGTTGACAACCAAAGGGTCTGTGTAAGGGGAAAGTCGGATTTTCTAGGATACTGTTAATGTTTTTCCTGGCAGGACAGTTGTCATTTTATGAAGAAGCAAAATATTACATAGATTGTTTTGACATGTGGCCTATCCACATTAGGCTATTGTTTTGCTAATCCAGGGTTAGGTAACTCCAGTCCTGGGTGCTTCAAACAGATCTGCTTTTCAGGACATCCTCAATAAATATGCATGAGATATATTTGCATACAGTGGAGGCAGTACCTGCAAATCTACCTCATGCATATTCAATGTGGATGCTCTGAAAACCAGATCTGTTTGTGGCACTCTAGGACCGGAGTTGCATTTACCCGCAATAAGACATTGCTGCTTTTTTTGTTGTTGTTTTTTGTTTTTTTTAATGTAAAAAGGCTTTTTCATGTATGTGTCTTTCTGTGGCTTCTTTCCTCTTTACCTCTTATGGATTCACACTGAATAAGAATTTCAGAGAGCATATAATGAAACAGTGTGGATATGGGAATGTAGTTTGCATTGACATCATTCATCAAGCATGCTCTGTGCTCTTTCTCTGCCCTTTTCTATAGGGAATCAATGTGAGAGGAGTGACTTTGTATGTCTGAAAAGGGATAATGAGGCTTATGCATATTTTAATAAGGTTAATAATGCATTCAATGGCTGAGAGTGGAGTCAGCCCCAGATGACTCATTATATACTCATTAACAGCCTATTTGCTGCTATTTGGGCTCCCAAGCATGGAGTTTTCAAACACAGGATAGTGTTTTAAATATTCCCCTAACCATCCTGAATTGGTATTGCTATGGCCTACTCTCCGCCCTCTCATTTATAAATTGACCCCAGTCACTTAACTTTTCCCTGGTGTTTGTTCACTCACAGAGAAAGCACAGTTTGACTTCTTCTGAGGCACCAGGCAGGAGGATCTAAAGGTCCCGGTAGGGACATGGACAAGGCTCACTCTCCAAACATCAACAACAACAACACACTTTCAGCAGACAAATACTTTAGCAAGCCCTTCAGTTAGCAATTCCTGCTCTGATGCAGCAGGCAGATTCACAGTCCTTTTTACAGAGGTATAACCTAGCTACACGCACTGCATTCTGCTTGCCTGCCCAGCCCTGTTTTGGCAGAAAACCCACAAGGGAAAGAAGCGTACTTTTAAAGAAGATCTTTAAGTGCTTCACCTGGGCCCACCAATTTAGTGCTGCAATCATTGCCGCTCCAAGGACATTTCTCTGCAGTCAGCTTGTTTAGAGGAAAACAAGGTTTTAACCATTTCTCGCCCCTTTTAAATCTGCCCCTTGACACTCCTAATTGGATCTAACGTATGCAGCTGAAAATGTCTGAGCTTTTACAAAGATGTTCATCTTACTCTCTCCCCCCATCTACTTACAGATTTGGATCTCCGCCCCCGCATTGTTTGTTTAATTTGAGGTAGATGGGGGGATGAGAAAAACTTATCAGAAATGTTTAAAGATGTATGCATTATGTTATGCATTTGTCTAAGTGTTTATGATTTAGAGAAATCTATTGCTCACTATCGGATCCGATGTTTCAGAGGTGCTGATAATTACTGCACCATGATTTGTATAGATAATACTATCTCTATTCAGAATCAAAAAACTGAAATAGAAGGAAGATAAGCTTTCCTGAGCTTCTAATGGTATTTTCTTTTACAATATGTGCAGTGAATTCCAGGTATATTGCTGATGACCGGTGGAAATCTTGAATTTCTTCATTGCTTTAAATGGACTTGCGACAGGTTTCATGTAGCCACATTTTTTCAGTACTTGGCACTGTTGCCTGCATAGGACTGTATATTTCAAACACAAAATTTTCAGGCATTTAATTCTAATCATGCATGCTGTGTCACATTTTTTTTAAAACCACATCATCTTAGGACTTTAATAAGTTTACACTATCAAAGTAGGTGCTATTTGTTTGCAAACAAAGGTTTACGTTTTCAGACAGATCAGAAAATTGAGAATATTTGTATGTTTTGCCCCTTCCTGTGTACTTCTTGCAGAAGTGAAAGGCTGTGAATGAACAGAAAAGATACTTAGGTAAGAATAAGAAATATGTGGGCCGATACAATACAGTGCACTCAGCTGAGCACACTGGTTAACCCATGGTTGGACACGCGTCCACAACCCTTATGTAATAAGGGACGCATTTTAAGACCTACGCTCGGGCGTCGATTTGCGCGCGCAACACAGTGCGCACAAATCTATGCCCGGTTTTATAACGTGCGCGCGCAGCCCTGCGCATGTTATAAAATCTGGGCTCAGTGCGTGCAAGGGGGTGCACACTTGTGCACCTTGCGCGCGCCGAGCCCTCAAGGAGCCCCGATGGCTTTCCCTGTTCCCTCTTAGGCCAATCGGAGCGGCCTCAGAGGGAACTTTCCTTCCACCTCCCCCCACCTTCTCCTCCCTTACCCTACCTAATCCCCTTATTGCATGAGGGGTTTTGGACGTGGAACAAGTGGGACAAAATGTGAATAGATTATTTTACCATATTTGGGAATAATGAAGAGCTGCCTTCTTTTATTTTACATATAGACTTTTCACAGATGATATACAATTTTTTTGTACCTGTATCAACATCAATCATTAACACCTTCAGTTTTGTTAGGCACTGTTTATGCACTATTTGTCAATGGATAAATATTAGCAATCTCCTAACATTGGAAAGACAAATATAACTTTAGATTTCCTTCAGATGACTTTCCTACTATTTTCTAGTTTGAAGACTGGACTATAAAAATATCATCAGTAAAAGGAATTTAGGGATGCAGCTGAAACCTGACCTAACCCAGTCCGCTCCGATTAAGGAGCAGACTGGGAGGGAACTTTCCTATCCCTAACCCTACTCTTCCTACCTCTTTCCCTCTCCACCCCCGACCCCTAAATCTGTCCTAGCTATCCCCTTTTTTTTGTTTTGCAACTTTCTTCATGCCCCAAGTTGAAGTAAGTTTTGCATGCCGGCCGGCTGCTGGCGCGCGAGTCATCAGGATAGAGCAAAATGGCACTGTTCCAGCTCACCCTGCCCCTCCCTGCCCAGACCACGCCCCCTGGCCCACCTGCAGGCAGTTCAAAATGCCACTGCAAGGTTGCTGACAGGAGCTAAATTATATGATCATATCATCCCAGTTGTACATGTATTACACTGGCTCCCCATTTAATGGAGGATCCAATTTAAAATTGTTACATTAATGTATTGCACATTAAGTGGAGTGACACTACTATATATGAGTTAATTTCTCAACTTTACAAACCACAGTGAGATTTGAGATCAACCAATCACACTTTTTTACATTCCTTCCAATCAGCAAGTACATCTTGATGAAAACAGGTGAAGAACATTTTAGGTTGCATGAGACGGGAAAAGTCTGGGCCGCACCATTTTGGATTATGGCACCGACTGAGCCCAGGGCTAGTGAGTGTGCCAGACCCTCGTCTTCGACAAATTGTCACTTTACAAGGTAATGGGGAATGGGGTGGATTGTTTTTGCCCATATAAGGGGGGCCCTACTGAAAACATCTATGAAAAGGAGGGTGGGAGGTTGATGAGGGGGCTTTACCAGCTTTCCTTTCTATTGGAAAGGGGGATGGGGGCTATCTATTTCGGAAGGAGTTGTGAGACATATGGAGTTGGGTGGTGAAGGGAGCGTGCATCAATGCGTGGCTGCTTCTACTATTATTTTTTTTTATTTGTTTGCCGGGCCATATCAACCGGTGACTCTAGGGGACTAAGATGTTTCCCAGTGACTAAGTAGTATGCTTTGCAGGGGCCAACTTCTTGGGCCACATGGCCCTTTTAGGCAATGGAGGCCCCATGCATTGGGGGCTGCCATTATATGGTACATGCCTCTGCCATGTTGTTTTGTCTCACAGAATTTTACCATGCAAGAAAACTGTGCGGTGATACAACACAACATTTTGTCAGTGGAGGGGCACAAATCATGGGAACGCCCCCTACAGACGATATTGGATCCCCCTTCCATGATGAAACACTGCGGTTTATTCAATCTAGACCTAAAATAGACATGTTTGGTATTCACATTAGAGGTTGAAGGTGATAAATCAAAGGCAAAAGGCAAGGACATAAAGGTCTGTGGAAATACATTAACATTTGCTGAAGGAATAACATTCAAGATACTGGCACAATTAAATGTAGAGTAGACTATGGAACTTGAAAGAGTGCTTCTCAGAATACTGAAGGAGCTAAAGAAGTGCTAACAGCATCCCTCTGCACACCCAGGTCTGTTCAATATATGACTTGAAACAGAAGAGATTCCAGGAGACAGAAGAGTACATTTGTACCACCTCACACAGGTGTGAAAAAAGGAAGAAGGAAACTATAGAACTTCCTATTGTGTATGCAGTTTAAGTTGCTTGGTTATGGACCATTGATTTCCTTAGCCAGCTGGCATTCCCTGGTAGTTCCCGATCCAAGTTCTAGGAAGGTCTGATCCTGCTTAGTAAATTAGTCACAGATAGCACAACAGAAGAACTAAAGGTATGCCATGCTGGATCAGACCAAAGTCCATCAAGCCCAGCATCCTGTCTCTAGCTGTGGTCAGTCCAGGTCAAAAGTTAATCTAATTCTTGTTATTCTCTCCCAAGGATAGCAATGGCTTTCCCTAGTCTACCTGGCTAATACTGATTTATAGACTTTCCCTCCAGGAACTTTTCTAAACCTTATTTAAACCCAGTCATGCTAGTATTCTTGACTATGTCCTTTGGCAACAGATTAGACAGCGCTATATTGAGCATTGAGCGAAAAAGTACTTCTTACTTTCAGTTTGTCTTAATTCTACTGGTTGTTAGATTCTTGGAATGTCCCTTTGTTGTAGTATTACTGGAAAGAGTAACTAACTGTCCTTTATTTACCAGTTTCATCCCACTCATGAAATTATAAACTTCTATTGTGTCAACCCATCAGCTGTTTCTTCCAAGATAATGAGCCATAATCTGTGTAGCCCATCCAAATGTTCCCTAAATTTAGAACAGTTAGTTTGATATTACTGGTGAGCAAAGTAATGAAAATACTGTTGAAGGATAGAATAATGCAAAAATACCTTGAAGCAAGCAAGTTAATATATCCTAAGCAATTAACTGAAAAGAGGAAGTGACCTTGTCAAACAAACTTAATTGATTTGTTTGATGAGATAACCAGACTAATAGACCAGGAGGGTAAGGTAAATGTGGCCCATCTGATTTTCAGTATATCCTTTTTAATAGATTGATGATCACTAGATAGTCTGGGAGTTGGAAGGACACCTGGATGAGAGGTTAAGAACATAAGAACATAAGAAATTGCCATGCTGGGTCAGACCAAGTGTCCATCAAGCCCAGCATCCTGTTTCCAACATAGGCCAAACCAGGCCACAAGAACCTGGCAAGTACCCAGACACTAAGAAGGTTGGTTGAGCAGCAGGACTCAGAGAATGGTGGTCAATGAGATCCACTCTAGTAAATGGAAAATGACAAGCAATGTGCCATGAGCATCACAGTGATGACCGGTCCTGCTGGCGGAGGGAGTACAGATAAGATGACAGATTACTTTAAAAACTAAGAAGAATAGTGAAGAGTTTGTCAAATGCATGTTAATCCAAACAAATGCAAAATCATGAATTTTGGGTGCAGAAATCCAAGGACCAAAGACCATTTTGGAGAGGAAGAGTCAGCAGCAACAAACAGAATGTAGACCTGGGGTTACATGAGAGGCCAGTTAGCACTATTTTGAAAATCAGCAACAGTGGAGCTGGAGAGACTTATTTATTTATTTATTTATTTATTGTTTTTGTTATACCGAGTTTCATGATAGGCATCACATCAACCCGGTTTACAAATAAAAAGGAGTGTAAAGCATAATGTAACGTAAAAAACAATATTTTCAATAAGAACCTTGAACTTTAAATACAGTGAATCAGAAAAAGGGAGAGGGAAAGTTACAAAAAACAAGGAAAATAAACTTGGGATGGAAGGGGAGAAATTGAACAGCACAATATTTACATTTCAGCCTATTGATACATTAGAATAGCAAGTGAAAAAATAAGACTATGAAACGGTACATAGGTAATCAAATGAATAAATATGACACAGTTGTGAATGGTAATAGTATGATAAATATTCAGCAGGAATTAGTGAGAGAGGGTTTGAGGTTGGTTGATTCGTGTTTACATTCCATTATTGCATACGAGTTAGTGCTAGTGAGAGGAGGTTTTATTCAAGGCTTGGAAATGCTTTTTTGAAAAGCCAAGTTTTTAGTCTTTTCCTAAATGTTAAAGAGCATGGCTCTTGTCTCAAATCAGGTGGGATCGAGTTCCAGAGAGCTGGACCTGCTGATGAGAAGGCTCTGAGACTCAAGGATTTATGTTGGTAGGTTTTGGCCTTTGGAATTTGGAGTGACTCTTTGTAGTGTTCCCTGATAGGCCTGGCAGAGGTGAATTTTTTAAGTGGTATTTGTAGGTCGAGTTGCGTGTGTTGGTTGATAGTTTTGTAAATGATGTTAATGGTTTTGTACATGATTCTATAGTGGATCGGAAGCCAATGGAGGTTTTTGAGAATAGGTGAAATGTGGTCAATTTTCCTGGAATTTGTAAGGACTCTGGCTGCAGAGTTCTGAACCATTTGTAAAGGTTTGGTGTAAGAAGCTGGGAGGCCTAATAGTAATGAGTTGCAATAATCTAGTTTGGAAAAGATTATTGCTTGCAAGATTGTTCTGAAGTCCTGAGTGTGAAACAGCGGTTTTATTCTTTTCAGGATATGTAATTTGTAGAAGCAATCTTTGGTGGTTTGGTTAATGAATGTTTTGAGGTTGAGACGATTGTCTAGGATGGCTCCTAAGTCTCTTACGTGGGTTGTTTGAAGGAGTGTGGGTGGTTTAGGAAGTGTGTTATTGATTTCCGGTGATATGAGCAGGAATTCTGTTTTCGAAGCATTGAGTACAAGGTTTAGACTGTTGAGGAGAAGTTTAATTTCTAATAGGCAACTGTCCCAGTATTCCATTGTTTTTGAGATTGATTCTTTTATAGGGATTACGATCTGTACGTCATCTGCAAAAAGGAAATGTTTCAGGCTTAATTTTGTAAGTAGTTGGCAGAGTGGTAGCAGGTAGACATTGAAAAGGGTGGGTGAAAGTGATGATCCTTGCGGCACTCCTCTATTAGAAGGGTGGTATTGGGATTCTTTATTATGAATTTTGACTCTGTATCCTCTGTTTTCTAGAAATGTTTTGAACCAGTTTAGTGTGGCACCTGTTAAACCAATGTTTGCCAGCTGTTTTAGAAGAAGGGCGTGGTTGACGGTGTCAAAGGCCGCCGAGAAGTCAAGGAGGATTAGTAAATATGCTTGGCCTTTATCAATACCAGGTAGTAGGTAGTCCATGAGTGAAATTAGTAGCGTTTCGGTGCTTGCGGCTTTGCGAAAACCATATTGGTTTGGGGACAGAATACTGTGGTCCTCTAGGTAGTTGGATAGTTGGGTGTTTACCAGTTTTTCCATGATTTTAGCTATAAATGGTAGGTTGGAAATAGGGCGGAAGTTGTTGGGATCACATGCATTTAGATTTGGTTTTTTTAGCAGTGGCTTGATTGAGGCAGTTTTTAGGTCATCTGGGTAGATGCCATGTGATAAGGAGCAGTTTATAATATCTGCTAGGGTTTTTGTATTGTGTCCGGGATAAGAAGAAGCATTTTGGTAGGGATTTGATCAAATGGGTGTGATGACGGTTTCATTCTTTTTAATACATTTTGTATCTCTGTGATTGTGATGGGTTCAAAGGCATTAAGCTGGATGTCTTTATTTTGGGGAAGATATGTGTTATCTGGAGACGTAGTGTTTGGAATCAGCTGATTAAGGAGATCCGATATTTTTTTGTTAAAATGAAGAGCCAATTCATTTGTGCTCTCTGCTTCCCCAGACTAATGCCCTTGTCAGGAGTAGGCAGAGGGGGGAACTGCCAAGGGAGGGAGTAAGTTGGGGGTGATCTGGGACCTATTGAGATCCCAGGATCTTTTGTTTGGCAGGGTTGAGAGTGAGTTGAAGCACAGAGGAGTTTTGATGCTGTTCTCTGGGGGATACTTTGAGTCTCCAAGGGCCTATGCTCCTTATGTTAAGGACTTTTGGGGTGCATGTGCCTGCTACTTTTGCATGCCCACTACAGCAGCTGCATTTTAGCATATGTGCACAATTTAGGGCCTGCTTTAATAGGGCATTGATTCTTCTATGTTGGAGAAAAACTTAGTGAGTCAGGCTCTTAGCGCATTGCATATTGAGTGGCATTTTAACATGCACATAACAAAAATATTGTGTGAATTTTAGTGCATAGACCTCTTTGAGTTCTGTTGTCAAAATGTTCTTTTCTATTTGGTAACTATAGCAAAAACCTTTTACAATAGGGCTTTTTGTTCCTACAATGCCTGTAAATTAGTACGCTGTGGTACGATTCAAACCTGAAGTGTATTGTGTATGGATGAAATAACTAGAAAATATCTTATGTTTTTATCTTCTTATATAAAAGGAGAAAATATATCCAAATTATTAACAGTGACAGCAGCAATGTAAAAGATCGCTTTGCTGTTTTCTGAGCAGACTTGATCATCAATGTAGAGAGATGTTACAAGTTTTCTCAAAGTTTATGAAGCCCCCTGTTCAGGTAGTTGAGCCTAAAGGGCAGGAGTCACATGGGGTCCTGGGGCCACCTCCTTTTTCACCTCTCTCACAATCCTATGGGCCTGGGATGTTGGTTTCTTACTTCTTCCTGGGCCCAATGGTGTCGGGAGTGGCTCTCAATGTCTCTGCCCTGGGCAGGACTCTATTCACGTTCAATATGAGGGCTGTGAGTGCCAAGAAAATATTCTGGACACTCAAGTTGGGAGTCCAAACAAAACGTTACTGTTAAAAGTGTTCAAAACCAAATATTGACTTTACAGTCCAGTTCTTGGCACAAAGAGCTGGTTATCAGTGTTTTCTAACTTCTTTTATCTGTGCAAGTGTCTTTCAGTAAATGGGCTAGGGAAAACACTCACCCTTCGGGGACTGGAAAAGCAAGGCTTCCCCAGGCGGATGGGGTATCCTATCTTGGGTGGAAAAAATCCCCTTCCAGAATACCTGCAGATAAAATACTGAGTCTCAGTCTGGGCTCAACTACCACTCATATCTCTCCTCCCCAGAGTGAAGACTCTGGATGGGGGCTGCCACGGGTAACAAACAGGTCTTACTCACAATTATCTTTCTCCAGTTGACACCCAGGATCTTTTGGTCTTTTGACTAAGATCAAATATAGTGTGAGGGTGAAAGTTCCAGGCAGCAGGAAACAAAACAGCACTTCTGATTTTCCCACTTCAGGGCAGGAAGGGTGGCAGGAGGTAAGACAAATCTTCATTACAGGCAAAAAACTGGAACTCTCCTACAGCGAGTCACCTCTGATCCATCCACTACTCACTGCCTTCCCAAGAAAAAGGACTCCGCATAGGCCAAGTACCAGATATCTCACAGAAAAACTCTAAAAAAAAAAAAAAAAAAAAAAAAAAGTCCCCAAATCCCTTAAACAACCTGGGACTCCCTCACTGGACCAGTTGGGTACCAGCAAGGCAATGGTCCCCTTCCTTTTCAGAGTTTGATCCAAGTTCTGGGGTCTAGCACTCTAAGCAATAGGAAGAAAATCAAATCAGGCAAAAAAATGGCTCCTTCTCTTCTGATTACTAACTAAAAATGCCATGCCTTGTGCTGCAAGCTGCTTTTATATTAGAAGGGGCTTAGCCATTCCAGCAACCTCTGTGGAACGGCTGTTTTGAAATTGTGAACCCCCACCCTCCACTACTCCTGGTTCAAAAAGGGTTTAAAAACTAGAACCTGAAGGGTCACCACATTTACTTTGCATTATATGGTGCATATCAAATAACTATCTCAGTAGAGACTTTCTCTTAAGGAATATGGTGTTTGCATTGTGACTTATGTATTAAACTGTGACATCTCTGAAAATGTAATTAGATATGAAAGGATATGACATGGTTTTTCAGGGAAAGTTAAAAATTGAAATGAATAATTTGATAAGGTTTTCAAGTTGTCAGTCTTAATGATGTTTCTTGTGTTTCTTAAACTATAATGGTGCAGGAACAAATAAAGGGCCAGGGCTCCTCACTTAGTAAAAAAAAGCCATTTTATGCATCTTGATATTACATGAGCTGGCATTCACATGTGGGCAGACAATGTATAAGGATATATCTTTATTCCTTTAGTCTATATTTTTATTATTTTCTTCCCATCACATTTTTTATACGTGTGGAAGCTCTTGTTTAGTCATAGAAGGCATTGGAGTAAATCATGTTTGGTATTGTTGATGATGTGAAATTCTAATAAGCTATCTAATTCTAAATGTTCTTTTGTCCTCATTACTATTTATCCAGCTTGACCAAGTTCTAAATCAACTGTATAGTCATTCCCATTATACAATGTTAATTACAGTGAAGTAAACTGAATTTGGTTCTCTTAATTCACTTGTATGAAATTCCAAAGAAAGCATAACATTTTGGTTTTATATACAGTTAGAGAGAGAAGGAGAGAGAGAGAGAGAGAGAGAGATTTGCCTATATGGTCAGGCTGAAATGATTTTGTGTGTCTGCTGAGAGTCAGGATAGTGACTCCAAGGCAATGGTTTTCTTCTGTTTGTTGTTATCAGTATGTACTTCGGTTATTTTGTCTGTTAGGTACAAGTCAAGAAGCAATTGATTGGTTCAGTAGCCATAATTCAAGACCTGTAAACAGTTCTGAAGTTAAAGTAGAGGCGTGATAGGTGTAACCAAAATGGGATGGTGTATACTCAGCTACCCAGGAAGGTGGAGTACAATGGAGAAAGACAACAAAAACTATATTGGATAAGGCATGAAAGGCTGCAAGTGGCCACATTCTGTGGCTGACAGCTGGCATAGGTCCTTGGCTATGTGGACAGAAATAGCTGAGTAGAATGAATGGACCAATGGCTCTTTTTCAGTCATCACCTACTGTGTTATAATACGTTATGCCATCACTAGGGCGCAGTTCCATTTGAAAGTGTGGCATCTGGTCTTTAAGACTGGTTAACATTTAAAAAAAAAATTAAATTGCCATCTTCACAGCTATTAGAGAATACATGGAAATATTTCTATTATCTGTATTAAATGCTGGAGGGTTTAAAAAATGGAAATGCTGACCTTGTCACATCTACTGTGAAATTCAACTGTAGGCCTCAGAAAATTAATCTTCTATTAACAACCTGCTTCTTCTAAACTTAAAAATATCCTTCATCATCCCTTAAGACCTCTTTTTTGGTTCTGAGATTTTGTGACACTTGGCATCACATGTTGCCAGAAGGTTTTTAACCAGCAAATTGCTAAGCTTGGAAATAAATGACATAGCACAGTGTGAGAAAGCAGCTAAAAGCTTTCTCATTAATTTGTTAGCTAGAGGCATTCCTTACTGCAAAAGATGCATACAGAGCAGGGCATGCTGCTTTCCAGTTTTTTCCCTTATGTGTTGATGCTTTCTTTAATGTCTGTATTGAGTCCTACTTATATTTCTCATGGAAGCCAGTACTGGACATTGACATGGTGAAGTGTTCCTGTTTTCCAGCACACTGTGGTGAATCCCAAGGAGTCGCTAAACCAATGATAATATATTTGCCATCTAAATTTGTTTTTCAGAAATTTACAGATCTTTTCCATGTCAAATACTGTGCCCTCGCACCTGGGGCCTTAGTGAAGAGTTCCTCTAGCTCTCCCATGATTGTGTTTTTTCAGCAGTTTTATAAACACATTTTGAAGTATGTTCACCTTACAGTTTACAGTAGAAAAGTATAACAAAGCTTAGAAAAATGATCTTGAAAAAAAAAAAAGGGAATCAAATAACTTTTGTATAGGATAGAATTATGTAAGTAAATCTGAAAAAAAAGAACTGTGTCTTGGAAGGGTTATCATAAAATCCTAGCTCACATGTCCCTTTTTATTTTAGATCTTCTCATTTTAGGCTTTCTCTGTGAGATACAGAAACTGATTATATTATCAAAGCAAAGTCTGTGTTGATTCTGAATCAGATTTAAAAATCAGTTTCAATAAGGGACTTAGTTTTTGTTTTTATGGATTTTGAAATAAACACAGTGGTGATAAATATGTCTTGCTTTTATTTCAGGAGAGCTGAGTGACTAGCCTCTTATGATACTCTTGCTAATGCTTCTCTCTTGACTGACTGGCAAGATTATAAAATATGGGATCAATTTTTAAAAAATCATGCAGGCATCCATGTGTACGCGGTTCCCAATGCATGCACATAGATGCGGCTATTTTATAACACTTGCACGTCAGCACGTATGTTATAAACTACAATATCCGCGTACATGTGAGCACCTAATTTTATAATCAGTGCGCGCGTGCGGGTGGATGTCTGTCACGCACGCAACTGGAGGGATCTTAAAAAAATAAGGGTAGGGTAGGTCTTTCCCAGTTCCCTAACTCTACCCCTTCCTCCCTCTTCCCCTCTCCTCCCTGACCCCTAAACTATCCCTACCTAACCCCTTTTTTTTCATACTTGCTTTTGCTTCGAAGGAGCAGTATACTCCAGTGCATGCTTTCTTGGGACAGCGGCTAATGGCGCTGTCCTGGCCCCTTTGGAGAGACCGGCACTTCACCACATAACGGGGGTTACACGCATAGCTGTACCCTTCTGAAAATGCATGCGGTGCACGCAAGGCCCAGCCACACACAAAGGGGTACATTTTAAAACGCAACGCGCGAGCATACTTTTGTTCGCGCACCAGGCGCGAACAAAAGTACGCTGGATTTTATAAGATACGTGCGTAGCCGCGCGTATCTTTTAAAATCCCTGGGTCAGTACGCGCAAGGGGGTGCACATTTGTGCAACTTGCGCGCGCCGAGCCCTGTGCGCGCTGCCTGTTCCCTCCGAGGCCGCTCCGAAATCGGAGCGGCCTCGGAGGGAACATTCCTTCTGCCTCCCCCCACCTTCCCCTACCTAACCCACCTCCCCGGCCCTATCTAACCCCCCCCCCACCTCTGTCGTGAAAGTTACGCCTGCTGCCGTACACCATGTTCCGGTCCGGTGGCTGGTCCACAGGCTGCGGCCATGCCCCCGGGCCGAAACCACACCCGCGGCGCCACCCCCGGATGACGCGGCAGCCGCGTCACGCCCCCCAACACGCCCCCCGATGACGCGCGGATTGTGACACGCCCCCCCAACACGCCCCCCAGGAAATCCCCTTATGCGCATAACCCTTTTAAAATCCGGCCCATAACCTCTGTTATTTATGCTTGTGGCCCTTTTAAAATCAGGCCGTATGAGCATACCTTTGCAGGACACTGTGGGGTTGATTTTAAAAGCAGCGCACATGCTTCCTTGTGCGTGCAGTTCCCAGTGTGTGCACATGGATGCACTGATTTTATAACATGCGTGTGCCGGCGCGCATGTTATAAATTCTGATGGCCGCATGCTCATGCACATGCGGATTTTAAAATTTGCACGTGCATGTGCAGGTGGCGCGCAGGGGTGATTTTCGCCAAATATGCACGGCGATGCAATTGGGCCTCTCCTAGTTCCCTACCCCCTATCTAACCTTCCTCCCTCTTTCCCTTTCCTCCCTTCCCCTAAACCTAATCTAACTATCCCCAAATTTTTTATTTTAGTACTTACTGCTCCTCTGGAGCAGAAGTAATCATGTGCCGGCCAGCTGCCAGCATGCAGTTCCCTGGAATAGCATTGAAATTTATGTACGTAGGCCATTTATAAGTTACTTGCATCTGCGCGCATATATGGGGCCACATACAATTGCTTGCGTTATCCTGCCTTTGTATAGTGTTAGAACTGCATGCTGAATGCCTTCTTCAATTAAGTAGATATCATTTCTGAGTAACTCTTATGAGGTGCAATTCAGATTATACTTTCAGTTGGCTTGGCTAAATTGATGCTATTGTTTTATATAGTATGTTTGTCTTAGTTTGTGTGATTGTTTTATGCCTTTTTTATTATATGTTTAGTATGAAGTTCCATTGTAGGTGGTGTATAATACATTTTAAATAAATAAATACTGTAACAGTGAAGCAGAAAACATTCCCTTTTGATAACAGGCACTTCACCACATATCTTGTTCTCACCATTCCTACTAACAGAAATCCTAAGGTCATTTGTAACTAATATGCTTACTGGCACCACCAGGACAGACATGTTGCCCTTTTGAATTATGAAACTGCAGATATTTCAGTGTTTTGTTTTCATATTTATATTTGTGTTTCTGATCTAGGAAAAATAAATTATACTAAGCTTAATAATAAGTAATTGCTTCTTCTGCCTTATGTGGTTTTAGAAGTTATGTTGGAGATCTACTGAAGCAATGGTTGTGTATAGCCTGCTTTTGGTTAATGAGATTCATAATTTTCAAAACAAAATCACAAGCATCCTTCTGTTGAAAATTGTGTAGCAAGTTCTATTAAGGGTTCTTTATAATCTCTAAACCCTACAAGATTTACCTTCCATGTACTGTAAATCTGCCAATGATATCTGTTTCACCACAGGGGTAGCCTCTAACTTCAAAATGTAATATCCTGTTCTGATATAATAATAAATTGACATATTGTATAAGAAACATTGCTATACCATTGCACTAGTCATAAAAAGTATAATACCTTTATGCCAGTCCTTCATGCATAGACTCCAAGTAGTCCAGAGCTTGGCTGCTAGAGTAATTTTAAGTTGTGTTAGGTAAGATTCGCTTACACTGGTGTTGTGATCATTAAACTGGATCTCTGTGAGTACATTTTGTCTAGGACACTGATAGTGACTTTCTGAGTTTTAAAAGTGAATGACCTTGAAAACCTAAGAAACAAATTACATTGGAATTCTCCATAGAGTCAATTGTGATTCGATCAGACTGTACTCTGGTGGTTCCATCTTTTAAGGAGATAAGATGCACTAGACTTAAATCCAAGACTTGTCAATAGTGTCTCCATCCTTGTGGAATTTATTACAGTTGGACACTAGGATTGAGCTTAGCTATTCCACTTTTTTGTAAAAGGTGACAGCCTGGTTATTTTTCCTATATTGGTATGGAAGGTCTCTTTGGACATGTGGACACTGCGGTATCTTGCAACTATAATTTGGTGGTTTTTGCATATTTAGGGTTTTTTTCTGTATTTATATTTGTGCAGTAGTATGTGTAGTCTGTTCTGGGCGATTGATTGTTGGCAGTGGGGATCAACCTAAAATTGTTTCTGCTGTTTGCTTGTCTTTTAAATTGTAACTTTTATTCCATACAATTCATTGGGCACCCCTTCCTGGTATGGGAAGGCAGTTTCTAAAAATGTAGTAAATAAGTAACTGGTATTGACTCATGCAGTGTTTTTAAAGCCCTATATTCCAGCAATTTTTGGAAAGAAGAATTGCTCACATATACTACAAAATGTTAGAAATGCAGGTAAGTGAGTAAATATGACAAGTGTTATTTTATAAAGCAATAGTTTGCTGTAATTACATGTTTACCTATCTTTATTATAAGTATTAAGGAGTAATGTTTTTAGGACAAACTTTTTAATGTTGCCAGTATGGACTGAGGCTATATGTTTAAAACCCATAGAGACTGAAGAACTAGAGTGAGAAAAGGCATAAACTATTTACCACACCATAAATGCCTCGCACTGGCACTAACCATTTACTGCCCCTGTTAAAACATGCTCAATAGTGTAAATGTGGCCACAACACATATATGTCATCTATGCAACTATAGTACTGAACCTACTAATGAAGAACAAGGAGCCCTTTAGACATTTCATAAGGACATAAGAACATGCCATACTGGGTCAGACCAAGGGTCCATCAAGCCCAGCATCCTGTTTCCAACAGTGGCCAATCCAGGCCATAAGAACCTGGCAAGTACCCAAAAACTAAGTCTATTCCATGCTACTGGTTACCATTCCTTATGTACGAACATAAAATTAAAGCAAAAGAAAGAAAGAAAATGCAAGAGAGTTCTGTAGTGTGGTAAGCTGGGGGTTACATGTTATCTACTAGTAGAGATTAGAGATGTGAATCGTGTCCTCGATCGTCTTAATGATCGATTTCGGCTGGGAGGGGGAGGGAATCGTATTGTTGCCGTTTGTGTGTGTAAAGTATCGTCATAATCGTTAAAATCGTGAGCCGGCACACTAAAACCCGCTAAAACCCACCCCCGACCCTTTAAATTAAATCCCCCCCCTCCCGAACCCCCCCCAAATGCCTTAAATTACCTGGTGGTCCAGCGGCACACTAAAACCCCCTAAAACCCACCCCCGACCCTTTAAATTAAATCCCGAACCCTCCCGAACCCCCCCCCCAAATGCATTAAATTACCTGGGAGTCCTCCGTAGCGGCGGTCCGTGGCTAAATCAGGGGAAGGGGGAGAGCACGAAAACCGGCACACTAGATCGTGAGGTCTTCAGCCGGCGCCATTTTTCAAAATGGCCGCCGCAAAATGGCGGCAGCCATAGACAAAACAATTCGACGTAAGAGGTTGTTCCGGACCCCCGCTGGACTTTTGGCAAGTCTTGTGGGGGTCAGGAGGCCCCCCCAAGCTGGCCAAAAGTTCCTTGGGGTCCAGCGGGGGTCAAGGAGCGATTTCCTGCCGCGAATCATTGTCCGTACGGAAAATGGCGCCGGCAGGAGATCGACTGCAGGAGGTTGTTCAGCGAGGTCCGGAACCCTCGCGAGATTTCCGGACCTCGCTGAACGACCTCTTGCAGTCGATCTCCTGCTGGCGCCATTTTCCGTACGGAAAACGATTTGCGGCAGGAAATCGCTCCTTGACCCCCGCTGGACCCCCAGGAACTTTTGGCCAGCTTGGGGGGGCCTCCTGACCCCCACAAGACTTGCCAAAAGTCCAGCGGGGGTCCAGAACGACCTCTTGCGTCGAATCGTTTTCGTCTATGGCCGCCGCCATTTTGCGGTGGCCATTTTGAAAAATGGCGCCTGCTGAAGACCTCACGATCTAGTGTGCCGGTTTTCGTGCTCTCCCCCTTCCCCCGATTTAGCCATGGACCGCCGCTACGGAGGACTCCCAGGTAATTTAATGCATTTGGGGGGGGGGGTTCGGGAGGGTGGGGGATTTAATTTAAAGGGTCGGGGGTGGGTTTTAGGGGGTTTTAGTGTGCCGGTTTTCCTGCCCTCCCCCTTCCCCCGATTTACGATTGGTATTGTATCGTGGCCCTAACGATTTTTGACGATTTAAAATATATCGGACGATATTTTAAATCGTCAAAAAACGATTCACATCCCTAGTAGAGATTACTAAAAGAATCTGAAGGTGCCAGAGTCCAGGGGGAGTCTTCTGTGATATATAAACTCTACAGTGTCCTTGGGATTTCTTGCACATAGAGAGAGAGGCTCCTTGCTATCAGTATTGAATTGCATAAAAGGAAAGGATCCCCTGCCTCCTAGACACGCATAAAGGGTTGCCTAACTTTCCTAGATTTCATCATGTCTGTGGATTTGGGAGGGTATTGTAGGAGTTCAATATGTCTCCAAGCTTACTAATATCCTGAAGGACTGCAAAATAAGATCAGTAAGTAAGATGGAAGTTTCTGTTGGCTAGGTGTTTAATGTTAAGGCTGAAAACTGAGATTGACATGGATTCAATGTTGAAGGAATTAAACTGTGTTATAATTTGATATTCTTGCCATTTGTCTACCTCAAGAAAATTGAACCCCTTGGAAACTGCAGATGCTGATGTGGAATTAAATTTATTCTTTGTTATTGCAAGAATATACAGTTTCCTCACTGGGGTCCAGTATTTTGTAGCCTCTAGTTACTAAAGCATAATTTTTGCATGATGGTAGTAGGTTCAGCACCAGCCAAACATTGTTACCAGTTACACATAGAATGAAATTGGCTTGTTTCTGATGTATTATAATTGTGTGAAGTCATCCATGCTAATCTACCAAATCTATTACACCTAAATGGATTGGCTCTATAATGTATTAAAGCAAAGTTTTATGCAGCCTTCTTACATGCTGGTCTGTCATCCCACCTTACAAACTTCATGATTATTCTTTTTATTTGTACTGGATCCAATATAATTAATATCTGTATATGTGCTTAATGTATTTCATTCATTACAGTATTTCAAATTTTGATTTTTTTTGTCTCTGGAGATACAGTTAATTCTGGTTATATCAGACTTATTCAAGATTTCTTTTATCTGTTATATCCAGCTATTCATTATGTCACTCAGTCACATTAAGGCTGATTTTCAAAGAGTTTAGGTGACTAAACAGCTGTTGAGGGGAGGGACAAGGGGAGCTGGAGATGGTAAAAGGAGCAACTGAGTGAGGGGAAGATGGAGGACTGAGAGGGAGCAGGCAATAGAGGGGAGATTTAGGGAGGTACAAGATTGGCACAGAGGAGGGAGAGAAGGGGGATGAAATCTCGATGAGTGAGTAGAGAGGCAGGGATAAAGAGAATGAAGAAAAAGGAGAATAAAAGGGAAACAGTATATTAGACAGAGGCATAGGGAGGTACTGAAGAAACAGGGGAGAGAGATGATACAGAACATTAACAGGAGACACTGTAAAGGAGTTAGGAGACCAAGAAGAGGAAAGCAGTATAAAGAGATGAGGACCAAAGTGATTAGAAAAATAAAAGTCAGACAGCCAGAGTAGAAAAAAGCATTTTATATTCAGTTTAGTGGATGGACTCTGTCAGCTTTGGGAATGTACAGCTCATGATATCTTATTTTGCACAATTCAGGAGGAAATGTATTTCTGTTTCTCTTTCTGTAGAGTTGCATGGCATGCAGACTCTGGTTTCTTGGGATTTCCAGCTCAGTTTATGAATGTAGGCTTATGGCGCCTGGATCCCTGTATTGCTTCTGATTGAGCTGGAAGCCCATAGGGGCAGGAGAAAACTATCGGATCAAAATAAAAATGAAAATGAAAGCCCCATTTAACAGAGTGTCCTGGCTTGTGGGGGTCATGTGTTATAATCAGGTTGAGGGCGTGCTTTTTCACTTGGCCATAGATGCCATATAGCCTGGCTATGGCTCTGCAAATGAGAATTAACTTAAAGAAGAATGTTTAAAAGAGCTATTAGGGGACAGCTGTTTATCATTCCTCGCCACTGCTTTCTCCTTCCATGTTCTCCTCTATCTTTATTATCACAGGGTGCTATAAAAATGCTTAGTTAACACTTTACTGCCTTTTCCCACTGTTAATCTATGCCAGTGGTATTTCCTTCCAGTCTTCAGGAACTGCACATAGGTCAGGTTTGCAGGAGATCTCTAATGACTAAGGTATCAGAGCGATATACAAGCACACAGTCCCAAATGTGTGCAAATCTACCTCATGCAGAGTCATTAGAGATGTATTTATTTGATTTATATTCGGCTTTTTAGGCACTTCAAAGCACATTCAGGTTGGTAAGTATTTCCCTCTCCCCCAAGGGCGGGTGCCAATGGGTGCACATTTGCTGGCTCGCATCCGGAGATACGTCCATTTTGTTACATACGTGTGTCTACGTGCACAAGTTTTATTTATTTATTTATTTACTTCTTTTTCTGTACCGACGTTCAAGTTTTAAATGGATGTTTAAATTTTAAATGGATGCATGCATGTACGCACAAAATGCTACTTCTACCACATAAGTGGGGGAATTTTACAAGGGACGCGGGCCAATGCCATAGCTAGTTTTCCCAGTTTGCCCAGTTTAGGGATAGGACTTGCAACTCCCCCTAATTTATTAGCCTTTCATTCCCCCTGTTAGCCCCAACCATTAAAACCCCACTGTCTAGCCTAGATTTTTTTGTACTACTTACATGTCATCCATAGCAGGAGTAAAGCTATGCATCAGGGGCCCCCGACGCGCACATGTGCACATCAGTATCTACGCACACATCTTTTGGCCTTCCCCTGACATGCCCATGCCCTGCCCAGACCATGCCCACTTCCCACCCTTTCCTTGTGCGCACAGTGGGAGATATGTGCATCCAAGGGCGGTTTATAAAATCCAAATTGCTTACGCCGGCCCAACTTGTGCACATATCTCCTGGTTTTGGTGCTTGCAGGGCTTTTATAATTTGCATATTTGTACTTGAGGCAATGGAGGATAAAAGTGAATTGCCCATGGTCACAAAGAGTGTCAGTGGTATTTCAGTCCTGGTTTCCCCGGTTTGAAGCCCACTGCTCTAACCACTCTAACCACTCCTGAATGCCTGCCCTATTTCCTGCCCTTGAGAACTGGAAGCAAATAATACCACTGATTTATGTTTTTCCCAGTCTCCCCACCAGTTTCTAGCTTTTGCCTCATTCCCTCCCAACACTCTCAAAGGCAGAGTCAGTAAATCATAGTAACCTGTACTAACATTAATGCAGGCTAATGCATACGTTGAGTTTCATGGTTCCATTATTTCCAATGGGGTTGTTTCACATAGAAACATAGAAACTTCATGGCAAAAAAAAGACCGTATGGCCCATCCAGTCTGCCCATCCATCCAATTCATTTAGCATTATAATTCTCATCACTTCCTTAGAGATACCCTGAATTTATGCCATGCTTTCTTGAATTCAGATACTGATTTTGTCTCCACCACTTCAACTGGGAGGCTGTTCTACATATCTACCACCCTCTCCATAATAAAATGTGTCCTCAGAATACTCCGTAGTCTCATGACCCCTCAGAGGAAAGCCTGCTTTCCATTGAAAAAGGCTCACCTCCAGTGCATGGAAACCTTTGAGATATTTGAATGTCTCTATCATATCTCCCCTGTCTCGCCTTTCCTCTAGGGTATACATGTTTAGATCTTTAAGTCTATCCCCATATGCTTTAGATTATTTTAATAGCCACCCTTTGGACTGACTCCATCCTGTTTATATTCTTTTGAAGGTGCGGTCTCCAGAATTGTATACAGTATTCCAAGTGAGGTCTCTCCAGGGACCTATACAGGGGCAATCCTTTGTAATACCCATATTAACAGTTGCATGCTTTAGTGGATATGCCTCTAAGTGCTGTTCAGCTGAAGCTTTCCTTCTGGCAACTTTTCTAAAATGACTGAGAAGCTGGGTCTGGCGCATGCTTATCACTTCTTGGAGGATGAATTATTGCAAGAATAACTAGAACTGGCAATTACTATGGTATTTCAATGTGAACATGAAGTGGAAATGAGTTAATCCATGGCTGTAATTTAGGGATTGAAGTTTCTGTGGTCTGTCTCTTTTGGATTTTATTTTTTATTATTAATGTTGATCTTTAAAAACATCCAGATGAACGAGATTTTGGATTTTTTAAACAATTGTGCACTTGTGGTAACAGGACCTGTTAAATGTAACCCACGTACAAATATTCAGCCTTTTAAATCAGTTTATTTTACATGCTTATTCAAAACTTGCTTCCTGGCTCATGTTGCTCTGGCAGCATACGGGCCATGAATTAGACCTTCTATCGGCATAGAATCAAATACATCCTTCAAAATTCAATCTAATGTTGTCTCACCAGAATTGCATACCTGTTCTGTAAAGTCTGTGCTGAAACGTAATGGACTTAAAGCACTAACCATGCTATTTGACATCCGAGGATGTTGTTTTGAAAATCGTATTAAAATTATTTCAAATATTAAATTGTTTTACAGTACAGTTTGCTTCAGTATGTTGACAGTTTGCAGCAATATTTAAATGCAGTTGTCAGGGAATAAGAAAATAACTCCTTTTTTTGAAGTTTATTCTATTGTCTTGACTGTATTTAACCTTGTGAAACACTGAAAGATACGATTTTAATGACTCTTGGTTAAATCCTCTCATTTCATAGTGCCACTGAAATAGAATGTTGTTCTATCATCATTAGAAGATTCTATGCCACGAATGGTTATGGCTTGTTGCTTGTGTTGGTCTTTATTCAACAAGGATATATATATACAGTCTTCACACTGTATAATCCCATGGACTGGCAGCTCTGCTGTGAATCCTATTCAAGAAAGAATAAGGTCACCAGACGGACTATGTGTGTCATTCCTTGGAGTCTCAGGACCTGTCACTGGAAAGCAGTATTAAAACAGAAAACAGTAAAAGGGAAAGAGCTCCAGTGTTATCCTATATATTCTCACTAGAAAAAAAAAATAAAACTGTGCATACAGGGTAAGGCAGAGGTCAGTGCAACCAGCGTGGCAGCACAGGTCACTGTCACAGTGCTCTGGGGTTGGAGAAGTGGGAACTTCAGGGGAATGCATAGAGTGTCATTCCTTCTGAGTTCCACAGAGCACCACTGGGAATAAGGAACCCCGAGTGCATATATAATGGGAAAGGAGATCTCATGTAGGAATAAACTCTCTGAATTCTTGTATACTTTGATGCCACCCCATAAAAGCAGAATTGCATTGTGACCTACCTTGGAGAAACTTTATCCTTTCAATTATACACACAATGTAGCCCCCAGTTTCCTCTGGCAGATATAAAAAAAAAATCTGCAGCAATTATGTGGCACATTTGCATAATTTTGCATATATTTGCAATTTTAATGTATTTATAAAAAAGTTAAAAAAAACATTTTTGTATCCAATTAATTTATTTGGATCTTTATTAGAGGAAAAATAGATTTTCGTGATTGGAGCAGGGGAGGAAGGAGGGTAAGTGATCTGAGAATAGGAAGAGAGGAGATCGCAGAGGAGGGAAATGAAGAAGGAATGTTAGACAGAAGCAGTAGAGAGATAAGGGATAGAGGAGGACACAGGGAGAGGGAGAGAAGAGAGGGGGTGTTCTAGGGAAAGGGAATGGGGTAATGGATGGAGGGGAGAGAAGAAGGGTCAGGAGGGAGATGAAGGAGGAAAGATCAGGGATGGGAAGGTGGGAAGCAAAGGAGTAATAGGGATGGGGTGGTAGAGAAGGAGGGAAGGGGAGAGGGTAAGAGGGAGGACTAGGGATGGAGGTGGAGTAGAAGGAGGGAAGATTGGGAAAGGATGGAGAAGAAAGAAAGTCACTCATCCCAATCACACCTCCATCCCCTCTTCTCCTTATTCCCTCTTCAAAAGCCCTTTTCATTCTTCATGCTCCCTTTTTCACTTTCTCCCCCTCACTCATCCTGGCTCTCTCCCCATCACAAACCCTGATTCACTCTCTGCCCCATTCTATCTCTTTATCCCTCCTTACTGCAATCCCCAGTTCTCTCCCCTCCCTTCCTCACTCATCACTTCATCCCTCCCTTCCCCCACAATCCCCAGTTTACTCCCTCCCTTGCCCCATTTCAAATACACTCTGTCCCTCCATCCCTACCATCCTCAATTCACGCTGCCCCTTCCTTCTCCTGCAGTCCACAGCTCACTCTCACCCTCCTTTCATTCCCCATCCCCTGCTCACTCCATCCCTCTCTCCATTCCTTCCCCATTCCCCAGTTCACTCTACCCCTCCTTCCTGATCCCCAATACATTCACTCCCTTCCTTTCCCTCCTCCCAAGATTTCCAAGTTACTCCATTCTCCCCTGCCCGTGATTGATGAATCACTCTGGTCTCCACACACCCCAGATAACCCCTTTCTCACCCATTAATTTAGTTAAACAGGAGGAGAAGATGGCCAGCCTTACAGCTTCTCCAGTGCCTGCCGCTTCTCCTGCCAGGCCCAAGCATCGTGCTTTGAGTCTTCAAAGTGTCATGCTTTCATCTATTCTGCTTTGTTCCTCATTCATGGTGCTGTGGGTTGCCACTTTGCCTCTTGTCCTGCCATCGAGGGTTCATACCCTTGTTGTTAGTTCCCTCTATTGAAGCCTTGATGTGTTCTTGACACTCTTGCTGCTGCTTTGCTCTTCTGCTATTCCTGGTACCCTTTGATCCTTTACAGTGCTACCTTGACATAGTCTTGATGTGTTGCCGTGCCTTTAATGTTCTACCGATGTCTACCCACCATTTTTAATAGAATTGATGAGAAAACCCCAATTTTGGATTCCAAAATAGACTACAGTGCTTTCCCCATATACTTTAATGGTATACAAATGAACAAATAAAATCAAAACAATTTTTTTTTTGTTTGTTTTAAACTAATAGAGGTGCCCTATGAAACAAATGAGCAAACTAAAATGAATTTTATTCTTCTGCACACCCTTAGTTTCATGAACCTCCAAAAGGTAGCACAAAAGGGGCAAGATGGCACCAAGCATGGCATGAATATCCTAAGGCACCATGTGAGGGGAACAATGCACCAAAGGGGCAGGAAAAAAAAAACCCTGGCACTAACAAAAGGCCAAAGTAGCACAAAGAGTGGCATGAAGACCCCCCCAAAGCATCACGAGAGGTGCAAAGAACGCACTTAGGTATAGAGTCTGGGGTATGGCAACAAGCTAGAGTGGCAGAAAGAACACCAAGGTGTACATTCTATGGTACGGCAGAAAGGCAGCTTGGCAGCTAGACCCCCAAAGTGTAGCATAAATGGTACAGCTGCAAGGCAGCAAGACTCCCGAGGTATAACATCAGAGTTTGGGGTAAGGCAGCAAGGCTGAGTGGTTGTAAGACCCCCCCCTAGATCTTACAAAAGATCTAGGGGCAGGGCAGCTTCACTTTGATTGCTCCTCCATTCCGTCTCTCTCTGGCTTCTCCCTCAGTCAGGAATGTCTTGGTTGCTATACTTATCAGTTTCACTTTTTAATGGGCCCTAGACCTGAATGGGAAACATAAACAAATGAAGCTAAAATTTTCCTTTAATTTGTGGGCGCCCTCTATTTGTTCAGGGGGTCCATAAATGAAACAAAAATGTTCTTATTTATTACATTTTGCCCATTTGTGTCAAACAAATGCACATCCCTAATAAACACGATTTCTTTAAAAACTACTATTTATCACACTGTGCAAGAAAAATAACAGATAATCTTTCAAAGAGAAAAATTTGTGTAATACTTGCATGCCTAGAAAATTATAATGAGACTAATTCTGTACCATAAATATGAAAAGTTTGCAATGCTGCATGTAAAATCAGTATTTACATGGATGCAATAAAGCAGTATACTACAATTATTAAATATTTCAGTTAGCAACGAGAGCAAATACTCTGGAGTGAATTTTCAAAGTAGTTATGCATGCAAAAGTAGCAATTTTCAATAGCCTTGTAATATGTGTAAAGTCCATATACACCCATATAACTCAGTTTTTTCTACATAAATCCTTTTGGAAATTGAGTCTATCGAGTATACTTTTTTTTTTAAATGATTTTATTTCTATACTCACTTGCCCCTTCCCTCCATGGTCTCACTTAACCCTTCTTTGGTCTCTGGGCACTTCAGTGAAGAAAGGGGCCATAGTGATCCCAAGTCACACCTATCCTTTTGGATCCTTGTCAAAAAATGGTGCCTGCTGGCTTTGAGATGGGTGCCATTTTGTTTTAAGGCCATATGCTTTACAGTCCTAAACCAACTTCAGGCCTGTCTCAAATCTGGTCCACGCCATTTTTAGATTGAAAGCTAGAGGGGCAGGAGCAACACTGGATTGGTCTTGCCCATACAGTGCTCCTACCATATGACAGGGGCCGACCAATGGCACAGATACCCTGTCACATGGTAAGGGCAAAGGGCCATCGGCACCATTTTTATGAGTGGCAGCCGACGGCCCGAGAATGGGAGATCGCTCCCGGGACCACCACTGGACCACCAGGTAATTTTAAAATGTTTTGGGGGATCGGGAGGGTGGGGAAAGCTAAGAGGTCATTTTTAAAGGGTCGGGTGGGTTTTTTCTTTTATCGGGCCATCGGCGCCATTTTTGACTGGCAGCCAAAATGGTGCTGATGGCCCGAGAGTGGGAGATCGGTCCCCGCGCCCCCACTGGACCACCAGGTACTCGTAAAATGTTTTGGGGGGTTCGGGAGGGTGGGGGAATGAAAGGGATTAGTTTTATAGGGTCGGGGTGGGTTTAGGGGTTGTTTTGGTGTGCTGGTTTTCCCGCCCTCCCCCCAAATAACTCCCGTTAGTGTCTACTAACGGGAGTAACGATTTTTCACGATAAATCGGGAAAATTTCTATTGTATCGCGCACTCGCACTCTAACGATTTTTGATGATTTAAAAAGTATCGGACGATTTTTTAAATCGTCAAAAAACGATTCACATCCCTAGTGTGCATTCGTTTGCAACATATTGGCAAACCGCAACGTATAGGGCCATATTCATTGTATTTGTGGGGAAGCAAAACGTATTGCGATTCCCACGAATACAACAAATCTTCACCAAATTATTCGGCCGTCTAAAGGAGCAAATTTAAACAAACCCCCCACCCTTCTGACCCCCCAAGACTTGCCAAAACTCCCTGTTGGTCCATCAGGGTTCCGGGATCCATCTCCTGCACTCGGGCTGTTGGCTGCCAGTATTCAAAATGGCACCGGTAGCCTTTGCCCTTACTATGTCACAGGGGCTATCGGCGCCATTTTGAATACCGGCAGCTAATGGCCCGAGTGCAGGAGATGGATCCCGTACCCCTGCTGGACCACCAGGGACTTTTGGCAAGTCTTGGGGGGCTGTCAGGAGGGTGGGGGGTTGTAGTTAATTAAATTTTAGCCGGGAAATGAATAAGAATGGAACGCATAAATGGATCGGGACCCCCCCTTACCAAATGCAACGTATCTGCCCCCCCACAAATACTAATACCGAATGTAACGTATGCGGTCCCTCTGCACATCCCTAATACTATTTACTGAACCAATACTTTCTGGAAAATAGTGGATATTTTCAGATAAGTCAATGTTTTCGTTCCACCACAACAAAACAAGCCAAAAAATCAACTCATTTGTTGTATTTTACTCATGCAGGTAAAATGAATGAACAGCCCTAGCATCTACAGGCTTATGAATATCTGCCTACTGAACTACCACTAGCATTATAAATTCAAGTAATGGGGGTACTGTTTTGCTAATAGCTTTAATCAAAAATAATTTTTCCCCATGCCATGAATAATAAATTTAATTTTCAAAGGTATTTCTACAGGTAAAATGCAATTAACAGGTGAAAAAGTGTAAACTAATGCAGTTGCATATATCTCTTACAAAAAAGCAGCTACCATTTGTACTTCTGAATCCCACCCCAAAATGCTTGTAGCCTGCCAGTAAAGTATACACGGAAAATGAAAACTACATGCATACTAAATCCACTGTGAAAATTTACTCCAAAGTGCACACATTGCATCACACAAAGTACACCTTTTGAAATGCTGGTATAATTTTGTACAATGTAATCTGTGCACATCTATGGCCTATTACACAAGTATTTTCAAAGTACACATATTTATTTATTTATGTATTTTTTTATTTATTTGTGCTTTTTATATACTGTCGTTCCAGAGGTAGATCACAATGGTTTACATATATAGCATTGAATTACATTGTAAATAGGTAATACTCAGTAAAGTCTGTGTGCACAATGCACTTATAGATTTTACTGGTATCCAGGCTGTATAAAATTACTCTACCCTCCCTAAAGTATCAAGTCCCATTGGACTGCATTAAATGTTTTTTCAATCCGTAAATGATGTCACACATACACTTAACCAGCCTGAACTCATCCCATTTTATGTGATTTGTGACACTGCTTGGAACATGACTGCCACCAGGAGTTCAAGGGAATAGCAAGGGGTGTAAATAATGTAAAATAATAACAACTTTGCAGTACAATTTTGCATGATACAGAAGGTGAATTTTAATGCTTATTTTATGTAGCTATAAAATATTGAACAACACACAGAGGGTCCAGAAATCTTTCGAAATGCTTCTTACCTGGGTTTTTATGGAGACAACAAACCTGGAGGCTAATTAGGTGTAAATATTTGTAGTTTTATGGGCTTGCTAAATATGTATAAAATGATAGTTGTTTCGAAGGTTGACAATTAACAGGACAATTTGGTGAAACTGGGTCAGCACTGGCAGTGTCTTTCTTTTAGTGGCATTTAGTTTGATAGTGGAATCATTTTGCAGTATTCTTCCATGAGTTATGTGCAAACAAATTGAAATTTTCAATACTGCTTGTTGGCCACATAAAGCAGCATCACCCAGCTGATGAAAATTAAACTAAAACTAACAGTTTTATATGATCACTGTAGTTATTCTTGGCCAGGGATATCTCTGGCCCCATTTAGGTTACAGGCTGTGCTTGAGGCTGTCAGTCTCTTTAGCCAGGATTTTAAAAGAAAGGTCTCACAAATTCTGTGCCAACCCAAAAGGTTTCATGATGAGTGCACCAGATTTTCTGTTTTCTTTCCAGGTTTTTCCACTGGGTTGTCTGTGGTGAATAGATTTTGCTGCAGAATGTGTGGCATTTTATTTTTCTTGACTCATAAACTAATACAATTTCTTGCTTTCTGATTTTTGGTCTGTCAGTTATTCTGATAATTTTGTATTAGCTTAGTTTATCAAACAGTTGCAGTTGAAGAAGGTGAAAATTAAAAGATTTTCTTCTCAATGTCCCTGAACTTCAAATTATAGCAGTGTGATTTTATGCACATGAATTTTTTGTGTGCATAAAATTGTTCTTATGCCTATAAAATCAATTTTATTCTTGTAACTATAACTTTATGCATATTTTACGTTCATAAGTAATGAAATGAAACAAATTGAAACAAAAAACATTGTGACAGATAAAAAAAGAAAATGAATGGAAAGAAATCAACCTGAATACAATTTTTCCCAGACACACACATATCAAATTTTCAAGATTCACTACAGATATTAGCAAACAGCACAATGCTGGAGAAAGAATAGTGAAATGTCAGTGCTGCAGGAATTAATGGCTCATTTGCAAAATTAGAATAAATCAAGGCCCCTATTTACTGAAGAACATAAGAACAAAAGAAATTGCCATGCTGGGTCCATGAAGCCCAGCATCCTGTTTCCAATAGAGGTCAAACCAGGCCACAAGAACCTGGCAATTATCCAAACACTAAGAAGATCCCATGTTACTGATGCCAGTAATAGCAGAGGCCATTCCCTAAGTCAACTTGATTAACAGCAGTTAATTGACTTGTCCTCCAAGAACTTATCCAAACCTTTTTTGAACCCAGCTACACTAACTGCACTAACCACATCCTCTGACAACAAATTCCAGAGCTTAATTGTACATTGAGTGAAAAATAATTTTCTCCAATTAGTCTTAAATGTGCTACTTGCTAACTTCATGGAATATTCATGTACGTTTGTGTGCTGGATTTCCTAAGGCTTTTCTCCCATTCTGTGTCTATAGGAAAAATGCTTAGTAAATGAGGACTTGATGCAATATTCACAAAAGAGCATTAAATTAGTAAATACTGCATTAAGCTGGTACTGGTGCTGATAATGTCTGGATGTTACTGGCAGCCGGAAGAAATCCACCTTCTGATTCTGGTAATTCATGCCACTTATCCAGTCTCCAACTTTTCTTAAAGGGCTAGCAGTGGCTCAAAGTAACTAACATGAACATCACCTACTCCCCTGGAGGAACCCTCCAGAGTATAAAACTCCCACCCGAGCATAACCTACCCCTTAGAAACAAAATCTACCCCCCTGAAGCAAAACTCCCAGCTTCTTCCAAATTAAATCACCCTGGGGCAACCCCATCCTCAGCACAACTCTGACCCCAGAATAATGCCCATAGCATAATTCCATCATCCCTTCCCAGATACTACCCTAACAGAGCAAAAATCCCAGCAGTATCCCACCCCTGGCCAGTATAACCCTGATCTCCTGAAACACCCCACCCCCCATGTTCCTGCCACTGGTAATGTGTGCTAATCCCCTCCCATCACCACCACCACCTCTACCACTACTACTCACCTTGTAGGGCTGGTACTGCCCAAAGTAAATATCCTGATCATCCAACATCCCCTGGAGCACATCCCCTTCAGTGCATAGCTCCCAAGCATACCCTGTCCCCTAAGAGCAAACCCACCCCCTAGAGAAACATAGAAACATGATGGCTGAAAAAGACCATATGACTCATCTAGTCTGCCCATCCAAATTCTGTAGCCCTTACAATTTTTGTCAATCCCTCAGAGATTCCCTGTATTTTTCTCCACCACCTCCCCTGCTAGGCCATTCCATGTATCTCCTACTTTCTCTGTAAAGAAATGTTTATTCCTGTGCCTACCCCCTTTCACCCTTCCTAATGACACCCTTATTCTAGACCCTCTTTTCCTTTGAAAGTGGCTTGCCTCCTGTTCATGGAAACCTTTGAGATATTTACATTTCTCTGACATATCTCCCCTATCTCGCCTTTCCTCAGGAGTATACATGTTAGATCTTTAAGTCTATCTCCTTATGCTTTAGAACAGGGGTCGGGAACCCATGGCTCGCGAGCCAGATATGGCTCTTTTGAGGGCTGCATCTGGCTCGCAGACAAGTGTCGCCACACTTTCCAGTCCCCCGCTGACCCAGCTGCTCCCCGGTCCTCCTCTGGCCGGGCTTAAAATGCTGTCAGCCCGGGCGGATCGCGGCAGAATAGCTGGAGTCGACGGCACCGGCATGCTCTCTTCTTCCCGCCCCCCCCCCCCCCCCCCGGTAGCCCGGAAGAGGAAGTGGTGAGCATCGGGTGCGTGCGCGGGAAGAAGAGACCACGCTAGTGTGGTCTCTTCTTCCCGCCCCCCCCACGGCCCGGAAGAGGAAGTGGAGAGCATCGGGTGCATGTGCGGCAAGAAGAGGCCACGCTAGTGTCGTCTGCGTCGGTCCGACAAAAAGAAGACTGCAGCGCGGCTCGGAGGAAAATGAAGAGCTTCAACCACGGCCGATGGGACTCCTCCTCCGCGAGGGCTGAAAATGAAGGAGGTTAGCGTTGGGAGGAGGCTGCTGCTGCCGCGAGTTCCCGGGGTGGGGGAGAGAGAGTGAATGAGCGAGCAAGCATGTGTGTTTGAGATCCTGTGTGTGTGAGTGAGAGATTGCATGTATGTGAATGACTGAGAGCCTGTATATGTGAAAGAGAGTATGTCTGTGATTGAGAGCCTGCCTGTGAGAGAGAGAGCATGTAAGTTTACCATTGGGAACCTGTATGTGTAAGTTTCTGATTGAAAACATGTTTGTGTGAAAGAGTATGTGTGTATGATTGAGATCCTTTGTGAGAGAAATCATGTGTATGTATGATTAAGAGCCTGTGTGTATAAGTAAGAGAGAGATCATGTGTGTCTGTGTGTGATTGAGAGCTGGTTTAGGTGATGGAGCATGTGAGTATGTGATTGAGAGCCTGTGTTTAAATGAGAGAGAGAGAGACCATGTGTGTCTGTGTGTGATTGAGAGCTGATTTAGGTGAGGGAGCATGTGAGTATGTGATTGAGAGCCTGTGTGTAAATGAGAGAAAGAGAGGACATGTTTGTAAGCATGTGAATGAGAGTCTGTGTGTGAGAGAAAAAGACAGCATGTATTTATGTGATTGAAAGCCTGTGTGTGTAAGCGTGAAAAGATAGACAGCATGTGTGTAAATGTGTAATTAAGAGCCTATATAAGTGAGAGAGAAAAAACATGTGTATATGTGAGTACTGAGAGCATGTGTATAGGTGTGTCATTGAGAGCCAGTGTGAGAGAGAGCGCTGGTATGTGACTGAGAGAGGAGAAAGTTCCAAGCAAACCACCTCGCCTCCTGCTAATTCAGAACAATCTCAGGACACCTGGATATCAAACGTTCCCAGGTATGCAGAGCAAAAACATTTTTGTATCCTTATTATTGTTCATTACTGGGTCTTTGTGTCTGCTATTTTGAAATATTTTGTTGGTATCTGGAAATGTTTTTTTATGAGTTTTTAATTATTGGATATTCCACTCATCAGCTGTTTCAAAATATGTTCTTTTTGTTAGTACAGTTTTATTGCTGATGATTTTATATTTCTTGATTTGTTTTATACGGATGGGTGATGTTTCTTTTTTCCTTTGTTACACTGCATACAGAGACTCTGGCTTGTTGCAGTTTCCAATTCAGTTTTTTCTGCATGCTTCTAGTTATGCGTTTTGGTCTCTTTATTCTATGTTAGGTGAGGGACAGCACGTGATTCAGGTGAGGTTTTCTGCTGGCGTGTAGTTTCTGTGTAGGACTCTATAGCAGCCTGACTTGGTCCGTTTTCCTAATAGGAGATGTATTGGTGTCTTAAGGCCTGGTGTAATATTTTCAGAGACTTGTACTTTAAAAGTGTGATCTTACATAAAATGCACACATTTACTTGTATTTTAATTTTAAACATATTGTATGGCTCTCATGGAATTACATTTTAAAATATGTGGCGTTCATGGCTCTCTCAGCCAAAAAGGTTCCTGACCCCTGCTTTAGAATGAAGACGGATGAAGACCATTTTAGTAGCCACGTTCTGGACAGACTACAACCAGTTTATATCCTTTTAAAGGTGTGATCTCCAGAATTATCCACAATATTCCAGATGAGATCTGGCCAAAAACCTGTACAGGGGCAATGTTACCTCCTTTTTTCTGCTGAATTTCACCTCCAATACTGTACCTCTTGCTTGGGCATTTGCGCCTGTTATAAAATCAGCACGTCCATGTGCATGCGCCAGGAACTGTGCGCACGTGGACGCATGCACGCTCCTTTTAAAATCTACCCCTTAGTGTAACTGGGCTTTAGAAAGGTTTGCATAACTTCCTAGAGGAAAAATCCATAAATTGCTATTAATTAATATGCAATAGTAGCTTGAGATTTATTTAATATTTGGGTATTTGCCAGGTACTTGTGTCTTGGATTGGCCACTGTTGGAAACAGGATGCTGGGCTTGTTGTATCCTTGGTCTGATCCAGTATGGAAATTTCTTATGTTCTTATGTTCTAACTCTGGTATTGAATGCGAGCCCTGGCATCCTTGAAATTCATCTGAGTTGGGGGTTACACACACAGAAATGTAGTGTATGACAGCATATAAAGACCCATATAGTATGTCCTTTAAATTCCTGCTAAAGCGCCGTATACCCAGTTGATCTCTGACTTTTCCTTCACTTCTTCACAATTAATTATCCTCTGTACTTGGCCCAGGCTTTCTTGATCTGTTATTTTTGTCACTACCACCTCCACTGGGAAGTTATTCTATTCGTCTGTTCCCCTTTCTATAAAGAAATATTTTCTGATATTACTCTTGAGTCTACCCCTTTAGAGCCTCATATCATGAAAGTTATTTATAGAACTTCTTTATGCTGAAAAAGATGTGCTTTTACCAACATATGAGCCAAACTACTGTTCTGTAAAATGTATTAGGCCTCTGATTGAAATGTGGACTGACATCTATATACGTGACATAAAATAAATACAGTCAACACATACTGAATATAAAGAATTACCAAAGCAAACACAGTATTGAATAATCACAGGAGAAAATGGGTTGCTAAGCTGCAGCTGGAAGGCTAAATTCAGGACATTTGTGAACATTTTATCCCTCCCTTACTTTCTGTACAATACCTCCCAAAATTTGTACAGTCCAGAAAAAGTCAAGACAT
Organism: Rhinatrema bivittatum; assembly: GCF_901001135.1. Taxonomy (NCBI): domain Eukaryota; kingdom Metazoa; phylum Chordata; class Amphibia; order Gymnophiona; family Rhinatrematidae; genus Rhinatrema; species Rhinatrema bivittatum. The sequence goes on along the minus strand of NC_042617.1, from coordinate 81,569,190 downwards.
TTCACAACGCTACATGTATAGGGCTGCCAACTGGCTCCAGATTTTCAGGACAGGTTGATCCAGTGCTGGATTTACCCCATTGCATGCTGGGACTTATTCAGATTTCCTTATTGCATTCCCTAAGAAAGCAAGACTATAAGTTACTTGTATGCAGAGAAGTATAGCCAGGACTGGATCAACCTGTCCTGAAAATCTGGAGCCAGTTGGCAAACCTATACACATAGGGGATGAAGGAATCAATCAGTTCAGCTAACACCATTTTGAAAATTAGAGTCCGTGGAACAGGATCTGCTGAAAGTGAAGTGGAGGTCATGTATAACTTGGAAAACAGCTGAAACAGCAAAATGAATGATATTGCATGATAAAGGGAAAATTACCTAGGAATCCAATATAAATCTGCTTAGGGTATATTAAAAAAAAAGTCATGTGGGATGGTGAATAATGTTAGAATATTATCACAGCAAAAATAGGTGTTTGCCAAATGCATTATTGCTATTAAGAAGAATGAAGAGCATGAGTCAACTTTTATGGAATACATGTTGGAGTTTGGTAGGTCAGCTTCAACATTTATGTAAATGAGGTCCTGATACATGGTAACATATCAGATGCATAAATAATATGAATTGGGACCATTGCTGTTAGAACTATGATATCATAACAGCTAAATTGTGAATTTTCAAAGAGTTAATGAGTAAAAATTAGCATATACGCATATTTTTGCTTTCATGTGCACAAAGGTTTATGTGCAAAAGTTGTATTTTATAAGACATACATGAGTACATGGACTGACTTATGTGCACACAATTTTACACCTGCTAATTATTTTGATTAATTGAGATCATATGAGTCAGATATTGTTTGGGTCGGAGATCTTGGTGAACAGGAGGGAGTTGAGGCCGAAGAGCTAGAAGGGGGCTCAATGACCTGGAGAAGTACTGGGTGCATTCAGGTGCAAGACTCAAAGGGGCAGATTTTCAAAGGGGTACGCGCGTAAGGTACGCACATACCCCCCGGAAACCTGCCCCAAGCTCCCCCGTGCCGGCAGCCTATGCAACATAGGCTCGGCGCACGCAAAGCCCCGGGACGCGCGTAAGTCCCAGGGCTTTCCTGGGGGCGTGTCAGGGGCATGTCAGGGGGCGTGCCGCGGCCAATGCGCCATCGGGGGCGTGTCAGGGGCGTTCGGGGGGCATGTCGCGGCCGGCGCATCATCGGGGGCATTCCAGGGGCGTGGCCGCAGCCTCCAGACCAGCCCCCGGACCAGACCATGGCACGCGGTAGCTGGCCCGGCAGGAATAACTTTCACGATAAGGTGTGGGGGGGGATTAGTTAGGGCCGGGGGGGGGGTTAGTTAGGGGAAGCGGCCTCAGAGGAAAAGGAGGCAGGCTGTGCGGTTCGGTGCGCGCAGGCTGCCAATTTTGCACAGCCTTGCGTGCGCCAACCCCATATTTTAAAAGATACGCGCAGCTACGCGGGCGTACTTTTATAAAATCTACCCCAAAATTATTAATTTTAATGACATGCAGAAGTTTTTAAATAGATCTACCTACGCATGTAAATAAGGGTTTTACACAACCAAGATGTATTTTTATTCATGCATAAAATCTATTCACTTATATTTATAAAATAGGCAGGATAAATACATGTTTTCAGTACATTGCAAGTATTCATGTGTAAGCAGTTGCCTAGTGTTTCCAGTGCTTAAATCTGGGCCTGGGTAGACATACATGTATTTTATAATCTGCACACACCTAATATGTGCAGTATATAAAATACTGCAATAGTTTTCCAAACGTCCATATATGCATGTACATGGGGCCGCATGAAATTTTTTGAAAGCTACCTTCTTTAGAATCTATTTATACCTAACTGGAAAAAATTAAAAAGCAAAAAAGGTAGACTTTTTTTTTTTTAAAGCATTCATTGGCTTTTCTGAGTTCCATCTACTTTCTATGCCATCTGCCCTGTCAGCAGTTACTGCCAGCTTGAGGGATTCCCTAAGGACGCTGCTGAGAAACATTTTTTATGTTATTTTTTTGTTCTGCAGCCTTATTAAATTCAGTTTCTTGTTATTGCAAGATTCTTTTACATTATGAGGTCAGCTTATTAGCAAAGGATGGAGTGGGGAGGTTGTAGGGACCCAGGAAGGCCCCATGAGACCCCTGGAGACCCAGCAGGTGGCAGTGGGGGCCAAGGAAAAATTCTGGGGTATTTTCAGGCAAGTTTGCTTTCAGTTCATGCCATTTGGAATGAATAGAAAATAGTCATTTTCAATTCAGATATGCAATTCATTTAAATGAATGCATATCCCTAGTAGCCAGGCAAACTTGGGAAGTTTTAGTTGGGTGATATGGATCATTTACTGGGGCCTACATGATCTGCTATCAATTTTCTGGAATTCACTTTCCAGAATCAGCTACTTGCAGTCAAAACAGTTTTCTTCCAGGTATCAGTATTTATTTCACATTTAAAGCTTTCAGTTTCTCTCCTGAGACATCAGAATCTCACATGAATAATCAGCTGTAGGCCAGCCCAATTTCCTAGGAGCATTTAGCACTTACTTCCCAACTGTACCTTTTACAGATTTTAAAGCTCTAACTGATGGCTGCAGGCATCTCTGCTTCTGGGTTTAGGTAAGCCCCCTTCTTCTGGACTTCCCATCTGATTTCCTGTCTCCGACTTAAGACAGTATGGATGTGCATTCGTATAAAATGAAAGAGCAAAATGCAACAAAATAAGGCCAGTTCATGTCATTTAGGGCCTCATTTTCTAAAGTACGCAGGCCTGTGATACTTTAGAAGATGAGGGGCGGGGGGCCGAAACGGGGGGCGGGCCTGTGCTAGCCGGCAGCGATCACACCGTTGCGGTGCGATTGCTGCCGGTTTCGCACCCAATAGCGCCACCATAGGAGGTCTATTGGGAGCGAAAGCTGCCGCGAAAAGGCACTTACCTTTTTGCTGTCCGCGGCGTCGGCGCAGAGTCAGTCCCGGTGACGCCCCGATGCCTCCTCTTCTGGGGCCGACTCTACCCCGACTCCGCCCCCATCCTGGTATCGCACGCGATAAGGGACTTTTTGCGTGAGAGCGGCGTGGAAAATGAGGCCCTTAGGGCCCTGAACTGAATGAGGGGTTTCCCTGAATAAAACAAACCTTATTCAATCAATTAATTTTAAAATAATACATAGGGCATAGGCCCAAAACCAGTATAGCTAAGGCCCAAAGCAGGGGCCATGGCCTAGGCCCAAGTGCGACATCGGGGTCTCATGGAGGTCTGGACAGACGCTGGGCCATGGCCAAGACACCCCAAAATTAAAAAAAACCCCCAACATTCCTGATCCATTGGGTATCTGACGAAGGCTGGGATCCAACACTGGGGCTGTGATCCAGACCCAGGCCCGATGCCGTGTCCTGGCCTGGATACCGTGTTCTGACACCTGCACCTAGGCCAGGGCCCAGCCCAGGCCAATGCTGCAACCTCGTCCAGAGACCGGGTCCCAATGCCGAGGCCTCAGACCAGACCAAAGCTCACCGCTGGGGCCTGACCCGGAGGTCAGGTCCTGACACCTGGGTCTTGGCCTAGGCCAGAGCCTGTACCCAGGCCTGACAGCAAACCTGACTTGGAGGCTGGGTTTCAACAACTGGGCCTCAGCCTGGGCTGGAGCCTGGATCCAGGCCTGCTGTTGCAACCCAGCCTGGAAGCTGGGACCTGACACTGGGGCCTCAACTGGACCCAGGCCCTATGCTATGACCCAATCCAAATGTGTCCTGATGCCAGGTCCTCAGTCTAGGCCAGATTCCGGTCCCAGGCCCTATGCCATATCCCAACCTGGAGTCTGGGTCTCAATTCTTGGGTCTCAGACAAGGCCAGAAAACAGACCCAGGCCCAACACTTTGATCTGACCTGGAGGCTGGGTGCCAACACCTGGGCCTGGGCCTAGGGTCAGGCCCAGGCCCAGGCCCAGTGCCCAGGCCTCACAGTTCCTGGTGTCATAATCTTCTGAAGCCATGTGCTGGAGTTGTGTCAGAGTTAATTTACTCTGGCGCATTCACCTCAGCACACAGCACCATTTTGATATATGGCAGTGCCGTACAATTGCCGTACATCAAAACGGTGCTATGCGCTGCAGTGAATGCACTGGTGTTCATTAACTTCTGTGTAACCCCAGTGGGAGTTGCTGCGAGGCCTGGGCTCTGGGCGTACGCTACCATTGTTGCTGTCAAAACAATTGCAGATGCTACCTCTGCTGTACTGCCTGCTGGCTCAGCATTGTGGGTTTTGGAAGATGCTTCACGTGGTCAGAAGGGAGGGGTAGGAATGCAAGAGAGGACCCACAACAGGCTTTTTATTTTAATATCTGAAGGAAGGATCTTGAGCCTCTGTGGCCTATGACTTTTCAATTATTTTGTGGGGTGGTGGGGAGGGGATCAAGTACTATGTCCCTACATTTTAGAAATTATTTTGAGGGTGGTGAAGGTGTGGGGGATCAGGACTGCTTGACTATAAGTTTTGTTTTTTGGGTTTTTTTTAACTTAATTGGCTATATGTTGACTATGATTGGTTAGCTTTAAAATTAAAGGTGGAAAGGTGGCCTATAAATGCTGTTAAATAAATAAATCTGGGTTAACTGGATATCCTTTATTTATTTAAGTATTTACATATTGCCTCCCCATCCTTTGTAAGGATGCTCAAAGCAGTGTACAAATATAAAATTGTTTATAAAAATAAATGGAAATACCTTCTAAAATAATGCATGCTAACTAAAAACAAAAAAAGAAGCTAAACAAATATGAACTAACATAAGCTAGAAGTAATGACAAAATGTTTTCAAACATTGTATCTTAAGGAAAACCTATTTCAACTGGTGAATAAACACAAAGCATCAGCCAATTCAAATAAACCTTAGCTGCACCAGTGGGCATTGGAGGTATAAAGTTACTTTCTTGATGCCAATTTCCTCGTAGGGAAATGGAAAGTTTTAAACTGCTTTTTAAAATCTCCTACAGCACATCTCTTGTTTGAGAGCACCGGGAAGATTCTTGTTTGAGAGCACCGGGAAGATTCTTCCAAAAATGAGGTCCAGCTACGAAGAACATCCACTTCCATAAATGGTGGCATATAGCGAAATACTGCTAGACTAGATCACAACCAATGGGTTGGAATGTGCCACTCCAACTTCCGTTTGAGATATGAGAAACCTTCTGCCCTCAATGCATGGAACATCAAGCATGAAAGTTTGAACTGTGCTCACCGATCAATTGGGAACCAAGAAATAGTCTAAGTAACAAAGAGGTGAAGGTGCTTCTTAAGCAACCAGAGATTGCTCATGCTGCAGTGTTCTGCACTTTCTGTAACCTATGAGTGACCTTCTGCAGGAGGCCAAGAAACAAGCAGTTACAGTAATCCAAATGGGAGACCATCTTATAATCTGACCAACCATTATAAACAGTTGTCTATTTAGCAATTTTAGTTGAGTATATTCAGCAATATAGCTAACTGTATCCAGATAGCTTTACACAAATATCTTTAGCTGAATCTTTTCAACAGGAAACATGACCCATTAACTATTCCAACTAACATTATCCAAGTATCTGGATCATTTTGCTGCTCACTTTCCTATGGAATATGAATGTCTCAGTTTTATACTTGTTGAACTTTCTTTGTGATCTCCAACTCGTGACATGTTTCATATGCATTTCTGTTTTCTGATTTTGTGCAATGACCCAGCACTGGTGACTTTTCGGCCAATTAAAACACAAGATTATGCAATTGAAATTTTGAGCAATATAGGGTATTGATTTTTTAGGCATTCTTTATTGATTAAAAATAAAAGAATGCATTATGGGCAGATCACCTCCATCTATCTGTCTGTCTAGTATGAGTCAGAAACTGGTGGATGGATTATTATGAATTTTGAGATGTGAGAGGTAGACCTTAAGAGGACTTGAAAATGATATTTTCAGTAGGAGTTCTAGATCATGGGGCTAGTAGGGATTCCCAGATCCTGACAGCCCAAAAAGAAACAGAGGGGGATTAGTGGGGTAAAGAGCATGGTAAAGTGTGTGTGTGTGTGGGGGGGGGGGGGGATGCAGATGAGTGGAAGGGCTGGAGGCAAAATATGCCTTTGGTAACTTATATATCCTATGAGTGCAACTTTTCATTTTGTTTTCTTTTTTAATTAACACTGGGATCTCTGTTTTTAAAATTGTTAGTTGAGAGATTAGGACTGGCTTTGGGATACCATAATAGATTATTCACAGGAGTCTAGATGGTTATGGGTTGTGTCTGATTTTAAGTTTTTATTTTTAATTGGATTTATTTTTATTTTGTGCTATTATTTTGTTTTATGGCTTATTTAATTGATAATGTGTTTATATCTTATTTTTGGTGTTATGATGTGAATTGCTTGATCTTTATACTGACCAGTAAGGTGTATAGAAATATTTGTAAAGAAATAAATAAAAGTAAGTTAAACAAAAGCTTGAACAACTGATTGAGTTTCTGATTGCTATGAAAGTTCATTTTTCAAATTTCTGATTTTTAAATTCACAAAAGCAAGTAAACTAATAAAATTGCACACATAGCAATTGAGTACACAGATAGATGTTAGAAATGTACATTTCACAAACTGCTTCTTACTTATTTCACAAATTGCTTCTTACTTATTTTTCACAGTAGACTCTTAGCAATATCTTAGTAATTCAAATCACATTTAGCCATCAAAAGCAAGTCAATTAATTTTAGCTGTAATTTGTTACTTAAAATCCCCTTAAATTGATGTTATTATCAGTTATGATGGTGCCACACTTTAATTAAGATAATAGTTAAAGTATTTCTTGTTTTGTTGTGAAGATCAAATTTTACAGTCACAGAGCTGTGATCACCTAATCTGTAATGGACATTTACCATCGCCTCCATTATTATATAGTATATTGTAATAAAGCAAACAAAATTATAAATGTGCATATCAATGTAAAATGTATTTTAGAATAAGTTAATGTAACTTGTGAGGATGCTCCTTAATTGATAAGATTGGTGCCTCTCAGGTTTGGAGCAGACAGTTCAGTTACATAATAATATGGTAGCTGTTGGAGAATAAGAACCTCTTGAATCATCAGGTTCACCAACACATGCACTTTTATGTGATCATATTAGCAGCAAGCATGATCTGATAGGATCTGATTAAAACAAATGCAACTGGCACATTATTTTCACAAAATGAGAAGGGAGGAGCAGAAGAAATCAGCTGAAAAATCATATTGTTCCGTTTGGATTTTTCGAGCAGTCACGCAATATATGATATCAGTGATTATAGACCCATTGAGATTTCCAGCCCAGATTTTGGAATTAGTCTATAGTATTTTACCTATCCTGCCCTCATTGTTATGAAATGTGCTGCTATATAATGACTTAAATGCTGTCTTATGTAATTCCCAGCCTAACAGGATTTTCAATTATTATATTCAAAAGATTTTGCGGATCCTGGTTATATAAAAGATACATAGTGAAAAAGTTATTCATGAGGTTAAGTTACAAAAAAGTAGCTAAAGATAGTATTAGAGTTTATGTGCTACATTGAACAATCTATGTGAAGTTCATTTGTTAAAAATACTGACCTTTATGAGGCAGCACTGAAAGTTTAATGTGATAAGTAGCTGCTACAGTAATACTATGGTTAACTATTTTAGATCTATGTTCTGATTTAAAGAGACCGACAAGAAGTGCGTACAGAAATATGCTACGCGCCCAGCCAGCAAAATCCTCCCTGAGGAAACGCGCACTATCCACAGCTGGCCCCATACTCTGGAACTCGCTCCCTCTAGACCTTCGCCTCGAACCGTGCCACATTACTTTCAAAAAGAAACTAAAGACTTGGTTTTTTGCACAAGCTTTCCCAGGAAGCTAAAAGCCGGAAGAAAATAATATCAGCCTGGTCTTTGACCCAACTCACCTTATGTACATTGTTTACTGTATATTGTATATTTAGTTACCTCTATTTAGCTATTTATGCTTAATCTCTGTATCCATTGCCAAGTTCTGCTGCCCCCCCCCCCCATATTATCTGTTATCTTGTTATCTTGTTGCAATGTAAACTGCCCTCTGAGGCGTCAGTTTGAGTTCCTTGTAAACCGGTGTGATATGTATATTATACAGGAACATCGGTATATAAAAACTAAAAATAAATAAATAAATAAAATCATTTTCTTCATTGATATTTTTCAAGGGAACAATTTCTGCATCTTCTCCAAGATGGCATTTACAACTGAGAAAGTTAGATAATTGGTTATTAAAATAAATGCTGGTAACCCTTAAAATGTATTGTAGTCATGCACCTGCATTTACTGTCTTGTATACTAGTTCACATAGTAACATAGTAGATGATGGCAGAAAGCATCAAATGGCCCATCTCGTCTGCCTACGTGCATCACACATCCAACCTGCCAACTACAGAAGCTTGACTGCTAGAAGGATATACTTTCTTAAAGAAGTCAGTTTTTGGTTTTTTACCTCTTTGCTTCTCTACCATCCTAGGCAGATGAGCATTAAGATCACATATTTAACTCAAAACCCAGTCCCTGCCTATGATTTACCTCCAAACTATGTAATCTAAACAGCTACCAACACTAAAGAACCCTACTAGGTACATATGGTCTTGCTGGACAGTAGCCAGCTAACACCAGCTTGCCAGCATAGACCCAGTTTGTTTCTGGTAGCAACCTATGCTGGTACACCATGCAATGCAATCTCATTAGTTTGGCTTCCTTTATCTGTCCTTTGTCCTTATCACCTCTCCCCTACCACAAGAGTGGATTGTTTGCACCACTGCAGCCTCCCAACCTTGCTCCTACCACCATGGCAGAATATCACCTCAGACCATTAGTCCCATCCAGTTCACCCCACCTGAATCCTGGAGGAGAGCTACTGACCCTCAGCTAATCCCCAGTCTCCCATTCACCTCTTCACGACTCGGGAACATACATGCTTATCTCATATTTTCTGGAATTCTGTTTCTGTTTTTGTCTCCACCACCTCCTCTGGGAGTCCATTAGATGCACCCATCATCTTTCTGTGAAGACATATTTCCTAATGTGACTTTTGCGTCTACTCCCTCCCCCTACACACCATCAAATTGTGAACTCTTCTTTAAGAACATTCTTTCCTCTGATAAATATCTGCTTTTTTGTGTCTGATTTAAACCTAGGATATTCCCTCTGTGCTTTCTGTTGTATGTGGTATACATATTTAGGTCCTTAAGTCTCATCTCATACCTTTTGGTGCAGACCCTCTACCATTTGTGTTACCTTTCTCTGAACCTCCAGTCTGTCTATATAGTTTTTGAGGTGTGACCTCCAGAACTGGACACAATATGCTAGGTGAGATCTCGCCACCATCATACTGTTTCATACTGTTTCACTGAGTGATAAGGTGATGCCAAGGCCTGAGGGATGCTAGAGTGTATAGGAAAGTGGCATCAATCTATTCCATCTGTAGCTATTAGAAGGCATAAAGGACCTGTCAGGCACTATGACATTCAGCTGAACCACTGAGACCGTACCTATTTTTAATCAAGATAGCATGTTTCTATCTTAAAGTAATGATAGGCAAGTCAACCTAGAAAAGCAATGAAGCATAGTTATTCAAGATAGTACCAATTTAACATGATATCATTAAACAATATTTACTTTAAATGTGATTGAATTCCACAATAACCTCTTGACCCCCCCTTTCTTCAGATCACATTTATTTCCCAAGAAAGTGCTGTGGAGATTTTAAAAGGAGCACGCACGCATGTTAAAAAATCCGAAGCCCGTGCACACATGCGTGCTGGATTTTAAAATCCACATGCCGCATGTGCGGGCGGCCTGTGAGTCATGTGCATAGGGGAGGTGAATGTTCAAATTAAGCATGGCGACGCCATCGGCCTTTTTTCAAGTTCCCTCCCAGTCCACTCCAATTAAGGATCGGACTGGGAGGGAACTTCCCGCACCCCCTACCTAACCGTCCTCCCCTTTCCCCTTTCTACCCCGACCCCTAACACCTACCTACCCACCCTCTATGTTTTGTTCTGTAACTTACCTGCTCTGATGAGCAGAAGGAAGTTAAGTGTGCCCGCCTGCTGCCAGTGCATGCTTCCTTGAGGCAGCAACAAATGCCGCAGCCCCGGCCCGACCCCCCCGTCCGTCCGTCCGTCTGTCCGTCCTCACCCCGCCCAGACAGCGCCCCTTTGGAGAGGTCTGGCACTTCAGCGTGTAATGGGGTTACAAGCGGGGCCAGACCCTTCTGGAAATGGCTTACACATTTATTTGGTTCCTTTATAGGGATCTTTCTGACGTTTACAAAATAATTTAAAATATGTTGAGGTATGACTTTTCATGTTATATGCTGTTTAAAAATGAAAACATTAAACTACTTTACAGATGTAGTCCTTTTTATAATCACTAAGGAAAATGTATTTTCATCCAGGATGTGTAAGTTATTGATTAATCTACGTACAACAATTTTGATTTAATACCAATTCAAAAGTGTACATTAATTCTAATAGGAGTTAAGTATGTATATATATATATACACACACTTACAGTCACACACCTCTGTGATGAAAAATGTATTTAAATCTATGCTCTTTTACATAAGATCATTTTGTAGGAGTGAAAGAACATTTATTTGAAATTAGAACCTGTCATAAACAATGGCACCTTCGTGTTAAACAGATGGCTGAATGTAGCATTTGGGGAATATGAGCAAACAGAAATTCACGTGGGAGTGACATTGCATTCTTGGTTGACTGTATTTTCAGGGTAAATTCAGACTTCTTTCTTTTTGTGGCCCAGCAATTTCCTTCTGGTCCTTCGAGTTGCCAGCTTGAATGGAATGAGGCCTGGGATTTGGTGGAACGAGCCTTCATTTTATGGCTACCTGGGGATTTTTCCCCTTTTTTGATTCCTATCCCATTTCATTTAGGTCAGTGACTGCTGTGATAGCACTAGCACTGAGCTATCAGCCTGGACTTTGGATTTTGATTATTAAGATATATGGCAATAGGATTAAATAATATGTGCTAGGAATGTACAGTCACAGAATGTGTGGTTTGGTTTCCTTTTTAATATTAAGAGTGTATTATTTTTTTTCTTTCATTTTTTTTGTTCATTTATTTTTTTTTTATTCAGCTAGTTTGCTAAACTGAAAAAATAATATTAAAAATGAAAATAAAACAAAACAAAGTGCGCCTGCAGCAGCCCTGGCTGAGTCATCCTGGGCCAAAAAGTTTAGCCCATAGCTAGGGCCTGACTGTAGTCATCTGGGGCTGGATCTCTCACCCCAGTTTAAAAGTGCCAGGGCTGGAGAGCACCAACCCTGGTCTTCACTTATCCCCTTCCCAGATCCTGTTGCCAATGCCAAACAGGTAGGAGCAATGCCTACTTGCTTCCACCTGGGTTCCAGGACTTTAAAACTGGTGCCATCTCCCTGGAGGATGTTGATAAATTGACGTCAATTTGGCGCCTTCCCTGGTGCATCCAGCACCGTTTTGATATATGGCCATGATATACTGTAGATGCCTTTGCGGGCCAGCTCTGGGGCATGGCTTGGCTGGGCCAGTTCCAAGGAAGGCCAGATTAAATTTTTTTTTTAATTAGCAATTTCTATTGCTGTCAATCATTAACATTTATAAACATTGTCATTGATAAACAGGAATTAAACAGCATTATACAATCAGAATTCATGTTAGCCAGGGAAGACCTAGCCAGGGCCACAGAGGGCCTGTTTTTGTTTTTTTTTTCAAAAGTGCCATGAATACTAAAATACCACAAAATATTTGGGTATTTTCATAGGAGGCTATTTTTGATTTGTTCCATTTGGAATGAACCAAAAATAGCTTCATTAGTTGCCTTTATGTTATTCATTAGAAACAAACATCCATCCCTAATAGGTATACAGTATACATATTTATATACTCTCTCATCCTAGAACACTCACAGTCTCCTCCCATCAGGGGAAGGGTAGAAGTGAAGGCATAGGTGCAGTGAAATAGGAGATAGGAATGAAGTGGGTTGCTTATAATAGCAAACAAATAGTACGTTGACCCCAACGACTCAAGCTTTCTTATTATACTGTATACAGAGTCCCAACGCTTTCTATCTACCTCCTCTATTATACATAACGACTCTACACAGACCAATTATTAGACAGGTTACAAAGATGCAATGCTAAATGTCATAAAATTCAATGTAAAAAGCTACAAATTTCATTGTAAAAAGTTATAAAGTTCAATGTATAATGTTACATAATGTTACAAAGTTCAATATAAGGTCGCTAAGTTCCAATGTAAAACAGGAAATCTACATTGATAGACTCCTATGTTACACTGTAAACCGGTGTGATGTGTCCGATAAACATCGGTATAGAAAAACAAACAAACAAACAAATAAATAAATAAATAAATACAATAGGGTAAGGTGGGGGGGGGGGGCAGAAGGAAAGTTCCCTCCGAGGCCGCTTCAATTTTGGAGCGGCCTCGGAGGGAATGGGGAAAGCCATCGGGGCTCCCTGGGGCTCGGCACGCACAAGGTGCACAAGTGTGCACCCCTTTGCGTGCGCCAGCCCCGGATTTTATAAAATGTTATAAAATCGGGCTTAGATTTGTGCCACACCGGCTTGCGCGCACCAAATCTGCGGCCCGCGCATTCCTACTAAAATCTGGCCCTAAGAATTTATATTTTCACACGTACAATTACTTTAGCATTTCATTTTTTTTTTTAGTTTAACCAGTAGTTTCTTTCTGCTCCAGCTGATCTTGGTAAGCAGAGCACTCAAGTGGGGGATTGAACTGTGGACCATCAATGCAGTAGTGCATAGCCACTCTATCACCCGGCTAGCTCTTATGCAGCTTTCTAAGTATCAGTAGAATAGTTTCTGTAACGTCTGTGCCTTTTTTAGTACAGATATACCACCGTATAAGTAGTTTTATATTTTAGCTTCCTTTATTTGTCTGCTTTCTTCATTGATTCCTCTAGAGTATAATTGTGTACGTGCTTTGGAATATTTTTAAACAAGACTACAGAGTGACAGATGTGTAGGCAAGCATGTTTGGCTTCTTGCTCATAGTTTAAGTTGACATAATGAGCATGCTCCTTGGCTTCTTCCAAAGACACCAAGAGAGTGACTCTGCATATTGTATTGGAAGCTGGTAAAATTGTAAGTGATAGCAAATGGGGGACCAGCCTAAAAACATATGTAATATTTCTTCAAAGCAGATACCATCCAGAGAAGAGATACCAAAATGGTGTAGGGTTAACACCATATGAACTGAGACATAAGCATCTAAATATATATACAGTAGAGGAGTGGAGAGAAAGATGGGATATAATAGAAGCATTCAAATATCTTTAAAACATAAACAATTTGCAAAAAGAAACATGTTTTGGTGGAAATTAATCAGCATGGATATGTAGGATACTCTGGCCTTCCTCAACAGTCTGCCTGCCCTGTACAAATCACTCAGTACACCAAATACGGCATCCCCCGGCACAGGCTGAAGTGCTGGGGGACTCGGGACCGCCCTCCCGGCCCGCCCCCGAACCATCGCCACGCCCCCGGACCTACCCCAGACCACCCCCTGACCCTGGACATGCCCCAGACACACCCCCTCCCGCCCCTTTTACAAAGCCCCGGGACTTACGCGCGTCCCGGACTTTGCACGCGCCGGCAGCCTTTGCAAAATAGGCGTGCCAGCACACAGGGCTTTTAAAATCTAGCCCTAAGGCCTTTTATCTACAATGTTAAGTTATTTATTGTTTTAATTGTTCATCTTATTTAATTAATTATGATTGTCTTGTTGTAACTCAACCATAACATTGGAGTGCACAGGCAGTAAATTATTTTAAATAAAATAAATAAATAAATAGACATAAGATGTAATTTTTTTAAATTCACCAATCAGTAAAAGTCTTTCTGCCATAAAGTTTTCTAAATTCTGAATTTGGATGAATTAAGCACATAGGGGCAGATTTTAAAACCTACGTGCGCGGTCTACATTTGTGCGTGCTACCCGGAGTGCACAAATGTACGCCCGTTTTTATAACATGCGCACACAGCCGCGCGCATGTTATAAAATCCGGGGTCAGCGCGCAAGGGGGTGCACACTAATGCACCTTGCGCGCGCCGAGCCCTAAGGGATCCCCGATGGCTTTCCCCGTTTCCTCCGCGGCCACTCTGAAATCGGAACATCCTCGGAGGGAACTTTGCTTCGGCCCCCCCTCCTTCCCCTCCCTTCCCCTATCTAACCCACCCCTCAGCCCTACCTAAATCCCCCCCACCTTTATCTTGTAAGTTATGCCTGTCGGCGCGTGATCACCCGGCACAGCAGCAAATGGTGCTGTGCTGGAGATCTCAGTCCCGCCCCTGCACCACCCCCAGACCGGCGCCCCGCCCCTTTCACAAAGCCCCAGGTCATATACGCGTCCCGGGGCTTTGCGCGTGTCGCCGGGCCTATACAAAATAGGCTTGGCGTGCGCAGGAGCGGTTACGCGCGTAAATCCTGAGGATTTATGCGCGTAACCCTTTTAAAATCCACCCCATAGAGTTTTACTACATTTAGAAAACTTACTATGCCAATGATATCATATTTCCATTGTCTCAGTTAAGAGCACTTGATTCATGATTTTTATTTTCTTAGTTGACATAGATATCTTATTCAGAAATTCTTATTGAATTTGGTCTTTGAGGCTTTCCCATCACTACAGTACTAGAGAACTGGTAGTATGAGAATAACATGAAATAATTTTTGTTTAATTCACGAAGGAAGAATAGGAGAATACAAGTATAAATGCACTTTGCAGCATCTCCATAAAAACATGTATTGTGCATATCTACAGCAAACATATTACCAAACTTATAAAGTCATACAGGATATCACAAAATTATAGTAATTCCATCAAAGTTCTGTCTCTAGAGGGGTAAGATGGCTGCCATGGTATAGGACTGCTGGAGACTACCGGAGGAAAAGCTGTTTTTTCCTATTGACATTTTTACTCTTTGCTAAATTACACAATGCCACATACCAAAAGAAAGGGAAGACTAAGGGGTGAGAATATCAACTCACCCATAGCCGATCCCCGACAGCCCCAAATCTCCGGATTCTCTGTGGAGGCTGCACCCTCAACGCTGAAGAACCTGGTCGCTGGGGATTGGCTCAGGAGCGTGCGCCGTCCTCCTTGACCCATGACACGACTCTAAGCCCCGGATAGCCATGCAAACCCGCTCTCCCCGGGGACAGCGTTCTACCTTGCCCTGCCTCGGTAGAGGCAGGAGCGGCCATGGTGATGCCCTGGGACAGAAGCACCGGAGCCAGGCACGATAGAGCCCTGCGAGAAGCCAGCGAGATACAACGGCTGGAGGAGGTAAGCCAGGAGGTTTGGAGAGACCTGCAAAGGCCTCCACACCACTTGTACAAGATGCAGCTGAACTTCTAATGGCTCAAGGTATGGGTTTGAGCGGGGAAGCTGCTGAGGAGGAGGGAGTAAACCAGCTGAGAGTGCTTTCAATGTGTCCTCCAACAGTTAGACCTGATACTATAATCCTGGATTGGGATATGGACTACGCTTAATACAACTGAGAGCTCCATTAAAATCTTATCACAGGTAACAGTTGAAATAAAAAATCAAGCAGTGAAAAATAATAATTTAATAATAAATTTCAACCACAAAGTAGAAGATCTGGATAAAAGGATGATATTGGTTGAGACTAAGCAAACTAAACTGATTGATTCAGAGAAAATTACATCTAACAGATTGGAAACAGTGGGAAATGGCTTAAGGGCACACAATCTTAAAATTTTGAACTTTCCAGTAATTAAATCAATTTCCCCTTTGGAGCTATTCAAGGTTTATATGAAGCAAATACTGAAAATTCCTGAGCCAGCACTACCAGTTGTAGTGAAAGCCTTTTATCTTCAACAAAGTAATCAGATGGAAGAAAAAAGCCCTTCTTTGGACTTGACTAACATATTGGAAATGTCTTTAGAATTAAGGGTTAATCGCAGAAAACCTTTGCTTGTGTCTTTTGTGTTTCTTTCAGAACATAACCATATAATGTGCTTATTTTTCAAAAATAGACACATTTCCTTTTATGGCAGTCCTATTTGGATATTTCCAGATGTTATAAAGGCTACACGGACACGTAGAAAGGAATTTCTGTTGATGCGGCCCGCGGTTCTAAAATTGGGAGCAAGGTTCATATTAAAATATCCATGCAAGGCCTGTATTAGATATCTTAATGTAAATTAAATTTTCCAGGAGCCTGAACAATTGAAAGCGTTCATGGCTGGACATTCCCTCATTATAAACTCATCAGGCCCGGCCTAGAAAAGGAAATAATAGGATGTAGCATACCCGGCGAGATTATCTTTATTATTGTATTTTTGTATTATTTACTGATGAAAATACGCTCCTTTCTGCCCCCAATTGCCATTTTTTTTCTTATAATTTAAATGTCTGTAATACATATGGAATGGAATATGTAGGTACCTAATTGCTTGTTTTCCTATTATAAGACATTGGATTTTCTGTATAGGATGTTCCTGGTCAAATTTCATACATTGAAAATAAAAAAAAAAAAGATTTCACTTCAAAATATCAAGGTTTATATTCAAAAGTTATTTAGATGGATAACTGAAAAGTTATCCATTTAAATAGCTAGCTGGGGATATTCAGCACCATATGTACCTAAATTCCAAATTCTAGGTATTTCTGGCTAAGGCCTGGATTTATCAAAATGCACTAAATATTGCATGCAATAGGGGTTTTATTTATGGTAATAGGCAGCTTATCACAATAATACCTAAGGTAAAGTACAATCTTAGTGCAAATTGCAATAACTTTTTTGCATTTTGTGATAAGTGCCAGAATTGATATATTTCCTACATACAACCACTGGGGAGAGGGAGAGAGAGAGAGAGAGAGGGAGAGAGGTATTTATATCTCTATGGGAGGCCCGACAGGTAGAGAGTCCATCAAGTTAGTTTGAGAGAACACTGCACAAATCTCATCTTTGGATGAGTTTCCTCACTCTGAAGGTCAACAAATCTTCACAAGAGGGCACGTTCGTACGTCTCACTTTGAATGTCAAAGTGGCCCCTAACCCCTACACTAATACCTAAACCTCACCTCGAGTGACTAGGTGGGCCTCCCATAGAGATATAAATCTCTCTCTCTCTCTCTCTCCATGTGCAAAAAAACCCCACAATAAAACCCTATTGCATGGCTTTATGAAAAACAGGTAGTTTGTATTTGCAATACAGCTTCACAAAACTATGAATCCAGGCCAAAATTCCTACCCCAATGTCCTCCCCTTTTTCTCATTTGCATCGCACCAAACGTTATGGTGCTTTTGCATGCGTTAAGGGCATTTTCTCATGTGTTAAAGGCATTTTTTGCATGCGAAAACACCATATAGCACTTTGATAAATGACCCCCTTAACTAGCCGCTCCATGGCTGAATATCGACCTCATTATTCATGGCATCAATATGCATTATAAATATAAGTGATAACCATCATACTGGGAACTTCATACAATCAATCAGTAAATAATGATTCATATTGTTCCCTTCTTTTATTCATTGGTCTGAAGAGGTGAATTACATTTTGGGGTAGATTTTAAAAGAAACGCGTGTGGCATACATGTGTGCGCGCTACCCGGCGTGCACACATGTACACCCAATTTTATAGCTTGTGTGCGCAGGCACGTGCAAGTTATAAAATCAGGGGTCGGCAGTTGTGCACCTTGCACATGCTGAGCTGGCTGCCTTCCCACGTTCCCTTCCCCCTAACTTGACCTTCCCACCCCTTCCCCTAACCTTTCCTCCCTGTAGCCCAACTCTAACTCCCCCCCAAAAAGTTTTATTTTACCTTTTGTGCCTGCCTCCAGGCAGGCGCAAATTGTGTGCGCCGGCAGCCTGCTGGCATGCGATCCTCTGACACAGCAGCAATGGCCGCTCTGTTGGAGGCCTCTGGCCCCATCCCGCCCCAGACCACCCTGCCCCCACCCCCACCCTCTTCCTGCCCCTTTAGTAAATCCCCGGGACTTACACACGTCCCAGGGCTTTACGCTCATCTCCGGGCCTGTTTAAAATAAGCAGGATTTACGCGTGTAATCTTTTTAAAATCCGGCCCTTTTTGTGTTGCTTTTATATTTCAATAAAAAAAATTATTGTAATATAAAAAAAAATAACAATGAAATTTTACTTCACCTCTTTGCAATGATGAATAAAAGAATGGAAGAGTATGAAACTTTATTTACTGATTGACACTATGATGGTCCCAATATGATGATCCTTACTTATATTACATATTTGTGTCATGAATAAAATGTCTGAAGTGAAATCTTTAGGGGCAGAACTTTGATTGATGTACAGCAAAGATATGATATACATTAAAAGCTCACAGTAGACATGCTGCCTTTGTGTTGGATACATCTAGCGCAATGGAGAAAATCAAGTTTCAGAGACTAAAACTTTGCTGAAGAGACTGATACTAGATTTTTAAAAATGTATTATGAATAGAGATTTAAATAAAAATAATGTGAGAAACAAAAAGTTTTTAGTGATATCTGGTTATATTGATTTTAATGTAAAAATCAAAAGATGGAATATGTGGCTCAGTTGATCAAATGTATTCCCCATTGTGCATCAACAAGCAGTAGAATCTGTACATGGGTTTTGAATAGAGCTAGACTTGGATTCCACTTCTTGGCACCAGGATTCATTCAAAACTATCACCTCACAAGATCTCCTTTTCACATTGGTTTCAGGTCATTGAAACCAGCATCTGCAAGATAAAAGCTTGCATCCAAGACTCAGTTTCTCTGCATTGTAAAGCAAATGTTGTCATTGATGCCTTCCTGGCCTGTAATTATAGGCTTTGCAGAGCTTACAAGTTTCCCAAATCTTCTGCATCCTTTGAATCTGTGATAGTCAGAAAGTCTCTCAAAGTTCATTCACCTCTGACAGGCTAGTACAGCAGAGGCGTCTGGGTATTCTTAATCAGACATATTCTTCATTTCCCTCTATGGGACACCTTTAATGGACAGGTGTCACATCAATCAGTCTTTGATGCTAAGCCATGACAGAGGAACTTAAAAGTGTAGCCTAACCCCTAACCTTGGTATTTATCAGGTGTAGTGCATAAGTGTATGTCCCTCTAGATTACCAATTAATATGAAGGATGCTCCCACAAGCATTCACTAGTTAATTAAACACCATCATTCAAATTGAATTACAAGAATAATTCTCCAGTTCTATAGTTAAAATACACATATCATACTAATCCCACTGAAAACTGTAACAAACAACTTGACTTTCAACTGTGGCTGTCTTTCAATATGACAGACTCAAAGTAAATATATGCAGTGTGCATTTATTGACCTGAGACAGATTATTCCACTCACTTAATTGTGAAATGTACTGTATCCTTCTGAGGATTTCAATTTTAATTTACCAATTTAAAGATGGAAAGTTTGGCTTAGTCAGTCAGATTCATTCCCCACTGGACATCAACAGACAATAGAATCCCACTGACAACTGAAACAAACAACTTAATTTTAAGGTGTGAGAAACTGGGAGAGACCAAGTGACTATGGCTTTCAAGAAGATAGACTCAAGAGTTCTAATTACTTGATGGTGAAGCATTAGAGGAAGATCCAGGTGTTTCCTCAGAGCCTAAACCAAGCTCTTTCTCAGGACCTAGTGACACCTTTTGGTCTGTACCAGAGCTGCAACTGAGAACTCAGAGATGTCCTTATTGGTGGAGCAGGGCAACTATGAGAAGGTGCTGAGCTCCCTAGAAGTTGCCATCTTATCCCCTAAAGAGTGGGCTCCTCCCAGCATGCTGGATGAGAAAACTACCGATGGTCCTATCATACCAGTGGCCACAGATGAAGTCACTCCTCGAGACATAGAAGTGATATTGGATGAGGAGTTGGTTTTTTGGTTCCACCAGAAGTCTGGGGATGAAAGAAAGCCAGAATATGGCAAGGACACAGAGCTTGAACCAGAACTACATTTCTGTTTCCTAATGTCAATAGTGAATTAGGCAGCAAGCATACTGTGATTTGCCTGCTGTTAGGTGTCTTTCAATACAGAATATTATCTCATTATATTATACTTTGCTTTGTACAGTATCAATTAATATCTGAAATGTTATTCTGCAGAATGCCCTGCGATTATTAATGGAGAATTAGCCTAGTGGTTACAACAACAGACTGACTTCATCTTCTATTGCCTCAGTTAAAAATTCAGGGCCTGATTTACTAAGTTCTTTTTGTATAGACATAAAATAAGAGAAACATCTTAATAAATTATGCCCTCAGATTGTAAGTTGTATCTGTATATTATTTTATTTTATTTAAATATTGTATTTTATCATATTGTATTGTATGGTATTATTTTAAATTATGAATGTCAAGTTATTATCCATGTTGATCAATTGGAAATTGCAGATTATAAGAATGAAGGCTGACCAACTCACCTTGAGCTCAGATTTGGCAAGGGAAATATTTAAACCTAAAATCCAAATCCATTCCCAAATAGCCAAAATGGCTCTGGAATGTAGCTTTTTTCCTTCAGCCTTGCATGAATATCTGAAGATGGGATTTTATAATGTTGACACTCATGTACCTCATCTGGATTATTCTTATGTTGGTCTATTAAAAGTTATCTTAGTTTACATGGATTACAATATTTAATGCACTACATTCTCAGTATTGACTCAGCAATAGCAGGTTACAATGTAACATTAGCAGTGTGTCTCAGCTTAGTGTTATTGATCTACATCTTCATCTGTTTCTTCTTCTACAACCCACACCATGCTGGAAGGTGATCTAGAAAGGCTCTAAACCTGTACTCTGATGTCTGGAAACTTGCTGATGTTGCGTAACTTGGGTTCCAGCCAGCAAAGGTGAAAGGATTGTAGTCATAGCCTCAGAGGATGCAAAATTAATTAAATAGCACACTGCTGCCTTTGGGATAGATTTTAAAAGGTTGCGCGCAGGCACGTGCACATGTACATCCGATTTTATAACTTGGCGCTCAAGTTATAAAATATGGGGTCGGCGCGTGCAAGGGAGTGCACAATTGTGCACCATGTGCATGCCGAGCTGCGCAGCCTTCCCCCGTTCCCTCCCAGGCCACTCCAAAATCAGAGCGGCCTCAGAGGGAACTTCCCTACTCCCCCACCCCACCTTCCCTTCCCTTCCCCTACCTCCCCCACCCTTTCCCCCCTACCTTTTCTTTTTTCTTTTTTTTAATCTCCAAACTTACTTCAGCCCTAGTGGAGTACATCTTCTCTAATCACAATAATCTTTGACTTTCTAAGTGAGAAGGACTAAGAAGGAATCTCTGAAAAATGTCATCTCTATTTAAACTTCTAGAGAAACTTAAAACATATTGCATCTAATGTAATTTAGTGCAAAGCACTAAATATAAATTTTGCTAGAAACAATCTATTATGTGAAGCTTAAAAATGAAAGTATTTTCCTGTTCCTTTTCATACCCTTTACTATTTACTCTTGTCTTGAATTTAAGATTGCCTGCTGTTACAATGCATTCCCCCCCTCCCTTCCTTTTTTAAATTTGAGTTGCTTTTGATTCATCTGTGTATTTTTTTCCCCTCTCCCCATCAAATTCATGGCTATTTTCTTTTAGAAGATTTTAATCCACTGCATAAAAACAAATCGTTAGTCTGCACACACCGTGGCATTTCTAGTACTCTGCCGAGGAAAATGGAACCTTTCTAAATGGTGAAGTTCTCGAGAGAATGAACTCTTGGGAACATGCAGTGGTATTAGGATATTGATTAATTCTTTTTCATTTTCTTTACACAAAATTGCTGGGCAGTGAAAGTTAGCTATCATATTTGGGAGGAAGAATTCTTCTGCTGTTGCATTGTGGCTGTGACACGCTGATAAATCTCTGCAGCATGTCATAGTGAAATGAAACAAACTGGTGTTCATTTCAAAGCATCTCTTAATAGCGATCTCTGATTGAAAGTTGTGCTTTGCATGTAAGTTCTGGATAAAGCAGCACTGCAGTACAGGAAATGCTTCTGCCGGCCTTTGGTTTTGGCATTAGAATAATACTTAGCTGCAGTTTTTAATGATTATCTGATATCTATATCTATCAACCTTTATACGAAGGTACTCTGTAAATATATCTGATATACATATATACACTAGTTCAAATGCCCATCAAAAATAAAATGCAATGTCAAAATTCCATGCAAACATGCTTCTAAAGAGATGAATTTTAATCATTATTCCTATGTATTATTGTCCCTGCAAACCAATCGCTTTTCCATCTTCTTTGTTTTCTCTTATTCTTGCTATTCTTTCTCCAATCATCTTGGTTCTCATTTGCTACTCTGTCAGTAGGCCCCTCTCTTTTTATTCTTAGAAACATAGAATATGAAGGCAGACAAAGACCATTCAGCCCATCAAGACTGCCCAGCAACACCACCTACTCAGAATTTATAGGCTCTTCCTCTCCCACCGAGATCCTCTGTGGTTTCCCATGCTCTCTTGCATTCCAGTATTGTCCTTGTCTCTACCATCACCACAGGAAAGGTGCATCCACCACCCTTTCTGTAAATAAATATTTTCTTAAATTGCTCCTGTTTCTACCCTATTTCACCCTTATCCCATGACCCCCCCCCCCCTAGTTTCATATTGAATCCAGGCCACAATATCTTCATGTAACCCCCTTTTCCTTTTGGGTCACCTTCCCAGCCTTGGGGAGAATTGGGGAAGCTCTCCCAGGGTTGGGAACATACTTTTTCTGAACATGGGTTGAGGAAAGGTTCAGGACCAGTGCAAGCATATTTGGCACCCTAGTCAAACCTTTGGTCATTCACAGCCCTCCAACTTAACTACTGGTGGAAGTGGTGACATTGGCTCTGGTACAACACCTTTCTAGACCTCATGCTGGTAGGATTTTGCTGCCCTCAAAATCTTTGCACTCTAGGCGACCGCCTAGTTTTCCTAATGGAATCACCGGCTCTGTACAGGTTTCCCTGTAAAGCCAAACTGGGCCGAGGACCTCTCAAAATAAATCCAATGTTCACTCAATTATTGTGCTCCAAAAAATAAATTAATTATTTTAAACACATAAAATAGTAATAGGGAACATATCTTCTTGGAATCACAGACAAAATTGTTAATTCCATAGGTCCAATCCCCAAAAATCACAATCCAAAATCTTATTTTCCTCAGATATTACAACTTTAATCTTCTGTTTTCCGCAGAATCTAGGTGGTCTCAGATTTCTCTCCCAAAAGCTTCTTTCCCAGATTTCTCCTTGAGACAGTCTTACTCAGTCCTCCCATTCCAATTTCCTTTAAGATGTCTATCCTTTTGAAAATTGGGGGGGGGGGGGGTGTCCCTAGATATAATTCTCTCCTTTCACAGTAATCACTCAAAAATGTACTCATACTTCCAAAGCAGCTCAAAATCCAGGCATCACGCTTCAGGAGAAGCTCTAAGGATGTTGCACCCCATTCCTTTGGGCCAAGCTCTGTGATGAAATAATCAGCCAGTACCTCTTCCTCTAGGTCCAACCAGCTCCCCATCCTCCCACCACAGTTACAGACTTAAAACATCTTCTCTTTCTCCTCCTGTCATATAATTTCTGCAGTCTTCTCTCTCTCTCTCTCTCTCTCTCTCTCTCTCCAAAGCTGATGGGAGCTTTCAGGTGATGCCTGCAGTTCCTTACTCATATCTCCTTTCATCTGTTACTCCAAAAACTCCACACACACAATAATCTCTAGAAGTCTTTCACCTTGAGAGGAGGTATCCTGCTGTTATATTTACTCCTATGGCATTGCTCTTCCATAGCCTTAGTTTGGTCTTTTTTATGCTTGTGTAATCCCTATGCCACCAGCTTGTTGTTGAGCACAGGGGCACGGTGGGAAGCAGTGACACAATTAAACACTGTGTGCTCCCCAGTCTTTCCTGGCAGGATAGAAAGAAAACTTTGCAAGGCCCTTA
The DNA here is from genome assembly GCF_901001135.1 of Rhinatrema bivittatum. Lineage (NCBI taxonomy): Eukaryota > Metazoa > Chordata > Amphibia > Gymnophiona > Rhinatrematidae > Rhinatrema > Rhinatrema bivittatum. The sequence continues at coordinate 81,545,164 of NC_042617.1, read as the reverse complement.
GGCCTATGGGATGTCTTCTGGTACTTCCTGCTACAAAAAAACACTCAAGCACACAATGCTGGAGTAGTTCTAAAGAAATCAGTTTACTGGGTACTTGATGCAAATGAACAATTTGGCAGATAATACACTTTCTCTCGTGCAGTCCATACAGAAATCAAAATCCAATCACAGTGGTTAGTTACACAGTCACCGAAATCTGTTGCACTAGGAAGTCTATTCTGACAATCTATTCTTTAGAGATTCTTTCAACCTTGGGTCTTTCCCTGTATCTACTTAATAGGGATGTGTATTTGTTTTTAAATGAAATGAAAACAATGTGATGAAACATGTGCATTTCATTTCATTTACTTTAAAAATGAAATGAAAAACAAAAACCCTCCAGACTTTGTTTTTTGTCGATCTTAATTTCAGAATGTTGAGAACAACAACAACAGCAACAAAAAATTATGAGCTTGCAAAACATCAAAAATAATCTCTCCTCATCTACCACACAAGACACCTCCCTCCTCCAAGAGGTCTCTTACCCCCTACCTGGGGTTTATTAATTAGAAAAGGGCACTCCTGCCCCAGAAGTCTCAGTTTGAAAATAGGACTGGCCAATCCTGATGTTAGCCCCATTTTGTTGTACAGCCATATTGCTATGAAACAAAATGGCATCGGCTTCAGGGCCAGTCGGCACCATTTTCAAACCAGGACTCAGCAGGACAGGAGAAATTGGGGATTGGTTCTTCCCTTTTCTATTTTGCAGACCCCAGGAAAAGAGGGGAAGAAGCATCTAGGGGTGTTGAGGGCTTATAGGGAAGGTCCTGGGAGGAGGGTTCATTTTGATGCTTTTTACATCAGAAAATGGGGGAACAGTTTATATTGTTGTTATTTTCTTTCAGGTTTCAATTCAGTAATTGAAATAATAATTAAACAATATGTAAAATAAATTAATAAAAACCCTCTAAAATAAAAAAAAATGAAATGAAATGAAAACAATTTCCCTGAATACTCCTATTTTTCAGTAGTGTACAGATCTCTGACTTCCAGCAGATGGAATTGTAAAATTCTCCTTAAGAGTTACAGATGTGCTCCTGTTGAATTCTCATTACATCAGTAACATTAGCAGTTTCACAAGCCTGGCAGTTTTTCACTCCAGTAAGCAAAATCCTCTTCTCTGCAGAAGACAAGATAATCTTTAGTGCAGGAAAAGGAGTATGGAACTAACTAGTTCCTTTGCTCTCAGGATCTTGCTGGACCCAAAAGAATATTCCCAAATCCTGGCGGCATGGGAGCTCCCAGTCACCTTCCTAGAATAAGAGATAGTAGAGATGAAGAAAGAGCTAACATGGGCTCCTCTGCGTTATAAAAAAATGCTTTCCCTACAAGACACTTCCCAGAGGGGACACTCACTTCACTGCATCATACTCCACTGATGCTGTTAATAAGGGGAATTTTTAGCACAGCATTAACAATTGTTATTCAGCATCCAGCTGCATTCTCTCTGCATGTTGAGGCTTTTATCATTTTTGTCTGAAAGAAGGAATGTGTGCAAAGATCGGAGCATACCAATGCAGTCTTCAAATGTAGGTCACATATTTTGTTATATTGCCAAACATTGTAACTGCAATTACATCACATTTACAACTAAAAAGGGAATCATTATAATTGTATTTATTCATAGACATTTGATATTCCACATTTTACCAAAATGGTCCTAAGGCAGATTACAATAAAGTTAATTACAATTGCAATTACATTTTAACATACAATAATTGAACATCTTTCATCATAAGGGCAGAGTTGGAGGAGTAAGGGTAAGAGGGGAATAGGGATGAGTATAGTGGGAGCAAATCAGGCATCAGTACAAGAAGAAAGAGAGATGTTAAATAAAGAATTGTTGTGAACCTGGTACCAAACGTGGACCCTTGGCCCGAGGTGGTATTGGCAGTACCACAGGTCCCACGGTCGGGAGGCAAGGCCAGAGGGGAAGCAGGGGCCAGCTGGAGCTTAGCCACTACCAGCCCACATTCCCTGCAGGTTGAGCCCTTGGGTACCGGGGCCGGCTGGTCTTAGGTGGGCCCCTGCATGGACAATACCAAAGGCATGGCCGGGCGAGGCGGAGAGTCATGAGGGCATGAAGGCTGAAGCAGGTGGAAGGCATGGTCCGGTCCGGTCCGGTCTGGAGTTCAAAAGCAGGCAGCAGAAAACAAGGTCAGGTCCGATCTAGGGATCAGAGGCAGGCGGCAGAAGACGAGGTCAGGTCCGGTCCAGGGGTCAGAGGCAGGTGGCCGAAGATGAGGTCAAGAGGCAAGCCGGGTCAAGAGCCAAGATCAGTCTGATGGTCCGAGTGCAGGAGGTTGCTCCCGGACCCCCGATGGACTTTTGGAAAGTCTTGAGGGGGTCATGAGGATCACCCAGACTTGCCAAAAGCCCCTGGTAGTCCAGCAGGGTCCGGGATCCGATAGCCTTTGCCCTTACTATGTCACAGGGGCTACCGGTGCCATTGGTCAGCCCCTGTCACATGGTAGGAGCACAAGATGGCATGGGCCATCCAGTGCTCCTACCATGTGACAGGCTCCAGCCAATGGCACGGATACCCTGTCACATGGTAAGGGCAAAGGGCCATCGGCGCCATTTTGATTAGTGGCAGCCGATGGCCCAGGAGCAGGAGATTGCTCCCGGGACCCCCACTGGACCACCAGGTACCTGTAAAAGGTTTGGGGGGTCGGGAGGGTGGGGGAAGCTAAGGGATTAGTTTTAAAGGGTCAGGGTGGGTTTTTTGTTTATTGGCTCGGGCGCAGCCGATAAACAAAACCGCTATCGGGCCCAATGAAAAAAAACCCACATGTGAATCGGAACCAGAATCCGAACTGATTCCGGTTCCGATTCACATTTCTACACACTATATATACGAGGACGATATTCAATTAATATTACCCATTGAAGATACAATTGAGAAAACATTGAACATAGCAAACATGTATCTAGATATTATCAAACAACTATTAAACCAAATGGAGCTAGTAATTAATAGAGAGAAGACAGAATTCCTACATTTAGAACGAAAAAAAAAATATGGAGATCACACAAAGCCCTATCACACTCAATAACAACAAACAAATAATACTAGCAGAGAAAGTACGGAATCTAGGAGTAATAATTGACCCAGAACTAAGCTTAAAACAACATATATCCCTAAAAGTAAAAGAAGGATATGCCAAACTCATGGTCCTTAGAAGACTCAAACCATTTCCAACAACCGCCAACTTTCGATCAGTACTACAAGCACTGGTATTTGCAAGCACAGATTATTGCAATGCCCTCCTACTAGGCTTACCATACACCTCACTAAGACCACTACAAATATTGCAAAACACAGCTGCAAGAGTTTTAACTGGCAAAAGTAAAAAAGAACACATCACAGAAACCCTGGCTGAGTTACATTGGCTTCCCATTTAACAAAGAATGCAGTACAAAACACTATGCACCATACACAAATTAATACACAACGAAAACTCAGACTGGCTGAACACAGCCCTTCGTGTACACATCCCCAACAGAAACCTAAGATCAGCCAACAAAGCACTCTTAACTATTCCATCCGTCAAAACAGCAAGACTAACCCAAGTAAGAGAAAGGGCAGTATCCCTGGCAGGACCCTTACTATGGAACTCCATGCCCTTGGAGTTAAGACTACAAAGAGAAAACTAAACATTTAGGAAAAATCAAAAAACCTGGCTCTTTAAACAAGCCTTTCAAATAGAGAAGGGAGAATAGAACCAGGAAAGTGCAAGGTACAAACAATGAACACCCACACACCCAACAGTAAGCACTAAGTGTGTAGTTTTTAACAGATAGTTATTCACCAAAGGATAAGTTACAAGTATGAAACGAGTATTGTACTCAAAACTACCACAGAATGACCTGGACACAATATGTCACATGTAACAAAAAACATTTATGACTAACTGTGTTACCAAACCTTATGGCACCTGTGTAAACTGATTGTTTTTAGCATTACTTTTATGTGCCTTACTGTAAACCATTGTGACGGTACTCACCTTAACGACGGTATAGAAAAAGATTTAAATAAATAAATAAATAAATAAATAGATAAATATGAAGTTACGGTAGCTTGTTTTTAGGCACAAGAGTAGGGGTAATCTGTTCCATAATTTTGGGGCATGGTAACTGAAAGCTCATAGTCTTGAACAAGTAGCAGTTTATAAAGGATGGGAAGGCAGCAGGGCCATTTGGGAAGATTGAAGGTCTCTTGTGGATATGTAGGGGAATAGAAACTGAGATAGATACTTAAGGGCCAGTATGTTCACACACTTGAAGATTAGGCAGCGAGTTTTGAATTACTGTATATCCTGTAACTGATAAGGAACCAATGCACCTTTTTCAGGATCGGCCTTATGTGGTCTGTTGCTTTGACCCCCAACCACGATTGGGGGTCTGTTGTCTAGGAATTGGAGTCATTTGAGATTGGGTTGTTAAATCCAGTGAAAACAAACTTTCAGTAATCCATATAACTAATGATTAATGCATATATAACAGTAGTAAGGTTGTATTTTTCACTATTGTTATACCTGCATTACACAGTTGGTGGATCTGGTACAGGTATATGAAGGAGATTTTCACTACATTTGAGATGTGGGACTCCACTCTAAGGGGCGGATTTTAAAAGGGCCGCGCGCGTAAATCCTTCCGGATTTAAGCGTGCAAGGCCCTCGCATGCCGGCACACCTATTTTGCATAGGCCGCCGGTACGCGTAAAGCCCCGGGACGCGCGTAAGTCCCGGGGCTTTCAAAAAGGGGAGGGACGGGGCGTGTCAGGGGGCGTTCCCAAAACGACGCGGCGTTTTGGGGGCGGGCCCTGGCATTTTGGGGGCGGGCCTGGGGGCGTGGCGCTGGCCCGGGGGCATGGCCGAGGCCTCCGGACCAGCCCCCAGGACCGGAGGACGGAACGGGGCTGCCGGCGACGCATGCAAAGTTACGCCTGCTTTCAGCAGGCGTAACTTTGCCGACAAAGATAAGGGGGGGGGTTTAGATAGGGCCGGGGGTGGGGGGTTAGGTAGGGGAAGGGAGGGGAAGGTGGGGGGAGGGCGAAGAAAAGTTCCCTCCGAGGCCGCTCCGATTTCGGAGCGGCCTCGGAGGGAACATGCAGCTCGCGCTGGGCTCGGCGCGCGCAGGTTGCACAAATGTGCACCCCCTTGCGCGCGCCGACCCCAGATTTTATAAGATACGCGCACCTACGCGCGTATCTTATAAAATCCAGCATACTTTTGTTCACGCCTGGTGCGCGAACAAAAGTACGCACTCGCGTATTTTTTAAAAATCTGCCCCTAAGATTGTGGTATAGGTGAACCCTTAGATTCTGTACTGAGTCTTTGGGGTTATAATGGAGTTCCTGAGAGGGAGGGATATAATATTAAGGAGTGCTTTTGTCTGCTCAACTAGCAACAGTTTGGATTTTGTAGGGTTTAGTTTAAGTTTGTGGTTATTGAGCCATTATGCTAATGCTGTTAAACATTTGTTGAGATTAGCAATTGAAGAGATTTGATCTGGACCTATTTCCATGTATAATTGGATGTCATCAGCAAAAAGGTGGCAGTCACTATTGAAGAATTGGATGAGATCACTAATTGAGTGAATGTATATGTTGAATAGGATCAGAAAGAGCACTGAACCCTGAGAGTCTTCCCAGTTGAGGTCTTTTGTTGAGAAATACCAGTTGGTTTATGTAGTCAATTGAGATCTGATTTGCAGGAAGGATTTAAACTATTTGAGGTCTATGCCTTCACTGCTGATGTCCCTTAGTCATTATATCAGGAGCTGGTGGTCAACTGGGTCAAAGGTAGCAGACAGATCTAGTAGAACAAGGAGGCAATTAACACTTGGATCAGCATTTAGTTGAATATTGTTGGTTAATGCAAGAAGTATGGATTCTGTTCTGTTTCCTTTTCTGAATCTGGATTGGTAAGGATGGAGGATGTTGTTTTCTTCAAGAAAGTCAAGCAGTTGGAGTTCTACCACGTTTTCTACTAGTTTAGATAAAAAAAGGTAAACTAGAGACTGGATGATAGTGATTGAATATTTTTGAGCCTGAGCCTGATTTCTTATTATGCCTTTATTCAGTTTGGGGGGGATGGGGAGAGAGGTACCTTGTGATAGTATGGTGCTTATGCTTGCTAGATAGTAGAGATGTGAATCGTGTCCTCGATCGTCTTAACGATCGATTTCGGCTGGGAGGGGGAGGGAATCGTATTGTCGCCATTTGGGTGTTTAGATTATCGTGAAAAATCGTTAAAATCGTGAACACACACTAAAACCCCCTAAAACCCACCCCCGACCCTTTAAATTAAATCCCCCACCCTCTGGAAACCCCCCCCCCCCAAATGCCTTAAATTACCTGGGGGTCCAGCGGCACACTAAAACCCACTCCCGGCACACTAAAACCCACCCCGACCCTTTAAATTAAATCCCCCACCCCAAATGCCTTAAATTACCTGGGGGTCCGTAGCGGCGGTCCGTAGCTTAAATTACCCCCGGATCCGTACCTAAATTGGGGAAAGGGGGAGAGCAGGAAATCCGGCACAGTAAATCGTGGTGTCTTCAGCCGGCGCCATTTTGCAAAATGGCCGCCGCAAAATGGCGGCGGCCATAGACCAATACGATTCGACGCAGGAGGTCGTTCCAGACCCCCGCTGGACTTTTGGCAAGTCTTGTGGGGGTCAGGAGGCCCCCCCAAGCTGGCCAAAAGTTCCTGGGGGTCCAGCGGGGGCCCCTGGAGCGATCTCCTGCCGCGAGTCGTTTCCGTACGGAAAATGGCGCCGGCAGGAGATCGACTGCAGGAGGTCGTTCAGCGGCGGTCTGGAACCCTCGCTGAACGACCTCCTGCAGTCGATCTCCTGCCGGCGCCATTTTCCGGCAGGAGATCGAAAAATGGCGCCGGCAGGAGATCGACTGCAGGAGGTCGTTCAGCGGCGGTCTGGAACCCTCGCTGAACGACCTCCTGCAGTCGATCTCCTGCCGGTGCCATTTTCCGTACGGAAACGATTTGCGGCAGGAGATCGCTCCAGGGGCCCCCGCTGGACCCCCAGGAATTTTTGGCCAGCTTGGGGGGGCCTCCTGACCCCCACAAGACTTGCCAAAAATCCAGCGGGGGTCCGGAACGACCTCCTGCGTCGAATCGTATTGGTCTATGGCCGCCGCCATTTTGCGGCGGCCATTTTGCAAAATGGCGCCGGCTGAAGACACCACGATTTACTGTGCCGGATTTCCTGCTCTCCCCCTTCCCCCGATTTAGCTATGGACCCGGGGGTAATTTAAGCTACGGACCGCCGCTACAGACCCCCAGGTAATTTAAGGCATTTGGGGTGGGGGATTTAATTTAAAGGGTCGGGGTGGGTTTTAGGGGGTTTTAGTGTGGCGGGGGGTGGGTTTTAGGGTGTTTTAGTGTGCCGCTGGACCCCCGGGTAATTTAAGGCATTTGGGGGGGGTTCGGGAGGGTGGGGGATTTAATTTAAAGGGTCGGGTGGGTTTTAGGGGGTTTTAGTGTGCCGGTTTTCCTGCCCTCCCTCTTCCCCCGATTTACGATTTTTTGACGATAAATCGGGGGAATTGGTATTGTATCGTGGCCCTAACGATTTTTGATGATTTAAAATATATTGGACGATATTTTAAATCGTCAAAAAACGATTCACATCCCTACTAGATAGGGGACTAGATTTGGGGGATATTGAGTCTAGTGGGGAAGTAGCCTTACTAATCCTTTGAAGGATTATTTTTCAGACATTGGGAGAGGATTGAGTTGCCCTAAGTGGGTTTGAGGGAGTAGAATCTGAAGTTATTTTGGAAGGAGAGGTGGAATATTTTCCATGAAGAATTCTGCAAAGACTTCTGCTGTCAGTCCATTAGTAGTAATAGTAGGATGTTTTCAAGCTTGAAGAGATTCAAGATTAGTTGACATAGTTTCATTGGGTGATTTTTTTAATAGTTCTAGTTGTTTAGTGATGTGTTCTTTTTTAGCTTGTTGAATGACTGTTTTATATTTCTTTGCATGTTCTTTACAGGTCAGTAGGTTGACCTTGGTTCTAATTTTACACCATCTGCATTCTAGTTGATGGAGAGTTGAAGGGAAAGAGACCATCATTGAACTAGGAGGAGTACCTAGGAGGTTTGGAAGGATTGATTTTGAGGGTGGCTAATATGTTAGTAGCTGCTATAAATTCCTCATTCCATTGTTGTACTAGGAGATCTGCTATTTGAATACCAGTTGGGATATCTGGTATATTTTTGAGCCCACATAGTTTGTCTAGTGCAACCAAGTCCTAGTTTCTGGGGGGTGGTTTGCCTATTGGCTCTGGGCAAGTTTGACTTGTAATATGAAATGTAATCTTTTCTAGGTGGTGGTCTGACCAGGTGACAGGGTTCACCACTACTGTATTAGGATCACTGGGGGAGTGGGATATCAGATCAAGAGCTTGGCCTGCCTTGTGGGTAGGAACTGTGACTAGATGAGCAAGGCCAAGATCTTTCATATTTCATTGAAAAACTGATGGCACCGCCTTTCAGGGAGGCCTCAGTGTGGTAGTTGAAGTCACCAAGGAAAGAGGTTTGTGCTAAGGTGGCTAGGTTACATATGAGTTCCAATAATTTGAGAAATGAGTTGGGATAATTATCCAGGGAATGGTAGATTAAGCATGTTCAGGTCCCAAATCATTTTGGAATTTCAATATGAGACAATCCGATATGCCAATTTGCTTATTTACAACAAATTCAAGGGCTACAGGATGTTGAGAGATGACAGCAATGCCAACACTTCAACAAGAGTTGGGATGTGTGATGTATTTGGCATCCTAGTGGTCGGAGCTGTGAGAAAATAACCCAATCATTTTCACCTATCCATATCTTTGTGAGGCATAAGATGCTTAGCTTGTATTCTTTGATTAGAACTAGTATATTGTGATATTTGCTGTTTTCAAATCTTGCATTGAGGAAACCAAGAAGAAGGATGTTAGTGTTGTTCCATTTGAATCAGCATAAAAGTTTACTATTTGTGAAGCCTGAAAACTTCACAAAGTCTGTTTCATACACTATAAGATAAAATAGTATGCACAATTGCAAATAATGCACACTATTTGCTATTTTTCCACGCAATGCAAACTTTGCCAAATGTGTCTTACTTTAATGCATTGGCCTCGCTGTCATTTATGATGAGCATTCATATACATATGTAGAGAGCTTAAAGGATCTCTACTAAAGAGGATTGTTCCATTTTCATAGGGGAAACAAAAGTAATGTATTGTGGGTTTTAACTTCCTCATGTCAGCAACTGGAAATGGTGGAATCTCAGAGTATATAATATCATGCCATGTTGTTATGCTGGTTCCTGTTTTTATTTGTTTCCTAGAGATTGACCCTTGACTCTGTAGGAATGAGGTCTGTTTACGGAAACATGGAAAGGGTATCATCTGTCATCACCTACTTTTAAGATGCCCTTTTGAAATCTTTTTGGATTTAAAGAAGGGCATTTTTCTACCCTTCCATTCTCTATTTTTTATTTCATGTCTGAGTACCCTAGGGTCCAGGGGCTCATGTGTTCCATCTATAGGGAATGGTGTCTGACATTCAGAGAGAACATATAGACTATTGGAAGTCCTAATGGAGGAACAGATCTGGGTTCATTCCTGGAGAGGAGATGGCAAAGAAGATCTGTGGCACCCATCTGGTGACAACCACATTTTCATCATTAGGATGTTGAAGAGAGTAGTATGGAGTTATTCTCCAGATACCAAGAAGGGAAGTAAGAAGAATGACTGAACAACTGGATTAAAGGTATGAAATATGGGATTTTGAATTAGTACATGTAAATTGGGATACCATCTTATTCATCAATGGTGGCAAGAAGCTTTAAAACTACCCCATCAATTGGAATGGATTTTAGATAAGACAATGATTTGCCATCCATAACAGAATATGTAAACTAGAAGCTGAAAGTCACAAATTTATTAGAAGATCTGACCCTATAAAATGGATTGAAAATATCAAGAAATTATAACCTAATATTTTCCTCAAATTTCCATCTTTAATCAGTTAAGTTGGAAATCATCAATTGTTTCTGTTGTAATTATTACTGCTGTATACAGGAGACTTTAATAATTAATGCTCAGGGCCCAGGAAGTAACCTCCCTCCCCCCCACCACACACACACACACACATGCACGCGGGATCTTGGACTTTCAGTGGATTAACACCAGGAGAGAACTTTACTAGTTGAAGCCCTGTTAGAGGTGTTTGGGGTCCTGCGAGGGGACACTAGCCCAGGGGTTAGAAATATTTAAATATATATATATAAACACAATGTATACACATTTTACCTTGAGTATAATGCTCAAGAAACAACACATATTTTTGTAAATAAGGATGGTTGGCCAATACTTAACTTGCCTGCAACATATACTTTTTTTAAAATTAACTGTAATCACCCTCTTCTTCTTAGATCTCAGGACTTTTACCAGCTTGCAAATTTTCCTTGTCATGATATGAAGGCTTGAGAAATGGTCCTAAAGAATCAGGTAGAATTTCCTTGTATCCTACTGTGACTGGCATTAATCAGGTTGTTACCAGGCAACTGGATCCCGTGGTTACCACAATGTCTGCATAAGTGAAATCTTGTTCTTGAGCTGTATAAAATCTTTATTTTGAAAAACTAACACCAAGGATGCTGACTTTTTTTTTTTTTTTACTGTGTCTTGCAAGGTTCCTGAAGAGCTGATTTATCAGAAAAAAAAATATATCCTGTAGAAATACCTCTTTTAAGATATGACGTAATTCTTGATCTTTTAAAAACAAGAAAACCTTTTGGAACTAATCAACAGAATAGGCAATTCAATCATTTCCTATTTCTTGTAAATTCTTAGAGGAGAATTTACTTAAGCGGATACTTTATTCTGTTTTAATTCAAATGGCAGAGATTTGTGTATGAGACAGAAAAATATGCTGTACTCTAAAGCTAGAACACAAAATGTCAGCAATCTTGTGTTTAAAATCTAAACTACAGCATTTCATATGTACACAAACATGAAATTTAGCCATTATTTCAACAGCATGAGAGATAAAAAGAAAAGCTGAACACATTTGAGGCTAGTTTTAAACCAAGGCTGAGTGCTTTATCTAGGCACTCAGCCTAGAACCCAGGTACTTACGTTTTAAGCTGGATATTTATCTGAATCTAGGCAGCCATAAATTTATAGATTTAGGGGACTGAGCCTTAGCTGAAAATGTGTTAGCCAGCTAGGGATGAATTTAGAGACCCCACCCCACCCCACCCCCATGAACCATGACACACCATGAAAGCTGATCCAGTGAGGATCCTTGATCTCCCCACCCCTGCACAAAGAAGATGATGTGATTATCCCCCAAACCTCTAAGGAAAGCTAGACACTGCTTTATGTAGGTCAGTGGTGCCAAAAGGAAGGACATTGCATCCCTCTTTAATGCGAAGTCACAAGACCATCTGTAATTGTAAATTTGAGTTTCAGGAGGGGTGCAGAGAATGGTCCCAACAGCCTCTGCTTTGGGGGGGGGGGGGGGGGGAGGGAAGAGGAGATCTGCCAGAGGGTTTTCATTGGATCAGGGTGCATTTGGGAGGGAGGGGATAATGGATCTGGGGAAAGTAAAGTGAAAGGACTCAGGAGGAAGGGAAATTACAGCTCAGAGAGTTTTTATTTATTTAACATTTCTTATATACCGTTAATACCTAACCCTTAGCAGCGTACTGAAACATAAACACTCATAATAAAATATAAAATAAAACACAATGGAATGGAATCGTAGATCAGGCTCACAGCGTCACACTTATAGCATGTGCAAATTATTTTAAGATTTCCATTTTGGAAGTCTAAATTCTGCATAAATCTGGACCAATATTAGTAAATTTCAATTGTACTGACATTATATATCTGATAAAATTCAAGTCATTTATTTAGAAAATGAAAGCCAATGGCATGTGGTAAGAGCCTTCAAGGGATTCAGTGAATCCCAGCTCTCTCTCTCTTTCTCTCTCTCTCCATCTCTCTCTCTCAGTGGCCCTGATAGTAGACATGATCCCCCCAGTGGTTGCATGTAGGAAATACCACATTCTGGCACTTATCTCAAAGTGTGAAAAAGTTATTGCAATTTGCAGTCACTTAGCTCTTTGCATAGGTATTAGAGATAAACTGCCTATTGCCATAAAACACGCCCCTTTTTCTATCGCATGCGGTATTTAGTACATTTCAGGCCATAGGTAGTTTTAAAAGCTTTTTTGTAATACTTTTAGGCACATGTATTTTTTTTATTTAAAAGTATTTTAGGCAGCCTGGTTTGTTTTGTTTTCTAAATAATGTTTTCTAAATGTTGTTTTAGAGCCTGATGTAATATTTTCAGTGTTGCCTTTTCGTTGGTAGGTTTGTAATTTTAATGCTGGCAGTTAGCGCTGTTCTTAGTATGGGAAGTTTACTATATTCATTGTAATCATACATTTCCCTAATAGTACCCCATGAACTAACATTTATAGCCTGATTCTTTAAGACTGTTCTCCCATTCTGTGTATAAGGAATAAATGCTGTAATGAATCAGGCCCCTAAATGTGTTAGCTAAGGATGTGCTTTCAATTTGAAAATAAATGAAAGAAAAATAGCTCAGGCGCCATTTTGAATCGAGCACTGGCAGGGCAGGTGCATCTGGGGTTTGCTCCTACCCCTTGAAGATGCTTATAATTGCAGTCAAACTGGGGGGTGGGGAGGGTCTGGGATAGAGAGGTACTCCTGGGGCAGGCGGCCTACTGATGATTCTTTTTCTTAAATCTGAAATAAAACAAATGAACTAGAACAAACTCCCTCATCCCCCCACCAATTAAATAAAATTAAAAAAAAAACCAACCTTGCACACCACCAGTGTTAACAAGAAAAGCAAGAATGACAATCTTGTTATAAATATATATTCATGAGAATATATGATTTTATAGAGGAAATTGAAATGGAACACTCTAGTTCTCGTCAGGGAGCACATCTTCAAGTTTCAGTATTTCAGAAAGACAGAATAGCCCATGTGACAGCTAGGACATTCTCTGTAGCTGCTCTTCCGAACAGTCTCCCTGTGGAGATCAGACTTGGAAAAAAAACCCTTATTTTTAGAAAAAGATCTAGTTCTTCCCATCTTTATAGCACGTTGAAATTATATAATGATTAATATGGCAGTTTGTTCTTGGAGGAGAAAAATGGCTTTTCCACTAATTTTTTTGTTATAACTTTGAAGTTTCTAGGTAAACTAAAATAAAAACTGAAAACAAAGGCACCAACCTATAGTTAAATGTTTTTAGCAATATATGCATGGTGTGGACTACGGTTGGTGGTGCAAGAGTACAAAAATGGAGAATTTCAACCAAGGCTGTATTATTTTGTTTTTAATTTTATTTTTATGCAACACATTTTCTTATTATCAATTATAATTGCAATGTATGTATCTCCCCTCACCCCCACCCAATCTCACCCCCCAGTTTGCCAACAAAATTTTAAATAACAATCAAATGGCGTCAAACTTCTCCTGATTGTTTCTCTTCAGAGCTGTAAGCTTCTCCATCTGATAAATAAACAAGAGTCTCTTGTATACCTCACATTTTCTTGCCACACTCTTGAACGTCCAGTGTGTCACAATGGCACATCCTGCAGCAAGTAGAATCTGAGTCACCATCCAATCTGGCCTCCTCAGCATCCCATTGACTGATGCTGAGAGCAAAAATGGATAATGGATCTTTATCCATTTGAGAGTCTGTAATGTCCAAAATTAAACCACTAATCATGTCCCAGTTTGAAGCAATTATAGGAAAAGACTACCACATATTTCCCATCGTCCCGCTTCCCCCACACCTCCACCCTTGATCAGAATTATTGGGAAACAGAATTCAAATGAGCTGGGGATTAATACTATTGTAGATATATTTTAAAATCATTTTCTGCCAGTTGTGCTGACACTGAAGTATTCACAAATCATCATCTAATGTCATTCCAAATGTCCTCATCATTGGAACAACATAGCAACTTTACCCAATATTTTCATGCTTGAGAAGAGCAACATCAGGAGGGTGACTCAACCTTCTATAATTTTTTTAAATGAACCCTTTAATAGGCAGCCCTTTAATACCATATATTTAAAAAATTGAAAGTCCGTTCCCAGGTAATAATATTTTATATTTTCATTGGCTTGTAATTATAGACATGTCATTGACTATAGTTAGTGTTGTTAGTATAAGTTAGTGTTTTGCTTCTGTCTTTATTGTTTGATTTATAAGTTTGATCTGTTTGTTTTTTTTAGGGCTATATTTGATAATTTCTATATGATTGATTTTAATTTGTACACCACTTCATGTGATTCAGTTTGAATTGGGGAACTGGTACATAAAATATTTAATCATTTCAATATTTATATTTATTTCATTTTTAGTTTTTATTTTCAATTTACGATTTGTGTTTACTGAGACAATCTGTTTCTGTACCCTTGTCTTTGATTAGAACAAAATATGGGTCTGTAATATTAAAATCCTCCTTTATAAACATCTTGAAAGTTAAAAATCATGTTTACATTGTGAGTTATTGTACTGGAGGTAGATATACAGAGTAGTCTTTGCTGATTACACACAGGTTGAGTAGCAAGCAAGGACAGTGGAAGTAATATTCTTATTACAAAATGGTCTTGACACCCTTGATCTAAAGTCTATTGTAAATGATATGAAGGTTACATTAAATTTAAGGTGGATCAATGCAGAGTGATGCTCATAGGTAACATAGGCAACTTAAGCAACAATAATAGACACGAAAATTATATACCATGCAGGTCAATTGAAATCCAAACAAATATGAAAAGAAGCAGAGTATCATACTGGCAGTCTGTTAAACATGAAAGATTAATGCCATTTCAATAACAGACTACTGCAGCTTTCAAGTCTGGGCATATTCTAGTATGCCATGCATTTTATAAGGAAGGTCTAAATTGATGAAATCCATGTTAAAATTCATTTATAATATAGTATACAATACTGCAGACCCATAATACAACTGAAGGAAATTAAAAGAAAGTGTATAATATTTGTATTGATGTCTCTTCTGTGCTTGTCCTCCTTGAAAACAAGATAAAAGAGCTTCAGGGGTTTTGCCTTCCCCTGTATCATTGGAAACAAATCATTGCTTAAATGATAATGAACTCAAGAGACTAAGGTCAATTTTCATTTTAAACCAAAATCATGGGGGATACTAATTAGGCTACATCTTATTGTCTGAACTCCTCAAAGTTAATACATTTCTTAGGCCTGGATTTATCAAAATGCACTAAATAGTAAATATTACCTGTGATGGGAAAAGGGGTGTGTTTTATGGTAATAGCAGTTTATAGCAAAGTGTGCTATCTTAGCGCTTTGCATAGGTACTACTGCAAACTGCTATAACCTTTTTGCACATTGTGATAATGCCAGAATTGTATTTCCTACGTACAACCACTGGGAGAAACATTTTAAGCTGCTGGAGATCCAGCCCAGCTATCAGGGGCCTCCTACAATCACTGGGGGGGGGGGGGGGGGGGGGGGGAGAGGAGAGAGAAAGAGAGAGAGAGAAAATCCATAATGCCCTCCTACTAGGTAGGTATTTATACCTCTATATGAGGCCTACCTAGTCACTCGAGGTAAGGTTTAGGTATTAGTGTAGGGGTTAGGGGCCACTTTGACATTCAAAGTGACACGTACGAACAGAACAGTGTTCTCTTGTGACGATCTGATGACCTTCGGAGTGAGGAAACTCACCCAAAGATGAAATTTATGCACTGTTCTCTCAACCTAGCTTGATGGACGCGCTTGATGGATGCGCTCCCCTACCTAACCCACCCCTCCGGCCCTATCTAAACCCCCCCTTACCTTTGTTGGCAGATTTACACCTGCTGAAAGCAGATGTAAATCTGCGCGCGCCAGCGGGCTGCTGGTGCGCCATCACCCGACCCGGAGGCTGGTCCGGAGGCCTCGACCACGCCCCTGGGCCGGTGCCACCCCCTCGGGCCCGCCCCTGAAACGCCGCATCACGCCCCCAAAACACAGCGTCATTTATGACACGCCCCTGACACGCCCCCGGCCGGATTTTATTTATTTATTTATTTTTTAAATTTAAAAATGTTTATATACCGCCTTTGTAATTCAAAAGAATTAATCAAAACGGTTTACAACCAAACACACATAGTAAATAAAAACAAATTAAAACAATCATTAAAAATAATAGCACCATAAACATTCATGCCCTACAACTTTAAACAGCAAAATTGGGTTGAATGTAAGTATTATTTTCTTTGACTATGGTCTGTTTGAAGAGAGATAATGACAAAGTGGGAGATGAGTGAGTGTTAATTTTATGAATTAGAGACTAAACTATAGGCTTTCTGAAATAGATAGGTTTTTAGTGATTTTTTAAACTGTTGTGTAGAAGGAGTAAGGCGGAGGAAATCTGGAAGTGAATTCCATAAAACGGGACCTGCTACTGAAAAAGCCCTTTTTCTATTTAATTCATGTTTTGCCAGTTTGATAGTAGGTATGTCTAATAGATTTTTGGAGAGAGATCTGAGATGTCTGGAAGGTTTGTATATACGGAGATTAGTGCATAACCAGGTAGATGATGTATTTTAAATTGAATTCGGTATTTAATTGGCAACCAATGAAAGGAAAATAAAACAGGTGTTATATGATTTCGGCGTGAGGTACCAGCAAGCAGCCGGGCGGCAGAGTTCTGAATTAGTTGCAAAGGATATAAAGCAGAATCAGATAAACCTAAGAGTAGGGAATTGCAATAGTCCATACCCGAAAAAATTAAAAGACTACAAAACAGTACGATAATCTTTGAGAAAAAGGAAAGGTCAAATTCTTTTTAATAAGTGTAATTTATAAAAGGATTTTTTTGTAATATTGGATATATGGTTGGCCATAGAAAGGTTGGAATTAATTGTGATACCTAAACTAATAGTAGAGGTACTAATAGGGATTAGAGTACCTTTGAAGTTTAAATGAGAAGGAGGTCCTAAAGTGGATTCAGAGATGGAAGAGAGATGAGTAATGGTAGTTTTTGAAAGATTCAGTTTTAAACGGTTGTGGTCTAACCATGTGTTAATGGTAGAGAGAACCAAAGATATTAAGGAAAAAGTTTCTGACCAAGAATTTTTATAGGGGACAAGCAACTGAATATCGTCTGCATAAATTCGGAAGTAATTGTTTAATGATGTAAGAATGTGACAGAGAGGGAGCAAATATATATATTGAAAAGTATCGGGGACAGCGAAGAACCTTGTGGTACACCAGTAGATTTACGCGCGCAGGGCATTTAAAATCCAGCCCATTGTGATTGGCAATCATTTATTTTTCATAATAAACATTTTACTAAATTTCTAAAATTTCTCTAAGTCTGGTGATTGGTATATTGGGACTAAAACTATACAACTGTCGTCTAATCCTTCACTGTGTCTTTAGTCTCTGCAGTGTTTCCATTGTACCTTCTCAGTCTGAGGAATATCCTTTTTCTAATAATATGACTAGAACTGAATAAAATGTTGAATTAAAATGTTCCAAAAATGTTACTATGTCTCTTGGTAAATTCTTCTTAACTCTAAAATTTGATATATCTAGACCAGTACATTTACTCCTTTCCTGCAATTTTGGACTGTGTTATCCTGTGCAATGGTACATTCTTTCGAGACACCATTATTCTTTCCTTTCAAAAGAAAATCTCAGGGTTGTGTAACCTTTTGTATATATTGAGGCAAAGAAAACAGTTTATTTTTCTTTTAACAATATCAGATTCTGAAGCTATTATCTTACCAAATTTGTTTTTCTCTGACCCCGAGAATTCTTTGGATGTTTATTTGTTATGTACTTTGAAATTGTTCTGTCTCCACAAACACTTTGCTAGTTTGCTTTGTTGTTTTGATATAATTTAATCCTTGGTTTTATTTTTTTTTTCTAACCATAACTGAAAGTATTAATGATGAGATTTGCATAGATACAAATTAAGGGCCTCATTTACTAAGCATTTTTACAAAGAGACAGTAAATCAGGCCCTACGATTTCTAATATGCTGTATCATCGTTTAATATTCTTTACAGGTTTATTTCTGAAAGAAGGTTAGAAACTTCAGAAGACAGTTAAATTAGCTTAGACATTCTAGTGGTTTGTTTCCATTAGTGTCAAATCTAATGGGTAAATTTTAAAATGAATGCACATGCACCCACAAACGCGCATATTGCAGAGTGAACAACAATTCACCTCATCTTATAAAGTACATGTATAGCATTTAAAATACTGGTGCATACTTCTACAGCCTATGTGTGGAGAGAGAGAGAGAGTGAGTGTAACGATACCCCTGCTAACCCCAACCCATCTCCCAAAAACCCACCCTGATTCAAAGTGGCCCTCTAGAGTGGTGCTTATATATTGAGTATCAGTCTTTCTCTCTCTCTCTCTCTCGCCCTCTCCTCGTAGAGAAGTATGTGTAGCAACAGTATTTTAAATGCCTCACGCATATAAAATGAGGCATATTTTTGCTTGGACTGCAATATGCACGTTTATGGGCACTTGTGTGTTACTTTTAAAATTTACCCGATGAGTTCTAACTGTACAACAAAAGATTTTAAGAGGGAGAGTAGGAGGGCTACTCACAATGCAGGGCTGGCAAAGGAGGGAGAACATCACACCCTCACTACTTTTATTTTCATCCCATCCTTCTCTCCATGTCGCAAACTGCCACTTCATATATGCCATGCCACCAATTCTACCAATTCACAATACTGTCCATTCAGGTAAGGAGGATTTTCGGGGCCAGAACTGGTACCAAAATTATCTACAGTCACCAAGACCTGGCAAGACTACTGCCCCATTAACCTCTGGACTTTACTTTATTTGTCAAAGACAATGTACACACTTAGAGGTTGCGTTTAAAGGCGTTGCTTGCGTAATAATGCCCACGTACACACATATGTGGACCAAGCAAGAGCAACATGGAGTTTAAAAAGTTGCAAATTACACACTTAAGTTCCCAGCATGTGTGAGGTATAAGGGAGCAGAAAAGGGACAAGGAATGGGCATTCCAGGGTGGGGCCAATACTTACACGCACAACTTCATATTTTAAAACTGAAAACCGCAGTGCGCACACATGAGATATCTGCGTAGCTTTATTGCTGGCCCTAATAAGGAGCAAGTTTGTAGATCTCGAGGTTTAGGGATTATTGACAGGGTGAAAGGTCTGGGTCAACTGGGTGGCATGCATGATGAAGAACTAGAGGGGTCTGAAAGACCTCAATATTAACTGGACAAACTGGTGGACTAATTGGAAAACTGGGAAATTGGCTCATGCAAGCATGTTTTAAAATCCATTTGTATACATGCGTAAAAGCCAACAAAATCCTATGGAAGATGATAACGTCCTATGGAATATGCACACAAGCTGTGCTCAAGTAATGTCTTAAAATTAGGAGCATACTTATGTATAGTTGGTATATTTTAAAAACATGTGATGGTAACTTTTAAACCAGCGTGTGGGTGTACAAGTGTGTATGTTCATTGGCCCATGCCCAGGGATGCAGCCATTTTATAACACACACATGTATATGCATGCATGTTATAAAATAGCCTGACCGTGTGCAAATGTGCATGCAATTTTAAGTGAGTGTGCACCTGTGCATGCACCTGTGTGCTCAAATGCCACTTCTACCTGTAAGTGTGGGGATTTTAAAAGACACGCTTGCCAATGCCATTCGCCATTTTCTCAGTTCATTCCCAGTTCACTCAATTCAAACCTGCCTAGTTTATTAGCCTCCCTTCTCCTCTGTTGGGCCCACCCTTTAAAAGCCTGCTGATCTGCCTGTATTTTTTTTTATTTACTACACTTACACGTCATCCATAACAGAAGTAAAGATATACGGAAGGGGACCTCCAACATGTGCCAGTACGTATAAGTATTTATGTGCTAATTTCATGTTGAAATACAGGAATGCCCATGCCCCTGCCCAGTCCACGCCCACCCCTTGTTTAAAAACGTTTCATTTGTGCATGCAGCAGCAAGTACACACGTATCCGGGCAGCTTTTAAAATCCGCTTGGTCCAACATATTCACACATTCTTTTAAAATTCACCTTTGTGCATGCGAGTGCACGCATTATTAACATTTCCAGAGAATCTTCACTCATGCTCCCATATACACACACATATGGGTGCATGCGTGCTTGTCTTAAAATTGCCGTTCCTCTTTTTATTGAGAATAGGGGAAGAGTACCCAGAGAGATATGCGCTGAACTTTTTTTTGGGTGGATAATTTTCCCCTTCAAAACAATGGGCGTAGTTTTGAAAATGCAAACCTATGCACATTGTAACATTCCCTCTACTAACTCCTTCTCAAGGGATGCCTCCTCTCAATGGAATAAAATTATACAGGTGGTCTAACAATGCATTTGCTTTTACCCACAAACTATAGGTGGTATAACAATGCATTTACTTTTACCCACAGGGAGAGTGAGCAACTTTTAGGCAGCTGGCCTTTGAAAGTAAATAGCCCTCCTCACAAAAATGTATTTTATTCTTTAGATTTTTAAATCACTTATCCATAGGTGTGCCCAAAGCAGGGTACAACAGATTTAAAAATAATACACATAAAAATAATATCAACAGGAACCACATCATAATTAAAGGAATAAGAACAAGGACAGTGACTTTTAAACAACCGCACAGGTGCACTGGACGTGAATACGTTGGCTCACGCCGAAGGACATGGCCATTTTTGTAACATACGTGTGTAAATATGCGTGCGCGGTATAAAATAGGCTGAACGTGCATACATGTGCGTACAACTTTATATGACTATGTGCATGTATGTGCAAATGCTGCCTCTACTGCATAAATGGGGGACATTTTAAAAGGGATGCTCGCCGATGCAATTATCAGTTTCCCCAGCTGTTCCCAGTTTGTCCAGGTAATGGATAGGACTTCCTTACTCTCTTTTTACCCTGTCAGCAGCAACCCTTAAAACCCAGCTGACTAGCCTATTTTTTTTATTTTTTTATTTTACTACTTACATGCCATCCATAGCAGTAGTAGTAGAATTATGAGGCAGGGGACCCCCGGCACCCACTTGTGTGCGTAAATACTTACGTGCACATTTCATGTTAAAGTCCCGGATTGCCCATGTCCTGCCCACACCCCACCTGGACCACCCTCAAGCCTTCTCCTTTTTTTCAACTTCTTGTTTGTGCGCCTACCAGGAGATACGCATGTATGCAGGTGCCTTTTAAAATCCACGCGGCACTGGCCTAACGTCTGCGCGTATCTCCACGGTTTGGCGTGTATAGGGCTTTTAAAATTTCCCCAAGGTATACAGTGTTTATTCTTTTTTTTAAAAAACATAAATCCTTATAGAATATTAAAAGTTATGGAGCGTGATATATGGTTTGTTGGCAGACATTTCTGGCAGAAATATCAGGCTTTATTTAAATAAGGCATTGGGCTGCTTCCACTTTGCTCTGTCTCTTCCTTATTCTTCTCTGTCAACCCAGTCTACCACTGTCATCAGTGGTACACAATGTATAGATCTAACTCACTTGAAATCTATATATTCTTTCCAACTGAAAAATAGTGCATTTAAACAATATTTTTTTATTTCAGCAAGGTAGTGTTTTAATTAATGCCCTTATTATCCAAAATTTAAATAGAAAATATATCTTTTATAGATATTTCTGCATTGTTTATGGGATGCTGGGTCTATCAAATGGAATGGGAGAACACAATCCCTGAAAAAGAGATACTAAAGTTCATAGCTCCCAGTAAATGAGCTAACCTTTTTCTAGATGAAGAACATTCTGTGAAAGTGCAATCTATGCCATAGCGCAAAATAAGCATTATCTTTTTGGATTGCTACAGTATATATTGGAACATACAGTGGATGATATAAATTACTCTAATGGCAAAAGGATGTTTTGAATTACAAGTTAAAATGATTCAAAAGAATTAGCAGAATTTCAAGTGGTAAGGAAGAGATGCCAAGGATCCAAATTTGTATTATTGAACATAATTGCTGTAATTGAATTTATTCAAAGATAATCCATCAGACAACAAGAAAAGAGGTATAGGACATTTTAAAACACATGAGAAGGCATTAGTTTGAAAAGGGGAATTATGCCAAGAATTTCTCTGTTATACTGAAAATTTACCTTTACATTTCAAAAACCAAATTCTTTGGAGTCAATGTTAGGAAGAGTTCCAGGAGGTTGATACTTTACAGTGATTGTTGTAAACTCATTTGATTACAAGAAAACTGCTACCATTTTAGCTCTCAGTGCTTGAAATAGAATTATTTTAATTGGTACTGGGATCAACAGCAAACAGACTAGCTAATAGAAATACTGTGTGAGATGGAAGAGGGCATGATATCAAGCGGTGTATTTTTTATTATGTTTGATAGAATATAGATGAATGAAACAGTTTCTTTTCACTGATAGAAATCTAATGAAAACTGACAATTGCTCATTCTGCTAACCTTCAAGCAGAAATGCATTTTACTTTAGATAAAGGTTGGCATTTTACATCTGCTGAACAATATGACTATTACTGTTGTAGACTTTATTTTCTGTAAATTCATGTTTAATTATTAGGATCTTTCCCTTACATATAACTAATTGTAAAAAAAAAAAAATAGAAACTATTTAATATGCTGTATAATAGCATTTATAACAACTATAACTTTTGTATACTGTCTATGTTCTTTTGGTTTCACTATCCCATTGATTTAATAATATCATCAGCCATCGTTACTTTTTTTTTATTTATCCAATTTTCAAATATGAACATCATGATAATCTTGAAACATAAAATCACAAGCTGATGACAAAGAGCCACTGTTAATTTTGACATCTGCCCTGATATTACTAACATCTAGAACTGGACATTCTTTTTTGCTATGATAGTTCAACCTAAGAGCAAAAAAATAAAAATTACTTGCCACTTTTCAATCACTATCTTGCCTATTTGAATAAACCCAAAAATATTTACATGGCCAACCTACAAAAAAACCAATAGCATAAAAGGATAAAGAAAACATATGAACATAAGAATTGCCGTATTGGTCCTGTCCAAGGATCCATCAAGCCCAGTGACTTGTTTCCTACAAGGCCAATCAAGGATACGAGTACCTGGCAAGATCCCAAATAGTATATAGATCCCATATTCCTAATGCCTAGAGATAAGTAGTGGTTTTTTTGCCAAGTTATTTGGTTAATAACAGTTTATGGACTTCTCCAAATCTTTTTTGAACCCAGCTTCACTAGCTGCCTTTACCACATCCTACGGTAATGAATTGAATTCCATAGCTTAATTGTGAGATGAATGAAGAAGAGTTTTCTCTGATTTAT
The DNA here is from genome assembly GCF_901001135.1 of Rhinatrema bivittatum. NCBI lineage: Eukaryota > Metazoa > Chordata > Amphibia > Gymnophiona > Rhinatrematidae > Rhinatrema > Rhinatrema bivittatum. Next base: position 81,521,718 of record NC_042617.1, on the reverse strand, counting down.
TTTAAATGTGTTATTTACTAACTTCATGGAATGTACCATAGGGCCTCATTTTCCATCCAGATCGCACGCGATAAGGGACTTTCGTCCCTTATCGCGTGCGATATCAAAATGGGAGCGGCCCCGGAAGAGGAGTCAGGGTGTCACCGGGGCCGACTCTGCAAAGACGCCGCGGACGACGAAAAGGTAAGGCCCTTTTCACGTCCGAGTTCGCGCCCAATAGCTACACCTTCTATGGTGGCGCTATTGGGTGCGAAACCGGCAGCGATCGCACCGCAATGGTGCGATCGCTGCCGGCTAGCGCAGACCCGCCCCCCATTTTGTCCCCGCGCTCCTCATTCCCTAAAGTATCGCAGGCCTGCAATACTTTAGAAAATGAGGCCCCTAGTCTTTATATTTTTTGAAAGAGTAAATAACTGATTCAAATTTAACTAATCTTTTACACTCATGATTTTATAGACCCCTATCATATCCCCCCTCAAATGTTTCTTCTCCAAGCTGAAAAGTCCTAACCGCTTTAGCCTTTCCTCATAGGGGAGCTGTTTCATCACCTTTATCATTTTGGTCATCCTTCTCTGTACCTTTACTAGATCAGCTATATCTTTTTGGAGAAGCAGCATCCAGAATTACACACAGTACTCCAGGGGTAGTCTCACCATGGAGCGATACAGAGGCATTTTGACATTCTCCGTTTTATTCGCCGTTCCTTTCCTAATAATTCCTAGCATTCTGTTTGTTTTTTTGAATGCCACCACATACTGAGCCAAGGATTTCATTGTCCACAATGACACCCAGATCCTTTTCCTGGGTTTTAACTCTTAATATGAACCATAACTTTGTGTAACTACAGTATGGGTTACTTTTCCCTATGTGCATCTCTTTGCACTTGTCCACATTACATTTCATCTGCCATTTGGATGACCAATCTCCCAGTCTCAGTAGGTCTTCCTGCAATTTCTCACAATCCGGGTTGGTTTGGGCTTCTAAGATGGCATTTTTAAACAATGTGCACACCTGATGTAAACTCTTTACCTTTGTAGTTGTACCTTTTAGTTTTTTTTTCTATTTTCCTCATTTTTATCAAAGTCAGAGTTAAATGCTAGAGCAATAGATGTATTTAATGGTTCCTCCACTCATTAACCCAAATGTGATCCCATTATAACTATTGCCGAATGGCCCCACTACTGTTACCTCTTTCATTAAATCCTGCATTCCACTAAGAAGTAAATCTAATATGGCTACCTCTCTCTTTGGCTCCCAGACCAGCTGCTCCATGAAGCAGTCATTTATTTCATTTAGAAACTTTTCCTCCCTAATGTGACATTTACCCAGTCAATACTGGGGTAATTGAAATTGCTGCCAAATTTGTTAGCTTTCCTGATTTCTGTTAGCATTTCATTGTCAGTCTGTTCATTTTAGGTGGATGGCAGTATGCCCCCACCGATAAGGTCATTCCCCATCACACATGGAATTTCCATCCATAAAGAGTCTACTGTGTATTTTGTTTCCTACAGGATCTTTATCCTGATACTTTGTGCAATCCCTAACATAGGGGCCGATGCAATAAAAAGCGCGCGCTGAAAAGTCAGCACTCGCTTTCTTAATGCGTGCATGGCGCCCGCAAGGGGTGCGTCATGCTATATTGTTATTAGGGGCATAACTTTGTGCCTAGGGTTTTTGTGCATACTTTCAAAAATCAAATGTATGCATGTAAATCCTTTCCCTTCCCCAGCTGCACCCAATTACACCGATGACTCCTTCTTGAGTGCAACTGCACCAAATCATATGCTAACTCCCTTTCCACCGATTGTTTCCAGAGTTCCCTTTCTGGGCATGACTACACCGAGTTGCATCCAGGAGTACCTTTCAAATGAACCGCACCCAGTCTTATCCAGCGCATCCCTTCTTTTATGACCATAGCAGATCCAGCCCATCCTCGCATGGTATGGGCTGGGCAGGGGTCAGAGGCCTTGCACACTCCAATCTCTGACCCCCATGAGTAAGTGCTTGGAGGCCAGGTCTAGCACCAGTGTGATCTATGGTAGCCAGAACATGGCCCGGTTGCTGCATCAAAATGAAAGGGGTGCCTAGCTAACCGTTTTCTTTTAAGAGTGTTATTCAATTCAAACTTGTTTCCTTTTCAAAATAAACTTCTGTACAATTTAATATAATTTAAAAAAAATGGGAATAAGGATGAGTAACAGAGGGCCCACAATAATAATTCATGAGTAAAAATTGTACACATTTTTGTTACTCCCAATTCAATAAGAAAATTGTATGCTAATGCTTCAGAAGTTAAAAGTGCTCTGACCCCAATATATGTGCACAAAAATCTGCTTAGCATGCACAACACATATTTTATGCATATAGAACATGGTTTTTGCACATTTTTTGTGTGCAGAACAAATTATTTGTGTGCATCAACAATATACCCCTAAATGGTGTGTGCATAAAACAGGAGCACAGATCTGCTTATTAAGTTGGTAACTTTCAAACTGGTGCACGTGCACACAATAGTACACACACATTGGCCCTCGGCCAGGGACGCAGCCATTTTATAAGATGTGTGCGCATATTATAAAATAGTTTCGATTTTACTGCATAAATTGGGGGATTTTAAAATTGTTCATGTGATAACTGTCTTACTACTAAAAAGATTTCTATACAAAAAAATAAGGGTCATGCATCAGTGACATTCCCAAGTTTAGAAGTTCAGCCTCAGTTCACCAAGTTAAGAGATAGGTCCTCCAAAACTCCCTAGTTTAATAGCCTTCACTCCCTCCAGTTAACCCCTAGTTTTCTTTCATTTTTAACTTACATGTTATCCATAGCAGAAGTAGTTATGCAGCAGAGAAACTCGGCGGGCACCTTGATGCATAAGTATTTACGCACATATCTTGGGTTCACACCCCAAAACGCCCATACCTTGCCCAGACTGTGCCCACACCCCACCCCTTTTGGAAAATGTATGAGGACATATTATAAAATAGCCTAGGCATGCTTATCTGTGTGCCTAATTTTAAGCTAGTGCACGTCCGGCAGCATACATTGGCTTGTGGATGCGCCATTGCCTGTATTTTAAACAGATGTGCATCCAGTACGGATGTGCAGAGGGACTGCATATGTTACATTTGGTATTCATATTCGTGGGGGAGCAGATACGTTGCATTCGGCAAAGGGGGGCCCTGATCTGTTCATGCGTTCCATTCTTATTCGTTTCCCTGCTAAAATTTAATTAACTACAACCCCCCACCCTCCTGATCCCCCCAAGACTTACCAAAACTCCCTGGTGGTCCAGTGGGGGTCCGGGAGCCATCTACTGCACTCTAGGGGTGTGCATTCATTTCCAACGGATTGGTAATCTGCAATGTTTAGGGCCATATTCATTGTATTCGTGGGGAAGCGAAACGTAGTGTGATTCCCCACGAATACAATGAATCTTCACCGAATTATTCGGCCGTCTAAAAGAGCAAATTTAAACAAATCCCCCACCCTCCTGACCCCCGCAAGAATTACCAAAATTCCCGGGTGGTCCAGCGGGGGGTCCAGGAACCATCTCCTGCACACACTCCGTCGATTGCTGGTATTCAAAATGGCGCCGGTAGCCCCTGTGATCTTACTATTTCACAGGGGCTACCGGTGCCATAGGTCAGCCCCTGTCACATGGTAGGAGCAGTGGATGGCCAGCAAGTCTTGTGGGGGTCAGGAGGGTCCCCAAAGACTTGCCAAAAGTCCCTGGTGGTCCAGCAGGGGTCTGGGAGTGATATCCAGCAATTGGGCCGTCGGCTGCCAGTAATCAAAATGACGCTGATAGCCTTTGCCCTCACTATGTCACAGGGACCGACCAATGGAACCGGTAGCCCCTGTGACATAGTAAGGTCAAAGGCTATCGGCGCCATTTTGAAAACCAGCAGCCAACGGCATGAGTGCAGAAGATTGCTCCCGGACTCCCCGCTGGACCACCATGGAATTTTGGTAAGTCTTGGGGGGGGTCAGGAGGGTGGGGGGTTGTAGTTAATTCAATTTTAGCCAGGAAATGAATAAGAATGAACACATGAACGTATCGGGGGCCCCCTTGCCGAATACAACGTATCTGTCCCCCGACAAATACGAATACCGAATGTAACATATGTCGTCCCTCTGCACATCTCTACTGCACTCACGCCTTCGGCTGCCGGAATTCAAAATGGCGCCGATAGCCTTTGACCTTACTATGTCACAAGGGCTACCGGTGCCATTGGTCGGCCCCTGTCACATGGTAGTAGCAATGGACGACCGGCGCCATCTTTTGCTCCAACCATGTGAGGTCAGGAGTCCCCCAAGACTTGCCAAAAGTCCCTAGTGGTCCAGCAGGGGTCCGGGAGTGATCTCCTGCACTCGGGCCGATGGCTGCCAGTAATCAAAATGGCGCCGATAGCCTTTGCCCTTACTATATCACAGGGGCTATCGGTGCCATTTTGAATACCGGCGGCCGACAGCGTAAGTGCAGTAGATGGCTCCCACACCCCCGCTGGACCACCAGGGAGTTTTGGCAAGTCTTGGGGGGGGGGGGGGGTCAGGAGGGTGGGGGTTTTGTTTAAATTCGCTCCTTTAGACGGCCGAATAATTCGGGGAAGATTTATTGTATTCGTGGGAATTGCAATACGTTTTGCTTCCCCACAAATACAACAAATATGGCCCTATACGTTGCGAATTGCCAATACGTTGCAAACGAATGCACACCCCTAGCATCCAGCCAAGGACCAGTTTCACCAGTTCATCCACTAGTTTGCCCAGTGTTCTTCCAGATCCTCTCAGTCCACCTGGTTCTTTAGCCTGCACTTCCCCCAGTTTACCAGACACCTCCAACACCTCACAGATGCCTATAATTTTTTTTAACTTATACCTTCTCCATAGATGTAAAATTACATGGCACTGGACCTGGGTGTGCTTGTGCACACATCTCTTGGCCCTGCCCTAGAATGCCCATGCCCCACCCACCCTCTTTTTCCTCCGCTGCGAGATATTCATGCATCGGCATCTAGTCACCTTATAAAATTGGGTAGGCACATGCAAGTGCCAGATGTGCGCCCATCTCCCGATTTCGGTGCATGTACAGCTTTGAAAATTCACCTTTATATGCATAATTATTGACCCTACACAGGAATGCCCCTGGACCTCCCGGTTTTTACACACTATTTTGCTCATGCAAATGCACATGGATTTATATGTGAACCCTATAATAAAATATATGGTATTCATGCATGGGCCATATGCATGTGTATGTGGCCCTTTTGGACAAATACCTCTTTTAAAGCTTACCTTTAAATTTGTGAACACAAAACCCAAGTCCAAGACCCCTGAACTTAGCATCCAGGACAAAATTGGGGCACAGCACTAAAGACTAATACTAGCCCCAGAAAAATGAGTTAACTTTCTCCACCTCTGACCCAGGAGTTTAATTTCCAGCATTATAAAAAACTGAGTTAAAACTTCAGGGCTTACATTCACCTCTCTTCATTGGGGATTAATAGTTTATGCTGTCATTATCATGGGATTTCCATGGCAGATCACAGATTTGTGCACTAAATGTAAGGCACATTTCTGCGCTCATTGGGGTAGACTTTAATAGAAGCGCGCAGGCATACATGTGCGTGTGCTACTCGGTGCGCACACATGTACGCCCGATTTTATAACTTGCGTGCGCAGGCACATGCAAGTTATAAAATTGGGGGTCGTCGTGCGCAATGGGGTGCATACTAGTGCACCTTGCGCATGCTGACACCTGCGGGCTATCTCCATTCCCTCCCCCTAGCCTGACCTTCTCACCCCTTCCCCTAACCTTCCCCCCCCTAGCCCTACTCTAAACTCCCTCCTTACCTTTGTCTTACCTTTTGCACCTGCCTCCGGGCAGGTGCAAGTTGCTCGCATCGGCAGCCTGACGGCATGCGATCCTCCAACACAGCGGCAAATTGCTGCTATATCTGAGGTCTCAGGCCCCACCCCGCTTCGCCCCAGGCCACCCCGCCCCGCCCACTCCCCACCCCCGGACCGCCCCTTTTTACAAGCCCCGGGACTTACACACGTCCTGGTGCTTTACGCGCTTTGCCGGGCCTTTTTAAAATAGGCCCAGCACATGTAACGCCCCCCCCCTACACACGTAAATCCTCTGGATTTACATGCTTAGGGCTTTTAAAATCCAATCCATTTTATTTTTTGCACCAAAATCTGTATTAAATTGAGAATAAAAAAAAATACACAAAAATGCACACAGAAGTGAGAATTAAAATGTGCGCTCGGCCTGGTACACGGGCCTTTTACGTGTGCGGACCTTTTAAAATCTACCCAATATTGCATATATTTTATTTATTTATTTGGATTTATTACCCTCCTTTTTCAACAAGAAATTCATCAACAATCTGGTTCCTCTCTGAAACATCAAAAGTGTGTGCTCAGAATACAACACTGCAGTGCTGTCCTGCAGGTAGATCCACACCAGTCATAGCCAAAAACCATTTTCTGTACTAGCAGAGACTGCTGTGTGACACTTCTCTAGACTTTGGTTGCAGATAATAATACCTTTGAAGACTAGCCTAGAAGGTCTGTGTTCTTATTCTCATTTTCAATTTCTCTGCGGGACAAATGATTTAGTTTACCGGATGGCATTACAAAGAGCTATGAGTTCCCAGCTTTCTGATGCCTCATTCTTCTCAAAACATTTCGGCATTAGTATGGTGCTTTTTAGGTGCCGTTGTTACATAGAGTTTTTCATCACCAGTCTCCCGCTTTTGCCTTTTTTTTTAAGGGGTTATGGTATCTCCTCTGTTTGGTGTGTGATATTATCAGAGGACATGCTTGATGGAAAATGTCACCATTCCATGGAGGGAGACAAGGATAGAAGGAAGGGGTCAGGTGGTGACAACAAAAATTGTGTTTACAGATTGAGCAGATGTAGAGATGAATGTTGATGAAACTGTGCAATGAGACCAGAGAAGAACCAGCAGCATCAGCAGGAGATGGAATATGCAGGAACATGTTGCACTTTGCCCTTTCAGGCCATGGAATCCACAGTGATATTGACTTTAAAAATTAGTTGCAAATCAAAGTAAAATAAGGTATTTTATTTATTTATGTTTTCAATGCATATGAGATTGACTTATCAGAAAGTAATACATTCATGCTTTCCTATACAAAAAAACAGAAATGACATTTTTCAGTAATGCTTTTTAATGATCACTGCTCTGAGCTATAATAGAATGAAATTTGTTTAAAAGTAGAACAGACTGGTGAGGCTTGGCAGAACAGCGTGGCATATGGTAAAACAGTTGTGATTTATTGGCATGCACCTTCTTATTATTTTTTTGGGGGGGTAAGCTAGAAGCTTTCAGCATAATGGACTGCATCTTGATAATAAATGCTGTAAAGGAGCAAATCTACAGCAATGTACTATGCATCCTTACTACAGAGTACATTTTCAAAAGGGCTTCACACATAAAAATATCATATATGTGCATAAACAACATGTACTTGTGGATATACTGTTTTATAAATGTTGAGAGTATGCACGTATTTCCGATTTTATTCATACATTTTGCCTACGTAACAGAGGAATTGGCAAGGGGCATTCAGGGGAAGGGTTCAGAAGCACGTGTGTAGTTGCTATTTTGTAATAGATAGAAATATATTACCAAACTTGCTTGTACATTTTTACACCTGCTAATTGGCTGGCATAAATAAAATCGAAGTTATCTGTTGCCCACAGTTTTTCGGTGGGTCTAGGTGAGCTAGTGGGGGTTCAGCCTACATAAAGTGGAGATGGGTGAAGTGGAGATGGGTGAAGGGGGGGGTGGAGGAATCAGTGAACTGGTGATTTCAAGTAGATATGCAAGCATTTTCAAAAACAGTATGGGCCGGATTTTAATACCTATGCGCGCGGCCTACATTTGTGCGCACTACCCGGCGGGCACAGATGTACGCCTGATTTTATAACATGCGCGCAGCCACGCGCATGTTATAAAATCTGGGGTTGGCGCGCGCAAGGGGCTGCACAATAGTGCACCTTGTGCACGCCGAGCCCTAGGGGACCCCCGTGGCTTTCCCCTTTCCCTCCGAGGCTGCTCCGAAATTTTCATTCGGGCCCCCCCCAACCTTCCTCTCCCTTTCCCGATCTAACACGCCCCCCCAGCACTACCTAAATCCCCCCCCATCTTTATTTTGTAAATTACGTCTGCCTCTGGCAGGCGCAAGTTGCGCACGCTGGCCAAGTGCCGGCGCACAATCCTGGGCACAGCAGCAAATGGCCACTGTGCCTGGAGGCTCTGGCCATGCCCCCAGACCGCCCACGCCCCACCCCTACCCCTGCCCTTTTTTGCAAGCCCTGGGACTTACACGCATCCCGGGGCTTTACGCACACCGCCGGCGCTGGCAAAAAGGGACGGTCTGGGGGTGGACCGGAAAGGGAGCGGCCTGTGAGGGAACTTCCCTTCCCCTTAGCCTGACCTTCCCACCCCTTCCTCTAATCTTTCCCCCCTAGCCCTACTCTAACCCCCCCCCAAAAAAAAAAAAAAAAAAGTTTTATCATACCTGCTGGCACGCAATCCTCCAACACAGCAGAAGTTGAACACCCCATGCTAACCGCCCACTGAGGACTCTCCGTCTCCAGAGTCTCCATGTGGTCATGTGTACCACAAGCAATGTTCCATCATGTGGGAGAGTCACATGGAGCATTTGTTAATCCTCCCGAAGGGGATACAGGGGAGGGCAGAGAGGTGGTTCATGGGAGGCCTTGAAACCATGTTAACCAGATTGTTTCTCTGTTGTGAAACCAGTGAAAAGTAAAGTGAGGCCAAGCTAATGCATGACTGAGAACATGCATTACCATTTCTGTAGATGTAGATTTATTGAATGATGTGCAGACACACTTTCAAGTAAGACGTCTATTTATTTATTTATTAGCATTTACTAATTACTTTACAGATAAAAGTTATTGCCCAGAGCGATGTACAAAAGTAAAATCATCATAAAATTACAAAAATATCATAAAACATATGCATTAAAAGTCAAAACAATGCATAGACAAACAAACATTTAAGTGCAACTCATCCATCAAACTCATCCATCAACTCATCCGGCTGACTCTCCGCTCTCCGCCCACCGCCGCAGGAAGCCACAAGAAAGGCCCTCCCGCACAAAAAACAGACCAACGCCGCCCTAGTCGCGCTGGTGACCTCAGCACCACGCGACCGCGCCAAATTTAAAAACCCGGATCGACTTCAGGCGCCCTCTTTTCAGCAGACTGCAACACCAAAAGCAGGTCCCCGGAGCAGTTAGGTGCTGGGAGAGAGGCCCGCGCAGCCGGCGCTTGAGCCCTTCGGGGTAATCCTTTAAATCTCGCCCTACCTCCGTGGGCCCCTGCTACGGCCACGGGGAAGCTTAACACTTACCTCCTCCGATTCTTCTTCTTTAAAATCGCGGCGATCCGGCTGACTCTCCGCTCTCCGCCCACCGCCGCAGGAAGCCACAAGAAAGGCCCTCCTTTTTCCAATCTTCCTCTACCAATCCCGGAGAAGCAAGCGAGGTTTTTAATCCCGGACATCCGAGGCGCCGCACGCCGAGCGTCGCACGCCGAAGGAGCGCGACAAAGGGGCCCGCCCCTTTGTGCAGCCCCTGAGAGCCCCGGAGCCCTCGACCACTAAAACAGAAACCGGCTGAACTCCTGCTAAAACCCACCAAGACTTCCAAGAGTACCAGAACCAGGACCGTCTACACACTCCAGGCCAGCCATCTAACGCTCGAACGCTCTCACTCTCAAACTTCAATCCAGGACGACACATACAGAGGCAAACAGCTGCACCTGTGACACTCACGGACAAGTCTCCAGGACCCCAGCAGCCATTCAACAACGCTAGACAAAGACAATCAAACATCACTAATGACTCCACACCCCAACAACCCCCAGGACCCCAGGACCCCACCCAGCACCCACTCCAGGACTCCAGCATCCACCCAGCATCCACTCCAGGACTCCAGCATCCACCCAGCATCCACCCAGCATCCAGCATCCACCCAGCATCTACTCCAGGACTCCAACATCCACACAGCATCCACTCCAGGACTCCAGCATCCACCCAGCATCCACCCAGCATCCAGCATCCACCCAGCATCTACTCCAGGACTCCAACATCCACCCAGCATCCACTCCAGGACTCCAGCATCCACTCAACAACTCCACTCAAACGAATACAGCATCCCTATAACAACATCTGCAAGTAAAATGGATCTAACCTCTAAAATGCATCCAACATTCTCAATCCCTATCATACATCACTATTTCTCACAGAAAAGAAATCAAACCAGACAAGCAAACCATCGCAACCTAAAAACACTCACACCTATCCTAATAGCTCCGATAACCCAACTACTAGGCCTCTCCCTATTCACCCTATCGCTCTTCAATGCGCAATCTATAACCAAAAAATCACTAATCCTCAACGACTACCTCACTGACGCCAAACCAGATATTTGCGCAATAACTGAAACATGGCTGAAACCCTCAGATACTGCAATTTTAAACCAACTACCGACGCTAACCTACGACATCTTCTCCCTACCTAGACTGAAAAAGAGGGGAGGAGGAATCCTACTTGCAACTAAAAAAGACCTCAAATTCTCACAACATCCGATACACTCCGATACTAAACTTGAAATTGGCTTCTTCACATCTCACCAACTCCAAATCCTTCTCATCTATGCCCCCCCGGGTCTCTTAGAATCTGACGTCTCACCCATCATCGAAATAACCACAACCCTCCTCAACCTCGGCACCCCAGCAATAATATTAGGAGATTTCAATCTACACATGGATAACCCTGCTCTCTCACCTAGCTGCCAAACTCTTCTACTAGCATTCTCAGCGATGGGCTTTTCCCAAATAGTCAAAAACCCGACACATAAAGCAGGACATACGCTGGACCTGATCTTTATCAACAAAGGCATAAAATCGTCTTCCCCACCAAAAAATACGAAGGTACCCTGGTCGGATCACTCCCTGATTTCTACCTCATTCACATTGGAAAAATCTACTGCTCCTCATTCACCTACTCCCTCCTTTAATTACAGGAAATCTTGTCACCCCGACGACCTCACCGATCAGCTGACCAAACACCTTCCCGCTATAGTTCTCACGGATCCCAATACTGCCTTACGATCATGGAATTCCATCACAGAATCCATAGCCAACAAGCTCTGCCCTCTAACAACAAAAAAATCCCACCCAGACGCCTCCAAAAAACAACCATGGTTCACCGACGATCTTAGAAGGCTAAAACAAAAATTAAGACAAAGGAATCCAACTGGCGGAAAATTCCTACTGCTAGCACACTCTCAGCCTACAAACTCACGCTACAACAATACAAGGCCTGCACCTCCAAATCAAAAAGAGACTTTTTTGCCTCCAAAATCCACAACTTAGTCTTTGACGCGAAAGCTCTATTCTCCTATGTTTCCTCTCTAACCCAAGTACCCTCACCAGAATGCCCTAGTAACCAAGCTCAAGCTAAAGCAGATGAACTCGCTCTCTTCTTTCAAAACAAAATCACAAATCTTCTTACTCAACTTCCCTCCAATATCATCCCCCTAACTCCAGCTCTAATGCCTCACATCAAAAACATTCATCTAGAAATGTTTGAACCCACTTCGTCTTCCGAAATCCAAACCATCCTTAGAAGAATGAAACCATCTTCACACCCGGCAGACCATATTCCCTCAAAACGTCTCCTCTCAATACCAGACACCATTTCCAAAACATTAGCGGACATCATCAACTGCTCGCTTTCCCAAGGTTCCTTCCCAGAAGACCTCAAACAAGCCTCACTCAAACCACTTTTAAAAAAACCCAATTTGGACCTAAAAGACCCCAACAACTACCGTCCAATAGCTAATCTCCCCATCATAGCTAAGATTATGGAAAGGCTTGTGAACTCCCAACTATCGGACTTCATCGAAGACAACAAAATTCTATCCGCCTCACAACATGGATTCCGCAAAAATCGGGGCACAGAATCCCTACTTACTTCCCTAAAAGACCTACTCATCTTAGGTACAGACAAAGGTCAATCCTTTCTATTGATCCTTCTGGACCTATCAGCAGCTTTCGATACCGTAAATCACGCTATCCTCATCAAACAGCTAGCTGCGATTGGAATCTCTGGTTTAGCGCTCTCCTGGTTCAAATCGTTTCTAACCAACAGAGGCTACAAGGTAAAAATCCAGAATAAAGAATCATCACGCCATGACTCGACCATCGGAGTCCCACAAGGTTCCTCTTTATCCCCTACACTCTTTAATATTTACCTCCTTCCACTATGTCGACTCCTTATCAACCTCAATTTAATACACTTTCTCTATGCAGATGACATCCAGATCCTGATCCCCATCAAAGAATCATACTCAAAAACCCTTGAATACTGGGAATCCTGTCACCTAGAAATCAAAAGCCTCCTCAACAGCCTAAATCTGGTACTAAACTCCGCCAAAACTGAAGTATTACTCATAACTCCTGATAACAATCTCACAACCTCTCTGCCAACCAACCTACAAACCACTCATGTGAGAGATCTAGGTGTGCTAATCGACAATAAACTGAACTTCAAAGCCCACATCAATAAAACCACCAAAGACTGTTTCTATAAACTACAAGTTTTAAAAAGGATAAGACCACTCTTCCATGCCAAAGACTTCAGAACCATCCTCCAAGCCCTCATTTTCTCTAAATTGGACTACTGCTGCTCCACTTTACTTGGCCTCCCCTCCTCATACACAAAACCGCTCCAAATGGTCCAAAACGCAGCAGCCCGTCTACTGACAAACACTAAGAAAAGAGACCATATCTCCCCAGTGCTACAAGACCTCCACTGGTTACCAATTCATTTCAGAGTCATTTATAAATCCATCACCTTGATATACAAAATCATTCACCAACATACCACAATCGATCTACAAATTCCTCCCCGCTTACACAAATCCACAAGACCGACCAGGGAAGCCTACAGAGGATGCCTCATTGTTCCACCCACAAAAACCACTAATCACAGCACCTTAAGAGACCGAGCCCTTTCCACTGCAGGCCCACCGTTATGGAACTCCATCCCTCCAGAACTCAGAAACGAACCATGTCTCCTAACCTTTAGGAAAAGACTCAAGACATGGCTTTTCAGGCAAGCCTTCCCGAACTCTACCTAACATGCACCATAAATAAATTCTCTACTCAGAGACTGTATATATGAGACGCCATATGTATATTGTACATTTGTATATAATTAACCTCCTCTATCTCTTTCTATTTCTTACATTCCCAGTTCATTAGCCCTTGTTAATTGTAACTGCTTCTCTTCATCACGTTATTTATGTTTTTTGGTTGTATTATTCGCACCCCTGTTTTCTGTAAACCGACTTGATGTGAACGAGTTCATGAATGCCGGTATAAAAAAAACCTAAATAAATAAATAAATAAATAAATTCCTGTCACCCACCTCCTTGCCTTGACAAGTCAATTCTGCCTGAAACAAACAATAACCAAATAAATTGCTAATTTTTAACAGACATAAACCAGGTTTTTAGTCTCTTATTTATTTATTTATTTATTTATTTAAAAGTTTTTATATACCGCTCAATGGATAGATATATATCCGTCTAGGCGGTTTACACATAGATAAAAACATACACAAATTGAAATCCAATTAAATTTACCTCTTTTCTCACTTCCACAGGTAAACTATTCCACAGACTCAGAATAACATTAGCAAATTATCTCATTCCCAAATGGGAATATTTACATTTTTTCACTGGAGGGAGCATACATTTCTTTTAGCTACATGCCATTCCAAACTACCCCTCAACAAAGGAGAACAAATGCCATTTAAAATTTTAAATGCCAATACCAGGCTCTTGAACCTACATCTGTCCACAATAGGTAACCAATGCAGTTCCAACAACAATGGTTTGACCAAAGATCTACGAGGTTTTCCAAAAACCATTCGAGCAGCAGTATTTTCTATAAGTTGCAATTTTTGAAACACTTTTCCTTGTAATCCCCAAAATATCATGTTACAATAATCCAGCTGTGAAAGAATCAAGGCATAAACCATCACCTTGAGTGCTGACAGCCCCAAGTATGGTCTCAACTGCCTTAATAGTTTCAACCTAGACTAAGCATTGCATGCCACCTGCAAGATGTGATTTTCTAAAGAAAATTCAGAGTCCAAAATCACCCCCAGAAACTTAACCTGATGTTTAGGCATTAGCTCTAATCCATTCAAACTAGGGCTATCGGGATATTACCTGATCCAATTTTCAACAACTGTCTTTTCTGAGTTCAGAACCAACTTGTTTTCAAAAAACCATTGAGAAATGGTTTGAATACAAGAATTCAGTCTATAAACCACATCTATAGGCGAGTTTCCTAAATGAGCCAAAATGTGTTTGTCATCATCATAAGTGAGTGGAGTAAAACCAGATGATCGAATCAGATTATCCAATGGAATTAAAAACAGATTAAAGAGATGGGGAGATAAGGTAGAACCTTGAGGGACACCTAAATGTAACTTATGTAAAGAAGAAAGAGAACCCTGAAAAGTCGCCAATTGTTCCCTACCCTGAAGAAAACTAGAAAGCCATTTTAAGACCTGACCCTCTATCCCTAAAAGTTCACAATGATGAGATAAAATGGAATGATCCACAAGGTCAAAAGCACTAGAAAGGTCAATTAAAACCAATAGAGACATTTCATCCCTATCCAAATTAGGGAGAATTTTCTCACCCAAAGAAATCATCAAAGTCTCTGTACTACAGTATTTCCTGAAGCTTTCTTGGGCTTCATCCAGTACATTATTATGAAATAAGTAATCTGATAGTTGAGAAAACACCAGTTAGTCCTAGTGGTTAGTGTAGTTAGTGTAGATGGGTTTGAAAAAGGTTTGGATAAGTTCTTGGAGGAGAAAGCCATTAACTGCTGCTGATCAAGTTGATTGAGGGGCAGATTTTAAAAGCCCTGCGCGCGTAAATCCAGCCGGATTTATGTGCGCAGGGGACTTGCGTGCCGGTGCGCCTATGTTGCATAGGCCGCCGGTGCACGCAAAGCCCCGGAATGCGCATAAGTCCTGGGGCTTTGCTTGGGGGGGCGTGCCGGGACGTGTCAGGGGCATGTTTGGGGGCATGTCGGGGGTGGCGTGGCATTCAGGGGCGTTCCGGTGGCCGGGGCCATGGGCATGGTGCTGGACGGGGACTTTCTGGGGGCGTGGCCAAGGCCTCCAAACCAGCCCCCAGGCCGGGGAATGGCGCACCGGCCAACTGGCCGGCGCGAGCAGGTGTAACTTTCTGAACAAAGGTGGGGGGGGGGGAATTTAGTTAGGGATGGGGGTAGGTTAGGTAGGGAAAGGGAGGGGAAGGTGGGGGAAGGTGGGGGGGGAGGCCGTAAAAAAATTTCCCTCCGAGGCCGCTCGGATTTCAGAGTGGCCTCGGAGGAACGGAGGCAGGCTGCTCGGCTCGGCGCTCGCAGGTTGCACAATTATTCACCCCCCTGCGTGCGCCGAACCTGGATTTTAAAACATGTGCGTGGCAGCACTCACATGTTATAAAATCAGGCGTAGATTTGTTTGCGCCGGGTTGGGCGAACAAATCTAC
This sequence comes from Rhinatrema bivittatum, assembly GCF_901001135.1. Taxonomy (NCBI): domain Eukaryota; kingdom Metazoa; phylum Chordata; class Amphibia; order Gymnophiona; family Rhinatrematidae; genus Rhinatrema; species Rhinatrema bivittatum. The sequence continues at coordinate 81,506,064 of NC_042617.1, read as the reverse complement.
ACCCGTGCATAACTTTAAAAATCTACCCCTTAGGGAATAGCCACTGCTATTACTGGCATCAGTGTTTGGGTAATTGCTAGGTTCTTGTTGCCTGGTTTGGCCTCTGTTGGAAACAGGATGCTGGGCTTGATGAACCCTTGGTCTGACCCAGTATGGCAATTTCTTATGTTCTTATATTCTCTCTCTCACTACTTATCCTGCATCCCCATTTCACTTCCAGCCATTCCTTAACTCACACTTCATTTTCAGTCCCTCACCCACTCCTTCTCTACATCCTCCGATTTCTCCCTCTATTCCTGGTCCAGCAGCATCCTTCCTCTCTCTTCCACCCACCCTTTGCCCAGCAGCACGCCCTATTCTGTCACCCATTATTTGCCTAGGTGCTTCCCCCTTCACATTTGCTCAGCAGCAACCTCCTCTCCCTCACCCCCATCCAGCAGCCCCTCTGCCCCAACCACCTGCTCAGCAACAGAAGCTTCCTCTTCCCCCTAATTCCCTGCCATCAGCAGCAGCTTCCTCTCCTCCTGTCCAGCAACAGTGCTTTCTTTGGTTTCCCTCTTCACCCCGTGCTCAGCAGCGCCCGCTTACTGTCTCCTCCTTCTTCCTACAATGCTTGGAGTGAAGTCTTATAGATCTTTGTGCAACAACAGCAGCACTGACTAGAACAAAAGCTTAAAATAAACTCTGCATGAGGCCTGTGAACTATTACTCACTCTCAGACCCTGAGGCAGCCCCAACACTTCTCTCTCACAAGCTTACTCATTGCTGTATCCTGAAAACCGGACTGACTTGGGGGGGTCCCCCAGGACAGTTGAGGGGCCACTACCCTAGGCCCTTCAGCCTTGCGCCTCCCCCAAATAATTTTGAAGCCTATTGCTCCCTCCCCGAATTTTTGATTCATAAAAATCATTGTCCTCGCAGCCCTTCCTAGAACAATCATGTAAAATCACATAATTAGACATAATACACTTGATATTTGCACTGGTGTTAAAGGGTTAACTTTAACACAAAAAGGTTTACAATCCAACGCTGACCCTGACTTTAAATGTACAGAAATAAAGCTGAATAAATAAAACCGGCCTCCCCAAAAAATGTAATGTTAGCCCAACAGAAAGGTATCCCCTTTATTTATTTATTTATTTATTTATTGACCCTGGCTCACCAGCAGGGCAGAAGCATCTTGGAATCATTCCTGCCCCATGGGGACAAATTAGAGGCAAGTTGGAGTAGGGGGTCCAAATGGGTAGGGGGCATGGGCAAGAGACCTGGTGGGACTTTGTTTTATTTTTTAGAATCATAGTTTTTCTCATGGCGGGGGTGGGGGGAGGAATATTTCCTGGTGCTGACTCCTACTGCTCTTTTTAAAGCACAAAACAAAATAAAAATGAAAAAAAAAAGAAATTAAATGGAACAAAAATCTCCACCAAGAAAGTTAACTCAAGATGAAAAAAAGAACATCTTGCAGACTCCTACTTATTACCATTGTATGGCCTTCTTAATTGTACATTTCATTGAGAAATCCATTTTTTTTTACAGTTAGTGACTTTCACTTACAAAATACATAATTAAAAGCTTTGAATATTGAAGCTTATGAATATTTAAAAAAAACAAAACCTCCCAACTCTTTAGTTTAAGAATAAATTAATGTTATTATATTTTTAAAAAATGCTGCTTTATTAACATTTTCTTTTCAAGACATGGAGCAGATAAACCACCTCAGCTTTAATAGGATTCACTTGAATGGCAATACTACAAGGAGCATGTCAAGTAAAGATGGTCTTTAAATTAGAATTAAATGTATCTAATTAAAGGCTATTACACTCCATAATGTGGGCAGTTTTTAAATAAAATGGAGCCATTTACTTCAAATGTATCAGACAAATTAAAATTCCATTGTCAAATTACTGCACAGTTTCCAGTGATAGTCTTCAAAATATTTTATAAGTCTCTTTTTTTTTTTCAAGTTGTGAAAAGAAAAATGAGCCATGGGTTTTGTTGTTCGTAGGCTGCAAGGCATACTATTTGCAAAAATCTGAAAGTGACATTTTTCTTCATAAACTAGAGTGAGTAAATAGTTTTTTACTCACTTCATCAAACAGTGTTGCAGAAGGCAGAGGAGTACTGTTTGGATATTTGGGATCAAAGTGAGTGGGTGCTTTGATAAAACTCGGATTGCAAACGACAAATGTGTAGTCATGCAGGCTTAGTGGAGAGAGCACCCAGTAATTACTAGAGGCTTCCAAAGAACCAAGCAATTGATGTCCAGCCAGGTCCATCCTGGATCTTCCAATCCCTGGCCCCCTCCGTAGAAAAAGTGCCAGGTCTGAAGAAGCCATGGGGTTCCCCTTAGAGTTTAAAGGGCAGGGCGATGCTCACTCGCATCTGCTCTGGTTGCAGTACAATTCAAAATGGCGACAGCCGCATTGAGGCCAACAACTTTTAAAAATGTGCCATGACCAAGGCAGGAGCAGGTGGGCATCATTCTTGCCCTTTGGTCTCTGGAGGACCCCCATGAAGGGATAAGTGGGAGCCAGGAACCTCCCCAGCCCGGGATCAGGAGTGGTCGAGGGGCCCAGAAAGGCAGCTGTGCTAAACTAAACTTGGGCAGTTAGGCCCAGGCCAGAGTCTTCTTTTGGGGAGTAAGAAATCAGTAGAAAGGGTCAGAGAGGGCCATAGAGTACCAGCCTATCTTTTATGGGGGGTGTGAGGGTGCTCAGGGTTGCCATGGTTTTTTGTAATTAATATGAATATACCGCAAAAACCTTTGGTATTTTCATTGGCAAGCCAATTACAGTTTGTTCCATTGAATGATAAATCACCTCATTCATTACATTTTTGCATTTTTTTAATGAATGTACATTGTCAAACACTTTTCACGCTTTCTTAAATCACTTTTCATTCTTTCTTCTCCTTCTGGCCTATCCTTTCTGTTGCAGATCTTAGTATAATCCTCAAATAGACAAACTTTTCCTTCTATCTCTTTTTCAATGTTGCTGACAAAGATATTGAACAGAGCCAGGCCCAATACCAATCCTTGTTGAAACCCATTTAACACTGCTTTCTCTTTGGAGTAGGTTTCATTTACCCTTATTCGCTGTCTCCCGTCATATCAACAAGTTTGTAATCTACTCCATCACTTTGGCGCCAACTCCCAAACTTCTCATTTTATTAGTAAGCCTCATATGCAGGTCTGCATCAAAACGTTTGCTGAAACCCAAGTAAATCACATTGAGCGCTCTTCCTTGATCCAATTCTCTAGTCACCCAATCATGAAAACTTTGCTGGCCAGACAGCCGCTGAAAATGGATCCCTTAGTGTACGGGTCTTATAATCAACAAGCAGTAGTCCTTTTCTCCCGTCTCCCCGACCCCATCCCATATCTTACCAGCAAGCTTTGTAATAATTTAAACAGTTGCAAAAACTTTTGAAGCTGTTGTTGCCTGCACATATGAATGCCTAGATCCCATGACCTTCCAGACTGGTATATGTCCACCACAAATCTGCTGGCTTTGACCAGCATGATTCTAGGGAGTTCTAACCTATTGGATCTAACCCTTTAGTGTCGTCAGGCTGTGTTTTCTTTATCTGCCCTGTGTTTTCTTCTTATTACTCTCCCCTTGCCTCTGTTCTTGAAGAATTAACATAGTAACATAGTACTGATGGCAGAAAAAAACCAAATGGTCCATCCAGTCTGCCCAGAAAGTTTCTTACGGTAGCAACTGCTGCTCCATGCAGGTTACTCCCAAGTTAATGTTAAGGTAGTAGCTGCCACTCCATGCAGGATTCCATCATGTTTCTGTTAAGGGTAGTGTCTGCAGCTCTGTGCAATTTATTACCAAGCCTTATATATTAACATAGCAATATTTTTACTGGGTGAGAAGCCTTCTTGAAAATTCAGTCAGTGCTGCTTTATGTGCTTTGCTTTCGAAATTGGCCAATCAAGCAGTTCTGTGCTTTTTTCCCATATGCCTGTGTATCAGTAACCCTTACCGTAAAAGTCAGGGGCCAAGTTGGTTGACATCTAAATCCAATTCCCCTTCCTATGCCATCAAAGCAGAAAGTGATGTTGCAGTTGCATCAAAAGCATCAAGGCTTATTGGTTAAGGGTAGTTATCCACATGCATACTGTTGGTAGAAACTGCCACTGAGCAGGCTACCCTTTTCTTTGTTTCCATCCTCCAGCCTTTAGGGATCCACAGTGTTTATTTCATGCTCCTATGAATTCTTTGACTATGTATTCACCACTTCCTCTGGAAGGGCATTCCAGACATCCAACCACCCTTTCTGTGAAGAAATATTTCCTGAAGTTGGTTCTGAGTCATCTTCCCTGGAGTTTAATTTTGTGACTCTTAGTTCTCTTTCCAACAAAAAAGATTCAAAGTTCGAACATTATTAAAATCTTTCAGATACGTGAAGGTCTGTTTCATATCTCCCCTGCACCTTCTCTAATTCAGGGTATACTTATTCAGATCCTTCAGCCTCTTCTCATATATCTTTCAAAACAGAACCCACACCATTTTGGTTGCTCTTCTTTGGTTCACCTCCATCTTGTCTCTATCCTCTTTGAGGTACGGGCTCCAGGTGGGGCCTCACCAAGGACTTGAACAAAGGCATCACCACCTCCTTTATCTTACTGATTATACTTCTCTCTAAACATCCCAACATTCTTCTAACTTTAGCTATTGCCTTGTCACATTGCCTCGCTGCCTTCAGATCACCCGACACTCTCATCCCAAAGTCCCTTTCCCAGTCCATGTACATTAGTCTTTCAAGCCTATCACATATAGCTCTTTTGGATTACTGCACCTCAGATGCATGATTCTGCACTTCTTGGCATTGAATCCCAGATGTCAAATCCTCAACCAGTCTTCAAGCTTTCTTAAATCACTTTTCATTTTCTCTATTCCTGTTGCGTCTGTCGGTCTAAGACGGCTTCGACCTCTGTGCCTCACCTTTCTTCCTTCTCTCTCCACAAGCCTTGGGAAGATGGCTGCTGCTGCATCATCATGCCACTCTCTCCGGTGTCCCCGGAACGGCTACAGCGACTGTGTTCGCCATATTTCTCCTGAGGGCCTCCTAGGGAGCACATGCGCATGCCACCCACATCTTTATCCACGTAATGGCGGGAACTTCGGGGGCGGCCCCTCAGAGTAACGTCACTCCATCCGGGTATTTAGCCTGCCCTTTGTTTGCTAAAAAGCTGAGTTAGCAAGGATTGGATTTGCCTCCGGTCTAAGCTGCTCTTCCACTTCCTTGCTGCTGCTGGAAGTTCTCTCTGCCCTCCTGGGCCATTCACCTCTAACCTGGGTACCCGCTCCTCGGGGGCCCTATTCTTTCTTTCAGATGCCTATCTGGGATACCGGGTACTCGCTCCTCGAGGGCCTGCTCTCCTTGCCTTGGTGCTGCAAACCAACTATTTCTGCCTGCCAGGATCTTCATCAAATACAGCTATCTATTGTTGCATAGCTTAGTATCATCCATAACTAGACAGACTTTACCGTCTATCACTTCCGTAAGATATTGAACAGAACCAGTCCCAAAACCGATCCCTGGTGGCACTCCACTTAACACTTTTCTTTCTTCAGAGTAGGTTTCATTTACCATTAAACATTGTCTCCCGTCAGTCAACCAGTTTGTAATCCTTGGCACCCACTTTCAAGCTTCTCATTTTGTTCACGAGTCTCCTATGCGGGACTATATCAAAAGCTTTACTGAAATCCAAGTAAATCACATTGAGCACTCTTCCCAGATCCAATTCTCTAGTCACCCAATCAAAAAAATCAATCAGATTTGTTTGACAGGACTTTCCCATGGTTAATCCATGCCGCATAAGGTAGAACAACCCACCGGATTGTAAATAGTTCACTATCCTTTCCTTCAGCAGAATCTCCATTAATTTTCCCACCACTGAGGTGAGGCTAGCTGGCCTGTAGTTTCCAGCCTCCATTCTGCTCCCACTCATGTGAAGCAGGACCACTACTATTCTTCTCCAATTTCGTGGCACCACTCCTGTTTCCAAGGATCTATTGAACATGTCTTTCAGCAGACCGACCAACACTTCGCTGAACTCCCTCACTATCCTGGGATATACCTCATCCGGTCCCATGGACTTGTCCACTTTCAGTTTTCATATCTCTTCCCAATCACTCTTTTCTGTAAAGGCAATTTTTTCTACTCTACCCCCATCTATGATCTTGTCAACCAGTGACGATTCTTCTCTGGTGTCTTCTTTAGTGAACACCGAACTGAAGTATTAGTTTAAAATTTCTGCCATTTTTTCATCTCTCTCTCCATACATTGATCATTATCACCTTTCAATTTCACTCTACCACTTCGGGCCTTCCTCCTTTCTCTGATATATCTGTAAAATGTTTTGTCACCTCATTTTACCTCTGTGTCAATGCTTTCTTCCTCCTGACCTTTTGCTTTCCTGATTTTTTTCTTTGTCTCCCTCAATTTCATAGATATTCTTTCCTATGTTCCTCTTTTTGGATTCCTTTATACTTCTTGAATGCCATTCTTTTTGCCTAGGTTACAGATGAGCCAGTGGAAGAAACTGGGACCAGATGTGACTTTCATTTCCATGGTATAAGCACTGTAGTATTCCAGTGTGTGATGAGCTCTGAGACCATTGTTTTTGTGTTTTTCAATTTACCATTTCTAATTTTGGACTGATCCCTAATGTTTCTTTATTATTGGGTGTTATGCCTTCAGTTAATTATCTGTGTCTCTAGCTAATTACAGTAGATGGGTTGTTGTTCCCTCTATAATTAGCACCTTAATTTAATCAGCTGAGATAATTTCTCATCTTTCACATGTTTTAAAATTAAATACCGCTGATAGATTTTATTGCTTCCAGATATTTGTTCTCTTCTGTACAGGTAATTTTTTTAATTAACTTATTTTGGTACCGTTCTACTTTCAGGTTATATTTTGTATATATTATTCTTATATTTCATATATGAGGCAGACCACTGCTTTCTTTCACTGCTATTTGCTGTAATGCAATTGTGTGTTCAAAAAACTATGGGGTAGATTTTTAAAGAAGCGCGCCCGGGGTACATTTGTGCACGCTACCCAGCGCACACAAATGTACACCCGATTTTATAACATGCACGCACTGCCACGCGCATATTATAAAATCCAGGGTCAGCGCGCACAAGGGGGTGCACATTTGTGCACCTTGTGAGTGCCGAGCCCTAGGGGAGCCCTGATGGCTTTCCCCGTTCCAAGGCTGCTCCGAAATCGGAGCGGCCTCGGAGGGAACTTTTCTTCTGCTCCCCCCCACCTTCCCCTTCCTTCCCCTATCTAACCCACCCCCCAGCCCTACCTAAATCCCCCCCTACCTTGTTTAACTTTTTACGCCTGCCTGTGGCAGGCATATCTTGCATGTGCTGGCCGGCTGCCAGTGCGCAATCCCCCGGCTCAGCCGCTGTGCCGGAGTCCTCAGTCCCGCCCCTGGACCACTCCCGGACCGGCACCACGCCCATGCCCATGCCCCCTTCCTGCCCCTTTTTCAAAGCCCCGGGACATACGCGCGTCCTGGGGCTTGCGCGCGAAGGAGGGTTTTTAAAGGGTTGCGCTCGTATATTACACACGTATCCCTTTGAAAATCTAACCCTATGGTTTTTTATTATGAAAGAGTCTCTGGGACATGCATTCAAACTATAGCACCTGTACATGAAGCTTGGGCTGTCAGAGTCTTTCCATTCTGAACCTGAATGGACAAAACCAGTTAAGAAGTTAATTTATTTAACACCCTGCAGAAATGTCCACACTGTTGTATACAGAAATTATACCAGCTCCAAAACGGAATGTACGTGTGTTCTCTTTGAAAATTACCCCACCAAAACTAAGCACTCGGCATTAAGCCTGATAATCTGTGAAGCAGTATTGCCAAAAGACGTTATGCACATGCTTTTCAAAATCAAAAAGTGTGCACGTGAATGAGAAACCCACCCAAACCCCGCCCATGGAACCATTCTCCTGAATGTGGAAAATGTGTGCAAATACATGGCTTATGCACATATGTTAACCCATATATTGGATGGTCAATTGTAGAACACTGTTTTTCTTATGGAAATGTCTTTTAAAAATGACCCATCACATATAGGTGGAATGACAATTCTAGAAATCCTATGCCTGAAACTGCAAGTAACACAAACAAACAAACAAACAAAAAAAAAAAAACAGACCTGGAATTTTCAGAAGATGTAAATGATGTTTAAAATTAGACCATATCTTTAATTTTCAAACAATTCAAGACAGCAAAAGCATGCATAAATGATATTGATTTTCCGAGCAGACTTATGCACTTAAGTATCATGTGCATGGAAAATTTTCAAGAAAATTTATGCACAAACTTTTGAAAATCCAAAAGTATTCACCGAAGTCTAAATTCCTTCCCAGCTTCACCCCAGGAATGTCTCCACTCATTCCAGCTAAATTTATTCACGAAGAGGACATCATGCATGGATTTGTCAATATGCATCAATTATGCCTTTTCCTAGGGTGGCAAACATTTTGGGGTAGCAGGCTGGTTCGGAATTGCTGCCTTCCACTCTAGTAATAGACACTTACAGGAGGTGAAGAGGTGAAAACACCAAAATTGCCTAGGGGGGGGGGGGGGGGGGCAAAATCCTAAATCCAATTTGAGCCGGTAATTTTATGAAAGACCTTCTATGGATAAAACACTGTTTTGTCCTGGAAATACCTTTGTAAATACCCTTTCTATCGAGTATATTTTGGAAGGTTATATGTGCCTAAGTAGCATGTATTCATGCACATGCTGTTTTATACCTGCTATGTGGAGTGTCAAAAACATTACAGGAGGGAATCAGTAAGCAGCGTAATAATTCCTCTAATAGTATATTTGCATCTGACATTATATATTAAAGATGACTTTCATAATAGGCACTCCCAGCCATTTTACTTGGTTGGATGTGCCTATTATGAAGGTCATCATGAAAAAGAATTTATAATGTCACATACAAAATATACTATTAGAGGAATTATTATGCTATTTTCTAAACAAGGAAATTACATGCAGATTTTTGTTTTCATACATGCATTTTACCGGAGTGAAAAAGGGATGGTCCACGGGCATTCCGGGGCAGGGTGAAGAAGTACGCATGGAAATTGCTATTTTATAAGAGATATATGCATATAAATGATTGAATTTAAGCAATTTTACACCTACTAATTGACTAGTGAAAACATGTCTATTTCTTCAGCTTTTGAGTGGAAGGCCTGGATAAATTGGAGGAGCTCAAAGTGACGTGCTAGATGAACTTGAGATGGACTGGGTGAACTGGCGGAGGTATCGATGAACTGGTGATTTCAAGTACATGCACAAATAAGTATTTTCAAAATGGTAAACACACAGGAAGGATAACCTTCGAATAGATACACTTGCTGGTATATATGCACATATATGGCCATGCATATATCTAAACCAGTATTTTATAAACCGCACGTATCATATACAGTGCAAGCATGCTATAAAATGCAAGTATCTTTACCATGAAACATACACGCATATGAATGTTTATGCGGGAATATATGCAAAGCATTGAATGTGAGTATTTCAATGTATTGAGTATGCATACTTTTCCTACCTATTTTAAAAATATGTATGCATATATTTTACAAAAAATATGTAAACCCACACCTATATATCTATTTAAAAGTACACCATTGTCATCAATGACATTCAACACACACCTTCCAGCCCTTTTGAATATTGAGTAATTATCTGCATATATTTTACATGCAAAAATAAAATAGGACTTATATAAAACCCAATTTATGCTTAGAAGTTTGCATATTTTAAAATGTGTGCATAATTGAAATTAACCAGTTTACCAATTATACCACCAGTTCAAGCAGTCCTTCTCCAGATCATCGAGACCATTCCTGGTTGTTCAGCCTGAACTCTTCCCAGTTCACCCAGCCAATAATACATAATAAACACTTCTAATATTATATACACCAGATAATTTATTTATTTATTTATTTATAACTTTTTTTTATACCGAAGTTCAGGTAACAGAATTACTTATCACTCCGGTTTACATTATAACAAGTAGAAAACAATGACAACATATGTCTTACAATGAACAAGGGAGTGAACAACTTGGATAATATAACATAACATAACTAGGAACAGTAGCAGTATGCACTATTAGAGCGAGACTAGCACATAGGGAGGGAGGTTTGCTACTGGGGGGGAGGGGGAAGGAAGGTTGTTCGTGGAGGGGGGGGAGGAGGGAGAAATTTCTTATTGATGAGTAAAAACATGAGCATAGGTTCTGGACGTCAACAGTATGAAAACAGTCTATGGGAGCTGTGGAAGACTAAGTAAGTTAAGGGAATGCTTAACCGAATAGCCATGTCTTGAGTCTTTTTTTGAACGTGTTGGGGCAATGTATCAGCCTTAGCTCCGGAGGAAGCAGATTCCACTGTTTGGGGCCTGCTGTGGATAGAGCTCTTTTACTTAAAGATGTTTTCATGGGAGGTGCATGTAGAGTTCCTCTTTGTGCTAATCTTAGCGGTTGGGAAGACGTGTGAAGCTGAAGAGGGATTCTGAGGTCCAGTGGAGGGTTGTTGAATATGGCTTTGTGGGTGATTGATAGAAGTTTAAACAGGATTCGAGATTTGACTGGGAGCCAGTGGAGCTTCTTTAGAATTGGTGTTATATGATCTCTTTTGTTGGATTTAGTGAGACACCTTGCTGTAGCGTTCTGTAACAGTTGAAGAGGCTTTAGGGTGTAGACTGGGAGACCGTGAAGCAGTGAATTACAGTAGTCCATTTTCGAGAAGATGATGGATTGTAACACTGACCTGAAATCGTGAAAATGAAGGAGGGGTCGAAGACTTTTTAGAACTTCGAGTTTGTAGTAGCACTCTTTAACCGTAGTGTTGATGAAATCAGAAAAGCTCAGATGGTTATCCATGACCACCCCAAGGTTTCTGACCCGTGGGGAGAGAACTGGGAGCGGCATAAGGTGAGAGCTATTCAATGGAAGGTGAGAGCTATTCAATGGAAGGGTGCCATCTTGTGTGATCAAGAGGAATTCTGTCTTGTCAGTGTTGAGTATCAGGTTAAGGTTAGACAGGAGTTTGTTAATGGAGAGGAGGCAGGAGTTCCAAAAAAGTATGGTCTTTTGAAGTGATTCGGTGATAGGAATAAGGATTTGGACATCATCTGCATATAAGTAATAGGTTAACTTTAGATTGGAAAGGAGATGACAAAGCGGGAGAAGATAGATATTGAATAACGTAGGGGATAGCGAAGAGCCTTGAGGGACCCCTAATGTGGAACTGAACGGTGGTGACTCTTTGCTATTGATCTTAACTTTGTAGTATCTGTTCTGGAGGAAAGATTTGAACCAGTTTAGAGCTTTGTTTTTGATGCCGATCTCGGATAGTCTTTCGATGAGATAATCATGGTTGACCGTGTCAAAGGCGGCCGAAAGATCAAGGAGGATGAGCAAGCAGGGATGTTTGTTTTCTAGATTCATGAGAATGTTGTCTGACAGAGATAAAAGAAGAGTTTCGGTACTGCGGGATTTGCAAAAGCCTAATTGAGCTGGGGAGAGGATGTTGTTATTTTCAAGAAATTCAGAGAGCTGTTTGTTGACTATTCTTTCCAGGATTTTGGCAATGATCGGAAGATTAGCAATCGGGCGGAAATTTGCTGGGTTATCTGTAGAGAGATTTGGTTTTTTTAATAAGGGTTTTAAGATGGCAAGTTTGAGGGGGTCAGGGACCAGGCCCTGTGATAGAGAGGCATTGATGATAAGAACATAAGAAAATGTCATACTGGGTCAGACCAAGGGTCCATCAAGCCCAGCATCCTGTTTCCAACAGTGGCCAATCCAGGCCATAAGAACCTGGCAAGTACCCAAAAACTAAGTCTATTCCATGTAAGTAGGGATGTGCAGACAAAAAGTTTATGTTCATAAGTCCATAAGTCAAAAAGGGGGTTCAATTTCGGTCAATATGGACATATGGAGAATTCCATAAGTTGAGTCTATGTCCATACGTGCACCGGTTCCCTAAATAAAAATTTAAACCCCTCACCCTACTTAATCCACCCCCAAGACTTACCAAAATTCCCTGGTGGTCCAGCGGGGAGTCAGGAAGCCATTCCTCTATTCCTTTGCGAGGAGCACGTGACGTCCGCGTCACGTCGGAGTGACGCGGCCGTCACGTGGTCCACCGCGGTTCTGCTCCAGGACCCCTCGTTGGACACAAACGGAACTTTTGGCCAGCTTGGGGGGGGCTCCTTACCATCATTTTGGTAGCCCTTCTCTGTACCTCCTGACGCCCCCCAAGACCTCCAAAATTAATTTACTACAACCCCTCACCCTCCTGACCCCCCCCAGACCTGCCACAAGTCCATGGTGGTCCAGCGGGGGTCCAGGAGTGGTCCGGGAGCGATCTACTGGATTTGGGCTGTCGGCTGCCAGTAGTCAAAATGGCGCAGACGGCCCTTTGCCCTCACTATGTCATTGGGGTCGATCAATGGTGGCGGTAGCCCCTGTGGCATAGTAAGGGCAAAGGGCCGTTGACGCCATTTTGATTACTGGCAGCTGACGGCCCTTTGCCCTTACTATGTCGCAGGGGCTACCGCTGCCATTGGTCAACCCCAGTGACATAATGAGGGCAAAGGGCCGTCGGCACCATTTTGACTACTGGCAGCCGACAGCCCAAGTCCAAGAGATCGCTCCCGACCTCTCCTGGACCCCCGCTGGACAACCAGGGACTTTTGGCAGGTCTTGGGGGGGTCAGGAGAGTGGGGGGTTGTAGTAAATTAATTTTGGAGGTCTTGGGGGGGCGTCAGGAGGGTTGGGGGTTTTGTTAGATTTTTACTTTTTTATTAAAGATTTGTCTGTGAGCCAGATGCAGCCATCAAAAGAGCCACATCTGGCTCACAAACCATAGGTTCCTGACCCCTGGTGTAGGGGGTTAGGGGCCCCTTTGACATTCAATGTTAGATGTACGAACAGAACAGTGGTTTCTTGTGAACATTTGATGACCCTCAGAGTGAGGAAACACTCTCCAAGATGAGATTTGGGCAATGTTCTCTCAACCTAGCTTGATGGACTCTCTACCTGGGTGACATCAAGTCTGTGCGATAGCTCTTTGCAGCCAGGCAAACCCAGCCCACTCTCCGCCCCTACCTCCTCCTATTTTCCTTATTTGCATCGCACCATACAATATGGTGCTATTGCATGCTTTAAACACGTTTTTGCATGTGGTAAGGGCCTATCGCATGAGTTAACGGGGCTTTTTGCATGCGCTAAGCCCTTAACGCATGCGAAAAAGCCCTAGCGCATTTTGATAAATGACCCCCTTAGATTGTAAGCCCTCTGGGTATGGAGAAATACCTACAGTATCTGAATGTAATCCACTTTGAAGTGCTGAAAAAGTGCAAAAAGCGGAATATAAAAAAAATTGTATTTCTTTCCTCATTGCTCAACCTTTTTGCTGTAAACCTGTACTATGGTGCTAGCTGTCAAAGCTGAATGTCAAAGTGGGATAGCATGTAGAACCTCTGAAGGAGTGGAGAAAAAGAGAAGAGCATGTGTCTAGGCCAGCTTCAGCATATCCCTCCCATTGACATTAGGGAGGGAATCTTGCCAACCCTAAGTCAGAGGGACTCTGTCATCTACCATCCCCCTCTATGAGCATTCTGTATTGTTTGGCAGCAATGGCACATTGATGGCTATTCATGCGGAAGATTCAAAACACCTGCAGTTATTTTGGGGCTGATTAATCACGGCAATTACAACAATGGCCATCACCTACACTACAAAGCAAGTTCAGGTGACTGAGATCAGCAACCTGTGCCCCATCCTCAAAGTTGTTCCTCATCTTCCCAAATATCCAGTCCTTCCATGCCACAGAGGATTGGCTATTTCACAGATCAGTGACCAGAGGGAGGAAGGGTATCCAGACTTGGGTAGGAAGAGGCTGCCTTCTCTGAAGGACTTAAAGCTCAGTTGCTGCATCCTTGTCTCTGCTGAAAGCTCTGTTTTGCAGACTTCGGTGCCATCTAAGGTCATGCAGGACAGACCAACACATGCAGTGCAGTGTTTCAACACAAGAAGGATATTGGATATTGTGGCCTGGGCCTTTACTTGCAATAGTTACAGTATTGAGCCTTATACACTGTGAAGTATATATAGCAATGTTTGAAAAATATCTGTAATAGGTAAACCTTTGGATTACAAATATATTTTCTTGTCTAAATAAATGTGGACATTATTTGTAGGTGCTGAAGGGTTGGTGTCTCTCTCTCATTCTCTCTTTATTCCTCTCATTTGGCTCTCATGTGTCTTGTACGCCATAACCTCTCACAACATCTCTTGCTCTAAAGAGTTCCATCTCCTCCAACAGTAACCCCTCAGCGTACCTACTTATTTGAGCCTTTGAACTAGCGTGCATGCTAAAACGTTAACTGGTCCAAGACAGATATTACATTTTAGGCTGTAGCAAATATATGCTAAACAACACATGAAAGAGAACAGACAGCACTAAATCCTCATTTGCTCTTATGTTCCTTAATGTATATGTAAGTACATTTTAGCATATATATATGTGAATGTCTTTTCAGACCAGTTTAACATGCATGTTTGAGTGCGTATACCCTCTAAATATCTGAAAATAAAGGTAAAAAATGACACTGGTGATACCATAGTTTAGGAATTTGCAATGACCCCCCTCCCCACCACCAAATACTAAATCAACAATAAAATTGTTATTACACCTAAGTTGGTATATCAATAAGACACAATTTAAGTGGTATCATACAAGCCTGTGCAATGACACTCAAGAGTGAAAATAATCCTGTATGAGTGTGAGTCTCAGTCAATTTAAGTTTTTCCAAATTTTTTTATGCAATTTAAAATCGCTCTGGGGTGCACATGATCTGTCAAATCCATGAAAAAAGGCACAGGTTCAAAATTCTAGGTTAATACTTAGCTCATTAGTGCTTAGCTCATAGTCCAAAGCAAATTCTTGCTTCTGCCATTCATCCATGGTCTGCACTGTTCAACATATTTGCCGACGGCGTAAAACAATGCCCTGCTCGTATTTTTCAATCCTGTGTTCTCTGTGAACCCTGAAGGCTGCCCAACATTGAAGGTATGAAGATATGTAGGAGGAGGTGAGTGCAGCCGGGAGGTGGGAAGGAAAGATAGGGACAGTATGTTAATCCTCAGGCTAGACCAGGTTAGGGAGAATTTGTTTTTGGCTTGATCCAGCCTTGGGACTAACCTGCTGAGAGAGGGGGAAAGAGACAGTAGCTGAATAGCACTATGGGATGGGGATGGGGAGGGGGAAGTGTGAGATGCACTCCAGGCCCCCACTCACTCACGTGTACACTCAAGGACATTTCTCTCAGTTACTCATGCACTCCCCTTGTCCCAGCCATCCACTCACTTGCACACTCACTCCCTGAGACACCCCTCCCCCCCACACACACACGTGAAGAGCTACAATGGGAGATCTCGCCCCCTCCCCCAGTGAAAGGAGCTCTTGGCCCCAGATCCTGGTGCAGATGAGATCCAATAATCCAGCCCTCTTTAATAAAAGTTGCCCACCCCTGCCATAAAGTCAACCTTACTGTGATTTTTATTAAGAAGCTATGTTAAAAATATTGTGTGAAATTATTGCAATAGCCTGTCATTTAACCCAAGCTTTCTGGGACTGAATAGAAGAGTACATTTACAGCCAAAATGGTTCTTTTGGTTATCATGTCTGTATTGATTACAGATGATTTCTGTAATATACCCTTTAGGCCACAGAAAAATAAGTGAAAAATAATGGCCTTAATAGGAGCCTTGATTGTGGGGTGTAAGTATGCTTCTTCAGTCATTATTTTCATTTAGTCCTCCGAGATAAAAATAAAATCACAAAGAACATGTGTGTGTGTGTGTGTGTGCATATATGTGTGTGTGTGTGTGTGTGTGTGAGTGTGTGTGTGTGTGTGTGAGTGTGTGTGTGTGTATTTTAGTAGTGATGTTACAATTTATAGTGGCTGTGAATCATAATGATCATTTCAGGATGGTAATAATAGGCCTTTCTAAAGTGTTTTATTTTTCTAACAATTTTTGTCCCTTTTTTTTTATTTTCAAACTCCTTTTAACACCAAGATCTACTGGTAGATGATAGTCTACTTTTGGAGCTTTATCTCCCTTTTCCAAAAACGTAGAAATTAACAGCAGATAAAGACCACCTAGCTCATGTAGTCTCTCTCTTTTTTCCCTAGTTCGAATATCACAGACTGTGCTTGTTCTCTGACTTTAGTCTCATTTTCCTACCACTAACAGTTTTCTGGCCTTATCCTAATATTCATAATGTATCCATTATCCAGTGGATTTACACGCGTAGAGTGCCTTACGTGCCCCGGTCCTATTTTATAAAGGCCCGGCGACACGTGTAAAGCCCCGGGACTCGTCTAAGTCCCATGGCTTTTCTAAAGGGGCAGTCTAGAAGCGGGGCAGTTTGGGGGCGGGGCGGGTAGCTTGCTCACATGTACGCCCGTGCGTAGGTCTTAAAATCTACCCCATAGTGAGGGACATGCAGGGCAATGGAACTCGGTATAAGCCTCCATCCTGCTACTTACATGTTTATAAGAATTGTTAAATTGGGTAAAATAAAAAATCCATTTAGCCTTACATATTCTCTTTGACAGGAACTTAAAGGAGGTAAATAAAAAAAAACAGAGCAGTGCAGAATTGTCAGTCTGTTCTCTTGCCCTATTAGTTTCTGTCCTTGACATCCTTTATTATTATATTAAAAAGCCTATGAATGATCTGTCTTCCATAAATTTGTCTAATCATTTGAGTTTAACCATACTATTTGCTTCCATGACATCCTGTGGTATTGAATTTGATAGTTTCTCAGCTCTTAGGATCTCACCAAATGGCTGCAGTCTCAAGAGACTTCAGAAAAATCCCAGAGATTGTAAAGTTTTCTGCTACTTTGCTGCCCAGTCAATAGAGCAGCAGTTGCAAAGTGTCACGTTCCTAAAGGTTGCCTGCACTGCACATTTACCATAGTCAGGATAGCCCATCATCCCTATAATCTGTCAACAGATCTTGGAAATTGTGATCTTATGACCACTTGATCATGGACCTTTTCAAGACTTAGCCTAAGTGGCAGCAAAGTTACTGTCAAAATTTATCCGGATAAGTGGCACATATCTGCTGTGGGGGCATATTTGTGCTCCTAATTTTAATCATTGACATGAGGATTTTTAACTCGCGTATTTTCCTTACCAAGTGGCAGCTTTTATGAGTGTAAATCATACAATTTTATAACATGTGCGCATGAAGGAAATTACCAGTTTTAACAATTAGTTTACCAGTTTGCCCAGTCTATCTCTAGGTCATCAAGACCACCTAATTCTTCAACCTGAACTTCCCTTAGTTTACCCAGAACTCTCACTCAATCAGTATTTGGCTTTAAAGGATTTATTTTGACTTACACCAGATAATTAGCAGGTGTAAATATGTGCAGGTAAAAGCTGTATGCATGTCGCTTTCACAGCTTATAAAATAGCACTATCAGGTGAATTTTCAAAGGAGTTACTCGTGTAAATGTAACATACTATCATAACAATTTTCAAAATCCATTTACTCGAGTAAAGTGCACTTATGTGAGTAAATCCTATGGACAATTAGGCATGTGCATTCATTGCTCCATTCATTTGATTTGCTTCAGCGGTACGTGCATATCTAAGGAATGGATAGCATGTTCGCAGAAACAAATGGTGTGTGCTTATGTGCACGCCCAATGCCTACATGCACACCATTTGTATTGCCAAAATGAATCAAATGAATGGAGTAACAAATGAAGTTGCCTACAGACAATTCAATGACATATATTGTAGAAATTTTCAATAGCCTACTTGCTTGAGTAAAGTGCTTTTACACATGTAAAACCCAGTTTTACACATACAAATTATTTTTAAAATCAGGCCCTATGTGCCTAAATGTTGGCCCCGCCCCAGAATGCCCTAGACCCGCCCCTAGCCCGCCCTTTTTTTATACACATTTTATTGTGCACCATTACTTATGGGTGTATGTTTGAGGTGTATAAAATAGTCGGGATGTGAATCGTGTGCCCGATCATTTTAATGATCGGGTTCGGCTGGGAGTGGGTGGGAAATCTGATCATTAGAGATGTGAATTGGGATCGGTTCCGATTCCAATTCACATCACTAATTTTTTTAGTGAGGCCCGCGCCGATAAAAAAAAACCTACCCTGACCCTTTAAAATTACCCCCTTAGCCTCCCCCACTCTCCCGACCCCCTAAAAAAACTTTTTACACATACCTGGTGGTCCAGGGGGGCCACAGGGAGCGATCTCCCGTTCCCAGGCCATCAGCTGCGCTAAAAAAAAAATGGCGCCTATGGCCCTTTGCCCTTACCATGTGACAGGGTAACCGTGCCATTGGCCGGCCCCTGTCACATGGTAGGAGCTCTGGATGGCCGGCGCCAGATGGTGCCGGCCATCCAATGCTCCTACCATGTGACAGGGACTGGCCAATGGCACGGATACCCTGTCATATGGTAAGGGCAAAGGGCCATCGGCGCCATCTTTATGAGTGGCAGCCGATGGCCCGAGAGCGGGAGATCGCTCCCCTGCACCCCCCCCCGGACCACCAGGTTTTCCCTGCCCTCCCCCCAAATAATTCCCGTGCCCGATTTCAAGATTTTTGATGATAAATCGGGGGAATTTGTATTGTATCGCGCACTCTAATGATTTTTGACTATTTAAAAAATATCGACGATTTTTTTAAATCGTCAAAAAACGATTCACATCCCTATAAAATAGCACTTATGTGAATATGTGCTATTTGGGGTAGATTTTCAAACCCCAGCATGCGTAAATCCCAGGGTTTACATGCGTGGCCAGGCCTTACGCCCACCGGGCCAATTTTCAAATGGGCCGGCCACACACATAAACCCCGGGACAGGTGTAAGTCCCAGGGCTTGAAAAAGGGGCGGTCCGGGGTTGGGGTGGGGTGGGGCTAGAGACGTCCTGCACAATGGCCATTTGCCTCTATGCCGGGGGATCGGGCGTTGGCAAGGTGCCGGCGTGTGCAACTTGCTCCTGCTCAGAGGTAGAAGCAAAAGGTAAAATACAATTTGGGGTAGTTAGGATAGGGATAGGGGGAGGGCAGGATAGGGGAAGGGGAAGGGAGGTTAGGCTAGGGAGTTGGGAAGTTCGGTCCCAGCCCACTCCTTAATTGGAGCGGACTGGGAGGGAATTGGGGAAGGCCCCAATGCGTTGCCGCACATAATTGCAAAAGTAGATTCCCCTTGCGAAGCCGACCAGGCATTTTATAACATGCGTGCACCGGGTAGCGCGTGCACATGGATGTGCGCATATAGGTTTTGAAAATCTACCCCTTTATGTGCGCAAGTGCTTATTTGTACACATACATCTCTTAAAATTCACCTTAATTTTTGGAGGAATCTAACTCCCATATCAAAGACAAGGCCACTTTCCTTGCGACAAGCAATGGACTTTGAAACTTTTTTTTATTATAAAGATTCCCTCTTTCTTGGATAAAAGATAAATGTATTTCCAGATGTAGTTAAGGAGACACAAGCTTGTAGGAACATTTTTCTTATTAAAAAACCCAGAGTTTTAGCTCTGGGTGCTTCATTTTTATTAAAATTTATGTGCAAGTGTCTAGTTAAACTCTAAGGTGTTAATTATATTTTTTTGATCACATCCAACGGGATAATTTCTTACAGAATAAAACTGCTCCTACATGATGTAGTTGCTGTTTAAGTGAATCCGGGTTGTGCCATATATAGGAAATATAACTAATAATTTCTGTGATTTGTTTTTCTTTTTTTCTTCTTGTATCTCTCCATTATGTGGTTTGAATAATTCAGAAATTTTGCCTTTGATTTATTGATTCTTATTTTTTTTCTTTTTTCTGGTTGTTTCTTAAATCAAGGTGTACTTAAATTATCTAAATTCTTTAATAAAGATTCAATTAAAAAAATAAATCTGGCCATTAGGATCATTTATCAAAATGCTATAAGGTGCTTTTGCATGTGGCCTTAATGCATGCGAAAACACCTTTAATGCATGTGATAGCACCATAATGTGTGGTGTGATGCAAGAGAGAGAGAGAGAGAGAGAGAGCACCTAGCCATAATTCCCTCATACTAGATAGGTATTTATAATCTCTATGGGAGGCCCACCTAGGAACTCGAGGTGAGGTTTAGTTATTAATGTAGGGGTTAGGGGCTACTTTGACATTCAAAGTGAGACATATGAACAAAACAGTGCTCTCTTGTGAAGATTTGATGACCCTCGGAGTGAGGAAACTCACTCAAAGATGAGATTTGTGCAATGTTCTCTCAACCCACTGTTATCACTGGATTCTCTAAGGTAGGGACCAATTGGTCCACCTAGTCTTCCTGGTTCAACTCAATGTAAGGATACATCTCAGCTGTCAATTATAGAAGCTTAATGATCTTCAGGATATCATTTCCTATGAAATCTTCCTTTCTTGGTGCTCTATCATTTTGAGTAGATTAGTATACAAGGTCAAATATATACCAATATCCAGGCTATCATGCCCCTTGTCTAGGAATTTATTTCTTCTGTAGAATATTACAACTTCATGTACTATAGTGAAGTCTGCAAAATATTTGACTATTTCTGTGATATCCTTCTTTTCTGGGTTTTTTTTTCTGAAGAGAAGTGCATTTGTAATGTTTTCAGTCTCTTTGTTAGGTTTCTGTTTCAGGTCCTATATCATTTTAGTAGCCCTTTGAACTTCTTCCATATCCTTACAAAGGGATTGGCTCCAACACTGAATACAGTATTCAATGTGAGGTGACTCTTGTAACTGTTTCAAGGGCTATATTACCTATTTTTCCTGTTGATGAAAGTTTTACTTAACAGTAAGCAACCAGGCATACTGTTAGAGGGTGATATTCAGTTGGGTGATGAACAGGAAAGTTACCTTAATAAAGTTATTTAGATAACTTTACCCAGATATTCAGCAGAACAAATCCAGAGAAGTGTTCTGCTGAATATACCCAGAAGAATGTATCTGATAAAATTATCCAAATAACTTTAGGACAGATATTTTCCTCCAACTGGACTTAGGCCTAGATTTTCTAAAATCGCAGGCCTTTGAGAATCGCGCAGTACTGAGGGGTGGGCCTGTGAAAGCTGGCAGCGATCGTACCACTGCAGTGTTATTGCTGCTGGCTTTTGCAAACCAATAGCGCCACCGTGAAAGGTGGTGCTATTAGGCACGTTACTGGCGGCGATAAGGGTTCTTACCTTTTCGCCGCCAACGATGTCTCTGCTGCGTCCGCCTTGGTGCCTCCCCGACTCCTCCCCTTCCGTGCTGATGCCACCCTGATTCCGCCTCGATCTAGGTATCGCGAGTGACCCCTTTAGAAAATGACTCCCTTAGCTAGCCAAGTAGAACTGAATATCAATACCACAGGGCAAACTTTAACCACGACCCCAGAATGCCTCCATCTGGCTAAATTGTATGCAAGTAATGAGTTAATCAGATAAAATTTAGCCAGAAAGCAAGAGGGAAATTTTCAATTTTTGATTTCTGTTTGGGTAACTCCAACAGTTACCCAGACAAAGACTTTGAATATTGACCTTTTAGATTTCCCTCTTGCATCCACATTTGGCACTGATGTTCAGCCATCAGGTCATCTGAGATGGTTAAACCTTTTCTGTATTTGTTAATCATACTAAGATTCATGAACATAGATCTCTATTATGAAAGGAAGATATTCAGTTACAGATGGAGCAAGCAAGACAATATTTTGTGCTTTTATTTATACAGTATACTGTGCATTTTGATGCTCATAATTGTAATGGCAGAGGGTAATTTTCAAATAACTCTGTGTGGCCCCATATTCGTATGTTTTGTGGCCAAGTGGAGATCTACTACAGTACTGTATAACCTGCATGTATTATCCAAAGCAGATTATAAATACATGCATGTGTATGCCATAATATATATGCATATATCTACAAAACATTGAAAGTTCATTGTTACCTATTTTAAAAACATTAATTTGAATATTTTACACACAAAAATAAATTGTCCCTTTTTCATATAAAAACCTGTTTACATGAAGAGGCTGGCATATTTTAAAACATGTACGTGTAATTGAAATCACCAGTTTGCTGAAACCTCCACCAGTTCACACAGTCCTTCTCCAAGTCATTTAGACCCTGCTAGTCCCTCACTCTGAATTCCCCCCCTGGTTCACCCAGACCTCCCACCAGACCAATAGAATAAAATAGCTGAGTCTAATATTGCTTGCACAAGGTAATTGTTAGCAAATGTAAAACTACATGAATCAGTTACTAACTTTATGCATGTCAGTCTCATAAAATAGCAACGTATGAATACCTCTTGGCCCACCCTGAACATCCCTGGACCGCTCCTGTTCTATATGCGTAAATGTGCATCTATTCTAATTTTATGCTCATACAATCTTTTGAAAATTTACCACTAAGAATTTAGACGTACATTTTTAAAACATACGCGCATGTGTCCATGTGTATGCGCTACCTGGCACACACACATGGATGCGTGCGCAAGGGGGGTGGGGGGAAGGTTAGCAAAATTTGCGTGGCGATGCATCGTCAGCCTTTCCCAGTTCCCTCCTAGTCCGCTCCAATTAAGGAGCAGACTGGAAGGGAACTTCTCTACCCCCCTACCTCACCTTCCCTACCCTTCCCCTCTCCTCCTCACCCCCTAAATGCTAGTTTTTTGGGGGTTTTTTTTACCTTGTTTTAGCAACTTACTTCAGCTCCCAAGCTGAAGTAAGTTGTGCGCACCAAGAGCCGGGTCTTCGGGACAGTGAACAATGGCACTATCCCGGCCTGCCCCTTTCAGGAAGGCCTGCACTTATGCGTGTACCGGGCCTTTATGTGTGTGGCCGGGCTTTTTTAAAAATAGACTTGGCGTGCGCAAGGCCCAGCCACGCACATAAAGGCCGGATTTTACACGCGTGGCCTTTTAAAAATCTACCCTTTATTGTATAAGGACTATGGATCCTATTTTATATTTTTGCCATGGGTACTGAGACATGGAGAAACCTTTAGGAATTGAAAGCATTTGTTCTGTTTTCTACTAGCTCATTTGAAAGCTCAGTGCTTTCTCTTTAAAGAGTTACTGTCAGAAACAGTCTAGAAGTACTGTATTATCAGATTTAGGAAAAGCTGTTATTAAGTTGCCAATACAAGAAAACAATACATGTGAGATGTCAGAAATACAGCTGATAGCCGACAGTTCGTACAATAGAATGAATGCACTCTATGTTTATTCTAATGACAGAAAGATTGCAGTATTTTGCAAGTATTACTTGGAAATCTAGAATTTCTATACTTTCATTATGCCAGGAAAATAAAACTTAAAAAAAAGTATTTTATTTTGGAATAAATTAGACATTGATTAAGTGTTTCTATATTATGTAAGTTGCCTCAGAGCAAATTGCTTTCTTTTGTATTAGGACTACTTGCAAAGACTGTGCTTACATGAACCTATGCAAGCCTGGGAAGATAATTTGCCAGAGTCAATAGTATTTCTGGGGTTTTATGATGTAATTTTACCCCGGTATAAAGGAAATGAATACATCAATGGCAAATTACAGCCAAGTGGAAAAAGAGCACAAGTATGAAAGTATATGTTATTTTCTGAAACACTGCAATTTCTAAGCTGAAATGGAGGCACATGATTTTTTCCGAAACAATATAAAATATTATTTTGGATTGTCTGCAATCTTCATTAAGCTTTTTTACCCAGTGAGTATAAAATACAAAATGAGTTATCTTCAGCTCATCTTGAATGTATTATAAAATAAAAACTTAAAAGAAGTTTGCACTGTATGTACTACTATAGAATTGGCCAAATGTCATTATTAAAAATAAAACATCTCAACAGGGAAATATATGGTACAAACAATAAAAGATATCTCAAAAAATATTTTTATTTATTATACATCTCACATCTATTTTAAATATTCTTGTAGAAATTATTTGCAAAGAATACAATTATCAAAATTAAAAACTACATCCACTACATATAATCAGAACCACACATCACACAAACACTCTACATACATTCACACACATGCATTCCAACAAATAGTTAAGACAGAAAAAAAATACCCTCTTAAACACCATTATCATATCAAACCAGCCTATACCAGAAACCCACATCTGTTGAAATTCATAATCCTTTATAAGCAATTTATGGCATCCTTCTCTTCCAAATGCAAGGGTAATAAAAAAAAAAAATCTCAAAAGAACAAAAAAGATGTTTGAAGAACATTAGTTATCTTCCATTCCAAAAGATTCAATCACCATCAATATGATTGACTCTCAGTTCCTCAAGAAAGTCAACCTTCAGAAAAGTAGTACAAGACAATTGATTTGCAGAAGGGTGCAATCCTACCATCAATCAATCAAAAGTTTAACTTGACATGTTTCACCACAATGGCTTCTTCGGGGGTGCCATCAGTATCACCCTAATTCCCCTGTGGGTGGGTTCACTAAAAATAAAATGCCAGCATTAAAAACTAACACCATTCTACATTGTGTATATTATTTTGCAACTATATGTGATCTTATGTGCAATAAATCATTTCACATTCTAAAAACCACAGGGATAACTTTCAAACAACTGAGTGTGATGGCATCAATATATGCATATGGCCATGCATAGATTTACTATAGTAAATTATGACATGTATGTATTATAAAATATGTGTATCTGAAACATACGCAAATTGTAGGCTTATGTGCCAATACATGCAATACATTGAAATTGTATATATCTATTCATTGAATGCATGTACTTTACCCACCTAAAAAAATATTTACCTGCACATGGTTTATGTGTGAAATAAAACCAGAGTTTCCATGCATAAGTCGTGATTTATGCTTAAGTGGGTGCGCGCCTAGGCTCACAAATCCTAATTCTGCTGTGTAAGTCAGGGTATTTTATAACAGATGCACATCCATACCATTACCAGTTTCACCAGTTCATCCACCAGTTTACTCAGTTTAAAGCTCGATCAACATACCCCCAGGATAGTCTGCACTCATCCAAGTCGCCCCAGACCCTTAAATCACCTCAGTTATGGTGGGATTTACATGCATAGGTGGCATGTACCCACTTAAAATTGGGTGCACATATGAGTACAGTCCGACTATTGTATAACATGCGTGCAAGTTATAAAATAGCCGTGTATCTGAGAGCGCGCTGATACACACTAATTTGCCCTTATTCTATGCCTGAACTATGCCTGAACGATGGACTTATTCTCTGCCGTACCAGGGACCATCGTTCAGATGGTCCCTGGTACTTCTAAGCACATTATGCTTTAACCTGTCTTCTCTATTGTATTATATTTATAATTACTGCCTGCTTTAACCTTTCTTTCCAGCTGATTAAGCCTCCAAGTTCTTACTCCTTGTTGAATGTAACTTTGCCTCTTCCACTTAATTTGTTTATTTACTTTAGTTGTCGCTATAGTTTTTTACCCTGTTCGATGTAAACCGATCCGATATGGTTTTTACTATGAAGGTCGGTATAGAAAAGTTAAATAAATAAATAAATAAATAAATAAATAAAATATGCGCCAAAGAGCACCTTTGCGCCAGTTTGAAAGTCATAGTTATAATGATTATTTGTTAAAAAAGCTAAATTTTAAAGATAAGATCATACTGTTATTGAATATGATAAATTGTCATTATAAATTGAAAACATAATATAATATAATCAGTATATCTACAAAAGACTTCATTTACTGTATATGCTCTACAGTTGTTTGAATTGGAAATAACAAAGCATCATTTAGTTTCTCCATATGCTTAAAATATGCTTGTAGTCAAGTGAATCAGATTTGATAGTAAGCATAGTTACCGTAGATGTAATATGATCTTACTCCAACAGATATTATCCATTGCTTGTTCAAATATAATTAAAAAGCAAATTTATACCATTACACAGTTACAAAGAGCAAAATGATGTGCCTTTGCTGATCTCTATTGTTTTGTAAAAGTAACAGTTTATGCCTAATGATTTCCAGGACTGAAGCCATCACAACAGTAGACAGACTGAGGAATGACTTTATTTGTTGACAGAGGCATTGAAAAAACATTTGAAAAACAGGAATCAACAACAATACACATGAAACTTAGAAACTATGGAACATGGGGCACTAGCTCCCTGCCACCCATTCTTAATGGAGAAACCAAACCATTTGGACTCATTAAATCCTCTCATTTCTTCCCTTCCCCTTCTCACAAAAAAAGGTTAAATGAAAACAACTATACTGAAAATAGGGCCCAGATTTCATTTAATAACCTCTGCTTCCTGTCCAAGATTGCTTCATTTCCCAAAGGAAGACAAGAGAGAAAGTAATGGAGAATATGAAGGACAGAAATAAGAGGGAAGACTTCCCGAGCAAGAGCACTATAGAAAAACCCAAACAAATAAAACAGGTAACTGGACTTAAAAAAAAAAAAAAAAAAAAAAGGAAAAGGAAATGTAATAAATAAAACTTACAAAAATATTAAATGGAAAAGAAAAATGAAGAAACTTTATGAAAACATAGAGATGAATACACCAAGAGAAGGTATAAAAAATAAATGTATATGTGACTTCTATCAGAAGGAATGTGCAAGTGTATATGGTTGGGAACCTGCCTTCTAAGGAGTGGTTTACTAAAGGGTATTAACAGCTTAAAGTGTATGTGGAATGCCTGGATTTTGGCATTAATATGACTTAAAACAGCATTAACATGCATAAATGATAATATACAGGCTTACATTATCATTAACATATAAAACTTGCCATAAAACCTAAACAATATTAATGAACCTCAATGTATGCAGATATATGCAAAACAAAACATTAAAATGTCAGACACAATTTCTGTTAGTCTGCCCCATAACACAAAACATTAACTACACTTCAAGAGATTCAGTTTACATTTTCTGTGGCTATCCTCACTCCAGTCTCCTGGTGAAAAAAGGGCTTGATGTTAGGGATGTGAATCGGGCTTCTGACGATTGAAAATATCGTACGATATTTTCAAAATCATCAGAAATCAGGGGCTCCCCGAAACCGATACGAAAACCCCACGAAATTGTTTGTGGGGGTTCTCTTATCGTTTTGGGGGAGGGCGGGAAAAACGGCACACAAAAATAACCCCTAAACCCACCCCAACCCTTTAAAACTAATCCCTTAGCTTCCCCCACCCTCCCGAGCCCCCCCAAAAACTTTTTACAGGTACCTGGTGGTCCAGTGGGGGTCCCGGGAGCGATCTCCCGCTCCCGGGCCGTCGGCTGCCACTAATCAAAATGGCGCCGATGGCCCTTTGCCCTTACCATGTGACAGGGTATCCGTGCCATTGGCCGGCCCCTGTTACATAGAGGGAGCACTGGATGGCCGGCGCCATCTTTAAAAATGGCGTGGGCCATCCAGTACTCCTACCCTGTCACATGGTAAGGGCAAAGGCCATCGGTGCCATTTTTATTAGTGGCAGCCGACGGCCCGGGAGCGGGAGATCGCTCCCGGGACCCCCACTGGACCACCAGGTACCTGTAAAAAGTTTTTGGGGGGTCGGGATGGTGGGGGAAGCTAAGGGATTAGTTTTAAAGGGTCGGGGTGGGTTTTTTGTTTATCGGCTCGGGCGCCGCCATTTTGAGTATTGGGATCGGACGGACGGCGTGAAAGGAGGTCGCTCCCGGACCCTTGCTGGACTTTTGGCAAGTCTTGTGGGGGTCAGGAGGCCCCCCCAAGCTGGCCAAAAGTTCCGGTTGGATCCAACGAGGGTCCCGGAGCGACCTCCTGCCACATGATCTACCTGTCATGAGGTAGGAGCACAAGATGGCACCGGTGACCATGTGACAGGGGCTGACCAATGGCACCAGCAGCCCCTGTGACACAGGCTATCGGCGCCGTGAGGAAACCGCAAACGAGTGCAGGGATGGCTTCCTGACTCACCGCTGGACCACCAGTGAGTTTTGGTAAGTCTTGGGGGGGGGGGGGGTAACATATTTACAGATCGACAACTTATTGAATTCTCCATACTTCTGCATGAAATGGAATTGACCCCCCCATGAATACCTATCGCGTACGCAACGAAAACTTTTTGCATGCACATCTCTACCTGCTAGCATTGCCTCAGCCAGTAATACAGCTGCATTATCACAGCCAGTAACATACATGCTTTACCAGCTTTAGTAAAACTAATATAATACAGTATTCACTAAAAGGTGAAAGACCTTGGTGTTTTGTTGAATAATTAATTTACTCTGGAGTACCATGTTAATTTAAATTAGCAAGGACAGCTTTCATGAGGTTAAAGATGGCAAGCTCTAATCATTTGAGTGTTAGTGCTCTGATGAAGATAGCTTTTTCATTGATGATTATCCAGTTAGAATATTGTACCAGCCTATGTATAGGTTTGTCCAGTCATTTGCTTAGGAAGTTGCAAATTATGCAGAACATAGTTACTAGAATCATTTTTTATAAATCCCGCAGGGACAGAGCCACCTTATTATTGTGGGAGCTTCATTGGCTGGCTATGTCTAATAGGATTAGATATAAAATATTGGTGTTATAAACTTTGAAAGGGTTTGGCCCTTCGTATTTAAAGAAGAAGTTGAGCTGGTATGTTCTTGGATGTTCTCTTCTTCTAGTCAGGAATCCTTCTTACAAATTCCATCTAGCAATTTCTTTAAGCATGTTAAAATCAGGTCAAGGATCTTCACCACGGCAGCTTCTGCTGCTCCTGTGGAATCAGTCATCTTGTGCTTTGAGGCAGGAGCTGAACCTATCCAATATTTAGGAAGGGTCTGATTTTCTGCCTCTAGTATCTTTACATATGTTTTGGTCCTCAATTCAGGTTTATAGTAGATTATGGTATGTGAGATTGTTTTGGGAGATAGTGCACCATATCTGATATGTGTTCTTTGTGGTCTTTGTTTTATAGTTTTAATATTGTTCAACACCGTTTTGTGGCAACAGCTAGGATTGGTGCTTTATAAATTATTAAATTATTATTAAATTCTCTAGTGAGCACCACATAAAATGGCCTTACTAATGTACAATAAAAATGCACTTTAATAAATGTTTCTAATATGCAGTAATAAATTGGCCTCTAAATGAATTAGTGTAGTTGCCAAGATAGATGCTAATTGTTAACACATGAGTTGAAAATGGTAACTTTTTATTGAACTAACTTAATATACTTTTTATTGGCTCTGAAAGCTATGTTTCATCAGGTAAGAGTGAAAAAAGCTGCAAATGATCTTACCTAAATATACAAGTCAATCTTAGGTTGGATTTTGCATCAATTTTTATTTGCAAAACTGTTAAGAGACCTGGAGTGGAGGGCATTAGAGAGCGGTGAGAAAGTAGAGAGAGACAAAAAGAAATAGCAACATTTCTGGCTAGAGGAATAGTTTGTCATGAGTAAGAAAACCAATAATCTCTCTCTTAAATCCTTTTTTTTAGTTTTGAAGTATTTGGTCATACTGGGAATAGTTTTGTAACACTGAGCATATGTTAAACAGCAAATTTCCTCATAAGTTGCACCAGTTTTCAAAGCATGTATATATACATAAATCTGCTTTGAAAATTATTCCAGCAAAACTACTCTCATACAATCACACCTGCTATTTGGTGCACATAGTTTAGCTGACAACAATTGTGTGCATACTTTTTAAAATAAAAAATATGGGGTAGATTTTAAAAGATGCACGCACACTGCCATGCATGTGCGGCTCCTGGCGTGCGCACATGGAGTGCCAATTTTATAACATGCGTGCGCCAGTGTGTGCATGTTATAACATTGGGTGGCAGCACGCACATTTGCACTAGATTTTACAATCTGTGCGCGCATGTCTGGGCGGCATGCACAAGGGGGGGTGAAAGTTTGCAAATTAGGTATGGAAATGCAATTGGGCCTTCCCCAGTTTCCTCCCAGTCCGCTCCAATTAAGGAGTGGACTGGAAGGTGTTAAAAGGAGTAACCTCTGTCTAATGAAATCAATTAATACCAGTTTCAAATAGTTTGAAAAGAATTTATTAATGAAGGAAGACATTGATTCCTTCATGGAGAAGCAACACAAAAGAAGTGGACAATGAATCTAAGCTGCTCAAAGATCTGACGTGAGTGTTCAACCTTATAAAGGGATTCCATCAGCCCATCCCAGAATGTCTGCAAAAGCCAACCCATTTACCTTATAGCCAATCAGTACATTTTAGCATGTGTCGTGCTCTTACTGTGGGGGCCTCTTGTTACCAGAAGTAGAGAATAAGAACAAATTAGTTTCGTTTTCCTAGGAATTATGTCATCTGTGCTGGCTGATTCTCTGGTAAGCTCAGTGATCATAGTGTTTCATAGTGCTATCAATCCACTCAGCGCTCGGTATTCTTACAAAGGCAACATCCCTACCACGCTACCTAAACTCTCTCCCTCTTCGCTTCTCCTCCCCACCCCTACCTCTACCCATCTATCCTTCTTTTTTTAGGTTTTCAACTTATTTCAGGGCTGGAGCTGAAGTAAGGTATGTGGCCAGCCAGCTGCTAGCGCATGAGTCATCAGGACAACACACAATAGCACTATCCCAGCTTCCCCCGGTCTGCCCCTCCCCACCCAGACCCGGATCCCCAGCCCACCCCTTTGAAGAGTCCCGGCATTTGTGCATGTACCGGGGTTTACACATGTGGCTGGGCCAATTTGAAAATGCACACGGCACGCACAAGGCCCCGCCACGTGCATAAACACTGAGTTTTCAGGCCTTTTAAAATTTGGCCGTATGTGTGCAAGTCCCAATCCTAACAAGACTTTGTCCAATTGAATGCTTTCCCTTATGTGTGTAAAAATATGCACAATAAGGAATGAATTTTCAAAGGGGTTTCATGTGTAAAAATAGCACATACGTACAAACATACGTGCTATTTTATAACCTTGAGAATACTTGCATATTTTCAGTTTCACATAGATATTTTACTGGGAAAATAAAGAGGTGGTGTGGGAGGGGTTCAGTCACACATGATAGTTGCTATTTTGTAAGAGATATAGGCATATACATTAGCAAACTTCCTTGAATACTTTTACACCTGCTAATTGACTTGTGCACATGAAATTGGACTTGCTTGTTGTCCGCAGTTTTTGGATGGGAGATCTGGGTGACATAGTGGGGGCTCCAGGTGAAATGTTAGACATTCTAGTTTAATTGGGGAAGGACTGAGTAAACTAGCAGAGTATTGGCCAACTGGTGATGTCACCCAGATCTCCCATCCAAAAACTGCAGACAACATTATAAAATACCTGCTTCTGTGTTTAATTCTGGATGTTTATTCATGCAGTGTCACAATCATTTTACGTGTAAAATATACATGCATATATATATTTATAAATGGTATAAAAATGTATAACATCAACTTTCAAAGAAGTGTGTGGGTGCATGTGTGCACATTTGTTGGCCCGCGTCCAGGGGCGTGGCTATTTTATAACATACGCGTATATATCCTCGCATGTTAGAAAATAGCTCAGCTGAGTGCACGTACACCCAATTTTAAGGACCGTGCGCCTGTGCGTGCAAATATCTCTTCTAATGCGTAAGTGGGGGGATTTTAAAAGATATTAACGCAGACTCCATTGCCAGTTTTCCAAGTTCATTCCCAGTTCCCCCTGTTAAGGAAATGAGTTCCAAACCCCACCAGATTGATAGCCATCCTTCCCCCCCATTATCTCCAATTTTTAAAACTCTTCTGATTTGCCTAGATTTTTTTGTTTTATAACTTATACCTCATCCAT
Organism: Rhinatrema bivittatum; assembly: GCF_901001135.1. Taxonomy (NCBI): domain Eukaryota; kingdom Metazoa; phylum Chordata; class Amphibia; order Gymnophiona; family Rhinatrematidae; genus Rhinatrema; species Rhinatrema bivittatum. The sequence goes on along the minus strand of NC_042617.1, from coordinate 81,474,191 downwards.
AGCAGAAGTAAATTTACTTGGTAGGGGAACTTGGCACACATCAGATAATGAAAATATTTACATGCAAATTTAAAATTCCGGATCGCCCATGCCAAGACCACACCCACACTCTACCTTTTTTTCAAAACTTTACATTTGTGCATGCAGTGGCATTTATGCACATATCTGGGTGGCCTTAAAAATCTGCTTGGCATATGCCAGCCCAACATATTCGTGATTCTCCTAATTTCATAGAAAAATAGAAACATAGAAATGACGGCAGAAGAAGACCAAATGGCCCATCCAGTCTGCCCAGCAAGCTTCGCACTTTTTTTTTTCTCATACTTACTTGTTTCTCTTGGCCCTTAGTAACCTTTTGGTTCTATTTCCCTTCTACCTCCACCATTAATGTAGAGAGCAGTGTTGGAACTGCATCTAAGTGAAATATCTAGCTTAATTAGTTAGGGATAGTAACCGCTGCAATAAGCAAGCTACACCCATGCTTATTTGTTTACCCAGACGATGTAATTCAGTCCTTGTTGGTTGTTGTCTGTATATAGAGCCACTTTTCTTCATTCTCCCTGCCATTGAAGCAGAGAGCTATGCTGGATATGTGTGGAGTATCGATCTTTCTCCCCTGCCGTTGAAGCAGAGAACTATGCTGGATATGCGTGAAGTATTGGTCTTTCTCTCTTGCCGTTGAAGCAGAGAGCTATGCTGGATATGCATTGAAAGTGAAGTATCAGGCTTATTTGGTTTGGGGTAGTAACCGCCGTAACAAGCAAGCTACTCCCCACTTTTTTGTGAATGCAAATCCTTTTTTCCACATTTCCTCTTGCCGTTGAAGCTTAGAGCAATGTTGGAGTCGCATTAACCGTGTATATGTTTATTGAATAAGGGTATTATCTCCAGGTAGTAGCCGTCATTCCCGCGAGCCATCCAGTCTTCATTCACGTCCTCTAGACTTTATGGATCCACAGTGTTTATCCCACGCCCCTTTGAAGTCCATCACAGTTCTGGTCTTCACCACTTCCTCTGGAAGGCATTCCAGGCATCCACCACCCTCTGCATGAAGAATTACTTCCTGACATTGGTTCTGAGTCTTCCTCCCTGGAGCTTCAAATCGTGACCTCTGGTTCTGTTGATTTTTTTCTGACAGAAATGGTTTGTCATTGTCTTTGGATCATTAAAACCTTTCAAGTATCTGAAAGTCTGTATCATATCACCTCTGCTCCTCCTTTCCTCCAGGGTGTACATATTTAGATTCTTCAATCTCTCCTCATAACTCATTTGATGAAGACCCTCCACCTTTTTGGTCGACCTTCTCTGGACTGCCTCCATCTTGTCTCTGTCTCTTTGGAGATACGGTCTCCAGAACTGAACACAGTACTCCAGGTGAGGCCTCACCAAGGACCTGTACAAGGGGATAATCACTTCCCTTTTCTTACTCGATATTCCTCTCTCTATGCAGCCCAGCATTCTTCTGGCTTTAGCTATCACAGCATGCATTGGACTTTTAAAATTCACATTTTAAGTATTTTATTTCATTGGAAATATTTACATGTACTAAAACATATACACATACTTTCAGAGCAGAAATGTGTGGTATTTTATAAACTCTGCAGTATCCACTGCATAGTTTGTAAAATATTAGTATTAATCCCTGTGCATCGGCATATACTCATAAATGCTGAATTGCAGATAGGTTTGAAAGTTAGGCTTTCTGGGGTAGATATTCAAAAGCCATTTAGAGGATAACTGAAAAGATCAGCTGGATAGATCAGGGGCTTTCCTGGAATAAGTGGTAGGTGTTCTGGGGAGGAGCAGAGTTAACCAGTTAGGTTAACCAGCTAGCTATGGCCTAGGGTAGCCAACTGGTTCCAGATTTTCAGGACAGATTGATCCAGTCCTGGTTTTAACCCATTGCATTCTGGGACTTATTCTGCTTTCCCTATTGCATTCCCTAAGAAAAGCAAGACTATTAGTATCTGAATACAGTGGAGTAAAACTAGGACTGAATCAACCTGTCTTGAAAATCTGGAGCCATTTGGCACCCTACTCTGGCCACCTATAAGCAGGTCTAAAGTTAGCTGGATATACCTTTCCAGCTAACTTTTAAGGTGGGTATATTATACAAGGTGTAGGTTTCCAAAATTAAAATCTTTATTGAAATAGTTCAAAATCAAAATGTTGCAAGTGGTACAATCTTTAGGCATTTAGAATCCCTAAGCATGAACTGAGATGTATCAAGTGGGTTACTGATTCTCCTGAGATCCCCCCACTTATTGGGATTTAGGTTCCCTTGGACAGATGGTGGGCTCCCTGCCTCCTAAGGACCATTTTTGATACCTAACTCTCAAGTGCTTGAATATTTCTCCTTCAAACTTCCCTCCTTCTTTCCTTTGGATCCCTCCATATGCTTTTGGACTCCTGGATGAGAGCTGGATGGGCAGCTGTCTCCCTTCTCCTTTCTTCTTACCACTCTGCTAGTTACCTCTATACAAGCACCTGACTCATTTCTTGCTGGTCCTACATATATCTTTGTTCAACATCTTATATATCTTTGATCAAAGTCTTATATTTTCTCCCTCAAGATACTCTCTAGTCATCAGTGGAGCCAACAGGCATAGTTACTTGATTAAAAGTATCACTTCAGGAAACTGGCTGGGAGACCCTCTATATGCACTGTTAGACTCTAAAGACTTAGGACAGAAGGCAGGTTTTTCCCCTTTCCCAAACTCTAAACTGTTTCAGAAACAAGAGTCTTGCTTCCTATCCATCTTCTTACTCCTAACCTTGCTCCTCCTTTTGACCCAAACATTCTTGGTCTTCTCTGAACAAGCTCTGGATTCCACTGTTGTGGCCACTATTAGAGGACAACACCACAACAAAAGTTAGTCCATTCATTACTGTTCCATCCTCATTATGTCCTCTGCTGGAAGGAATTTAGACCTAGTGAAAAGACCATGGACCAATTTACACGTGCATACTTTATAAAATCAAACTTTGCAACTCCATTACCTGGAACACCTCTTTTCTGTGCACATACATTTTATAACAAGCCATTTATATGCACAATAGTTGACTCAAGACTCTCATACATGGATACACATCATTACAATCAAATAGAAGGGTCCAAGCCAAGTGCATGGAAGCTGGAGATAAAATGACGCCATGCACACGACTTGCCCAGACAACTCCCACTCCCCATTTCGTGTGCATCAGTCTCAGCAACTGGACCTCCTCCTTCTTCCAAGAGTCCAGTGACTGAGGTGATATGCAGGCTTATCTTGTTAAGGGGGAGGAGTGAGGGGGCAAGCATGATGTTGCCTGTGGTTGAGAGCCATGGACAAGGGATCACCGCCCCTTTGACCATCTCATTGCATTCCCCCATCCCACATCATCAGAAGTAAATTGTGGACCTAAAGTTGTGCAATAACTTTAAGTGTGGTTGAGGATGGACATGAACCACTATGCCTCACCTTTTGTGAGGGTTATAATCAGAGTTAAATATTAGCCAGTTTTGACCTGACACATGTATTGCGGTGGTTGTAGTCAGTAAGAAATGTTAGCCAGTTATTAACTGACACATGTATTCTCATTATTGTTGATTTGTTGCTATGGTAGGGTAGCGAGATACACGAGCCTGGGGTAAGATTTATTTGAAAGTTTTCAGAAGTTACTAAGACATCCTGTTAGCTGGTCAACAACATTGGGCTTGAAAAGGACCATTCACATTGGCAAAAGTTACTGAGGGCATGGCTGAGCGCAGTGGGAAGGCCCCCTTGCTTGGAAAACATATCAGGGGGAGCTGGAATGGAGGAAGGCTATCTTGCTTGGTAGAAGGCAGACAGTCAAGTGAGCAGTCCGGTGGGTTCCTTTTTTGGTCAAATGTCTTGGGTATAGGCTTAGGAATAGATTACAGTGCTATATAAGTATAAATAAAGCTGTGGCCTTGTTTAGCCAAGTTGAAGTGCCTTTATTTTTCATTCGGACTGTATTTGGTATTGGGTGATTACTTGGGAGGGGTAGCAAGTGGGGCAGGTGGGATTATCAGGCTACCCATGTTCTTGCTTATTTCGTACTCATATCTTCATTATCTGCATTTTATTGGAAAAAAAATATTTTTCCTTTGCAATGAAACAGTCCAAACTACAAATCTTATTCAAGTCTTCTTAACCCATTATTTTTTAAGAAGCTATCCTCTAAATTTTTTAAGAAGCTATCCTCTAAATAGGACATTGGGGACATAATGGGTTAAAGCACTTCCAACTATAATATACTTATTCATATGCTGTATGTGCCCTGATATAGACAAAATGTGAGTATTTAACTGGCATTCATTATCCAACAGTACAGTGCAAGTAAAATTGATTCTATAAATCTAGTTGAATCTTTCCTGACTTTATCTTCATCAGCTCCATCTATCTGACACGGACACTGTGTTTCAATGGAAATCTGCCTAAGGGAATCATCCTACTGCTCTCACATTGCAGGATTCATCTGCACAGAGAGCAAAACACCATTTTAAATGGCCTCTATTTCCACTACTATTCTTGTCTGTAATATCTGACCTATTTCACCAGGGTAGCATTCCTCGTCACATTTTCTGCATTGGATAATTTATACTACATTGATAGAAGTGGATGAATGTGATCCCTTTATGCTGAATGTCTTTCCTTTGTGATAACTGGAGTGCTTTGTGATATGTTCTGGCACAGTCTGTATCGTGGAATCTTGCAAGGTTTCATGCCACTTTCTTCTTTTTGAATTTCTATTTGAAGCTTTTTTTTTCACCAAGTTTTGCTTTAGAGTAGGTGGTTGCCAGAATGCAATGGAGGGACAATGAATAATTCTTTCAGTGATTCATCCTCCAGACTGTGAGTCTTTTTTTTATGATTTTTCTTAATTTTTCTAACTCTTTCTAAGGGAGAATATGGCTGGCTGCATGTATGTGACTCAGTTTGTTTGGGGACAGGGCTGGTGCAAGGGTATTAGGTGCACTTATACACTATGTACAGTCTTGAAAAAGGACATTCAAAGTGTAGCTTTTAGAAGTATTACTTAAAACAACATGTATATTAAATTTATATTCACTGCAAAAAAAGACACTTGGAATCCATGTGCTATTAGGCCTATTGTAATGAGCATTAGGTGAATTTTAAAAGCCAAAACTGGGAGATGTACATGCATGCATTGCTCATTCATGCCCAGTCAATTTTATAAACCTGCTATATGCACAAGTACCAATGTGCGAATATCTCGCACCGAGGAATAAAAGGATCATTCTGTGGCGGGACCAAGACATATATGCATATGAGCTACATGTTTGTTGTGCATCCAGGTCCATTTCAGCACAAATTTACTTTGCTATTGATCAGATGTAAGTCTAAATAAAATTATTTATGGGCAGGTATGAACTATGGGGCAGATTTTCAAAGCCCTACGCGTGCCGGGCCTATTTTCAAAAGGCCCGGCGGTGAGCATAAAGCCCCAGGACGCGTATAAGTCCCAGGTCTTGAAAAAAGGGCCGAGGAATGGGCGGGGCAGGGGCGAGGTGGTCCGGGGCCGGAGCTTCCAGGTACAGCAGTAATTTGGCGCTGTGCCCGGGATCGCGTGCCGGCGGTCGGCCAGTGCATGCAACCTACGCCTGCCTGGAGGCAGGCGCAACTTATAAAATAAAGGTTAGAGGGTTTTTAGGTAGGGCTGGGGGGGCGACAAAGGGAGGGGAAGGGAGGGGAAGGTGGGGGGGGGGCGGAGGGAACGGGGAAAGCCATCGGGGATCCCCTAAGGCTCGGCACATGTTGGTGCACTAGTGTGCACCCCCTTGTGCGTGCCGACCCCGGATTTTATAACATGCGCGCGGCTGCGCGCGCATGTTATAAAATCGAGCGTACATTTGTGCGCACCGGGTTGCGCGCACAAATGTACGCCCACTCATGCGTCTTAAAATCCGGCCCTATTTGAGAGGTCTGTGTTAACAGGGAGAGTTCATGGGGGTCTTGATGGCCTGGCTATAGATTGGGCAAACTAGTAGATGAGCTGGTTAAACTGGACATTTCCTTGATGCACTCATGTTGTAAAATTCCCTCACTTGTGCGTGTACATGCTGACATTTCCTTGATGTTTACGTTTAGGAGCACATATTTATGCACCAGGCCTATTGTATGTGTATGTATGTGCACTCAGGATAAAAATCTCAGTGCATCTTGCTGTGCGCCCATATACACGTATATATCGTGCACATCTTCAAGTTATCCTGTAAGTATGGGCTTGGCCCTCATAAAGCCATAAATAAATTAAATTACAATTATAATATATTAAAATTCCCATACTAAAATAGCACTAACTGCCAGCATTCAAACAACTGCAACCCTTAGTATGAAAGGCAATACTGCAAATATTGTACCAGGCCCTAATTCATCAGTAATACATATTAGGGATGTGCAGTGCTTTTTATTTTGTGTCATGTTCGTTTTGTATCATTTTTGTTTAGCATGTTATAAAATCCGGGGTCGGCACGCACAAGGGGGTGCACACTAGGGGTGTGCATTCGTTTTGAACTTAAATGTAAAACGCAACTTATTTTTTTTTTTAACTTAAAAAAGTGATGAGGCGAAAACGATCGGATTTCCAACTTATTCAACATAGCTATGTTGAATAAGTTGGAAATTGCGATTGTTGATCCTAAATAAAAATTTAAACCCCTCACCCTCCTTAATCCCCCCCCTCAAGACTTACCAAATCTCCCTGGTGGTACAGCAGGGAGTCAGGACGCCATTTCTGAACTCCTTTGCGAGGAGCTCGTGACGTCGGCGTCACGTCGGAGTGACACGGCGTCACGTGATTCCCCGCGCGATCGCTCCGGGACCCTCGTTGCACCCAAAAGGAACTTTTGGCCAGCTTGGGGGGTCAGGAGGCCGGTGCCGGAGCGATCGCGCGGGGAATCACGTGACGCCGCGTCACTCCGACGTGACGCCGACGTCACGTGCTCCTCGCAAAGGAGTTCAGAAATGGCGTCCTGACTCCCTGCTGTACCACCAGGGAGTTTTGGTAAGTCTTGGGGGGGGGATTAAGGAGGGTGAGGGGTTTAAATTTTTATTTGCACGTATGGACATAGACTCATCTTATGGAATTCTCCATATGTCCATATTGACCGCAAATGGGACCCCCTTTCGACTTATGGACTTATGAACATAAACTTTTGCTCTGCACATCCCTAGTGCACACTTGTGCACCTTGCGCGCGCCGAGCCCTAGGGGAGGCCCAATGGCTTTCCCCTTTCCCTCCGAAGCCGCTCCGAAATCGGAGCGGCCTCAGATAGAAATGTCCTTCTGCCTCCCCCACCTTCCCCTCCATTCTCCTATCTAACCCGTCCCCCAGCCCTACCTAAATCCCCCCCTACCTTTATTTTGTGATTTACACCTGCCTCGGTCCCACCCCCGGACTGCCCCGGACCACCCCTGGACCGGCGCCCCGCCCACACCCCCGCCCCTTTTTCAAAGTCCCGGGACATACGTGCGTCCCAGGGCTTGCATGCATCGCCGAGCCTATGCAAAATAGGCTCGCGCGCTCAGGGACAGATTGTCGGGGTTACTTGTGTAACCCTTTGAAAATGTGCCCCACAGTGTGTAAAACTCAGGAGTAACAACAGGACGTCTGCCTTCACAGAAAAGGTGATGGAAGCATGGAATGCTGGCCCAGAGGAACTGGCGAAGGCAAGAATGGTAATAGTATTCAAAAAAGTATGGGATAAACATAGAGGATCCCTACAGGCTAGTGGAGAGAAAATAAAAATGAAATAACCTGTGAAAACTTTAGGTATGATGTATGATGTATCAGCAGGCCGTGTCACGTGCAGTGAAAGCAAACTGCCACTGGACTGATCAATCATTTACCTCGGAATGAATTAAACAGTATTTTTTTAGATTCTTATTAGCAAATAAAATGAACAATATAGTCCTAAATACTTACAAGATGCCCAACATCAGTCAATGTTTCATGGATTAACTGAATCAAGGGCAAAACGTAGAAAGGATACTCGTCTATAAAGAAAGAGACTGACCAATCCTCTGTGAGATTTCAGGACACTATGACTGTTGAATACCTCGTTACAGATGAGTATTATTTCTAGGTTTAGCCTCTGATGCAGTCAGTCCATGAAACATCGGCTGTTGTCGAGCATCTAATTGAGTATTTAGGATTACATTGTTCATTTTATTTGCTGACAAAAATCTAAACAAAAACCCTGCTTAATTCATTCTAGGGTAAATGAGTGATCAATCTGATGGTGGTTTGCTTTAACCAAATACGACATGGATTGCTGATACCCCATTGTATTAGTCTATAATTTTACCTATGTCAATTACTTTTGTCTGTGCTTTTTTGAAGAAGCATTTTGTTTGGTGGCTTAGTCTGTGTACCTTTCTTTTGGTGGAAACCTTAGGTGTAACATTTCATCAGTGGGGTAACCTGCACAGAGTTTCAGTTATAACCCTAAATAGTAGGCATCAGGGTGATATGCATGGAAAGGCCTAAAAGGTGAATTTTCAAAAGTTGTGTGTGTGTGTAAAAGCGTATTTTGTACATGTGTAAATAGCAATTACTTGCATGTATACTATTATATAAAACTCAAAATGCACATGTAAGTAGGAGTCCACAAGTAAATCTGAGTATGTAAAATAGGGGGCGAGCCAGAGTTATTTCAGGATGGGGCCAACATTTACACATGGAAGTTGCTATTTTATAAGCAATTTACTCGTGTATTTACACCTGCTCTATACCTAGAGTAAGTGATTGTAAATGTCTTCAAAGTGAAATACTGATTGGGGGGGGTCTGGGTGAAATGGGGGGGGGTTTGAGTTTGAAGAACCAGAAGAGTATCAATAACCTGCAGATGGACTGAGCAAACTGGTAGACTAATTGGTAAAACTGGCAGTTTTATTGCCATGCACATTTTAGAAAATCGCTCAACTTTCACACTTATAACTCACTTATAAATATGTGCCAATTACACAGGTAAACACTCCTCGTGGATATTTTTAAAGTTAGATGAATAATACATGAGGATAAGTTTTGATTTATCCGGCTAAGTACGGGCTTTGCTGCTAATTATCCGGATAAATCTTGAAAGTGGGACTTATCCCGATTAATTTCGATTTATCTCGTTAAGTAGCGGCACTTATCTGGACAAGTACCAGTTTTTCAAGCCTAGCCTCTTTTTAGCCAGATACAATAAGTCTTAAAAGCACTACTTATCCAGCTAAGGTGGTCATTTTCTAACGGGATTACACACAATAGCTAAATCGGGGCGGAGTCGGGGCGGCGTCAGCACCGGAAGAGGAGGAGTCGGGGCAGCACCGGGGCGGACATGGCGGAAACATCGCTGGCTGCGAAAAGATAAGAACCCTTATCGCTGCCAGTAGCGTGCCCAATAGCACCACCTTTTACAATGGCGCTATTGGGTGCGAATGCCGGCAGCGATAACACCGCAGTGGTGCGATCGCTGCCGGCTTTCATAGGCCTGCCCCCCGCTTCGTCCTCCCGCCCCCCCTGTTACTGCCAGATTCTCTAAGGTCTGCGACCTTAGAAAATCCAGGCCTAAGTCAGATAGCTGGATAAGTCTAAAAAGCGCTACTTATCTGGCTATCTGACATAGATGACTAACTATCACTTTTAAAACATATCCAGCTAAATAGTGGTTTTAACTGCTTCTTAGCCAGCTAAATTGGAACTTATCCAGATAAGTGCAATCTGTATTTATGCATTTTTTTTACATGCATACACATTTTGCAGGGTACATTTGCACATATTTTATAATATTTATATGTTCATGGGAGAAGTTTTTCATGTACCCATACACATGCATATATGGTAGAGCACACCTGCTTGAAAGTTATCCTCTAAACATTTTGCTGGGAAGACTGGATTCACCATATGGCTCCCTCCCAATGGGAGAGGCAATCAAGGTGTGAGGAAGGTGGTCTGAGAGGAGCAGCAGGATGAGGCATCAGGGAGCCACTGCCACTGCAGAGAAAATGAAATGAGACTGGAAGGAGCAGAGAGGCTCATGGGAAGATCTCTCTATGTAGATAGCATCTATATAGGTACGGGGCCACTGCAGGTTGAGGGGATAACAAATTCCTCCTGCACACTCACATTTCTTCAGCCAAGTGGCTGACAGAGCTCCTCCTCCTCCTCTTTCTTCTAGGCCTTGTGGGCCAATATACGGTAACTCCTGTTGCTTCCTGGCAGCCCCAGTGATTATGCCTCTTACTCCCTGCCCACACTGGCCGAAGTGACACAACAGCCTCTTCTGGCCTGTGCAGGTGAGAAGAACAAGGAAGAGGAAACTGCAGCAGTTCTGCTACTGCCACCCTGCCCCATAGTCTACCAAGTGCTTCCACTGGCCCTGCATGAGGGATGCTGTGGATACCTGTGTGTTTGAGGCTGTGTGAGGAAGGTTGAGTGATTGCATGTGCATGCCTAAAACTGCTTGATGTGTTTGCATGGAGCTGAGGCGGTGATCAAGGCTGTGGGTCACAGAATAACGATAAATTGAATGCACTGAAAAAGTGGTAAGAGAACAACAAGACACTTGGAGAAGATATAGAAATAGAAAAAAAAAAAGAAACAATTAGGATAGCTGATGTATTAAAATGGAAACAAATGAGGCAGTATTGGTATTATTTCTTATTGATAGCACTATTTGTATAGAAAATGTATGTGTTGTTGTCGATATTATCAATATAGTTTGTGTTGGATGTATATATTTTGTGCTTGCTGCCATTGACTTCATGGTCCAGTAGTTAGTTGTGGCCCTCAAACATTTGATATAAAAACAGTTATTCCCCACACTTGTAAAAACTGATCATTCCTGCTCCAGGGGGATAAGCTGCCAACAATATCTCTGCTGCTAAAATGGATGCAGCTAAAAGCTCAGCAGACCTTTTTGTAATGTTATTACTCCAGCTTCCAGTCACAACCTGTTCCCCCTATATACCAGAGAATGACAAATTCTCCTTTAATCTTTTCTAGTAGGTAAGCTGCTTTCTTTTTGATCTTGATATATGATGCAGAGTAGCCATGATAAATTAATCAAGCAAGGGGGTGCTCAACCCAGTCCTCAGGACACACTTAGCCAGTCAGGTTTTTAGGATAATCACGATGAATAAACATGAGGCATATTTCTTTACAATGGAGGCAGGGCATGCATATATATGTCATGCATGTTCATTATGGATGTGCTGACTAGATGTGACCGAGGAATGGATTGAGAATCCTGATGTATAAGGATTATAAATAGGGATAAAGAACAGCTAGTCATCATGAACACCAATTAGCTTTGGTTTCCAGGATGCCCCAAATGAATATGCATGAAATAGATTTGCAAGCATAATATTGCTTCAGCTGTATGCAAATCTGAATTATTCATTTTCATTAGGGATATCCTGAAAACCCAAACAAATTGGTGTCCAGGAAGACTGGATATTGCCTACTCCTGATTATAAAGCTGTAAATATAAGGATATGGAATATGGTAAAACCAGGACTGGCTCAAAGTATCTCTGCATGATTGGGTAATTGTTATTGGGAATGAAGCACTTTTTCAGACTAGCCCTGAGTGTATTATCTCCTTAGCTGGTACTTCCAAATGTCATTTTTTTTAAAAGAATACACTGTAAGATGCTGAGAAACTGTTTACTACTCCATTTAAAATCTGATATATGAGGTACCTCGTTTGAGGGTCACTAGACATGAAGTTCATATAAAAAAATGTGTACGCATGTGATAACTTCGTAAGCACTGATATAGCAGTTTGGTTTCTTTAAACAAGATTTGTCATCCATAGCATGATGAGTCACAGCTCTGGAGATCCTACTCATTTAAATCTCAAATTGAAAGTGACTCATTTTTCATTGGCTTTCTAGCTATTTATTCTCTATTGAACAGAACAGTTTTCACCTATCATTTGATTATTTCGCTAGGACAAATGGTCTTGGCTGGATATAAAAGTGCACCTTGAGAGAGTTCTTAGCATACTTAATTTCATTTGTTAGAAATGAAAAAGAAATCCTGTATGAATACTGAAGAAAATACATACTCTTTTTTGGTCTAGAAACAGAATCCCATGTACTTGGAATTATTTAATTTACCATGATCAGATATAGTGCATTTAGGAACCTATGCGCTATAGTGTGCACTAGGGTGTGCATTGATTTTTTTTTTGTGTTTTTGTTTCAGGTCATTATCACTTTGATTTTGTTTTTAAAATGGTTTTTGTGTGTGTGTGTGTGTGTGTGTGGGGGGGGGGGTTATTTCATGTTTCCCTAATTTCGGAGTAAAGTACGCACTACTGGGACATAGTGCGCATTAACTGAAAATGTTACCTATATGGGAAGCAGTTTGTTAGCTAGAGGCAGGATTCTGCGTTCCTATTGGCTATCTCCTTAGTTATTTGTTTGTGCTGCTAAGATTGCAAGGTGGTGTTTGTGGGGGGGATGGCCAGTGCCTGATAACAAGAATAAAAAAAGTGATGTAATACTAGCATCAAGTTCTAGTCAGCAAAAGCATATAATGCAAATGCATATTTTGAATTTGCCAATTCCTTTGTATTTTAGGAATGGGGCCATGGCAATTTGAGTTATGCATACTTTGAATTCCCCTGGTATATGTCTGTGTGTTTGGTGTGGGGGGGAGTGACTGGTGAGAGGGGAAGAATCTGGGGTGAATGTATGGAGTGACAGGTAGGAAAGAGACTGTTTTGGGTTGTGACTGGTGAGAGAGAGGCAATCTAGTATTTGTATAGGGTGACCTGTCACCCCATACAGTTACCCAGTCACCTACACACACACACACACACACACACACACACACACTAGGTAGCCTCTCTCTCTCTCACTTGTCACCCCATACAGTTACCCTAGCCAAACCCCCTCTCACCAGTCACTCCTCACACATACCAGGCTACCTCTCTCTCTCGCTAGTCATCACTCCAACCAATCTCCCTCCTGTTACCTCATACAGTCACCCCAGTTACTCCCCCTTTCACCAGTCACCCCACACATACCAGGCTGGCTCTTTCTCTCCCATTCAGTCTTTCTCCTACCTGTCACCCCTTATAGTCATCCCTTTCTCACCAGTCACCCCCTGACACACACACACAAGTTATCTCTCTCTCACCAGTCATCACTCACCTTTTCAACCAGTCTCTCCTCCACTTGTCACGTCATATATTCACCTCAGTCACTTACCCTCTCAGCAGTTACCCTCATACCCACCAGGGGAATTAAAAGTATGCATATCCAAAAATGCCAGGGCCAGTTTCCTAAAATACAATGGGATTGGCAAATTGAAAATATGCATTTGCATTACACGCTTTTGCTGATTAGAACTTGTTTGTTTACATTTGTTACCAGGCACTGGCCAACCCCCCCCCTCCCCCCCTACAAAAACTACCTTTCAATCTTGGCAACACAAACAAGTAACTAAGGAGACATCCAATGGGAATGCAGAACTATACTTATAGCTAACAAACTGCTCCCCCAATTGTTACTTTTTAACTTATAGGTAACATTTTCAGTTAGTGTGCATTATGTGCTATTTGTGTGCACTAACACAAAATACAAATTTTTATGAAATGTTGTCATTTTTTTCTTTAGTTTTATGGTGGTTCCAAAACAAGGCAAAATGCACAATTTTATTGCCATTGTCTATTTTTTTTTATAATGAATGCACATACCTAGTGTGCACACTAAGGCAATTTAGCATACACAAAAAATAGAGTGGTATTCACTAAGGAGGTCATTTTCAATGACTATGCTCATAAAAATTTGCATATACCCACGTAAGTAGCCTGTACTCACACAATTGTTATTTTATAAAAATCAAATGCATGTGTGTACTTTATATTTCATGCGCACCTTTATGCATGTAAAATAAGGGTTAGTCTAGGGGTGTTCTGGGGTCAGGCTAACAAGCACATAAGCTGCTATTTTAAAATACACTTACATGTATATATTTGGCAACTTACTTGCATAATTATACACCTGCTTATCTGGTGAAATTGATATTACACTTCTGTACTGTATATTATTGGCTGGGTGGGAGGTCTGAGTGAACTTGGGGGAATTCAGGTGAAAGAACCAGGAGAATCTCGATGATCTGGAGAAGGACTGGATAAACTGGCAGAGTATTTGATAATCTGGTTAATTTAAATTATGTATGTTTTCAAATATGCCAATTTATGCATACATATCAGGTTTTGTATGAGTTACTTACTTTATTTTCCTGTTTGAAATATATGCATGTATGTTTTTAAAATAGGTAGGAAAATATGGGCCGGATTTTAAAAGTCCTATGCGCATTAATCCAGAGGATTTACACGCATAAGGGGGGTTACATGCGCCGGGTATATTTTAAAAAGGCCCTGTGACGCGCGTAAAGCCCCGGGACACGTGTAAGTCCTGGGGCTTGCAAACAGGGGCAGTCCGGGGGCGGGGCATGGGCAGGGCCAGAGGCCTCCAACACAGCGACCATTGTTGTTGTGTTGAAGGATCGCATGCCGGCAGGCTGCTGGCACGAGCAACTTGTGCCTGCCCGGAGGCAGGCGCAAAAGGTATGATAAAACTTTTGGGGGGGTTAGAGAAGGGCTGGGGTGGGGGGAAGGAGGGGAAAGGGTGGGAAGGTCAGGCTAGGGGGAAGGGACGTTCCCTCACATGTTCGCCCACGCACACCCTTTTAAAATCACCCCTATGTGTGCTTTCAATGCATTGGAATACTCACTTTCAATGCATTGCGTGCATTCAAAACACAAGAACACAAAATTAAGGACCATCATGTGCAAAGTCTGGCGTTAGCAAGCTCATGAGAAGTATTATGGAATATTGCCCACCACTCACTAAGCATTTGTTCCTTGAGGCCTAAAATTATCCGTCCTAGACCAAGTGTTAACGTTCTAGTGTGAATGCTGTTGAAAGGGCCTAGTCATCCTAATTAGGAGAAACTGCAGAGGAAAAATAAAGGTGAGAACAGTGTAAAAGTTAGAACACTTTTTCCTACAAAATATTTGTACATTCTTTTTTAATTTCCTACACAAAACCATATTTACAGTATGTACATCATGAACATTGTCTTAGCAAACAAATGACACACATAACAACTGATGTTGAAACATTGTTCCACACGTCTGAATGCATAAGGCACAAGGATTTCACTGTCTGAAGACCATATCGAATGGCAGGACTATGATGATCATTGAGGTTGCTGACAGGATTATTTAGGAGAAAGACCATTTCTGACATTCCGAGGTTTGTCCTGAAACAGTGGTCTGGGAAAGCACTGTCTTCTCAGTGCTCCACAAACCTTTTGAGAGACTGCATAATAGCTCCAACCTGCTTTCCTCTCCCTCCCTTACTCCCGCTGGTGGCATTAGCCAAGGGCCTCAAAAGGTTTGGTCCCTCAATATTTTCAGATTCCTTGCAGAGGGCTCATGGATGGCCCTGACCCCAGTACTGCAGGGTGTTGGCTAAGGGTGGATTGTCAGATGCTAGTGCCCGCTGGAGTCACTTCTGGCAGATTTCCCTTCCTGGCCTCAATGAAATAGATGTGGCAGGGCAGAGATGCACTTTGGGTAGTGACCTTCATTTTCAGTTTTTATTTTATTTTCTCGGAGAATTTATTAATGCATATTATAGCAAACAAAAAAAGCGAGAAAAATCAGTAGAAAACATTCATTTTTTTCTCTGATTTGTTCCTGTTTATTTCATTATGATAAACACTGTTAGGATTCCTGAGGAAAATAAAATTAAAATTGAAAATGAAGAAGGTCCCTAATAAAGGAGGAAGATGAGACAGGGTAGAGGTGAAGATGAGGGAGTGAGCAACAAAGAGAGAAAAGAAGGTGACATCTGAGAGACAACAACACACACCAGTACTTCAAAAATAAATTGTTTATTTCTTTATTTATACAATACAAATTATTAGGCTAAAGGTTCACAGAGGAAAATGTATTTTCTAATATTATTGTAGACTTCAAAATGTATAAGGCACAATGGTGTCATGAACTGAAATGAAGGCCATTTCACAATCACTTAGCTATTACTATGATTGTGCAAAAACATTTCACAGCTTACGTCCTATGTTCTGCATTGTTCCTGTAGCAGTGACAAGGCTAAAGCAGGTGAGAGGTAAGTGCCTCAGAGAAGGCATCAAAGGGGAACTATGACAAATGGGCAGGAGGCAGCATTTTCCCACAAAAGCTTGGACGGCTATTTACTATTTATTTAAGCAATTTATATTCCACCAATCCACAAATCTTGGTAGATTATTACACTTGTACATACATAATCACAAATGAAAAAGCAACCTGTTGTACTCTTCACAAACACATCAGAGTAAAAATAGCCAGGAGTAATAAAAAAAATAAAAATCCTGTCTAACAATAGTGAACACCCAGCTTGCCTTACAAGCTGGGCAAACACTAGTTCCACCCTTTCCACTGTTGGTCTGGGTCCCTCTAAGATAACCTCGCTTATGTGGCATGCATGGAGTGGATGCCACAGCAGGATGGATGTAGCTTCAGAGGACAGGATAATTGATAGTGTTGTCAGTTGGCTGATCTTCCTTTGCTGGCATATGGCAATGACCATTGCAGTAATTGTTGTGGTTAGTCTGTCCAAAGACAATAGCAGGGATTCAAAGTCTTCATCACCAACATGTCATTGCTACCCTAAAGTGCAAAGTATTGGTATAAGGCAGTAAGTCAGATGCAAGTGCCCTTATGATTCAGGGGTAGAAAATGTCTCTCCTTGCTGTCAGCGAGAGGGATGTGCTGGAATTGCTGGAGGCACCTTCAGATGCCCAGCACTCTCCTCCTTGGCAGACATCTGAGGTGTGTTCTCTTCATCTGCTGTTTCCAGAAAGTCTCTGCTCTTCTTTCAGCTCCCCTCTTGAGGTCCAGGTACTCTTGGACTTCAGCCTTCAGAACTTACCTTCCTATGGGTATTCAGCAATGGAGCTGAGCCTGCAGGAAACTAGTAGGGGTGTGCATTCGTTTGCAATGTATTGGCAATCCGCAACGTATATTTATTTATTTATTTATTTATTTATTTTCAATTTTTATATACCGAAGTTCTTGTAGGGACTACAAATCACTCCGGTTTACATAAAACGAAGAACTGCTCAACAGAGAGCGGAGCTTTACATGGAACTGTAGAACATATGGAACAGTATAACTGGTAGACAATTTAACATAATGATAAATAAAAATAATAGTTTAACTGGTAATAAATAAAGAATTATATTATTTAATATAAGCAGTATAACTATTTAACGTAGAAATAAATATTAACAATGACAAATATATATATATGAGATAAAGTGAATTTTGGACTCAAAGATAGTTGTCCTGTTGCAGATTCTTAAAAGTAGTATTTGGTATAGTGTCCATAATTAAGGGATACCTAGTAATAAGGAAGTCTGTCCGTCACAGTAAAATTAAGCGTCTGGGAAAGCTTGTTGGAAGAGAAAAGTTTTCAGTCTTTTTTTGAATTCTTGATGACTGGGTTCTAGTCTAAGATCTGGGGAAGCGTGTTCCACTGGTGTGGGCCTGCTGAGGATAGCGCTCGTTTGCTCAATGATGATTTTATTTGTGGAGCATGCAGTGTTCCTCTGTATGCACTTCTGATTGGTCTGGAAGAAGTGTGCAGTTGGAGTTGAGAGCTTAATGTGATGGGAGCTAGTTTGTTTGTCGCTTAGTGGATGATAGTGAGTGCCTTATAGAGTATCCTTTGTTTAATGGGAAGCCAATGTAAGTTCTGAAGGATTGGGGTGATATGATCTTTTTTGTTGGTGCTGGTTAGAATTCTAGCAGCTGAATTCTGAACCATCTGTAATGGTTTGATGGTGTTGGCGGGTATACCTAGTAGCAGGGAGTTGCAATAGTCAAGCTTAGAAAGAATGATGGATTGTAGTACTAGCCTGAAGTCGGAGAAGAAAAGGAGGGGTTTAAGTTTTTTGAGGACTTGCAGTTTGTAAAAGCAGTCCTTTGTGGTATTGTTTACGAACTTTTTTAGGTTTAGATGATTATCAAGCCAAGCTCCAAGGTCTCTGACGTCAGATGAGAATGTGTTGTTTGCGTTTGGTAGAGAGAGGCTGGAAGAGATTGTGAGTGGATCCTGGGAAACAATGAGCATTTTTTTATGCCATAATCGTTGTATTTGTGGGGGTCACGAAACGTATGGCAAAGCCCCACGAATACAACATATCACTAATGAATAAACCCCCACCTTTCTGACACTCCCAAGACTTGCCAAAAGTCCCTGGTGGTTCAGCGGGAGTCCTGGAGCGATCTCCTGCACTCGGGCTGTTGGCTGCTGGAATTTAAAATGGCGCCGATAGCCTTTGCCCTTACTATGTCACAGGGGCTACCGGTGCCATTGGTTGGCCCCTGTCACATGGTAGGAGCACAAGATGGTGCCGGCCGTCCATTGCTCCTACCACGTGACAGGGGCCGATCAATGCCTTTAAAGCATGTGAAAATGACATTAATGTATGCAAAAGCACCATAACGCATGGTATGATACAAATGACAAAAGTGGGAGGATATTGGGGTGGGAGTTTTGGCCAATTGGGCTGGACTCATAGTTTTGTGAAGCTGTATTGCATGGCTTTAACTATACCTTTTTCATTTGCATAAAGCTGTGTGATAGGGCTTTATTGTGTGTTGTGATATTTTTGCACATGCTGTTTTAAGCTCCTGGAGAGCCAGCCTAGCTAGTGGGGCCTGGGGGGGGGGGGGGAAGGAAGGGAGAGAGTGAAAGAGAGCGAGAGAGAGATCCTAGCTGTAATACCCTCACACCAGGTAGGTATTTATACCTCTATATGAGGCCTATCTAGTCACTCGAGGTGAGGCTTAGGTATTAGTGTAGGGGGTTAGGGGCCACTTTGACATTCAAAGTGAGACGTACGAACAGAACAGTGCTCTCTTGTGAAGATTTGAAGACCTTCAGATTGAGAAAACTCACCCAAAGATGAGATTTGTACAATGTTCTCTCAACCTAGCTTGATGTTACCCAGGGAGAGAGTCCAAGCTAGGTTGAGAGAACATTGCACAAATCTCATCTTTGGATGAGTTTCCTCACTCCGAAGGTCAACAAATCCTCACAAGAGAGCACTGTTCTGTTCGTACATCTCACTTTGAATGTCAAAGTGGCCCCTAACCCCTGTACAAATACCTAAACCTCACCTCAAGGTACAGGTGGACCTCCCATAGAGATATAAATACCTATCTAGCATGAGTGCATTATGGTTAGTCTTCCTCTCCCTCCCTCTCTCTCTCTCTCTCTCTCTCTCTCTCTCTCTCTCTCTCTCTCTCTCTCTCTCTCCTCTCCCTCCCTCCCTCCCTCCCCCTCCCTCTCCCTCTCCCTCCCTCCCTCCCCCCCCCCCTCTCCCTCTCCAAATTGCCATAAACTGCCTATTACCATAAAACACACCCCTTTTCCTAACGCATGCAATATTTAGTGCATTTTGATAAATCCAGGCATGTGGATAACTCTTTAAAACTTATGTGGCTAATCATATAAATGGATAAGTGTTAAAGCGGCACTTATCCAGCTATTTTGAAAATATATACCACATATCTTTTAACATATACAAAAATAGTGTTAGGTAGATTTTATTTTATTTTATATAGTGTGTGCACATTTGCGCGCACAATAACAAATGCATGAGCATGAGTGTGCGCGCCCCTTAACGTGTGAATACAAGTGTGCGGGTGCATGTTTTAAAGTTATCCTCCTTGGGTCTACACTTTGAGATGTGATCCTTTGGTTACCACAATAGGGATTTCTTGCCCAGGGATTATATAGTTACTTCCATAACAAATAATGGGAACTGTTCTGCTAATTTGAGGCAGCACTCTGACTAAGCCTTACACCAAATTCATGCTGGCATAAATATATTTGTTTCCATAGATGAATAAAAGCTGGTGCATATGCATTTTGGTGTATATCTATATATGGACATGTCTAAGACGGAATGTCTTGCAAGCTTCAGATATCTTTTTTCAGACCATGACAGGTATCCTTTTTTTGCCTAATATTATTATTTGTCAAATATCAGTTTCTATGACAGATAAGTGTTTGGGTTTTGACACACTGTTTGTCCAGGACCTAAAGACAATTTGGGTGAATTGACCCTAAAATCATTTATCAGTGTGTAATGTCCTTGTATTTTCAGTCAACTGTGCCATTTAGAAAGCGCATTCACTTTGTTTAGTATTGAGGCCACATTCAAGTTACGTTTTCTTCATGAAACAGAAATAGAATGATCAGCAAGATGTGTGTTTTGTGATGAACCTATGTGTTTTATTCTCAGTATAGAAGAATGAGTAATACGACGCTAGTCACAGAATTAGAAAATAGGTTAACCAGAAAATAGGTTATGGATGGAAAAGAACCAGAAAATAGGTTAAGGATAGTTCTAACACTAATGACTGAAATAAGTTTTATTCAAAATCACACAGATTGGTACAACACATAATCTGGAGAAGGCACAGCATTCTACAATTAATAGTGCAAAACCACAATCTGAAAATATATGACACATTGTGAAAATATCACAATTCAAAGAGAACTAGTTAGCTTTGTTTTGTGTAGTAGGATAGAGAGGCAGCTGACTTTCAAGATTGTGAAACACTTTTGTATTCAAGGTTACTTCTGAATTCTTATTTAAAATAGTTGTCATTTGCTGAAGCACTGTATAATATTTTTGACCAAAATATTTTTTCTTGCTTAATAGGAATGGGCTTTTAATTCTAATGAGCCCAATGTTATACTATAATGTTTAGGTTTCAGCCATAATTTTCAAGGCAGACATTCTTGCAAATCCTCTTTGAAAATCAGTGGATATGTGAGAATCCTTGCATGGCCTGCATGTGCACAGTTACACCTGATGGGAGCAAGGGAAACGTTCACGTGCACATTGATGCATGTATTTTTGATTTTCAAATGTATGCGTGTAAATGGGTTTCTCTGCCCTCACTGTGCTCTGGAATGTCTCTTTCAAAAACATGTACAAGTATATGTAAAATTGCTTCCAGACGCATTTTTTACCTATACACTGCCTGAGGCAATTTTCAAAACCTCTATATATGCTTATAACTTGGCATTTTACACGTATATGCACTTTTGAAAATTCAGTCCAGTATTTTCAGAAGGTTACACCAGATTAAATATGCCTTATTTTAGAGAAAGGTTTAGTGATTTTAATTGTATCAATGAACTCCCTACAAATGATCATGAGCAAAACTAAGGTTTAGATCATGTGAACCAATGCAAATATCGTTATTTAAGAAACATAGAAACATAGAAATGGCATCAGAAAAGGACCAAATGGTCCATCCAGTTTGCCCAGTAAGCTTATTGGTAGTTTGTGCTGTGCCATGTAGGTTACCCTATGCTTATCTGTTTTCCAGACCATAAAAGTCAGTGCCTTCTTTGGTTGCAGTTTGAATGCAATTCGCTGTTACCCCCATGCTTATCAGTTTCCCATACTAGCCCTCATTGATTGCTGTTAAATCCAATTCCCTGTTATGCCTAGTTGTTGAAGCAGAGAGCAATGTTTGAGTTGCATCAAAGTATCAGTCTTATTGGTTAAAGGTAGTAACCGCCGCATCAACATGTTACCCCCATACTTACTTCCCAAGACCGTAAAAGTTGGGGCCCTTGGTGCTGAACAAATCCAATTCCCTTTTTCCACCTTCAGTTGAAGCAGAAAGCAATGATGGAGTTGCATCAACAGTATCAAGACTTATTGGTTAAGGGTAATAACCACCGCAGCATCAAGTTCCTCCAAGCACTCTTTTCTTCATTTCCATCCTTTAGCTTGTACGGTTCCACAGTATTTATTCCATGCCCTTTTGAATTCTTTCACTGTTTTGGTTTTCACCACTTCCTCCGAAAGGGCATTCCAGGCATCTACTACCTTCTACATGAAGAAATATTTTCTGATGTTGATTTTGAGGCATCCTCCTTGGAGTTTCATTTTGTGACCCCTAGTTCTACTGATTTCTTTCCAATGGAAAAGGTTTGGCTTTTGCACATCATTAAACCATTTTGGGTATCTGAAGGTCTGTATCATATCACCCCTGCGCCTCTTCTCTTCCAGGGCATACATATTCTTATCCTTCAACCTCTCCTCAAAGGTTTTCTGATACTGACCACATACCATTTTGGTAGCTCTTGTCTGAACCACTTCCATCCTGTTTCTATCCCTTTTGAGATAAGGGCTCCGGAACTAAACACAATACTCCAGGTGAGGCCTCACCAAGGACCTGTACAAGGACATCACCACCTCCTATTTCTTACTGGTTATTCCTCTCTCTATGCAGCCCTGCATTTTTCTGGTTTTAGCTATCACCTTGTCACATTACCTTGCCATCTTCAGATTGCCAGAAACTATCACCCTAAGATCCCCCTCTTGGTCCATTCCCATCAGCTTTTCCTCCCCCCACCCCACCCTCCATCTCATACCGCTCTTTTGGATTACCGCATCCCAAATGCATTACTCTGCACTTCTTGGCATTGAATCCCAGCTGCCAAATCTTTGATCACTCTTCAAGCCTTTGTAAATCCCTTTTCATTAACTCTACTCCTTCAGGTGTGTCCACTCTGTGGCATATCTTGGTATCATCTGCAAATAGACAAACTTTACCTTGTATCCCTTCTGCAAAGTCGCTCACAAAGATATTGAACAGAACTGGTCCCAATATCAATCAGTGTAGGTTCCATTTACCATTACATGCTGTCTCCTATCAGTCAACCAGTTTGTAATTCACTCCACCATCTTGGCGCTCACTCTGAAGTTTCTCATTTTGTTCACAAGCCTCCTATGAGGAACAGTATCAAAAGCTTTGCTGAAATCCAAATAGATGTCATTGAGTGCTCTTCCTTGATTCAATTCTCTAGTCACTCAATCAAAACAATCAATCAGATTTGTCTGAAAGGACCTTCCTCTGGTGAATCCATGCTGCCTCGGGACTAGAAACTTACTGAACTGTAGATAGTTCAGTATCCTTTCTTTCAGCAGTGTCTCTATTAATTTTCACACCACCAAAGTGAGGCTATCCAGCCTGTAGTTTCCAGCCTCCTTTCTGCTACAAGTCTTATGAAGTGGGACCGCAACTGCTCTTCTCCAATCTTGTGGAACCACTCCCATTTCCAGGGATCTATTGAACAGGTCATTTAGCAGACCCGCCAGAACATCTCTGAGTCCTTGTAGTATCCAGGGATGTACCTCATCCGGCCCCATCGACGTGTTCACATTTAGTTCTCCTAGCTCTTACCATACATACTCTTCTGTAAAAAGAGTTG
This sequence comes from Rhinatrema bivittatum, assembly GCF_901001135.1. NCBI lineage: Eukaryota > Metazoa > Chordata > Amphibia > Gymnophiona > Rhinatrematidae > Rhinatrema > Rhinatrema bivittatum. The sequence goes on along the minus strand of NC_042617.1, from coordinate 81,450,841 downwards.
TGTCTAGCCCATTCCTTTCTACAGTCTTGTCAACCAGCAATGGCTTTTTAGTGAACACAGAACTGAAGAACGTTTTTAATATTTCAGCCATTTCCTTGCCTGTCTCAGTATATTGCTCCTCGTCACCTTTCAATTTCACAATACCACTTCGGGCTTTCCTTCTTTCTCTTATATATCTGAAAAATATTTTGTTACCTCTCTTTATCTCTTGGGCAATTCTTTCTTCTGCTTGACCTTTTGCTTTTCTGATTTCTTTCTTCATCTCCCTCATTTTCACCAGGTATTGATCCCTGTGTTCCTTTTTCCAGGATCCTTTATACTTCCTGAATGCTGATCTTTTTGCCTTTATTTTTGCAGCCATTTCCTTTGAGAACCAAATTGGTTTTTTTTTTCTTGAACTTTTGTTTACTTTTCTAACATATAGATTTGTTGCCTTTGTAATAGCTCCTTTTAATTTAGCCCACGTTCAACCTCACCCATTCTCTCGCAGTCTTCTAGTTCTTCCTCCAGTTACTTTCCCATTTTGTCAAAGTCTGTCAATTTGAAATTCAAAACTCTGGTCTTCGTGTGACTTCTTTGTATCTTATTCACAATATCAAAAAATACCATCTGATGATCACTTGTACTCAGGTGGGCACCTGTCCAGACATTATAGACATTATCCCCATTTGTAAGCACTAGGTCCAGGATTACACCATCCCTCAAGGGATCCATTACCATTTGTTTGAGCATATCCTCTTGGAGGGCATCCACTCTCTCTCTACTTCTCATAGATTCCACAGAAGGGATACTCCAGTCTACATCTGGCAGATTAAAATCTCCAACAAGCAACACTTCTCCCTTCTTTCCCATCATTTTGATGTCTTTGATCAGATCTCTTTCCAGCTGTTCTGTCTGAATAGGAGGCCTATAGACCACACCGATGTAAATGGAAGCATCATCATCTTTTTTTAGACTGGCCCATAATGCTTCTTCCCTACTCCACATTCCCTGCATTTCAATTGCCTGGATATTGCTTCTGACATAAAGCGCTACTCCTTCCCCTTTCCTGTCCTCTCTGCCTTTCCTTAACAAGTTATAGCCTGGGATGGCCATATCCCAGTCATGTGACTCCATGAACCATGTTTCTGTAACAGCAATGATGTCCAAATCCACTTCCACTATTAGAGCCTGCAGGTCTGGGATTTTGTTGCCCAGACTGCGAGCATTTGTGTTCATAGCTTTCCAGCTTCTCTCCTTCAGGTTACTGCTCTTCTTGGATTTCCTTTGTGCCTTATTCAGCTAACTTTTGTTATACCCTTCACCCATTTCATTGAGATTTGTGGGGAGAGGGGTGACATTCCAATTTCCTTCTGCCACCCCCATCCTCTGGTTTAAATGCCTTATGGCATAGGGCCTGAATTTATCACTTAGGATCTTTTTTCCTGCCACAGACAGATGTAAGCCATCTTTGATATACTCTTACCGTTCCATACATGGCCCCAGCCCCTAATATATCCAAAATTTGTTCCTTACACCAAGTTTTGAGCCATGCATTGAAGTTATCTATATGGCTTAGCCTCTCCTTCCCCTTTCCATGAACAGGTAACACTTCTGAAAAGGCAATAGTCTTCACTATGTGACTAATCTGCCTTCCTGTACTATAACAAATCAATTAATTCACATCTTTGTGAAAAGAACAACTATTCTGTAAAATGAACATTCTGAATTCATTGAAATGCACTTCTATAGCTTTTGGAATCATTTTCTTTCTTAATTATGTCTAATATATCCATATATTTACTCTTTCTAAATACAAATAGGGCCTGCCTTCTCTTAATGCTCTCTGTGTTTCACCAGCAGTTACTTGGCAAGATACTTGTTGAGTGACTAGTGAGAAAATTTAACCTAAATTAATTCTTATTTACTTCATTCTAGGTTCATTGAGCACTAAAGACCAATCTTATTTCTTTGAAAACAAAAGTAATTTTGAATAGTTACTACAAATGTCTGAGAAAAGGATTGTGTTCTACAGCTTGCTTTTATTTGGTTTCAAGGCACAAGCATAAACCCATTGAACAATACAAATAAAAGAAGAAAAATATAGAGATGAATAAATGAAGCAGAATGAAGTACATATTCAGCTGCTGGATAGCTGGCAGAGTTAATAAAATAAACATATCTGGCTTACTTAGCTGAGATATTCAGCAGTGCAAGCGCCACTAAATACACCCTACTATCTTAAAGTTAATTGGAAAAGACTATTCAACTAACTAGGACTGTTCAATTTTCTAAAGTTATTTGACTATGTTCTAGAATCATTAAAATAGCAATAAATATCATGGGAATATCATGCGTTAGTGTCCGCGATAAAAAAAAGGGTGTGTTTATGCAAATTTAAAGCATACTACTTCGTGGAGGAAAAATTTGCAACCCACGATAATGTATTGCATCATGGGATGCAGTATCAAGGTGCGTGAAATATTAGTGTGTCACGCTTCCAAACTGGGAGATACTTGCACCTGTCAAGCAGCTATGCGCAAAACATTTTTTTTTTAATACCACCCAAGGACCCGCAAATATCTCCCATTCTGCGCACATGTGAAAACTAGCAGAAAAGGGGCAGGGCTTTGGCATGGGGGTGGGGAGACCAATAGATGTGCACATATATACTTAAGCGCATCGGCGCAAGCCTGGATCCCCTAGATGTATTTATTTATTTTATTTTATTTGGTGCTTTTCTATACCGGCATTCTAGATCATTATTTTACTTCAGCTATGGATGGCATGTAAGTCCTAAAAGAAAAAGAAGTAGGCTAGTCAGCAAGCTATTACGTGTTGGGGCTAAGAGGGGGAAAAGAACACATATAATAAACTAGGAGGGTTAGGAAGTCCTATCCCTTGCCTTTGTGAACTGGGAGCAAACTGGTAAAACTGGCAATGGTGGTGGCACCCATCTTTTTAAATCTGTCACTTAGGTGGTAAAAGTGGAATTAGCGCGCACATTGCAAATAAGGCACACATATATGCTCTTTCAGCCCATATTATACCATGTGTGCATGTATACATCTCTGTTATACAATAACATAGCCATGACCCGCGATAACAGCAGCTATCCAGTGATAACAACTTTTTTTCCCCTCTACCACACCAAAAAATTATGTTGTTATTTCCGATGTTAAATCCCATGTTAGTGTGCCATAAATGTGTGCAACAGGCAGTAGGAGTTCTTCATTTGCATAAAATGCTATTTTTTGCATACTCATTATAAAATGTGCATGCAAACATGCAACATGCTAAATATTGTGCGTATCATGTGTTAGACCCTTTTTGTCACGCATTTAGGCCCTAACACGATTTGATGAATGACCCTGTATGTTAACTAAATAATGCTGAAAACCTGCATTATCCAGATCACTTAGCTAATGCTGCTCTACCCCTTAATGCCCCTGAATCACAACTGTTATTGCAAGATGCATTTTTATCTAGTTAACAACTTTTCCAGATATATCAAGGGTAGTAAAACTGGTGGGATTTTCAGATCCTGACATTTGTTTCCTAAGTGCAAAACTTAACTGGAAAAATACACTGAATATGGACCTCAATATATTTAGTTAGCATATTATTCCAAGCATGCCAAAGGAAGCCATTTAAATGGCTTTCTTTAGGCCTGGGTAGTTTCACTGAATCCAGAATATTTGCAATCAATTTATTTATTTATTTATTTATTTAAATTTCTTATATACCGGCATTCGCGATGGGAGTCGCATCATGCCGGTTTACAAATAACAAGGTGTGACAACAGAATAAATACTTAATAACTTAAAAACATTAACATGTGATAGAAGAATTTAACATTAAACATGCTGTATATGAGGGAATCACAGGGTGCTCGAAAATTATTTGATGAAATATTCAATTGTGATAATGTACAGTTTATTAGTGAAGAGACTCTGAACTTCCATAGCACATTTTAACAAAGAATCAATCTGTCCCCCGACAAGGACGCCGTGTTTTGCTAACAAAGGCTGCATCAGGAGGGACTATGTGGGCAGTAGCTCAAACACTATAAGGAAACAAACGATAGTCATAAAATTGTGAGGACAAATAACTTGGGGACAGGCAGAGGGAATAAAGGATTAAGAAATTAACGTACCTTCAATGCTTATACATGGTCATTAATGGAGTCCTTACAGAAACTGACTAAACATAAACATTTAAAGTCCTTGGCTTTATTTGTTTCCTTATAGTGTTTGAGCTGCTGCCCGCATAGTCCCTCCAGACGCAGCCTTTGTTGGCTAAACATGGTGTCCGTTTCAGGGGACAAATTGATTCTTTGTTAAAATGTGCTTTGCAAGTTTGGAGTCTCTTCACTAATAAACTGTACATTATCACCATTGAATCATGAAATAATTTTTGAGGACAGCCATCTTCTCCATGCTCCTATATTTATAAACAGTAACTGCTTTGAGCGTGGACTGTTACTTCAGTTTATTTCAGGCTGTGAATCACAGGATGACATTTAGAAACAGAAAGTAAGGATTAACAATATTGTAGCAGGTAATGAAAATGGGCCAGAATAGATGAGCTGAGAGTTCTTTATTTACTATCTAGGTCCATATTCAGCCACTGGCCAGCTAGAAAAATTTGTTGAATAAACTTATCTGGCTAACTTAGCTGAAATAGTGGTGCATTTGCACCACAGAATATGCCGAGCTATATTAAAAGCCGGATAAGTTTATCCAACTAATTTTAGAACTGCTTTTCAGCTGTCCTAAAGTTATCCTGTACTTTAGTCAGATTATGCTGAGAAATGGAATTAGCCACTTAATTTACAGGCCATCCAGTGCTCCTACCATGTGACAGGGTCCGGCCAATGGCACAGATACCCTGTCACATGGTAAGGGCAAAGGGCCATCAGCACCATTTTGATTAGTGGCAGCCGACGGCCCGGGAGCGAGAGATCGCTCCAGGGACCCCCACTGGACCACCAGGTACCTGTAAAAAGATTTTTGGGGGGTCTGGAGGGTGGGGGAAGCTAAGGTATTAGTTTTAAAGGGTCGGGGTGGGTTTTTTGTTTATTGGCTCGGGCGCAGCCGATAAACAAAACCGCGATTGGGCCCGATGAAAAAAAACATGTGAATCGGAACCGGAATCCGAACCAATTCCGGTTCCGATTCACATCTCTACAATTGAGTGAGAGAGTTATTGCTGACTCCTGTTTCAACCCTGGGCTGCCAGTTGAGATGGCCCTGACTCACCCAAAATAAAGAAAAGTATACTAATATGACCCTCCCCATGTCCAAGTTTCCCACCACTGCATAGTCAAAGCCCCTCTTCTCCCACTCCCCTGATTTTCCTGACAGTCAAAACACCCTTCCCTGTCCCTGATGGAGAAGCTCTCTCCTCTCTCCTCTCTCCTCTCACCCTTTGCCCCCCCCCAATGGATCAGTTCCCCTCCTTGTGCCCCAGAGCCCCCCTGCTTGATGGGCAAGCCCCCACCCCTGGCCCCCCTGATGGAGCAGCACCATTCCCCACCTCTCCAGACCCCCAACAGTCAAAGCCCCCTTCCCAAATGGAGCTGTCCCCACTCCCCACCCCCAAGAGACCCTCCAACCTTATCTTCAATCCCGTGTCAGGGATGGGTGCACCCTTCAACCTGTCCCGGTCAGCACCATTTTGGAAAATAGCACTGACGTCATCTTGCCCCAGCAGTGTGACTGGGAAAATGGTACCGAAAAGGATGGGTGCAAGTGTGCGGTCATCCATGACATGGGATTCACGATAAGGTCAGGAAGTCCCTGTAGAGTAGGTGGGGGTGGGAAGCTTGTCCATGAGGGCTGGGGGGATGCTCCTATAGCAGGCGGGAGGAGCTGCTCCATTGTGGGGGTCAGGGAGCGAGGAGAGGAGGTTTTGACTATGCAGGGGGCAGGGAGCTTGGACATTGGGGGTAGCCACTGCTGCCGCGTTCATATTTTAAACTGTTTTTTTATTTTGGGGCGTCAGAGCCCCCTTGATGGCAGTCCTGAGTTGAAACAAGGGTCAGTAGTGATCCCATCTCAAGCTCCCTATTTGTCTGCAGTTTCTTTTTGTGGTGGCCAATGGCCCTTTAAGACAATGGCGGTCCCATGAGTTTGGGGCCGCCATCACGTTAAAGGGTCACTCACCGCATTCTTTTGTCTTGCGGTCTTTCTCCATGACACTAAAGAATGCACCATTGAGCCACAATGTGGTTTTAGAGGAGGAGCCCCAATATTGCAGCAACCGCTCCCCCCCCCCCCCCCCCCCGGCGATACTGGGACCACTCTTGTGAGAAAACATTGCAGTTTGATGAAACTAGGAGTTAGCTACTCCCCTCCAGAATGCCTCAAGACCAATCCTGACATAGCTGGATATGCTTTTAGCAAGTTACCCGGCTATATCATGGGCAGTCAGAATGGTGAAATTCTTAAATTCTGGTTTTTCTCGAGCTAAATGACAAACTTAGCTGAACAAATGCTCTGAATATGGACCCCTGTGTTTCTAATTAGCATACAAGTTTGCGAGCCTAATACAGTTTATATTCTCAAGTTAACATTCCATTTATCAGATTTTGAACTAGTTCTTTCTTCACACAGGTTGTTTTCCTGAATCTTTATTCATGTGGATTATTCAAATATATATATCAGACCCCTTAAAGAATTTGGGAGCAGATTTTCAAAGACCTACGCATGTGAATCCAGGAGGATTTACACACGTAGTGGGGTTACGCGTGCCGGGCCTATTTTCAAAAGGCTCGGCACCGCGCGTAAAGCCCCGGGACGCGTGTAAGTCCCGGGGCTTAAAAAAAGGGACGGGGTGTCCAGGGGTGGGGTGGAGGCAGGGTCAGTGGCTCCTGACACAGCGGCCGCTGTGTCAGAGATCGTGTGCTGGCCATTGGCCGGCAGGTGCAAAAGATAAAAATAAAGATCAGGGGGGTTAGAGTAGGGCTATGAGGGGGAAAGGTTAGGGAAAGGAGTTGAAGGTCAGGCTAAGGGGAAGGGAAATTCCCTCTCAGGCTGCTCCGATGGGAGGGAACGGAGGATGCCTGCACGAGCATGTTATAAAATTGAGCATATATGTGTGCGTGCCGGGTAGTGCACGCACATATAGGCCACATGCGCTTCTTTTTAAATCTACCCCTTGGGGTAGATTTAAAAAGAAGCGCGCCCGGCACGCACACATGTACGCCCGATTTGGGTCGGCGCGCACAAGGGGGTGCACAGTTGTGCAACTTGCGCGCGCCGAGCCGCGTTGCCTTCCCCTGTTCCCTCCCCCCTAACTTGACCTTCCCACCCCTTCCCCTAATCTTTTCCCCCCCAGCCCTACTCTAACCCCCCCCAAATGTTTATCTTACCTTTTGCACCTGCCGGCAGCGTGCCGGCACACAATCCTCCAACAGAGCGGCATATGTTATAAAATCGGGTGTACATGTGTGTGTGCCGGGTAGTGCTTGCACATGTAGGCCGCGCGCACTTCTTTTAAAATCTACCCCATAGGGTACATTTTCAAAATGATACGCACATAAATAACAGCATGAATGCATGTAAGTGAAGCATAGGGGCCAATTTCACATACACACATATATCCATCTTCATGTGCACATATACACTTGAATAAAAGGGGCGATCTAGGGGAGTTCTGAGGCAGGGCCAACACTTATTCGTGTATGTTGCTCTTTTATGTATTACATTTTCCAACTTACTTGTGTAATTTTACACCTGTTAATTATCTGTCATAAGTGATATTAAATGTGTTTATAGTGTAGTACTGAGGTCTGTGTGAACTGGAGGGAGTTCAGGCTGAGGAACCAGGAGGGTCTCGATGCTCTGGAAAAGGACTGGGCAAACTGGTGGTCTACTTGGTTAAACTGGTAATTCCACTTTTGCAAGTATGTTTTAAAATGCATTGACTTGCGAGTGTCCCATTTTATTTTTGCACGTAAAATATACGTGCTTACATTTTTAAAATAGGTGGGTAAAGTCTGCCTGTTTATTGCATTGAAAAGTGCTGCTTCAGTACATCACATGTATTCGTATATAAGTCTGCATACAATATGCATGCGTGTGCTGAGGTAAAAACCCACATATTTTATAATAAGAGCATATCTGATACGCATGGGTTATAAAATACTAGAGAAGATCTACGTGTGGCCATCTATCTGCAGATAAGTTTGACATTTATCCTCATCCTTTCTAAAATCAACTCTGCCCCCAGAGCACCTCTCCACAGTTCAAATAAAAGTAAACTCCAAACCAGAGTGCGCACTTTAATTTTACTTGCGCTGAGCCCTGGGCTACTTTCGAATAGCCATTTATGTACCCAAAACCTGGCTCTAAGCTCAGAGATGGCTTTGAAAATTCAGCCCAGCATGGACAGCCAGGATGTTCCGGCCTCCCTTTTACAGCTATCCTCCTCTACACAATCACCCAATCCCTCATCCCCAACAGACGAGGCCTGACGCCAATTTTTTTTTTTTTCCCATGGCTTGATCCAGCTGCTTGCCCAAAAGAAGCTTACCGAGCATGTTTCTGCCGCGATCCATTTCACAGTAAGATTAAGAAATTGAAAACATTTGCCGACACTTCATTTTCCACCGTGCCCTATTTAAAGGAGCTCAGAAACATTTGCGCAATCCAACACCAATGGAATCAATGAGGAAAAAGGATAATTAAAGGAAAAATAGATATCAATAAAATGTGGTTGAAACTCCCCCCGCACACACACACACACACACACACACACACTTATTTCTATAATGAAGTAGGAGAGGCTGCTGTATAGATCTTCAGAAAGGCTGACCTAAGTAAACAGTTGAAAGAAAATAGAAATACTGTCTGATTTCCATTGCTCGGTTTACCTTGCCCTCACCCCCCTTATGAGCAGCACTGCACTTTAAGGAGAAAAATTCCTCTCTTTCCTACAGCTCTAAAGCTGTAAACGTGATTGATGTGTAAGTAGTAAAGTTCACTTGAATTTGTACTATAAATGAACTATTTTTTAAAACCTACAGTAACAGGTGTATATATTATATAGCAGAGGCCAGAAATGCATTTGAAAACAGTGTTCACCTTCTATATTGTACCTGAAGTGTAAGATATAATGTAGAAACCAGTCTAGCACATAAATAAAAACAGTTTAAGAATTCCACATGAAAAACAGCAGGGAAGGAAGATAAGAACTGCCTAAGGAAGGAAAAGCTCTCTGAAAAGAGGCAGTGCTTTTATTAAAACATTATTGTGCTGTGTTGCAGTCATGCTGATAAAAATAAAACTGATCTGTCAGCACAGAGATATTCCCCATGCTTTTTAGCTCCAGTTTGCGCATTAGCCCTTGTAATGGTTGCACTAACATGGAAAGGCAAGACACGCTGACAGTCCACTTTCACTCACCCTCCTTTCCATATTGAAGGAAACACAATACATTTAAGAATGACAATATCATTTGATTACAAAACAAGGACCACAGCTTTAATAGCAAAGCAAACTGTAATGGAATCTGAACCAAGATCGCAATGCACACGGAATCCCTCTCCCCCTCCCCCCCACTGCTTGGGTGGCTCTTCCTCCACAACCCAGTTCTAAATCACCTTCAACCCACCAGGGCTTTATGCACGATCTGGGGAACTATAGCCAAATACTGGGCCAGCTGGGGCTGACAGCAGGTGTGATCTCCCTCAACCAGACCTTCATCACCATCGCCTGGCTCAACAGCCTCAAAATCGCACCAATCGCAAACCCAGGCTTCTGAGTCCAACTGAGAAATAATAAGTAAATTTCTTAAGTGTCCTGCCTTTTCTTCCCGCACAAGCTGCGACAACTAAACCAATATTTAAATGAATTAAATGAATCAATGAATGAAGAAGGTAAATGGGAGAGATGGCATAATCCACGGGAGAATGAAAGAAGGCTGAGTGTTTTCTTCTCCCCCTGTTATACCCTACGGCATGTCGTATTATCTCCCACGATCCTGCACAGTTCTGTTCCAATCAATGACAGCATTGTTCCTCTACCCCCTCGTGAACCTTATTGAGAGAGTTAGAACAAGGAACTCTTTGTCCTCCCCTAAGACTTCCTTTATCCTATTCCCAAGGAATACAGCAGAGGCCGGGCTCACTGCAAGGCTAATTTGAATCTAAAGATATCTATTATGATGAGTTTCTGTGTCTTAAAATTGTATGTTTAATTTATGATATTTTATTGTGTGGGGGGTTTGGCATTAGGGTGTTATATAATATTGCTTATTGTTCACAATTTTTTTTATATTTTTGTGCATTTTTGTACTTTTTTGTTTTATGTAGTGTATTGATATTGATGCATTGCTGCAAAGTCTGCAAAGCCTGTGGTGCTTGAACCAGTTTTCAAAGGACAAGTTTGCACTCTTTTACTTGGAAAATTGCCTAAGAAAAAATAACTGCAGAGATTTGCACCTGCTTTTTCTGCCAATACTTTTTCCAGTCAAAACTATGCACATGGAGGTTGATATTGAAAGGGATTTCTTCTGATAATATTTGAGTTATCCAGATAAATGTCTAATGTTGAATATCACAAGCACTTATCTGTCTAAATTTTAGCTGAAGTCATTATCCAGCTAAAATTTAAGCAGATAATTTTAGGGTGTTTCAGGACATTCTGGGGACAAGTAGAAATAGCCAAATAACTTATTTGACTAATTCTGATATTTGAGGTTAGACAAATAAGTAATTCAGCTATGTCTTGATGTCATTGGCAGGAGGTTTTAATTATCCAGGAGTGCTTTGACAGATAATGTAAACTTGACCGAAAATATTCAAAGAATATCACCAGTTAAACTGTTAAAAAAAAAAAAAGGGCACTTGCACAAGGGCCTTGTGATTCTCCCCCATCCCCAAAGATTCTCAAGTCTCCCACAAAAAGTAAAAGAAAATTGCAGGCCTCTAGGCCTGAGAAGCCTTCCTTTCCCCCTCCACCTCCCAATTTACAACATACATAATGTTGCTGCTGCTGCTTTGTAAATCCCCCCTCCTTTCCTATCCCCACTGCTTTGTAACCCCCCCTCCTCTCCTATCCCCGCTACAAGTTTGCTGTGCATTCCTGGGCCTCTCCCCACTCCTAACCTTGAAAACGAGCCAGGAGGTCAGATCTTGCATTCAGATCCCAGCGGGTTCTGCATTGCTCTGATGACCCCGCTGGTTGTGTAAGCTGCCAGAGTAGCGGGCAGAGTATCGCTGTGACCAGTACGCTGGTAGTTTACATAATCAGCATGGCCGCCAGAGCCACACAGGATGTGCAAGGAGCTGAGCACAAGCTCTCAGCTCCTGGTCCACTTTCAAGGTTTGGGTCGGGGGTCGCAGGGAATGGACATAAACCTTGTACAGGGGTGGGAGCGGAAGGGGATTTGCAAAGCAGCAGCAATTTTTATTTATTTTGTACAATTTTGTTTTTTTTTTGGGGGGTGGGGAGGAAAGGGATGGAAGACTTATTGGGCTTAAAGGCCCACAACCTTATTTTGCTTTTGGAGTGGGGGCTCGGGGGATCTTTGGATTGGAATGCTGAATCTGGCCACGAAGCCCTTGTGATATCCTTTGAATATCACCGGTTAAGTTGAAGTCATCCCGGAACACATTCCCGGATATTCATATCTAGGAAATTAGATTGCAGGTTGTCCAGATAGGCTTTCCTGGATAACTTGGTTCAAGGATATTTATCCGGACATTTAACCTGCCTGGTTAACTTATCCAGCTAACTTTAGTGGGATAATTTAGCTGCTTCTTGCAACACTGACTCCATAGTTTTTTAAATCCCAAACAATGCATGTAGTTTATTTCCTTCTACTTAATCCCTACCTGTACTACAATGCAGGTGAAAGCATATGCCTTACGGAACTAAGCGCATATGAGGTGAGCAGCATTCAGACAGCTAATTTACATGGGTAAACCACTTTTTTATTTGCAGAAATCTCTTTAAAATGTTTGTTCCACATGTTTATTTTATGCTTTTGTAAAATGTATATTGCTCTTGGTAGTTTTTTGCTGGTAAGGCATCAACCAAATGTAAGATGCTCAATAAATACATTGGCTGTCTTTTATTAATGCAGAGATTTCATAGGAATCAGAACCAAAACATGAATTGTATTTAAATTAGTAGTATTAGCAAAATATACCATACTTTAGATAATTCAGATGCCAGTTAAATTAAACATAGGGATTGAGCCATGATTTTTTCTTGTAATATTTATTTCATCTTGTGTGTATGTTGGTTCATAAAGCATTGGTTGCATTTCTCATTTTGCCACTTCCTCAAATAAAAAAATGACTTAGGACACTGTTTTTCTGATCTTCATCAATTGCATGCAGTTATTGCATTATGAAGCAATAGACAACTCAAAAGTAAACTCAGGGCAGGGCCTGAATATCTTAGTGAAGTTTTAAACACTTCTGTTCCCAAATATAATCTATGATAACTTAGGGGTACATTTTAAAAAGCAGCGCGAGCGCGTACTTTTGTTCGCACACCAGGCGCAAACTAAAGTATGCCGGATTTTATAAGATATGTGCGTAGCCCCACGTATCTTATAAAATCCGGGGTTGGCGCGCGCAAGGGGGTGCACATTTGTGCAACTTGCGCGCGCTGAGCCCTGCGCGCGCTGCCCGTTCCCTCCGAGGCCGCTCCGAAATCGGAGCAGCCTCGGAGGGAACTTTCCTTCTGCCTCCCCCCACCTTCCCCTCCCTTCCTCTATGTAACCCACCCCCCAACCCTACCTAAAATCCCCTACTAACCTTTATCCGCGAAGTTACGCCTGCCTCCGGGCAGTCGTAACTTACGCGCGCTGGCTATCTGCTGCCGCGGCAGGCCCCAACACAGGCCGCTGTGTCAGGGCATTCGGCCATGCCCCTGGACCTCCCCCACGCCCCCGAACACGCCCCCAAGCCGACACCACGCCCCCTGGCCATGCCCCCGACCACCCCTTTTTACAAGCTCCGGGGCTTGCACACGCTGCCGAGCCTATGCAAAATAGGCTTGGCGCATGCAGGGGGGGGTTTAAGGGTTATGCACATAACTTATGCGCGTAACCCTTTTAAAATCCGGCCCATAATGAATCCCAGATCCCCCAAGCTTATTCCCATCTCCACCTCCTTTTTTGAGTGGGTAAATGTAAGCTTGTTGTGAGCAGAGCATGCTGGTGAGGTGATGTCAGTTTTTCCACAGAAATTCCTATGAAAAATATTCTCCCCAAGAACAGTAGCATATCAGAGCAGGAAAAAAAGGTTCATTTCGGACCCAAAATACAGACCTCCAAAGGGGTAACCGAAAAACATAGGTTTATAACTGGGGGAACATCAGTGAGTCCCTAAAAAAGATAAGGCCTTAGATTTTCTAACAGTGTCTAAGCTCAACTCAACAAGCTCAAGAAAGGGTTTCCATATCACAATATGGATCTGAATATTGTTCTCTTACATAAAAAGGGTAATTTTCAACAGTATGCATAAGTCAGAACAAACACATGTAAGTATGTGCTCCACAGTTTTTAAAATACTGCATACATCCGCCCTAAAAGTACACACATGTGTTTAAATACACTCATATTTTTTTTTTAATGCTGGGAGCCAAATACTTTCTAAACTAATTTTATAAAAGTAAAAGTACATATTTTATATCTGACATAATTATTTATTTATTTATTTATTTATTTATTTATTTAACGAGTTTTATATATCTTCATTCGGAATTGTCAAAATAACGCCATCATAACGGTTTACAAAAATACAAGGTTATAGGGATAATATGCATGAAGGTTTGCAACAGTTTCCACACGGAGTCAGGTATTTTATAAAATGTGTACATATTCCACTTATGTGGATATTTTAAGTATTGTGGTAGAAAGGGATGTAAGTCAAACATTTCATGACAGTATTACTGTGGAGAGTTAGATCTAATTGCTGTTCAAGTGAAGTCTGAGAGACTGGCATTTTTATCTCGGAGGGTGCCTTATCGGTAGGGATCTTCATTTTCGTTTTTAATATTCTTTATTTTTCCCATGAATTACTCAGGGTTTATTATGATAGATAGAATCTGAACCAGGCTAAAACTATGTCTCTGATGCAGCCTGATCAATAGTTCTCTTTTTCAACAGGGGACACGCCACTGCCTTTTTTGTGCTTTTGGCAGCAATCCTAAAAAAGTGGAGTTCAAAATTTTAGTGGCAACTTCTATTAGACCCCACTTGCTAGCTTCACTAACTTTTATGACAGGGGTCAAGGGAGCAGGACGTCGGCTGCTTCAGTTGGGCCATTGAGAGAAATGTTCCATTCTCAAAGAGTTGGCCTATCTAAGAAATCCTAGCTTGTGCCAGGCACGGAAATTTTCCATAAAGTATTTGAGAATTCTTTCTTATCCCACAGTCGATTTAAGTGAAAATGGGATGAAATTTAAATAATGTAAAAGAAGATATCACAGACCAAGAGTTCAATGTATTAAATTGTGATAACATGGGCCATTATCGTGCATTAATTATCTGATCGTAACGCCCACAGTAATTACATGCAAATAAGTTCTGCATTAAATATTGCATGATAATGTTAACGCTAACATTCATTTAGTGAAACTTAACTACACATCGCCAAAGTGCGGTTAATTACTCACATTTTCTTTCTCATATTTTTATGCACAATATTTAATTCTGCATTCATAGGTAATGAGATGATTTGGATAATTATTGAGCTCATTACCTATTTTCTATAACTTTTCTGCTGAAGTTTCCAGTGAATAAATACCATGCATTAATAGCTCCAAAAACATGCATTATATGTACAATATGCTAATGACACAATTAGTGTGCAGTATCACTATTGGGTACCTCAGTGGCTTATAGGGCATTACATGTTTGCAGTTTAATTTTGATATGAACTGGAAATTTATATTTTCAGTGTTTTTTTGTGTCACCAGATGAGGTGCATTTGGCAGTATTTATTTCAACTCATTCTTTTCCAGGGTTACCCAGCATTTGCTAGTTTTATCTTGGTGCCATTCCACTATAAATTACAGCTGCATAGTATAATTATAGTTCAGGAAGAGTGAAGCTGTCATTTGATTTTCTTTTAGCTATTATTGAGTGGGAAACCCTGCATTTTTTTTTCTTTTCTACAAGAATCTGGAGACAGAACTATTAATATTGTTTAAAAAGCAGCTGGGAAGAGAGAGAAGGAGTTTGTAACAAAAAGTTTAACCATATGATTATATTTATTTTAATAGCTGCTATTCATCCAGTCCTTAAAAGTATGAAAAGTGGGCCAGCACTGCAGAAAAGTGATGAAAAATTAAGGTTAAAATAGCTGGTTCAAGTACTTTGGGATAAGATACGTAAGTGTTTCAAAGTATTCCATATTTGTCAAAATAGGAACTTATTAAATATTTCATTGTTTTCCAACCTGAGAGGTATCCAAAGTCTAATTTAACTTCTTTAATAGTTGCAAAGAAGATAAGTGGATTATTAATAAATAAAAGATCTTCAGTAAAAAGAACAATTTTGTGATCTACCTTCTTATTTCCTGGGATATTCTTAATTTGGGGCTGATTCTTTATGGCTTTTGCAAAAGGCTAATAGTTATGGAAACAATAAAGGTGATTCAGAGCAATCCTGTCTGGTGCCCTTTTGTAGCAAAAAAAAAAAATATCATATTTCAAATCCATTAACCTTTATTAGAGTTCTTGAATTTCTGTATGTACACTTTTTAAAGTCAGGAGTCCCCCCAAGACTTGCAAAATGTCCCTGGTGGTCCAGCAGGGGTACTGGAGCGATCTCCTTCACCTGGGCCGTCGGCTGCCAGTATTCAAAATGGCGCCGATAGCCTTTGCCCTAACTATGTCACAGTTGCTATCGGCACCATTTTGAATACCGGCAGCCGACAGCTCGAGTGCAGGAGATCACTCCAGGACCCCCGCTGGACCACCAGGGACTTTTGGCAAGTCTTGGGGGGGTCAGGAGGGTGGGGGTTTATTCGTTAGTGATACGTTGTATTCGTGGGGTTCGCCCTACATTTTGTGCCCCCCATGAATACAACGAATATGGCATATACGTTGCAGTTTGCCAATACGTTGCAAACGAATGCACACCCCTACCACCAGCTAGTTCCTACCTTCCCTCACCCCAAGTGTCTCATTTTCCTTCATCTTCCCCTGATATTTGCTGCCAGCCCTTCCCCAGAACAGCTGTTTCATTGCAGCAGTATGGGGCTCTCAGTGATTTGAACCACACTGTGACCAAACTCACATGCTGCTTTCATAAATTTATGAGAATAGTGCAGGAGTTTGGACTCCGTGTTGTGCCTTTGTGCACCATGGCATGGGCCTGGCACCAGAAGCATTGCAGAATGCTTGGGGTAATTGCAAGTTATCCTTAGGTCCCATGGAATCCATGTTGAAAACACTGATCTGAATAAGCAGTTATGTTATCAGTCATTTGATAATCTGATGAAGCCTGTTTGATCTTTATGAGAAGTGTTTCCAGTCTTCTTGCTAAGACTTTGGCTAGAAATTTTATATCATAATTTAATAAGTAGGGAAAGCATGGCTTTGTGAATGCTTTCCAACATCGATTTGTAGAAGGGGAGTGTGTGGGTATGAGAAGTGGGGGTGTTTGGTTTGTGGGGAGAATAAATGGTGTGATTACATGAGGGGAATACAGGTGACATGGGTAGGATGGATGTGGGGTTGGCTGGAATTGTCTGTGGGAGGATGTGTGTTTGTGTGTGTGTGTTTGTATGGATGTGTATGGGTGACTGAGAGTGGTAGAAATATTTGTTTGGGAATGTGGAGTTTATATGTGGAGAACATAGAACTATATGTAGTGTGGGCATGTATGTATGGTGGGATATCTGGGGGATGGATTTGTGTGTGTTTTTGGATTGGTAGGGTGTTGTGTGGATTGGAAGGATTTGTGTAGGGGTTGTGTATATTAGTGTAGCTATTCCCTGTCTTGTGCTGCAAACACCATTCAGGAGTGCTATGGGTCCAGGTCATGGTCTAGATGGAGGGGGAGATAGTGCCAGTGCAAGGGTGTCCAGCTGCTGTAGGCGGTGATGACGTCATGTTGTCACGTGATCACTCCATCTCACTCCCTCTCTTTCTCTCTACAATGCACACTTCAAATGCCCCCTGCAAAGAAATACATACCCAAAAATATAGGAAAACTCCCTCAGCTCTATGCCTCAACCATGCTGCATATCATACATTCTGCACTCCTTTCAAAACTGCCACCCTTACCGGCTACTCTGCCACCCTGCCGACATTGGTGCCCTAGGCTACTGCCTAATGCTTCTGCTAGCTCTGGGGGGAGAAGGTAATCTCCAGGTGTGAAGTGTAGTTACCAAACATAAAGCAGAGGATGTCTAAGTGGTGTTCAAAATAACATCTTTACTGCAAATAAAATAAAAGTATTTGAGCCAAAATTGCAAAAATAAGGATTGGCATCAACCACTAGTCAAATTGAAAAACTGGTTTCCTGTCGGGATACTGGGGGGGGAGGGGTGCCCTTCCCTTCCCTTCCCTTCCCTCCCCTCCCCTCCCCTCTGGACTGATCAATCTTCAAATACCTCACAATCTTCTCAAAGTTCCAAAACTCTAAAATCACTGCCTTTTTTAGATCTGAAGGGGATCTCCAGCTTCGCGCCTCAAATTCCACTTCTCCAACTGCTTCTTGCTTGAGATTCTGGGAGAATCTCCATTGCCAATTCTCTGCGGGTCTATCCTTCCATCTGGCTCACCCTCTAATGAAATGAGCATGCTCCCAGGGAGTATATACCCCAAGAAGTCTATACCCTAAAAAGGTGAGATTTTGGCAAGGGGAGAATTCAAAAATAGAAAACCCCTCTCCCAATGCCTAATGATGGAAAAATACTGAAGATTGTATTAGTGATGGGAAAAGCTCCCATCACATTAGGCTTATGAAGGGAATGTTTTTGTAGGAGTTCAGTGTGCTTGTAGGTAGCAGATGTGATTGTGAGGGGTGTGTATGGGAGTGTTTGAAGTGTTGGGTGTTTGGATGATATTTGTAAGTTGAATGCATGGAGATATCTGTGTTGGGGTATAATTGGGGGAAATGTATATGTGGTAGGGATGTGCAGCAGGGACGGATTTGTCCCATTCAATATTCGTATTCGTCGGGACCCAAATCCGTTGCATCCATTCTCGGGGGACCCCGATCCGTTCATTAGTTACGTAAGTATTCGTTTCCCAAAAACCCCCCATCCCAACCCTTTAAATTTAATTAACTATAACCCCCCACCCTCCTGACCCCCCCTAGACTTGCCAAACATCCCTGGTGATCCAGCTGGGTTCCTGGAGCGATCTCCTGCACTCGGGCCGTCGGCTGCCGGTATTCAAAATGGCACCGATAGCCTTTGCCTTACTATGTCACAGGAGCTACCGGTGCCATTGGTCGGCCCCTGTCACATGGTAGGAGCAATGGACAGCCGGCACCATCTTGTGCTCCTACCATGTTACAGGGGCTGACCAATGGCACTGGTAGCCCCCATGACAAAGTAAGGGCAAAGGCTATTGGCACCATTTTGAATACCAGCAGCCAACGGCCCGAGTGCAGGAGATCGTTCCAGGACCCCTGCTGGACCACCAGGGACTTTTGACAAGTCTTGGGGGGGGGGTCTGGAGGGTGGGGCTTTACTCGTTAGTGATACGTTGTATTCGTGGGGGTTCACCATAAGTTCCGTGACCCCCACAAATACAACGAATATGGCATATACGTTTCGGCTTGCCAATATGTTGCAACCGAATGCACACCCCTAATATGTGGGGTGTTTGTGTATATATAAGAAAGTGTGTGTAGGAGAGATGAATTGAAAAGGTGTGCCATTTATTTTCTCTGTCTCTGTGCAGGGATATAGGTGTGGGTGGATGTGGTTGTGCTGGGAGCAGAGGTGTGTAAGTAGGGTACAAGTGTGTTTGATGCTATATAGGGATGTGCAGAGGGACAGCATACGTTGCATTTGTAATTCGTATTTGTCGGGGCAGATACATTGCAGTAGGTAAGGAGGGCCCCCGATACGTTTATGCATTCATTCTTATTCGTTTGCCGGCTAAAATTGAATTAACTACAACCCCCCACCCTCCTGACCCCCCCCCCCAAGACTTACCAAAACTCCCTGGTGGTCCAGCA
The DNA here is from genome assembly GCF_901001135.1 of Rhinatrema bivittatum. Lineage (NCBI taxonomy): Eukaryota > Metazoa > Chordata > Amphibia > Gymnophiona > Rhinatrematidae > Rhinatrema > Rhinatrema bivittatum. The sequence continues at coordinate 81,431,695 of NC_042617.1, read as the reverse complement.
TGCACCAATAGCAAAGGTTATTGGTGCCATTTTGATTACTGGCAGCCAATGGCCCGAGTGCTGGAGATCGCTCCCGGACCCCTGCTGGACCACCAGGGACTTTTGGCAAGTCTTGGAGGACCCTCATGACCTTCACAAAGCTTGCCAAAAGTCCCTGGTGGTCCAGTGGGGGTCCGCGAGCAACCTCCTGCACTCGGGCTGTTGGCTGCCAGTATTCAAAATGGTGCCGATAGCCTTTGCCCTTACTATGTCACAGGTGCTACCAGTGCCATTGGTCAGCCCCTGTGACATAGTGAGGGCAAAGGCATCCGGTGCCATTGGTCGGCCCCTGTGACATAGTGAGGGCAAAGGCTATCGGCACCATTTTGAATACTGGCAGCTGAAGGCCCAAGTGCAGGAGGTCACTCCCGGACCCCCGCTGGACCACCAGGGACATTTGGCAAGTCTTGGGGGACCCTCCTGACCCACACAAGACTTTTGGCAAGTCTTGGGGGCCCTCCTGACCCCCACAAGACTTGCCAAACATCCCTGGTGGTCCAGCAGGGGTCCGGGAGTGATCTCCTGCATTTGGGCCGTCGGCTGCCAGTAATCTAAATGGCGCCGATAGCCTTTGCCTTTACTATGTCATGGGGCTACCAGTGCCATTGGTCGGCCCCTGTGACATAGTAAGGGCAAAGGCTATCAGCGCCATTTTGAATACTGGCAACTGACAGCCCGAGTGCAGGAGGTCACTCCCGGACCCCCACTGGACCACCAGGGACTTTTGGCAAGTCTTGTGGGGGTCAGGAGGGTTCCCCAAGACTTTCCAAATGTACCTGGTGGTCCAGCGTGGGTCCATGAGCGATCTCCTGCACTCAGGCCGTCGGCTGCCAGTAATCAAAATGAGTTTTGTTAAGTCTTGGAGGGGGGGGGGTCAGGAGGGTGGGGGGTTTGTTTAAATTTGCTCCTTTGGACGGCCGAATAATTCAGTGAAGATTCATTGTATTCGTGGGGAATCACGATACGTTTTGCTTCCCCACAAATACAACAAATATGGCCCTATACATTGCGGATTACCAATACGTTGGAAATGAATGCATACCCCTAATGCTATATAGGGATGTAAGAATGTGTGGGATGTTTATGGGTATGTGTTGATTGTGTAGGTTTGTTTGTGGGTATCTGTGTACTTGGTGGGTGCATGTGAAGGAGTGTATGGATATGGGTGTGAGGGATAGAGATGGTGTAAAAGAAGTATGTGAGGGGTGGAGGGTGAGTGTGAGAGATATATGTGGGGTGGATGTGTATGGGGCTGTGTGTGAAAAGATATGTGGATGGTGAGTGTGGATTGGGTATGTGTGGTTGGTGATGGATATTTATTTATGTATTTATTTATTTATTTATTTATTTATTTATTTAACATTTTTCTATAAGGACCTTCATGATGATAACCATATCAAATCGGTTTACATAGAACAGGGAGGAACTTTAACAATAAACAATCATTTAACAAAAGGAGCAAAGTTACAATCAACAAGGTGGATAAACTTGGAAGCATAGGAAGCTGGAAAAAAGAGTAGAAGAAGGCAAATAGCCGAGAACATAATAAGAATACGAGTTAGTAGTTTGTATATAGAAACATATAGAAACATAGAAACATAGAAATGATGGCGGAAGAAGACCAATCGGCCCATCCAGTCTGCCCAGCAAGCCCCACACTTCCTTCTTTCTCATACTTATCTGTTTCTCCTGGCTCCTAGTAACCTTTGGCTCTATTTCCCTTTCACCCCCACCACCAATGCAGAGAGCAGTGATGGAGATGCATCCAAGTGAAACATCAAGCTTGATCAGTTAGGGGTAGTAACCGCCGCAATAAGCAAGCTACACACATACCCATTTATTTACCCAGACTATGTTATTCAGCCCTTATTGGTTGTTTTTCTTCTCCCCTGCCGTTGAAGCAGAGAGCTATGCTGGATATGCGTGAACTATTAGTTTTACTTCTCCCCTGCCGTTGAAGCAGAGAGCTATGCTGGATATGCGTGAAGTATTAGTTTTTTTTCTCCCCTGCTGTTGAAGCAGAGAGCTATGCTGGATATGTATTGAAAGTAAAGTGTCGGTCTTCCTCCCCTGCCGTTGAAGCAGAGAGCTATGCTGGATATGCGTGAAGTATTAGTTTTTCTTCTCCCCTGCTGTTGAAGCAGAGAGCTATGTTGGATATGTATTGAAAGTGAAGTATGCATTGAAAGCCACATTATCTATCAACAAATATTGAATAAGCCTAATAATTGGTAATACCTATAGCTTATGAACTCTTCGTTAATTTTACATACTCTTGCCCACCCCTGTTTTTTTTTTTTTAATTTGGAGATGGCAGGCCTCCATCCTTCCGCTCCGTGAAGGTGGAACACCAACCACTGGCCACTGGCATCCCGCTCTGTGAATGCCTCTGTGGCTACTGCCGCTCCGTGCAGTGTTTTGCTGCCTCCTCTTTATACACTTCCTCTAGACCTGATGGATCCACAGTGTTTATCCCACGCCCCTTTGAAGTCCTTCACAGTTTTGGACTTCACCACTTCCTCCGGAAGGGCATTCCAGGCATCCACCACTCTCTCCGTGAAGAAATATTTCCTGACATTGGTTTTTAGTCTTCCTCCCTGGAGCCTCAGCTCGTGACCTCTGGTTCTGCTGACTTTTTTCTGACGGCAAAGGTTTGTCGTTGTCTTTGGATCGTTAAACATTTTCAAGTATCTGAAGGTCTGAATCATATCACCCCTGCTCCTCCTTTCCTCCAAGGTGTACATATTTAGATTCTTCAATCTCTCTTCGTATGACATCCGATGAAGACCCTCCACCTTTTTGGTCGCTCTTCTCTGTACCGCTTCCATCTTGTCTCTGTCTCTTTGTAGATACGGTCTCCAGAACTGAACACAGTACTCCAGGTGAGGCCTCACCAAGGACCTGTATAAGGGGATAATCACTTCCCTTTTCTTACTCGATATTCCTCTCTCTATGCAGCCCAGCATTCTTCTGGCTTTTGCTATCGCCTTGTTGCATTGTTTCGCAGACTTCATATCATTAGACACTATAACCCCTAGGTCCCTCTCCTGCTCCGTGCACATCAGCCTTCCCCCAGCCATCGAATATAGTTCATTCGGATTTCCACTCCCCATATGCATGACTTTGCACTTCTTGGCATTGAATCTCAGCTGCCATATCTTCGACCACTCTTCCAGTTTCCTTAGATCCCGTCTCATTCTCTCCACTCCTTCCGGCGTGTCCACTCTGTTGCAGATATTAGTATCGTCCGCAAAAAGACAAATCTTACCTTCTATCCCGTCAGCAATGTCGCTCCCGTCCGGGAGCGACATTGCGGACGGGAGCGACATATATTGGCTGCTTAGGGGTTCCTAATTCCAGAGTTCATGAATTGTGGCTAAGGGCCGATAGTGTGCTTCAGAAGGTTGCGGGAAGGTTGCGGGATATGAATGTGTGTGTGGTGAGGTAGAGTGTGTAGGGGCATATGCAGGTGATGAGAAAAGGGTGGATGGTATTTGAGTGTGAGGGTGTGAGTGAGGGGAATGGGAGGGTGTATGTGGGGGTGTAGAATCTGTGTATATGGGAGAAGTGTAGGGGATAGGGTTGTTGTACTTTAGAACAACCTTTGGAGCCTTCCTTTTCCATTTCTTTCAGTTATTTTCCATGTCTATGTTGGCTCTATGGCAAAGTGTTGGAAGGAGAGTGGGGGGACATTTGGAATAAAGCACTGGTCAGCATTCTAAAAATGTGAACTTGTTTCCCATAGAAAACAATGGGGATTTCTTTTTGGGTGCTCAGTCTTCTGAAAGTATTGTCGTGATATTTCTGTTTTTCAAACTTATCAAAGGTATTCATATTGTTTTCCAGAATACTAAACATATAATTCTTTACAACATTCCATATGTTGGGAAGCATAATAAAGACATTGGACAGCAAGATCCACATTACTAAGAGTTCTTTCCTTTGTAGTGTATTACTGGAATCGCAGCTTTCATAATATCAAGGGATAGCAATCCCAGGCTTTATTAAATGATTCTGAGTGAATTTCTTGTAAAAGGCAAAGTAAATCTACCTTCAGCACAGCTCCTACCTATTGAAATATCTTTTATAGCACCTGATACTCTTTTATTTGCAATTTCAGACTCTAAACTATTGCAGGTCTTAACTGTAATATTTGATAATGGTAATTTGTCCAAATATTTTGTATCTTGCTGCTTGCCCTAAATTCCAATATATATCTGATTATATAATACATTCCCTCTCAATTAAGCTAAGTGGAGTTTTGAAAGCATAGGAATGAGAATTTTTATTTTTAAAGGTCATGTAGAATTCTAGACATTCACATATTTGAATTCAGTGACATTAAAAGGAAGATATCCAAGCTTAAAAGATATATTAAAAATATTGATTTCCTTAGATATGGATCTGAGTATCATTCTTATAGGCCAAAGAACTAAAGAGCACTTAAACTCACAAACACAAATATGTACCTAACAAGGGATGTCAGCACACACAAGCTGTGTTTGCATGCTAGCAGCTCTTTTAATGTGTGCACTTTAGCTTTTGCAAATTTATATGCAAAACCCATTCTAATGAAAAAATGAAATGCAAAACGATGAAAAATAGCTCATTGCTTAATATTATTACTTACTAGTGTACCAATAAAGTACACACAGTGTTTTGCAAGTGCATTATTGCAAGGAAATTAACTGCATCTTGGAGATATAGTTCTGCAATATAGTTCTGCAATAAAGTTTATAGATAAAGCACAGACACATGTACTTTACTATCTTGGATCATTCGCATGTCCTTAACATTGTCCTCTAATATGCAAGATAACCATGCATTTACATGCCAACTGTGGTGATGTTAATCATACTGTATTTATTTATTTATTTATTTATTTGTTATAATTCTGTTTTCTACTGCCTTCTCAATTTTAGTTCAAAATCATTTACAAATAAAAACATTAACATTGGCCTCCGACTTTGGGCTTTCTGGCACTGGTTGCTGCTGCTTTAGAGTAGCTTTATCCAGCAAAATTTCTATTAACAGAAGTTAGACAGTGTGCATTTGCATTAAAAATAATGTGGGCATGAATAACGAGTTTCTTGAATTCATTGACACAGACTCTAAATGTGGAATATGCTCCAAGTTACAATTTGCAGCTTGAACTAAGATAAGAAGGAATATTGGAGAACCAAATAACAAAACAAATAGACAGACATTTGTTCAGTGAAAATGATTGTGGCACAGTAACAAATGGGCCAAATCTCATGTATGAATGCTGCAGCTGATGTCTTGGATCCCTTTTCTCACGAGAAATCGCAGCTATCATTAAGGCAACTGTGAGGTGATCTTCTATAGATGTTTAGTTTCTAAGTACTTCCCGTGGATCTCCTCAGGCTCACTTCAAAGGGACTGATTATTGCACTGAAATGAAACACATTTCTTTTCTCTTGCAGTGTACTTGTTCTGTTTTCTTTACAGCCTGTAGTTTTAATCAACTTCATTTTTATAGTATTTAGGGGTGTGCAGTGGGGTTTTTTCCGTGTCCTTTTTATTTTTGGATCATTTTTTTGCTTGATTTCATTTTTGAAATGGTTCATTTTTCCTTATTTTCGCGGTTAGTACGCATTAAATTCTATTAGTGCACATTAACTGGATTTAATGCACACTAACTAAGTCCAGTTAGTTTGCATTAATACAAAACTAAAACATAAATGAAATGTTGGCATTTTTCTTTCGTTTTGTGGTTCCAATGAAATAAAACAAATGCATATCCCTAGTATTTGTAATTTAGAGATAGAGAGTTACAAATTCACACCCTTTAGCTTTCTGCGTACTTTATATAAATAGCTAGAGCCTCAGTACATCACTTAGGGGTATATTTTAAAAATTACGCATGTGCGTCCATGTGCGTGTGCTTCCTGGCACACGCACATGGACGCATCTATTTTATAAAACGCGTGCGTCGGCTTGCGGTGTTATAAAATATGAGGGGCACACGTACATGCACGGTGAATATTAACATCTATGCACGCATATGTATGTGGTCCAGGACTCGCGCACACGGGGAGGGGGGGTGTGTGTGTGTTAATTTTTAACTTACGTGCGGCGATGCAATGATCCCTCTTCCCAGTTCGCCAACCCCCATACCTAACCTCACTTAACCTTCCCCTCTCCTGCCCACCCTCTAAACCCTTTGCCCTATCTTTCTTTATTTGTATTTTGTTGCTTACTGCTACTCTGGAGCAGTAGCGACATGCGCACACCAGCGATCCCTACCCCGGTCCAGTGGCAATGGCCGCTGTGACATCTGCCTCCAGCCCTGCCCCTCCCTGCTCCCCTCCCCACCCCTTTAACTGGGCCTGGCATTTCAGCGCATAACGGGGATTGCGCGCGTGGCCGGGCCCCTTTGAAGACGCGCACGGCACACGCAAGACCCGGCCATGCGCGTAACCCCCAATTTTTGCACACGGGGGGGGGGGGGATTTAAAATTTGGCTGTTAGAGCTAATGTTCTAAATGCTACATTTTTTGCAAAAAGGTTTTTCACAAGAAAAATGGCACAAAAATCCCACAAACATGCAAAAATATTAGAGTGGGCACTTTGTGCAAAAGTTTTCACTGCATGCTCCTTTTGCAAAAAAGTTTGCAAAAGTCAGCTTTGCAGTAGTACAATTTCATGCATAATCCACTATGCACAAAGCGTGTACTTAAATTCCCCATTAATGAGCAACTACAATGCAAAATCATACAAAGCAGATAATTATTCATCAAATTTGTGAAAACTGACATGCAAAAAAGTCTTTGCAGTTCCATTTTTGCAAAAATTTTTTAAAAAACCCAACAACCTAATACGTAATGGGTTGTAGTTATTTTTCTTAAATGGGTGGGGGTTTCAGCAAATTGGAACAACCTTCATGGGGCCTTGTGGCCCATTTGAGGCTCCCTCATAAGTGTCACTGAAATGGCTTGGTGGCCCAGTGGGCACCACAAACCCGATCCCCAGCCCATTCTGGGCCTAACTATAGTAAAATCAAGGCGGCTAGATAAGCCCAACCTCTCCAAGTCCTGCCCCCCTTGTCCTAAAAGTTGTCCAAAAGGCCCCATGGTCCTTCTCTACTCCCACAACTGGATCCTTCAAACTGATCCCATATGGAGCAAGTTTTCTAAGGGCAGGAAGAAACTCCACTTGCTCCTGTTTCATCAGCACCATTTTCCAAAATGGTGTTGGTGGAATCCAGGCATTCCTTTGCATTGCACATTTTTTAATGATATTTATCTTAAATTGAGTTTTTACTGTTTCTGATTTCTTATTTATTTTTAATATGTTCTTATTAATGTTATTTCTATCTTTGTATTTTTTATGATGTTTTATGATTTAGATGGCTTGTTTATATTTACTTACAGGCCGATACAGTACAGTGCGCTTGGACGGAGCGCACTGTTAGCCTGCAATTGGATGCAGGTTTTCCCTTACCCCTTATTCAGTAAGGGGAGGAAAACGCGCGTCTAACCCGTGACACCTAATAGGGCCCTCAACATGCAAATGCATGTTGAGGGCCCTATTAGGTATGCGCTCACGATTCACTAAGTAAAATGTGCAGCCAAGCCGCACATTTTACTTTCAGAAATTAGCGCCGACCCAAAGGTCGGCGCTAATTTCTTCCGGCACCGGGAAAGTGCACAGAAAAGCAGTAAAAACTGCTTTTCTGTGCACCCTCCAACTTAATATCATAGCGATATTAAGTCAGAGGTCCCGAAGAGTAAAAAAAGTAAAAAAAAAAAAAAATTAGAATTCAGCCTGCGGCTGTCGGGCTGAAAACCGGATGCTCAATTTTGCTGGCGTCCGGTTTCCGAGCCCGTAGCTGTCAACGGGCTCGAGAACTGACGCCGGCAAAATTGAGCGTCAGCTGTCAAACCCGCTGACAGCCGCCGCTCCTGTCAAAAAGGAGGCGCTAGGGACGCGCTAGTGTCCCTAGTGCCTCCTTTCCCCTGTTTCTACTGTGCAACCTAATTTGCATACTGCGTCGCGCGCCGGGAGAGCGGGCATTCGTCCGCTCTCCCGCGGACTTTACTGTATCGGCCCGTTAGTTATTTATGTTAAGTACTCGACCCCAATGGTTATTTTATTATTCTTATTGAATTGTAATAACTGTTATTATTATTTTACAGTCTTTATCATTTTTCTACTTTTTATTTACTTGTCTGTAAACTGTTGTGACGGCAAATGCCAAACAACGGTATATAAAAGTTTACAAATAAATAAATACATAAATATGCTGGAGTAAAGAAGCACAAGATGTCAGTAGGCACCCTTTCAGAAAATGGCATCAGTGGGGCAGGAGCACATGGGGCTCACACCTGCCCCAGAAGGCCTGCCTCATATAGGATGTTTGGAGGCCTTTGCAGGGCCTGGGAGGGGGGGCTTTGAGGCAATTTCTAAGACAAAAGTGCAGGGCTTGAAGAGACAAGGCTTTCCTAAATCTCTCACGTCTACTATATTTAGGCACTATTAGGGGCTGGGAGCTCTGGATTGGGGGTGCTATTGGACCACCCGACCAGTCTGGATACAAGTGAGGGAAGGGCGGGGGGCCCATGGGACTACCAGGCCACGTCAGTGACACTTGGAGGGCCACTCTGCTCCTTTAAGGCCATGCCGTTTTTTGCATCCTGGAGCAGGCTTGCATGTTGCTAGAGCGTGGAGTGTGCAAAGTTCCTGGCCATGGGAGCATGCCCTAAATGTCTCATGCAAGTTTTCTACAGTTGTTAATGAGCTTGGAGCTTACATCTGTAGAAAAATTGCATGCAAACTGTCCTCCAACCCTCGCTCTCTTAAAAGATTTCTATGGGAATTTTAATCCATTTCCTCAATCATATTTTGCAGTTCCCTTTTCCCCATCTTACTATTCAATTGCTCTTTTTTTATCTGTTCTTCTTCCTCCTCATACTGCTGTCTGTGCTTACCAGACTTTCTCTACTGTGGGCCTTGAGGCATGGTACTAAGCTGTGGTGGTATATGGCATTGTTTGCCCTCAGAATATACTTTGAAAGCCTTCTGTATTGTCTGATCTGTGTACGAATGCATGTCATATTGCCAATATAGGAACTTATTTGAAAAGGGTTTCTCCCCTATTTGCACCAATAGAAAAATCTTTATTGAATAAGGCCATCATCTGCTACAGTTATTTTTATATTATCCTTATAGTGCACCATCACATTGTGCAGGACTATTAACTTGTAGATTCCTGTTTCTAACACTTTTATGGCTCTTGCAACTCTTTATATTCTGATAAGATTTATATTGCACCAAAATCAATATATCCTCCCAGCCATAACTTTAAATTCAAACAGTTCTCTTGATTCTTTGTCTAAGTTGCATGCCATCAGTCATAGTCAACTCATTACCCCTGAAGTGGATCAATATTATGTCTTGGTGTTGGTGGCTTCTTATTGCATGCATGGCAGGTTGCATGAGATCGGTCCATCACATTCTTTAATAGTCCCACCATTTTATCTCTGCTGTCCGTTATGCTAAATCAAAGTGGTCACCAGTTGAATCAGTTGTCTGTCACTTTGAGGGCTATTTATTCAATTTTCTTAGAGGTCATTTATTGAATATAATTGTGTATTGTTCTTTTGTTCATTATTTTAACAAAGATGTTTTTTTATTTTTAACCTTCTAGAAAGATGAGCCACAAATCCAAGTAAATAAATAATGTCACTGCTCTCACCACTCATAACTTTCAAAAGGTTAGATGAGATCTACATGGGGCATGGGATTTCAAAGGGGCATGGGAGAAACACTGTGGATGCCTAAAAGGCTAGAGGATGAGGATAAATAAAAAAGCTTAACCAGCACGGAGCGGCAGTTACTACCCTTAAAAAAACATGAGGGTAACCTGCACAGAGCAGCAGTTAGCCAGTTACTACCTTGGGAAGCTTGCTGGGCAGACTATATGGACCATTTTGGTCTTTTTCTGCCGTCATTACTATGTTACTATGTTACTAGGTGTACAAAGAGGCACTGCATAGATACATTTATTGAGTCTGCATTAGTGAATCTTTATTTGCCTGAAAGTTGAGGGTACTTCAACAATTCAATTACTTAGGCTCTGAGAGATATTTGAGGGTATGGCTGGAAAATATGTGCACACTTTTAGGTTTCAAAAATGTATGCATGAAATAAGCATGCCAGTTAGGCACATCCTTTATGCCATTGTTCAATACTATTTAAGGGCATGCACAAATGTCTTGTGTTTGAAAATCAACTTATTGTTTGTGGGCTGAAAAATATATGTGTACTTTTGAAGTTGTGTTTCCTTTTGAACATGAATCCCAATATGTATTTGCATTCTTATATCCAAATTTTTTAAGACTACTTGTAAATTTTTATTCTGAATAGCATAATAGGAACAATATAACACTAACTTTACATGTTTTAGGAATAATTGGAAACTCCACCTGTATTTACTACAATGTTTAATGATTACTCAAAATATCATCAATCAGAATTTGTTTTTAATCAGAACAAAGACATATTGTTTATCTAAAGTTAGAAATTTTAATGAGTTTTATCAATTAAAAGTTAATTGATTAATATAGCAGTTGTTTTACTGATTCATGACAATTAGATGCAATTTTCACAATTTCTAAAGTAAAACAACAAATCATTGACCAAAAGTCTTCATAGATTTAATTTCGAGAAATTACAAGCTGTCTACCCCTAAACAACAAAAAGTAACTTCAGACCTTCTTAATTAAGAGTTAAGACTGCATGCTGGAAAACAGTGAGTGAAGGAGCTGGATAGTTTCTCTCTGTTGAGACATCAAGGTCAGTGTTCATTTGTGTGCAGATCTAGAAATCTCAGCAGCTTGATGCAGGCATCTCAGGTCAGTGTCTCTTTGAATAGTAGAGATCAGCCAGGGATGCAGGCAAGCTCACTGATGATGACCCCGAGAGCATCAACCATTGTTACTGGGTGGGTGGGGGTCCTTGCATTCTTTGTTTCACTTATTATTATAGTAAGTGAACAGGAATAGTCAATGTATATGGATGAGGGCCAAGCACAGCATTTGATTAGACAATTTTCACTAGAGAACTATATAGGCTCAAAAATTACAGTAGAAATAAGTTCTTCAATCATTTTCCAAGGTCAATATTTAAGGCAAGACTGATTGTAGTCAAGTCTCGTGGCAGTGCCAAGTATTGGTTTATAATAGGGATGTGCAGAAAGAAAACATTTGTTTCCATTCTTATTCATTTTGCCAAGACCCAAATGCATTACATTCATTTTCTGGGAAAAAATCCTGATTTGTTTGATTTGTTTTCCATTAAAGTCAATGGGGGAAGTATTTGCAGCCTATTTTTGGCTGCAGAATTGGGGTTTTCTTATCAATTCTGATGAAACTTCTGGGGAACAATCATCAGAACGAGAAAAGAGCTCCAAGGTACTTAGACTGTGTCAAAGTGGCACCAAAGTGGCATGAATAGCCTAAGATACTTTAAAGGGGCAAAGGGGTACCAGGAGTGGCAAGAGTGCTTTAACAGAGGTGCAAAGCAGCAGCGAGAGTGTCAAAAACACACCACAGCTTCAAAAGAGAGCACTGATAACAGATGCATGAACCCTCAAAGGCAGCATGACAGGCAAAATGGCAAGACAAGTGGCTTCAACATCCTACAGCACAATGAAGGGGGAACATAGCAAGCAGAAAGACTAGCACCAACACACTGAGGAACCATGATAGTGGCAAGAACACCACAAGGAGTTGAGTGAGTCATCTGGTATATGGCAGCAAGGCAGAGTGGCAGAAAGTTGATAGGGGCAACACAGGCTGGCAGAGCGGAGGTAGTCAGGTCACTCTGGTGTTGATAGGGGAAAGACAAGGAGGCAAGACAAGACGAGGCTCAGCATGCGGCGCGACTGTCAACCAGGGCATACTGTCCACCCGACCCATCTTGAAACACGGACCAAGGAGTCTAACATGCATGCTAGGACCTGAAACATGATGAACTATGCCTGGATGGGGTGGAGCATTGCTGCTGTGCACAGGGCTGGTGCAAGGGTATTAGGCACCCTAGGCAAACCTTACAGCCTGGCGCCCTACCCCCACCTCCCCATACACAATTTTAAATTATGCATTTAACACATATTTTACATGAAAAGTGACATTCTGAGGTAAAATTAATATATACGTTATTGTGATAATTTCATGCACTGTTGTGATGCCAACAAGAAAACTTTGCATCTTGGAATTCATATGGCATCATACTGATTGTGATATATTTTGGCATGGTCCTCCCGTATCAACACAGTACTATCTGCCAACACTCAAAGAATAACAACCCTACCTATGAAAAAGAATACCACAAATATTACACCAGAATCTATAATATCAATACACCTCCTATCAGGAAAACAGAACAGGCCAAGCTACTACAGATCCCTACAGAGAAACCACATGCTAAAAGAATGCTTCATCTCAGTCTTTGTATGCAGAACACAAACCCTCACCAAATACAGAATAAAGCCATATAAAGTATAAATAGAAATGTGCAGACAAAAATTGAACTGTAAAGCGCATCACACCAGTGCAACACACAGTGCAACAATGGAAAAACAAAAATTTCACCATTCCTCGTGAAACAAATCAATAAAATCAAGATATATAAATCATTAATCATAATTATAAAATCATACAAATAAAATAATTTCAAAACAGCTGATGAATAGAATATCCAATAATTAAAGACTCATGCAAATTTTGAAAGCTTTACCAAACACCAATAAAATATTTCAAACAGCAGACCCATCACATACTACCCTATAATTAAAATGGTAGTCAATCAAGAAAAATGAACTTAAAAAGCCACCTTTAATTACCCTCTCCAGCAGTTCTCCTACTCCTTTCCCTTGCAGGCCACACCAGAAGTAGCAATAGCTGCTGAAGCTATCCTCACGGTTCTCTTCCTTAGGGACCACAACCAGTCTTTTCTGTTTCTCTCACACACACACCAGACACACCCTCAGGACCAGTTTCTGTCTCTCACACACCAATCATCTCCCCAACCAGTCTCCCTCTCTCTCTCTCTCACACACACACACACACACACCTGTCATCTCCCTGATCAGTCTTTCTCACACATACACACGTCACCTCTCTGGCCAATCTCTTTCAATCACACAATGCTCTCGCTCTCTCTTACTTTCACACAGGCTTTCAATCACACACATGTTTTATCTCACTTACAAACAGGCTCAATCACACACATGCCTGCTCTCACAGCCACAAGCCAGCCAAAAACATGCTCCATATCTCTCTCACACACATACACATTGACACACACAAGCACCCTCCTTGATTCACATATACACCACACACATACAGAAGCACCCTCCCTATCTCACATACATGAAGCACCTTCCCTATCTCACACACAGAAGCACCATTCCTTTCTCACATATACACACACACAGAAGCACCATTCCTTTCTCACACACACACACACACACACACACACACACACACACAGAAGCCCCATTCCTTTCACACATACACATACACAGAAGCAACCTTCTGATCTCAAATACATATACATACAAAGGCCGCCAGCTGAACAGCTCGTCTCCGGTAGCGGCTGGCAGCGGCCATCTTCATTTCTTCGACCTAGTCTCGGGCTGCGCCAGTTTTCAATTCTCCAGCGGTGCTGATGGCAGTGCTCTTCTTTTCTTCAGCTGAGTTTGGGCTGCGCCGATCTTATTTTCTTTGGCCCTGCCAGCCTGCTCTCCATCGGTGGCTGGCAGCGGCCATCTTCATTTCTCCGGCGGTGGTGGCTGGCAGCGGCCAACTTCTTTCCCCAAGCCCCACCGGCCTGGTCTCTTCATTTCTTCAGTCCGGCATGCTCAATGGCCCGGAGCAGAGGAGGCCACGTGATCCACTAGTCCGGCCCACTGGGGGAAGCCTGATCCCCCAATAGGCCAATCCGCCCCTACTTTCTCACTTTCTCAAACACTGCAGCACAAACCAAAAGAATGGAATGTATGATATGTTGCATTCGTGGGGGATTGCGATACATTTCTTGGACCCATGAATGCAACGAATAGGGACCTATACATTGTGGATTGTGCAATCGTTCAAAACGAATGCACATCCCTAGTTTATAACCAAGGCATACTTTTGCAATGTCTGCCTTCTCAGTTCTGTTGCATACAGAAGAATATTCATATGCTTTGCTGTTCTTTCTTCCATCTTGTTTGGTTCAGAAAGAACAAGCTTCTTTAAGATATGCTCAGATATTTTTTCTTCACCTTTCTTTGTAAGAGCAAAATCTTCAAAAGCTCCACTTTCCAGCACTTTTTTGTGCATTATGGGAGAGACTCCACACAGCTATTGCCATAGCAATGCCTACTGAGGCTTCCATTCAGCTGTTTCCAGCTCCTTCAAAACTAGTGAATTGACAATTAATAAAGGAAGTATAAACCTGGTAAAATAATTAGAGATGTGCATTAGTTTTTGCTGAAATGGATAATTTCAACAAAATTGTCCAATGTGGCATGTTTCAGGGAGCCCAAAAAACTATCGGGATTTTCCCATTTTTTCGTGAAAATTTGTTTTTCGGATTAGTGCACACTAACGGGAGTTAGTGCGTGCTAACTCCCATTAATGTGCACTGACTCTGTTAGTGCGTGCTAACAAAAAGTAACAAAAAGTAACAAAATCTAACAGTTTTTGTTAGCACGCACTAACAGGGAGTTAGCGCGCACTAACTCTTGTTAGTGCGCACTAACCCAAAAAACAATTTTTCGTGAAAAAAAAAACCCCGAACCGCAAAAAAACTACATTTCCCATGGCGGACGAAAATCGAAGAACTACACGAACACAAAAAATGATTCATATCTCTAAAAATAATAGTGTACCTGCATAATTTGGATGAATCTTTAAGGGAACAAATTTTAAATTCTCTGTATTGGGATAATATCTGTGGAGTAACACTGGATCTTACAGCCCCACAATGAGGTCTAGATATTGCTGTAGTAAACTCAAAATAGGAGACCTGGTGAGGCACCTGGAGTGCTACAGGAAGCCATGAGATATGATTTGATTTCAGCCCTACTAGAAGGGCCACCCTGGTTGTGGACTCCAGGATTTCTTCATAAACTGCAAAACATGCATTGGGTGTAGCCATGCTGGAATAGGCTTTATTACCTAGGAAACAAGATGAAGATTAAGGCTTTCAGATATCCATCCTAGTTATTATGATGATGAACTGGCATATTGAATTTCCTAGTTTACCTACTGCAAACATTTGGATTATCTTGACAGATGTTTTGCTCCAGTGCAAAAATGTTTGGTTATTTGTAAATAAAGCTGAGATCTTTTAAATCCACTCATGACTTGTTTATTGATGCAAGAAAACAAAGTGCTGGAGGGAGTGGACAGTGACAAAGTTTGCGGCTGCCTATGTTATTACTGTATATGCATCCATCCTGGATCTGAATCACCAAGGCTTTTCTTCCATTCTGTGTCTATGGGAAAAGACCTTGATGAATCAAGTCCGCTGTATGACAGTCTACAGCAATATCTGATTTCTTTTATGGAACACATTCTTGCCCCATACATACAAATCAGGCTATCAGTATTCCTTCTAATACTATGTACTGGCAGTTTTATCATCTTGCATGATAAATTGCACAGCTTGGTTGACAACATCATGGTGAACAACACATGCAGCATATTCTAAGTCTGCAGGATACTTGTATTCTTTCACTTGGCAGTGACAAAAGTATCCCAGCGGTATTCCTCATGCAGAAAACTTTAAAACTGAATGACACTTGTCTATTTGATGGAGATTTGTGAAGATTACACAAGCTATAAATTAAAATTAGGAGCAACAGGGTTTGATATATAAATCCTTGAAAGAATATGTATGATATTATAAACAAACATTATCACTTGCATTTTACTATACTCATAACAGTGACCAAAACTTGTGAATGCTAAGCAGAGGTTCTGCATGTATTTCTTAAATAAATGGTTATTTTATTTTCCTAAATTTGTGAAAATGTATTATATTGTAATATCGCATCATGCTGCCCAATTTTTCAATTTGGAAAACTGAAGAGTAGTATAACAGACTATATCGGGATGTACAATGTTTTAAGATGTTTACCATGTTTGTATTCGGTTTGAAAGCTAGTCACACAGCTCCATTTGTCTATAAGCAATCTTTGTTCATTTTTTGAAGGGAGCTTTGTTTTCACTCATTTGTGCATCGATGACTAGCAGCAAGTTTTGTGATACCTTGTGAGCTACAATACTATCCACACTATGACATAGTGCAATTTTTGATGATGCTGTCTGTAGCCCATGACAGGTAGTTTACTATTAGCAATGAATGTAAGCTGGAATCAGTCTTGTTCCACCATCTAAGTAGTGCAAAAACTGCCTTAGTTTATAGAGAGCAACCTAAGTTGCAGGGCTCCTATAACTCTATCATAAAAACCTGTGTACAAGCTTCTCTTTTATGTTTCCTTTGATAATCTATATGGAATATGGATTTCTAGACAGCATAAAAATTAGGAAAAATAATCCCAAGTATATTATACTTTTTATCAGTGGCTCCTGGATGCTAGTATATAAACTCCTCCAATGAATAATTCAAACAGAGCTGCATGGACATCTCATTTTTCTCTTCCCCTGTTTAAAAAAAGTGTACTGATCATTACCTTAGCTAGACATAATATAATATATGGTTGAAGACAACATCAGTTTGCAATTCACAGCATAATAATAACCCAGCTAACTTTGCCATCCAGACTATGTCTGAATTAGGACTTCACAACGTTTGCTTTGAAAATTCTTCTGGGAAAACTATGCACACACAGTTACATCTGCTATTTGGTGCCTGTTTCATGCATACTTTTTAAAATCAAAAAGCATGTGTGTAAGTTCTGACATCACCCAGCCTCTGCCCCTGGAACCCAGCTCACATGTGGTTATATGTGAACGTATATGTATAACTTTAGGCATATATTGTCTGCAAAATTTTCTAAAGAGCCGTTTTTGCAGGCAAGATACAAGTTTACCCACAGAAATCCCTTTGAAAATTACCATCCTAACGTTTGCTGTCATATTATGATGCCATTTTATGTTTAAGATTATTTAATGTTTTAAGTCTGTCATAGCAAATAAATAAAAATTACCCTGACCATGGGTTGAAAACTTGAAAATGTTAGTGAATAAAATGCATTAAGATGCTTTTTTTTCACCCCATTGTTGAAGGACGGGTCTACTGAGAAAATAACCTCTTATCCAGTGATAGAATCTGAAAATGTAAAACGAATATGGGAGACAGAGATGTAAAGACGTAAGATAGAGAGAGTGTGTTTGATTTCATTGGCCACAGTCAGAAAGCACAAAATAATATCATTTGTTAAATTTGGAGGGAATTCAGTTGTAATCCTTTCCTGCTAACCCGACCCCTCCCCCCAAACTCCTGCACACATGCACACGATGCACACAAAAGCAAACATTGGAAAACTTGTTTAATGAGGCCTAATTCTTCAATAAATAATACTTTACCCCATTAATCTTTATCACCAGGCTTAGTGAAGCATTAAGCTATCTGCTGTTGAAGCCACAGCATTGTTTTCATTTGATCTGTGTTCATCCACTTTTCCGTATAAATTAGGCAGAAACAGTAGCTGTGTGCGGCACACAGGTCAACAGAATCTAGTGAGATTCAGGAGTTTATAAAAAATCTATTAAGAAAATGACAAGTTAATGGATTTGTTTGCATTGAAATGTCCCATGCAACTCTTTTTCCCTTTTTTTCTTTGCTTGAAGTCATCATCTGATAGAGTATGATGGATGATGGTTAGTTATAGTTACATTGATATAGTACAGCAGCACCAAGGACAACATTAGGCAAAGTTCATCAGATTCTGTTAAACTCAGAGAAGTCAACAGAAACCTCTTTGGCTAATATGAAGCTGCTGTAGAGAGGGGGGACGTACTGTATGCCATAACAAAAAAAAAAACAACAAATTGGCCCAGCAATGTCGGCTCTCTCTAACCCATAATGTATTCCCTCTTTTAAGCAACCTTGTTTATCAGCAGCAATGGCTTGCTAGAGCTTGAATGTCTTACATCTCAGAAGCTACGCAAAGTCAGGCCTGTTAGTAGTTGGATGGGAAGCTACCTGGAAGACCAAGGATGTAGTAGAAGGCAGTGGCAAATCTCTGCAGCATTTTGTTAAGAGAACCTCACAGGCACCATGCTGGGGCGGTATGAGCACCTAATCTCTCACTGCCCAGAGATGGGTAGGAAAAGGACAGAAGAAAGCTAAGAGGCCGATGTACCAAGGTGTTCTGCATTTTCTTAAGTCTGCTTAATGCACAACAATAGCAACTTTGTGCCCCTAAGTTGGTAGTAGGTGACCAGGTTTCCCTTTTTATGTACAAAATAGATGTGAATTGTTTTGATTTTGCATGTAATAAATGTGTGCATGAAACTTTAATCATGTGAAATTTCATACAGATTCAGAGTTGATGAGCTACTGTGATGCAAACTCATGCAAATCAGCTCATTATTATGTTCACAGTGGCCCAATAATTTGGAATTCACAATCTTTAAATGTCAGGAAATTTTGTGTGGTGAAGCAGTTCAGAAAGTTAGCCGAAGCCTGGCTCTACAAGCATTTGTTTGAGGGAGACATTGCGACGTTTTGCTGCTGTTTAATGTTTTAATGATGAAGATTGTTTTTATGTGTTTTTTGTTTAATTTGTTTCATGTTATTTATCTTTATACATTGCCTTGAGTCTTCAGAATGGGGTGTTTTCTAAATATAATAAATTATAAATGCTCAAAACAGGCCCTTGCAAAAAAGATAGCTACACCTTAATGAGATGTTATCCATAGGAAGGTTATTGTGTAAGGTTGCTACTAGGCGTATTTGCATAGAAAACTTAAGGAGTGGAAACTCGTGACTTTGGTGTGAAATTCAATGCATCTTAGTCCTTCTAAATGCTTACAGGGTAAATTTCAAAGAAAATATAAATGCAGCATAGTGGGACAGATTTTAAAAGGTGCGCACACATGGATGCACAGATTTTATAACATATGCATGCTGGTGCGCACCGGATTTTATAATCCGTGTGTGCATGTGCGGGCGGCGCACGTGTGGGGGGGGGAATTTTTCCAAATTACATGTCCCAATGCAATCAGGCCTCCCCCAGTTCTCTCCTCCTCGCCTAACCTTCCTACCCTTTCCCCTTTCCCCTCTCCACCCCGACCCCCACCGCCTTCCTAAGTAAAGGACTTTTTCTTATTTTTTTACTTACTGCTCCACTGGAGTAGAGGCAACTTGCTCGTGCCGGCCAACTGCTGGTACAGGCTTCCCTGGGACAGCGGCTAAGGCCTCCGTCCCGCCCCACGCCTCCCCACACAGACCAGGCCCCTGGTCCGCCCTTTTTCAGGGCCTGGAAATTGTGCGCATATTGGCACTTACACGCGTGGCTGGGCCCTTTTGAAAATGCGCGCAGCACGCAGAGTCCAACCACTCGTGTAAGTGCCGATATTTGTGCGTGTGACCATTTTAAAATTCATCCAAGTGTCGTAGCAATTTTCTAAAGCATTAAGTGCTCTTAAAGGTAGATTTTTTTAAAAAAAGCTGTGCATGAGAAAAGTCAGAAATGGTGCGCATATAGGGGTCGATTCTTGAAGGCCCACGCGAGCATCCATGTGCGCACGGTTCCCGGCGCATGCACATGGACGCGGCAGTTTTATAATATGCATGCGTCAGCACTCGTATGTTATAAAATATGATTCCCGTGCGCACATGCACGCCGGATTTTAATATCCACATGTGCATGTGCGGGTGGGTGGCCTCCCGCACATGCGGGGGAGGGGAATTTTGTAAAGTATGGGTGGCAACGCGGTCGGGCCTTTACCCAGTTCCCTCCCAGTCCGCTCCAATTAAGGAGCGAACTGGGAGGGAACTTTCCTATACCCCCTGCCTACTCTTCCTCCCTTTTCTCCTCTCCTCCCTGACCCCTACCTAGCTACTCACATTTTTTTTTTGCTTTTTACGTTACTGCTCCTTCTGAGCACAAGAAACATTTGCACTCCAGCTGGCTGCTGGCACTCACTTTCCTGGAACAGGGCCTAATGGCTGCTGTCCCGGTCAGCCCTCACCCTACCCGTCCCTGCCCAGACCCCGCCCTACGGCTTGGCCCTTTTCATTGGCCCGACATTTCTGCGTGTATCAGAGATTATGCACGTGGCCAGGCTGTTTCTAGAATGTGCTCAACTTGCACTTGGCCCAGCCACGCACGTAACCCCCAGATTTTACATGTGCAACGCTTTGAAAATTAAGGCGAATGTGCTTATTCACATCCGGATGATTTTATAAACCTTTCACATATGCACGCAAATACCAATGAGTGAATATCTAAGATGCTGTAAAAAAGGGGTAGAATAGGGGCAAGTCAGGGGCATTCCTGGACAGGGCCAACATATGCATGCGTAAGATGTGATTTTATATCCTGCGAATGCAGTGCATGTATGGATTTTCAATGCATATTTTTACCCTCTGCTGTTTAGTAGGTATGTCTGAATATAATACTTTATAGCCAATTACAGGCTGCATGAAAGGTCTGGGTAAATTGAGGGGAGTGTAGGCTAAAGAACCAGGGGGTCTTAATGACCTAGAGATAGATTGGGCAAACTGGTGATATAAGATTCCAGCGTATGCGGCTGCAGGCCCACATACAAACATACATGGATGTACACATGCTCGTTTAAAAGTTATCATCCCTATGTGGGTAAAATCTATTGACAATTCAATAGCATATATTGTAGAAATTTTCAAATGCAGGTAAGCTTTTGATACAGTCCCACATAGGAGGCTTATGAATAAAATGAGAAGCTTGGGAGTGAGTGCCAAGGTGGTGGCGTGGATTAAAAACTGGTTGACTGATAGGAGACAGAGTGTAATGGTAAATGGAATCTACTTTGAAGAGAAAACCATGTTAAGTGGAGTGTCACAGGGTTCGCGTTTGGGACCATCTCAATTTCTTCGTGAGCGACATTGCAGAAGGGGATAGAAGGTAAAATGTATCTATTTGTGGATGATACTAAGATCTGCAATAGAGTGATCATGCCTGTCAGAGAGAATAAAAAGAGATTTAAGAAAGCTGGAAGAGTGGTTGAAGATTTGGCAGCTGGGTTTCAGTGACAAGAAGTGCAGAATCATACATCTGGGGTGTGGTAATCCAAAAGGACTGTATGTGATGGGAGTGAAAGACTGATGTGCACAGACTAAGATAGGGATCTTGGGGTAATATAGTGTCTGGCGATCTGAAAATGGCGAAACAATGTGACAAGGTGATAGCTAAAGCCAGAAGAATGCTGGGCTGTATAGAGAGAAGAATAATCAGTAAGAAAAAGAAGGTGATGATTCCCTTTGAGTACCATGTTTAGTTCTGGAGTCCATATCTCAAAAGGGACAGAGGTGGTCCAGAGAAGAGCAACCAGAATGGTGTGGGGTCTGTTTGAGAAAACCTATGCGTAGAGGCTAAAGGATCTGAATATGTATACCTTGGAAGAGAGGAGGTGCAGGGGACATATATAACAGATCTTCAGATACCTGAAAAGTTTTAATGATGCACATTCAACAAACCTTTTTGTTAGAAAGAAATCAGTAGAACTAGGCGTCACAAAATGAAACTCCTGGGAGAATGACTCAGAACCAACATCAGAAAACATTGGTTTCTTGGATAGAACTACTTTACTTGTGACTTTCGCATTTCTATCTGAGAGGAATTCAGTATTGAAACTCTTCCTTCATAACCATCATCATTTATTTTATGGTCAAAAAGTATGGATCTTCCCCAATATTATCAGGATAACCCAAGAATCTAGGTCGAAATTCCTTTCCATGAAGCCAGACGTTCTAAGTAAATCTGCAAAATTTGATTTGAGATTCCTGTGTAAATGTTTGATTAGACATCAGAATTCCAATTATTTATTTTTTGAACCTTCTGAACTTCGGACATTCCTAGACTCTCATTTCTAATGTCCTCATGAGTGGATCGGTTTAACCTTTTTTTTTCTTAGGGGTGTAAATTCAGGATTTACTTATTGGATTTTAATGTTCATGTTAAATTTGTCCTTCCTCCTTATTTCCTAAAATATTTGTGACAGCATTTGTTGGTGGAATTTTAATTTCATTTTGAATATTGCATTGATGAATCTTTACAAATCTTGTCATATTTGTTGTTACAAGTGATCTTGCTTTGTAATAATTAAAATTAAATAAAAAGAAAAGAAAAGAAAAAAAAGAAATATTTGTTTCTGCTCCAGATGGTGAAGTCAAATACAGTGAATTAATTCAAAGGGGCACAGGATAAACACTGTGGATCCCTAAAGGCTAGAGTATGGAAATGAAGAAAAGAGTGCATGAGAGTAACTTGCTGGTGCAGTGGTGGTTACTACCCTTAACCAATAAGCCTTCATACTCTTGATGCAACTCCATCATGGCTCTCTGCTTCAATGACAGGGGAAAAAGTGGAATTGGATTCTAACAGCAACCAATGAGGGTCACAACTTTTATGGTCTGAGGAAACAAATAAGCATAGGGGTAACTTGCTGATGTGGCTGTTACTACCCTTAACCAATAAGCCTGATACTTTGATGCAAATTCAATGTTGCTCTCTGCTTCAATAGCAAGGGATAATGGGGAATTGGATTCAAACAGCAACCAATGAGGGCCTCGACTTTTACAGTTTGAGAAATTGATTATCATGGGGGTAACAGGGAATTGGATTCAAACAGCAACAAATGAGAGCCCTGATGTTAACAGTTTGGGAAAACTAATAAGCATGGCGGTAGCCTGCATGGCGCAGAAGTTCAGGGGCAACATTGCATTGTGTGATAGCATAATGCATGCTACTGCATGGTTTTAATGCTGGAAATAATTACACCTTTTTTCCTGGGCTTAAGCTGTGCAATATGCCCAAAATGGCTGTAACACAATTTGTGATACATTTTTAGAATTGCATTTTGGCCATTTCTGGGTTTGAGGAGAGGGAGAGGGTGGGAATGGGAGTGGAGTGGAGTAGAGAGAGCCTCTGGGGAGGCCCTCAGTGTGAAATTTTGTACTATGTTATCTTGCCCTGTTATAGAGTCCATCAAGCTAGGGTGAGAGAACATAATAGAAATGGCATCTTTATGAGACTTTCCTCACTCCAAATGACTTCAAATCTTCACCAAGTTGTACTATGCTGTTTGTATGCCTCACTCTACATGAGAAACTGGCCCCTAAACCTTAAACCATAACTAACACCTCACCTCAACCTATTAGATGGCCCTCCTATAGAGATATAAATACTTCACTACTATGAAGGTCTTGTAGCTAGTTTTTCTCTCTCTCTCTCAGATGCAAAAATAAGAATTATCATGGAATGCAGTAAGTTTAGTGCACCACGAGGTGCTACTGATGCAAATCGCATGCCCCTTTTTCTTATCCATGCATTATTAATGCATTTTGATGAATCTAGGGGAAAAATAGATAACACAATTCAACTGGCTGGATTACATCTAAAGGGAATTTTGGGAAGAGATGGCAGCTCCATTATCTAACCTTTCCATCACATTCTTGGACTCAGGAATGCTCCCAAAGGACTGGAGACAGGCAGATGGGGTTCTTTTTCACAAAAGTGTAAGTAAAGAGGAGGCAGGGAACTACAGGATGCAAGCCAGGGTGGCATTATTAGAGATAGGTCTTGTTAGATTAATCCAATACATTTCTTTGACTGGGTGACCAGAGAGTTAGATCAGGGAAGAGCACTAAATGTTGTGTACTTGGGATTTCAGCAAGACCTTTGACATGGTTTTGCATAGGCCATTTATAAACAAAATGAGCACCCTAGTTAGGGGCCCCAAAGCAACTGACTGGTTTAGAATCTGGTTGAGTGGGAGGCGAAAAAGGTGTAATGGCAATCGGCATTCAGACTGAGGAGAGGGGAGTTACCCAAGGGATTGGTGCTCAGTTTGGTTCTGTTGAACATTTTCATAAGCAAAATGGGAGAAGGACTGTCAGGAAAGTTTTACATTTTTGTGGATGGTATCAACATCTGTAAAAGGGTGGACACCCTGGAAGGTTCAGAAAACATGAGGAGGGATCTAGTGATACTTGAGGAATGTTCTGGACTTTGGCAGTTAAGGTTTAAGGCCTAAAAATGCAGGATTATGCATTTTGGTTGCAAAACTCCAAAAGAGCAGTACAGTATGGGGGTGAGGTTCTGTGCGCAAAACAAGATCCAAATCTGGAGGTGATCATATCTGTTGAGGTGGCCAAACAGGTAGATAAGGAGAGGACAAAGCCAGAAGGTTGCTTGGGTGCTTTGGGAGAATAAAAGCCAGCAGGAAAAATGAATAGTATGTCTGTATAAGTCACTGGTGAAATTTCATTTGGAGAATGGGTGTACAATTCTGGAGACTACATCTTCAAAAGGATAAGAAGTGGATGGAGTTGGTCTTGATGGCAGCTTCTGAAATGATGAACAGTCTTCATAATAAAGCATATGGGGACAGACTTAAAGACCTAAATGTGTATATCCTGAAGAAAAGGAGGGAAAGGAGAGAAATGATAGAGACTTTTAAAAAGCTCCAGGGAATGAGTGTACAGGAAGCAGTCCTGAAAGGAGACTCTTGAATGAGGGGTCATAGGATGAGGATAAAAAAGGGTACACTCAGTGACAATCCAAGGAAATATGTCTTTACAGAGGGGGTGGTAGACCCATGGAACAACATCCTTGTGAAGGTAATGGAGATAAGGATAGTGTCAGAATTCAAGAAAGCAATGGTACACTCTGGAGGATCTTTGAGGTGTAGGAAAGGACTGTAAAACTAAGCAAGATGTAAGAATGGGCAGACTGGGTGGGTCATATAGTTATTAACTGAATGTCAAGTTCTCTATTTCTGTGTAGATGGTGAACTTTCTAGCACAGGTTTTCTTCAGCTCTTGTGGGAATATTCAGAAATTCTCTTCAGATCTTTGGAAAATCTGAAGC
Source organism: Rhinatrema bivittatum (assembly GCF_901001135.1). Classification (NCBI taxonomy): domain Eukaryota; kingdom Metazoa; phylum Chordata; class Amphibia; order Gymnophiona; family Rhinatrematidae; genus Rhinatrema; species Rhinatrema bivittatum. Next base: position 81,406,596 of record NC_042617.1, on the reverse strand, counting down.
AAAAGTAATTAGATTTGAAAATGTGTTCAGATTTTTCAGATCCACTTCACTTTTTATGAATTCAGTGCAGATTTTCTCCATTTCCACTGGGAAAAGCCAGATTTTCCCAGAACCTTTGGAGGAGATTTGATTTTCCAGCAAAACTGGAGTTAGATTGAACATCTTCTGTTTCCAGTTTCTGCTATTTGCTGATCTTTATCTTTAAAGGAAAGATTTCAGGTTCTTGTGCCCTTTCAGTTTGTATTCCCTTACAATATTTCATTTGATGTATTTTGGTCAGGACTATAGAGATGCTTTTTCCTTTTAATTAACAGTTATAGAAACAAGGGTTGGTTAAGCATTTTCTAATGTTTAGGTCTCCATATAAAAGCTGTACATTTTACATTTTAGTCAGTTGTTTCATACGATAACTACTACTAGTACTAGATAACATTTCTAAAATGCTACTAGGTGTACACAATACTATATAGATATATGAAAGAAACAGGAACTTACAATCTATTTGAGACACACACACAGAAGACAATTTTCTAGTAATAACTATTATAGTAAAACATGTTTAATGAGGCTTACTTCATGTGGGTGAGGTTTATTACTTAGAGTATAATGAACGTTTTTTATTACCACCCTAATTTGCATCTCATTTTTTGCAATTTTCATGCATGTACTCATTGGGCCGGATTTTAAGGTTTACGCGCAGGCATAGATTTTATAACATGCGTGTGCAGCCACGCATATGTTATAAAATCTGGGGTCGGTGTGTGCAAGGGGTGCACACTTGTGCACCTTGTGTGCCGAGCCGCGCAGCCTTCCTCCGTTCCCTCCAAGGCCGCTCTGAAATCGGAGCAGCCTCGGAGGGAACTTTCCTTCCACCCCCCCACCTTCCCCTCCCTTCCCCTACCTAACCCCCCCCCAGCCCTACCTAACCCCCCCCTTACCTTTAACTTAGAAGTTGCGCCTGTCTCTGGGCAGGCGAAGGTTGCGCGCACCGGCCGATGGCTGACCCATGATCCCAGGCCCAGTGGCAAATGGCCACTGTGCCTTGGGGGGTTGGGCCCCGCCCTGCCCCTGCCCTGCCCCGCCCACTCCCCGCCCCCTTTTTCAAGCCCCGGGACATTCTGCGCATCGCCGGGCCTATGCAAAATAGGCTCAGCATGTGCAGGAGGGGTTTAAAAGGGTTACACGCATATTATATTTTGCATAGGCCTGGCAACACGCACAAGCCCTGGGACGCTCATATGTCCCAGGGCTTGAAAAAGAGGGAAGGGCGTGGGCAGGGTGGTCCAGGGGTGGGGCGGGGGAGGGGCCGGAGCCTCGGAGGGAACGGAGGAAGGCTGCACGCCGACCCTAGATTTTATAACATGTGCACGGCTGCGCATGCATGTTACAAAATCGGGCGTAGATTTGTGCACGCCGGGTTGCGCGCACAAATCTATGTCCCCGCACGTAAATCTTTAAATCCGCCCCATAGATTGTAATGTAACCATACCCCTCACAAAATGACAATTTCACAATTTCATTAGGGGCTAGAAGCCTTACCACATATTCATTAGCTGCATAATTTAGGGACTTTTTCCCCTTCTTTATATCACAACATGCAATTTTAGGACATGTCTGATACAGAAATGGTACAGAAAATTCATTATTCAATCCTAAATAGATTAAAAATAATTTACCATACTCTAATAAGCATCTGGTTGTGAAGTTAAGTCTTTAAATGATGTCATAAAAGGGCAGCAGCCACTTTGTGTGCAAGTCTGCGTGCATGTGTGAAGGTAAGTGAGTGTGCCACCACATAATATTTATTTATTATGTATTAACTGGGATTTCTTACCCACCTTTTTGAATGCAGAATTCACTCAAAGCAAGTTACAGCACATTAGAACTTCAGTTTACAAACAGGCCATTTGTAGCTTCACATTACAAGTGTTATTTTGACAATCTTTTATGTATGTTTTTATTCATTATGGGTGCTTGTGTGTACCACGCCTTGAACTATGGAAAGGTGGGCAACAAATATTTTAAAAGTAATAAATAAACAATTTTAAATAGCATTATCACAAAACAGTTTCTCAGCATTACATGCCCCTCAGGCATAGCTCTAAACCGATCAACATGCCTGACTAAGCTCTAACAAGTCTAAGAATAAATAGCTCCATAGCAAAACTCTGGATTGCAGCAGCACATTTAAGGCATTTCGAGATGAATTCCAGATAGATTCCTTTAGTCAGTTCAGCAGCTTTGGGTTCTTAGTGGTCTGGAAGGCATGTATAAGGCAGTGGCGTAGCCAGAATTGATTTTTTGGGTGGGCACAAGGTTAACATGGGTGGGCTGTAGGCATGCAGGTCTACTAGTTGTTTTTTTACTTATAAATAATGCCAAATTATGCAGCATAGCATTCACATCTACGCCTAAGCATGAGGTTTACTTAATGATACAAACATAATTCACGGTGATTTGTGGTACTTTAGCCTTCTTATTATTACGATTTTATACACGGCTCCTACCTGTCCATAAATTTTGAGAGAGCGGTTGTGTTGCTTATATTTAAATTGCTAACATCTCAAAATATAGATATATATTTTTACCTTTGTTGTCTGATCTTTGTATTTTTCTAATCAGTTGGTCCTGGTCTCTTTTTCCCATTTTTTCCCTTATAGCTCATTTCCTAATTCCTTTTCAGTGTCTTTCTTCTATTACTGTCTTCTTCCCTTCCACACACACACACACACACACACACACACACACACACACATACACGCTTTCTCTCACAGACTCCCTCTCACACACTCAAGCTGTCACTCTCCTATGCTCTCCCCCCCCCCCACAAGCTCACATTCAAGTTCTCACTTTCTCACCCCTCCCCAGGCTTATATTCTTATGCACACACAGACGCACATCCAGGCACCCATTCTCACCCACACACATAAACCCAGACTCCCAGTCTCACCCACACATATTCAAGCTCCCATTCTCATCCATACATATACACATTTAAGGTACTATTCTCACCCACACATACACACATTCAAGCACCCATTCTTATCCACATATTCAAGCTTCCATTCTCACCCACCCACAAACCCAGGCTCCCATTCTCAACCACACATACACACATTCGAGCTCCCATTCACCCACATATTCAAGCTTCCATTCTCACCCACATACACACCCAGGCTCCAGTTTTCACCCACACACACTCCCATTCTCATCCACACATACACATTCAAGCACGTGCACAGCTTCCGCTTTCTCCCCCAGAGCAGGAAGATCAGCTGCCTCTCCTGCTGCCACCGGCCTCCTGCTATCTTCGGGCGTCGGGCGGTATGGCCCGCCAAACCTCCTGTCGGGGGGGGGGGGGGAAGCGGAAGCGCAGCGCACAACGTCCGCTTCCTCCCCCCCCCCAAGCAGGAAGATCGGCGGGCAGTACGGCCCGACGCCCGAAGATAGCAGGAGGCCGGTGGCAGCAGGAGAGGCAGCTGATCTTCCTGCTCTGGGGGAGAAAGCGGAAGCTGTGTGCAGCGCTTCCGCTCCCCCAAACAGGAAGTTCGGCGGGCCGTTTGGTCCAAAGATAGCAGGAGAACGGGTGGCAGCAGGAGAGGCAGCTGATCTTCCTGCATTGGGGGGGAGGAAGCGGAAGCTGCGCGCTCGCTTCCGCTCCCCCCCCCCCCCCCGAACAGGAAGACCGGTTGGCCATACGGCCGCAGCAGCGCTTCCCCATGTGTGTGGTGATGGCGCGTGAGGCGTGGGTTCTCTTGTTCGCTGTCGCGGGGATGGGATCCCGCGACAGCCTTGCAGTTCCGGTGCCAGTTGGGTGGGCCTGGGTCTAAGTTGGGTGGGCACCTGCCCACCCAGGCCCACCCGTGGCTACGCCACGGGTATAAGGTGAACCTTTCCCTCATATAGGTAGGTCCATCTCCTCTTACGACTTGTGTCATTGTCAACAATTTTTAATTTCATTCTGTGGTTGGTACTGGCAGCCAGTGTAGCACTGGTGTGATGTGGTTGTGCAATTTTCAGCCTTCTATCAGTCATGCAGAGGAGTTTTATGTTATCTATTAGATCCAACAAAGAGGTTGGCCTGTGGTATGTTATCTTCCATTACAATGCACCCCTGGACACAGACAACCAATTGGGAACTCATATTCATCATTTTGCATTGTGAAACGCTAAAACATGCTTACAGATAGGCAAGAAACTGACAACTGTAGTGGTAGCAGTTCCCAGATGAGAACGTAAGCAATTAACTGATACCAAGGTCTGAGAGCAGGAGGAACACTCACAGATGTGCTTTGAACTGATAAGAACCCAGAGAAGGAGGAAACATTGCTCTTGTCCCAAGCAGTTGCCAGTTTTTAGGGTATAAAATGTGATAATAGCTAGAGGGGGCAAGAGATCATTTCCTGGACATGATAGCACAGACTGATCCCTTGGAAATGTAAGCTTTGTACATATATATATATATATATATATATATATATATATATATATATATATATATATATGTATATAGATAGATAGATAGATAGCTATTTATTTATTTATTTATAAGTATGGATATATTTTTTTATTTATAGATAAATATATATATTTATCTATATATATATTTTTATTTAGGAATTCTCTTAAGTAATTGTTATTATTTGCAAGTAACTTCTGTATTATATAATTTTATTTATTCTCTGTTTTATCCTCTTTTATCATAAAGACCTGGAACAGTGATGTAATGAATCAGAGTTTGTGTGGGAATAACCTCCTGGGTTCAAGCTCCCAGGTATAATCCTAATAATTCTGTGTGTGGTTATATTGGATAAGACTCTGAGGTAGTCCTGTGTGCATGCAGGTGATAAACACCTCAGGTAACTTCCAGTGCAGACCCCTGTGAGATTAGCTTTCCAGGTTAGAGCCCCTGGGCAGAAAGCTAGTGTGCACGGTCTGAATTTCAAATTACTAGTTTTTCCAGTTAGTCTACCAGTTCACCTAGTCCAGCTGCAGATCATCGAGACCCTCCTGGCTCTTCGACCTCAGCTTCCTCCATTTCACCCAGATCACCCAGCCAGTCAGTAAGATGCTTGCAATCAGAAATAGAGCCGGTGTAAATATATGCAAGTAATCTGCCAAATCTACATGCGTACATTGCCTATAAATAGCAACTTACAGATGGAAATGTTGACCCCCACCCCAGAACGCTACTGGTCTACCCCTTTTTTTTTACAAGCATATATTTACTTGTGGACCCATGCTTACACATATTTACATGTGTATTTGCTGATTTTTTTAAATCACTTTTTATTAACAGACAAAACACAGAAAGTAAAGCTTTGCAACAGATCAACTATACATCAAAAGAGTAGACTTAGCCAAATTAAATGAATGCTATCTCCAAATACATATTACATCTGTATATGCTGATTTTTGTTTGGAAACACGGGTAGCAATCCCATCTTTGATGGGTTTGTGTGCCCCTGGGCCCGAACAGCTGCAGAGGTGCTCTGGCAAGCACCGAGGCAGGTGAGAGGTGACCCAGCATGGGCTGAAGAAGGAAGGATGATGGTCTTGACCACAGCCACACCTGTACGCAGCAGAGAAGACCAAAACAACGCAATGTTGATCTCATGAGTCGTCCTCTGACTACTCCAAGCCCTTTCGGACCTGCCTCACGGAGCAGCAACTGTGACAGGGCAGACAGTGGTCAGAGGGGATTTGTAGGCTAAGACGAGCCTTGGATAACAGAGGACTCAGACGGAGTCACATGATATGAAGTCCGACGTGGAAATCTGCAGTGGTACTGCCACATCATGCGCCCTACACTACCAAGCAAGGCAGGTCACGGACCACGCATACACGCGCCCTACACTATCAAGCGAAGCATGTTGCGGACCACGCTTGAGGCGCACCAGTCCGGCCAGCTAAGACAAGACACGGCCGCCAAGGACAGGATAGGCAGAGTTCATATCAAGGCGGAGGCAAGTGTAAGAGGCTCCAAAGATCCGGACAGGATTAGGAGAAAAGATTAAAACCGGGGTTCCGGCTCAGGAAGCCCCCAGGGTCCAGGGACTTTGGAGTATGGCCGCTGATGCTAGGAAAAATAAAAGTCGGGATCTTTTTGGAGGCTTATTCTGCCCAGAGGACATCTTGAAGTGAAGGTCCAAAGAACAGGACATCAGTGGAACTTCTGAAATGAGGAATGGAGACGTCAGGATGACAGGAACTGACGAAGGGTCAAGACTAGAGCCCATACGAAGATGAAGACAAAGACATGGTGTGAGGACATCACGAAGACATGGAATTCCAATGAAGAACGAAGTGCCTTGAGAAGCTGATGATGAGAAGTCCTAAGGAAGACTGGCTCCTTGCGAAGGCAAGGAAGGAATGAAGACAAGACCTTTTTATAAGCAGAAGAGGCGACTCCCTCGATGACATCACTGATGGACCTCCTCCCTCGCTGTCTCTTTAAAAGGGAGATGCGGCCTCACCCCCTAGGAGGAAGGGGGCAGGACCCTGGACAGCACCCATGCTGTAATGCTGAGTGCAGGTGGAGGAGCAAGCCCTGAGCAGGCCCGACATTGAAGGCAGCTTTCCCAGTGCAGGAGGTGGAGGAAAAATGGCTCCTTGCCACAGGAGAGCCCGGGGCTTCAGGCCCTCCCCCCGGAGAGGAAAAGGTAATGTCGGCGGCTTCTGGGCTGCATGGGGATGTTGTAATGTGGCTCCCTGACGCATATAAAGTAGCAGTGCGGCTCCCAGCTGCGAGGGGAAGTGCTTGCGTCCTCTGGACCACGCCGGGTAACACAGCACAGCTCCAGCTGCATGAAAATAGCGTCGGCAGCGCCAGGCTGCAAGATAAAAATAGCAGCTAGGCTCCTGCTGCTTAAGAGGCATATCGACAGCCTCCTGACCGCGTTGCTGGCAGCAGCGTGGCTCCGGCCACGAGAGAGCAAAGAAGAGAGGTTGAAGAGATTGCCCAGACAAGGCAGAATCATAACAATTTTTCTGTGCACTTGTTCTGAAATTCACCTTTAAGCTTTTTCTCCATAGACATAGAATTAGAGAAAGACTTTAGTGAATCAGGTCTTATATTAGTTAACACATTATATCTAGATCTATCTATATCTATATATCAATATGTATGAAAGGCTTGTGTTAGTAGGTCGGTCACTCTATTGTGTCTGTTTGTGGCCTCCAGGTGGTGCCCAGAACAGTATAAGATGCACACATAGGCACAGGCACCCATTCACAGGCTCCCCCAACACACCCACAGGCACAAGCACCCACACACAGGCACATGCCCTCCAACATACACACACAAGCAGAGGCGTACACACCCACAGGCACAAGCACTCACACACACACATGTGCACTCACAGGAGCACACACACAGGCTATTATTAACCAGACAACCCAAGCAACACTGGTTAAAGTTTGCTAATATGCTCTGTCTGCGAAGTCCTGTCTCTCACGTTCCACACCCAAGGATAGGCAGCCATAGGCACACAAGTGTGCATAAGCTCCCACACCAGCATGTGTAAGCTTATACAAGCTCACATGCAAGTGCACACAAGCTCAAACTAGCATGCAGAAGCACACACAAGTGTTTACAAGCTTGCACAAGCACACACATTCTCATACATATGCACATACTGGCTTCCACATGCATATACATGCATGCATGCACACAGGCAAACACAGACAGACATACATAAATAGTCAGATAGAGACATACACAGACAGACACACATACACAGGCACACAAACATACAGGCTCCCCCATACCCATACAAAGGCAGACATACATACACAGGCAAAGGCACAGGCACCCACACAGATAAGCAGAGCCATCCAGAGACACACATACAGGTGCATAAACATACACATACACACACACACACACACACACACACACAGGCTGTTAAAGACCAGACTACCTGTGTGTGTGTGCTGTGTGGGATGCGGTGTTAACATGTAAATGTGATTGTTGAATTTGCTTATGTTGCAAAAGAGTGAGAGAGAGACGTAGAATTCTGTAATGAATAATGCAGTGTGAATAAAATATGTAATTTAAAAGTACAAATGCTTTCAGTATCTAAAATCTTTCAGGAGAAGGATTTTTTCAGAAACTGTGAGCTAGACTATAGCATGCAGATATTTCTGAAAAAGGATGTAATATGGGTCAATGGGAGTTGCTTGGCTCAGGTGCAATTTGTACAGGACTACAATGGATGAGTGCAGCCAAGATGTGGCTTGGCCAGTGCCAATCCACAGGGGTGTAGGACTTGGGGCATATTAGTCAGGAAATTGATGGTTGGGGAGGGGTGTGGTTGCAGACTGTCTGCTTGGCAATAAGTGTGTGTCTCTGGTCTTGGTTAACTACTTCCCTTCTCTGCTGCCTTCCTGCAGGCTCTAGCACTTAATATGTGTAAGGGATACAACAATACCTTACAAACATAAGAACATAAGAAATTGCCATGCTGTGTCAGACCAAGGGTTCATCAAGCCCAGCATCCTGTTTCCAACAGAGGCCAAACCAGGCCACAAGAACCTGGCAATTACCCAAACACTAAGAAGATCCCATGCTACTGATGCAATTAATAGCAGTGGCTATTCCCTAAGTAAGCATGATTAATAGCCGTTAATGAACTTCTCCTCCAAGAACTTATCCAAACCTTTTTTGAACCCTGCTACACTAACTGCACTAACCACATCCTCTGGTAACAAATTCCAGAGCTTTATTGTGCGTTGAGTGAAAAAAGAATTTTCTCCGATGAGTCTTAAATGTGCTACTTGTTAACTTCATGGTTTGCCCCCTAGTCCTTAGATTATTCGAAAGTGTAAATAACCGAGTCACATCTACTCGATCAAGACCTCTCATGATTTTAAACACCTCTATCATATCCCACCTCAGCCATCTCTTCTCCAAGCTGAAAAGTCCTAACCTCTTCAGCCTTTCCTCATAGGGGAGTTGTTCCATCCCCTTTATCATTTTGGTTGCCCTTCTCTGTACCTTCTCCATCGCAACTATATCTTTTTTGAGATGTGGAGACCAGAATTGTACACAGTATTCAAGGAGTGGTCTCACCATAGAGCGATATAGAGGCATTATGACATTTTCCGTTTTATTAACCATTCCCTTTGGACCACTACTAGGGACTTGCAGTTTTTTAGATCATCCTTAAAAGCTTCCTTCTCCCAAGGCTAGGATTGGTCAGCTTGGCCCTATAAATTGGGGCTGAGCGTGTGCAGAAGCAGAGATGGTAGGAGCTGAGCAGGGGTTAGAAGGAGTGTTTTGGCTATGGTCCCTTGCTAGGCCCTCCCTAGCCTGGAGCGGAAACGGGAAAGGAGGTTTTTGTTGGAGAGGTTGACTTATTGGAAGAAAGATTTTTCAGATTTGATCCGAGTTTCAGGATGGAATCCCCCTGTCTGAAGGAAAGAGAGTCTAGGTGCATTACTTGCCCTGCGCCCATCCAATGTGGGGTGGCTTTTGCGTCTGCCCAGAAAAGACAGAATCAGTTTTGGAAGATTTTGGACTTTGCCATTCACGATCCCAGGAGTTTTGATTATCAGTGGAGAGAATGAGACCTGGCCATTTTTCCAGAAGCCCACTTTCAGTCACTCAAAAGTGAGGGTGTTAAGTTTGTCCCTCATAGGTATCTTCTGGCTCAGAGAACAATGAAGTGAGAACAGGTTTCTGTGAAGAATGCTGAACTTTATCTTTTGAATGGGCTGCAGTTATTTTTATTACAGTAAATTTCATTTCACCCCACCTCCAGTGAATGGTACCATCCCTGTGGGCCAGCGGAGAGTGAGTATTAACTGTGGGAGAGCAAAGACTCTGAATGTGAGTTCCCCATCCCCCTGCACAACTTGGCCCAGGAGGTAAAGCCTCCCCCATCGAGAGAATTCACTCCCTGGGGTTGAAAGCATTGGTGCCCAAGAACTGAGATTTAGCCCCGGGACTGTGTGTCCCCCGCACCATTTCGGCCTGAACACCAAAATAGGAGGCTACAGGTGTTTGCATAGGGGTGAGGGGGGAAAAAGGATCAGCTAACATAAGGAGCTTCCAATGTACGTGAAACATCAGTCCTCCCTCACTTATGAACCTGCCTCTCAGAGTCCTGCTAAGCTCCTTCTCTGTCTCTCTTCACATTTTCTGCATTGAATATGTTAGGGGTGCATACACTAACTTTTTTGTTTTGTTTATTTTTTTGGTGGGGAGGGAGTATTTGATTTTATATTTTCTGAGGATTATTTGGGGGGGGGGGGGGGATAGTACAAACTATTTGCAAATAGTGCAAACTATTTCCCCAAAATGAAAAATGCATGCAGTGTTTGGTTTTGTTTTTTACATTTTTTGGTATGTTTGAAATTAAATAAAAATGGGCTTGTTTGTCCCATTTTACACAACACTATATTAACAAAGGAGCATGAATAGTGTCCTCTTATACTGAATGTCTTTTCCATATGGATAACTGTGGGGTCCTCAATATGCGCCTTTCATCAGCACATTTCTAGATTTAATTTGTGGTCCCTTTCTTTGTATTTAGCGATTCTGCATGTATGTCAAAAGTGAAGTTTTCAGTTAGCATATAGTTTCTGCATAGGGATCTATAGTAGTCCAGCTTGTTCTATTTTTTTCAGTAGCGGGTATATTGGTGTCCTAGATTCCATTGTAATATTTATTTATAGTGCTGCATTTTTGCAGATAGGGTTGTTGTTTGAGTTCTGGGAGTTAATGCTGTTTTAGTGTGGCAGATTTTGCTGGGAATTGCAAGTTATTGTAATATGAGTTCCACAGTGTGCATCACCACAAGATACATTGAACTTTATGTGCAAAAATAAGCTGACAGTGTTCCCAGCACATTTATTGTTCTCTGCATCCTCTTTACCGTCCCTGTATCTGTGGTCAGTGGTGAGTGAAGTTTTTCCAAGCTAAGTTGATCAAAACATATTTGTTCCTCAGTGATGTGAAAAATATTTGTTGGGCTAACAAGTTTGTCAATAGAACATTAGGGATGTGCATATATTTTCAACAAATCCAAGCAATGTAACAAATGAGGCCATTTTTTGGTTACCAAAAATAGCCTTTGTTGTAAAATACGCAAAGACTAGTGGGTAATTTTGTATTTGTTGCATTGAAAAAAAAGGGCCTCCAGCAGCCTGGGGCTGAAGCCTAGACCCACACCAGCTACACTGGAGTAAGGTACCAATATGGTGTCAGTTTGGCACTCTGAGGCAGACCGTGTATTAGAAAAGCTCCAGGACTAGAGTGGGAGTAACTGGGCATTGCTTCTGTATGTTTTGCTGCTGGATCTAGTAAGGGGGTAAGAAACAACTGGGAAGCTCCCTAGCCCTGATATTTGACAAGGACTTGGCTTCAGCCTGCTTGGAGCGGGCCGCGGGCATTGGGCCTGGCCTGGGGCTAGACCATTGTGCCAGATCCTGGCCACAGTGATGCGAAAGGTCCAGGGCCAGAACTTGTCACCTAGGCTGTCTCAGTGCTAAACCCAGCCTAGGGCTAGGCATTAACGCTGAGGAAAGCCCTCGGTGCCCAGCCAAACATGGGGATAGGCCTCAGCATCATGGCTAGGCCTCAGTGCCAGCCCAGCCTGTAGCTAGGCCCTTGGACATGGCTCAGAGCAGTTTTATTGCCCATAATGGCCAGCCAGGGACACCAAACTGCCATTTTCTTTTTTGGGGGGAGAGGTGGGTAGCGGTTTATATTTTTGTTTTGTGGATATTTTCTTGTGCGTTTTTTTCTTTTTAACAAATGAACAAACAAACAAAAAAAATTACACAAACTAAAGAAAAACAAAAGAAAACTGAAACAAACTGAAAATTCTGGGTCTGTACATCCATTTAGTACATGAAGTCTTACAAACATTGACCTGAAGAAATGTTTTTCTACATTTGATAAACTGAAAGTATGTAAAATAAAATTCCAATTTGCATTTCTTCTAGTACATATTCTGTAAAAACTGTTGAGCAAATAGAACCATGAGAATGAACAATCAGTATCATTCTCTTTTTTTCATATCAAAACCAGGAACAGATTTAATCTGACACCACCCCTAGGCACTGATTTAGTGCCAGTGCTATGCCTCCCACCTTCAAGCAAATCTACAAGCTCTCACTACTCACTTCCCATCTTGGCTTCAGCTACCTGATCCTCACATCTTAACCCTCCACATGGAAACCCAGAGAGGGCAGTGCCTGTAGGCACAGGTTTAATCCACACACTCCCTTAGCTGTAAGGATCACATCAAGAGCTGAGGTCTGGAGGGGAAGGGTCAGTGGTGATGGCAGTGATAGAGGTCCCTGCGGAGGCTTGAGGTAGGTTTGTGGCGTGGCAGGAGGTAAGGATATTTGTCATGCCCCAAATTTTGCTGCTCTAGGCGCAGGCCTAATAGGCCTGTATGTAAATCCAAGCCTGGTAAAATCTATTGTAATATTTTTATTCATACTAATCCATAAGATTATAATTTTACAGTGCTGGAAAAATCCTGAGAGTATTTATTTACTGATTAGAAATTAACATATAGTGATCTAGTAACTATATGGCTCCTGTAGTAAACTGTATTCTCTGAAAGCTGTAATATGATTTTATTGGATTGATGTAAGTATTATACAAAAATATTGTACATGAGCTATTGAAATCATATAAATCATCTCTTCAGATGTCAATGCCTCTGATGTGACATCTGAATAAGTGACCTAAGTAATTTCAAAAACTCATGAAACTAGTAACTGACAGATTTAAAACAAATTATAGGACATATTTTTTCACTCTGCTTACAATCAAGCTATGGAATCTTTTGTCAGAGGACATGGTTGAAGCAATTAATATTGTATGCTTGAAAAAAGGATTGGACAATTTCCTGCAGGAAAAGTCCATAATCAGTTATTAGCCAGGTAGACTTGGAGAGCCAGTGCTTATCCCTGGGACTGAGATACAAGAAATATTGGGGATCTGACGGGTACATGTGAGTCAGTCTGGCCACTGTTAGTGACAGAATGCTGGGCTCGATAGGCCTTGGTCTGACCCAGCATGGTACTTCTTCTGTTCTTAATATTTTTATAAAATTATTATGCTGATCCAGTAAAAGGTTTCAGAATCTGCCAAGAATCTCATGACTGGAATATAATTTTTAGTATTAATTATTATATGCTTTATGTACAATATATTTTATTATCTGGAGGGAGGTGATAGAAACTTTAAAAATTTTGTTAAAATAAGGAGGATTACATCAAGTAGAACAGAGATGGTGAGAGCCTCTTCATAAGAATATGAAAGCAAGTCCCAGATAGTGTAAGAATCATTCAGAATGGTGCATCTCATTGTCTTTTCCAGTGTGTTTGTCTATGTGGTTGGTACTTCAGTCGGAGGAAATTATCGTGATTGATGAGTTTAATTAAGGTGGTGCCACTATAGGACTGAACACTAGGAGGCCAAAAATCAAATGTCACTTAGCTGGTTAATTCAGACTTATCTGGCTAAGTAGCGATATTGAGACTTAACTAGTTAAGTTATCCAGGTAAGTTAAACCTTCCCAATAGCAGGTCTAAACCTAAACTTAGCTGGCTAACACTTGTCCGGTTTAGTAGCAGTTTATCTGGGGATATTCAGCTGCATAGCTGTGCTGCTGAAGATCCCATCTAAGTTAGCTGGCTATCCAGCTAATTTAGATAGCCAGCTAATTTAGATAGCCAGCTATACTTTCAATACCTACCCTCAAGTTTGGTGGGGTGTCAACTGTCAATTGAAAAATGAGTTCCCCTACCCTGGCCAAACCTTTTAACACTGAGAAATCAGAAACATTGACTCAAATGGCCATAACCAACTTCTTTGGACATTCTACATCTTAATCAGATGCAACTACTTGCTGATTTACACTTATATTCAAGGTATTGGAAACATTTTACTGTCTGTTTCAAATCTGTAACTATTCTTATGCATGCCATTGGGCAGCCCCTGTGACATGGTAGGGGCATAGGGCAGCTGGCAACATTTTGACTAATGGCAGCCACTGGCTCGGGAGTGGAAGGTTGCACCCAGGCCCCCCTACTTGACTACCAAGTGCTTTTAGTGAGTCCTGAGGGGGGTCAGAAAGATGGGAGGGGAGTCAGCTGGTGGGGGTCTCTATCTTGTAATAAATGGGAAGGGTTGAGGTGGGTTATGAGGTCTTTTTTCTTTAAGTTTCATTTTTTACTCCCAGCAAAAAACAAATTTCATGGTTTCCCCTATCATTTTTTTTAATTTCCCAAAATGTAACGAAATAGGAAATACCATCGGTATTTGCTATTTCGTTGCAAGCAAATGTCCGCCCCTAAATGCTGTAAATATTTTTCAGACAGCTACTCAACTATCAGTAAAACAAATTGGAAACTACACCGCTTCTCAGTATGTTTTATGTCTGAAAAGACTGATCATTATTGGTACTGTTTACAAGTATGGATTGGGGCTTGTACTGCAAAAAATGCAAAGGGGGCCTTCGAGCTATTGTTCTTCCCCATTAGGAGTCCTGGAGCTGAGATGGTAAACGCTATCCATGGAAAGACAGAGAGAGTAAAGAGGAATTGTGTGCAGAAAGTAGACTGCCGGCGCCATTTTTAAAAATGGCGTGGGCCATCCAGTGCTCCTACCATGTGACAGGGGCCGGCCAATGGCACAGATACCCTGTCACATGGTAAGGGCAAAGGGCCATCGGCGCCATTTTTATTAGTGGCAGCCAACGGCCTGAGAGCAGGAGATCGTTCCCGGGACCACCACTGGACCACCAGGTAATTTAAATTGTTTTTGGGGGGGGAAGCTAAGGGAGCTGTTTTGAAGTGTCAGGGTGGGTTTAGGGATTGTTTTTGTGTGCCGTTTTTCCCGCCCTCCTCGCAAACAATAAGAGAACCCCACAAACAATTTTGTGGGGTTTTCCTATCGGTTTCGGGGAGCCCCCGATTTCTGACGACTTTGAAAATATCGTATGATATTTTCAATCGTTAGAAATATGATTCACGGGAGGTAATTTGCTGAAGGAGAGTCCTCTCCTTGTGAGAGAATTTGGCCGGGACTGAGTCCGGGGTTTCCACCCCTTTGGGGCTGGAGTCGGAGGAACAGCTGTGCGGACCCGCCCACTGCCCCGCCCCCGTGAGGTCATCGTTTGGGGACGGATTGTGGTTCCTATATAATTGAAGATGCTACGGCGCAGCTTTGGAGGTAATTTGCTGAAGGAGAGTCCTCTCCTTGTGAGAGGATTTGGCCGGGACTGAGTCCAGGGTTTCAACCCCTTTGGGGCTGGAGTTGGAGGAACAGCTGTGCGGACCCGCCCACTGCCCCACCCCCTGTGAGGTCATTATTTGGGGACGGATTGTGCTTCCTATATAATTGAAGACGCTACAGCGCGCAGCCATCGGCGTGCTGCCTAAGCCGTGTGCCAAAGGGGCGCACCCCTCCTGAAAAATTTTATTTTTGACTTCAGTATTACTTTTATGGGCAGGAAGAGGAAAGTGAAGGTTGGACTTCCTCTCCAGGATTGCCTGTGAGGGGACCTATGGACTCTCATGTTGCAAGAGGGGTAAGTCAAACTAATTTAAGAACAATCTCTGATATATCTTTTTCCTCGGGATCTCTTGAAACTCAAGGGCCTCTGCATTCGTCTCAACCAACTATGGATTTGGCTTCATCTACACAGTCTTAATTTCCTGGACTAAGAGATTTGGTAAAATTAAATAGTGATGGGATTGCTTCTTCAAATTTAGAAAATGTTGGGCAACAATTAGGCCAGAGACCGCAAGAAACAGTCAATGCACCTAGTGTTCCCCAGAATATTACTCTACGGGATGTTTGGATGGCTGTAGATAATCTTCAGAAAATTATGTCAAACTCAATAGAGCAGAATAGAATAACTATTTGTGAAATTAAAAATGTATTGGACGGGCATGGCAATCATTTGGTATATGTAGAAGAGCAATCTAAGGCTATGTCTTCCCAGATAGAAACACTTAAGGAAGTAAACAATTCTTCTTTAAAAGATGGTATAGTTATTCACCGGCAGATGGAAATCTTGGAAAATCAAAATCGGAGTAGAAATCTAAGGTTATTGAACTTTCCTGAAACCAGATTAATAACTGCCACTGAATTACTTAAAAAGTATCTTTCTGAAGTTTTATCTATTACAACAATAGATGAGACAGGTATATCCAAGATATACTATGTCTCAAAGTCGAGGTTAAGGACACAAGAGGGTCAAGAGGATATGGATATTGTCCAACATTCTCCCAATTTGACTTCATTTCTGGAGGCCTCTCAAGATGATATATCGTTAAGGTCTACTTTATTAGTAACCTTTTTGTAGAGAGAGAGATAAGAACTTGGTTCTGCAAAAATACTTTGAAAATAAAGATTATAATTTTTGTGGTCAACGGACCAAGATTTTTCCTGATGTAGCCAGAGCAACTCAGGTTAGGCGTAAGCAATTCTTGACCTTTAAGTCTAGAGTGTTAGCCCTAGGGGCAACATTCTATTTAAAATTTCCTTGCAAGTGCTCTGTGATCTATCAGAAGAATAAATTTATCTTCCAGGATCCTCCCCACTTAGAGTCCTTTTTGTTGGATAAAGAACAAGTGTTGAGAAATGGATCTGCAATAAATTGATATACTCTCCTTTTCTGTAAGATTTGATTACAGATTTATTATGAATTTATTATTTTTGTTAGACCTCCAGTAATGTGGACTAGATATTACTGTTTTGATAGTATTATGGTAAAAGTATTGCCTGATATGATCTTGTGTTTCAATACAGAATATTTGCCTATGTTTTTTTTTCACAATGTAAAGTTCTTTAAAAAAACTAATAAAATATAAATTAAAAAAAAAAAAAGAAATACGATTCACATCCTTAGCAGAAAGGTTCCATCTCTCTTTTCTTATGTGCCCCTGGATGCCAGCTAAAGGGTACGTCCTACCCAGAGGTTACACAGGATTTGACTGGTTATCTAAATCAGCTTTATTCAAATATTCACAAAACAGAGCCAGCATTCAAACCAGGACAGAGGAGGTTTCCTCTGCCTTGTATATTATATGGTAGGCTTTTCCAAAATTGTCCTGGTGATCCCACAGCTAGTCGGATTTTCAGGATATCTGTAATAAATATGAATGAGATAAATTAGCATACATTGGAGATCTCCCATATATGTATATTTATTTCAGGCATTTTCATTGTGGAAATCCTGAAAAAAATCTGACTGGCTGTGAGGTTACCTGGATGAGTTTGGGAAGCCCCGTCACATAGTGCCCTTGGGTAGATTACCTTCTGTGTGACTTATTCCTCAAGACTGAGAAACCTTTTCCCTGCTTGGTGAGAATTTTAGTGATGGGATTGTCTAACCTCAAGACAAACAACACCTGAGTATTAATTCCATTATTTCAAGTAAGAAAATGAGCACTTGCTTGACAATTCCTCTCTTAGGTCTAGATTCATATGTCGCATTAGCAGCTGCGATAAAAAAAGGAGCGTGGTCAGGCACGTATTTGACATTCCGCACCGCGTAGTAAAAAATTGTAACCCGCGATAGTTTTGTGCGGTATGGGATGCGGTATCGAGGTGTGTGATGCATTAGTGCATCAGACATCCAAACCAGGAGATATGCGTAAAAGTTGGGCTGGTAGGCGCAGAATGGCTTTTCAAAGTCGCCCAAGTGCGTGCGTATCTCCTAATATGCGCACGTGTGAAAAGTATTGAAAAAGGGCTGGGGTATAGGTGTGTTAGGGGAGGCCAATAGATGTGCGCATATATACTTATGAGCGCAGGTGCACGCCGGGGTCCTCTGCCTCTTAACTTTACTACGGCTTCAGATGGCATGTAAGCCATAAACGAAAAGATCTAGGCAGGTCAGCGGGCTATTATGGGTTGGGGCTAACTTCAGAAAGGAAGACAAATAAACTAGGGGGATTTGGAAGTCCTATCCCTAGACTGGGTGAATTGGGAACAAACTGGTGAAACTGGCAATGCCATTGGTGCAGGTACCTTTTAGTGTAAAACTTTTTATTATGCAAAGTTATCAAATACAAAAACCTTCCGAGTGCAGGTTACCATTTTCATCTATTTTCTTTCCTCTCGACCCCCCCCCTTGCAGCCTAGAACAAGTCCACATGACCCCCTATCCCATCCTTAACATTTCCCCCCTTACATGATGAAAGTGGGATTTGTGCACACATGTGCGCATACATTTTAATTAGGGTGCACATGTACATGCTTTCAGCCTATCTGAAACATGTGCTCATATAAGCACCTATGTAATACAAT
This sequence comes from Rhinatrema bivittatum, assembly GCF_901001135.1. Classification (NCBI taxonomy): domain Eukaryota; kingdom Metazoa; phylum Chordata; class Amphibia; order Gymnophiona; family Rhinatrematidae; genus Rhinatrema; species Rhinatrema bivittatum. The sequence continues at coordinate 81,388,310 of NC_042617.1, read as the reverse complement.
GGCAGCCGCCATTATAAGATAGGTGTGTATATGTGTGCATGGTCTCAGAGAGGGTGAAAGTGCATATTAGGGGTGTGCATTCGGATTGACCGCATTAGTAAAACGCAACTCATATTTTTTTTTTACTTAAAAAATTGATTCGACATAAACGATCGGATTTCCCACATATCGAACATAGATATGTTCGATATGTGGGAAATCGCGATTGTTGAGCCAAAATAAAAATATAAACCCCCTCACCCTCCTTAATCCCCCCCCCCGACTTACCACAACTCCCTGGTGATGGAGCGAGGAGTGAGGACGCCATTTCTGCAATCCTTGGCGAGAAGCATGTGACGTCGGCGGCACGTCGAGTGACGCCGGCGTCACGTGATTCCCGGCTCAAAAAGAACTTTTGGCCAGCTTGGGGGGGGTCAGGAGGCCCCCCCAAGCTGGCCAAAAGTTCTTTTTGGGCCGAACGAGCCGTCCGGCGTGAACGAGCCGGGAATCACGTGGCGCCGCGTCACTCAGACGCGACGTCACGTGATTCCCGGCAAGTTCACTCAGACGCGACGTCACGTGATTCCCGGCAAGTTCGCGCCGGACGGCTCGTTCGGCCCAAAAAGAACTTTTGGCCAGCTTGGGGGGGTCACGAGGCCCCCCCAAGCTGGCCAAAAGTTCTTTTTGGGCCGAACGAGCCGTCCGGTGTGAACGAGCCGGGAATCACGTGGCGCCGCGTCACTCAGACGCGACGTCACGTGATTCCCGGCAAGTTCGCGCCGGACGGCTCGTTCGGCCCAAAAAGAACTTTTGGCCAGCTTGAGGGGGTCAGGAGGCCCCCCCAAGCTGGCCAAAAGTTCTTTTTGGGCCGAACGAGCCGTCCGGCGTGAACGAGCCGGGAATCACGTGACGCCGCGTCACTCAGACGCGGCGCCACGTGATTCCCGGCAAGTTCGCGCCGGACAGCTCGTTCGGCCCAAAAAGAACTTTTGGCCAGCTTGAGGGGGTCAGGAGGCCCCCCCAAGCTGGCCAAAAGTTCTTTTTGGGCCGAACGAGCCGTCCGGCGCGAACTCGCCGGGAATCACGTGACGCCGCGTCACTCGACGTGCCACCGACGTCACATGCTTCTCGCCAAGGATTGCAGAAATGACGTCCTCACTCCTCGCTCGATCACCAGGGAGTTGTGGTAAGTCTGGGGGGGGATTAAGGAGGGTGAGGGGGTTTAAAATTTTTTTTTGCACATATGTACATATACCCAACTCATTGGATTTTTTTTATGTCCATATTGGCCGCAAGTGGGACCCCCTTTCGGACATAAAAAATATGAACATAAAATTTTGCTCTGCACATCCCTAGTGCATATATGTGCACTCTGTTTGAAATATATGTGCACATGTGCACACAAACCTCACTTCCATCACATAAGTGGGCCAGTGAAGCACCACAACTAGTGCACTTCCCCCTAACATAGAAGATTTAGGAAGACAGGGCAGGTAAGAAAAGGTTATTTCTTTGGTCCAGCAGGGCTGTGAGAAAAGCCCTCATTTCATCGCTCACAGTAATAGCCACCATAATAGCCACAACCCACGAAAATGGCAGTTATCCCGCAATAAAAACTTTTTTCCCCTTTACCGCCAAAAAAAGGTGTTATTTCTGACATTAAATCCCATGTTAGTGTGCATTAAATTTTCGCCACATGCGGTAGGAGTCCCTCATTTGCAAACAAAGCTTTATTTGCATACGCAGTATAATATTTGCGTACAAACACGTGATGGGATAAAGATCATGCGTTTTTCACATTAGACCCCTTTTATCGTGAGATGAGGCCCTAATGCAATTTGATGAATGACCCTGTTAGACAGGTATTTATAAAGCTTTAGTAAACATTTCCTGAGGTAACATTGTGTACTAAAAATGTAGTATGTTTGTGCATATTATTTGTAGTAATACTTTGTTAATGACAGCATGACAGCCCTTCACAAAAACTACTTGTCCTTTGCAAAGAGGTAGCACTGATTACAGCCTTGCTTTCCGATACAATCACCTTGTTTGCAATGAAATTAACAACCTTGCCTGAAGCTGTGTCTCAGCTAACCATTTTAGAATAAAAAATGAAAGCCTGGCATAAACGATTCACCGGATAGTTGCTTTTCTTATGCAATTGCTCTTCCAAAATTAAGAAGAAACTGCTAGAGTATGTTTGTATGAAAGAGTAACTCTTAAAATGTAGGGGTTCATTTTGAAACTGCCTGAGAAGGTTGCAAGGCACCCACAAGTTCATTTTCAAAGAAAAACTCCCCACAGAGTTTTCCTTTATAATTGCAGGCCAGTAGGGCAATACAGGCATGTTTGTACCTGAGTTCTTTGCACCTGCAGTGATTTTAAAATAAAATGCCTGCACGTGCTTTACCTCCCCTCACCTATCTGCTCCCTTGTACCATCACTAAGGAGAGAAAAAATATTCAAACAGCATTTTCACTTGGGTAAGGGTGCATTGACCCATGTAAAAATGTTTGAGAATTGCCCTCATTATGTATGCAAACGAAGTAGCATACCTATAGAGACATAATATAGGCAGCCAGGACATTCACTCGCTCGCATTTACAACTAAATAACACACTGACAGCAAGTTGGAAACAACAGGGCCGCAGCTTTATTACAAAACACCGGAGGAGCCCGATCCATTTACATCGCATTAATTAACATCCAGTAACCATCCGCCACCACCCAGCAAGATGGCCCACACTAGCCACCCGGCTAGTTGTTTCCAAAGTCTTCCACAAACTTGTGACACCCGCCACCTCCCAGCAAGCAGCCGAGCCAGTGGACCTCTGCCACCTCCCAGCAAGGAGCCCATAATCGACCCCTGAGCCCAGTTGTCTTCCAGAGTTGAGTTGTAACAGGAACGAAGCTTGACAGTGAATTAAATAACTTAGAACCCAAGTAGCTCGGGCCATCCGCCTTGATAACAAAGTCCCCCCCAGCAGCTGCGACAGAACAAACTCCTTGTAACACTGCAGTAGAATAACAGAAGCAGGGCGGGTTCGAGGGAAGCGACCTAACAGCTGCAGAGATGCTGGCCGACTGCTCCAACTGGCATCTCTCACCTAAGACCCACGCCCCCAACCCATGCGTCATCGCCTAACCCACCAATGGCACACGGCCAGCACATATTTTTAAACTAATGGCTGGCCAGCTGACAGCAGACTGTCGGCTTGCATCAGTCACCCCCCCCCCCCCCATTCCTCCCTCCCATCAACCCGCGCTGAGAATCTGCTCAGATTCCCCTACTTACACCTCCCCCCCCCCCCGGCGCCATACTATGCGCCCTGGGTCTGCTCCCCGAGTGGACCCTGGCACCATATGACTTTGGCCGACCTGGCACAAGGCCCAGTCGACCTCCCATTCTTTCAGGTAGGGGGTACATTCAAAGCCATGTACATGCATGCAACCTGTTTTTATGCATGGAAGTGGCTTATGGAAGTAGTCCCGGAGGGATGCGACTGTAACCCGATTACGTGTGTGCTTTTGCATATACTGGCGGTAGACATTCTGGCTGGAGGATAGGACTTAACAGGCAGACTGTTGCATTTTCAAAAGTTTGTGCAAAAATGTATACACAGAATTTCTGCACTGCTAGGAAGAGGTGTAACTTTCTGCGAGTAACTCATGTGCATAGTAGGGCCACTTTTTCCTCAGTATTTTCAAAGTGATTGTATGCGTGGTAAAGTTTAAGGATAACAGGTGCCCACAGATTTTACCACTAGGTGCAGCATTATAAACTGAAGGTGCCTGCATTGTGCAGTACACTGCATGAAAAAAGCACTGAATTCATAGAGAGGATCTCCATCTTATGGTATGCTAGAGGGACCACCCTTGGTGAAGTAATGTTTTTTAGCAGGCAAAAATCCAATTTTGGGGAGGACATTTTTAAAGCCATTTAGGTTCCATATTAGGAGTTACCACCCAGGAAAAAGATCTAGGCATCATAGTGGATAATACTTTGAAATCGACAGCTCAGTGTGCTGCAGCAGTCAAAAAAGCAAATAGAATGTTAGGGATTATTAGGAAGGGAATGGTTAACAAAATGGAAAATCTCATAATGCCTCTGTATCACTCCATCGTGAGACCTTGAATATTGTGTACAATTCTGGTTGCCGCATCTCAAAAAAGATATAGTTGCGATGGAGAAAGTACAGAGAATGGTGACCAAAATAATAAAGGGGATGGAACAGCTCCCCTATGAGGAAAGACTAAAGAGGTTAGGGCTGTTCAGCTTGGAGAAGAGATGGCTGAGGGAGGGATATGATAGAGATCTGTAAAATCATGAGAGATCTTGAACGAGTAGATATGAATCGGTTATTTACACTTTCGGAAAATAGGAGGACTAGGGGGCTCTCCATGAAGTTAGCAAGTAACACATTTAAGACTAATCAGAGAAAATTATTTTTCACTCAACGCACAATTAAGCTCTGGAATTTGTTGCCAGAGGATGTGGTTAGTGCAGTTAGTGTAACAGGGTTTAAAAAAGGTTTGGATACGTTCTTGGAGGAAAATTCCATTAACTGTTAGCTATTAATCAAGTTGACTTAGGGAATGGCCTCTGCTATTACTGGCATCAGTAGCATGGGATCTTCTTAGTGTTTGGGTACTTGCCAGGTTCTTGTAGCCTGGTTTGGCCTCCGTTGGAAACAGAATGCTTCATGGACCCTTGTTCTGACCCAGCATGCCAATTTCTTATGTTCTTATGTATGCGCATAAACCTGATTTTCTGTGCATAATTGATTATTCTAAACTTGACCCAGTGCATACAAAAAATGTGTGCCCAATTTTAAAAAGGTTACGCGCGTAAATCCGGAGGACGCGCGTAAAGGCCCGGCGATGCGTGTAAAGCCTTGGGACGTGTGTAAGTCCCGGGGCTTTACTAAAGGGGCGGTACAGGGGCGGGGCGTGTGCGGGGTGGTCCAGTGGTAGGGAGGTGTAATTTTATGTGAGTGAACGTGGGCACATACCCAGTGAATTACCTATTTCCTTTTTTTTCTGTGTATACCATGCAAATTTTACCATTATGCAGGCTCTTTGAAAATTACCAGTTTGTATATAAATAGGATTCTACTGAGCAGGGAGTACACATAGAATTGTATTACTATATTTTACACTTCTGTGTATCATGCAGTATGGTACAGTATATGTGCCAATAAACTGTAACCAGATAATGTTCGTAATAAATGATTCCTTATATTTGTCATTAAATATGCAATAGTTACAATTTTTCATGTTATTGTTGCTTAGTTAATTTTCATTTTAAACATTGATTTGCATTAAAAATCATATATTATATTGTTCATTTGTTATATTCCTGCAACATAATTATGGCTTCTGGTTTTTGGTTTAAACTGATAGAATCTAATAAAAATCTCTTGCCGTAATAATTAGGTCCATCGGTTTAAACAAAAAAAAAATTAAAAATCCTTTGGCCCATGTAGATCAAAGAATGGCACTGCCAGTCTGCCCTGTTCCCCCATTGAATCTGCTGTGCAGGGCAGGCAGAAGGAGGAAGGGAATGGCAGTACCTTTACCTCGAGCTGCTCCTACTCTCTTGCAGCTCTCTTCCCTACTAGCACTGTGAACCAATTCAAAGCAAAAGCTGGGAATTGGGTTGCAGGGGAAGAGGCACCACCACTTCCTTCCTCTTTCTGCTGGCCCTGGTCAGAATCAGTAAGTGGTTAATATCAAAAGAATAGGGCAGACTGGCTCTTATGGGCCACATCGTGAGGGAATGGAGTGGCTTCACTCCTTGGCCCCAGAAGATTGTTGGGGGTGAGTTCTGTGGTTATTAGAGATGTGATTCAGCCGAACCTTTTGGTTCAGACTTTGTTATCGGCCCACCGTGGGAAATTTCATTTTCCCATGGTTTGGACCAATTTTATTTCAGCTGCCCCCGAAACAAAGCCCGAAACCCACCCCAACCCTTCAAATTGAATTAATTGCAAACCACCCCCCCCCACACCCTCATGACCCCCCCAAAACTTGCTGGAATTCCCTGGTGGTCCAGCGGGGTCCCGGGAGCGATCTCTCCCTCTCGGGCCATCGGCTGCCGTTAATCAAAATGGCGCCGATGGCCCTTGTCTTTACCATGTGACAGGGGCTATCGATGCCATTGGTTGGCCCCTGTCACATGGTAGGAACAATGGATGGCCCGCGCCATTTTTTAAGATAGCGCCGGCCGTCCATTGCTTCTACCATGTGACAGAAGCCAGCCAATGGCACTGATAGCCCCTGTCACGTGGTAAGGGCAAAAGGCCATCGGCACCTTTTGATTACTGGCAGCCAATGGCCCTAGAGTGGGAGATTGCTCCTGGGACCCCCGCTGGACCATCAGGGACATTCGGTAAGTCTTGGGGAGGGGGGGACTGATAAACACCATTTTATATTGTCATTAAAGAACCTCTAATTAGCTGGAAAATAAATACCAAAATTTACAATTTATAAACACCTAAAAACAGATGCTCAAGTTGATACTTTCTTCTATTACCAATACATAGGCTAAGAAGATAAAAGATTACCTATAGTTTCTGCAGATAATCAGTTCTGCTGTGATGAATTGGTTCTAGTCCTGCCATATAAGTAGTAACAAATAGATACCGTAAATGTTAATACAGAAATAGAAAGCACACACAAAGGAAAGCATTTGTGAGGTTCAGCAGTAAGGAATCTACCAGACAGGTAAAATTAAGTGTGCTAATTATTTTAATGCATTTCGCCTTTCATAGAACTAATCTTCTTTTGTACTAATTTATAAATAGTGCAGGAAAACATAAAATCTTTGCTAAATGGTTTTTATATTGATTTCAAGAATGTCAAATGTTGCACAGAAAGCAGCATTCTTCAGAGAATAAAATTATCATTTAAATATTTTTTCAAGCAGAACATTATGCACTGAAGGAGTACATTATAAAAAAAAGTACTGTGCAATGTACAAAGCTATATTATTTTTGCAAATCAAGAATCTGGAATGTGTTATATCTGTGTATATAATGTATGTAGTGCTAGCTTTACATTGCTGACACACATCCTCCTCCACCATTTTAAGTGAGAGTTATTCCACATAATATTTTGTAACCTGGAAATTACAAAATGTTACAGTAGGGCTCAACATATACTTTGGGGTGCTGAAGTGATTTGAAATATAGGGCAAGGAATTATATCAATCGAGGAAGATCAGTTAATGTCATAAAATCACTGTTATAAAATGCTACTAATTTGAAATGTCACTGGAAAAGTAGATGAACATGTTTCATAGAAATCCCATTTCAATATAGTATATTCATTAGAGACTGTCCACTGGATAGCTAAAGAGTTCAAATCATTTGAAAGTGGTAAGAACATTGGCATGGATTGTCCACATCCATATCTTCTGGCTATCGTCCTTTGGAAATCAAGATTCTTTGCTTAAGTTAGTCCAGTGACTCTGTGGCAACCTCTGTGCACTGGCAGGCAAAGAGGAGCAAAGTAATGTACCCAAATCATATGTGCAAGAAGCGTGGAAGGTGTACCAAAAAAAGGTTCAACAGTCCATTGTTCCAAATTTAAAGTTATTTATTAGCAGTTGCATGTTGTGTAGTAAATCTGATGGACAGAAGTTGTCAATGCAGGAGGGTCATCTAGAAACTCGAGATGAGGTTTTGGTGGTGGTCTGGGGTTTTGGGTGCTATCAAGCTAGGGCGAGAGTAGGGATGTGAAACGTTTTGAACGATTAAAATTATCGTCAGATAATTTTAAAATCGTCCTAAATCATTAGAGTGCACGATACAATACAAATGCCCCCGATTTATCGTCAGGGGCATTTGTATTGTATCATTAAATAGGGAATTATTTGGGGGAGGGCGGGAAAAACGGCACACCAAAACAACCCCTAAACCCACCCCGACCCTTTAAAATCAATTCCTTACCCTCCCCCACCCTCCCGAATCCCCCCAAAATGTTAAATTACCTGGTGGTCCAGTGGGGGGGGGGGAGTCCCAGCGCGATTTCCCGCTCTCGGGCCATCGGCGCCATTTTGGTTGCCACTAATTAAAATGGCGCCAATGGCCCGATAAAAAAACAAAAAACACCCAACCCTTTAAATCGACCCCCCTTAGCCTCCCCCACCCTTCCGACCCTTTTTTTTTTAGGGAGGCCCGCGCCGCTAAAAAAAAAAACCACCCGACCCTTTAAATCGACCCCACCTCCCCCCCCAAACCTTTTAAAATTACCTGGTGGTCTAAGGGGGCCTTGGGGGGCCTTGGGGAGAGATCCAGGGGGGCGTTGGGGAGAGATTTCCCGTTCCCAGGCTGTTCTAAAAAAAAATGTCACCGATGCCCCTTTGCCCTTACCATGTGACAGGGTATCCGTGCCATTGGCCAGTCCCGCTCACATGGTAGGAGCACTGGATGGCCTATTATACTATACTCTATAATAGGGGCTGATGAGTAAAGATGGCCGGCGCCATCTTTAAAGATGGCGCCGGCTGGCCAATGGCACGGATACCCTGTCACATGGTAAGGGCAAAGGGGCATCGGCGCCATTTTTTTTTAGATCAGCTGATGCCTGGGAACGGGAAATCTCTCCCCGAGGCCCCCCTGGATCTCTCCTCTACCCGAGGTCCCCCTGGATCTCTCCCCGAGGCCCCCCGAGGCCCCCTTGGACCACTAGGTAATTTTAAAAGGTTTTGGAGGGGTCGGGAGGGTGGGGTCGATTTAAAGGGTCGGGTGGGTTTGTTTTTTTTGCGGTGCGGGCCTCCCTAAAAAAAAAAATTAGCAATGTGAATTGGAATCATTTCTGATTCCAATTCACATATCTTAACGATCAGATTTCCCCCCCTCCCCAGCCAAATCTGATTGTTAAGACAATCTGGCACACGATTCACATCTCTAGGCGAGAGTACATTAAAGAAATTTCATCTTTGTGTAACTTTCCTCATTCTAAATCACGTCAGATCATCACTGATGTGTACTGTGCTGTTTGTACATCTGCCTGAGCATGTAAAACTGGCCCCCAAACCCTAGACCACCACCCGAACCAAACTTCGAGTTACTAAATTATCATCCTACAGTAGTATAAATAGATGACTACTAAGTGTGCCACTCCAGAGGTTCTCTCTCTCTTTCTCTCTCTCTCTCTCTCTCTCCCTCTCCCTCTCTCTCTCTCCCTCCCCAATCCATTTTAGGAATAACACACAGCCATTGCAGGTGATAATGCTAGGGGAAACGGTGTAGTTATTTCCAGTGTTATTGGCTGTGACAGCATGTATAATGCATATACCTCCCAAAATCCTCCCACTTGAATTAGTCTGCGTGCACTGTGGTAAATAACATAAGTATTATTGCAGGCATTAGGGCCTTAATGCAGTTTGATGAATGACCCTGATAACTGGGAGCTGAAAATTGCCCTCCCACACTGCAGGTAAAATTACTCCTGCTGTTTACAGCTTATGAGAATGGTTTGTCCACTTTCATATTGTTGCATGTCCTGGCCGCGTTGGTGCCGTGACTGGGCCTGCTCACCTTGCGCTTCCTTCCACCAGCTCTGGCTCCTCAACTCTTGCAGCCGCAGCCAGCACCTCTCATTTATGGCTTCCCGTGTTCCCAGGCCCATCGGGGCTTTCCGACTCTCAGCGCTCCTCACGCCGGGGCTCAGTGTTCTCCTCGACGTCGGCCCTGCCCCTAGGCGCACATGCGCGGACCGCTCGGCCCTTTAAAGGGCCCAGTGTGGGAATCCAGTCTGCAGCGCCCAATGATGACATCACTTAGACCTTGTATATAAGGCGAGGCCCAGTCCCGAGAACCTCGCCTTGGCAATCGGGTCATTCCTGTCCTGTACAGCTACTCGCCCCAGATCTCAAACATGGTTGACCATACCCTGGACTATCCATTCCGTCTGGTGTCCACTTCCTCGGTGGCCAGAGTCCTGGTCCGCAATGTCCATCGAGCACTGCTTCGGGTCAACACTTTGGTGTAGCTAGTTTGTTGTTCCTTTTTCCTGTGTTCTCCTGCTTCCTTGATCCAGTCTTGTTCCATCCTGCATTCCAGTGTTCCTGTCTTGTTCCAGTGCTCCTGCGTTCCTGTGTTCCCATGGTCCTCTCTGTGTTCCAGCGTCTCTCCTGATTCCTGCTCCACGTTCCTCCTCCTGTCGTACCTTCTCAGACTGATTCACGGTACTGACCCCTGATTACCTGACTATGTTTGATCACTGCCTGGAACCGACCACTGCCTGCCTTCTGACCGTGTTTGACTGCTGCCAAGAACCAGACACTGCCTGCCTTCTGACCATGTTTGATCACCACCTGGAACTGACCTTTGCTCATCTTGACTACGTATGGACTGATCTTGGAACTGACCCTTGCTTTGGCTGACCACCTTTGGACGGATATCCTGGCTTTGACCCTTGTGCTACATTCAGATACCCTGTTTGCTCCTGTGACCACCAGACCAGCCTGCTTGGACACCGCCTGTGGCCTACATCCGACTAGACCAGTAGGCACTGCCTATCGCGCCCGGAGGACCTTCACTTCCTGTCTCCTTCCAGAGGTCTCCGGTAATCCTGATCCTGGTCTAGCCATTCTCTCTTCACCAGCCGCGCACCTTTGCTTGTGGTGGGAATACCTTTCCGCTACCTCTCTGGGAGAACCTTGGAGGCCCACCTAAGTCCAGGTGGTCCAGGTACCCAAGGGCTCAAGCTGCAGAAACCTCAGATTGCTATTGGCGAAGCTCCAGCTAGCCTCTGTCTCCTTCTGTGCTCTGCTTCCTGGTGGCAGGCGCTCTCTGGGTCCAACCAGAGGGCCATACCAATCCTGTACCAGGCCAAGGGTCCACCTCCAGCGCAACACATATTTCCTGGGTAGAGTCCATGAGTTGGGTTTATTTAATGAATAAGTGGCAAGCACTACATAGTGCCATGCGGATGATCTGGGTTTGATTCTGAGGCCATGGGCAAGGGAAGATTGGGGCTGGCAAAGACTGTATGCATGATTTACAGTGAACATTTTGTACCTGCTCCAAAGCAGTTTTAGTTATCAGACTTAGGATCCATCAGTAAAAGGTTCCAAATTCTGCTATGTGTCCCTTGGCTGAGGATTATCTCTTCAATGGCTGGGCTAACTGAGTTGGGAGGGGAATGTAAAATAAGTGAGAAAATTTCTCCCCCTGGGTAGTTTCACATTTATTATCAATTAATGGATTAATTAATTAATTTGATTTATATTATGAAGGCTTATGGCAACATAGCCCAACGGAGGCTGACATTGATTAAGCTAGAAGCCCAAAGGAACAGGAGGAAACTGCTGGAATAATAGAACAAGAGCCTTTGATTTGTCTGCCTTCTTATCCTTTAAAAGTGGTTCCCAGCCCTCTCCTGAAGGCACACCTAGCCAGTCGGGTTTTCAGGATTGCCACAATGAATACGCATATGATAGATTTGCGTATCCTGTATCTCCTGCATATTCATTATGAATATCTAGAAAACCTGACTGGTGGGTGTGCCTCCAGGAAAGGGTCAGGGCATTGTCCTTTAACAAGCAAATTAACCAGATTCAGAGAAGAAAATAGAATTGTCATATGTTTGTGCAGTTTCACATACATTTTCTTATAACTGACTTTGAACAGATAAACATCCATATGAGACTGAATGTTTTCTGGAAAACTTTTATTATACTTTCAGGTGTTCATAAAATGCGCTTACAAATTGCTAGAGCTTTTACAGTATATATTCACAAAAATACAGTCTAGTATTCTGTTAGGATTAGCATTACTTGTACTGGAACAGCTACTTTGAATGCAGTATTCCTCACTTAATTGACTTAAAATGCAAACTAATGCATTATTTCCATTTCCTTAGTAGCAAGTTCTGTAATGATATAACTAATGGTTTTGATATCTCAATAACCTTTAAGGCATTTACATTTGTTCCTATGATTGAATTTTACTAGAACTTGATTGCACTTGGTTAATTACATTTTATTGCAGTATCATGTGAAATATAATTAATGCTGCAAAAAGGGATTGAGTCACTAAAGGGCATGCTAAAAATATTTTTAGCATACCTCCAACATATATATATTTTTAGTGTATATGTCAAAATTGTCATTAGCAGCCAAGACAATAAGGGGCCAATTTTCAAAGGAATCTAGCAACTAACAAAAGTGTTAGCTGGCTAGATATCTTGGGGTGAAAATGACTTTTTAATCTTATGGTTTGTATTTATATACTGTTTTTATCTTATTATTTAAATGTTCTTTGTTTATTCTTTTATTTGAAATTTATGTATGTAATTGAATTGTAAACCGCATAGATCAATTATCCAATTGTGTAAGTAGTATTTAAGTATTTGATTGCAGCTAGGTAGAGAGTGCATCAAGCTAGGTAGAGAGTACATTGTACAAATCAACTCCTCTAACTTTCATCACTCCAAATGACAGAAATTCTTCACTGATATTAATTTTCCTGTTTGTATCTGACTGTGTTTGCAAAACTGCTCCCCAAAACCTACCCCACCCCCCAAACCTCACCCTGAGTTAAATGTGCCCCCTCTTACAGTGGTATAAATTTGAAACTTACATATTAGCCTCTACAGAGGTGTCCTTTCTCTTTCTCTCTCTTTCTCTCTCTCTCTCTCTCTCTCTCTCTCTCTCTCTCTCTTTCTCTTTCTCTTTCTCTCCTGTGTTAAGGCCCTAAAGATAAATGACTGAGTGAGAAGGGAGATAAAGAATTGAGGGTAGGAGGGGACAAGAGATGGTCCTCTTTCTCTCTTCATTCCCTTCTTTACTTTCTCCCATGTTCCCATTGTCACATTCCTTTAGTCACTCTCTTCCCCCCTCATGCTACTTCAGCATCTTATCCACAATCCCCTCATACTTCCTTACTTATTTTTTCACGGAACTCTCTCGTCCCCTACATTCTCCCATTTACTTACTCCCCTCGTTCAATTCCCTTCTCTCATTCATTCTCCATCCCCTATCATGATGCTTTCACTTTCCCTCATTTTCTGCCCTTCCTCCTCATGATTGCCTCAATCTTCCTGATTGACTTCTCCCTGCTCCTATAGTCCTTTCACTCTTCTTCATTCATTTTTCTTCCCCCATCTTTACTCATCCTCCCATGTCAATTTGGGGATAGGAGGAGGAGGAGGACAGTGGCATTGTAGCACCTTGGGTTCATGCCCTCCTATGCCGCTGGAGCCTGAGTGTCATGCTTTGAACCACATCCAGGCCTTTGTAAATCAGGCACTGCTTATCAGGCCTGCTAAACCCTCTTAACCATTGTGCTAAGCACAGTGCATGATTAGTGCACAAGTACTATAGAAAGAAGAAGCATATGACTTACCACGATAAAAGAAAATAACTATAGAACATTGTTTTTGTATCTGCTTAATATGTTTTACATGTACTGCTAAGAAAACAACTTGACATTGCACAATATTTGAAAGAAAGTAACCATTCAGAGCAAAGAGAATACACACAAGATTTAAAGGTAAATATTAAATGATGTTTCAAAAATGGCAGTCCTCAATATTTTGAGAAGATGTCAAGAAAGAAAATACAACAAAAAAGAAGCACCAAATACAAATATTATTTAATTTAATTTGAAAAGCTATGGCAGCAAAATATTAATGCTAATCTCAGTTGTATTACCATTACATCATCCAGAGGTCACAATAGCTGGGCCAGTTTCCCAATCCCTAGCTTATAAAAAAATCTCCTAATTGCAAAGGATCAAAATACATGAAATGCATACCCTGATAATTGACAATGCATGTCAGTGGGAATTGGAGAAATAATTCAGACAACCCATTGCCATAATGTTGAAAAGGATTTCCATGTCTTTAGGATAACTTTACTTAACTCAGGGAATACACAAATCTTTTGACCATAAAACAAAAGATCTTTATTATGAAAAGAAATCTCAAAACTTCAGCCTCTGTTCTGTTCTGTTCTAACATAAAGATCACCTAAAGAGTAGCATTGGGGCAGCCTATCATCTTGAGTTTTCTTCCAAAAGAGCAGGAATGTCCAATCAGAAGAAATGATACTATCCTGATTGCCACCAGACTCATTTATACTCCATTTATAAGGAGACAGATAAAATGTTTTAAGAATAGGTGACATAGCCAAAGGAGAACTTTTCAAGACGTTCAACACATATGTTTTAAACATTTCTAGAGTAGTAGTGCTCAAAGATATAGACAAATTAAGGAAGTATAGATTACTCATCCTTCTTTTAGCATTTTCCAGATTTGCATACAAAATCAAGTTGCCCTTCATGAGGGCTGCATCCATGACCTGTAAGATGGCAAAATTGCTCTCACAGTTCGTCAGCTTGGACTTACAATCCTCAAAGGACCTATCCTGAGAGGCTTCTTTGGCTTCAGTTTTATCAGAGAAAATGCAAAGCTTGTTCACGGAAAATGTTAATGACACCTTCATCTGTGACATTACTGTCCACATTTCCTTGAGACAGATTCAAATGTGTCGAATGGGGGGACAACTACAGGCTTCACCAGTGTAGGCACTGGGATTAATGTCACAGCACCAAGTTGTCATCTGATGCAACAGAGGGATTCCTGGGGTCGGCTATGATGTAAATGGGACAGATCCAAAACCACTGCGCAAGAGTGAATGCAAACTCATGTTCCCAATAGAATTGGACAAAGATCTTTGTGCCTAGCATCCTGCAGTCTGTGCTATTTCCGGGCTGTGTGCCACTTCATCGATCCCTCCCAATAATTTCACTCAGTAGCTGAAGGGGAGGTGTTATTTCTTAAGAGCTCAGTGAAGCTACTCTCCATTGTCATCAACATCTCTCCATCTCTAGGAGTCCTAGTAACTGCTGCTCACTAGGGATGTGAATCGTTTTTTGACGATTTAAAATATCGTCCGATATATTTTAAATCGTCAAAAATCGTTAGGGCCACGATACAATACCAATTCCCCCGATTTATCGTTAAAAAATCGTAAATCGGGGGAAGGGGGAGGGCAGGAAAACCGGCACACTAAAACCCCCTAAAACCCACCCCCGACCCTTTAAATTAAATCCCCCCCCTCCTGACCCCCCCCCAATGCTTTAAATTACCTGGGGATCCAGCGGTGGTCCAAAACGGCGGCGGTCCGGAACGGCCCCCTCAATTGAATCCTTTTGTCTTCAGCCGGCGCCATTTTGCAAAATGGCCGCCGCAAAATGGCGGCGGCCATAGACAAAAACGATTCGACGCAGGAGGTCGTTCCGGACCCCCGCTGGACTTTTGGCAAGTCTTGTGGGGGTCAGGAGGCCCCCCCAAGCTGGCCAAAAGTTTCTGGGAGTCCAGCGGGGTTCAGGAAGCGATTTCTTGCCGCGAATCGTTTTCCGTACGGAAAATGGCGCCGGCAGGAGATCGACTGCAGGAGGTCATTCAGCGGCGGTCCGGAACCCCCGCTGAATGACCTCCTGCAGTCGATCTCCTGCCGGCGCCATTTTCCGTACGGAAAACGATTCGCGGCAAGAAATTGCTTCCTGAACCCCGCAGGACTCCCAGAAACTTTTGGCCAGCTTGGGGGGGGCCTCCTGACCCCCACAAGACTTGCCAAAAGTCCAGCGGGGGTCCGGAACGACCTCCTGCGTCGAATCGTTTTTGTCTATGGCCGCCACCATTTTGCGGCGGCCATTTTGCAAAATGGCGCCGGCTGAAGACAAAAGGATTCAATTGAGGGGGCCGTTCCGGACCGCCGCCGTTCTGGACCACCAGGTAATTTAAAGCATTTGGGGGGGGTTCAGGAGGGTGGGGGATTTAATTTAAAGGGTCGGGGGTGGGTTTTAGGGGGTTGGCTCACGATTTTAACGATTTTTCACGATATTTTTAAAACCCAAACGGCAACAATACGATTCCCTCCCCCTCCCAGCCGAAATTGATCGTTAAGACGATCGAGGACACGATTCACATCTCTACTGCTCACTGAAAGATGTCTATGAGTCCAATAACTGGCTCCATAGGGTAAGTTTTAGATTTGTCCTTCTTTTTCCCCATGTTAAATAAAAAGGGAACATGATAGGCAACTGAGATATACATTTTAGCAGAGCTCCCGCAGAAGAGGTAACTGCTGGCAACCATCTTGGCTCAGTGAAAGGACTATGTCCCCTTTTTAAAATGGGATTGGTCTTTTCACTCACAGTTGCTAATGAAGTGACCAATCATAGATCTGTTCAGCTGGTGTGTAATGAATAAATAAGTAATATTTAAAAGCCAGTAGCTCTGAGTTACCACCACTAAGTATTCAGCCCCTCTGCGCCTCCCACTGGACTTAATGGGCACTTTTCTGAGTGAGTAGGTAAAGGTGATGGTGGGGATTATTCAGAAACTATTTTAGTAAGGTAGGGAATGGGGGGATCAGATTACTCATCAATGCTATAATTTTGGAACTTGGGTGGGAGGTAGGAAAATTAAGCCATTTGACCTATGGTACATTTGATGTAGGCCTGGAGAAGAAGCACTCGGCTCATGAGGTTTTTGGGGGTTTTTTGCCATTATTCTGTGAGTTAATGAGATACTAAGTTACCCGGATAACTTTATCCTGGTAATTTTAACCTAGTATATTCAGTGGGCGATAGTAACCTGGTTAATTTTAAATGAGTAACTTGTCACTTGCTGAATTTCTCAAAATGTTTCTGATTGCTTACATTGGGGCAATGCAATACAGTGCGCTTAGCCCATGCACTGCATAACCCACACTTGGACGCGGGTCGTATAGACGCTAACAAATCCCCTTATACAATAAGGGGATTAGCGCCTCTACAATGCACGTCCAATGCGAAGTGAAACTAATAGCACTCATCACATGCAAATGCATGTGAATGAGGCTATTAGCTATTCACTCCCTATGCAAAAGAAAAATGTGCGTCTAGGATGCACATTTTAGTGATCAGAAATAAATGCCTGCCCGAAGCAGGCGTTAATTGCTGAGCGCTACTAAAACTAGTACAGAAAAGCAGAAAAAACTGCTTTTCTGTCCTGCCTTCTACTTAATATCATTGGGATATTAAGTAGGAGGAACAACTCTTTTAAAAAAGGATTAAAAAAGTTTTTAAAAAGTGCTGGCAGGGGTTAGAAAAATGGACGCTGATAAATTCAGCGTCCATTCTCTGAACCTGACTACCGGCACCAGAAGGAGTGAATAAATCAGTATTAAAGTGGCCAGCACTTAATATTAATTCAATCCTTCACTTATTGCCCATTGGTCCTTTTCACTGACATTTGTCAATGAAAGGACCAATCCCCTTTCAGGACAGTCTTCTGAAAGGTGGTCCTTTAACTGACATGTGACAGTAAAGGGACCAATCGGCAATAAGTGAAGGAGTGAATAAATTAATATTAAGTGCCAGACACTTTAATATTGATTTATTAACTCCTGGTGCCCATAGACAGATTCGGAGAATGGACGCTGAATTTATCAGCATCCATTTTCCTAACTCCTGCATGTGCGCTGGTTAGGAAAACAGGACGCTGATAAATTCAGCGTCCATTTTCTTAACCGGCAGACACAGCCACCGACAGCGGACCTCTCTCCGGCTCCTGCTGTCAAGGAGGCACTAGGGGCATGCAATCACCCCTAGCGCCTCCTCGACAGTGCGAGCCCTAATTTAAATATTGCATCATGCCCCCAATAGAGGTGCCTGGGGGCGTGTTATGAAAGCAGGCGCTGAACACACAGCGCCCGCTTTCAGCACAACTTTTTTTGCATCAGCCCCATTAAATTAAAACTGTTATTAAATTGAATAAGCCATTTTAATGTATGTAATGCTACATCAAAATCTTTCATTATTTTCTTCAAGACACTATAGGGACTCTTTAATAAACTGTGACATGAGTTAATGCATTATCATGCATTATTAGTGAATGGCCCTCATTGCCAATAATGAAAGCTACAAATAATGTTGATGCTATTTATTTGCTGAACACCACTTCAGGAAGATCTAATCGGGAGGTGGTATAAACATCATTAAATAAATAAACAAACTCATTGTATTTTTAACGTGCATTGCAGGTTAGCAAATAGCCCCATATCATTTTTAGTCCCAACCAAATCTAACATCATGTCTTAAAAACAAATAGATGTGTGGATAGCAATTTTTGTTATTCACCAGTGGTGGTGTGAAAATGTTTTATTTTTTTCAAACATTGGGCCTCATTTTCCAATATTGCATGTGATACCAAAAAGGGGTGTACCTTATGCTAATAAGCATGTGTATTGCAAATTGTGATATCAGCTATGTGAAAGGCTGTTATCACAAGTTGCACTATTAGGCCAATTTGGGCTACATTGCCAGTATATCACAGTTCATAATGTTTCCTGATGCAGGGAGAGAGAGAGCACCTTACCATAGTGCCTCCGCCCCAAGATTTTCAAGGAGCAATGGGCCTCATTTTCCAAGGAGTTACCGCATGTGATAATTCTTTGTATTAAGGGGATGGAGCAAATGTAAAGTAGGAGGATTTATTGTGTTACAGGCTGGTAAAGGTTTATTGTGGTTCATGATAGGCCTGTTTCAGGGGAGGGAGGGAGGGAGGGAGAGAGAAAGAGAGAGAGAGAGAGAGAGAGACTGACTTGTCATAGTGCCTCCTCCCTAGACAGGTATTTGTATCCCTATGGGAGGCCCACCTAGTAACTCGAGGTGAGGGTTAAGTATTAGTGTAGGGGGTTAGGGGCCACTTTCACATTCAACATGAGACGTACGAACAGAACAGTGGTCTCTAGTGAAGATTTGATGACTTACTGAGTGAGGAAACTCACTCCAAGATGAGATTTGTGTAATGTTCTCTCAACCTAGCTTGATGTACTCTCTACCTGGGTAACAACAAGCTAGGTGGAGAGAACATTGCACAAATCTCATCTTGAAGTGAGTTTCCTCACTCCGTAGGTCATCAAATCTTCACAAGAGACCACTGTTCTGTTCGTACGTCTCATGTTGAATGTGAAAGTGGCCCCTAACCCCCTACACTAATACTTAACCCTCACCTCCCATAGGGATACAAATACCTGTCTAGGGAAGAGGCACTATGACAAGTCTCTCTCTCTCTCTCTCTCTCTCTCTCTCTCTCTCTCTCTCTCTCTCTCTCTCTCTCTCTCTCTCTCTCTCTCTCTCTCTCTCTCAACAGGCCTATCATGAACCACAATAAACCTGTAACATGATAAATACAAAATTGCAAATCGCATTAACTGCTGTTAGCGCGATTTATGGAATTATCACACGCGGTAACTCCGTGGAAAATGAGGCCCATTGCTCCTTGAAAATCTTGGGGCTGATGCACTAGAGTGTACCGCAATATCCATATAAAAATGGCAGTTTGTGTGTGCAAGTTACACTTTGGCTATTTGCATGTGAAGTGAACTTTGTAAAATGCTTTGTCTTCACATAGAGTAAACTTACATGAGTACATTTGAAACATTTTATGCAAAATTAATATTAATGAGCTGCTGTGATGCAAATTCATGCAAAACAGCTTACTATGGACTGGATTCATCATTCTTCGCAGAATGATGAATCCCGTGAAAAGGTGGGCGGGCCTGCGAAAGGCCGTAGCCGTTCGCACGGCGGCAGTGCCTGTCATGCAAATAGCACCACCGTAAAAGCACTATTTGCCGTGCTCTGCCAGTGAGAATAAACCTTTATTAAAAAAAAACCCTATATTCTCAATGCTAAAATATGAAAAGGCTTTCACAGACCAGCTTTTTGCTAAAATGATTACTATGATTCGGTGAGATTCTAAGGTAGGACGTCAAGAGTTAGTGCAGGATATATTTTTTATATATATTCTTATATTTTCCTTTAGGTAACACAAGTTAGAGCCATCTCAAAGATAGACAGAATATATTCAAATATTTACTGTATAAACTGTCTTTGCACATTTTATTATTGTTTTTATGTTTGCAAGTATAGCCCTTGGGTGAAAAATCCCTGGTATTAAACCCAAAATCTCACATCTCATGGTTTGGACCTACTTGCAGAGTTCTCACACTTTACACATCTTTCTGAGAGTCCAGGATCCCCATGGTGAGAAGCTCAGCTCCAAGGTCTTTTTGCATTGTCTGGGCTCCAAGCTTTTTTTCCGTGCCTTGTAAACAACACTGATAGTCGCGGCGCCTAGACAGCAGCAATAGCCATGCTGGAAACTGTGTGGGTTCCAACTCAGTTTTACTGATGGGTTGTAAAAGTGAATAGATGGTTCTTAACATCTCACATTCGACAACTGTCCAATTGATCTTCACAAAATGAAATGCAATAAATTTCTGACCATACTTTTTACAGCAACCATCCAATTACTTCTTCCTAAATTACCTTGGGTAATTTAGGAAGAAGTAATTGGATGGTTACCTTGGGTAATTTAGCTCCTTATTTCCCTTCCCTTTATATAATCTCCAGATCCTCTCATGGGAATGGGAAGGAAAGTTATCCCAAGTTACTTCCAGAAATCACGAAATGTCCCAATTCTAAAACCTTTCCCAAAGTGCTCACTATTCTTCACTCTGTTGCACCTGATGGGCACCGTATTGCACACAGTTCTCTGATGATTATCCCTGAGTTCATACAGAATTCTTACACCAGTCTTGGACTTCAGGATGTCAGAGGTTGGATAAAGGACCCATAATGATCACAGAAGACATCTGGAAAATCATAAAATTGAACAATGGTAACATTGATGACCCCACTTACTGAGCTTGGCTAAATGAGCATGCACTACCCCATCATTTAGCTGGCCTAGTGGGGCCCACCAGTGAGACCCTGGCCTTTCAGGGCTCAACATCAAGATTCTGACTTATCTGGACCCAATATTGAGACTCTGGCCTATTAGGGTCCAGGTATAAAGCATTAGCCAATCCTTAGTGCATGAGACCATGCATATGCTCAGAAGAGACAGTCCTAACTGGATCTTTAAAATATGGATATCAGGACTCTGCAGTTCACTTCACAAGACAACATGATGCACTAAGAACAAACGACATTGGAGAGAGAAGTACAACACTGGAACTCCTCCCCACCTGCTGAAGAGTTCAGCCAGCCAGTGAAGCCCTTAGCAGTCCAAGAATTTGGGTGAGAACCTTGAATCTTATAATTAGTTTAGAAGGTAACTACTGCTTAGCGACAGTAAGGAGAGTAAAAATGGTTGCACCTTATGTAATGAACTCATTACTTCTTGAACACAATAAAGAGGTCCAGGGTTGTTGAAGTGTGACCTGAGCTTTAGCTTTTATTTATGTAGTTATCTTTTGGGGAAGGTGTCTGTAGTAAACATTTTTGCAAGTTTTCTATCAAATCCTGGTAGAAAACGTATATGCAGAAAATTGCTCTGTCTAAATTTAATTTAGCACACTTTAGTGCATCGGCCCCCAAGTTTGAAAATAACAGGGCTGTTCATATTTATAGTCAGGACCTGATGCAATATAGTCAGGACCTGATGCAATATAGCCCTGAAAAGGTAATGCCATATGCAAGGTTGGCCCCTTGCCCCCTCTTCTGTATATAGTATTTATTCTATTTTATTTCATTTTATTTATATATTTATTACTCCGTTCACCCCTTCTTTATTTTCCTACTCCAAGTTAAGGCTTCCTTGTTATAATGTAACTGTATGCTCTGTATCTCTTGTTGATTGGTTAATTGTATATTCTGCTTAGTTCATTGTAAACCGAATTGATTTGATTTGTATCAAGAAAGTCGGTATATAAAAGCCTTAATAAATAAATAAATAAATAAATAAATGCTGAAATGCAAAAAAAAAGTATGTTTTAGCAGTTAATACGATAGTTAAGGCCACTGACCAGTATTATGTTTCTCATACAAATGAAGAAACACAAAAATGTCCCCAATCTCCTTATCATTGTACTTTATTACTTGCAAATCTAATGACACTGATTGCAGAATTAACTTTCTTTGCATGGTTCATAAAATAAACAGCAGTAGAGCAATGTTATATGGCTGAATTTTAGTCAGTGTGTTAGATTGTAATAGAATATGTCTTTTCCGCAGTCTGATTAAAATTTGAAACATCAGTGGGAATTAAGAAGAATGGAAAAATAGCAGAATTATGAAAAGCAAAGTCTCCATAGAGCAGATTCTTACAGAGAAGAAATGTTTTGACCTTGAAAAGATAAAACCATTGCAAGCATACACTATAAAAAATCCTCCCATTAACATAGCATTTTGTAATATAGTATTGTGCATCAGAAGGCTACAACAAAACCAAATTAAAGGATGAACATGAAAATAAATAAAGAGTTGAACTCCCAGTGGGAAAACCCAACATATATCATATATATTGTTCGGATTGCTAGATCCATGGGAAAAAAAACGCCATTATTTAATTCCTGTAAATAAGAAAGTGTGCATTACTGTGTAGAAATTGGAGCACCTTTTGTTGCAATCAAAATATCCCTTGATTTGGTAAAATGCATGTAATTTGCATAGCCATTGATAAAAATAGTCAGTAAACCAATTTGCTAAGAGGTCAATGTACAATTCTTACATCTGTCTCAACCTATATATTCACTGCTAGCATTAAGTTGTCGGTTGGCTCATGATTAGACTCCAAAACATAAAGAATGTGCATGTAATAACGTGCAGCTTGCATCCCTTTTCCCTGGCTCAGAAAGCTTAACCTTCTACATGACTCAGAAAGCCATGCACATTTTTCCTCTAAGCTATTGCATCCCTTCCCCCTCTTCCTTCCCCTCACTCTCACCCCAACCCCCAACTCCCAACCCTAACCCCACCTCCCATTGTAACTCATAAGAGTTCTTGAAAGAGAACACTTTGGAGTCTAGTTACTGAAGTGTGGCACGGAATAATGAATAGGTCCCATTAGTTATAATGGAGCTGGGGTAAATAAGATGCATTAACACATTCCACACTTTAGTAACTAGACCCCATTGAACGCAGTTTTCAAAGTCATTTACCCATGTAAATTGGCCTGTCTGAAAATTGTCCTTACTCAATTAGGCTAAAAATATAGAGATGGTGGAGCTTGGAACTGAACAATACTCATTTGAATCTTTGCTAATGGCTGTGGAGGAGGTTATGAAGCATTGTTCCACTATTCACATCATTTCACCATTTCTTCTATTGCTCATGTGACTGTTGCTTTTACTTTGGTTCAGGAGGTAGTAGCTGCTTCTTTTCATATAATAACATGGCCTCTGGTTCACCAGTGATTCGGCACTCGTACAGCCTGTTGGTCCATTCTTCTTTGCCTATCAGCACATTACTATGATGATATTGTCCATACCGTCATGGTTGATGATGTGGGCATTTTTTCCCTTGCACAGTCATCACAGTTCTGACAGGCCTCAATGCAAAGCTTATTGACACTCCTGATCCCTGCCATCTTTTTCTTCTTTAAAAGTGAGCAGGAAGCACCAACTGGGTGGGTAGTACAAATTAATCTTCAGTTGGGTGGGTAGTTCCACTTGAGCCCACTGCCTACCATTTTTCTACAAGACCATATGGGCAGCATTGCCAGGATTTTCCATTAACTGTGAATGGGTAGCACAGATGAATTTTCTACACCTAGAAATTGCTGATGATAAACAGAAATACTGATTTCCTATTTTCTCATTTTTAAATTTTTATATAAAAGCCTCTAACCACACCCAGCTGAGCTACTAACAGTGGTCTAAGCTCAAGCTTTTGTGGAGGCCTGTGCAGATCTCTTAAAAAAAAATATCTCTCCTTTAGTGGAAGGGGTAGGCAGCTTTGGCCCTCAAGTGCCATAAACCAGTAGGGTTTTCATGATATCCACACTGAATATTCATGATATGCATTTTGCATGCACTGCCTCCACTGCGTACAAATACATTTCTTCAGGGGCAGTTCTATCATGAGACAGGGTAAGGTGGCAACCTCAGGTGGCAGAGTTTTGAAGCTACAAAAAATGCCCCTCTAATACACCCATTCTGTGACCAATTCACCCTGCTTCCAAAGATAAAAAGAGCAGTGCCTTTTGATGACATCTCATGGGGGGTGAGAACTACGTGGATAGGAAGTAAAAAATCACTAAAATCACTGGCACAATTTTAGTGATGTGCCTGCAGGGTTCCCATCCTACTCAGGCAGGCAATAAAGGGTCATAGTGGTGCAATATTAGTGATGTGCCCATGGGGTTCCCTCCCACTCCCCTCTTGTGGGCAGGAAGAATTAGTGAGATCAGGCATTAAGAGAAAAGAGAAAGTGAGTGAGAACTTCTTCCTCTTCCATCAATGCAGGTCCCTTTCCCTCATTTCCCCTCCCTTCTCTTCTTAGTGAGAAGAGAAGGGAGAGGGGAGAGTGAGGAAGTGAGTGAGTGAGTGAGAATGTCACTAGCTCAGCCCTCCTTCCTTTCCTGGAGGGAAGGGGGGCTGAGCTGACAGAAAGGAAAGTTCTCACTCACCCTCTTCTCTCCTCCCCTTCACAAAGCTCTGCTCCCCTTCCTTTCTTTTCTCACTAAGAAGGGAAGGGAGGGGAGAGGGTGAATGAGTAAGCAGGAGAAGAGAGTGGAGATTAGAGTGAGATAGAAAGGAGGAGGTATGAGTGAGGATAGGGGTGGGGGCAGAAGGCATGCGAGTAGAGAGGAGGGAAGAGGTGAAAGTGAGAAGAGATGATGAGGGGAGAGGAGGGGGAAGCAAGGAGGTATGAGGGAGGTGAATGGAAGGGAGGATTTGTGTGAGAAAAGGGGAGGGGAGGGGAGGAAGGGAGGAGATGTGGGAGAAGGGAGGAGAGGAAAAGGAAAAGGATTAGGGGAATGGAGGAGGTGGGAGGGAGGTGAGAAAATGGGAGGTAGAGAGGGGATGGGAGGAGGTGTAAGGGAAGGTAGTGTGATGGGTGGGAAAGACAGGGAAGCGGATTTAGTGAGAGGGAAGGAAAGGTGATGAGAGAGTGAGAGGTTGAGACTGCTGCAGCTTGTGTGTTAGAGGGGGAGAAAAACTAGGTGTGAGCATGTGAGAGTATGCGAGCATGTGTGTGTATCTGTGTGTGTATGAGAGAGAGAATGAATGTATGTTGATGTGTGTATATGAAAGAGTGAGGACAAAGTTTTGTGTGCAGCTCTCCTCCTCTCACTAATCCACAAAACCTCAGGATTGCTGGAAATCAAGTGTTCCCAGCTATGAATTTCTTTTATTCTTATTAGTTTAATTATTGTGTCTTATTTGATGTGGCAGTTTGAGCTGTTTTGGTATGGGAGGTTTACTATATTGTAATTTGTAATTCAGTTTACCCATGGCTTTCTGAGGGCTAAGCTCACACCTAACTCACTTCACCATAGGTCTAATAGCACATGGGTTCCAAGTGTCTTTTATTTGTGGTTTTGTAGTGGGTTTTTTTGGTTAGCACTACAACAGCTCATGTAAGTACATATGTTGTAAGTTATGTTTTTACTTAGAAGATTGTACTTTGTCCTTTTTCATATACATTCTATTAGAAATGCATAATTTTTTTTTATTGTGTATGGGGTGTGCAAGGCTATTAAGGTTCGCCTAGGGAACCTAATACCCTTGGCATCAGTCCTGGGAGTCACACAGAGTCACATCATTCACCCATCTCTCACTTCCCTGGGGGGGAGGGGCAAATTCTGGGGAAAGTAGGAAGTCAGATGGTAGGGTTCCTTCCAGCTTCCTAGAAATATCGTTAGCGCTCTACCTGCCACTCCTCTGGGAATCCTGACCCCACCTCCCCCCTTCCCTAGCATTTCAAATAGCCAAAAGGGCTAGGCGCAAAGGGGGATCCCCCCGCCTTTCTTGCTTTCTCACTGATTCGACCTGCTCTGGACCTGGAGGGGGGTGGGGGCACTAGTTCTTTCCTCGGTTCTGGCAGCAGGTCATCTTGAGTCACCCCTGCATTTCGTGCATATTCGTTTTGGATGTCCTGGTTTGTGGCACTCAAGGACTGGCTTTGCTTACCCGTGCTTCAGGGTCTCGAGGACAGCACTCTTGCAGAGCTGGGCTACCACTCGGGCTGGAACTAAAACCCAAAGCAGATGGGGACCTGACTCCTCTTTCTTTTCTTGTTTTGAGTTGGGGGGGCTTTGTTTTTATTGTTTGTTCGTTTTCATCATGGAGCTTGCATTGACTTGTAGTTCTAATTTCCTCAAGAAATTATTTTAAAAACGAAAACGCCTCCGGACTTTTGGAAAGGCATTTAATACGTTGAAAGAAATAAAATATTAGTTGAGGCAAGCAATTAATGCTATCAAGGTGACAAACAATTCAGAATGAACAAGAAGCAAACATTGTCTAATGCAAAGAATAACATTTTGATTGCCACAAAGGTTCTCCTTTAGTGATTCCAGATCCCTTTGAGTTTAAATGGCTTCATCAAGATTGAAAATAATTTTGTTTTCACAGTGTGAGCCTCACCATCCAAAACTTTTTTACATCAGGGAAGTGTTGAATGCTTCCTAGCTGCTTTTCTTCTGCTGGAGAATAACTTTTCCTGCAAACTGCTTTCCTGAAGATTCAGTGCATTACCAGTAGTGTGGGGTCTACACAGTAAGACGTATGAGATGAGACTGGAGGACCTACATCTGTATACCTGGAGCAGATTAGAGACAGTAGGGATATGATACAGACTAAATACCTGAAAGGTATTAATGATGCACATGAATCAGTTCTTTTCATATGGAAACAAAGCTGCAGGATATGAAGATGTAAGGGAATAGGTACAAGAGCAATGTCACGGAAAGGGTAGTAGATGCATAGAATGCCCGTCTGGCTAACGTTGTCAGGATATTCAGTGGCCCACCCTTGCTGCTGATTATACTCAGCTATCATAAAGTTATTCGGCAGTCCTGCTATATGACTGCCCTAAAGTTGTCTGGCTTTGCTAGCTGGATAATGCTGAAAATCAGCATTTATTTAGTTTACTTATCCAGATAACCAGCTTCACCCTGGAATGGCTCCGCTCTATCCGTGAGCTAAGCCAGATAACTTTTCAGCTTGTTAAACAGCTATCTGGCTATCTCAGGGCCGATGAGTGTGGCAGAATTTTCAAATTATGCCATTTGCCTGGCTAAGTCTGAACTTAGCTGGATAAACAGTGCTGAACAGCGGCCTCTTACTGTCCAGGATGTGTGCATCTGCATGTGAGTGCTCCATAGGGTGGCCAACTGTCTGGATTTTCTCCGGACAGAATTGAATTTAAAGGCAGCATCTGGAAGCCAGACAGAGGGCTAAAAAAATCTGGAAATCTTCCAGATTTTAACCCTCTAGTCCAGCACAACAGATATATATCGGCAGTGGCACCCTAATCTCCTAAACGTTACCTGGCCCAGAGCTTCTTAGCAAGATTCATCCTAGGCCGTGGTAGCTCACTCTCTCTCTCTCCCGCCCCCCCCCCCCGATTGTCCCTCAAACCAGCACGTGTCACGAGAAGCAAGCACAGAAACGTCCACTGCACAAGGCGGGAGCCAGGCCCCATGAAAGTAGAAGAAGTTACAGTCACTGCTCACCTGGACTTGCTGCCTACACATCTTCAGAGCTGTAGCTAGATATGGCTGATATGGCCTCAACCATAGGCACCATCTCTCTCCCAGTTTGGCTGAAGCGCTGCCTCCCTTCCACCCAAAACAGCTTTTGGGCAAAAACTGCTGTGCCTCCTCCTGGTATCCCATCTTCTCTCAGGGCTGTACCTGAAAGTGGAGAGAGAGGGATCCAAATCGGGACAAAAATAAATCATCCAGGCTGCTGCCCAGCTCCAAGAAAGCTTCGCAGCCCCTCCCTCTCCCTCCCCTCTTACCCCCGCCTTAGCAGTCAAGGAGGGCCGCAGCAAAACAGCGTTGTTCTCCACGCTCATAGTTTTGAACTCTCAGGCTGGTCACTCTGAAACTCAGGAATTTGCATCAGTTGCAGGGTGTCAGGGGAAACGGTAGAAATCTCGGAGCCTCTCTGTGTACAGCCCTGCCGCTCCCCTGCCTCGGTAAGCCTGCAGAGAACAGGAGGAGTGGGGAGAGTCTGGAGCAGAGACTGCAAGCTGCATGTGGGGAGAAACTGGAGAGAGGCCGCAACACACACACACACACAACTCAGCCTGCAGCTGTGATTCCAGGACCTGGGACTCACTCAGATAAGGGTAGAGTGAGGATGCATAAGTCATGGAGCTGTGACTTATAGGGGAGGGAGCAAAGAGAGTGCTGGGAGTCAGGGGGAGAGAGAGGGGAGGGAGGGGAAGTATGCTGGGACTATCTCTGGAGGGGGGACTGGTGATGGTGATAGGTAGAAGAGAGAGAGAAATTGTAGGGTTGGGGGTGGGATGGAAGAGAGAAAGCTGGGGGGGGGGGGGGGGCGGCAAGGTGGAAGAGAGAAAGTTGATACATAATATTCCATTCCTTCCCCCCTCCCCTATCTGCTAATGAACAGCAATTTTAGGGTGACCAAAATTCAAAAGTTCCCAGCTATGGTCCACACTCCCAGTCACAATGGAGCTACAAGAAGCAGCATCAGCCTCACATCCTGGAAGCCTGCAGAGCTGAAAGAAACTGCACCGGCCTTCGACTCATCTCCACCCTGTCCTGACAGACAGAAGGAGCACAGCCTACATAGCGACAAGAAGCATCGGCCTCCCCAACTCCCCCCAGCAGGAGGAGCATTGGCCGCAAGGCTGAAAGGAGCAGCATCGGCCTCTCCCTCCTCACAGTCATGAGCAAGCGCAGCAGGACCCGGAGCCTAGGCTGCTGCTTCCCCCTGTTCTCCCAGTACGGAAAACAAGTGAAAGAGCATGAGAGATAGAGCTTGTGTGTCTATATATTATTGAGCATGTGCGCAGAGCATGAATGTGAATGATTAAGGATGTAAGACAGAGCCTGTGTATGTATCTACATGATTGAACATGTGAGACAGAGCCTTTGTGTGTATCTATATGATTAAACATGTGGGACAGAGCTTGTGAGTGTATCTATATGATTGAGCATGTGAATTTATTGAGAGTTATTTGATGTATCAAATGATTTGAAATATTTTATTACTATTTGGAATAGTTTTATATGAGTTTTTAACTACTGCATGTTCTATTCACCAGCTGTTTTGAAATATATATTCATTTTATTAGTATGGTTGTACTATTATGATTGATGGTTTTATGTTTTATAACAAATGGTGATATTTCTGTTCTTCCATAGTTGTACTGCATACGGTGTGGCTTGTTGCGATTTCCAGTTCAGTTTTTGTCTGCATATTTCTGTTTATACTTTATGGTCTCTTTATTCTGTATTTGGTGAGGGTCTGTCTGTGTTTTGCGTATGTGAGCGAGTTAAAGTATTCTGATATTGTCTGGTTTCTGTATAGGGCTCTATAGCAGCTTGACTTGTTCTGTTTTCCTAATAGGAGGCACAATGGTGTTTTAGAGTGTGTTGTAATATTTGCTGTGTTCTTTTCTTAGGTAGGGTTTTTGTTGTTTGAGTGCTGGCAGTTAGTACTGTTTTGCTTTGGGAAGTGTACTATAGTGTAATAGTAATTAATTCAGTTTACTCGTGGCTTTCTGGTGGCCAAGCCCACACTTAGCATATGGATTTCAAGTATCTTTTTTTGCAGGGTTTTCTGGTTGGCACCACAGTAATACATCTAAATATAATATACATGTTGTAAGTGATAGTTTTACCTCATAAGACTATACTTTGAGTGTCCTTTTCCTTGTGAAATCTGATGCAATAACTTCACAAGTTTAATTGTGCATGTGGAGAGAGTTTGGGGGGAGGGAATTGCATAAGGCTATAAGCTGTGCATGATTCACTAGCCCTGGGATGGCAGTGATGGGTAAAGGGTGATAGATAAAAAAGATAGGTTTTCCTAATGGTGAGGGGGCAGTTGTTAAGTAATTATAGTTTTCCTGTTGTTGGTAATTTTGTATTTGGGATCATTTGGTTGTACCTTGCTTTGTGCACAGATTTCTAGTAATAAGGCAAATAATGAAAATTTAAAATAAATTGAAAACTTTACATTGCGCATCCAAGTGTTCAGAATTTTTACAGTTGAAAACTGGTAAATGCTCAACAGATATGCATGGATCATCATGGCCCCCATGGATATGTAGATAAGAAACACATTACAAAAGTTATTACAGAGACACACATCTTATAAGCTTTCTATACCTTTGGAAAGTAGGTTAAAATTTATATAAAAATAAAACAAATTCTGTGTATGCATTGTGACGTTCAATTTAGATTCTTTGCTATCTACACAAACATTTTTTTAATACCTTTATAGGCAGCGATTAAGCAAAAGTCAATCTAATAATTAAGACTATGTAAACTTCAAAATATTTGGTTGTAAACTTCAAAATGATGGCAAAAAATGACCTTCTGGGCTCTGGCCCATCCACTCTGTCCAGTTATTTTGTGCATACTGCTAAGTATATATCCCAGCTGCCAGTGAAAGAACATGACCACTTGTAAGATATCACTCCTTATCCAGGACAGCTTTGTTGTCTTCCTTCCTTGTTCTCCAATCTCTTGGGTAGATGCACAAGCAAGATCCCCTGTTCAGTTCATACCCTGCACCCCTCCCTTTCTTATTGAATATATCTTCAGATTTTCTGTAAAATCTGTGACTTAGTGATTTATTTTTGAATTGCAAAGTCTTTTGCTTAGACAAATGTCACAATTTCCAACAAAGTCTGCCAGAGATCAGTGAAAATTCTGCCATTGAAAAAAAAAAAAAGCTGATATAGATCTGAGGCAAATTCCATGAATCTCAGGTGAATTTTACCTGAAAGTACACAGTTTTTAAGGAAGTAATTATTAGTTATTGTTTGCTTTTTTTAAGCCAGCCGTTTCCTCTTCCTCATGTGGCCCTCCGGCTCAAATGGAAATAAAACTGGGATCTTGGCATCATGAGCCTTCAATTTGTATTACCTGCGGAGTAGAAATTTCCCTGCTTCATAAACCTTTTCCTACAGATTACTTAGTCCAGTCATTACAGCAACAAACCTCAGCCAGGGCCCATTAAATAGGATTTCCTTGGGAGCTCTGCAATCATGGGAGCTGAATCACAATGATACCCTCTCCCCGCAGAGATATGAACATGGCTTCCAGCAACCCCCACACTCAGACGTCCCAAGGTGTGGGATACCTGACTCTGAGATCAAACTGGAGACCTTCGGCCTGAACTATCAGGCCGGTGCTATCCCAGCAGTTTCACACAAAACTATATATCCCAATAGTGATGTTAACAACTTTTTTCAGGGCCAATTTCCTTTCAATTAAAATAATAATTTTGGTAAATAATTAGCAGTTAGACAAAGAAGCATCATAATTGAATTCCAACATTTCATTGGTTTAATATGTTCCAGACTGATGATATCATCTCATTTAAAATACTGCTGTATTTATATTGCTTAAAATGTTGATATACATCTAAATGATGGAATATGCACTGGTATATTACGTCCCCCATTATGATTTGCTTGTACATTACTTATTTAACTACTGCAAATGTATCTTCTGGCCATCAGCATATTATAGAGACCCAAGTCATTCTGCATATACTGTTCTGAAGTTGTGTGGTCTTCCATTATTCCCTGGACTTCATTTTTTAAAAGAAAACTCCTTCTACAAGGTTTGCTATGAAATTTCGATATACCATAATATCCTCAGCATAATGTTCTCTGAACTAAATGATCGGTTGATGCCACTTGTGCTATTAGTAACCACAAACTTGCCAGTTCTTACCTTTGGACTTTCTATTCCCGAGCATCACTCCCATGCTTTAATGCATATCTAGTGCTTAATCCCAGCAGCTGCTCAAGGAAAGGACAAGTATCACAGCTATTTACCTGGGTAAATAAGAATTTATCCCTGTAAAATGGCTCAACTGAAATTTTTCCTCCTCAGCAACGCTATAGTAATAATCTGAGTCTAGAAGGATGTGGGTGGAGTGAGATTGTTGTCAATTCGTTATACGTTATAAATTATATTTTAGTAATCAGTGTTCTATGTCCTAAAACTGCTAATGGTTTGCATGAGAATGTACATGACAGAAGAGGGCTTTAAATTATTCTCTAGATATCAGCCATTGGTGAGCTAGCCCTCTTTAACGATACATTTGCCATTCTGAATACCTGCTGCAGGAGTTCCAAACAGTGTGCTGCTTCTTCTAAGGCCTTCTGTGACCGAAGAACAAAGATGCAGTCTGCAAAGATCATGAATCAAGAACTGTATATAAAAAAGGCAGCCAGCAGCACCATCTCTGCAATTTTCACTGTAGCACCCTAGACTAAAAGTGGAACACACAAGCCTGTGGCAGAGCTAAGTGAAAACCCAAGAAATCCGGGAGGAGGGTGTGGAGAGAGCAACCATGACGTTGGCAGGGCCGGCGGTGGGGTGCGGTCTCCCTCAGATAACACGGCTACACTCACGCAGCTGCACAAGAGCTTTAAACTTTCAACTGCTGACATTGTTGCTGTACCAGCAGCGGCATGGTATTTTATCTCTGGGCTTGGCACCCCTGTTGGTTGCCCAGCTCATCTGCTCCTTCTCACAAGCCCTTGCACGGCACTTCTAGTCCTCAAAATCATTGTTTTTCCCTCTCTGCAGCTTCTGCTATCAGTCTCTTGCTCACTGTCTTTCTCTCTCCCTTTTTCTCTCCTGCTCTCTTTAGATTACTTTCTTTATCTATTCCTTTTTGTCTAGATCTCCTGACCACAGAGAAGTAGTACCCATGCTCCTAAAGGCTCCACTGTGGCCTAAGGAAATCCCTCTTATCCATATGTATTAGATAACATCTCATTCAGGATTTATACTAGACTGGAGCAGGGAAAAATACTTCCACTATTTCCTTTGCAATGTGACCTTCAAAACTTATCCCAGTTTAATGAATAGCCTCTGAATATTTAATTGTGCTAATTTCTCACATTAGCATGCTGTTTGCATTTCATCTGATATTCTCCCTCATTATTAAACTTCCAAGAAAACCTAATATGGCTTGAAATTTCTATAATGCTCCTTTTTGCTTTCTTTCTAAAATAATATTGCACCTGTTTAAATAAGATTGCCATGATATAGTTACTTAAAATACAATAAACCAGTTTTATTATGGTGATAATTTTCTCACACAACACAGTTTTCCCACAATACATCCATGTTTACAATTTAATGAATAGATCCAATGAGTCTGATAGATCACAGATTTGCTCCCGTTTTATTTATATAGAATAAACATTTGATAAATCAAGACTACGTTTTTCACATCATTCATATTTGCAAGGAAGATTTCTGGGTGAAAAAAGAGCTAGCTTATCATTTCTTTAAGCTCAAAGGACAGCCAAAATGCTCTTCTGAAAGTCCAAATTTCAGGTTGCATATCCTGCAATTATTCAAGTGCTCTCAGACTCAGTAGTAAGAGCAATTACAGCGCCTTCGGAGATTATTATTTTTCCTTGTCAGACCTCTTATTCTTCTACTATTTACTTTGGAGGTAACGGAGTTCACTTCAAAGGATCCCTTGGTATATAAAATTGACTATTCACATGTATTCCACATCTTTTCAGGCTTTAGATAGTCACAATTGCAACTGCAAAGGAAATGCAGCACTTACAGATTCCTGTCATGCCTAGATCTGGAATGTAATCATTGGCTTTTGAAGTATTAAAAGAAAATGTCTTCTGAAAAAAATCCGCTGTAGGGCAGTTGGGCTCCTGAAGCAGCATTGTCAGTTGAATACTGTGTTAAGTGCATTATTTAATCAGTTGCGCCTGACTAGTGGGTTAATATTTCATTTGAAATATACCTAGAAGGAATCTAATTTTTGTAAAGAATGTGTCTGGTGCAGAAAGGAAAATGAAAATCCACACTTAAACATATGCAGAAAAAGTCATTAGATAATGCCCCTCTGCCCAGCTACCTAGTGAGGGGAGTTCCTGGCGGATTCCATGAGTCCTTGGTTACTTGGCGCCTGGAGAAAAAGCTGTTAGTAGTAGATGGAATATCCCTCCCTTCATACCAAGAAAACCTGAAAAACGGAACTGTAAAGAGGGCTGGCAGTATTTACTTATATGTTCAACAAGTTTTGTTACATTACCCAACTATTCATTTCTAGAAGATATGTAACTACTTGAGGGTATTAGTCCTCACAAGATTTCACCACATAGAAAAGAAACAAACTTCCTGAGCTCCCTTTGGGGCTGATGCAATGCAGTGCACTCAGCCGAGCGCACTGTTTAACCCACAGTTGGACGTGGGATAAATAGGCGCTAATCCACCCCCTAATGCAATAGGGGGATTAGCACCTATTTAACGTGCGTCCGACGCGGAGTGAGTAAGATAGCGCTCATCACATGCAAATGCATGCGAATGAGGCTATTACTCATTCACTCCGAATGCAAAAAGATAAATGTGCATCTCAGATGCACATTTATCGCTCAGATATAAACGCCTGCCTGAAGCAAGCGTTAATAACTGAGCGCATTGAAAAGAAGTACAGAAAAGCAGAAAAAACTGCTTTTCTGTACTTCTTTTTTAAAGTAAAAAAAAATAAAATAAAATAACTCGGCAGACTGACAGTAATGAAAATGGCTGCCAATAAACTCGGCCATCTGCCAGTAATGAAAATGGCCGCCGATAAACTCGGTGGCCATTTTCATTACTGGCAGACAGGCAGGTTATGAAAACCGAGGCCGAGTTTACTGGCGTCGATCTTCATAACCGGCAGCCGCGGCGGGTCACGACCCCCTAATTTGAATATTGCATGCTGCCCCCCTTGCGGGTGCCATGCGTCCATTAAAATTGCAGGCGCTGAAAAGTCAGCTCCTGCTTTCAGCGCACATAATTGCATCAGCCCCTTTGTTCTGCTTCAGCGATCTTTCCCTCCCATGCCCCAAGTCTCTATGTAGGAGTGCAGCTGGGCCAGTGGATGCTGCAAGTGCTAAGGGGGGGAGGGAGAGATCTGTCTTGTCCAAGCTTCTGTTCATCTCTTTGGCGCTACCTCAATTCCAGTGTTGGGCCCCCATCTATTCAATGTATTTGAACAGAAAAGAAAGAAGATATATAAGCAAGACCCAAACAAAACGCAAGAACGCCAAGAAACAAACATTTTGATATTTTGGAGAAATCTAATTTCTACTGCTGCTTTCATCATAAATCTAGGCCACTTTCTTCCCTTTGGGTCACTCCTGCTGTGACCTACTGCAGACCCCCTGCTGGCAGGCTGGTATGGAGGGGAATTGCCATTATGGAACAGGAAAGGGGAATAGGAGGAGACTAGAGGGAGGGAGGAGGTGAAAAAATGCCAGGGGAAGAGGAAAAGGAAGGGGACAAGCAGAAAGAAGCTGGAGAAAGAGTGAAAGAGATGGTCTTTAAAAATGGCGCGGGCCAGTCAAGTTCTCAATCGTCAGAAAAACGATTCACATCCCTAATTGTAAGCAGTTCACAAGAATCTCAAATCTAGCTATGCAAAAATATGGCAAGGTATTGCTGTATCTAGTGAAATCCATTGGAGTATGTAAAACTGCAGCAGGAATGCAAGACACAAACTTCAGATCAAGATAGGATGAATAAGGGTACGCAAAGTGAAGACTTGCAGGGGTAGACACTGCCCTGTGCAGCTTGCAGGACCTGAACAGTAATGGTCTCTCAAATATTTTCTGGGTATGTGCATGCATGTGCTACTTTTGTTCCCATACTTTTTGCAAGTGAGCAAGGAAGGGGGAGGTTGTGTGTTTCTCCAATCCATCCCACCCCAGAGCTGTTCCTAACCTAGTGCCTCCACTTATCACTGCCCCCACCTGGGAACTGAGCTCTATCTTTCTCCCTCCTTTTCTCCATCTTGCTCTCATCTCAGCTTCTGTCTCTTCTCTTTCATGGCCATCTCTTCTCTTTTCATTGCACCTTTTCTCATATCTTTCAGTTCTTTTACTGACCCTCTACTCCATTTTCCTCTCACCTAGACTTCCATTCATTTTAGTCCCCTCCACCTCCACCTCCTTCTCCTATTCCTCCATTTCAACATCATCCCTCATCTCTGTTATGCCTTCTTTCCTGTTCTTGTCCCTGGCCACCACTGACTCTCCATTTCTCTCTTCCCCAGCATCCCATAAAATATCGAGAAATACAGTGTGATAGATTGCCAAATATAAAAATCTCCAAGCCGTAGTGCTTGACAGATTTTGCCACAGCAGAGACAACAGCAGACCCAAATAATGGTCAGTTTTAACAGATGAAAATATATATACATTCAGATATGATTAGCATAAATATATCCGACAACCTAACATTGACCTAGCCATTAACTACTCTGTTTCAGTTTTATAAGGTTGCCATTTTGATTGTATGCAAGAAACAAATGTCTTTCATTTTAGATATGCATGCTGGGGAGTACTGCTCTTAAGTGACATTTCAGCTTTAGAGGCTAATTGTATAATCAATATGCAACTATTGAATTTCATACTAATTTTATCCTTGAATGACTTTGAGAAGGAAATGACTTTCAGTCTCACATATAGTTTTCTGCTAAATAAACATTCAGTATAAACTTAGGGACTGATTTTCAAAAGCATTTACATACTTAAAACTGGGCTTTACACATGTAAATACAATTTACCCATTCAAGTGGGCTTTTAAAAATTGCTACAATATGTGCCATTGAATTGGCAATAGGTTTTACCCACAGGTAAATGGCTTTTGAAAATTGCTACAGTATAAGCGGCAACTTTGATACCAGCGCATGGACGTGCATGCTATGATTTGCTCACGTAAACAAACTTATAGTGCATGCTAGCCTTTAGTGTATAGGCCTAATTATTTTGGTCTATGTCTGCAGTTTCATTTAGCTGAATAATAAAGGAACATAGGGATTTTTTCATTTCAAAACTCTCTAAAGTAGGTCAATGCACCTGTATTATAATTTGGTGCACACATGTTCTATTTGGGCTCTATCCCTACGCGCATATGCTGGCTTCTGCCAAAGAACGCAGCCATTTTGTAACATAATTTGCGTATATGCGCGTATGTTATAAAGTAGGCTGAACGGGCATACTTGTGTGCACAATTTTATATAGATGTGCACATGTGCGTACAAATTCTGTCTCTACTGTGTAAGCGGGGGAATTTTATAAGGGACGCGTGCCGACACCATTACTAGTTTTCTCAGTTCTTTCCCAGTTCGCCTAGTTAATGGATAGGACTTCCAAACCCCTCTAGATTATTAACCCCCCTTTCCCCTTGCTAGCCTAGTCCTGCTGACTAGCCTAGGTTTTGGTTTTATTACTTACATGCCATCCATAGCAGTAGTAAAGTTACGGGGACACTGGCACATGCCTGGGCGCATAAATACTTATGTGTGAATGTTTCATGTTAAAGCTCTGAAAAACCCATGTCCTGCCTTTGCCCCACCCAGACCATACCCATGCCCCACTCCTGTTTTGGGATTTCTCACTTGTGCACGTACTGGGAGATATGCTATAAATGGGCGGCTTTTAAAATTCGCTCGGCATACGCCAGCCAGACATACTCACATAGTTCCTGGTCTTTAATTCACCTCTTTATGTTGCATTTACCTGCACAACTCCTTTGAAAGTCTACCTGTGAAAGAATAAACCAGTCTATTAATTAAAGAAAACTGTCATTAGGGAAGTGCAGAGAACTGCCGGCAACAGCATGAACAAAACATTCCTAAAACAGATGCTGAGCTGTGCTAGAACCTGTGAAATAGTCAGATGTTGCACCAGGGAAGAAACTGTCATTGACACATTGGGTCCTGTATGTACACTAAAGCTCACACTAAGCAAACGTGTTGGCATGTACAAAGTGAAAATGTTATCGTGCATGCTTAAAAACAGCTCTCAATGATGATGCATTTGATTATTTGACAGGCTCCCTAAAAAATAGCATGCATGCTAATCCTAAAAGTACACTATGTACACACTGCATCTCAGAATTCCTCGTGCCTATTAGTGATCTACGTTTGTTGAAAACAAATAGCACATTCCAAGAAAAAAGGCTATTTTTTATTTGTTCCAAATGCAAGGAACTGAGAATGGCCTTGTCCAAAAGTACCCACAAATTGTTGAGTATTTTTAGTTCATTGAAAACAGTGGTCTCCTGGGTACTCCCAAGCCCTCTCCACCACTGTCCAGGATTTCCTAGCATTTCCTGGGGCCCCTCTGACCCCTCCAATCCCTATCAAGATGCCAGACCTTGAGCCAATCCCAGCCAGGGACTCCTTAGGCCCTTTGACTACCCCCCCCCCCCCCCCCCCTTGCCTCCCAGAAATCAGCTGGGACTGGGGACCTCAATGGCCTCCACCTACCCTTCCATAGAGGTCTTGGAAGAAGAAAGGGGCTGGAGCATCCCCATTTGCTCCTGCCCTGTCATGTGCATTTAAAAATTGCACCCGACCCTGAGACTGGAACCATTTTGACATCACTTTTGTGCTGATCTAAGAGCCAGTCATCATTTTTAAATATATGCAGTGCATCTGTGGTAAGTGAGGATTGCTCTGCCCCTTTATTCTGCCAAGATCCCCGTGGAAGGTGTAAGTGGGGACAATGGAGGCCCCCAGCTCCAGCTGATTTCTGGGTGGCAGGAAGGGGGTTGGATGGGTCTAGGGAGGCCTTGTCTGATATTGGCTCAGCCCAGCCATATAGGCCTGGGTCTCAGGGTCCTGGCATAGATGTGTGTTTGAGTGTGTATATATGTTGTGGGAGGGTGAGGTTTGCAGGCCTGGGAAACTGTGATGGAGGCTCTTTTTGGTTTGTGTTCTTATTTATTTCGGTTTGGCAAAGAAACCAAACATAAATAACATTAAAGAAAACTGCAAAAAAAAAACCACTCCCTCCCCCAAAAAACAAAAATGAAAAGGGACCCAGAACGAAAACATTTGGTCTACACATCCCTGGTGCCTACTGGTCCAAAGTGAAAGGGTCAATTATCATATCCAAACACAGGAAATAAGGAGTTTCATGGCTTCAACTGACCCCCCGCGACCCAGATCAAAGAAAAAAGGTTGCCAGCAGCCCTGCTATAACCATCCAAAGGGCTTGGTTGGCTAGAAGGAGCCCCTAGGCTGAAGATGGATGTCCCCACAAGTTCCAGCATAAACCTCCTCCCCCATTGTGCACACAAATGATAAAGACCTAATAGTCCTGATGGAACCCCTTTCCCCCCTCCCCCCCCCCCCCCCATACACACACACACACACACACAATGAAGCACACACATACATATTACAAACATATAAATATATGCATACCATCCAGGACCAAAGATAAAAGGACCTCCATGCCCAGATTGTCCCCTCCATGATCCTGGTAGATTTTTCACCTCTTTTTACCTCTTTCAATGTGGTCATTAAGAAGCTCAGAACAGGAAAGAAAGTATGGATCCCTCTTGAGCCAGTGGCTGACCTCTTATGCAGAGCTGAAAAGTAACATAAGAGGTCGCTTGGAACCATTTTCAAATTTAGGGCTGGATTTTCTATCTTCGCACGCCTTCCTGAATTGTGCAGTAACGGGGGGCGAGAGGGCGGAGCGGGGGGGGGGGGGGTGGGCCTGCAAAAGCCGGCAGCAGTCGCACCACCACGATGTTCTCACTGATGGCTTTCACACCCAATAGCGCCACCGTGAAAGGTGGTGCTATTGGGTGCGCTACTGGCGGCGATAAGGGATCTTACCTTTTCGCTGCCAGCGAAATTTCTGCTCATCCGCCCCGACAATGCCCCGACTCCTCCTCTTCCAGTGCCGATACTGCCCGGACTCCGCCCTATCTAGCTATCGCACGCAAAAAGTTTCTTTTTGCGTGCGATAGGGATAGAAAATGACCCCCTAAGTGGGATAGGGTCTGGAGGGAGCCATCATCTCTCCTTTCCCAATCTTTTTCATGGGCCTTATTGGAAGGGTGAGCTCTACCAGGGAGGGGAATTATCAGGGCAAGGAATCTCATTGATCTTTAGTCTGAGAGTGGGTTTCATTGGATCCACCATACCCTCATATTTAGAGGGAGGGAAGAGGGGCCAAGGGTTATGTAAGGGCTGCTAGGAACCTTGATCTTTGGTTTGAGGAGTGTCTGTTGGCAGTTACTTGCTAACATCTTCTGATTTCTGTCTCTTGTGCATGCTGTGGTGTTAGCTGTGCATGCTATGATTTGCTCACGTAAACAAACTTATAGTGCATGCTAGCC
Organism: Rhinatrema bivittatum; assembly: GCF_901001135.1. Taxonomy (NCBI): domain Eukaryota; kingdom Metazoa; phylum Chordata; class Amphibia; order Gymnophiona; family Rhinatrematidae; genus Rhinatrema; species Rhinatrema bivittatum. Next base: position 81,348,203 of record NC_042617.1, on the reverse strand, counting down.
TTTAGTGTATAGGCCTAATTATTTTGGTCTATGTCTGCAGTTTCATTTAGCTGAATAATAAAGGAACATGGGGATTTTTTCATTTCAAAACTCTCTAAAGTAGGTCAATGCACCTGTATTATAATTTGGTGCACACATGTTCTATTTGGGCTCTATCCCCCGATTCCCACCACCCTCCCAAAACTCTTTTTTTTTTTCCCTTCTCCATTTCTCTCCTACTCTAGCCTTTGCCATACCACACTGATCTCCTCTGTGTGCTGCTGTTCCAGCTTATTTTGGTCTCCTCTGTGCAGACCTATTGCTACATAGTAACATAGCAATAAAGTAATGATGGCAGAAAAGGACCAAATGGTCCATCCAGTCTGCCCAACAAGCTTGTTATGTTTGGATCTGCCACGCTATGCGGGTTACCCCCATGTTTCTCTTAAGACTAGCAATTGGCACTCCTTGCAGTTATTCCTAAGCCTGCTGTTTTGGTTTCCTGTGTTGAACCTCCCAAGGTGAGAAAATGATATAGGGAGCATATTGGCACCAGGCAAATGGGAAAAGATGAAGAAAGCAAGATATTAGTAGGGAGGAAGCAATAGGGAGGTACCAGAGTGGGGGGGAAATGAAAAAAGCAGTAATATAGGCAATGAGGGTGTGTAAGTGGAGGCACAAGTGAGAGAGAAAGGAGGAAGAAACAGGAAATATGGATGTGGAGAGGTTTGTGAGTGGAGGTGTCATGGGAGAAGTAAGAGAGTGGTGGTGATAAGTAGGTAGGGAGGGGGAGAAAGGGTTGGACTGGCAGCAGGGATGGAGGAAGAAAGTGGTGACATGGGTGGGGAGGAGAAAGGAGAGAACCCAGCAGTATGGAGGAAAGAGAGCAACAGTACTTACTGAAGAATGTAAGAGAGAGTGCAGTAATTAGAGAAGAGTACTTAAAATGGTTTGTGAACTTCTTATATAGTATTCACATAATTGTTTTAAAAACAATTTCTATTTTATCGATAAACCAAAAAGTCCACTTATCTTTGACTGGCACTCAGGGCTTTGGGGGATGGAAGGAAGGCAGCACCCGGTCTGGGCAGATTCACAGTTTGAAAGTTGAAGATTTGGAGGAGGGATGGAGGGCAGCGGTTGGCTTGGTGGCGCTATTTGATAGTTGGGGCTTCGGGGGAAGGAAAGAGGTAAGTGTGTGAGGTAAAATCCAGCAGGGACAATGAGTTCTTCTCAGTTTGTGGGTTGGTATAGAGATGAGTGCCATGTCTGTGGCCACATAAATAGTCAGCGAGATTTGACATGGCCTAGGATTAGCCAAGCTAACACTGAAAATTAGCTTTAATTAAGAGCTTGATATTCAGAAGGTCAGTGAGAGGGAAAGTTAAAGATGCCTAGATAACTTTACCCAGATATTCAGTAGAATGTAACCAGATAAATGTTCCATTGAAAATACTTAATTAAAATTACATGGATAAAGTTATCTGGGTAACTTTAGGATGGGCATTTTTCAGACCAGATGTACCCAGCTAACTTTAGCCAGGTAGAAATTATTATCAGCACTCACCAGCTAAAATTGTAAAATGCCCCCAGTATACCTCTATCACCAGCTCTTTTTATCCAGCAAAAATTTGTGTGGGTAATGAGTTACCCTCACAAAATTTAGCTGACGAACAGGAGACATTTTTCAATTCTCAAGTTTTGGCAAGGTTACCCAGATAAACTGTTTGGATATTGATCTTTAACTCCTCCCCCCCCCCCCCCCCAACCTGATCTCACCCTTAAAACCATCCAGAATTTGAGCAGCTAAATTTAGCTGGCTAGATCGCTTTGAAAATTCACCCCTAAGTGTCTAGGTGCCAGATGTTGATTTTTTTTTCTTTTTCACACAGATAAATATTATAAGTAAAAATGGGTGATTCAAAATTAGAGCTCCATCGATCAAGATCCATGATCCTGCTGGGTAGTGATTTGTGATTGACTTTAGTGTTTGGCAGATCTGCTAAAACATTTCCTGAAGGCTAGCAAACATTCTTTCCCATGGAGCAAGAGGAATGTTAGCTGACCAGGGAAATCCCTCTCCCAAACTGCCAAAGAGAGAAGGCTATAAGAGAGGGTGACGTCTCCTGGCAGGAAAGAGCAGGTGTGGGGGGGACTGTCCCTGGAAATCCCTCCCCCACATCCTACTAGGAGAGAGTTCATGATTTTAGGGAATTTCTCCTTCAGCATGCCAAGAATAAAGAATGCTTTTCTAGCATACAGAGGAAGGAAGTGTTGCAGGAAAAAAACCAATGTAAAACAGGCTTGGGGTTTGCCGTTGCATTCCTTACAGTTCTTCAGCTAAAATTCAGACTGCATAAATTCAGTTTCCCTTGGAGCAGTGGTGAGCAGATTAATTTTATTTAATTGGTATGCTGCCTTACTGTGGGTCAAGACTGTCATGTGCTTTAATTGTGAATACTATATTTATTTTAGTTTATATATTTACTGGTTAATTTCATAATTGGATGAGATGAATTCTTTTGCTATGCTTTTTATTTACTGTAGGTTTCTATATTTATTTTTTGTTCACTGCTGCAAGCATTAGATTATTTGCTAAAAGTAGATAAATAAATAAATAAAATAAGAGCTGCCTCTCAATATAATAATTCTCAAACAGCAAGTTTAAAATTCTGAAACAACATAAAACAGAGCTGATTTTGTCCAGAAATATTTTGTGCCATGTGCATTTGTGAGGTTCACAACATTAAGGGCCGGATTTTAAAAGTCCTACGCGCGCCAGGCCTATTTTAAAAAGGCCCAGCGACGTGCGTGAAGCCCCGGGATTCGTGTAAGTCCCGGGGCTTTACTAAAGGGGCGGGGCGGTCCGGGGGCGGGGCAATCCGGGGCCAGAGGCCTCCGACAGAGCGGCCATTGCTGCTGTGTCGAGGATTGTATGTTGGCAGGCTGCCGGCAGGCGCAAAAGGTAAGACAAAGGTCAGGGGGTGTTAGAGTAGGGCTGGGGGGGGGAAGGTTAGGGGAAGGGGTGGGAAGGTCAGGCTAGGGGGAAGGGAACGGGGGAAGGCAGTGCGGCTCGGCGCGCGCAAGGTGCACAATTGTGCACCCCCTTGCGCGCGCTGCTCCCGATTTTATAACTTGTGATTGCCTGAGCGCGCAAGATATAAAATCAGGTGTACATGTGTGCGCGCAGGGTAGCGCGCTCACATGTACGCCTGCGTGCACCCTTTTAAAATCTACTCCTAACTGTGTAGAGATTGCTCTGTGTCCACCTTGTCTAGCTGTGCAATGTGCCAGCCTTTTATTTTGGTTTCCAAGTAATATTTGAAATTAAGCCCAACTCAGGTTGCAGAAATATAATTGGCTAAGATGTGTGCTTTCAAACATGCAAAAGCTTCAATTTTGAATAATCCATTTTAGATGGCCAGTGTGAATCCCACATATGTTGGTAAAAGGGCAAGTTCAGAGATATCCCTGCACATTCAGAGAGGTGATGAGTATTTCCCCAAAGCGAGCAGGTTTAGTGAATGACCCACATCTTGCTCATCTTTGTTAACACTCATAAAATTGACTTAAGAAGGTCTACGTGATAAAAATGCCATTGAGACTTTCAGGATTTGTACATATAAATAATCTATGACTGGGGGTCATATCTGTTTAGATTACTTGTTAAAAATATTTCTTTTCAAATATTCAGTTATTGCAAAGGAATAGTACATTGGGCCTTAAGGTAATGTTTTCAGGATCTGATATGATTAGACAATGACATCCCTACTGCCGATATTAGTTCCTGAAAGAATTTTCCAGAGCGCTGCAGTTCTTGTAGGTTACTTTATTAAGATATATATATACACACTAAAATACAAATGCTATAGATATGGAAAAAATAAAATCATTCAGAAAAAGAATGACTGACTGCATGTTTGAAATTAAAAGGATGAAAAACAAAGAAAAAAAATACTATTACCGCATATGAAAACTTACTAAATAGTTAAGTTAAAAGGTGAACTTTATAAAATAGACAAATATTCTCATCACATGAACATATCAGAAACCACTAAGAAAAGTGGTCATCAGCATCCACTTAGTCTAATATTGTAATATTTCAAGGCAAAGGGGTCTGCATCAGGGGAGATCTGTAGATATTATGGACAGCAAAGACACCACCTTATCTCCATGGTATTTAGATGCTGCAAAGGAAGGAGAGATGCCATTTTTTTTTCAAAATGTGTTTATTGGAAGGGCACAAAAGATACACAGAAATGAGTATAAGAATAAATAAACTTAAGAAAATATTAAAATACATAGTAAACAGCAATCATACATATAGTGCCATATTCATTTTTGTAAAACAAAGACTTGCATTAGAACAAGTACAAAACAAACCAGAATAATATAAACAAAAAACAAAAATGCAATTCCCTCACAATTTCACTGTTATCCATCTTTCATTCCCATCATTCACATTCTCTCACCCCTCATGTGTATATAATACATTTATTCTATATTTACAATATGCATATCACGTTTGTCAGATATTTATCAATGGATCAGGACATCTACATTAAGGTCTAAGACCATGATACTGTATATCCTAAATCAACTAAAGCTTTCTTCCTATCTTCGGCAGTAAATTGTGAAATTTTTGCCACACGTCAGTGTACCTTACGAAGGGAAAAACAATCATCGTTATATTCCATTTGCATTGTAAACGTCATATGTTCCCAGCATACAGTTATTATAGGCACAGATGCTTCCACCCAGGTTTGTAGTAAGCATTTAGCCATTTACATGCCAGTAAAAGACCCCTAAGTACAAAACATTTATAACCTTTTGAAAGGGAAGATGTGACAACACTGCTAGCCTCCAGATCCCACAAAAGAAGAATATCTTCCCAAAATGGTAAAGTCCTGTGCATCAACGTGTTAAAGAGATTACATCCTCCCAAAATTAGAAATTTATGACATTGCAAAAATAGGGGTAATAACAGCATTATGACAAAGATCAATATCTGTTAATCCTATTCTCCTGCATTTCGTATCATCTATGTAAGAGAGATGTAAAATGTTGTACTGCCGATATGTAGCTAAGGATTTTAATTCTTCAAGTTGATAACTACTTTTATAAAACATAGACCACCGGGAAATGTGAATGTGTTATCATATTCCAAAAGCTCACCAAATAGCTGCTATTATCAGAAAGTGGTGGAATGTACTATCCATGCACTCTTTTTCAGACATGTTGCTCATTTCAAACCTATTGCTCAGTCAATCACCAAGGGAACTGAGCCTCCTATTATAAACTATTAGTGATGTCACAGATATGCATCACAGAAAGTCCTGGAGGCTGGACCTTTAAATCCGGTGAGTGCTGCATACCCTAGTCTAGGCCACAGGATGCAGCTCTGAAGCAGGATGACAGAAACCATGCCAGGACATTGCCACAGAGGTCATGAAACTATGCTGGATCTAAGGCTGCAAGATACAGGACACCAAATATGGTATAGCAGCCCAGGGTTGGTTGGTTGAGATATAGTGACATAGTGAGGGCAAAGGCTAACGGCGCCATTTTGAATACTGGCAGCTGTCGGCCCGAGTGCAGTCTTCGGGGACCCTCCTGACCCCCACAAGACTTGCCAAAAGTCCCTGGTGGTCCAGCGGGGGTCCGGGAGGGATGTCCTGCACTCGGGCCATCGGCCACTAGTAATCAAAATGGTGCCGATAGTCTTTGCCCTTACTATGTCACAGGGGCTACCAGTGCCATTGGTCGGCCCCTGTCACATGGTAGGAGCACAAGATGGCGCTGGCCAGCCATTTATCCTACCATGTGACAGGGGCTGACCAATGGCACTGGTAGCCCCTGTGACATAGTAAGGTCAAAGGCTATTGGCACCATTTTGAATACCGGCAGCTGAGGGTGTGAGTGCAGGAGATGGCTCCCGGACGCCCCACTGGACCACCAGGGAGTTTTGGTAAGTCTTGGGGGGTCAGGAGGGTGGTGGGTTTGTTTAAATTTGCTCCTTTAGATGGCCGAATAATTTGGCGAAGATTCGTTGTATTTGTGGGGAATCACGCTGCATTTCGCTTCCCCACGAATACAACGAATATGGCCCTATATGTTGCGGATTACCAATACGTAGGAAACAAATGCACACCGTCGGCTGCCAGTATTCAAAATGGCGCCGATAGCCTTTGCCCTCCCTATGTCACAGGGGCCGACCAATGGCACCGGTAGCCCCTGTGACATAGTGAGGTCAAAGGCTATCGGCGCCATTTTGAATACTGGCAGCCGAGGGCGTGAGTGCAGGAGATGGCTCCCAGACCCCCTGCTGGACCACCAGGGCGTTTTAGTAAGTCTTGGGGGGGTCAGGAGGGGGGGGTTGTTTAAATTTGCTCCTTTAGATGGCCGAATAATTCGGCGAAGATTCGTTGTATTCGTGGGGAATCGCGATACGTTTTGCTTCCCCACGAATACAACAAATATGGCCCTATACGTTGCACCCTAGGTGACAGGGGCCAACCAATGGCACCGGTAGCCCCTGTGACATAGTGAGGGCAAAGGCTATCGGCATCATTTTGAATACCGGCAGCTGAGGGTGTGAGTGCAGGAGATGGCTCCTGGACCCCCCGCTGGATCACCAGGGAGTTTTGATAAGTCTTGGGGGGGTCAGGAGGGTGGGGGGTTGTAGTTAATTCAATTTTAGCCGGGAAACGAATAAGAATTAATGCATGAACATATCAGGGGCCCCCTTGCCGAATGCAACTTATCTGCCCCCCAACAAATGCGAATCCCGAATGCAACGTATGACGTCGCTCTGCACATCCCTAGCACCCTAGATGAAGCTTTGGTCATGCACTCCCTTCCCTCAGCTTCACCTATTGGCAGCAGCTCCAGCCCGTGCTCTCTCCTACTGGTGGCAGGGACTTCAATACAGTACTCCCTTCTTTGACACTATTCTCTCTGGCACAGCACTCCTCTGTGCCTTGCACTGCTGGGATTTTGCTGCACTCAACAGTTTGATGATCTAGGCAACTGCCTAGTTTGACTAATGGAAGCACCGGCCCTGCCTACTATGTCATAGGTGGTATAAGCACGTTTGGCACTTCCCCACCCCCTTTTGCTCCGAAAGTTTAAATGTAAGGAGTTGGAGGAACTCACAGATGCTATGCGAAGGATCTCATTTGCACAAGTTTGTTTTGGGTTTTTTTTGGCAGAATCTGAAAGAAACAAAAATTTGTGTCATAACAAGCAAAATTTCAAAATTGGGCAGCTTTTTTCCTCATTATTTTTTTACCCAGTACTTAAATTTGGCTTCTTTTTAGGCATCTTTGGTAGGTAGTCTAAATACCAAATTTCCTGAGTCCTTTTGGGGTAGGCTCGTGAAGTCATGCTATGAAGGCTTGCATACCTGCACTCATCACCACTGGCACACTGGCACTAAAGTGGCTGGCTTATGTGGCATTGCTACCTTGGACTACACTTGTTTTATTGGTAATCTATCATATAGTAGGTATTATTAGATTATAAAGTGGCATGTGGTAGCATGTGCAGAAGAGATCAAGCATTCCTATCTTATTCATCTCTTGCCTAGGAAACGCGACGCCTGCATAACATTTCACTGTTGACAGCATTACTTCTGCATGGGATCATTCTTCTCTGATAAAACATTTTACTGCTGAGATTTAGTAATTACAGCGCATGCTAGGCTGGTACTAGAAATGAAAAAAGGAATATGCATTAAAAGCAGACACAAGGAACATAAAAGAAAGGAATAGTGGGGTTCATATGTGAGCTTCTTACTTTCCCGTTTGATGAAACCGCATCATTTCCTTTGTTTCATTATTCTATCTGCATAGCTTCATGATACTAATACTTAGCTTAAAAGGCGTATTAAGCAATAAATATTCAAAATTTGGCATAAAAACATTTCAGTGATTTCCTTTTAAGCATTACACTATGCTAATTTGATTCCTTTAGGAAATTGTTCACTATATTATATTTCTGAATTCATTATTTTAATGAACGTATTCTTTAAAAGTGCTATTACCAATTTAATCTGGATACTATAAGAAAAACCCTGTTCTACTTATGAACATTTTTCTCTCTTTCTTTAATGATTTAAGGCTAAATGTACTTAGCATTTTATCCATAGACATAGAGGCTTTGTTTAGTAATCTTCTTTCCATAGTCACAGAATGAGAAAAGAGCCTTACTAAATCAGGTTCAAAGCAATCATTTCACTACAAGGCATAATGTTTGTGTAGTAGCTGAAGGTAAGCTCAGAAACAAATTAACACATGTAGTAAATTTTCCATCCCACAGCATTCACTAAGGCCACAGTATGCAAATAAGCCCAGTGAATTGATTTCCATTGTGATAGGGTTTAGGAACTGCTGCTCCATAAATCTCCAGTCCCTCACATTACCTGGCCCTACGTTACTGACCCGGTTAGCATGAGGAGAAATTCTGAAGTTCTCCCATCTAGCATCCCAGTCCTTCTCAAATTCCTCCACCCTTTGGACCTCAACTCAAAGGAAAGCCGCCTTCCTTCCCCCTTTTCCAAATGAAGCTCCCCCCCACACATATACATATCCCCATTGAGCCAAACAATCCTCCCTTCCTCCCTCACACTCTCTAGCCAACAATTTTTTTTAGAAATAATGGTAGGATACTCCCCCTACCCATCAATCCCCCTTTCTTTTTTTTTTTTTTAATTTACAGTTTTTATTAATTATACAAAAGTATTCAATGAACCATATACATCTGGGGTATTATCAAACAGTATATTATATAATCAGAGCAACATAACCTTCATCTGAATGTACATAACAACATACCTCAAGGTGACAGAAACATAGCTTATCTTATGATTCACTCTTCTATAAGCCATCGCACATACCCAGTTATATTCCCATCCCTCCCCCTCCCCCTGCCTCTAACATATGTATCAATCCCCCTTTCTGATGCCACACACCATCCATCCTCCACATGCAGGTCTTGGTGTACCACACCACCAAGCGATGTCATTTTAATGTCAATGCATGTGGTAGACCTTTTTCCTTCTGATGGAAAGGGGTGGGGTCCAATTCAGGGACCTGGAGGTCTTTCTAAAAGAACCGGAGCTCTAGAGGGAAGAAGGGCAATGTTCCATTGATCTGACATGGGATTTCACCTGCACTATGAGATCTACATCCTAACTATCATTAAAATCAGCACGGTAGTGCACTTTCTCTGCAAGTCTAAACACAGCCAGTACACTGGGTTTTATAATCAAGAAGTGCATAATGCAGTTGTATTACCTTGGCCTGCCCATTGTGATGCTGTCCACATATCTTTCTCTCGCTCTTTTCCCTCTAGCCCATACCTATCAGTCTCCTTTGTCCCTCAAATCATCCCCAACAATTTCTCTTCCCCCCCTGCAGCCCTACTGCCTCAGCTTCCATGTTCTATGCAGGCATCTCACATACATTGCCTGTGACTGTTACTGTTTTCTGGGCAAAGCCTTCCTTGTCAAAGCGTTTGCTAGAGCCAGTATCCCATTCCCCATGAGCTGGCAGAGCAGATGCATGACTTTCTGTCAGAAGTAACAAACCTTTGCAACCCGATTCTTAATGTCATGAACTCCCCATGGTCTCACACTCCTGATGTAACTAACCCCAGTGATGACAACCAGCAGGACTCCAGACCTCACTTTACTACTGTGACCTTCCCTGATGCCAAAGCAGCTCACTGCCATGTGATCCTCATTTGGCCTACTGTGATGCTGTCTCTGGACAAAGTCCCAAGGAAATATGACCGCGCTTTTTTGAGGATCTTAATGTCCATCCACAGATGCTGTGATTACTGTCTGAGCCATGGCCAAACAGCTAGGGCACTTGAGTGGTACATGGCAGGCCTTCACCGAAAGCTGACTTACTGTGTGTGCATCCGCTTCAGGATAACTGAACGTGCATGTGCTTGCAGCCTGATATTGCATGTCTGTGCCCAATACTGCATGTACGTGCCCATTTCCCAGTACAATAAACACTGCACATTATTACATAGAAGTTTTTCTCAGGTAACATATCAGCCATTAAATCATATTTGATGCAATCCAAAATAAATGTACATGAAGTTTCATGCACCAGGAATACTGAAGTGGGATATGTATTACTTCTGCATGTATCTGTCCATGGCACATTCAGCCACTGTAATGCTTTGACATTTTTGGCATATAGCTTTGTTGGTATACAGTGAGCATTAAATTCAGTCTCACAAGCACTTTATTGGCACTGAATGAGCTATTAGAGATTCTGGATAAATTCATGTTGCTAGTAAAATTGAACTAGCCTGACATAATGTCAGAAATACATCTTTAGAGCAGTGGGCTTATTAATTAAACCTTCGGTTGTAGAAATGGCTCATTTAAAGGTGTTTATACAACCACAGGTTTACTCCAGTAGAAGGTAAAATTAAGAAATAGTATTTTGTTGGACTGAGTTTATTATTTCATAAAATGGCAGTTTGTGCATTCCATACAATGAGGGTTTTTGCCTTTTTGAGTTGATAATGCCGATTTCTTACCCACCTGTTTGTGGAAAGATACCAGATATTAACTGCTGCTGCTGCTGCTGCCATAATGCACTTTTGGTAAAAAAAAACAAAAACCTGCTCTACTTCCATCTCAGTATTTAATAAGTAATTCCATCCAGAACTAAAAAAGTCGACTTTCTGGGACATGTGCGTGTACACCCACACACAAACACATGCACATACTGTCTATACAGTGATCTCGTAAGCTTTCCTTCAGAAAGTAGGTTAATAAGATACAAGTTAAAGAGCCATTCTATAGCTAACTTGCAAAAAGTGTCACATTAGGCCATTCTACATAGATATCTGTCCAGAGTTTAAGCAATTCTTTTTTACCTTGACAAAAGTCAGAGTTTTTTTTTTATTTTGACCTGGAATTGTCCAGATGTTGGATATGAGTTGCCCCAGATATTTGAAAGTGAGTCAGCCCATATATATATTGTGATTAGGGTTGCCAGCTGGTTCCAGATTTTCAGAATGCATTGATCCAGTCCTGGTTTTACCACATTGCATGCTAGGACTTATTCTGATTTCCCTGTTGCATTCCCTAAGACAAGTATAAATAACAATAACTGGATAAATTACAGGTATTCTCTATACATGAATAATCATACAATATATACCTGTTTGTGTTTGTGAACAATATTCATTACTTTATTACAAAAAACATTTCCTTTATAAAAACATTGACATTACATATTTAATTATCACTCATACCTCATTTTTAACATTTTAGGTTATATAAATATCCTGAACTGTAAGCACATGTGTACACATGAGAAGGAAGATTCCTTTTTGTGTATCAGTCTACAAGTATTTTCAGTCCATCAAGAGAATGAAAGAAACACCATTATATAGCCTCCACTCCTTTGCCTCACACAATTTTTTTTAACTTCGTAGGAAATAAATCAGGTGGAGTTATGCTTCATCTAATTTTCCAGTTTTCTTGTTGATAGTGTATGTGATTTGCTGTGCCACCCACAAGAACCTATTTCTTTGCTACTAGTTTACTGGCTTAGTTTAAGTTGTCTGTTACACTAATATTATTGTTTATTTATTCAGATGAGTCAAGCGCAATTGGTTGCCTGAGCAACTGATAGAGAGCAGAAATGCAAGTAAGACAAGGAGAATCTGAAAAGCACATGGAACACCTTTACTAGTGTGCACAAAAAGATGGAGACAGAACAACTTCCTGCTTCTTGTACAGAGTGCAAAGGAAGTAGCCCTCCCCCATTTTTTTTAATTTTAAGCTCATAACACTGACAAACACACAGTTTCTATTAGGGATGTGCATTTGTTTGCAATGAAATAGGAAATAGAGACGAAATTTCCTATTTTGTTGCGTTTCGGGGGGGCGACAAAACAATAAGAAAACCCATGAAATTTTGTGTGGATTTCTTATCGTTTTCAGGGGGGGGGGAGAAAGAGCACATTAAAAAACAAACAAACCCCAAACCCACCCCAATCCTTCAAATTTAATTAATTGCGACCCCCCAAGACTTCCCGACCCCCCTCCCCAAGACATACTGAAAGTCCCTGGTAGTCCAGCAGGGTCCTGGGAGCAATCTCCCCCTCTCGGGCCGTCAGCTGCCACTAATCAAAATGGCACTGATGGCCCTTTGCCCTTACCATGTGACAGGGGCTGATCTTTTACAAATCCTGTGTAATCATGCCTTACTCTTCCTTGTTTTCCTTGAAGAGTTCCACTTTCACCAAATCTGCTGTGGCTTATGTGACGGTCTCTCCATGTATCATCTGTTCTGTTTGACTGCACAGCATCCCTGTTTTTTGAAATTGATATTATGGATTGTGCAACTTATGAGGCTGAATAGGGATGTCTGTATTTCCATCGAAGACCTTCTGCTACTAAGGTGACACTTAATATTATTGAAATAAAATGTGAAGTAAAACATAGTTAGGTGCCCTTTGCTTGCTCATGTAGGGGTAGATTTTAAAAGAAGCGCGATCAGCCTACTTTTGCTTGAGCATCAGACTCAAGCAAAAGTACGCTGGATTTTAGTAGATACGCGCGGAGCCGCGCGTATCCACTAAAATCCTGGATCGGCGCGCGCAAGGCTATCGATTTTGTATAGCCTGCGCGCGCCGAGCCGCGCTGCCTCCCCCCGTTCCCTCCAAGGCCGCTCCGAAATCGGAGCGGCCTCGGAGGGAACTTTCCTTTGCCCTCCCCTCACCTTACCCTCCCTTCCCCTACCTAACCCACCCACCCGGCCCTGTCTACACCCCCCCCCTTACCTTTGTCGGGGGATTTACGCCTCCCGGAGGGAGACGTAAATCCCCGCGCGCCAGCGGGCCTGCTGCGCGCCGGGCCGCGACCTGGGGGCGGGTACGGAGGGCGCGGCCACGCCCCCGGGCCGTAGCCACGCCCCCGTACCCGCCCCCAAAACGCTGCCGACACGCCCCCGGAACGCCGCAACGACCGGGCCCGCCCCCCCCGACACGCCCCCGACACGCCCCCCTCCGAGAACCCCGGGACTTACGCGAGTCCCGGGGCTCTGCGCGCGCCGGGAGGCCTATGTAAAATAGGCTTCCCGGCGCGCAGGGCCCTGCTCGCGTAAATCCGCCCGGTTTTGGGCGGATTTACGCGAGCAGGGCTCTGAAAATCCGCCCCGTAATATATATATATTTTTAGATACATCTTCCAGATACAAATGATCACATATTTATTTATTTTTATTTTATTATTTTTTATTTAAGTTTTTTTTATATACCAACATTCAGGACGATAGTCCCATCATGCTGGTTCACAAGAAACAGGGGTGCAATAATAATAAGACTTTACAATTTGAACAAAAGTGCAGAAAAGCAGTTACATATAACATCAGTTAAAGCTCTGCATTGAATGCTCTTATGCTGATCAGAACATAACTTTTCTTCCAAAATGACTGTTTAATGCCATTCTCATTCACATAAATAAGCCAAAGTGTAGATGGCTGCTTTGATGGAGGAGAAAGAGCCTTTGTTTAAGATGATTGTTTTCACACACATGTCCTCTTCAAAGATGATTTTCAAAGATTCAAAGATTTCAAAGATTCAAAGATTCAAAGATGATTTTTCAAAGATTTTCCTTGTTACATGTAACTGCTATTTCCGCACTATTGTTCAAGTTTAAGTTTATTTTGCACTCCTGTTTCATGTGAACCAGCATGATGGGACTATTGTCTTGAATGTTGGTATATAAAAAACTTAAATAAATAAATAAATAAATAAATAAATAAATGATTGCTACCATGCCTTCTACTCAGGCCATTTCTATAGATGGATGCCATCATTCTCTTATCACATGTCCCTTCTAAAACTGGCCACTGCCATTCACATCAGTGGCCAATATTTAAAATGGTTGTTCCAATCTAGCCCAGGCTGCTAAGTACTAAGGATGGCTGGCACAAGGAATGACAAAAATGTTGTAGCTGCAGTTCCCAACATGTCCAGCTGAATTCTGTATGCCAGTCACACCATATGCTTTTGTGCCTCAAAAATAGAAGTGTGGGTCATCAACACCTCACTGACATGTAGTTCCCTGCCCTCTTGGGAGCCACAATATACCACAAATGCAGCTGCATCGGGCCTCACTGCCTCAAATCAAACCCCTATTCTATCTTTTTTAAAATAAACTTTTGATTTCTAGCATGCAAATTTGATGACTGCAGTTCTTGAAGAACACCCCCCACATGTCCCATTGAAGGATTCCCCAGGACCAAACAACTCCACACAGCATATGCCACCACTCCATGGCCCATGCACTACAGAACATGGTTCTTAGAAAATGACTGCCACACAGGCATAGATGTTCAAATATTTGCCCTCTGCAAGATGGTTGCCACCATCCCAAAAACTTGAGCTAAAGACAAATGATTAAGACCCAAGTGATCTTCACATAAGCCAGTTTTATTTTATTTTATTTTTTTAATTTAGCAACTTGTGCAAAAGAAAAATTTCCTGCCCACCTTATCCCACCAACAAGGCCAACTGCATTCAAGCCAACAGGCGGGCAGTCTACATGCAGCTACTCGGGCCACATGAGCAGGCACTGGATGAAACAATTTCCAGACCTCTGCCAGTGTACACCACAGCATGGATCAGAACCTGAATATAAACAGCACCATAATTATGATTCATGCAGCACAGCATCATTGAATTAAGTATCCCAGCACCTATTAAAACATTAGTAGCTACAAATGTAACAGCATGCACTACTGAACATCACAGCAAGGAGTAGAATGCTAACATACAAATTGCTGCGAGCACCTCTGAACCGGTACGCTCACCTCTGCACCAAAATCTCCAAACATGAGTCCACACCCAAAGCACTACTAGACAGGCATCTGTTTGGAATCCTGGAGGAAAGAAGTCTCAGGTCTGCTGAACAGGGAAAGGCAACAAGCACAGTCAGAGGTTAAATGAATCTGTGTAGGATTTGGCCATTTGAATGCCATGCCAGAGCCAGGGGCTTCACACATGCTGAGTCTGCTTTAGGGGGTAAGCCATAAAAAAAAACAACCACAAGAGGTTAGTGGGCAGACTGGCCTGCACTGATATCTGTGTTCACCTGTCCACCCCAGCCTTCACCCTTTCTCCCAGACCACACCCCCTGGGATCCGGAAGCATAATACCACCATATCCCCACCCTTATATGGGGATGGATCGGCTCCTTAGGTCTTGTGCACATGCAAAATATTGAGACATTGAAATGGATAATTTCAAAGGAAGGCAAAAACGTAATCCACAATTGCAGAGGCTACCAGGGAAAGGTAACTAAAATTATAGACTAGTACTCAGCCACAGTGCTAAGCATTCTTCCCATTCACACATGATGTGATCGATGTTCAAAGGTATTTATCCAGATAACTTTTGCGTTTTTGTTTAAATGCAGTTTTGAATATTGTCACCGCTTATCTATTATAAATTTTATCTGGCTAAGTCATTATCCAGGTAAAATGTATCTGGACAAGTGAGAGGCATTTCGGAGGTGTTTTGGAGTGGAATTGAGTTAGCTAAATAACTTATCCGGTTACTCTGTTATTCAGACACACACACAAAATACTTTCTGCCCTTCCTTTTTAACAGCTTATATTGTCTTAAAGAAGCATATTTGAAAATGCACCCAAATAACATCTTCAATTAGGTGTAAACCACCTTAAGCAGTTTTTATTAGAAAGGTGGTATAGAAATAAAAAATTCAAGTAAATATGTCTTATAATCTGACTTTCTTTAGATTGTTGATAGCATTCAAATTGTAACTGTTTACTGCATTCCTTGGTAGAGGTGAATGCTTATATTTTTCTAGGTATTAAGAAATATGTGTTCACGTTTGCAAGTAAATTTAAATTGTCCACAGGACTTTTCAGGCACATAAATACATATACGCCTTCCATGCTGCAGGTGCACTTTAGCTTTTAATCTACCTGGAGTTGTTTAAGTGTTCCATAGAATAAGCAATTATTGTAAAGCATCAGCTCCAGTAATTATGATCTTAATATCTAATGACACTTTAATTGTCATGGTAACATCAGAAGAACCTCTCTGCATTGCTCTACATTCGACTTGTACTGCGATCTTTGCGACAACACAGGCCATTATAAGTTAATTTATTCATGTATAGATACCCTGTGTGTACTTTGATTGTGTGACATACCTTATTTTGCTGCACAGTGCTTAAATTACTTAATAGATTTATAAAATTGGTAATTTACAGAAAGATGTTACATTTAAGCTTCAGATATGATAAAAATATTTCCTGTTCTCCGGAAGGTAAGTCAAATACTGTTTTGTTCTGGGTTTTTTTTTTTGTTCCTGGGATGCCATTTTCTTTATGTGGCAGAGAAACAAAGAAGTACTGCATTACAATTGCTGCATTAATAAATTCCCATAGCACCAGTAATGCTGCAGGTTTGTAACATACTATACATCATCTCACTGGGACACATACATCTCAATAGAAAGGAGCTATCTACACAATTATTAGTTTTCCTGTTTTGTTCTCAGCATCATTGATTAGGGTAAACAAAAGACTGGAGTGGTATAAATGTAGCCTTACTGAATGGGTAATACAGTTATCTCTGGCTTAGAAGGGGGCATTTCAATGGGTACCTTAATATATATAGTAAAAATAATGTGTATTGTAATGTAATATTTATTATTTTATATACTGCAGTTTGAATTTATACCATGCAACAAAATGGAATAACGTCTACAATTTAAAACATAATATAGTTGCAACAGTAGAGTGGATTTAGATCTAATTACTTACCTCAACTGTGACAGGTGCAACTCACCTCCTCCCCAGACCATTTACTGTTCTGCACCCCTTCTCTCTCTGTTGCCCCCACCCTCCATTTTAAGCTGTATTTGCAAAAGTAAACTCTATAGGGCTGCTGCTTGATGGTGAAGATATTTATTGGATGTACTGTATATGGCCGCAGCATAGGTCACTTGTATACAAATCAGACACTGGATATAACAAATACACCATCTAACTTCCCAGATCCCATAAGGTAACCACGACCTTACCTGCTGCACTGCAGTTCACAAGCACTCAGAAAGCTTCATACTGCTGCAGGGCTGGCTGTAGAAACCAATCCCTTTTACAGCTTAAGCTGTCTGAGTCTCAGAATTGTCAAAGCCTCGCTCCTCACGTTATCCTGATGTTCAGTCATTGATTACCAGATAAATGTTGTCTGCAGTGCAATGATGCCCTGGTCCATAAAAGAGAAGATGTCATTTATGAAGTTGCACAGGAGGAGGGTGGAGTGAAATACACACACATACAGATAAATCACAACAGAAAAATGTGTGGCATCAAATATACTGGACAATAACAGTTTAACACCAAAAGATTACTTTTATCTTACACATGCGCATTAGCCAATGTGCACAAAATTAAATTCCCAGTAAACAGTTGTGTAAATGCGAAGGACCCCGACACAGCTGTGTTTCGCATCAAGCTATGTCAGGGGGGGACTGGAAGATTCTAAATTTGTGTGTTGTATAAAGAACAATGTATCTGTTAGCAGCTGAGGCACCCGCTGGAAAAACAGCTTAATGGTTGAAATGAGAAAGTTATTAGAATTTAATTCATGGTGTGACGCTCAATGTGGATCCTGAAAACACTGCGGGGAAAAGTGCTTTGAAGCACCCGATATTTCAAAAGAGGCACCTTGTTGGGAAGAATAGACCGAGTGGGTCTCCTAATGAAGGGTAAGTAAATGGTGGGACCAGCAAGTCTCTCAAACCCAGTATTCAAGAGATTTGCAAAGTTTAAATCATCATCAGACCGGGCACAGATGCCAGAACCGGCACGGAGAAAATTGTTTTAAACCACGAGATGATGAGTTGGAGAGATTTGCCGGTCCCACCATTTACTTACCCTTCATTAGGAGACCCACTCGGTCTATTCTTCCCAACAAGGTGCCTCAGCTGCTAACAAACACATTGTTCTTTATACAACACACAAAATTAGAATCTTCCTATCCCCCCCCCCCCCCCCGACATAGCTTGATGCGAAACATGGCCGTGTTGGGGTCCTTCGCATTCACACAACTGTTTACTGGGAATTTAATTCCGTGCACATTGTCTAAGTCTAATGTGCATGTGTAAAATAAAAGTAACCTTTTGGTGTTAAACTGTTATTGTCCAGTATATTTGATGCCACGCATTTTTCTGTTGTGATTTATGAAGCTGCAACATAATTCTTTTTGGGTGGTGAGCAGGACAGTCCCGGCTGTCAAAGCTAAAGACTTGACAGGCAACTTGTCTCAGCTTTCACACACCCTTAGAATGTAGGAACAAGAAGAGAGGTTGCTTGGTATTTCTTGTCCAACCAGCTTGTGAGCTTTTGGACATGGTCAATCTTGCCAAACTAGGCTGTGGCAGTTTGGAGTGCACCACTGCACCACAGCAAGATTGCCCATAAGACATCCATGGGTGGGAGGGGGGTGGGAAAAAACATAGAAAAAAAGAGGTAAGCAGCTCAGCCCAGCCTTATATTGTGGGTGCAGGGTCAACCCCCATATTCCACCTCTCTCTTTAGTCACCTATAGATATCACCCTGCTATCTGGAGGTGAAGCACCACCATGGGTGTGGCCTTCTCATTTCTATATGGAGAATGGGTTGGCACCTTTCCAAATCTAAGCTCAAAGTGAGTTACAAATTCAGGTATAGTTGGTAGGTCCCTGACCTAGAAGGCTTACAGTCTAAGAAGTAAAATGTAAAACCCGTGCATGGGCACACATGTGCATGCGTTTGCCGGAGAGTGCATGTGGACACGGCAATTTTATAAAATACGTGCATACAAGTGCACATAATTTTATATTGATGCATGCATCTGTGTGCATATGGCAACTCGAGCACGTAAGTGGGGGGAATTTTAGTAGATATGCATGCTGACGCAATTACCTTTTTCCCCAGTTTGTTCCCAGTTTGGCCCAATAAAGGAGAGAATATCCTAAACCACCTATCTGATAGGACCCTCAGTCCAGAGGATGTCTGCATTTAGAATATGAAATTTGGAGTAAAAAATAAACTTAATTTATATTTTTAAATCCATCTTTTGTCATTTCTTGGCAATTAGGGCAACATTAACATTGGTCAAAAATGAACATGTCAGAACATTTTGATAACTCCGTATATCAAGAATATAAATTACAGAGGAAGGGGAATAGTATGTTTAATTGTCTTTATTTTTTTGCTAACTCTTCATTGATGAACATATGTTAAAACCCTTTGGTGGTAAATCCTTAGTGTATTTTCGTTTTGGTTGCCATGGCAAATTTATAGACTATTGAGCCCAAGGGAAGCCTTAAATATTTGTTTGCTTTATTAAAAAAAGAAAACAAAGAAACCTAAGGTTGAAAAAACAAACTACAGAAAAAAATTTGAGCTGTGAAGCACTGGAATCAGGCATTTTTATAGCATTTTTAGAATCTTTTGAGCAAATGGAAAAACTAAATCACAGAATGTAATCATTAAAGTAATGAATATATTATTTTATTGAAAAACAAGCTGTAATGCCCGTTAAAACGGATGAGATTTGCTCTGCGCCGGCCGTCCCATAAATGCATCACTCCCTTTCATGATACTACCCCCGCCTGCTCAGCTCCAAACCACTTTAAACATAGAACTCAGACCCTGATCTAATCACCCCTCTTAATCAAAAGGGAACTCTGAAACCATCAATCATTTTTTTATCAAGCAGCAACATTTCAAAGATATTTCCTCTCTAATTTAGAGGGAGTTCATTCCACAAATGTGGAGCTAACATAGAAAAGGACCAATTACCAAGTCTTATATGATAAAATTTCTTAACCGGTAGTAGTTGGAGCATGCAAGCATATTGAGAGTGAGTAGTCCTTTGAGAGCATTTCCATGAGATCTTATCTTTCAGATGTAAAGGGCCCAACCTTCATAAATCTTAAAGGTAAGGACCAGATCTTTAAATTTAAATCTCAGCCTAACCAGCAACCAGTGCAATTTCTTAAGAAGAGGGCCTGCTGATTCCTGTCTTGATCATCCCATGACTAATCTCACATCCATGTTTTGGATTACCTGTAACTTCCAGATTATATTACCAGGGAGTCCCCAGTATACCAGATTGTAATAGTCAATCACAGAAATGACTGGTGAGAAAAGCAATCTTATCTCAAGATGTTGAGCATTAGGGATTGTATGTCCAGCTTTGAGAATATATTTCAGTGTTTTTCCAGTGTCATAATTCTACTTTATGTCCTGTAAAATACAAAGTACCTGAGGTTCTTTATTATCCCCGCTCTTATTTAATATTTATTTGTTCCCCCTTGGTGAAATTATACAATCTTTTGGTTTTTACCCCATTTATCTATGCCGATGATGTACAAATTGCGAAACATTTGAGCAGAGATGCATTTCACTCTATTTCTCTTCTCACGGCTTGCCTGGAAGTGGTGGGTATTGAGGGAAAGTCATTTAGTGTTGAACACAAACAAAAGTGAGATTTTGCAAATGGGTATCAGTGTTCATAAATTTCAGGTTCCAATTTAGGGACAACTTATCATTGCTAATTCCAAGGTTAGATCTCTTAGGGTCATGTTCTGCCCATTCTTTTCTATGAGCTCATGTTCCACCAGATCAAATGCACTAGAGAAGTCTAGAAAAATTAAAAGAACCTCAATTCCCTATCCAATTGAGGTAAGACTAAATCAATTAGATTCACGATGATTGTCTCTGTATCTGCCTGGGCACAGTCAAGTTTCTCCCTTTGTTCTAAAAATTCTGAAATCTCTTTGGTCACAACCCTTTTCAATACTTTAGCAGTAAAGAGGAGATTAGCTTCCGGCCTGTAGTTCAAACATATCCTGGGATCCAGCTGAGTGTTCTTCAGAAAGGGAGTCACTGCACATCTTTTCAATAGATCTGGGACTGATCCCTCAATCAAAGAGGTCTTAATCACTCTTCCTAAACCCTTTAAAACTGGATGTGGTAGAAAATGAATAAGATAAGAAGGACAAGGATCAGAACAGCATTTAGATTTCTTTACCCTTTTAACCACAGAACTAAGTTCCAACAAAGAGACTGTATCAATGAACTAAATTCCTCAACCTCTGTCGGACATCAAAGGGACTAACTTCCTTCTCTTCTAATGGAACATAACCTCCAGTACCACAGAATGAGGGTCTATCCATAGATTCTTATGAGCCAATCCTTGTTATGGTCTCTGTCTGCCATATTTAAATCCAGTCTATGAACTCATATTTTTGAGGCTCCTTTTTAATCCTAAAACATTTCTCTATAATAAGTGCATTCCCATAAGAACATAAGAAATTGCCATACTGGGTCAGACCAAGGGTCCATCAAGCCCAGCATCCTGTTTCCAGCAGTTGCCAATCCAGAATACAAGTACCTGGCAAGTACCCAAAAACTAAGTATATCCCACACTACTGATGCTAGTAATAGCAGTGGCTATTTTCTAAGTCAACTTGATTAATAGCAAGTAATGGACTTCTCCTCCAAGAACTTATCAAATCCTTTTTTAAACACAGCTATACTATGCACTAACCACATCCTCTGGCAACAAATTCCATAAGTTTAATTGTGCATTGAGTGAAAAATAATTTTCTCTGATTAGTTTTAAATGTGCTACATGCTGGTTTCATGGTGTGTCCTCTAGTCCATGCCAATAGACTAGTTTGCCATGTATACTAGAGATGTGAATCGTGTCCTCGATCATCTTAACGATCGATTTCGGCTGGGAGGGGGAGGGAATCGTATTGTTGCCGTTTGGGTGTGTAAACTATCGTGAAAAATCGTTAAAATCGTGAGCCGGCACACTAAACCCCCCTAAAACCCACCCCGACCCTTTAAATTAAATCCCCCACCCTCCCGAACCCCCCCCCCCCAATGCTTTAAATTACCTGGGGATCCGGCGGTGGTCCAGAACGGCGGCGGTCCGGAACGGCCCCCTCAATAGAATCGTGTTGTCTTCAGCCGGCGCCATTTTTCAAAATGGCCACCGCAAAATGGCGGCGGCCATAGACAAAAATGATTCGACGCAGGAGGTCGTTCCGGACCCCCGCTGGACTTTTGGCAAGTCTTGTGGGGGTCAGGAGGCCCCCCCAAGCTGGCCAAAATTTTCCTGGGAGTCCAGCGGGGTTCCGGGAGCGATTTCTTGCCACGAATCGTTTTCGTACGGAAAATGGCGCCGGCAGGAGATCGACTGCAGGAGGTCGTTCAGCGGGGGTTCCGGACCGCAGCTGAACGACCTCCTGCAGTCGATCTCCTGCCGGCGCCATTTTCCGTACGAAAACGATTTGCGGCAAGAAATCGCTCCCGGAACCCCGCTGGACTCCCAGGAAAATTTTGGCCAGCTTGGGGGGGCCTCCTGACCCCCACAAGACTTCCCAAAAGTCCAGCGGGGGTCCAGAACGACCTCCTGCGTCGAATCATTTTTGTCTATGGCCGCCGCCATTTTGCGGTGGCCATTTTGAAAAATGGCGCCGGCTGAAGACAACACGATTCTATTGAGGGGGCCGTTCCAGACCGCCGCCGTTCTGGATCACCGCCGGATCCCCAGGTAATTTAAAGCATTGGGGGGGGGGTTCGGGAGGGTGGGGGATTTAATTTAAAGGGTCGGGGGTGGGTTTTAGGGGGTTTAGTGTGCCGGTTTTCCTGCCCTCCCCCTTCCCCCGATTTACGATTTTTTAACGATAAATCGGGGGAATTGGTATTGTATCGTGGCCCTAACGATTTTTTGCCGATTTAAAATATATCGGACGATATTTTAAATTGTCAAAAAACGATTCACATCCCTAATGTATACTTGTATTTACTAAATTGTAAGCTCCATAGAGCAGGGAATGTATCTTACATGTGTCTGCACAGCACTGCATATATAATATATGCAGTAGCAATAGGAGTGATCCCCAACTTGTGACCCACAGCTGCTCTTTTTCAAAATGGCGCAGGATGACCCCAGGCTGATCCAACCCTGGGTTTGTCAATAGGCAGCATTTATGTGTGTGCCTAGGGTGGCAAACTTTTAAGGGCAGCAGGTTAGCTAAAATGTGCTGCCTTCCAGCTCTGCTGAATCTTATTCAACAGAAAATAGCCCTCTGCTACCCTGTAACAGACCATTACAGAAAATAGGGGGTTAAAACACCAAAAATGCTTAGGGGCAGCAAAACCCTTAATCCTCCTCTAGATGGTGCCATTTGGATAAACTGCAGCTACAAGGCAAGAAAGTGAGGATCTCTTCTGCCATCTTTTACACCCGCTGATATGATAAGATGGAGTCTGGGGGAAGGTCTGATGAGGACTTCAGGAGGACCCAAAGTAGGTGTGGTAAGCAGGGAGCTGTATTGGCCAGGCTTTTTTACAGCAGCTCCAACCAAAAGGAAAAATGAACAATATTGTGTTCAGTTTTTTGTTTTGTTTCAGAAGCAACACAAAATAGGAAATGTCAATGACATTTCTTATTTAATTTTAAATGACATAATATCTCTACTGTTTTGAAAGCCATTGGTTTTGTCTCTTTTTTTCTTTTCTTTTATGGTCTTGTATTAAATTACTAATACTATGAAAGATTTAAAAAAAATGGCAATGTTTCAATGTCCTTTATTACATTTGTTGTAAAATGCAATGTTTATATTGAATTATCTATGAGGGCCAATATACTAAACTATGTTAACAATAACCCAAGCAATAATGTGCGTTACATTGCTATGTTATGTAAGACAAGCAGTTAATGTGCTGTTAATGTGCATAAACTGCTTGCATTAGTAATAACACAAAATCTATGATAAGGAGATAATGAGATGCAAGTATGTTAAATAGCTCATCACCTGTTAGCTCAGTGAAAAATAATGTGCTTTTAAGCATACAAAAATGTAACACAAAAGCATTAACACAATAAACTTAACTACATTTATGAAGGGCGTAGTTAAGTGTTGGTATTACCATCTACATTAACACAGACTCTTTTACAAAGGCACTTTACTGTGAGTTAAAGTGTGCTTCATTTCCCTCTTATTAACATCAGCCATTAATATGCTCATTAAACACAATCTGTTAACGCATGATAATGGCTGATGTTAGTGCAGTTTAGTGCATCAGCCTCTAAATGTTCTAAATCAGGATTCTTTTTATTTCTTTATGTAGCAAATATCAATGACCATATTTGATGTATTATTTCCAATGTGAAAAACTCCAAACAATCCAAGCAAGGGAAAGACAGTGTGAACAGAAAAATATATAAAGAAATATTTTGCTTTCACCAAATACTTGGAACATTTTTAATACCAAAACTGAATTCAATATTCATAACAAATGGAGGAAAAGACCTCAGAACCCAAGCATGTCTAGTTCAGGAAACTTATGAACATCTCTATCATTCAATCATCCATCATAAAAACCTCCAACCAATAAGCCAAAGAGAGAGCGTTCAGCTCCATAAGTAAATTACATTGCAAGAAATGCACACACCCTAAAGTAGCCGTGTCAGCAAAACACTTGGCCAACGTTGGTGGCACATAACTATAACTCAAGAAGTACACTGGACAATGGACTAAGATATAGAAAGAAAAAAATTAAAAAAAATTGTGAATAAATAAAATTAAGGAAGATTAGAGGTTTTTATTTCCAGTGTGAGCATAACTTTAGCAGTTATGTAGCCATAAGGGTCAATTCACCCAGATTCAGGACTTAAACAAATTTCTAGCAGAAAAGTACTCTTTGATTTTGGATAATAAAACTAACCACATCCCTTCTAAAAAAACAAAAATGGGGCTTAGAGGTGCTGCGTATCTAGGGGAAAGATATGCTCTCTTCTTTAGGACAACCCTCACTAATGGGGTCATTCATCAAATCACGTTAGGGCCTTATTGTGGGCATTGGGGCCCTAACACCCATGATAATGCCATAACACATGTGATAAATAATGCATTGTGAGATGCGCGTGCAAATTCTAAAAATTAAGTCAAAAGGGAGAAGTTTATGAAAATGAGGGGTGTTTAATGTTATGTTAGAGAGCAAAATCATGTTACTGCATGTTTTAATGCTAGAAATAACTACACTTTTTTCCTGATGTAATGCTGTGTGATGTGTCTGAACTGGTATTTGTGCTAAATATAAATCCTGTTGTGGGCAGGAGAGTGTTAGGAAGAAGAAGAGAGGAGTAGAAGTAGAGAGGAGTAGAAGTAGAGAGAGAGAGAGCCTCTAGGGAGGCACACCTATTAGTCAACTTTTTATACCACCATAGGAGGATCAACTAGTAACTCAAGGTGAGGTTTTGGAGATGGTCTAGGGTTTGGGGGGCAGTTTTACATGCACAATCAGAGGTATGAACAACACAGTACACACCAGTGAAGAATTGATGTGATTTTGAGTGAGGAAAGGTCCATAGAGATGAGATTTGGACAATGTACTTTCGACCTACTTTGATAGCAGCTAGATGGAGAGTGCATCAAACTAGGGCGAGAGTACAATGTACAAATTTCATCTTTGTGTACCTTTCCTCACTCCAAATCACATCAAATCTTCACTGACATCAACTGTGCTGTTTGTACCTCTGATTGTGCATGTAAAATTGCCCCCCCAACCCTAGACCACCACCAAAATCTCAGCCCGAGTTACAAGTTGACCCTCCTACAGTGGTATAAATAGTTTACTTATAGGCACACCTCATGAAGAGTCTCTCTCTCTCTCTCTCTCTCTTTCTCTCTCTCTCTCTCTCAAATTATCATACCTCCTTTTTTTTTTATCACAGGCACTATTCTTGCAAAGTTTATAGCAAAATGACGAATCTAGGTCTAAAACTCATGTAATACTTTGCACCTTCATTACAAATTATGCATGACCATCCTCATCTCTTTCCTGATATTCAGTCAATTTCTTAACATCATCAAAGTATGGAACTCTATGGTGGAACCACACTGAGTATGCGCTCATTGTGTTGTCATCTCAAACTAAAGGCAAGAAGCCAAACATAGTGTGCCATTAAATAAATTAATCCACTGCCTCTTTCAAATATCTTGAAAACCATTTATACTGTACCTTTGTTTAATTTGTTACCCATTAGGAGCAAGTATTTTTGGACTGATAGGATAGAAATGTTTGAAATAAATATACAAAATAAACATGGGTCTATTCCCTAGGAGCCAATGAGAACAAAGGAAAGAGAAAAGAATAATTGAAATCTTACTCTCTTGGTGGCGAAATACCACCATAATTAGAGTATGAAAGAGAATACTAAGGATAAGGAAGGCTCAAATATATGCAGAAATCCAAAACAATGAAAAGGAAATATCTCATCTTTTTTGCATTATTTTGCCTCACATAGATGAGGAATAATCCCATCATAAACAAACCATGAGTCTCCACTACATCCCTTCTAGGTTTAGATGTCATCATAGCTCAGAACTACTAGCACTGGAACATAAGGGGGATGGGGAAAGGGATGTGCAACAGAAAGCAAATTACAAACTGCAGAAGTACAACACACACACACATACACATGCACACATACCAGTAACAGTGGCCTCTATTGTTGCGCAATTTTTGAACAATATAAATGACAAAATATCAGGAGATATCCAGCCCATGGCATTTTTGCTTATACTACAAAGATGATATGCAGCCTCGCTTGGGGTAGATTTTAATACATGCATGCACACATCCATGTGCGCGCTTCCCAGCACGCACACATGGTTGCGCTGATTTTATAACATGTGTGCGCACATGTTATAAAATTGGGTGGATTTTGTAATCTGCGCACGCAAGGGGGGGGGGGGGGGGGACTTATGCAAGTTTTGTGTTGTGACCCATCACAGCCTTCCCCAGTTCCCTCCCAGTCTGTTCCAATTAAGGAGTGGACTGGGAGGAAACTTCTCTACCCTCTACCCTAACCTGCCTTCCCCTTCCCCTCTCCTCCCCACTCCCTAAACCCTTTGCCTTACCTTTTTTTTTCTTATTTTGTTGCTTACTGCTCCAACGGAGCAGTAGCAGCTTGCGCACACTAGGATTCCCTTCCCCAGTACAGCAGCAAATGGCCGCTGTACCAGCCACCTCCAGCCCCCACCCCGCTCCACCCCCCATACCGTCCCCTTTACAGGCTCCTGCACTTAATCAAGTACCGGGGTTTACGCGCGTGGCCGGGCCCGTTTGAACATTGGCCCGGCACGCATAAGGCCCGGCCATGTGCGGGGCCGTTTTAAAATCTACCCATTAGAGAATGTTTGGAACTGTCCTATGGAATTTGCTCCTGTGCATATATTCTTTTGTAAACTAGAAGTCCTTTTCAGTCTGACCTAATACTTTATATTTTATAGGTCAGTTTAGGAAAGAAAAAGAAAATATATCAGATCAACTTAATATACTTGCATTGAGAATAAAGCCTTCAACTTTTGAAAGGCCTCCTTAAAATTCAAATTTCTCTCAGGTTTGCACTCATTTACATGTTCTCTCTGTGTACCTGTTGCTTAAAAATATAGGAAATTGATACTCCAAAAAAATATAATTAATATTTAAAACATTGGTTTTTCAGCACTGAAAGGAACTATTGAAATGGAAACAATGTTTATGTTGCAGAATTCAAATGAAAATATCATTACAGCATTAATATCAGAACCTTATCTTGAAACAACATGAAAGCAGGGCTAGTCTAATGAATGCTCATTGTGTGATTGTTCTTTACACCAGTAAAAAAAACTATAATTACCACTGTAGCCATTTTCAGTAGTTCATTAGGTTGCTTTTCATTTTTATTGGTATGACTATAAATGGACTGATTTATAATATCTATGGCATAATTAGTAGGAAAGAATATAACTCATTGTTTACTTTTATTGCTTCACAACTTCTGCTTGACTTTTGAAGACTATCAGCACAAAGACCTATCATATAGTGTCCAGCAGAAAATATTTAAGAGCTTTTGGGATGCAATAAATCCAGAGTCCAATGCTTAAATTAACATAATAATTAAAGTTCTATGATTTTATTGCAGGTCTCAGAAAATATTGTTCAACCTTTCTTTGTTCACCTGATTATAGGAAAAACATAATGTAGGCTTGAGAGATAGTAACAATTAGGTTTTTATTAAAAATAAGTCAGGTATGTTGAGAAAGACAGGACCTACTAAACATAGAACTTAATGATTTACATTTATAAAGTGCGTGTTTTTGCAATTCACAGGTGTCACAAACACATTTACAAAATATATCTGAAGATTTAAAAATTATATTTACCCCAAAGTGGGTGAATTCTTGTTTTAGAGCAGTAAATTATTGTTCTGCTCTTGTAATTGTACATAGAGAGTATCACAGTTAAGCCTGCTGTGAAGCCTTACCATGCCCTAATCCAGACTGCTGTGACACCTCCCCACCAGCAGAGGTCTCCAGTGAGCTCGGTTCTGAACTACCCAAGCCAGCTACTCACTGGCCACCTGACTCTGCCTGTGCTACAGGCTCCTCTCCATCTGAGGTTCCCAGCAAGCTTCATCTCCAGCCTTGCCAAGCTCTGCCTTGCTACCTGTACCACACCCAAGCTCCAGGCCCATTTAACCCTGCCTTGCCAAATCCTAGATTCCATTTCATGGAGTCACTCCTGGATCTCTGACCTGGCCTTTCTTACTTTGATCTATGCCTTGTGGCCTCTGAGCCTTTGTGCTCATTTCCTTGCAGCCTATCCAAGCTTCCCCTTGCCTGGTGGCCTTTCTAGGACTTACCTTACTTTGTGGCCTCCAGGCCTTCTTGTGTCTTATTCTTTGCTTTGTAGCCTATCTAGGCCTTTCCTTGTCTTGTGGCCTCCAGGCATTCTGCCTCCTTGAACCTTGCTCTGAGGCTTAACTAGGGCTTACCTTATCTTGTGACTCCCAGGCATGCCATTACCCTAGACCTTGCTCTGTGGCCTACTCAGGCCTTGCCTTGCTTAGTGGCCTTTAGGCCTCCGGCCTTGCTGCCTTCAGGCTTCTGTCTTCCTGTTCTGTGTTTTCCTTGTCTGCTCCTACCCTTGTCTGCCTTTTCTAAATCCTACCTTAGTCTGCCTTGCTTAGTCTTGTCCTTGTCTGGTCTTCTCATGCCCTGCTCAGTCCAGTCTCCAGTATCCTGACTACAATTCCCTGCCTTTTCTAGTATCCTGTCCTAGTACCCAGGCTACAGCTGCTTGCCTGTTCCAGCTTCCAGATCACTGCTCCTTGCCTGTTCCAGCATCTAGTACACAGCTCCTTGCCTGTTTCAATATCCAGTCCTCAACTCATTGCCTGTTCCACTCTTTTTCTGACCACAACCTCCAGACTGTGTCTGTCCTGCCTTGACCAGCTTATACAGCCTTTCTAGCTAAGTCCTAGTGGCCCCCACAACCCAAGGACTCAACCTGTGGGGAAGGGGACTGGCTAGGCAGAAGAGCGGCCCAGCTTTCTACCATGATGTACAACCAGCGGACCCAAGTCCTACTGGCCCCCAGAACCTAAGTTCTCAAACTGTGGGGGAGGGGTTTGGATGGCAGAAGACAGATTCAGCTCCTTCCCTGTGGTCCTGCTTTGCTCCTGAGAAGGTATTTCCTGACCCCCACCCTTATGACAGAGAGTTGCATATTCAAAAGCATTTAACCGGCTAATTCAGAAGTAAGCTAGCTAAATGAATATTTGGCATATCCCGCTAAGTTATAACCAGCTAATAAGTTAGGTGACAAGAATTTAGCAGGACAAATCAGGGGTATTCTGGGGAAGTAATTGGAAGGAGCTGAGTTAGCCAGCTAAGTTAACCAGTTAACTCCAATATTCAGAGTTGGCCGGATGATTTTGCTGGCTAACTCTGGTCATAGAAACATAGAAATGACAGCAGAAGAAGACCAAGTGGCCCAGCAAGCTTTCACACTTATTTTTCTCATATTTATCTGTTACTCTGACCGCTGAGGTCAAGGCCTTTATTGGCAACATTTTGGTTCTAATTTCCTTCCACCCCCACCTTTGTTGTAGAGAGCAGTGCTGGAGCTACATCAAAGTGAAGTATCAAGACTAATTGGTTAGGGGTAGTAACCGCCACAATAAGCAAGCTACTCCCACACTTATTTGTTTACCTAGCCTGTGCAATTTAGTCCTTGTTGGTTATTGTCTGAATATAAATCCTCTTTTCTTCATTCCCCCTGCCATTGAAGCAGTGAGTTGTGCTGTATATGCATTGAAAGTGAAGTAGCAGGCTAATTTGGTTTGGGGTAGTAACCACCGCAACAAGCAAGCTACTCCCATGCTTATTTGTGAATGCAAATCCTTTTTCCCACATTTCTTCTTGCCGTTGAAGCATAGAGAAATGTTGGAGTCGCATTAACCTTGTGTATGTTTATTGAATAAGGTTATTAATTATCAGGTTGTAGCCATCATTCCTGCAAGCCACTCCCATGCCTTTACTCTTCATTCACATCCTCAAGACTTTATGGATCCACAGTGTTTATCCCATGCCCCTTTGAAATCCTTCACAGTTTTGGTCCTCACCACTTACTCCAGAAGGACATTCCAGGCATCTACAACCCTCTCCATGAAGAAATACTTCCTGACATTGGTTCTGAGTCATCCTTCCTTGAGTTTTAAATCATAACCCCTGGTTCTGTTGATTTTTTTCCAACGGAAAAGATTTGTCGTTGCCTTTGGAACATTAAAACCTTTCAAGTATCTGAAAGTATGAATCATATCACCCCTGTTCCTCCTTTCCTCCAGGGTATACATATTTAGATTCTTCAGTCTCTCCTCATAAGTCATTCGATGAAGACCCTCCACTTTTTTGGTCGCCCTTCTCTGGACCACCTCGATCCTGTCTCTGTCCCTTCGGAGATATGGTCTCCAGAACTGAGCACAGTACTCCAGGCGAGGCCTCAGCAAGGACCTGTACTAGGGAATAATCACTTCCCTTTTCTTACTCGATATTCCTCTCTCTATGCAGCCCAGCATTCTTCTAGCTTTAGCTATCACTTTGTCACATTGTTTTGCCGACTTCAGATCATTAGACACTATCACCCCAAGATCTCTCTCCTGCTCCGTGCACATCAGCCCTTTACCCACCATCAAATACATTTCTTTCAGATTTCCAAACCCCATATGCATGACTCTGCACTTCTTGGCATTGAATCTCAGCTGCCATATCTTCAACCAGTCTTCCAGCTTCCTTAAATCCCGTCTCATTCTCTCCACTCTTTCCAGCATGTCCACTCTGTTGCAGATCTTAATATCATCCACAAATAGACAAACCTTACCTTCTATCCCGTCCGTGATGTCACTCACGAAGATATTGAACAGGACCGGTCCAAACACCGACCCTTGCGGCACTCCACTCATCACTGCTCTCTCTTCCGAATAAGTTCCATTTACCATCACACATTGTCCTCTGTCCTTCAGCCAGTTTGCTTTCCATGCCACCACCTTGGCACTCACTCCTAAGCTTCTCATTTTATCGACAAGCCTCCTGTGCGGGACCGTATCAAAAGCTTTGCTAAAATCCAAGTAGATGACATCAAGCGCTCTTTCTTGATCCAATTCCTTAGTCACCCAATCAAAAAAGTCTATCAGATTCATCTGACAGGACCTTCCCTTGGTGAAACCATGCTGCCTCTGGTCCAGCAATTCTGCTGCTTGTAGATAGTTCACTATTCTTTCCTTCAGCAGCAACTCCAATACTTTTCCCACCACCGAGGTGAGGCTAACTGGCTTGTAGTTTCCAGCCTCCTCTCTGCTCCCACTCTTGTGAAGAGGGCCCACCGTTGCTCTTCTCCAATCACTCGGCACCACTCCCATTTCCAGGGATCTATTGGTCACGCAGCGGAGCCGCCAGCACATCTCTGAGCTCCCTCAGTATCCTGGGATGAACCTCATCAGGCCCCATGGCTTTGCCACTTTCAGTTTTCCTAGCTCTTCCCATATATTCTCTTCTGTAAACGGAGTTTCATCCATTCCACTCCCCTCCAGTTTCTTGTTAACTAGTGACGGTCCTTCTCTGGGGTCTTCTTTAGTGAATACCGAACTGAAGTATTTGTTTAATATTTCTGCCATTTCTTCATCTGTCTCCACCCATTGATCCTTTTCACCTTTCAGTTTCACTATACCACTTTGGACTTTCATCCTTTCACTGATGTATTTGAAAAATGTTTTGTCACCTTGCTTTGGCAATCCTTTCTTCCGCTTGACTTTTCACTATCTTGATTACTTTCTTCGTCTCCCTCAATTTTATCAGATATTCTTCCTTGTGATCCTCCCAAAGAGCTGCCCTAAAGTTAGCTGACTATAGTTAGTAGCCGGCTATATTCAATAATGTGACCAAAGAGTTGTCCAAAAGTTAGTCGGATAAGTTTATCTGGCTAAATTTACTATCCTGATTGTGTATGAATAT
Organism: Rhinatrema bivittatum; assembly: GCF_901001135.1. Classification (NCBI taxonomy): domain Eukaryota; kingdom Metazoa; phylum Chordata; class Amphibia; order Gymnophiona; family Rhinatrematidae; genus Rhinatrema; species Rhinatrema bivittatum. The sequence continues at coordinate 81,315,803 of NC_042617.1, read as the reverse complement.
GGACCTCAGAAAAAATTGTTGGCCCTGATTATTAAAGGATGTCTCCCATTGATTGTCAAGGAAAAAAATCCTTTGATAAACCTGTCTTATAAATGAAGGAGGCAATATTCAATATTCAAAAGTTTGTATGTGGGTAAATGCACATTTACTAAATTGAAAGCACAGTTTGGATACTGACCTCTTCAGTGTGGATATAAGTATGTCATTTTGTTTCACAGCATGTATATTTTGATTCACAGGGAAAAAGTGGTGGAGTTAGGGAAAATGTGTGCAAGGTGATGTTATTTTCAAATCTTTGCATGCAATTTCCAGCATGTACTTTGTACCTGTTGACAAGCAGATGAATAGTACATTAATACAAAATTACATGTGGTATATATGCTGACCAGGTTTTCAGAGGGAAGCTCATGGAGAGTTTCTCTTTGAAAATTAATTTGCAGTTCCCTTAGGCCCACCGGGTTTGATTGTTGCCTTCTAAAGGGGTAGCTTTAAGATTGTCTGCATAAGTGCAGGGTCTGTGGGTACTTTTTACTCATGGACTGTGCACTAGTTTTCAAATGGAAAGTATACACAAACTTTCCTTTTGAAAATTACCCCAGGAAAAATATCCATCACATTTGTACCTGCTAATTTGTGTGGGTATTTTTCATGGTAAGAACAGGGAGGATAACTTTCAAACAAATGCAAGGGCATATATGTATTTATGTGGCCATGAGAAGATTTACTATATTATTTTACAAAACACATGTATGATATATGCATATTTTATAAGATATGCATATATCTACCCCACAACATACACGCATTTGTAGGCTTACGAGTGAATACATGGAATGCATTGAGCACACGTACTTTACCTATCTATTTTAAAAATATACATACATATATTTTATGCGTGCAAATAAAATAGGACTTACATAAATCGCCTTTTGCACTCATAACTTGGTGTATTTTATAACATATGCATTTGAGTGAAATTACCAATTTTATCAATTAGTTCACCAGTTCACCTAGTCCTTCCTCCTGGTTCTTAAGTGTAAACTCCCCTCATTTCTCCCAGACCTCCCACCCTGCTACTATTACACAATAAACACATTTATTATTACTTATGCCAGATAATTAACAGATGTAAAGTTACATGAGTAAATATGCAAATGTACTTGTGTATCTGTTAAGATAGGAACTTTCACATATAAGTGACCCTGCCCCAGAATGATCCTATCCTGCCTACTTTTTATACGTGTATATGTACACATGAAAGCGGATATACATGCATATGTTTGAAGTTTATAAAATACAGAATACATATGTAGAGGCTGATTACCCATGTGTATGCTAATTTTTGCACACATAACATCTTGGAAATTTATCTTTAAGTATCACAGCAGGATTGCCAGTGATTTAAACCCATGGAGTTGGAGGAGATCTGGTCACAGATACAGCTGATTTAACAGGACAGGAAGTGGACTAGAACCAGGATCTTTGGCCTGAACAGCTATCCCCCCTCTGGTTCTGGTGTCTGGCAGGACTTGAACAGGAGGTGTATTCCAATGGCAGGATTAGGAGTGCACCTACAAGAGCAGGGCTGAACTTCAAGAACAAGACAAAAGAGTACCTATAAAATAGACTGGGGGTCACAGAGAGCATGACAAGACTGGGGAAACAGACAAAATAGACTAGCACCAGAAGATCACAGTCTAGGACAAGGAACAATCAAACAAGAAAGGACTTAAGACAAAAGGCCATAAACTTGGGCAAAACAGACAAGAACAGACAGATCAGAAGACCACAAACTTGGGCTAATTGGATAAAGAACAAGCAAGACAGAAGGCCACAGACTTGGGCCAATACAAGACTTGAAAAGAACAGACAAGAGTATAAACATGGTAGAACAAGAGCAGAAAACAGAAGCCACAACAAGGACCAGACTTGGACCAAGATGAACCAAGGTGGTCACTGTGAAGCTGGCTTATGAACTATAGCAGTGCAGAGAACATGGCCACCATACAACTTTGAGGACAGAACAGAGAGTATACATTGCCCACTGAGGACCTCTGCTGGTGGGAGGTGAACATTGACCACAGATCCTCACACTATTGTAATCTATTCTGAGGCTAACTGTGGTAAAAAGCAAAATATAAAATGTCAATAAATAAATAAAATGCATTATTATGTAGATGATGTGAAATGGTATCATTTGAAGCTGACACCATCCCCCATGCATAGCAATTATGGTGAAAATTATATCATGGCACATACAGTAGATTTTTAATATCAACGTATAAGACCCTTTTGGAAACAGGTATTATAGGTTGTGTAAACAATAACAGGGGTTCAGGTCCCTTATGTGGGAAGGCCTCTGTTACTGGGAGATTTGTTGGTGACTGTGGGGCCCATTAAAAATGTTCACAAGTTTGTATGCTTGGCCCTGTATATAGCGTCAAAGTTTTTTTTACAAAATTGGATAGGATACTTGCTTCATTATGGGCAGCTAAAATGTCCCTAATCATGCAATTGGTATAGCTTGATGTTAAAGTAAGTAAGCAGCCAGCCATTAAACCTTAAGAAGAGGTCTGGAAATTGTTTTTTGAACATTAAGTCCTGAAATACAGCAAAGTGCATTGAATTTGGGGTATTCGCTAAATTGAGGTGGCATTCTGGACACTGTAAGAGAAAAAGTAGGCTCTTCTTTTGAGTGGTAATTGATGTGTGCAGTGTGAGTGTGGTTGTATAGAATATTTGGGGTTCTATGGTGGTCAAATGGTACTGGTTTTGAATGGATGGAGGAGTGGATTTTGGAGGTATGAAAGTGGATGGAGATTTGCTGTGGTTGGGACAAATTGGAAAAGGAAAAGCTATGGCTGGACTTTAATTCTGAGATGTTTTCTTTGGAGCTTGTTTGGCAATGTTGGCTGTATTTTAACACCAAGGCTTCTGTGTTTAAGTAACTGTGGTTTGAGATTTGTTTGTTCCAATAGTATATTGCCTGTTTTTGTTGTATATATAACTGGCTACAGAATAAAAAATATTTTGCAAATAAATAAATAATAATAATAATAATAATAATAATAATAAAGTTTAAAAACTGCCTTCCCTACTTTGGTCCTACTCATGTACTTTTTACCTGCATAAAGGGCGAACAATTTTCTAAAGGCTGATTTCCAATGGCTGTTTTACCCAAAGCACTGTTTTAGACAAGAAAAATAATTTACTTAAATAAAAACAATTGGGCCCTTAGTTAATAACATTTTTGTCTATTGGCATTGAACAGGGAAATGTTATTCTTGAGAAAGACCCGGTGGGGTACATTTTAAAAGAGAGCGCGCGCGCGTACCTTTGTTCGCACATCAGGCGCGAACAAAAGTACGCTGGATTTTATAAAATACGCGCGTAACCGCACGTATTTTATAAAATCCGGGGTCAGCGCGTGCAAGGGGGTGTACATTTGTGCAACTTGCGCGTGCCGAGCCCTGCGTGCGCTGCCCGTTCCCTCCGAGGCTGCTCCGAAATCGGAGCGGCCTCGGAGGGAACTTTCCTTCCACCCCCCCGCACCTTCCCCTCCCTTCCCCTACCTAACCCATCCTCCCAGCCCTATCTAGACTCCCCCCACACCTTTATCTGAAAAGTTACTACTTCCTCCGGGCAGTAGTAACTTACGAGCACCAGCGCAGCAGGACCCGACACAGACCGCTGTGTCGGCACTTGGCCACGCCCCCGGACCGCCCACACACCCCCGGACATGCCCCTGATCCAAAACCATGCCCCCTGGCCACGCCCCGATCGCCCCTTTTTGCAAGCCCCGGGACTTACACGCATCCCGGGACTTGCACGCGCCGCCGAGCCTATGCAAAATAGGCTCGGCGCACGCAGCGGGGGGTTTAAAAGGGTTACGAGCGTACCTTATGCGCATAACCCTTTTAAAATCCGGCCCACTATGTGTTAGTTTCCTTGTTCTTTGACAAGGGCTACATCAGAAAGGAAAGCATTGCGGGTACTCCTTTCTAAATTGCATTGATTTCTGAATAATTGCTTCATTCATTCATAATCTCTATTGATTGATCTTGTTTTTATGTTCTTTATTGCTATTTTTTCTTAGAATAGCAGAAAAGTAGAGCAAGAAGCTTTAGAAATAGAAATATTTTGTTCTACTTTAAATTGCTACTAAAATTTTGTTTAACATTAAGCAAAGTGGTTAGTCCCCTTGAATATGTTGAAATGTTTTAACATTATGGAATTGTCTTTTTTACCATAATGTCTCTGCCTATCATTCCCACTGGCATCAGAACTAAATGCTACGAGGATTGTAACATAAACTAGGACTGCCATAGCAGAATCTGTAGAGAGATAATACTTTATGACATACCGGTAATATACTAAAATTTAGGAGAAGGCTTATTGATTGACAGCTAAATGATTCTCCTCCTTCCTGAAGGAGCAGGAAACTTAAAGTATGATATGAACGAATTTAATAGTAGACCCTACATTTCATGCATGATTACCAATATTTTGCACATCCATTGCTTCATTCTTAAATGATATGACACAGTATCAGAGAAGATGTCTTGGAATATAACATTGATTTTTGCTAAAAATGTACAGGTATTCAGGCATGTGCTAATGCTTCTGGATTTAAAACTGAATGCTGTATAAATAGAGCTCAATTTCCACCATGCCACCACTGCAGCCTTGCACAGTGATGTACATTGATTCTGTCATACTTGTTCTGTACTATAGAATTTTCATAATGTGTTAAATATGACTGGAATGGCCTCTGGGGCCATGTCTCCAAATAACTGATTGGTAATTATTGCAGATCTTTAAAGCGCAGGGGGAGGGAGTCAGTTAGCCCTTGGAACATTTGAATTTGAGTCATGACATGAAACAAATTTCTGTTTATTTTTACTTGGAGAAGAATAATACTATGTTGTCTTCCCCCGACTGATTAAATAAAACTAGCACTGTATATCCAGCAGCACAACCATGTCACTGAATATACCCAGCTATATTAAAGTTAACTGGATACATTTAACCGGCTAACTTTAGGACAACTATATGGGCTGACCAAAGTTAGCTGGATGAGGTATCTGGCTAACTCTGAATGTTGGAGTTAGCCAGATAATGTATCCAGGCCTGGATTTGCCAATAGGCACACGATGCCTGTGCCTAGGGCAGCAAAAATCTGGGGGGTGTCAGCAGGCCACCTAAAGATCTGCAGACTCCCAGCTATGCAGAGAACAGGAGAGGAGGGATGAGGCTAGAAGGGACCTAGCAAAAGAAAAACTGTTCTTCTCCCTATTCCAGTCTCCACTGAGCATGCTCCCCCCTCCTCCATTCAGAGAGTAAAAAAAAAGCCACTCTGCTTCCTAATCCAACTCCTCCCTCCCTGTCATTCAGAGTCGTGAAGGGAGGAGGTGAGCAGGGAGAGCAGAGCAAAGAAGACTGCACCTTAGACCTTCTGCTCTATTCCTTGTCCAGGGAAGAGAGGGGGTAAGAGCACCACTACTGCCTAGGGCAGCAAAATCCTAAATCCATCACTGAATGTATCCGGCTAACTCAACTCCTCCCAGTTACACCTCCAGAATGCACTTAACATAACCGGCTAAATTCTAGCCAAAAACGTATTATCCTGCTAGAATTTAACTAGCTAAGGGCTGGATTTTCTAATGCCGCAAGGAACAGTGAATTCGGCAGTAATGGGGGGGGGGGAGGGGCGGTCCTGTGATAGCCGGCAGCGATCGCACCTCTGCGGTGCGATCGCTGCCGGCGTCGCGCCAAATAATTTATTTGGCGCGAAACTGGCAGCGAAAAAGAAGCATACCTTGCGCTGTCGGTAAAGTCTTTGTGGCATCAGCCCCGGTGCCGCCCCGACTCCTCCTCTTCCGGGGCTGATGCCGCCCCGACTCCGCCCCAATCTTGATATTGCACGCAATAAGGGACTTTTCAGGTGCGAAACGTCCCTTATCGCATAGAAAATGACCCCCTAAGTGACCAAATGCTCATTTAGCCAGCTGACTTCTCAGGTAGCCAGATAAATGCTTGTGAATATGGACCACTACGTGTCTGTCTTGATTAGATTGTAAGCTCCAATGAGTAGGGTGTGTTCAGTCTCTGTACTGCACTGTATACTTCTGGTTTGTGCTAGATAAATGATGGTGATGATAATAATAATAATACATTTCCAGAGTCATAGTTGCTACATATTTACAATTGCTTTAAAACCAACAATGCCTGCTTGGTTAAGAGTAATATATTTATATATTAGATAGATATTTTATTCCTTCCTAATGATTTCATTTGCATAGCTGATTTGCTCCCCAGTTTGACATTGCAACAAATAATATCAATAGAAAATATTCTTATTGTATAAAAAAAAAAGAAAACCTCCAAAGAAAATAATTCACATTTTCTTTGGAAGTTTGTGTATTAAATGCAATCTTATTATTATTATTATTAGTAGTAGTAGTAGTAATAATGTACATGCAAGTCCTGAGTTCCCTATCCCAGGGTAGTGGGTACAGCAGAAGATAGACACAAAGGCAGGTATTTGTATAAATTAGACTATTTTATGTAAGCTATATAAGCTTAATATGAAGTTTATATTACAAAGAATAGTACAGCTGTTAGAAAGAGAAGAGAGAGAGAAGGGGGGAAGTGTGATGAGAGAGTTAGAGGTAAGAAAGGTAGATCTGTGTGTGAATCTGAATATCCCTTTTAACAGTCTAATATGATTCAGTGATGTAATCAAGAGAAAATGGGATGAGAATAGAGATATGGGGAACAATATTCATATGTTGTCCATTTATCTAAGTTAGCTGAATAGACACATCTCTGGCTAATTTAGATGGAATATTCAGCTGCATGGCCATGCTGTTGAATATCCCCAGACAAATCGCTACTTAGATGGATATCTCTTAGCCGTCTAAGTTTAGAACTGCTATTGAACAGGTCTAACTTATGCAGATAAGTTATCTGTCTAAGGCCAAATATCACTACTTATCTGGATAACTTATCTGGCTAAGTAGCACTGCACCAAAACGCCCATAGCCTGCCCACAACTTGTCCAGCTAACTAGATAGCCAAATAACTGATTTTTCTGGTTATCTGCCAGTTGAATATCGGGCTCATGATCTCATTTCCAAAAAAGTCAAAAGTAAGTTTCCTTCAAGTTAATATCTGCCTTCTTGTTTAGTGATTGTTCTTGATGGTTTTAATGTAGACAAAAGCTGTATTTAGTTCATTTTGTTTGCTTCCAGTGAAAGCCTTTTAGCATATTGGTGGTTCCCTTAGAAATTGCTCAGTGTCTTATCAAACAAGCCTTTAGGGATGTGCATTTAGTTGAAAACATAACAAATGAGCCTATGTTTTATTTGTGGCCCCCCGAATGAATGTTCCATGAAGGCACCGGATATTCTTCATCCCATTCATTTATGTTTCCCATTCGTTTCATTAACTCATTGAAGTATAAGGCTGTGTACTGCTGTGAAAAAAAAAAGCTGATATCTTTAGAAAGCAACCAGCTCTTGCTTGTGTGACCTCACCACCTTATCAGAGACTTGTCAGAGCCAAGGTAGGACAATTTTTCAAGGAAACAAGTCATGGTGCAGCAGCTTTTTAACTAGCCTATAGCTGCTATCTGCATCAAGTAACACTGACATCCTCCCACTAAAGTCAGAGCATATGCAAGAAGAAGTCTGTATTTCCTTTCTAGCTCTTCGCAGAGAAAAACATGCTAGAAGAAGCTATCTAATAGTTTTAAAAAAACTGAACTTTTGGATTTGGCACAGGTAAAGGGCTGTTTCTAATCTTCTCTTTGCTGCAGTGTGTCATTCAATGTGCCAGGAAAAGAGGCAGAGCATTCCTGGCAATTTTTACTTTTCTTTTCAGTGGGGATAGTCAGAGTAGGAGACAGTGTGGAGATTAAAGTTCTGACATTTCTAGTGATTTTATATCTCTGGACAGTGAGGTGAGCACATCGCACTCAGATAGTAACTTTGATCCAGGTGTGTGGGTGCACATGTATGCACGTGTGTGCTGGCTCGCACCAAAGGATTTGGCCATTTTATATCATACATGAGTATATGTGCACATAGTATGCAATAGGCTGTATGTGTGTACATGTGTGTGCAATTTTATGCAAATGTCGCCTCTACTGCACGTAGGGAGATTTCAGCAATTACCAATTATACCAGTTCATTCCCAGTTTGCTTAGTTAAGGGATTGGACTTCCTAACCCCACTTTAATTAGCCTCCCTTTTACTCTGTTAGCCCCAACCCTTAAAACCCCCATCACCTCTTTATTATTATTATTATTATTATTATTTTTGTTCTCTGACTTACATACCATCCATAACCGAAGTAAAGTTATGTGGTACGGGACCCTGGCGTACACTTGTGTGCATAAGTATCTACGTGCTGGATTCACCGAGAAAGCCTGGAATGACCATGTCCCGCCCAGAGCACGCCCACCCCATCCTTTTTTTGGAAAAAACACGTATTGCGTGTACTGAGAGATATGTGCATTTGCGCGCACTTTATAAAATCAGCACGGAGCGTGCCACCCCAGCTTCTCCGCGTATCTCCCTGCTTTGGTGCATGTCAGTCTTTTAAAATTCACCTAAATGAGAATGAAAAGAAGAATAAGAATCTTTCCAGGTTGCCAGTCATTTTTATCTGTTAGGGTTTAACAGATATTTTGAGTGTGGAGTCAGTCAACACTACTGCACACAGCACAGCATACATACAGTGTATATGTGTGTGTCTGTGTGACAGTTTTCTGTACAGTAAATGGTACTATGAGAGAGTGTACAGTTACAGTATTAATAAATGTATTTGTAATATCCATACCACCAGCAGGCAGTATACTTTTAACAAATTCTGTCATATCAGGAAAAGAGAAAGTAGGAGATTTGACAGGGATAGCAATAAAAAAGGCACTCCTACACTTAAATTAAAGAGGGACTTTTTTAATATCCAGAATGGCAGGAGGAGAGGGCATCTCATGGTAGAAGATTTTGAGTTTGGAGAATATGTGCCAGCACTGCCTGTTCCTCTCACTCTTGTTTTGGAGCAGAGGGAGAAGATGTGAGAACTCTTCAAGGCAGGCATTAGTATGGCAGGAGTAGCAGAAGTGAAATATGCAAAACTAACAGCACACTCCTCTTTGGTTTGTTTTCTGAAGCAGAGAAGGCAATAAATGATTCAGAGGAAGAATCTTGTTTGGGATTCTCTGATTCAGAATTGAAGAGCTACTATCCAAAGAGAATTTTGAAAGTTTAGTCAGTGGTTTCTTAGTCTTCAGTTCAGTGATAGGGGTGAGAGATGATACTGGCATTTCCTGGCATTTCCTGGTTAAAGCATATGCTCTAACCCGTTAAATTATTCGTATCATGTTATATTTATTCTACCTGCCTCTATCTTCCTTCCAGCTTGTCTTTAAGCCTCCAAGTTTTCCATACCTTGTTGATTGTAACTTTGACTTATTCCTTTTCCTTTGTTATCTATTATTTACCAGAATTGTTACCTCAGTTTTACCCTTTGTTAAAATGTAAACCGATCCGATATGGTTATCTACTATGAAGGTCGGTATAAAAAACTGCTAAATAAATAAATAAATAAATACTGACGATGTTGAAAGCAGGCAGGGCAGGAAGAGGGTGTGAGAGTGTGCCTACCTGACAGGCATTTTTCCTCAGGGTCCACCTCAACTCCAGTGCTAGCATCAGCCTGTAAGAATGTAGAAAAGGGATTGAGGAAGAAGAAATTCCCTGATGTGGAGGCACTTTAAAGTGCAGGTGGACCTACATTTTGCTCAGTGTATTCATATTGGGGCGGATTTTCAGAGCCCTGCTCGCCGGTGCGCCTATGTTCAATAGGCCTACCGGCGCGCGCAGACCCCGGGACTCGCGTAAGCCCCGGGGTTTGGCGAAGGGGGCGTGCCGGGGGCGTGTCGGGGCGGGCCCGGTTGGCGCGGCGTTTTGGGGGCATGTCGGCAGCGTTTTGGGGGCGGGCACGGGGCGTGGTTACGGCCCGGGGCGGTCCGGGGGCGTGGCCGCGCCCTCCGTACCTGCCCCCAGGTCACGTCTCGGCGCGCGGGGATTTACGTCTCCCTCCGGAAGGCGTAAATCCCCCGACAAAGGTAAGGGGGGGGGGTTTAGACAGGGCCGGGCGGGTGGGTTAGGTAGGGGAAGGGAGGGGAAGGTGAGGGGAGGGCAAAAGAAAGTTCCCTCCGAGGCCGCTCCGATTTCGGAGCCGCCTCGGAGGGAACGGGGGTAGGCTGTGCGGCTCGGCGCGCGCCGGCTATACAGAATCGATAGCCTTGCGCGCGCCGATCCAGGATTTTAGTGGATACGTGCGGCTACGCGCGTATCTACTAAAATCCTGCGTACTTTTGCTGGCGCCTGATGCGCCAGCAAAAGTACGCCAATTTGCGCAGTTTGAAAATCTACCCCTATAGGAAGGCTATTAGTCAAAGGAAGAAAATGGGGCATTTCACAATCACTGATATGCAGCATAATCTGCAGAAGATGCACCCACTAGAATTCACATCAGGAGAGGGTAGGAGGACCCTGTGGACCCCTTCTGTCAGACTAATTAAACGTTAGAGGAAGGAGGTTGAAAAGGGGAAGAATTGATCCCCTGGCCCTTTTGAGCAGTCAGGTGGCAGGCCAGCTGTCCCTAGTCATGCATCTGGTAACCCACTACAGAAGAAAAAGGTTGGTGTTCCGTTGCACTGTTCCAGAGCAAGAGGCAGTCAGCATCTAAAATAGCAACAAGACACATCAGGGAAATGATTGGAGAATATGGGCTTTAAGTGTCTCCTGCATTTGTTAGTCCCCGATTACAAAGTGCCCTCTGGGACTAGGGATGTGACTCGGGCTTCGGACGATTGAAAATATCGTTGATATTTTCAAAATCGTCAGAAATTGGGGGCTCTCCCAAAATGATAGGAAAACCCCACGATATTGATCGTGGGGGTTCTCTTATCGTTGTGGGGGTGGGCGGGAAAAACGGCTCACAAAAATAACCCCTAAACCCACCCCAACCCTTTAAAAGTAACCCCTTAGCTTTCCCCACCCTCCCGACCTGGCTAAAGCCAGAAGTATGCTGGGCTGCAGAGTGAAAGGAATAACCAGCAGGAAAAAGGAGGTGATAATGCCCTTGTACAGGTCTTTGGTGAGACCTCACCAGGAATATTGTGTTCAAATCTGGAGAACATATCTGAAAAAGGATAGCGATAGGATGGAGGCGGTTCAGAGAAGGGTGACCAAAATGGTGTGGGGTCCGTATCAGAAGACTTAGGAAGAAATGCTGAATGATCTGAATATTAGGGGTGTGCATTCGTTTTCGCCGTATTGGCAATCCGCAACGTATATTGCACTATTCGTAGTATTCGTGGGGAAGCAAAACGTATCGCGATTCCCCACAAATACACGAATCTTCGCCGAATTATACGGCCACCTAAATAAAAATGTAAACAAACCCCCCACCCTCCTGAACCCCCCCAAGACTTACCAAAACTCCCTGGTGGTCCAGCGGGGGGTCCGGGAACCATCCCCTAAACTCACACCCTCAGTGCCGGTTTCATCATGGCACCGATAGCCTTTGTCACAGGTACCGATGATCGGCCCCTGTGACATAGTGAGGGCAAAGGCGATCGGCGCCATTTTGAATACTGGCAGCAGATCGCCTTTGCCCTCACTATGTCACAGAGGCCGAGCGTCGGTACCTGTGACATAGTGAGGGCAAGGCGATCGGCGCCATTTTGAGTACTGGCATCGGATGGCTGGCGTGCAGGAGGTCGCTCTCGGACCCCCGCTGGACTTTTGGCAAGTCTTGTGGGGGTAAGGAGGCCCCCTCAAGCTGGCCAAACGTCACTGGGGGTCTCGGAGCGACCTCCTGCACGCCGGCCATCCGATGCCACTACTCAAAATGGCGCCGATAGCCTTTGCCCATACTATGTCACAGGGGCTACCGGTGCCATTGGTCAGCCCCTGTCATATGGTAGGAGCACAAGATGGCGCCGATGGCCATGTGACAGGGGCTGACCAATGGCACCGATAGCCCCTGTGACAAAGGCTATCGGCGCCATCATGAAACCGGCACCGAGGGTGTGAGTGCAGGGGAAGGCTCCCGGACCCCCCGCTGGACCACCAGGGAGTTTTGGTAAGTCTTGGGGGGGTCAGGCGGGTGGGGGGTTGTAGTTAATTTGAATTTTAGCTGGAACATGAATAGAAATTGCCGTATTAACGCATCGGGGCGCCATACGGCCGAATGCAACGTATCTGCTCCCCGACAAATCCGAATCACGAATGCAACGTATGGCGTCCCTCTGCACATCCCTACTGAATATGTATACCCTGGAAGAGAGAAGGTGCAGGGGAGGCATGATACAGACCTTCAGATACCTGAAAGGTTTTAATGATGCATGATTCGCAAACCTTTTCCATTGGAAAGCAAAAAGTTAAACTAGGGGTCATGATATAAAACTCCAGGAAGGATAACTCAGAACCAAATTCAGGAAATATTTCTTCACAAAGAGGGTGATGGATGCTAGAATACTCTTAACAGAAACACTGGCGTTACCTGAATGGAGCAGCAGTTACTACCCTTAACAGAAATATGGGGATAACCTGTACAGAGCGGCAGAAACTACCATAAGAAACTTCCTGGGCAGATTTGATGGACCAATTGATCCTTTTCTGTCATCATTACTGTGTTACTATGTCACTATGGGCCTTATTTTCCAAACGTATCGCACGCGGTAAGGGACGTTTCGCACATGAAATGTCCCTTTTCATGTGCGATACCAAAATGGGGGCGGAGTCGGCCCCGGAAGAGGAGGAGTTGGGGCGTCACCGGGGCCGACTCTGCGACGACGGCGCGCACAGCGAAAAGGTAAGTGCCTTTTCACTGCCTGTTTCACTCCCATTAGCTACACCTCCTATGGTGGCGCTATTGGGTGCGAAACGGCAGCGATCGCACTGCGACGGTGCGATCGCTGCCGGCTAGCGCAGGCCCGCCCCCTATTTTGGCCCCTGCCCCTCATCTTCTAAAGTATCGCAGGCCTGCGATACTTTAGAAAATGAGGCCCTATGTTAGCTTTTTAGGATATCCACAATGAATATGAATGCGATAAATTTTCTTACACTGCCTCCATAGTATGCAAATTTTATCTCAAACATATACATTGTGGATATCCTGAAAACCTGACTAGATGGAGGTCCTCTGCTTTACAGCATACTGGTATATAGCATTCACTCTGTGGAAAAAAGGATTATAACTGAGTAGAGCGCCTCAGGGATCTGACCTGGCTCTGTTTCTGTTCAATATCTTTGAGTGATGTTGCTGAGGGATTAGAAGGAAACATTAGTCTTTTTGCAGATGTCACTAAGATCTGCAATAGAGTGAATAACCTTGAGGGAGTAGACAGAATGAGAAGTGATCTCAGAAAGCTTGAGGATTTAAGTGCTTGGCAGTTAAGATTTATCTAAAGGTGCAGAATCATGAAGTTTGGGTACAGAAATCCAAGAAATCAGTTGATGATGGGTGTCGGAGGCAGAGGGGAGGTAATATGAAGCAACCAGGACATAGACCTGAGGATGATCATGTATTTATTTATTTATCTATCTATTTATTTATTTATTTATTTATTTATTATTATATACTGACATTCAAACTAAGATATCACATCGGTTCACAAAAAATATATGAAGCTGGTTACAATAAATTCACAGTATTTTTCAAGATAGGACTTAGTAATAGAGATAAGATTAAAAGTAGAGATGAAATCACTTATCATAATGAACATTTTCATCTAAAATAAACATAAAGATATATGATAGCAACTTCACGGACATGATCAAATATCATTGACATGCTTTCATATAAATTTCAAGAATGTAGAGAATATAAAAACTTCAGTGGCTGTCAATGTTGATGCGAATGGTTTCTGAAGAAGCCATGTTTTTAGATTTTTTTTTTGAATCATAAATTCCATCTTTAATTCATTTTTTTGAATGTTTGTATCATAGATTCCATCCTTAATTCATGTATGATATTCTTAAGATTGTTAAACATTGTGATTGGGTGATGTCATAGTGGTGCTAGATTACATAAGAAGAGGCATACGTTGTAGAAAAAAGGAGGTAAGAATATACCTGTACATGTCATTAGTGAGATCTCACCTAGAATACTGTATCCAGTTCTGACGTGATCCAGCAAAAAGCTACCAAAATGACCTGGGGTGATCGACTCCAGTCCTCAAGAGCCATAAACAGGCCTGATTTTCAGGATATCCATAATAATATGCATGAGAGATTTGCATGCAATGGAAACAGTGCATGCAAATCTATCTCATGCATACCCACTAAGCTTATAAGCTCTTTTGGGAAAGGACTTATTATACTTGAATAATTTGGGTCTCTGTGCCATCCTGCACACAACCCAAATACAGGGTTCTATAGACCAATCCTCCACATTAATACAAATCAGTCTCTAGGCCCTTCCGATTTAACCCCACTCTACCCCAATACACAAATAGACCTCTAAACATACAAAACAATCACTCATTTATGGAAAAGCCTTCTCCTTCTCAGATCTTGACCAGCAAGAGTGAGCCAGTTTTTCCTTCTGTCTGTTGAAGTATAAGATTCAAAATATATCTGCTGCTGCTCTAACCTCTGCATCACAGCAAGTAAACCAGACTGGATAACTATTGTTGGCATAACCTACACTAGAGCTGCATAAATCAACTTGCAAAATCTGTTCCATATTTTTGAAGACTGGTACATTTCCTGAGATTTTGATGAAGTCTAAGAAAACTCCACAATTTTGTTAAACTAACCGTACTTATCAGGTCAACATTGGTCCACATTCGTCAGCTCCTTACATAGCCCGCTCAGGAGTCCCTCAAGGATCTTTGCTTTCTCCAGTCCTTTTCAATTTTTACCTAATCCCATTGTGTCACATAGTTTCTGCTCTGAATGTTCAATTTAAAGTGTATGCTGGCGATATACAGTTTTTCGAACCTTACAAATATTCTTGGTCTGAAACTCTTTCTACTATAGTTCTATATATAAATACAATTGACAGATGGTTATCTTACAGCTGTCTAAAACTAAACCCCAATAAAACTGAAATACTATTTTTAAGTTTGATTGTCAACCCTTCAAATGGTCCTCCTCACACCTTCTCTTAAATTAGTTTAAATTAGATTAGTTCTACAAGCAATCATTCTCACAAAAATAGATTACTGCAATGCACTTCTATTGGGCCTCCCTGCCAACGCCATAAAACCACTTCAGATGTTGCAAAATGCGGCTGCAAGGATCCTAACCAAGACTAACAAAAGAGAACACATCTCTCCTATCTTAAAAGACCTACACTGGCTTCCCGTTAAATTCAGAATACACTTCAAAGTGCTTTCATCAATCCACAAGGCACTACATAACTTTGCCCCACTCGAGCTCAAAATCCCTCTCAAACTACACACCTCTACCAGGCCAGTGAGACAAGCCTACAAAAACAACCTTCAGATTCCACCGATAAGATCATCATTAAGTAAAAGAGCCTTCTCTACAGCCGGCCCCAAACTCTGGAACACTCTCCCGTCAGACCTCAGATTAGTGCAATGCCCCACTATATTTAAAAAAAGACTTAAGACTTGGTTATTCAATCAAGCGTTCTCATAAGCAACAGCCTGCCGAACTATTCATGCCAAGGACCCTTCTTTAGTAACCCCCCCAGAGAACTATATAGATCATATCCAGAACTCTCAGGCCTTCTTTGAATCCTTAACAGACTTAAATCCATTCCCAGATTGATACCTTGCTTCTTTGTTTTAGCCTACATTAGGCTCTGTAGCATTTACGTTATGTTATGTTATTACCCCATATAGCTGTATCCAAGTTACTTTTACCTGTTCATTGTAAGACATTAACTTGTCATTGTTCTGTTCAGAATGTAAACCGAATTGATCAGTAGCTCTGTTATTGGAAAATCGGTATATAAAAGTGCAAAATAAATAAATAAATAAATAAATTGCACTTCCATACCAATTCTCACTAATGCCCAAAATCTAGGAGTCTTACTAAACTCAGATTTGTCTATGTCACAACACATTTCTTTAACAGTTAAAAATTCTTTCTTTAAACTGCATCTACTAAAATACCCTTGCCCACTTCAATTATTTTGTGACTTTCGTTCTGACCTTCAATCTCTAATCTTTTCAGGATTGGACTACTGTAATGGGATTTACTTGGGACTTCCTGACTCTACAATCCGACCTTTACAGCTTATGCAGAATTCTGCTGCCCGTATCTTACTAGGTTCACCTGTCAAAAATCATATCACACCAACGCTATGCTCTCTACATTGGTTACCCAACAAATTCAGAATCTCTATAAAATATTGTCCATTGTGCATTCACTATTACGTAAGCCAGACATTTAAGATCCCTAAACAAAAATGTACTAGATATTCCATCAATACGTCTAGCTCGCTTAAATATTACAAGGAAAAGAGCTTTTTCAGTAGCAGGTCCATTATTATGGAACTCTTTACAGACTCCTCTTTGTCAAATCTCTAACCCCAAAGAATTCAAGAAATCACTAAAAACATAACTTTTCTCAAAAGCATTTGCCATCTCAGACACAAACCTCACTTAATTACATTATACACAGTTGTTACTAGGGATGTGAATCGTTTTTTGACGATTTAAAAAAATTGTCAGATTTTTTCAAATCGTCAAAATTCATTAGAGTCGCGATACAATAGAAATTCCCCCGATTTATCATGAAAAATCATAAATCGGGGGAGGGGGAGGGCGGGAAAACTGGCACACCCAAAACAACCCTAAAACCCACCCCGACCCTTTAAAACAAATCCCCCACCCCCCCGAACCCCCCCCCAAAATGTTTTAAATTACCTGGTGGCCCAGTGAGGGGGTCCCGCCGCGATCTCCCGCTCTCGGGCCATCGGCGCCATTTTGGCTGCCACTAATATAAAAGGCGCCGATGGCCCGATAAAAAAAAAACCCACCCGACCCTTTAAAATTACCCCCATAGCCTCCCCCACTCTCCTGACACCCCCCCAAAACATTTTACACATACCTGTGGTCTAGGGGGCCGCGGGCAGCGATCTCCCATTCCCATGCTATCAGCTGTGCTAAACTAAATGGCGCTGATGGCCCTTTGCCCTTACCATGTGACAGGGCATAGGTAGCGCCAGTGCCATTTTGAATATTGGCAATATAGCCCGTGTGCAGGAGATCTCTCCCAGACCCCCGCTGGACCCCCAGGGACTTTTGGCCAGCTTGAGGGGGCCTCCTGACCCCCACAAGACTTGCCAAAAGTCCAGCGGGGGTCCGGGAGCGACCTCCTGCACGTGGGCCATATTGCCAATATTCAAAATGGCGCCGGCGCTACCTTTGCCCTGTCACATGATAAGGGCAAAGGGCCATCGGCGCCATTTTTTGTAGCGCAGCTCATAGCGTGGGAACGGGAGATCACTGCCCGCGGCCTCCCTGGACCACCAGGTATGTGTAAAAGGTTTGGGGGGGGGGGGATCGGGAGAGTGGGGGAGGCTAAGAGGGTCATTTTAAAGGGTTGGGGTGGGGTTTTTTTTATCGGCGCGGGCCTTAGTAAAAAAAATTAGTGATGTGAATTGGAATCGGAACTGATTCCAATTCACATCTCATAACGATCAGATTCCCCCCCCCCCCCCCCCCCCAGCCGAACCCGATCGTTAAAACGATTGGGCACACGATTCACATCCCTGGTAGTTACTAATATGCTATTTTTTATTCTATCACATTTCATTTCCTTTCCTTTACTTCGACTTTAATTAGTTTTTAATATTATTTTACAATGTTTGTCTTTTATTTATATAACTTTATGTATGTAATTTTTTTCTACTCTTGTTTTTATTTGTTTTTGGTTTTTACACATTGTAAACAGTTTTGTTCAATATTTTATTGCCAAACAGTATATAAATAATTTCAAATAAATAAATAAACTCAAAAAAAGCTGAAAACCACCTGGTTTGAGTTGATGCCAACCAGAATGCATTATCCTATCCATGTGTCAGGCAGAGGGTCTTCTGCAGGTATTAGCCTCATTCAGATTCAAAATTCTACACAAGGTTTTATTCTCATGTACACATGATAGGAACATAAATGGAACTTAGCTTACATACTGGAAGATACTAATTAATTCAAATCAATGTGAATTTTAAAAGACTAACACGCACCAAAACTGGGAGATACATGAATATGTTGGGCTGGTGTTCGCCGAGCAGATTTTAAAAGCCACCCGGGTATACAAGTATCTCCCACTGCACGCACAAATGAAAAATTCCAAAAATGAGGCAGGGTGCGGGCAGGGGTATTCCTGGATTTACTTCTGCTATGTGGGTCTTAGAAGGAAGTAGAGAGGCCTTTAAACTAGGGGGTTTGGAAGTCCTATCCCTTACCTAAATGAACTGGGAATGAATTGGGAAAACTGGTAATGGCATTGGCATGTGTGTCTATTAAAATTCCCCTACTTACACAGTAGAAGTGGCATTTGCATACATAGGAATGTCCTCTTAAAATTGTGCACACATGTGCTTGAGTTCAGGCTATTTAATGACGTGCACAAATACACACGTATATTATAAAATGCCTGCATCCCTGAGAGAGGGCCGACAAATACGTGCATATTAGGGATGTGAATCGTTTTTTGACGATTTAAAATATCGTCCGATATATTTTAAATCGTCAAAAATCGTTAGGGCCACGATACAATACCAATTCCCCCGATTTATCGTCAAAAAATCGTAAATCGGGGGAAGGGGGAGGGCAGGAAAACCGGCACACTAAAACACCCTAAAACCCACCCCGACCCTTTAAATTAAATCCCAAACCCTCCCGAACCCCCCCCCCCCCAAATGCCTTAAATTACCTGGGGGTCCAGCGGTGGTCCGGAACGGTCTCCTGCAATTGAATCGTGTTGTCTTCAGCCGGCGCCATTCTGCGCCGCTGAACGACCTCCTGCAGTCGATCTCCTGCCGGCGCCATTTTCCGTACGGAAAACGATTCGCGGCAGGAAATCGCTCCCGGACCCCCGCTGGACCCCAAGGGACTTTTGGCCAGCTTGGGGGGGCCTCCTGACCCCCACAAGACTTGCCAAAAGTCCAGCGGGGGTCCGGAACGACCTCCTGCAGTCGAATCGTGTTGGTCTATGGCCGCCGCCATTTTGCGCCGCCATTTTGCAAAATGGCGGCGCAGAATGGCGCCGGCTGAAGACAACACGATTCAATTGCAGGAGACTGTTCCGGACCGCCGCTGGACCCCCAGGTAATTTAAGGCATTTGGGGGGGGGGTTCGGGAGTGTGGGGGATTTAATTTAAAGGGTCGGGGGTGGGTTTTAGGGAGTTTTAGTGTGCCGGTTTTCCTGCCCTCCCCCTTCCCCCAATTTAGCTATGGACCGCCGCTGGACCCCCAGGTAATTTAAGGCATTGGGGGGGGGGGTTTCAGGAGGGTGGGGGATTTAATTTAAAGGGTCGGGGGTGGGTTTTAGGGGGTTTTAGTGTGCCGGTTTTCCTGCCCTCCCCCTTCCCCCGATTTAGCTACGGACCGCCGCTGGACCCCCAGGTAATTTAAGGCATTTGGAGGGGGGGGTTTGGGAGGGGGGGATTTAATTTAAAGGGTCGGGGGTGGGGTTTAGGGGGTTTTAGTGTGCCGGTTCACGATTTTAACGATTTTCACGATACTCTAAACACCCAAACGGCGACGATACGATTCCCTCCCCCTCCCAGCCAAAATCGATTGTTAAGACGATCGAGGACACAATTCACATCTCTAGTGCATATGTGCACCCATGCACCTGTTTAAATGGTACCATCAGGGGCTTTAGTTATAGCACTCATGTTTGAGTTCAGCAATCACAGTCAAGACAAGCAAGGATTTTCTGACTTGAAGCCATGTAGATCAACTCTCACCATGGTCTTCTAGTCTTTGAATTGCCAGGAATGCCTTCCTGGAAATTCAGTACCCCATCAGAAGCGCCCATAAACATTTTGGTTCTTCAGGTGGTGAAGTGCAGGTATTCATTTCAGACTATCAGGGTTGTTCAACATAAAGTTTTCAGAACCATTCTGTGGCTCAAGGGTAGAGAATCAGTTATTCTGCCCAACAATCTACCAGTAAAAGGCCAGCTAGAGCCTTTCTTGCCCTGACAACTTGATCTTATATTTGCATTGAGTCTTTTTTCATACAACACAAAGTAAAATGGAAATAAAATATTTGTGTCTTTAAAGACCTGAGACTTTATCTGAGATTGCTCAACTGGCTACTGATTAGTGAGAAAAATGAACCGGCAGTAAGCAGTCAAGTATGCTTCTGGCTGTGTCATCCAGCTGGTATTGATATGTTGTAATAAATCATTTCAGTGAGTTATAAGAAAATGAGAAGGATAAAAAGAAGAAATTAAAAATAATAAAAGAGAAATGCTTTATGAAATCATTGTTCTAATATGTAGCTCCATTTTCAAGCATGCTTCTAATTTAAAACTACCTGTTATAAACTACAAAAAGTTCTTATGAAAAACAACTGAAATGACCGATTCAGAATATTGCTAACACAGTGAAACAAGACTAGAGAAGTGAGTATAGAACAGACAAGCGATAATAATTGTAGAATGATGTTAATTTAGGATCACGTGTGAAATCAACATAAGGTAAATCAACATAATGTGGGCAGCAGATTGAGAATACACATATTTCTTTCATTGTTTGCTTATGTTCTCTCTAAACTTTAAAGACATTTTTAAGTTAATTATTAGCATGGTAGAATTAGAAAAATTAGGACATGATTTTTAAATAGTTTCTCGTTACTAAATATAAGGTAGATTTTAAAAAATACACGCACGCGGTTCCTGGTGTGCACACATGGATGCAGCTATTTATAACATGCGTGCATCGGCACACCCTTTTAAAATTGGGCGCATGCCCAATGAGCGTAACATAAATGCCTTATGAGCCTTATGAGCGTAACATAAATACGTTTTAGCGACAAATAGAATTTAACAGGAAAAACATTTCAACTACAAACTTACACAGTTAATACCCAAGTTTCAGTCTCCAATAAAAGAAAGGAAGACCAATAAATGAAAATAGGCAATACAAAAGAGAATGAAGAAACAAATAAGCTACAAAGAGCTAAGAAAATAACCCTATCTGAAATAAAGTCACAAACATACCATTGCAGTAATACACAAGAAACATCAATCAGTCTCCTCTCAAGTTTCATCTGTATTCACAGAGCTGATCCAAATTAGTGAAGGAAACAAAGATAGTTTGCTTTGATTTTTTAGTGCAGGTCCCAGAAAATATAGTCTGAACAAATATTTTTAAATTCAAATTGAAGAGCAAGAAATGTCTTCTTTTTCTGTTGAGTTGAACAAGACATATCATGAAATAATCTAATCTTAAAACTCATCAAGGCTTTTTTTTATTAAATTATGAAAAACTGTATGAGGAATGCAGTCTCTGTTAAGCCTTAAAACAAAAGTTACCATTAATTTATCTTGTGCTGAAGGAATGCCCAAGGAAGATTCCAGCTATTGCATTACTGAAAGTAATTTACTGGACTGACTTATTTTAGGAGAGGAAAATAATACACTTTGGCAATAACTATAATTTCTTCCCTGGGGATCAGCAAACATTCCACCAAATAGTTCAAGCCCTGAAACTGACTGCACTTTTGGAAAATTGATAGCTCTCAAGTTCTTAATTCTAAAATATTTCTAAATGTGGTCAGGCATTAACATGAGTGTTATCTCTTTGTGTTAAAAACCCAGTATACTAAAGAACGTTAAGCTCAGAGTTTTGTGGGAGATATTATGATGCATTATCTCTGCTGGTGATGCATACGTTTTAGCCTCCAAGGTCTAATACAAGGTAACATGTAGGTCGCAATACCCTATCCCCCATGATAGAAAAAATAATCCATGGGCAAACTCCCACTCAGAAGTGGTAGAAAAAGGTTCCATTCTTCCTCCACTACCCCCACATCCACCAGAATGACGACTTACCATTCTGAACGGCCCTCTGTCTTCATTAAAAGGAGGAACTGGGAAGCCTACCTGCCAACATAGCTGCTGCACTCTGAACGGTGTCAGCTAGTGTCATTTCACAGCTTATCAGGCTATTAGGAGAGGGATCTGGTGATCTTCACTCTGAATTATTTACATATATTATGCTAGACAAGATAAAAATACACATTTCCTTTAGCTGGCTTACAATACCTAACAAGTAGGCATTTCCAGTTCATGTTTATGCATAGCTCACCAAACTCAAAAATTTATTTTTATCTGCATGGAAAGGGGACAACCAATTTTTTCATCTGTCCTTCCCCTCCCACCTCAAAAATGTTTTGAAAATGTCTCACTTCAAATGTAGACTTAACTCTTTATTTTATGTAACTTACCCAAAAATATTTCTATACTGAAAAATCTTGATATTGATATTTCAGACTAGCTGCACCCCAGAGTTCTGAAGGAACTAAAAAATGAAATTTCAGACCTATTAGTAAACATTTGTAACCTATCATTAAAATCATCCATTGTACCTGAAGACTGGAGGGTGGCCAATGTAACCCCAATATTTAAAAAGGGCTCCAGGGCCAATCCGGGAAACTACAGACTGGCTAGCCTGACTTCAGTGCCAGGAAAAATAGTGGAAAGTGTTCTAAATATCAAAATCACAGAACATATAGAAAGACATGGTTTAATGGAACAAAGTCAAAATGGCTTTACCCAAGGCAAGTCTTGCCTCACAAATCTGCTTCACTTTTAGGAAGGAGTTAATAAACATGTGGATAAAGGTGAACCGGTAGATGTAGTGTACTTGGATTTTCAGAAGGCATTTGACAAAGTTCCTCATGAGAGGCTTCTAGGAAAAATAAAAAGTCATGGGATAGGTGGCGATGACCTTTCATGGATTACAAACTGACTAAAAGACAGGAAAGAGAGAGTAGGATTAAATGGACAATTTTCTCAGTGGAAGGAATGGGCAGTGGAATGCCTCAGGGATCTGTATTGGGACTTGTACTTTTCAATATATTTATAAATGATCTGGAAAGAAATACGATGAGTGTGGTAATCAAATTTGCAGATGATACAAAATTGTTCAGAGGAGTTAAATCAAAAGCAGATTGTGATAAATTGCAGGAAGACCTTGTGAGACTGGAAAATTGGGCATCCAAATGGCAGATGAAATTTAATGTGGATAAATGCAAGGTGATGCATATAGGGAAAAAAACCCCATGCTATAGTTACACAATGTTAGGTTCCATATTAGGTGCTACCATCCAAGAAAGAGATCTAGGCATCATAGTGGTTAACACATTGAAATCGTCGGTTCAGTGTGCTGTGGCAGTCAAAAAAGCAAACATAATGTTGGGAATTATTAGAAAGGGAATGGTGAATAAAACAAAAAAATGTCATAATGCCTCTGTATCGCTCCATGGTGAGACCGCACCTTGATGAATACTGTGTACAATTCTGGTCACCACATCTCAAAAATATATAGCTGCGATGGAGAAGGTACAGAGAAGGGCAACCAAAATGATAAGGAAAATGAAACAGCTCCCCTATGAGGAAATACTAAAGAGGTTAGGACTTTTCAGCTTGGAGAAGAGACGGCTGAAGGGGGATATGATAGAGGTGTTTAAAATCATGAGAGGTCTAGAACGGCTAGATGTGAATCGGTTATTTACACTTTCAGATAATAGTAAGCCTAGGGGGCACTCCATGAAGTTAGCATGTGGCACATTTAAAACTAATTGGAGAAAGTTCTTTTTCACTCAATGCACAATTAAACTCTGGAATTTGTTGCCAGAGGATGTGGTTAGTGCAGTTAGTGTAGCTGTGTTTAAGAAAGGATTAGATAAGTTCTTGGAGGAGAAGTCCATTACCTGCTATTAATTAAGTTGACTTAGAAAATAGCCACTGCTATTACTAGCAACAGTAACATGGAATAGACTTAGTTTTTGGGTACTTACCAGGTTCTTATGGCCTGGATTGGCCACTGTTGGAAACAGAATGCTGGGCTTGATGGACCCTTGGTCTGACCCAGTATGGCATGTTCTTATGTTCTTACAGTTCCATTTTTAAAAATGTTTTAATGATTTTTCTTTCATATGTTACTTACATTGTATCATAAGATATGCCATGCTGAAGCAGAGCAAAAGTCCAACAAGTCCAAGATCCTGTCTCTGACAGTGGTCAATCGGGATCACAAGTACCTAGCAGGTCCCAAAGAGTAGATTCATCCTGTGCTGCTCACCTCCAGAGAAACATGGTGGTGTTTCCAAGCCTACCTGTTAATAATGATTTATAAACGTTTCCTCTAGGAAATATGTCCACATCCCCTTATAAATGCAGCTGTGCTAGATACATTGAGCGAAAAAATACTTCTCCAGTTTGTTTAAATCTGGCTCCTATTAGTTTCATGGAGTGTCTCCTGGTTTTAGTATTATTTGAAAGGGTAAATAACCATCTCTTATCTACCTGTTCCGCCCCACTCATGAATTTATAAATTTATATCATATTCCTTCTTAGTTTCCTCTTCTCCAGGCTGAAGAGCCCTAACTTATTTATCCTTTCTTTATAAAGGAGCCATTCCATCCCTTTTATTAATTTTGGTGTCCTACTCTTTAATTTTTTTTAGTTGTGCTATATCATTTTAACATGGGACAACCAAAACTGCACACAGTACTCAAGGTGCGGTCACATAATGGATCAATATAGATGCATTATTATAGTCTCCATTCTTTTCCAAATCATTGATAAAATTCTATTGTCATTTTTCACAGATGCCATACAGTGAGCTGAGAATTTGATTTAATTTTAATTTAATTTAATATTTTTATTCTGCTATTCATAGCTGGTAAGCCATTTGAAAGAAGATTACATAGGGTATGGTTAGTCAAAATACAACATTATGTTATAGGTTAGGAAGAATTAGGAGTATATTACAGGCAGTTTGCATGAACATAAGAACTCTCTACCTGGGTAACATCAAGCTAGGTTGAGAGAACATTGCACAAATCTCATCTTTGGGTGAGTTTCCTCACTCTGAAGGTCATCAAATCTTCACAGGAGACCACTGTTCTGTTCGTACATCTCACTTTGAATGTCAAAGTGGCCCCTAACCCCTATACTAATACCTAAACCTCACCTTGAGTTACTAGGTCTCTCTCTCTCTCTCTCTCTCTCTCTCTTCCCCCAATGGTGCCAATTACCATAAAACACAGTCCTTTTCCTATCACATGCAATATTTAGTGCATTTTGATAAATCCAGGCCATTGTCTCCTATCCTGGGAACTTATTTCCTGAGAAGTCTCATGAGAGACTTTGTCAAATGCCTTCTGAAAATCCAGATATACTATATTGACTGGCTCACCCATATCTACATGTTTAACATCTTCAAAAAAAATCTATTAGATTGATAAGTCGCATCTTCCCTTTGCTAAATTCATGATAGCTGTTTTTCACTAAGCTATGTCTATCCATATGACTAGTAATTTTATTTTTAAGAATTGCTTTAACCATGTTTTCATGGCACCAACATCAGGCTCAATAGTCTATAGCTTCCTAAATCTACCCTGGAACCCTTTCCAAAAATTGACATAGTGGTTACCCTTCAGTCTTCAGGTGTAGTGATTTTCCTTTGAAAGATATGTTACATACTATTAGTAATAGGTCTGCATTTTGGTATTTTAATTCTTTCAGAATTCTGGAGTAATTGCCATACAATGCTGATGTTATGGGCTTGGACCCTTGGACCGAGGTAGGTTTGGCACAACCTGAAGGGATGAGCCTTGCAGATCCCTACCATCAGCAGGAATGTTGGACAAGGCAAAAGCCAAAATGGAGCTTTGCCTTTACCAAACCTAGTTCCCCTTGAGTTGAGCCTTTGGGTGCTGGGGCTGGTAGGTCTTAGGAGGGGCCTCTGCAGACCACGGGGATTCTTTGACATAGCAGGTTGGAGCAGACTGGAACCAGGTGTACTTTCAGATGGGTGAGGGTTAGTGGCAGGTGGTATTCAAGGAGAGTCCAGAGTCAGGCAGAGATTGATTATCAGTTATGCGTCCATGGGACAGGCAGGATGGAGAGGCAGGGCAGGAGGATGAGGAGCAAGGCAGGAGGCTAGACACACTGAAGGTTGACCATGAGGACAAAAGTTGAAGGTCAAATCTGGAACTGAAATGGAAACAAGCTGGAGCTGAAGATGAAGACAAGCTGGAGATGAACATCAAATCATGCTGGAACTGAAGACAAGATGCAGGCAATTCACACCACTTAGACAAAGCAGGCTGACCTGTTGCAAAGGCTCTGGAATCATATCAGGAGAGAAATTTTAAAGGCCTCAGTTGCAGACATCATCAGTAGGAATCATGGTGGATTTTCTGCCATGGTTCCTTTAAATCCTGAAGAGGGGTGCAAGCATGCCTAAGGCAGCATGCTGCATAGAGAGTTATCATCGGCATCCAGCCACATCTTGGAAGGACCTGGGAAAAGTCTGTGGCAGCATCCTGCCACGTACACTGGTGGTGCCCCACCACAAGTTGGGCCGAAGGTAATAGCGGAGGTCCATAGGGCAGCCCACAGACTGCTAATCGCAACAGCTGATTTGTAACATTTTAGTTCAAGGGTGACCAACTCTAGTCCTCAAGAGCCACAAAGAAGCCTGGATTTTAGGATATTCATACTGAACATTAATGAAACAGATTTTCATGCATTGCCTCCATTGTTTGCAAATATATCTCATGCATATTCATTGTGGATATCATGAAAACTAGATCTGTTTGTGTTTCTTGAGGACCAGATCCCTACTTTAGTTTTCAATTTGCTCTATTACATTTCTCATTTTCACAGTGATTCACTTTAATTCTTTTGAATCAGTACATTAAAAGAATGTAATGGTGTGAGCATCAATCCAACATTTATTTATTTAGAAATATGTTTCCTGCACTTATCTGCTGTTCAAGGTGGGATACATAGGAACAGACATAAAGCAATTACAGTATGAGCTCAGATGGGCATAAAACAAACAATAACTGAAAAACAGACAGACCTGCAAAAACAATACCTGCTCTAATAGTTCTGCAATGGAATCAGCTTAAGAAATGTGACAAATTAAGTAGTCCTCAAGATCAAAGGCATGTCTAAACAATAAGGCCTTTAGCTATGCTTCAGAGTGTGGCAAAAATATTCCAGAAAATGGGACCAGACACTGAAAAGGCCTGGTCCCAGGTTTCACTAAGATGGGTTAATCACAGTGCTGGAACTTCAAGCAAGCCTTGATATGCAGATCTCAAGATCCATGAGAGTCTAAAGATCTGCAATATAGCACAGATCGAAGCAGAGACATTAGTACTTATGAATAAGCATTATGACCTTGCATTTGATTCTCCAATACAGAAAGGAGAAATGTGGCTAATTGGAGATTTCAGTCTACCAGATGTGGATGTGAGTATTCTTACTGCAGAATCCACAGGTGTAAAAGCATACAGTGATGTATGCAAGTAGACTACTTACAAAAGAGCGCCATGTGTGCATACTTTCACACCCTGCTCTAGCATGCACCTAAGCCCCCCTCTTATTCTTCATTAATATTTACTCGTGAAACCGCAAGTACCTGGATACTCACAATATTACCTAAATAGCATATACATGTGCACAAGCTACTTACATGCAAATATGCCAGTTTTACATACAAAAAGCTTTTGTAAGTAATATCTTTGGAGTGAATTTCCAAAGGAGATACCTTTGTAAAAGTAGCATATATTGTAGCAATTTTCAAAAGCACTTTTACACACATAGGGGGTCATTTTCAAAGGAGTTACGCATGTAAATGTGACATACTATCGTAGCAATTTTCAAAAGCTATTTACTCGAGTAAAGTGCACTTACTTGAGTAAATCCTATGGACAATTCAATGGCATTTATTGTAGCAATTTTCAAAATCCCACTTACTCAAGTAAAGTGCATTTACTCGAATAAAGCCCAGTTTTACTCAAGTAAATGCTTTTAAAAATCTGGCCCTAAGAATGTAAAATCCAGTTTTACACTTTTAAATCCTATCCTTCTGAAAATTACCTCCTATGTTTATATCTTCATTCTAACTCTACAATCTTAGGGGGCCATTTTCAATAGCTTTCACACGCAAAAAGGGACTTTTCGCAAGAGAAAAGTCTTTTTTTGTATGCAATAGGGTGATCGGGGACGTAGTCGGGGCGGAGTAGGCCCCGGAAGAGGAGGGGTCGGGGCGGCACTGGGGCCAACGCTGTGGAGACATCGCTGGCGGCGAAAGGTTAAGGACCCTTAACCTCGCCAGTTTCGCGCCGAATAACTACACCTTTTATGGTGTAGTTATTTGGTGCGAAAGCCGGCAGCCAGCGCCCCTCAGTGGTGCGATGGCTGCCGGCTTTTGCAGGCCCGCCCCCTGCTTCACCCCCCCCCACCCCCCACCCCCTGGAACCGCGTGATTCACTATTCTCTGCGAGAATTCTCTGTGAGAATAGTGAATCCAGGCCTTAGATTTTGGATTTCTGACATTTACAAACAGACAAATTAGGGTATATATTTTATTTGTATTTTTATTTCTATTCATGACCTATGTATAAACAGTTAATACAAGTGCTGGGGGTATTCCTTGGTGGGCCTAAAAGGTCCCTCCCACCCCTCTCCACCATTTGCCTACCCGTAACCTCAGGAACATGAATTCCCTAACCCCACCCCCAGATCCTGAACAGCCCTGTTAGGAGCAAGGTAGCCCTTACCCATCCCCAGTTCTTTCAGCATTGCTGTGACAGGAGAAGCACTGGACGTTTATGCTTCCAGCACTTCTTCTGTGAGAGCAGTGTTGAAAGCACCAGAAGCGGGTAAGAGATACCTCACTCCTGTCATTGTGTTTTCAAAGTGTGGACTGGGGGATTTGTTTTCCTGAAATTATGGATGGGTAAGACAGGGGATGGGAGGGAGTCTTTAAAAAACACAGGAAAAGACAAGGGGGGGGGGCGAGGTGATCTGGACCCCCACAATATCAGGTGAATTTTCAAAATGATTTACACACGTAAATGTAACTACTATTGTAGCAATTTTCAAAAGCCATTTATGTGTGTAAAGTGCTCTTACATGAACAAATCCTATGGACAATTCAATGACATGTATTGTAGCAATTTTCAAAAGCCCACTTACTCGAGTAAAGGGCATTTACATGCGTAAAACCCAGATTTACGCATGTAAATGCTTTTTAAAATCCGCCCTGTGTGTAAGTGCTTTTTAAAATCCGACCCTATATTTTTTAAAGTCTTCAGTCGGGGTTTGGGTACATAAAGGGCTTCTTGGCCCAGCAGGGCATATTAGAGAGGGGGTAGAAATCGGGCTGTAGGCTCACAAGGCTTTTTTTTTTTTAAATTTATTTAACAGGGCCACTTAGCTGGATATTTTTGTAGATATCCAGTTAACTGGAAAATCACCTGCTCACACAAGGCCAGATAACTTTAAACCTAAGTGGCCATACTGGAAAACTAAAGTAAGCCAGATAAATGTAATCAGGGATATTCAGTAGGATTTTTATCCTGCTGAATACCTGGGACAAGTTATCTGGCTAACTTTAGGCAGATACCTTGTCTATTTGCCAGCTTATCTGAATATGGATCTCCTAATAGTTTTTCAAAATGTTTATGTTTCTTGTTTCTACTTCTGATGGTTTGGGGGCAATCCTGTTTTTATCTGCCCAGAGGAAAATACAATAACTTTATTACCTAAAGGGGTTTTTCAACAGGGTTCCTGAAAATAGGACCATAAAAGTCTAAAGAAATTCTAAGGCGAGTTCTATCAACAAACTGATTTCAGCTGCTGTTGTGATTAACTCCGATGTGAAAGTTTCAAAAAGGATATCAGGTAGATTATAGTTTTGGAAACTGGGGTACCCAGATAAATCATGTCTCCTTTTTTGGAATTCAGATGGAAAATGTCCTTCACTCCTGGTTCTATTACTCTTTCTAAGATGGCAAAGTCCATGGACTCCTGAATGCACAGTGCAGTGATTCAGTTCTCAGCATTTGGGTTCTTTTCCCTTTTCTGAAGAAGAAATTTTACAGTAGTGCGAGACACTTCCTAAGATATCAGTGTAGTGCAGATGGTTCTGATTATGGTTGGTGGCATCTGCTGCCAACCGCTAGGTCATGATGCCCAATCCAATTCATTCCATGAAAATAAATGCTCATTATGCACAAACTGCTAGCATGCGCCCTTTAACTTTGTATCCTTTAAAGAGTTATTGTTATGCATTGCTTATGTTAACAGAAGTTAATTAGAACCAGAAAGTTTCTCCTCCTTTATAATTGCATCCATACCTCAGGACATTTCTATTCTAATCCTGTCCAAAAAATACTCATTCAATGTCTTAGTAACTCAAGTTATTACCGTTGGGAAACAATGTTCTTCACCTTGTATTCATACTAATGTATTATAGACTATTGAGCTGTCTTAGTTGATTGGGAAATTAAATATGATGCATCCTTTACTCCCCGAATTTAAGTTTGCCTGACAGCAGCACACTTAAAATATTTAATTTCATCCACTCATCCTGTTAGCATAATAATTGTTTATACTATAAATCAAAACATCACTCAAAAGTTATTAAATTAGCTCATATTTTACTCATTTAGCTGTTATTTTTCCCATGCAGTTGGAAAATTGTGTTGTGCTCTGTGGCCTCTACAGGCACCTTCCATGAACCAGAAAGATTGTGAGACCTGAAGTTGAACCTTATAATGAACCCAGAGAATCTGAATGGGAACCTGATGTGCTGTTCTGGATTAAGCATGCCACTATTGCACTCAGAAACCAGTTGATGGATTTTGTATTGAGAACAAAAAAATTCTGTGTGCCTATTTAGGACTGCAATATGAAGATGATAGTACACCCAGGTTAATATGAAGTTGGGTAAATCAGTGAGCTGAATACGTAAACTTTGGTTTGATTTATATGTAGATTTATTTGTAGATTTTCTGGCTATACACACCATATTTGTTGGAAATAGGTTATTTTGAAAGTTTTATCTCAGAATTTGAGAATCCCTTCAGTATACTCAAAAACTGCCATTCAAGTTAAAGATGGGCCAACTTTCAAAGTCCTATCAGTTTGTTCAGAGAGCTAAATCAACAAAACACGTTCCTATTTTTGTAATATTCCACAGTCTGTAGGTATACTTATAAGATTAGACAATTGTTTAACTTGGGATGAGAATCTCAAAGTATTTTAAAATGATAGATCCATAATTTTTGGAGGTTCATCTTATGAATTATAAAATTGTTTTATCTATATCTATATATATGTAATATATATGTATATATAAGGTGGATTACACCTTCACCATAGATCAAAATGTAGAAATTCCAAGTAATGGGAATGTCCATGGCTCTGGAGTGTTTGGGAGTGATTGCCTAGGTTCATCCCCAAAAGGGTGAATCTGTCTAAAATCTATGAGGTACTAGAAGGAGTTGATGACCTAGAGGAGTGGAGAGAGGCAGCATGATCTCTAGAGAGCTTTTTTCAACTTCTCACTTTTCCAGTGGGAAGGTCATTTGTTTTTTCATACAGAGTGAGCCAGATTCTAATTTTTTTCTTATTTTGAGGGAGTAGGATAGTTTTCTTTGATGTTCTACAAAGTGAGAAAAGCTCAACCCTCTGAAAATCTTTAGAGGTCCATATTCAAAAGCCATTTAGATGGATAACATAATAGTTATCTGTGTAGCCAGCTCTTTCGAGTATCATTAGTGGTATTGTGCCAACTCTAGTGGGGACTAGCCCAAAACTTACTAGAAAATCTCAGTCACAGCTTTAGCTGCTGAGGAACCAGTTCTGTGCTAAAGTCCTAACTCAACTCTTCATATCCTTGTGAGGACAGCCAAACATGAACCAAACCAGGTGCTGGCTAATTATAGTGAAACTTTTCTAGATAATATTAACCAAATTAATTCTTGTTACTTTCCCTATTGGCTGTTTGCAAATTACTTCTTTTTTTCTGTCATTTCCTTTATTTATCTTTTCCTTTATTTATTTATTTGCTTGGTTCTCTGATTTTCTATACTATACAAATAGAAATCTGGTCAGAGCAGGGTACAACAAAAATAAATAATAATATACAATAAATCACATTGAAATCCTAAAACATCAGAATTTAAAACTCTTTCAATGCTGCTATTATTTAAAAACATCCCATTTATTCCTATTACAAATTTGGATAAACCCATGCCTTCAATTTCATTCTGAATAACAAATAGTTCCTTTGAAAACTAATATCCAGAGGGGCTGAATTCCGGAGCATTGACCCATACACTGAGACCATTCTCCTCCAGGTCTATTTTTTAATCAATTTAACTGCAGGAATTGTAAATAATGGACTACTTGCTGTATATAAATTATGCCCCGGGGTATATCTCTGCACTTGACTTCTCCTCCATTACACCTCCATTACAATTTTCCATATACATTAGGGTCATGATCTTAAATTTTATCCTTTCATTGATAGGAAGCCAGTGCAATTCCTTTAGGAGAGGTCTGGCATAAACCCTTCTTGGATATCCAAACACCAGTCTAGCTACAGTGTATTGCATTTCTTGGAGTCATTGCAAAGTTTTTACTGAACCCCATCAGGATCCCATTACAATAATCAGATATTGGGGACACCAGTGTCTGAATGAACCGAATTGCCCCAAAACTCATCCATCCCTTAATTTTCTTCAGTTGTTTCAATTTCAAAAACATCTTTCATGACAACAAAGAAATATGAACTTCAAAGGATAATTTATCATCTAATTGAACCCCTAAATTATGAACTAATGAAGAGTTGGCACAACTAGACTTGCTACCTCCAACTGTTAATAATATGCCTTAGTTTGTTACCTCCATCCCTATAGCTGATTATCCCACATTTTTTGTATTTGAACATTGGGTGATTTTCTAGGAATTGTATGACTCTTGGGTTATGTGTGGTCTCAATATCACTAGAAACCACAAGGGAATAGCTTGTGGGCAGGGTACCTGCCCTAAGGCAAGCAGGAATCCAGTTGGTAGGCAACAAGAAGCCAGCATAGGTGTAATTGTGCATGTATATGGGGCCTGGGAAGTAATTGGCAGAAATCTCTGAGTGTCTACAAAACACCCAAGTGGGTGTTAAGGGGTAGTACTAAGGATTTATGTGACATGCCCTAGCCCTGGTGCTCTTCCTGTAAACTCTCTTGACTTCCTTCCCTACCTTCTCTCACTCTAGGAGTTAGAGTGGCAGTAGGTGTACATGTTTTCTCCATAGCCTACAGATTATGGGGCAGCTTTTCAAAGGGTTACGCGCATAACCTCTGAAAAGCTGCCCCTTCCACCCCCTGCACGCGCCAAGCCTATCTTGCATAGGCTCGGTGGTGCGCACAAGCCCCAGGACATGCGTAAGTCCCAGGGCTTTCCTGAGGGGGTGTGTTGGGGGCGTGTCGCTGCCGACGCATCATCGGGGGTGTTCTGGGGGTGGGGCCATGGGCGTGTTTCCGGCCCAGGGGCATTCCGGGGGCGTGGCCGTGGCCTCCGGACCAGCCCCCGGACTGGAACATGGCGCGCCGGCAGCCAGCCGGCGTGCGCAAGTTACGCCTGCCTTGGGCAGGCGTAACTTGTAAAATAAAGGTGGGGGGAATTAGTTAGGGCTGGGGGGTGGGTTAAATAGGGGAAGGGAAGGGAAGGTGGAGGAGGGCTGGAAGGAAAGTTCCCTCCAAGGCCGCTCCGATTTCAGAGCGGCCTCGGAGGGAACGGAGGATGGCTGCGCTACCGGTGCCATTGGTCAGCCCCTGTCACATGGTAGGAGCACAAGATGGCACCGAAGGCCATGTGACAGGGGCTTAGCAATGGCACCGGTAGCCCCTGTAACATAATAGGTCAAAGGCTATCGGAGCCATTTTGATGCGAGGCAGGCCAGAAAGCCCGACGGCACGGAGGGAGAAATCCCTCACTGGACCCCGCTGGACTACCAGGGATGTTAGTAAGTCTTGGGGAGGGATCAGGATGGTGGGGGGGGGGTGTTGTATTACAGTAAATTTTAATACTTGGGGTGGTTTTTTATTTAAAAAAATAAAATGTGCCCCTCCCCTCGTACAACCCCGAAAAACTAATTTTCCTCTTAGTTCAAGGAAAATCAGTTTCAGGGATTGGGGCCCCCGACCCACGACAAATTAGGCAATTTCATTGAAATTGCCTAATTCGTGATAAACGAAACACATCTCTAATGTGTACAACCCTTAAATATGACACTAAAAACAATCACAATTCTGTAAATATTTATATAATTTGAAAGGAAGAAGGAAACAGTGGGAGATGACTGTGGTTTTGGGATGGGTGGACAGGAAGTTTCCTCATCATTAAAGCTAATGCAAAAAGCTAATATATCAAAGGCTGCAATCTTTTCAGCAGCAAATCCCCCCCTCCCCCGGTTTCTGTCCAGGGAGTCCTTTTACTAACATACTAACGTTGTAGGACTCTTATGCCGAGGTGAAGTTGGTGCAACTTGCAGGGATGAACCTTCCAGGTCCCCATCATTGGCAGGTAGAGCTGGCTAGAGCAGAGGACCACCTAGAGCTTCACCAATACCAGCCCTTTTCCCCTTTAGGTTGAGCCCTTGGGTAACAGGGCCAGCTGGACTTAGGTATGGGCCTCTGTGGAGGTGAAGATCCATTGTGTAGAAGAGATTGTAGGCCAGCACATTGAAGAAAGTGGAATCAGGATGAGCAGCAGTTGGGACAGGCAGCAGGCAAACAGAAGCAGGTTCAGGCTGTGGTCAGAGGCAGGTGGAGTTCATTCAGTGTTGTGGTTCAGGCAGTGGTCAGGGCAGGCAGTGAGCAGGAAGTCGACAGAGGCAGGCAGAGGTCAAGCAGCATCGAGGTCCAACCCGAGGTTGCCAAATCCAAAGTCAAAGCAGAAGACCAATGCAACGTCAAAGCCAGAAGTCCAATCCATTGAGATGAGGAACGAAGGGGAGGAACGTGAATGAGGAACCACTGGAAGATCAGATGCTGAAGACAGATGGAGGAGAGACTCAGACGACAAACCAGACTGCCAAGGAACCAGGAACAGGACACAAGAACTCAGAAAGGACACACAGTGGAACCAGTAACCAGGAAGCAAGGATCAGGAATCAGGAACCAGGAACGCAGAGGCAAAGCACTTCTCCAATGGAGTCAACCTATTGCTGAGGCACTGGAGGAAAATCTGGAGGATCTTTATGTAGGGTCCATACAGCGACGTAATCAGGAGACACCCTCAAGCCATTTCCGCCACTGGACCTTTAGATAAGGAGATCAGGTGCACGTGCGCCTTAGGAGCACTTGGGAACTCAGTGGTGTGGCAGGCAGGCTTGGCCTGGCATCTTTCTGTGGCAACATCAGGTTGCAAATAGTGCAGCATATGGCCACATCGTGGAGAGAGGGATCAGGCTGGGCATTGGGAGCACAGGTGAGTGTGGCAGTGCATGGTTTTGCTGAGCAGACTTCCAAGCATAACAGTACCCCTCCCCTAAACACCTAAACACCCCCTGAGGGCTTAGGATTCCTGGGATGCAAAGCATGGAATTTCTTCAGGAGGTTTTTATCTATAACATAGAGGCAGATTCCCAGGTATTTTCCTCTGGTCTCTACCCTTCCTAGGAGATAAGGTATTCCCATTTCATACCTTGTCAAATGCTCAGAATTTTCTTTACCTGGTAGGTAATGTCATCCTTGGAGGATATTTCTTGAGGTTTCGGTGGCCTTCTTGAGGGCCATGAAAGGATCAGTAGCTTCAGGAGGGAACATGGAAGACATTGTGAATTCCTAGGGAAGTGGTCAAGTGTAACTGGTAGGTCACTGGACCTATTTGGCATAGGATTGGCAAATGCCCAATGTATCAGGGTGCAAGCTGCAGGGAGGGCATCTGAAGTTGAATATGGTGGGTATTGAGCCAGACTTTGTCTCCCATCTTAAATTGGGGAACTGGTCTTTGGTGTTATTCTCTGGCCTACTTGGCCACCTTTAAGAGCATTTCCTTGGTATGCACCCAGAGTTCTTGGAGTTCCTGGGCTGTTAGCTGGGCAGCAGGTAATGGAACAGTCAAGGGAATCAGCAATGGGAGTGCCGTCTCCCAAACATGGGGGCCGATGCAATAAATATGCAAAGAAAGCGGGTGCTGAACAGTCAGCGCCCCCCTTTTTAAAGCACCCCAGGTACCCTCAAGGGGGCGCCATGCAATATTTAAATTAGGGGGTCGCAGGCAGGAAGGTGTTAATTGCTGAGTGCTAAATGTGCATCCTAGATGCACTTTTTTTTTTTTTTGCATCTGGATTGAATGCTAATAGCCTCAATCACATGCTATTAGAATCTGCATCGGACACACATTAAATAGGTGCTAATACCCTTATTGCATTAGGGGATTCATTAGCGCCTATTCAACCCGCGGCGACTGCGGGTTATACAGTGCGCTCATCTGAGCGCACTCTATTGTATCGGCCCCATGATTTGGAAGGGAGATGCTCCTGTAGCAGTGCTGAAAAGAAAGTTGTGGGAAAACTTTGCCAGTGGGAGGAGGGAGGTCCAATGATCCTGATAGTCATTGGCACATGCCCTGAGGAACCCTTTTAATGTGTGATTGGTCTGCTCAGCCTGGCCATTAGCATGGGGGGGTCATACTCCATCATGAAATCCAAAGAGATATTGAACTTTTTGCAAAGGGAGTGCCAGTATTTGGCCATGAACTGGGGTCCACGGTTGGAGATGATGTGCTTGGGTAAACCATATAGACAAAAAATGTGAAGTGTGAACTGTCGGGCCAGCTGTGGGGAGTCCAGGAAGAGGAACAAAATGAGCCATCTTTGAGAAATGGTCAATGATGACCCAATTGACTGTGCAGCTATTTGATAGAGGGAGGTCCACCATGAAATCAGTGGACAAATGGGTCCAGGGTTTCCTGGGGACCGGCAATGGCTGTAACAGCCCCCAGGGTCATCCCACCAATGGTTTCTGCTGCAAGCAAGAGGGATAAGAGTCCACATAGACCTGGACATCTCTCTGTATCTGGGGCCAGCAGTAAAACTGCTGGAGTATCGCAAGAGTTTGGGTCCGACCAGGGTGACCTGTAACACAGGAGTCATGGGACCACTTTAACACTTTTTCTCAGAGCTAACTGAGACAACCATCTTTCCTGGTGGGACAATTATGGTAGCTGCTATAAGAATCTGGGCAGGGTCAATATGTCTGGGAGGATCTGGAGTATCCTCTGTCAGGAAAGACAGGAATAGTACATCTCATTTCCCCCTCCAATTACACACCTCAACAAGACCGACAAGAGATGCTTACAAAGGATCACTTCAAGTACCCCCATCCAAAACTACCAGACACATTACGCTAAGAAATCGGGCCTTCTCCACAGCCGGTCCTACCTTATGGAACTCCATCCCCCCAGATCTTAGAATGGAACCCAGCCTCTCAACCTTCAAGAAAAGACTCAAGACCTGGCTGTTCTTGCAGGCTTTTTCTAACTCCAATACTATTTAACTCCCAACAATCAACACACATCACCATCAATATCACTATTAGCTACCTCTTACAATGTAATTATATGTAATTATCTGGTTTTCCTTTTCCTTCTTACTCCAAGTTCTATTTTCCTTTTTACATGTAACTGCTTTCTCCGCACTATTGTTCAAGTTTAAGTTTATTTTGCACTCCTGTTTCATGTGAACCAGCATGATGGGACTATTGTCTTGAATGTTGGTATATAAAAAAAACTTAAATAAATAAATAAATACTTGGACCGGTGCTTTTCAATATAATAATAAATGATCTGGAAAGGAATACGACGAGTGAGGTTATCAAATTTGCAGATGATACAAAATTATTCAGAGTAGTTAAATCACAAGCAGACTGTGATACATTGGAGGAGGACCTTGCAAGACTTGAAGATTGGGCATCCAAATGGCAGATGAAATTTAATGTGGACAAGTGCAAGGTGTTGCATATAGGGAAAAATAACTGTTGCTGTAGTTACACGATGTTAGGTTCCATATTAGGAGCTACCACCCAGGAAAAATATCTAGGCATCATAGTGGATAATACTTTAAAATCATCAGCTCAGTGTGCTGCAGCAGTCAAAAATCAAATAGAATGTTAGGAATTATTAGGAAGGGAATGGTTAATAGAACGGAAAATGTCATAATGCCTCTATATCGCTCCATGGTGAGACCACACCTTGAATACTGTGTACAATTCTGGTCGCCGCATCTCAAAAAAGATATAGTTGTGATGGAGAAGGTACAGAGAAGGGCAACCAAAATGATAAAGGGGATGGAACAGCTTCCCTATGAGGAAAGGCTGAAGAGATTAGGGCTGTTCAGCTTGGAGAAGAGACGGCTGAGGGGGGATATGATAGAGGTCTTTAAGATCATGAGGTCTTGAACGAGTAGATGTGACTCGGTTATTTACACTTTCGATAATAGAAAGACTAGGGGGCATTCCATGAAGTTAGCAAGTAGCACATTTAAGACTAATCGGAGAAAATTATTTTTCACTCAACGCACAATAAAGCTCTGGAATTTGTTGCCAGAGGATGTGGTTAGTGCAGTTAGTGTAGCAGGGTTCAAAAAAGGTTTGGATAAGTTCTTGGAGGAGAAGTCCATTAATGGCTATTAATCAATTTTACTTAGGGAATAGCCACTGCTATTAATTGCATCAGTAGCATGGGATCTTCTTAGTGTTTGGGTAATTGCCAGGTTCTTGTGGCCTGGTTTTGGCCTCTGTTGGAAACAGGATGCTGGGCTTGATGGACCCTTGGTCTGACCCAGAATGGCAATTTCTTAAGTTCTTATGTTCTTAATGTTCTTGAGGGCTGGTTGGTACCATAGCTCAACGTTGAAACATGAAAAAAAATAGCGACCATCGAGCTTGCCAAGCATTTAGCCATTGAGCATGGTAGATATGTTCCAAATTTTTGTGATCGGTGTAGATGGTGAGACGATGCTGGGTATCTTCGAGCCAGTGGCACCTGTAAAAAGACTGACCCCCCCCCCCCCTCCTCAAGTGCGAGCTTGACCGCCAGAAGTTCCCTGAACCAATTCCATAGTTGTGCTCAATTGGGGAGAATTTTCATGAGAAGGAGCATGGTTGGAGGATACCCTCATCTGACCCTGACTTAAGACTGCCCCTACTCCTAGGGTAGATGCATCCACCTCAGTGATTAAGGGACTAGTTGGGTCTGGATGGTGGAGACAGGATTTCTGAAGAAAGGAATCCTTTAATACTTGAATTGCAATGATGTCCTCTGATGGCCAGATCCTATTGTTCACCCCCTTATGGGTGAATGCTGTGAGCAGAGCCACAATCTGGGAGTAGTTAGGAATGAAATGTCTGCAATAGTTGGCAAAGCCTAAGAATCTTTGCCGAGCCATGTAGACCAGAGGGCTGCAGCCAGTCTTGAATACACCTGTCTTTGTCAGGATACATCCGGAAGCCGTTGTGGGATATAATATATCCTAGAAAAGGAAGTCTTTTCCTTTCAAAAAGACACTTCTCCAGCTTTGCATAAGTTTGTTATCCCGCAATCTCTGGAGGACTGGATGAACATCCTGGTGGTGAGAGTTGAGGTCCTTAAAGAAGATAAGAATGTCATCAATATATACTACTCAGACATAGGGGATATCTCTGAAGATTTCATTCATCATTTGCTGGAACATGGCCAAAGCATTACATAAGCTAAAGGGAATTACTAGATATTGTAGTGACCGTCTCATGTATGCCATTTTCCATTCATCTCCATGCCGTTTTCAAATTAGATTGTAGGCCTCGTGAAGGTCCAGCTTTGTAAATACTCAAGATCCATGGAGACAAACAACTCAGCAATAGGTGGTAAGGGGTACCTTGTCACTTCAAGGCACTTAACCTGGACTCTCAAAGGAGTCATGGTCTGTGTGACTGGAGATGGATAAATCTAGATTATTTGTGGGTCAAATTAAATGTCCAAGTTCATCTGGTTCAAATCTTCTTGATAAAGTTCAAATATGTTTTTCCCAGATTCATATTTATATTCTAGATAATCAAACATATTGTACCATATTTGAATATTTTGAATTTGCAAATATTTGCTTAAATCTGAACTAATCCAAGTAACAGGAAAAAAATATGACTCAGATTTAAGCCATATCCATGCTGACTGATTGCCTAAGTTAAACATTGATACATTTGAAACTGGACTTGTACTGGGCTGGAGAAGGTTCACTGATCATGAGTGACAACATGATTATTCCTTTAATTTTTGTAGACCTACCTTTTTGATATGGGATTAAATATATGCATTGCTGAAGCTTACTTCCTGACTCTTTTAAAGATTGTGGTAGTTGCTGTTAAAAATTTATTGGATAAGTTATCTTTCAAACTTATTTATGGAGCATTAATATGAAATCAAATAATTAAGAGTGTTGTATACTGCAGTTTGACACCAGAGAATATTTATTTTAGAACATGTGTTTACTCTGCATTTGAAATGTAAACTGCATTATCAGCAAGGTTTGGTAAATACCAACCATATTATTCTCCACACTGTGGGGTATTAATTAGTCAAGTTTGTGAACAGTTTGAAATCTTTGTATGCTTTAAATGGATGACATTTTGTGAACGCCATTACTCAAAACATGTTACTGAGAAAAGGTATCCATTACTGCATTAAAATAAGAATTCAGAGTGAAACCATGTTACATTTAATTATTAATATTCACAATATGGTGTGTTTTTCTTTGCAGGTAATTATAGACTAGTTGCTGAATAGATCATTAATATTTTCTACTTCACTGTTAGTGATTGTCATATTCTTTAACATTTTTCTCTTTGTATTTACTTGAAATACAGTACTATAATCTACTAAAGCAAATACAAATAGCAATGATTATAACATATCTGTAAACTGTATTGCAAATAGTGTACCAGAAATCAATCTACCATTACAAATATATAAGGACCAGATTCACTAAGGCATTTTTTCCCTTTCTGTGTCAATGGCAATAAAGTTTAGTAAATCGTGCCCATCATTTGGTTCTCTAAAGTTGCCCCCTTAGTAAGTATAAATATTTCTCTTGTTACCCCCTTTCTTCAGGATCTTCTCTGATGCAGACAATGGGCCACCTTCAAAAGGCTGCAGCATTGGAATCAGGGGTCTATAGGAGTGGAGAGCACTGGTCCTAGGCCCAAGGGAATCAGTTTTCAGTATCTCAAATAAAAATGCCACATACAAAGAGTGTTGCCCCATAAAAAATGTAAACTTTAACTGACAAAACAGTTGATAGAGATCAGGGATACAAACCCATAAAATTAGCCCCTACGAGTCTAAAGAAACATAAGAAACACATATGCATATGCTGCTTAATTAATACCGAAGGAAAGGACATCATCTTCCTCCCAGCAGGTGTCTATCTTCCTTGGAAACCTTTCTGAGTTTTAGAAAAACTCTTTGGGGCAGATTTTAAAAGCATACGTGCGTAAATCCAGGTGGATTTACGCGCGTAGGGGGGGGTTATGCGTGCCAGGCCTATTTTCAAAAGTCCCGGTGGCACACGTAAAGCCCCGGGATGCGCGTAAGTCCCGGGGTTTGAAAAAATGGGCGGTTCGGGGGGGGGGGTGGGGCAGGGGCGTGGCCAGAGGCGTCTCTTTGGCCGCTAGGCCTGGGGATCGTGCGCCAGCACTTGGCCGGCGCGTGCAACCTACGCCTGCCCAGAGGCAGGCGCAACTAATAAAATAAAGGTTAGGGGGGGTTTAGGTAGGGCTGGGGGGCGGGTTAGGTAGGGGAAGGGAGGGGAAAGTGGGGGGAAGGTGGGGGGGGGGGGGGGGGGAGGGAACGGGGAAAACCATCAGGGCTCCTCTAGGGCTCGGCGCACGGAAGGTGCACTAGTGTGCACCCCCTTGCGCGCACCGACCCCGGATTTTATAATG
Source organism: Rhinatrema bivittatum (assembly GCF_901001135.1). Classification (NCBI taxonomy): domain Eukaryota; kingdom Metazoa; phylum Chordata; class Amphibia; order Gymnophiona; family Rhinatrematidae; genus Rhinatrema; species Rhinatrema bivittatum. The sequence goes on along the minus strand of NC_042617.1, from coordinate 81,273,769 downwards.
TGTGAGGCTGCGCATACATGTTATAAAATCGGGCGTACATTTGTGCGCGCCGGGTTGCGCGCACAAATGCTCGCCCGCGTGTACGTCTTAAAATCTGGCCCTTTGTCTTACAATTTAAACTCTAGAAATAAATTATTGGTGCTTTCTAATTCCTAGATAAGCATTCCTTATCCCAGGAACTAGGGCCAAGTACATTTCAATGTGATAAAATATAGAAGTCCAGGCAGAAATGCAGGCACAAATGTAGCCAGGTCTGCCTGGCAAGCTGTTGAATGGGTCAGTGAAGCAGGCTGTTGGTCATGGGGGTGCTATCTGGAAAGCTCATAGGGACCCAGGAGATCAGATATTTGGGTAAATGCCATGCTGATATTGGTGGTTGTTTGGACTTTTGTGGGACCTTGTAGTTGGTCATAGGAAAGAAGGGCCAATGGGCTTGAACTTAAAAGAGAATCTTGTGTGCTCAGCTATCCAGGAAGGTAGAGTGTAAAGGAAGAAGATGATAAACATTCTCCTAGTTAAAGAGCACAGAGTATCATGCTCTATGACTGACAGCTGGGATATATCCTTGGCACTGTGAACGGGAATAACTGGGCAGGCTGGGTGGACTAATTGGTCTTTTCCTGCTGACATCTACTTTGTTACCATGTTATGTAAGATCTGAGGACATTTTTAGTGTGGAATAAATTGTGCTATGTTTAACTAAATGGATAATGTCTAAAAATATTTAAGAGTCTTTTGCAAAAATGATCACTTTGGTGAAAATATGATAAAGTCCTAAATCCTAAAGGGGCAGATTTTAAAAGCCCTACGCACGTAAATCCAGGAGGGGGTTATGCGCGCTGGGCCTATTTTCAAAAGGCCTGGTGGCGCGCGTAAAGCTCTGGGATGCACGTATGTCCCGAGGCTTGAAAAAAGGGACGGGGCGTGGGCGGTCTGGGGGTGGGGCAGGGGCATGGCCAGAGACCTCTGTATGGCCGCTGGGTCAGGGAATCGCGAGCTGGCACTTGGCTGGCACGCAAGCTGCGTAACTTCCACAACAAAGGTAAGGGGGGTTTTTTTCGGGCTAGGGGGTGGGACAGGTAGGGGAAGGGATGGGAAGTTGGGGGGGGGAAGGAAAGTTCCCTCCGAGGCCGCTCCGATTTCGGAGCGGCCTCGGAGGGATCGGGGAAAGCCAGCTGGTCTCCCCGAGGGCTCGGTGCGCGCAAGCTGCACTAGTGTGCACCCCCTTGCACGCGCTGACCCCCTGATTTTATAACATGGGTGTGGCTACGCGCGCATGTTATAAAATTTGGCGTACATTTGTGCGCGCCGTGTAGTGCTCACAAATGTAGGCCGTGTGCGTAGGTTTTAAACTCTGCCCCAAAGACTACCATTTATGACAAAAGGCATTGATGCCTCAGGCCCTAAACCTTGATAATGGCAAACAATCTTCTGCCAAAGTCATATACTAAGTTACAGATACTAATTTATTAGCCTTGGAAACTCGCTGAAATAGTCCAACCCTCTCAGGGGCCAATATGCAAGGCTGAACATCTTTGTAAGTTAGCCAGGTAAGACTTATCAGACTAATTTACATGGGATATTCAGCAACATAACTCTGCTGCCGAATAACCCTGTCAAAATCACCACTTAGCCAGACAAATGTTACCCTGCTATTGAGCAGGTCTAACTTAGCTGGTTAACTTAACTAGATAAGTACAAATATCTCTACTTATCCAGCTAATTTAACTGGCTAAGTAGCACTGCCCCAATCCACCCACTGCCCACCCACAACTTATCCAGCTAAGTAGATACCAGGATAAATTACTTACCTAGTTAAGTGGCAGCTGCTGAATGGAGCAGTCACCACTTAGCCTGATAACTTCTACTTATCTGACAAAGTAGCATTTGAATAAGGGCCTCATAATTTAATGAACTGGAACATTGCTTTTTTGATGGGAGGGAGGAAGGATAAGGGAGAGAAAATCTAAATATGAACATGAAGCCTCCATTCAGGAACTCTTCAAACTGCAATCAAATTAGTAGGCTTAGGGGCAGATTTTTAAAAAATACGCGAGTGCGTACTTTTGTTCACGCACCAGGCGTGAACAAAAGTACGCTGCATTTTATAAGATATGCGCATAGCCGCGCGTATCTTATAAAATCCGGGGTCAGCGCGCACAAGGGGGTGCACATTTGTACAACCTGCGCGCGCTGAGCCCAGCGCGAGCTGCTTGTTCCCTCCGAGGCCGCTCCGATTTCGGAGCGGCCTCGGAGGGAACTTTCCTTCGCCCTCCCCCCACCTTCCCCTCCCTTCCCCTACCTAACCCCCCCCCCCTTAACTTTGTGCGCGTTGGCTGGCAGCCCCGCTCCGTCCTCCGGTCCCGGGGGCTGGTCCGGAGGCCTCGACCACGCCCCCGGGCCCACCCCCAAAATGCCGGGGCACGCCCCTGAAACACCGCATCGTTTCGGGAATGCCCCCGGACATGCCCCCTCCCGCCCCTTTTCGAAAGCCCCGGGACTTACGCGCATCCCGGGGCTTTACGCGCGCCGGCGGCCTATGCAAAATAGGCGCGCCGGCGCGCGTAAATTCGGAAGGATTTACGTGCGCAGGCCTTTTAAAATCCACCCCTTATGTTTTAAAGTGCAAAGTGGGTTATGCATGCAGAAGAGTGCAAAATGCCCATAACTGTGGAAAAATGCCAAAATATCAGCATTTTCTCTTTTTTTGTGCTCAAAGCCCCGTTTTGCAAAGAGTCTGTGAAAGATTACTTAAATTCAATATTAATGAGTTGCAAAGCAAATTCATGCAAAGCAGTTCATTAATGTTGTATTTTGTGAAAATGGGTACGATAATTTTTGTAGACTCATTTTTACAAAAAACGATTACTACACTTCAATGAAATGTAATTAATTTTACTGCTGGGCTAGAGAATGGTGCTTTGCATATACCAACTGGGCCAGTTAAAGAAGCTAGGAGGCCAGTCCAATAGCCTCTTCCCGTAGGTGTAACCAAACCTCTCTGACATTCTTCGTGGACCCCTGCACCTTTGACTCCACTCCCTTTGTGTACCATAAACATATCTAAAAGTCATCCATTAGCAAGTCCTTCCCATTATACTTTGTCCCATGTCTCACCGAATAGTGCATTGTCAAAATCGGGCTCTACCCCCACCCCTCCATCACCTTGGCTCCCCAAAGCCTAGCACATAGTGGTGGGAGACTTCTGGGAGCATAGGAGTGATGCCTACTCATTTCTGTCCCACTGGAGGCAAGTTTCAAAATGGCACTGGCAGACCCCATGAGCAACTTTGCATGAGGCAGGTTTATAAATGACTAAAGATATGCATTTGTTTAGAACACATAGGTTATCTAAACTGAAACAGCCCATTTTAGTTTTGATTTGTTTTACCCAAAACAAATGCATGGTGCCTTTGAAAAAAACAGCAAATTATCAGGTTATTCATTACAAAAAAATAACTTACACTACTTGAAAATTGTGCGCACTAATATTTTCTGAAAATGAATAGCTCAAAAAAATGTATGAAGTATATCCCACAAAATGAATCCAGACAAAAAATGGGCCAAAAACAAATGGAACAAAACAAAATGAAAATATTTCCCATGCACATCGCTATAAGTTACAATATATGTATTTTAATGCCTTCCACATGACTTCTAATGCATTTGTATATCAATACAAGTTTGCTTCACCTTGTGAAGGAGAGGCCTTTCTAACCCTCCTTAAGCTGTACAGGACCAGGCTACATGCCTGGTCCACCTTAAATCTCCCCTTTGGCTCTGTGGGAGGGACCCAGCTGAACAAGTTAAGAGGCAGAGCCCTGCTGAGATTAGGTGGGCCCTGTGTGTCCATGAGAAGGCAGCTCCTCAATATATTTGTAACCCCTTTTTTGGAGGATTGTTGCTCCACAGGGCACACAACAAATTCATTGACTCTTGATCCCTGGGGGATCTTTTTAAGGGGAAGACTCTCGTCTATGGCTCAGATAGCGGTGTGTTTAATCCCTTATGTGTTGGTAGCTGTGATGGCAACCCCAGGAGGGAGTTGCTGTAACCAAACAGGCAGAACCAGGCATTGGGTGTTAAATAACTTATAGATTTGTTAAAGTCAAATTAATGTCCATCTTTAAATAAGTGTGGGGTTACAGTTAATTTTTATTACAAGTAGCTTGCCTTATCTTGGGTAGGTGTCCTTTTCCTTCAGCAAACTGGTTGAGCTTCCCATGGTGATGTAAAGTGTGCACTAAAAGCTCTCCCAGCAGCTTAACCAGGAACCCTAAGTCAGGGGTCCCCTTCTAGCATAGCAAAAAACCATCCTACCTGGTGCTCCAGCGCTTTCCCAAACACCCAGCCCTGTATCCTGTTCCCAAGTTGTTGGAGATCCTGATGGGGTTTCCCTGATCTTACTTGACTCCTTTTAGTTTTTCCGAAATGGTGACTCCTCTTCTTGAAAAGTCTGTGGTCAGGAATGTGCTGATCCAGCCTGGCTCCCAGTGAGGAGGGGTGGCTTAAGGAAAACCTCCTCACAACCAAAAGCAAAATACTCTCTTAGTCAAAAGCTTCCTAGACTGGTGTTCGTGCCGTCACAGGTGCTTGCCACATTCACGGGGGGAATGGGCTCACTGGTTTTCAGCCCCTTCACTCTGAGTCCGGCCAGCGTGGACGACCTTCTTCAGAGAAGCAGAGTTAAACACAGACCCTTCCAAAAATAGGAGCCTTCCAGCCTTCAAGCTTCTCACACAGCCAAGGCTGTCACAGGTGCTTGCCACATTCATGGGGGTATGGGCTCACTGGTCTTCAGTCCTGGAGTGCAAGATCAAAATGGATTCAGGCCAAAAATACCTTTACTGCAACTAAATACTTAGGCATCCTCTGGCAGGTTGTGCACAGGGGAAAACTTCCTTCAAAAAAAAGTGGGACTCTGATAAGGCAGGGAGGCCTCACCAGAGGGAGAAAAATATCTACATTCTGACTCTTGAGGGTCTGGCCTGATTTGATTCTAGCCACACCTTAACTCACAAAAATGGCCGGGATATAAAGCAAAGGGCCTCCAATCCCAGCTCTCTTACTTGGGAGGAGGGCAAAGTGGACGGAAGCACCCAAAGGTGTCAAATATCTAGAAATGGAACTAAAGCATATAGTGGCTGAGGTGTACACCAGCAGATCCTGTGGTCTTATTCACTCATTCTTTTAAGTACTTTGAATCTTTACTGGTCCATCATCTGCCTTGTCATATTAAGTTCACTTCTTTTTCACAGTTCTCTAGCTAACCTCTGGACTTTGTTTCCAGCACTGCAAGCTAAAGAACAAGGAAGACATTGGGCTTCCCTCCCCCCTCAGCTATTTCTCTAAGGAGTCCCCTATCAACAATTAATGTTTTCCTTTAGGTGCCTCTGTACTTATTTTGTGTCTGCCTTCTAGCAGCCTGGGTACTCCCAAGTGGAGACCCATGCATTGTGGTACAGAATCTTACTACAAACACAGTATAACAGCTTGGCAGAGAGACCAACCTGCCAGTGTTTCCCTGGTGCTTCTGTTGTTGTTTGTACTCTCCTGGTCTTTAGGGATCTCTAATATGAACTTTTGTTTTAGAGGCAGCATAGATTTTTGTCTCTTTTGCCTTTTTGGTTCAATATGTACTGTCATTTAAACACTCTGTCCTTTTTCCGTAATGTCTGACTCAAAAAGCCTTTTCCACAAGCACAACCTGGGAGCATAGTCTTAAATAGACCCTTTAGTGTTTTCCTATTGTATGCAGTTTATGTTCAGAAACAAAACATTCAACTAATGAAAATTATGGAATATCATTGGATATACTGTATGAACTTAAATATCCCTCTGAAGGATTAGAAGAGAACGGAATTTGAAAGAAAAGAAACATGTTTCTCTATCAGGGAAATACATTTGTAATCAAGAATAGAGTCAGCTTGCTTGCTGGATATGGTAAGAGATGACTAAAACATATTCTTGTAATACAGTGGTTCTCAACAAGCGTGTTGGGTCACACTAGTGTGTTGCGAAGTCCCTGGAGGTGTGATGCGGAGCCAGCAGAAGACTGATCTGTCCTCATCAGTCTGGGCAGGAGGCGGCTGACTTCTCTTTTATTGGGTAGGACAGGAAGCTGCTCCTGCTTCCGTCTCCTCTTCCTGGCCAGTAGATTGTTGTTCCCTCCTCCTTCATCCAGATCAGAGCACAATATCACCAACTCCTGTTCATATGGGCCCGGCAGGACACCAAATTTATCTTCCTCTGTCTGGCAGCAAGGCTGCTGATGCTCTCTTCACTCCGTGCGGCCTGCATGTGAAAGCAGGAGCATGAGGGAGAAATGTGTGTGCTCTGTAGATCCGCTACTGCTGCCTCCTCATCTTCCTCCCCTCAATGCTTCTTGCCCTCATCTGCTGCTGATAAAGTGGGAGGGAGACTCTGGAATGGGTACTGGGCAGGAAGGCATGGGGAGATAGGGAGTCAGGGATGGGGGGAAAGGAGGTTGTGTTGCTCGGTAGGGAGAGGTGGAGGAGGGAGGGGTTGGGGGCTGCTGGGCAGGGAGGAGAGATGGAAGTGGAGAGATGGAGGTGTGGGGCTGCTGGGTTGGGGGGAGAGGGAAGCAAGGAGTGGGGGATGCTGAGCAGGAAGGGGTAGGAAAATGGTGGTCAGAGGTATTCTGGGTAGGGAAGGGGAGAGGGAAGGGCAGAAAGAGTTGAACAGGGGAGAGAGGGAGCACAAGGAAGAGGATGCGGGCTGGGGGTATCGGGAATGTTGGACGGGGATAGGAGCATGTGAAGGGATGATTGAGTAGTTGGGAGAAGTGAGGGGTAATGGGGACATGGAGGGGACAAGAGCCCTAATGTCAGTTTTGAGAATATGCATTTCTTCTCTCTTTGAACTTTGCTTAGTGTATGGGGAAATATATTTTTCTTTGTAGTCTCCAGTTTTGCACTGCTTGCAGAATGTGGTCTTAGGGTTTTCATTCCAGGTTTTGTTTCTACATTTGTAATTTACAGTCTTTTATTCTATATTTGGTGAAGGTAGATCTAGTCTGTGTTCTCTATGTGACTGAGATGAGGTACTTTACTAGAGGTTTGTATCAGCCTTATTTGCTGTATTTTCTCTATATTATATTGCACTGGGGGTGAACTGCTGCCTTTTCATGGGTAGGGCTATTGCTGTTTCATTTCTTGGAATTAGTGCTGCTGAGGTATGGCAGGCTTGATAGACATGTACAGAGTGGGGTTTGTTTGTATTATTTTACAATGCACCTGGTAGCAGAGGGAGTTTGTGATGCTGTTATTGAGATGACACCAGAATCAGAATATCTTTTTTGCATGGTGAGTTGTACAGGGAAATGTCTTAGTTCTGCTCTGCACCCATTGTTAGGAAGCAGGGGACTCCTGTGGATGCAGAGCATATGCTTATATTAAGTCCCATGATGGTCATGTGTTCAGAGTATCACGCTTGTGAGCGTCATCTCTCAGGTGTGTCCTGACAGAAAAAAAGGTCGAGAATCACTGTTGTAAGATATATAATCATGCTTAATGCCAATGGAAACCTTTGCAGTAATGGAAACATGACTTTCATTTTTTTCCAAGGTTATGAACATGTACAGTATATGTGATGTTACTATTAACCACAAATCTCCTGAGAAAAGCTGTACACTTCCTCATAAAAAATGGCTAGTGATTTAGTTCAGATTAATGGGAGTGAAGTTTGACATTTCCCAGCTCCTTGTGTTTGAAAATATTAATAGAAAGTTTTGTATGCAAAGGATTGTACCATGTTACATCTTTTCATATTAGTGTGGCATTTCAAGGCATTTTATTACCAAAACATAGGGTTAAAAGGCATAAAATATTCTAGAATTCTGCAGCTCAGCAGGCAGAATTGTAAACACCTTGGGTTGATTTTCCGCGTCGTGCTTGGGGAATACCCTACCCTGTGCTTATTCCTTCTAACAATAACAGACATCATGCTTAATTGCCTGAGCACAGAGTCACAAATTTGCTCTCCTTGAGTTTATTCCTTCTTGAACTCCAGGGGAAAAATATGAGTTAGTTATTTCTATTTAATTAGAATTAACCTGTCTGCAGCAGTATTTACTTCCATCTGATGGCACATTTTCAAAGGTTTCACATTAAACCCTTAGACCCAGCAGGACAAAGAATTTTTTTTTTTTTTTTACAAGAGGGACTATGTACAGAAAATCACACAAAATGCCCCAAAATTTGTAAAAAGGGCCACATTTGAGTGTTTTTGCACATTTTGCATGTGTCTTCCCTTGTGAAAAATGGTGCAGCTTTGGGCCCATCTCCCTAAAATCTTTCCATGCATAGTCTAGTGTACACAAAAGTGTATTCATATTAATAATGAGCTACTGTGATGCAAAAACATGCAAAGCAGCTCATTTTTTATGAATTAGTAGAAAACCAGCATAGGAAAACATTTTTTGTGTACTGATTTTCACCAAAAATATATCTGTACCTCAATGAGGTGTAATTATCTTTTTTTAGCCATCCCAGGGTCCATACTGAGCCATTATGTGGATCGGCAAGTCAGCCGGATACACTTATCCAGCTAACTTAGCCCAGATATTCAGCAGCGTGGCAGCACTGCTGAATGTACCCAGCTAAGTTACCCAAGTTAACTTTAGGACAGCCCTGTGGCCTGACCTTAGTTAGCTGGATAAGTTATAAGCTAACTGTGAATATCAGAGTTTATTTATTTTTATTTATTTAAAAATTTTTATATACTGCACAAATGGATAAAGTATATCCATCTAGGCAGTTTACAAATGTTCAAAACACATGCATAATTTTAAAACAAAGATACAGACTTTTATAAACAAGATGAAAGTTAAGTACGGTGCATATAAAATGGATTGTAAAAATATTATTGTAATTGAAAAGCTTGAATGAATAGATCAACCCGTTCCTTGCCCCTGAGTTACTTACCTGACTAAGTGGTGTCACTTAGCTGGATACGTCTGACTTACCTGGCTAAATTGTCTCAGAATATCAAGCTCCCCGGGAGTACATTTTCATTCAGGGTTTGCTTCCCAACTCATTTGCATGGGTAGTAAACTTTCACACAAAGAGACCTCCAACCTGTGGGAAATCCTGTGGGTTACTATATCAGCCTCATTATCCTCTTTCTAAAAGCTCATTCTTTTATCAGACTGGATAAAATCATCATTACCTGCAGTACTGGTTTGGCTCACTAGAACCGATTAAAGACAGTTTCTATTATGATCCTAAATTAATGACAGAGTAAAATGCAGAAGGAGCTTTGTTTTTTTCTGAATATATCAGCAGCACAAGAATCAGTAGCATTTGTAACTAGTTATAGTGTCTCATATTTTGTAAATTTTATGTTTGTGACCAATGAATTCCATATTCATTTTCACATTCTGTGTGTTATCTCTAGCAGCTAGTATGTTACTGGGTGACAGACTGCTCCTGCCCCTCCCTCTCGTTTGCCCCTGTTAGATCTCTGTTCTCAATACGTACCATCATGGAAATAGACTTTCTTCCTGAGGTGTCCTAATAGTAGAAGAAGCATACAAGTTTTACTCTCTCGGGGCCTAGGATATTTCTACATGTCATATAATGTTCAGTCATCCATAAACCTGATGCTGTTTATTTCTCAGAAACAGTACGAAGGCTTGAGATTGTGAGTGGTCAATAGTACATAAGCACAATTGATCAGTGGTTTTATTGCAGCCAAAGGCTTTGATTGCCTTTGATTCTGAGCCCATACAGAGTACAGCGTGCCACATTATCTGCTATATAAAGTGAGGAGAGATGATGTTTCTTTAAAGCTCCATAAGTGCTGTACTTGGGAGAAGATCATTAAAGCTATCCATTGTTAATGATCGATCTCTGGTGTCATAACAGAAAGCAGGCTTTTCCACCAGAAACCTCAAGGAATGTGAAGAAGTTCAAAACCAAACTGAGTTCTGTTGAGTGCATAATCCATAGTGGTATTGATTAAAGAGGAAGATGCAGGGGAATAAGATTTCAGAGATTACCTTCAGTGATTTTACCGTTAGGTTATCGGATGGCATACATACCAAACAGATGTTTGCCAGTCACAACTCCTGTGATCTGATTTTCCCAATGACAACTGAAGCTCCCTTTTCCAATAAAGATCAGCAGTGTTGCTGATTTGGCCTTTTATTCTCTTCCTCAAGGAAAAGGCCATTAAGTCAAAAGATCTAGCCTTGAATACTTAAAGAAGGCCATAAAACTCACAAAAACTGTTAACCTTAAAAGCTTTTGTAAATCTCTCTAAGCCCTGAATCTGTTTATGGTATTAGATAAAGATTTTTTTTTTTAGAATGCAGAGTTAGGTAAAAATATCCTTTTATTACTTTGAGCTTCCTCATTTGAAAAATTTACACACATAAATCAGTTTGTGTGTGTGTGTGTATATTGATAATGTTATTGTTTTATTATTGTAAATATATGTACATAGTTTAACAGGGGAAAAAGTCGCTAGCTGTATGTGTTGTTTGTTCTAAATATAATAGCAAGATAACAACTTACATGTTCTTATATTTAGAGATAATTTCTGCAGATTCAATTACAGAAAAATGTCTCTTTATTTTATATAACCAGAAAACTATGAGACAAATGCCTTCCAAGATATATAAATTAGAGATAGTTTGGTTAATTGTGAAAATACCCCAAAATTATATTTGAATTATAAGATCCAGTGACTCCCAGGATGCTGAGAAAGCCAATAACTTTCTAGAATTCTGAAAATATTAAAAGTATCCAGAAATGTAGAAAGCAAACATAAAGGCATATTGGATTTAAATTGTCAGGCAATTGGCTTTCTAAGATGGATGCTGTTCCCTGATCGAACTTGGATCATGTAGGGCTAGCCTGGTGTTGCTTACTGGCATGCAGATGACCTTCATTTAATTTTCAGGCCAGGATTCTGCTTCCAGAGTCATCTGCTGCAGTGTTCACAGCCCCCAGTGGGAAGGAAGGAAGTCCCCAATCATCCCTTAATAATGACAACTAGCAGTCAGACTCCATGTCTAAATGACTGTGTTCCGGAGAGAGCCGTGGCCTGTGACCTCTAATTAAGGATTATCAATGCAATGTGCAGGATAAAGGAGTTGAGAGAGGGTATAAAATAGGAAGAAACTGACATGTAGTTGCAAATAATGGTTCATAGCTGCAAAACCCAAAGTAAACCAGTTCTGATTGAGTTGCAGGTTCAAAGGAGCAGGAGAAAAGTGCCTGGTAAAAAAAAAAAAAAAAAGAACTGAATCATTTTGATTGGCAGTTGCTGACCAATATGTTGTTTTCCATTCCTAAGTGTGCAATTGAGAACTGGAAAGCAGTACTGTACTAATGTAAAGCTAGCAAGATTAACTTTAGGTTCCTTCCTGCTAGACAGGGTAACCCAGTGATTAAAACAGAGGGCAGATTAACATTTTTTTCATTCAGACACAAAATGGGGAGAATGTTAATAGAGTCCAAGCTCTAAAAAAAAATAAAATTCTGAGATTTATACTTAAATCATACCAGCATTTTTAAACATGTATTTGTTTTTTAAAAGGATTTCGAGAATCAATGATGTGCCAGCTTTAGAAATTGTTTGGCAATGCAGCTTGAATTTAAGGTGCCATGGAAAATGGAACTGTCTTACTCTTATTTTTGCACAGCATAAATATTCCATGACATAAATGTTTTCTCCTCAGGGAAGAGACTGTATTATTTTTTTTTGTATCGGCTGTAGAATTACTGAGAGGAAACCCAGGTATTATATCCTTCAGTAAAGAAAGTTTTGAATACAAATGGCTCACTGAAAATTAAAATAAAGCAGAAATGTAATGGAGAAAATAAAGCAAACACACGGAATTCTCTTGTGTCTGCTAGAGTAGAACCTTCCAATCTGTGCTTATGGTTCCTCAATAGTGCCCTAGAGGTACCAAAGAGATTGTTTCTTTCAAAATACTCTTCTGGTGATGCTTAGAAATGAATTTAATTTTCATGAAATGTCAATTTTAGCTACTCGTCTTGACAACTATGTGGATGAAGCTTTTTTTTCCCCCATCATGTATAACGCCATACCGTGTGCTTGCGAAATATAATGATGTGCTCTACACATTTGTTTTTGGCAAGCAGAAACGCTTCTACCTAGAACGTAAACTACTGACAAGTAATCTTTAGAAGTTTGATACATCACACCATTAACTGACGATGCACCTGCTTTTTTCTCTTTTTCTTTGTTTCAGGAAAAGAAGAATATATCGCAACCTTCAAAGGGTCAGAATATTTCTGCTATGACTTGTCCCAGAACCCTATCCAGAGCAGCAGTGATGAAATAACTCTATCATTTAAAACTCTTCAGAGGAATGGACTGATGCTTCACACAGGAAAATCTGCTGATTATGTCAATCTTGCGCTGAAAAACGGAGCAGTCTCCTTGGTCATTAATTTGGGGTCAGGGGCCTTTGAGGCACTGGTGGAACCTGTGAATGGAAAGTTTAATGACAATGCCTGGCATGATGTGAAAGTAACCAGGAATCTGCGTCAGGTAACAGTACAATGGATGAAACAATAACTGACTTTATTTCCAACACAGCTAGTTTTATAGTGATTAAGATAAAACCAATTTTTAATAGAAATTTCGCAGTGACTTAGAATATGAATATATATAGTATATATATTTATTTTTTTACAAACAATGATAATCCTGCCACCTTTGAGCAGAGGCATATCTAGAAAGTAATAGGGGCCTAGGGGCTTTTGAAATAACACAGTATATCACAATTAGGTTTTTCCAGACAAACATGGTGCACATCTTTGTACTATACAGTTTTCTGCCCTGATCCCTGTTTCCCAACAATAAGGCTAGAAGCAAAAATAAAATTATGATTTAGACATGGCAAAAGCACAGCATTTATCTTTAGAAAAAAAAAAAGACTTTTAGATAGACCTCTTCATTGTAACATACAGACACGTAATCCTGTCTTAGGCCTGAACTGAGGGACAAATTCTCAATAGCAAGGCTAAGTCCTAGCCTTCTATCTGCTCCCAATGCAGGTCCTCCATTGCAGGGGGGGGGGGGGGGGGGGGGAGGGTAGGATAAACCTCCAGGGCCCAGGGTATATATAATATAACCTTCCTTTCTCAATACCAGTGCTAGACACTCAACAAAAACTCTACTGAAGTTAATAGTTCAACATGAATAATATGGCTCATGCGTCAAGTCTCTCTGATTATTTTCATAATGCATCTGAAAACAGTATTGTACATCTTTGGTCCCTTAAGCTCATCCTCAAGGTCCTTTCTTTCTCCTGGGATGGAAAATGAAGCTGGCTTTGCCGCTCTGAGCAGGATCCTCCTAGTCCCATAAAGATTTCCCTTGAAACATCTGGACTCTGCTATATTTCTTGAAATCTCCAGTTTTCTTCTCTTCTTTTTGTTCTGTGGGCACCTCCCCCTTAGTTGCTTGCTTTTAAAGAGCACCAATGTGGTGACTCTTTTCCTCTTCTCTCTTCCTGGTTGTGGTATCTGCTGGTTATTCACTCCTTCTACAACTAATTGCTGGATTGGCAAACTAATCTCTTGGACTGAGGGATGCCTAGATGACTTGAAAAAATGCCAACTTTCACCTTTCTTTTTGTCTGAGATCAAAAGGCGGGTAAAACTTCCTTCTATTAAAAATTACACAAAGAGTAAACACTCAAATGAAAAGATAAATTAGCCACTGACTGTGAATTGTAAATACATCGCTTAACTAATTATGATTCCTCAGTCAAGGCTTTTGAGCCTGTTCTATAAAGATTTAAGGGTACTGAAAAGAAAATATCCTATTTTTTCAACTGTAAACTAAAAGATCTACACAGACACTAGAGGGCCACTCTATTATATAGTACCAGGAGTAAACCCTTGCAGCATCCTCCAATGGGGGTGCTGTGAAAAACATGGCACATAACTCCAATATCTTCTATACTGCATGACCTAGCCATTAGGCTACACTGCTTGGCAGGGATTCAAATGGAGCCCTACACTCTTCCCCAGTTAGTACATTTGGCGCACCGTCACAAATTTACATACATTTATTATACATGAAATTAAATAAATACATCATATATTTATAGCAACAATACAAAAAATATGAAGGAAAGAAAATACAGTAAATTCCATTTCTGACATGGTTTTACACTTAACCAAGACAGGCTATGTACCTGATAGAGGCCTTAAAGTACACACACAGGTTCTAACATATAATCTACTATGAACTGTCATATAAAGCAGAATATACATCAAAATTATGCAGGCTTAAGATCAATCCTTGAAACTGAAAAACGTTAAATACCTGCAAAACAAATAACATTGCACATTGACCAATACCCTCCGTCCAGTACCATTGTGAACTTTATCAGTGCAACCAGCACCCTTGATCTGCATCAACATATCACCTCATCTACACACTGTGCTAGTCATATTCTGGACTTGATATTCACCAACCCATGTGTGATCTCACTTGACTCCATTATATCTATTACACCAATTCCATGGTCTGATCACTATCTCATTAGCTGCAATGTTAATTGCAACACCTCTACTGCCGCTCCTTCTACTACTCTACAAGGTAACCCTACCTTTTCTTGATCTCAAAACTACATTGATCCTCAATCTTTTAAGGACACTCTTCTTCTTTTAATTCTTAATTTTTCCAGCAATGATACGACTGGCATGGTCAATATGTGGGACAATGGCCTCACTACCGCTTCAGGTAAACCCACTACTTCCCACACATACCTCCACTCCAGAACCACCTATGCCCCCTGGTTTTCTCAAACCTTGATGACATTAAAACAAACCTCCACAGACTTGAAACGAAATGGAGAAATAACAAATCTAACCATAATTTGTCCGCATACCTCTCTGAATTATCTAACTATTGCTCCTCAATTAATGCTGAAAAGAAAGCCTATTTCTCTAACCAAATTTTCCAAGCTAATAATAATTCCAAAATCCTATTCAATTTGGTTACAAAGTTAACCAAGCAATTCAACTCAAACTTTCTACATACTAAATCCACCCTGAATCTCAGTTTATTTGACTCATTTAAGAATGTCTTTCAAAACAAAGTTGATAGTATAATGATTACATTTCCCAACTCTTTACCTACCTGTCTTGACTCAAAACCATCTCAGTACTGGGACTCCTTCGAACCCATTGCCAGTACTGAAGTAATCCAGATAATCTCTAAAATGAATCCTTCCACTTATCCCCTTTCCCCTTGTTCTGCAACCCTGCTCAAATCCATGAAAGATGACATTGCACTGCCTGTTGCTAATATTGTCAACTCCTCCTTAGCTACCAGATCATTTCCCAATTCATTAAAACAAGCTGTGATTTCTCTTTTCCCAAAAACCCAGAATACCACCACACCTTGGTACAATAGCTTCCGTCCTATTTCTGCACTACCATTCATTGCCAAAATTATTGAATCAGCTGTATTAAAACAACTTTCTGAATATATGGATCTTAAATCCATACCAGTTTGGATTTAGACAACACCATAGTACTGAAACTCTCCTTTCCTGCACTGATATCTTACATCACAGTTTTGACTCCGGCATGTCTTACATATATGTTTTCTTAGATCTATCAGCCGCATTCAACACAATTAACCATGACATATTATTCACCCACTTATCAAACATTGGATTAACCAGCACTGTCCTACTATGGTTTAAATCATACCTTCTCACTAGAACACAAACTGTCATAATCAACAATACCACCTCTTCATGGTTTCCGCTAAGAACTGGTGTTCCTCAAGGATCGGCACTCTCTGCAGCTATATTTAATATATCTCTCTCTCCCATCTGCCAACTTCTATCAACCCTGAGTGTCTCAAATAGTATCTATGTGGATAACATACAGTTTTTCTTTTCTACATGTCTTGACTGTAACTCTACAGAACAATTTCTTACTATGTGCCTAACCTTCATCAAAACCTGGCTATTTCATCACAAAGTCAGTCTAAATCTATCCAAAACAGAAATCATGATTCTTGGTAACCCCTCATTCCCCCATATCCTGACATATATTACTCTTGACAATATTAACATCAACATCACCAACAAGACATGGAACCTCAGAGTATACTTTGATCTCAAACTTAATATGCAATCTCATATCCAATCAGTTGTCAAAACCTCATTCTATAAGATTCATTTATTAAAACACATCAAACCTATACTTGAACATAACACATTTCATACTGTCCTGCTGGAATACTGCAATACTCTCTACACTGGTGTCCCTACATCATCTCTACACCCACTGCAACTTGTTCAAAACTCAGCTGCCCATCTTCTTTCTGGTTCCAAGCTCACCAATCAAATTACCCCCATATTACACAACTTATTTTAATTTATATGTTTTATGTCATATTCACTCTATGAATGTTTTATTGTAAACTGCCCCGAACCTTGGAGGGTGCTGTATATAAATTTTTCAAAATAAATAAATAAATCTTTTAAAAATGTTAACATACTAAAGAAAAACTTTCCAAAAACATTCTATTAGATAGATCCCCCATCACACTCTAATACTTTTAGAATAACTTGGTTCTATCTACAAAAGGATATACTCCTTAGACATACAATGGTGACTTTTGCCTAAAAGACACGTGGACATGTAAACCTTGACTCTTTTTATTTATTTATTTATTTATTTATTTATTTAAATGATTTTATATACCGACAACCGTTTGCACATCGTGTCAGTTCACATGTAACTTACAACCAAAGTATATATAGGCATGGCCTTTACAAAGAACAGTAGGTAAAAGAACTCAGTAACAGAACAATAACTAGATAAATTGAAGAAGGGGGGATTCAAAAAAGGAGTGACGGGGGGGTAGAGGAAGGGTAAAAAATGGGGATGGGTTATGTGTAGGGTTTAGAGAATCATTCATTATGTACACTGGTAATATACAAAGTTATATAACCCCGAATACAACACTCGTTCAAAGTGAGGTTGTATATGAGGTTATATATCATAACATTCTTTATATACAAAGGTTAAGCGATGCATTTGAGGTTCCTTATTGGGTATTTTTTTGTTTTTTTTTTTATTAGGAGGGGGATGACGGGCGGGGAGGGCTAGAGGGGTAAGTGTTGGATGCATTTTTCTTTTACAATGCAACTAGATCTTACTTGGTAACATTAAAACTATTTCACCAAAGTTGCATCCATTCTGGTGGGACATATAGTAACATGAAAATGTAAAATGACATGACTGAGGTAATATGTATAACTCTATTTGCAAGGTCCAAATTTCCTTATTATAAAGTACTCTTACTACTCAGTTGTGGATAAACACTTTCACCACTCTAATGCGATACAACATTCTCACTGCTCTCTAGCTGTATGACAAACCAAATTGCTGTAGTATATATAACATGACACTTAATAGTGGCACTCTTCTCTTTGCAGGGTAGAAAGACTGAAGCTATCACATTACTACTGAATGAACTATTACTCTTCTCCTAGGAAAAGCAACAAAATTATAACTCATCATCACTTAAATATGGCAGATGTCACTGTTCTAGCCACAAACAGAAAACAAACTCATAAAGACATTTTTTCTATTTCAGTTGCTTGCTAATGAGGAAAAATTCAAAATTATTACATTAAATGCCAACAGTTTATTTTTTCTTCCATATTGTTAATTAAAAAAATAGATGAGTTACTTTCAGAAGTTATCTAGAGAGATACTACATCTCTCTCATAGATATCATTGGGTACTCTAACACAACAAGGTATTCTGATTTTGACAAATGAGATGCAGGTTATATCCTGCAAGCATGCTTTTTTGGCACATCTATGTTAGGGAGGTGGATATTGAAGCATCTTATGGATTTAACTAATGGACCATGGGTTTACCTTAATCAAAACCTTACCCAAACCACTATTATGAAAATATTGCCAATATTTATTAGACTGCAAGCCTTTCTTACTCCATTTGAATGTACTCTAATATTCTCTGTCTTTTTTGGATAATCACCACTATTGCAATTCTCATGCTGCTTCTTCTCTATGAAGCAGGAGCACTATCTTCTTTTTCAGATTAATCACAAAACCTGTGAAAAACCTAAATTCATTAGCAGGGATCCAAGCATAAATTTAGACACAGATGTACGTTAAAATTGTGTGCTAAACAAGAAAAGATCATTTTATAGAGATGGCCTAGAATGACCTGTTAAGAAAAAAATCAAATGGTCACTGTGGAATAGAAATCAGAAACTAATATATATTGGAACATACTATTTTTTGGATTGCATTGTTTTATATTTTGTATAAAAAATATAGTTGTTTTCTTTCAACATAAAACACTGCAATGTCATTCATAGGTGGACAAATGAATAAAAATAGAGAGATAAAGGTTTAACAGAAACCAATCCATCACAAAATATTTGTGAAATATTTTTTATATATAATCTGGTATCAGAGTCTTGTTTGCATGCGGGCAATAATCTGACTCTTGTCCATAAAGGACTACAGGCAATTTAGAGATATTGCATAAATAACGTAATTTACTAGATAAACGTTTTTAAGTGATACTGTGATCTACTCTGAACTACTACCAAAAAAGTGAAAAAATCACAACTTAAACTTAGCTTATTTCAGAGGGATGGAACTTGATAAAGAAAAGATGTCAGTTCCACTCGTAACAATAGTGTCACTCATCACTTCTGTCAGACTTAACATGGACCATGTTTCGACAAATAATTTGTCTGCTTCAGAGGGTCACTAAAATAAACAAAATCACATGTTTAAATATCAACTATAATGCAAGTGAGTGCAAAACTGAAAACTAAAAGCTAAATGGCAGCACGTAAGGATCTTGCTTAGAGAATATATACTCAATATTTAAAAAATGGCGGCGCAAGATTAACAAGTCAAGAAGAGCCAATCAAAAGTGAATGCTTGTTTTAAAAAAATAGTACATCCTAAAGAAACACTGTCTACTCAACTTCTTTATTAAGACCTACAGGCTGAATTGTACACAAATTGTAGATCCATTTTTCTTCAGCACACAATAAAATTATATCCATGTTCCCTCCACATGACCTTAAACTAAAATGTTGAAGCACAGAAAAGTGAGCTGTTTAAATTTATGTGCTTGTTGAATACATTGCTGAACTAGTGGTGCTTCAAGTCTCAAACATGTTAAGGCACTACAATGTTCTATAATACATATGTGTAACTTTCATTTGGTTTTACCTAAATATATTAGCTGTAGGAACACCAAATTAAATATATGACCAATACTGAGTTGCACAATCATTTAGCAAACCAATAGCAATAAAGGAAATAATAAAATGATCCTATTCAAAAGTTTACATATCCTTGAATGTTTGGGCTGATAATATACAGTCAAGTTGACATACATAGGTTGAGTTGACAATGAAGTGTAGGTATCCACACTTGTGCCTTGTTTGATTGAAATTAGTGTCTGAGTATAAAAAGTCAATGAGTTTCTTAGCTGTTGAGAAACCCTTGTGAATTTCATTCAGGGTTGCACTGACTTTGGTGATTACTGAAGTATGGGGAAAGCAAAAAAACTGTCAAAGGACCTACGAGCAAAAGTAGTTCAACTTTATAAATCAGGAAAAGATAATAAAAAGTTATCCAAAGATTTGAAAATGCCAATCATTACTATGGATGAGCTTCATTTTTCTGGCTTGGGTCAGGTTTCGGTTCGGGCGCTTCGTGGGAAAACTCATTTTCCACGGATCATTTTTCGCCAAAAATGAAACTGGAACCCAAACCCGAAACTGGAAAAACGAATAAAAAGAAATAAACCATGAATTGGAAAAAAAACCCACGAATCAGAAAAAAAAACCACACCAACCACACCAACCCCACCAACCCCCCAAGACTTGCCAAAAGTCCCTGGTGATCCAGCGGGGGTCCGGAGCGATCTCCTGCAGTCAGGCCTGTTATCAGTTGGACTGCGGAGTTAGCAATCTGTAGACGGAGCCACTAGGAATTAGCAGTCTGTTAGGGTTTGCTCCTACCAAGGGGAGGAGTCAGTAATCCTGTAGAGCTTTGCTCCCCCAGAGGGGAGGAGCTAGCAATCTGTTAGCAACTCTGCTAGAGTTAGCAATCTGTTAGCAAACTCCCCAGAGGGGAGAGGTCAGCAACCATATAAGATCTGTTCTTCCAGAAAGGAGGAGTTAGTATCTGTTATGGATCTCCGCACAGAGTGGCAACCTGATATACAAGAGTTCCCCTGAAGGGAGGTGTTGGCCATCTGTATGGTTCCTGCTAAGAAGTAGCAATTGGTTATGATACAGTTCCTGAAGAAGGAGATGTTAGCAACAGTTGAGGGTTAGACTGCAAGGTAGCAGTTTGTTGTACTCAGCTCTTGAAGTGTGAGAGATGAGCACTCTAATGTAGAATGGTGAATCCTTGGGTTGATAGCAGATGACAGCGCCCTCAGGAGGATATCATGAGAGGGACCACCGACTAGGCTGGAGTATGGAGACAGACACAGATAGTTCTTTATTAGACAGGTAGTAGAACCACCAGAGTTGGCAGTAGTGAGCTGATGTGCCCGGCAGGGCTGAAGTCCTTCAGATCCTGGAACTACTATCTCCGGGTTTGCTGAGCTGTAGAGAGAGACTCATAGATAGTGAGTAGACAGGGTATGCTGGATACATAACCAGAAGTAGATGATACACTCACATAAATTAATAAGAAGGCTCAGTAGCTGGAGAGAGTTAGGCCCTCGAGGAGTGAATACCCTGTTCCAGGATGGTAACTCACAGTTATCTATCTCTGTAATGGTTTCTAGGCAATAGAGAATAGTTCGTATATTCAGGAACAGGACCCTCTAGGCGAGTACTGGTTCCTATATGCAAATTGAAATAAGAACTCACAATATCTGTATATGAAATAGCTTCTGAAATAGAAGAGAGTCTTCGGAGGGTTTTAGAAACATGGGCCCTCGAGGAGCGAGTACCGGTTCCTATCTGCAATCTGTAATAATAACTCACAATCTCCGTACCTGTGATAGCGTCTTAGACAGAAGAGAATCTTCAGAGTTCAAGGAACATAGGCCCTCGAGGAGTGAGTACCGGTTCCTATACGCAACTGGAATAGAAACTCACAATGTTCACATCTGCGATCGCTTCCAGGCAATAGGGAGTCTTCTGAGCGTTCAGAGACATAGGCCCTCAAGGAGCGAGTAAAGGATCCCGTCTTAGCAATCTGAAAACAAGAGGAGAGAGCGGGGCCCCGAGGAGCGGGCACCCCTGGTAAGTTTGAAGAGGCAGAGCAGCGGAGAATGAAGCGGGTCGAGATTGATCCCCACAATCAATCCCTTGCTAACTCGATTCGTAAGCGTACGCAAAGACCTTTTATGTTGGAAGCGGATGATGTTACTACGGGGGGACGCCCCCGAGGTTTGCACCCTTGCTAGTACAAACTTCGGAGCATGTGCACACGTGCGCCCTTCGTAATCAGGAACATCGCGGATCCGCAGTGTCAGGCCAGCCCAGGGACTCCTGGAAGAAATGGCGAGAAGCCGCGGCAGCAACTGTCCATCAGACCCGAAGGGAGTCACCTCAGAGGTAGAGAGGGTGGAGCGAGGGCAAGAGCAGGCACGAACACAACAAGGCCATCGGCTGCCAGTATTCAAAATGGCTCCGATATCCTTGCCCTTATGATGTCACAGGGGCTACTGGTGCCATTGGTCAGCCCCTGTCACATGCTTCTGCCAGCTCGGGGAAAATCCATTTCATGGTTCAGGTCCCCCCAAACCACAACAAATTAGGCAATCATGAATTAGGCAATTTCATTGAAATTGCCTAATTCATGATAAACAAATGCACATAACTAATCAGTTCTGTTCAAACTCTGATCAAGAAGTGGAAAATTATGGGTTTGGTTAATACCAAGCCAGACCAAGAAAGATTTCAGGCACGACTGCCAGGAAAATTTGTTGGGATGCAAAGAAAAACCCACAAGTAACTTCTATTGAAATAAAGGCTTCTCTGAAACAAGGAGTGGGCATTTCAGCATGCACAATAAGGAGATACTTGAACAAAAATGGGCTGCATGGTGGAGTTGCCAGAGAAAAACATTGTTAAACCAACACTACAAAACAGCCCATTTACAATACGCCAAATAGCACCTACAGAAGTGTTAAAATCTGGGATCGGCGCAAGCAAGGCTTTGCAAAATTGGCAGCCTGCGTGTGCCAAACCGCACAGCCTGCCTCCATTCCCTCCACCCCCCCCGCACCTTCCCCTCCCTTCCCCTACCTAACCCACCCCCCCAGCCCTAACTAAACCCCCCCTACCTTTGTTGCAAAAGTTACGGCCGCCGACGCGCGATTCCCAGGCCCGGGAGCCATTTCGGAGGCCTTGGCCATGCCCCCAAAATGCCCCCGGGCTGGAACCACGCCCATGGCCCCACCCCCAAATGACACGCTGCCGCAACATGCCCCCCGACACGCCCCACCAGGAAAGCCCTGGGACTTACGCGCGTCCAGGGGCTTGCGTGCGCCGCCGAGCCTACTCAACATAGGTTTGGCGCGCGCATGGGGAACTTCAGGCTGGTTTTCAGGGGGTATGTGCGTAACTTACACACGTACCCCTTTGAAAATCTGGCCCTATGCTTCGAGAGGAGTCAACACCATCCCTACCATGAAGCATGGATGTGGATCTCTGCTGTTTTGGGTGGGTATGAGCTACAGCAGCAGAGGGAATTTAGTCAAAATTGATGGCAGGATGAATTCAGCATCTTATCAGAAAACTTTGGAGGATGATTTGCATTTATTAGCCAGGAAGCTGCACATGGGCGTATTTGGACTTTCCAACATGACAATTTTCTGAAACATAAGGCCAAGTCGACCTTCAGCGGCTGCAGTAGAAGAAAGTGAAAGCTCTGGAGTGGCCATCTCAGTCTCCTGACCTCAACATCATTGAGCCACTTTGGGGGAGAACTCAAACATGCAGTTCATGCTAGACAACCAAAGAATTTACAGTGTTGCAGTTGGACACTGCTGGAGAGATAGTGGACCCTTGGGCCGGCCTACCTAGGGTAATAGGGTAGGCCGGGAGGCGGAGCCAAAAGCAGGAGGTGTTCACCTGGGAACCAGGGACCCCCCGGGAGGAGCCCGTAGGGCACCGGGTCCTCGGGACTCGGAAATGAGACAGAAAGTCCAGGGGCTGAGATAGGCTTATACCGGGACCAGAGCAAGCAGGAAGGATAGGAAGTACAAGGTACCCGGGAGGCAGAGGACCGGCTGTACAGGGCCGAGGGCCGGCTGAAGGCAGGGCAGCAGGCGGCAGTGGAGTCTGTAGCAAACCGGAGGCTGAAGCAGGCTGTAGGCTGAAGCGGAGTCGGTAGCAACCCGGAGGCTGAAGCAGGCTGTAGGCTGAAGCGGAAGCAGGCCGGGGTCAGAGGCTGGCAGCAGGCTGAAGCGGAGTCAGAGGCAAACCGGCAGGCAGCAGGCAGAAGCGGAGTCAGAGGCAAACCGGAGTAGGAGGCAGGCAGCAGGCAGAAGCGGAGTCAGAGGCAAACTGGAGTCGGGGCAGGCAGCAGGCTGAAGCGGAAGTCAGAAGCAAACCGGAGTCAGAGGCAGGCAGCAGGCTGAAGCGGAGTCGGAAGCAAACCGGAGTCAGAAGCAGGAAACGTGGAGATCACCAGGAACATAACTAAGAACAACTATGGAGTTGTGAACCTCGTTGCAAGGCGATGAGAGTGAGTTTGAGCACCGATTATATCGGGACTTGGGCGTGACATCAGCAGCACGGGCGGGGCCAGGCTTCCGGGAGTCGAGCGCTCAAGATGGGCGTCCTCGCGCACGCGCGCGAGACTGACGAGAAGCAGGCACGTAATGGCGGCCGCCACATGGAGTGAGAGAAGCCCCCGGGGTCCAGAATGGGCGGAATGCGGTGATTCCTGAAGCGGAGGTAGGCGGGTTTGGGCCCTAAGCGGAGGGAAGCGGTAGGGACCGCAACATACAGGATCTGGAGGCTTTTTGCCAAGAGGAATGGGCAGCTTTACCACATGGGAAAATAAAGGGCCTCATTTACAACTATCACAAAAGACTGCAAGCCATCATTGATGCAAAAGGGGATAATACAATACCCGATATTAGGAACTAAGGGGCGGATTTTAAAACGAGCGCGAATAGCCTACTTTTGTTTGCGCTCCAGGCGCAAACAAAAGTACGATGGATTTTAGTAGATACGCGCGGAGCCGCGCGTATCCGCTAAAATCCTGGATCGGCGCGCGCAAGGCTATCGATTTCGTATAGCCGGCGCGCGCCGAGCCGCGCAGCCTACCCCCGTTCCCTCCGAGGCCACTCCGAAATCGGAGCGGCCTCGGAGGGAACTTTTCTTTGCCCTCCCCTCACCTTCCCCTCCCTTCCCCTACCTAACCCACCCGCCCGGCCCTGTCTAAACCCCCCCCTTACCTTTGTCGGGGGATTTACGCCTCCCAGAGGGAGGCGTAAATCCCCGCGCGTCAGTGGGCCTCCTGCGCGCCGGGACGCGACCTGGGGGCGGGTCCGGAGGGTGCGGCCACGCCCCCGGGCCGCCCCGGGCCGTAACCCTGCCCCCGGGCCCGCCCCCGGAACGCTCCCGACACGCCCCGAAAACGCCGCGCGGTTCGGGCCCGCCCCCGACACGCCCCCTCCGAAAACCCCGGGACTTACGCGAGTCCCGGGGCTCTGCGCGCGCCGGTAGGCCTATGTAAAATAGGCTTACCGGCGCGCAGGGCCCTGCTCGCGTAAATCCGCCCGGTTTTGGGCGGATTTACGCGAGCAGGGCTCTGAAAATCCGCCCCTAAGGGTATATAAACTTTTGAACAGGAACATTTTATTATTTCCTTTATTGCTATGATTTGTTTAATAACTGTGCTATTCTGTGATGCATAAAATAGTTTAATTTGAAACACATTAAAAATAATAGACATGTTTTGTCTGATATTTTGTTAAAATGTTATACATCATACAAATTCTGGCAGGGGTATGTAAACGTATGAGTACAACTTTATGTAAAAATCTTTCACTGGAGATAATGCTGCATGTTTATAATAATTGATCAATCTAGGAATTGCATAAACCCGAGGTTTTCTACTTCGCTATATCTAAAAGAAGAACAAGAGGATCCAAAGGTAGTTTAATCCCTATAAAATGATAAATCCATGACAAAATCTTTACCTTATACACCTGCGGGCGGATTTTAAGAGCCCTGCTCGCGTAAATCCGCCCGGATTTACACGAGCAGGGCCTTGTGCGCCGGCGCGCCTATTTTCCATAGGCCTGCCGGCGCGCGCAGAGCCCTGGGACTCGCGTAAGTCCCGGGGTTTGTTGTCGGGGGCGGGGCCGATCGACGTGGCGTTTGGGGGGCGGGACGTGGCGTTTCGGGGGCGGGCCCGGGGGCGTGGTTTCGGCCCGGGCCAGTCCGGTGGTGTGGCCGCGCCCTCCGGAACCGCCCCCGGGTCGCGTCTCGGCGCGCTAGCGGCCCGCTGGCACGCTGGGATTTACTTCTCCCTCCGGGAGGCATAAATCCCCAGACAAAGGTAGGGGGGGGGGGGGTTTAGATAGGGCCGGGGGGGGTTAGATAGAGGAAGGGAGGGGAAGGTGAGGGGAGGGCGAAAGCGAGTTCCCTCCGAGGCCCCTCCGATTTCGGAGGGGCCTCGGAAGGAACAGAGGCAGGCTGCGCGGCTCGGCGCGCACCGGCTGCACAAAATCGGCAGCCTTGCGCGCGCCGATCCTGGATTTTAGCAGATACGTGCGGCTACGCGCGTATCTACTAAAATCCAGCGTACTTTTGTTTGCGACTGGTGCGCCAACAAAAGTATGCGAACGCGCATTTTTTGTAAAACTACCCCCTGGATTTTAGGGCATGTCCACCAAATATGGAAAACAGACCCTTTTCCCCCACAATTCCTTCAGCAGTAGTCATTATCCATAAGATCCATCCTTTTCAATTTATCCTGGAGTATAGTACCAGTGATACAAAATATTATATCCTGAATCCTGAGTGGTATCACACAGGGAGTTACCTTTCTTAATGTGACAAAAAAGTCTTCCCTCATCATGCCTCTGGAACAGTCTGCCCTGTCATTTCTCTTCATTTAATTTTTGGGCCCTTTGCCCCAATAAGGACTAATCTCATTTGTTCAAAAGTAGTGAGTTCCCTGCTACAGGAATTTTTAATCTGAGATTTTCACAGAAAACCTTTAAGTTGTAAGATTGGAAAATTGGGATAGTCACATTTCCCCAGTTGTTTCAAATGAAAGATAGACATTATTGCCTCCCTTCTAGACATCTCCCCAACCTAACTAAAATCTAGGTATTTCCATTTAAAAAAAATTGCAAATATAATTGTCTCAGAAACTGGGTTTCCTCATAGGGTCAAAACTGAAGTAATGTGCACTTACATGAGAACATCCTAAATTGTAGCAATTTTCAAAAACCCTGTACTCGAGTAAAGTGCATTTGCTCGAGATAAACCCAGTTTTACTTGAATAAATGCCTTTTAAAATCAGATCCTAAGTGCAGATTTGAATTTGAATTTGAATTTTTTTACCAGTCTAACCTGTTAGAGGATCTTTTGTATTTTTTCAAAGAGTTTTTCCTCTTTTAGATCTGTTTTCTAATTGTATTGTTAACCACCATATGAAATGGAACATAAGTGGCAATCAATCATGACCGTGGCATAGTCCAATCAGGTGAAATCCCTGATTTCAGCTTGATTACTACCAGCAACCCAGCTACTACTCCCAAAGAACATACCAATATGAGAGTAGGAATCATGGACACCAGAGTAAAAAGTATGTTTTTATCAATGGAAGAACAGATCTCCAAATATCTGACAACCCATAACCCTCCATGTGACTTTTAAACATATACCCATCCTTTCTCATATAGTCACAAATCTTCCCAGTTCTATCAATATCTGGATTCAATGAAGTCACCCCCAATAAATAAGTGTTCTTCTGAAAAGCAAGATATTTGCAAACATAACATGTCAAGAAAATCTATTTGCTCAAAATTGGGGGCATAGACAGAAACAAAAGTCACCAGCTGACTCTGTCTTGTCCTTAAGTAGCTGAAATCTACCTTCCATATCTTCCGTTATTACTTCTATTACAAAAGGAATCTTCTTTGAGAAAAATATCCCCATACTCCTTTTAGTTTTTGAAAAGGAGTCCCAGTAAGAAGCTCCAACATATATTTTTTAGATAAGGGAAGATCATATCCCTTCATAAAATGGGTTTCTTATGGAAACATAACATCCACTTTCAATTTAGTAGTGAATGCATTTGTTAGGGGAATTGAGATCTTTAACATTAGGTAGCACATATCCAACTTCTATCTCCCTCCATGGCACCACACAAAATATGCATACTGTTTGAACCTATTTCCTCAGAATGAAAATGCAGACCCATTATTGAGTATTCTCTGCATCATACTGATGTATGTATTGTCAGCTGTCAAGCTTGAACATCTCTGCTAAGCCCAGAGCATACCACAGTCTCACCCAGAAACCACCCACCCTCTTGGAACTCATTCCAAACTCAGAATTTTCAGAAGTACAAATCTGCCCAAAGAACATTGAAAGGATCAAATATAACATCTCCATATCTTGACTGATAGAATTTAGTCTGCTCCAGCCCCCAGCTGACTGGAAAACTGCCTATATTTTTCAATCCATAAATATGCATTGAGTATCAGGCCCTGACTAGTTACTGCAACAAAACACTTTTGTTAACAGCAAAATTAGGCGACTGGTCCATGAGGCAAACATTCCATTTCACAATCTGCTTGTGATTTAAAAAATCACAATAATTTTGTGTCATCTGCAAATTTGATCACGTCACTCATTGTTCTTCTTTCCAGAGCATTTATAAATTATTATAAAGCACCAATCCCAATACAGATCCCTGAGCCACACCACTCTCCATCAAGAAAACTGATTATTTAGTCCTACTTTCTGTTTCCTATCTTTTAACCAATTTGCAATCCACAATAGGTCATTGCTTTCTATCCCATGACATTCTAATTTTCTCATGAGTCTTTCATGGGGCACTTTGTCAAACATCTTCTGAAAATCCAATACACTACATCCACTGACTCATAATTATCCACATGTATATTAACCCCTTCAAAATAATTTGCAGAATGGTGTGGCAAGATTTCCCATGTGTAAATCCATGCTGGCTATGTCCCATTAAACCATGTCTTTCTATATAATCTGTGATTATGTCCTTTATAATAGTTTTCTCAATTTTTTCCGGCACTGAAGTCAGAATCACTGGTCTATAGTTTCCTGGATCACCCCTGGAGCTCTTTTTAAAGATCAGGGATACACTGGCCGGTGGGCGCTCTCCAGTCTTCAGATGCAACAGAGGATTTTAATGATAGATTACAAATTACTAATAATAGATCTGCAAGTTAATTTTTTAGTTCTTTCAGAGATTTGGGATGTATACCATTGGTCTCTTTAGTTTGTCAATCTTCCTTCCAGCTTCACATAATTTGTTTTGCTTCTTCTGAATCATCACCAGTAAATATAGTTTCCTACACAGGTATCTCCCCAAAATCTTCAGTAAACGTTGAAGCAAAGAATTCATTTAGACTTTCCATGGTGGTCTTATCTTCCCTAAATGCGCTTTAACCCCCTTGATTATCTAACGGTCCAACCAACTCCCTCACAGGTTTCCTGATTTGGATATATTTTTAAAAAATGAGTTTTTGCCTCTATAGCCAGTTTCTTTTCAAATTCTCTTTTAGCCCACCTTATCGATGTTTAACATCTAACTTGCCAATGCTTATGCTTTTTCCTATTTTCATCAGATGGATCATTTTTCCACTTTTTAAAAGAAGTTCTTTTGGCTAAAATATCCTCTTTCACCTCAATTTTTAACTATGCCAGCAGTCATTTTTCCTTCCTTCCACTTATTTTAATGCATAGAATACATCTGGACTGGGCTTCCAAGATTGTATTTTTAAACAATGACCACACCTGATGTAAACTCTTGACCTTTATAGCTGTACCTTTAAGTTTTTTCTAACTATTTTCCTCATTTTATCATAGGGCCTCATTTTCTAAAGTATCGCAGGCCTGCGATATTTTAGGTAATGAGGGGCGGGGGGCCGAAACGGGGGAGTGGTCCTGCGCTAGCCGGCAGTGATCGCACTGCCGCGGTGCGATCGCTGCCGGTTTCGCACCCAATAGCGCCACCATAGAAGGTGTAGCTATTGGGCGCGAAATAGGACGCAAAAAGGCCCTTACCTTTTCATCGTCCGCGGCGTCTTCGCGGAGTCGGCCCTGTTGACACCCTGACTCCTCCTCTTCTGGGGCCAACTCCGCCCCCATCTTGGTATCGCACGCAATAAGGGACTTTTCACGTCCAAAACGTCCCTTATTGCATGCAATCCGTCTGGTAAATGACCCCCATAGTCTCCCTTTTGAAGGTTTATTGCTAGAGCTGTAAATTTTTACTTATTTTCCACCCTTTAGTCATTAAGTCAAATATAATTGCACTATGATCATTATTGCCGAGCGGCCTCCATTATGTTATCTTTTGCACCAAATCCTGTGTTCCACTAAGAATTAGGTCTAAAATCACTCTTCCTCTCATCAGTTCTCAGACCAACTGCTTCAGTTATTTTTTTTTTTTTAATCATTTATTGTCTGCTTATATCTGAACCACTATGCTAGGCAGATTAACATTAAAATCATATAAAGGACATAGTATAAACACGAAGATACATATAAAATATATCAGACATCTCTAAAATAACTCAGATATTATACCAGGAATGCTTCTTGAAAAAGATACGTTTTCAGTTATGTTTTTGAAGATGCAGTAATCAATTTTTCAATGCAGTGAAACAGACATTTGGCTCTACAAAATGGGACCTACAAATTAAAAGGCTTATGAGCTAGTAACTTGCATTTGGCTGTCTTTGATAGATGGGATAGTCAAGTATCCTTTGCCCTGGTAACACAGTATCCTAATAGGTGAATAAGATTTTAACAAATTGGCTAGATAATTTGATCATTCATGTTGTCTGTTTTAAAAACTAAAGATAAAATCTTAAATTTGATCCATTGCTTCAATGTAAGCCAATGTAATTATAATATGGGCATCCAGTACCTCGCTTACTCGCATCCACCCTCTTTCACAAAAATCAAACACTAACATCTGGAATTTGGGTTAAACAGGGCCGCAGCTTTATTAAACATGGAGGCCTGAGCCTTACAACAATAACATTCATAACATTAAACGACCTCCCCCTAGCTGCCCGCCGCCTCTCCAGCAAGACAGTCAGCACCATCCATCCGGCTCGTCCCTCCTGCCCTTACACCGCATTCAGGCCCCCGCCACTTTCTAGCAAGAGGCCAACACGGTGGACCCCCGCCGCTGGCAAGCAATGAGTCAGGCCAAAATTGGGCCCCCGCCTCCTCCTAGCAAGGTGCCCGCACCTGACAACAGCCCCAGTTGTCACAAATTTATCAGGCAACCAACCAGCCCATTACAATTGCAAACTGTAGTGGCTCGGGCCATCCGCCCACAACTCCCTCCCCCAGTTGCGACAAATATGCACCCCCGAACACTCCAGTACAGAACACAACAGCATGAAAACAGGGCGGGTGGGAGGGAAAACCCAGCCTGCTGCTCAGACGCTAAGAACTGACTGAGCAAGCAGGCTTCCCCACGCTCCCCCCCCCCACCTTCCTGAAACTCGCGCCGGCTGGCCAATCACGGCCAGCCAGCACATCTCCTGCTCAGTTCCCAGCCAATTATGGCTGCTACAACGCCTGCACATGCGCTCCCTTCACCCGTCCACCTCCCTTTGCCTCCGCGCCTGCTCGCGACCTCGCGCTGACAACCCCCCCCCCCCCCCCCCATGCCGAGTACCACTCCTCCCAATGTCTTCCGCTACCCGGCAGAAGCTGGGGCTTGCCTCCTGCGCGGGCCTGGGCCCACATTACACCGGCTGACCGGACACTAGGTCTGGTCCACCTTCCAATAAAGTAATGGAGTAACATATTACCAAGAAGCACTTCACATCACTAGCTGGGCAGTGGAATTTCTGTAAAATTTGAAATGCATGAACATGGGCATTAGAAAATGCATTACAATAAACCAATGACTGGAAAATTGTTCTGAAATCACTGAGCTCCAACATTTAGCAAAAATGCACAGCATTTGCAACTTGAAAAACAGTTTTTAGACAGATTTTACATGTGGCCTGTAAGAAAGATGGCTATCAAAAATGAAACCAAGATTTCTAATGGTTCCTTTAAACTGAATAATGTTACCATTTGCAATTATAAGTAATTTACTCACATCAGGAGGAGTAACTGACAGCCAGTGTATACACAAGTCTTACTAAAATTCAGCAGTAATTAGAAACCATCCAGAAATTGGTATTTATGTATTTATTTATTTATTTATTTATTTAAGGCTTTTTATATACCGCGGCTCGTTAACAAACATCACCTCGGTTTACAAAGAACATTAAATTAGCAACAAGCTTTACAAGCTCTACTTTGATAGTAGAAATAAAGGATGAAATATGATCTAATTCAATGGATGTTAAACAAACACCTCATGGAAAAAAACAACTGGATTTCATCCACATAAACATGGAACTCTATCCCTGGTTGCTCAGTCAAAACACACATGGCTGAGTATAAGCATTGAACAAAGCCACAGATAAAATTGATCCTTGAGGATCCCCATGATTATATTTAAACCAACTAGAGAAATTCTCATCAAACACCAATTTTTGTTCTCTTTCATGTAAATAGGAGATGAACCATTGCAGGACTATGCCTTCAATACCTAAACTACTATTGCGTAGGCTTTGGTGAACATCCAAGTTTTTAGTTCTTTTTTTAAGGTTTTTAGATTTTCTTGTATTCTCAGTTCGGTTGGAAGGGAGTCCAACTCTAACTCTTTCAAGAAGACACTCTTTCAACTCTAACTCTTTCAACAAGACACTAGATTCACAGATACTAGTAGCATTTCTGTACTGTGTTTTTTATGGAAAGTGTGCAAAATATTATTGGAAGCCAAGAAATCATTGAATTGTAAATACATCACTTTTTCTAATAACTTACCCAATGTGGTGAGATTAGAAATAGGTCTGAAACTACTTGTACCATTTACAACCCATTGATCTTTCTCTAGAACAGGATGAAACAGTGCCTGTTTCAAAATAGTTGGGACTAGCCCTTTCAATAAGGATCTGTTAACAGCATCTTTTTGAAATCATCTCTCAATAGATAAATTATAGAAGAGGGACAAGGATGCAATCTATTAAAAGAGTTCTTTAACTGTCAAAAATCTTTCAATTTTAGACCAACACACTTCTTCAAAATGATCCCATTGCAATATTTCTTCAGTAGACACTGCTAACATATCTTGTAATTGAAGATTGGAAGATTGATCACTGATATATATCAATTGGGTTGTTTTTCTGACAAGGTGTTGATCGATCCAGACAAAAATTGGCAAAATCTTGTGGACTAAAATAATCTGTCAAGTTATATATATTTGCTGTGCTTGAATACTGCCAAGGAATCTAAATAATTCTTGTGGATAATTCAAAGGCTCCTTAATCCAAAGTTGAAAGAATTATTTCCTAACAAGTTTTAAAGGCAAGCTTATATTTTTGTTGCACTAATGTAAATTTACTATGATTCTCTACCATTGGATTTTTATACCAATTTCATGCTGAGCATCTTAAAAGTTGTTTTTTCTTGATTTCCTTGCTAAACCAGGGAACCTTATGTTGCGTGCCCGGCCTGCGCATGGGCCTGCTCACCTCACTAGCTCCTCTGCAGATCAAGGGTCGGCCTCCCCAGCGGCAGCTGCAAGGTCCTCCAGGCCTCGGCATCCACTGTGCACCAGGCCTCACTCCAGAGTTCAGCATCCTCTGTGGCACTGGGCACAACCCTACACGCACGTGCGCGGACCGGCCGGCCTCTTGTAGGGCCAGGGCAGGTCCTAGCCAAGCAGTACGCCCTGACTGAACATGCTACATAAGGAAGTTCCTGCCTGCACTTTCTTGCCTTGGCAATCGGGTCGGCACTTTATGTGTACTAGTTTGCCTCCGCGTTCACAGTCTTGTTCCAGTCTTGTTCCAGCCTTGTTCCAGCGTCCTTCTGTTCCAGTGTCCTTCTGTTCCAGCGTCTTTCTGACCAGTCTCCCCAGGTAGTACCTTTGGACTGTCTCTCTCTGGTACTGACCTCTGCCTGCTCCATTGACCATTCTGTTCGCTGCCTGGATCTTGACCTCTGCCTGCCTTGTGACCTTGTCTGACCTCTGGAACCTGACCCCCGCTTCGTTGACTACTCTCGGACTGACTACTGGTATCTGACCTCTGCCTTGGCTGACACTCCTCTGATTGATCCATGGGTCCAGGCCTACAGCCTAGTGACTGACCATGCTCCCTTGCTGCTCGTGGGCACGCCTCTCTACTACCTCTCCGGGAGACCTTGTGAGGCCCACCTAAGTCCAAGCAGCCCATGTCCCTATGGGTTCCACCCGGGGGATCGTGGGCTTCCAGTGATGAAGCTCATCCTAGCTTCTTTCTCCTCCTGTGCGCCACCCCCTGGGGGCAGGTGCTTCCTGGTCCCTACCAGGGAACCATTCCACACTTGAGTTCTGTCATGAAAGCTATTTAACTTTAATGCAAATGGAAAAAAGCTATGATCAAACCATAAAACTGGCTGAAAATTCAAATCATCAATAGCTAAGGTATTCTGGGAAGAAATTTATAGCTGGTTCAGAATATGACCGTCACAATGTGTGGGACTAGAAACTAAAGATGACAACTGTATACTTTCCAAATAATCTTGATAAACTTTAAAAGATCCCATGGGTTAACTATATAAATGAATATTAAAATCCCTGATGAGTAAAATTCTATCATTTTGAGATAAGAGAGAAATAAAAAATTCTGAAATAATTGTTGGATCATTAATATTCCTGGGGGACAATAAACCAATACTAAGAGCCAATTTTAAAACTTCACAACAAGATTTTCACAGTCATGTCCTAAATATCAATGGGTATCAAACAAATTAAGGGAGAACTTGTTGATAATAAAACACCCATACTTTTTTTTGTTCTCTCAGGTGTTGATAAAAGGAATATCCTGAAGGGCATATCATATTCAGTAGGGGAATATCTTGTTAATGACAACCACGTATCAGTAAAACATAATAAATCTAAATCCCCTCCATTAAATCCCTTCCATTTATCAGAGCAGCAACAATATCTTTCTTTCTACGCAATGGTTGGATATTAATATACACAAAAGACATTGGACTTTGTACAGACTGGGTATTTAAGTTTGCCTAGCAGAATAAATCAAAGTTTTCACTCTATCTGGAAAATACATTTTAAAATATATTGAAGGTTTAAATGTGCAATTGTATTTATCATAGCAATTAATGTCAGGAATTGAATGAGTGCCCATTACTAAAAAGACCCAGCCTATTATTTGTAATGTTAAATCTGCTCTGCTAAGAATGCCCAATGGGAGGTTCATCAGAAATCCCATTGAAGTTCCAGTGAAGGGACCAGCAAAGGGTCAAGACCCTTTGTCTTGGCCCTTTGCTGCTGGCGGACCTGCCACTAGTGAGGTCTATTTAAAGGGAGAGTTGTCACACAGAGATGAAACATCTGTTCTACTTGTCTCAATTAAATATCTTCTAACATCCCTGAAACTCATAATCAACATTGACAAAACTGAAATAATCCTCATGGATAGAAAACCCAATCCAACACCACCACTCCAACTCATAATTGGCAATCAAATGAACCCAATACTCCCTGTCACCCACACCAGAAACCTAGGAATAATCATTGACAAAGATTTTTCCTACAAGAACCATATATCAAACAACATCAAAGAAGGATATCACAAACTTCTAACCCTAAGACATCTGAAACCATTTCTTAACCTTTATGACTTCAGAACTGTACTACAGCTACTCATATTCTCAACCATCGACTACTGCAACTCCCTACTGATCGGAATACCATACTCCAACATCAAACCTCTCCAAATTCCTCAAAACTCAGCAGCCAGAATTCTGACTGGAACAAAGAGGAATGATCACATAACGCCAATACTGATTTCACCACACTGGCTTCCAATTAAATCCTGAATTGAACACAAATCCATGACCATCATACACAAATTACTACACAATGAACATCAAGGTCAAACTGGTTTCAACATAACCCCCCAGAATCCCCAAAGAAACGTACGTTCAAATAACACAGGCCATTTAACAGTCCCCCCCATCAGAGATGTGCACTTGACAGCAACCAGAGAAAGAGCATTTTCCATCACCTGCCCTAAAATATGGAACTCCCTCCCAAAAGATTTGAGAACCCAACCTAACCTCAAAACATTCAAAAAGGATCTAAAAACATGGCTGTTTTACAAAGTCTACATTGACAATCAAGTATCACAACATCCAAACACCCAACAGAATTACCAAACGAAACCACGCGAAAACAAGACATTAACCAGCACCAAGCAAACCCTTCTCATTCAAAAATGATTTTATGTCAGGCTATAAAAAAGAATAACTTTAAGTTTAACTAATTTCCCCACCCTTGCAACCCTCCTTTCCCTACACTTTCTATTCACCCCCCCCCCCCGTAGCACTTCCCCGCCCTTCCTATCCCCTCTAATCCTACACACTCCGATCCCCTTTATCCGCTCATTTTCGAATATAATATGTATCCTGTTATACCCTTCATTTGCATATATTGATACTACCTTTTGAATCTTGTAAACCATTGTGATGGCTTCACCGAATGATGGTATATAAAACTCAACAAATAAATAAATAAATAAATAAATAAAATCACAGAAGACAGGGCTGGCTGGCCCCAGGGACCACCAGCAACTCAAGCTTTCTGGCTCAGGTAAGGGTATGAAAAGATACAGATGAAATGTTCACTGTGCAAACTATGAAAATTCAAATTCTCCCGCCACCGGCAAGGTCCTTTTAAAGGGAGAATGGTCGCACATAAAGCATTCATTTATTTCATATAGAAACCTTTCCTCCCTGCTGCCCTGCTGTTACATTTACCCAGTCAATATCAGGGTAATTGAAATCTCCCATTATTACTGTGCTCCCTAGTCTCTGTTAGCATTTCATCATCTGTCTGTTCATTTTAGCCAGGTGGGCAGTAGTATAACTCTACCAGTATACACTTCCCCATCTTAATGGAATTTCCACCTATAAATATTACATAACAACATAACATAAGAATTGCCATACTGAGTCAGACCAAGTGTCCATCAAACTCAGTATCCTCATTCTAATAGTGGCTGCTCTAGGTCACAAGTTCATGGCAAGATCCCAAACAGTGAATAGATCCCATGGTGCTATCGCACAGTGATAAGTAGTGACTATTCCCCCAAGTCTACTTGGTTAATAACTGTTTATGGATTTCTCCTCCAGGAACTTGTCCAAGCCTTTTTTAAACACAGCTACACTAACTGACTTAACCACATTCTCAGCTAATTGATTCAAGAACTTAATTGTGCATTGAGTGAAAAATAATTTTCTCAGATTTGTTTTGTATGTGCTATATACTAACTTAATGAGGTGCAACCTAATCTTTGTATTTTTTTGAAAGAATAACAATTTGCATTTACCCATTCTATTTCACTCATGATTTTATAGATCTCTGTCATATCCCCTCTCAGCCATCTCTTCTCCAAGCTGAACAGCCCTTACCTCTATAGTTTTTGATCATAGGGGATTCATTCCATCCCCTTTGTCATTTTGGTCGCTCTTCTCTGTATTTTTTCCAATGCAACTATATCTTTCAGAGATGTGGTGACCAGAACTGCACACAGTACTCCCGGTGTAGCCTCACCATAGAGCAATACAGAGATACTATGACTACTTTGCATTTAGTCTCCTGCATGATTTTTATCACTATGATGTAATTTGAATCCTGGAATAGTACTGTCCCATTGGTTATCCTCCTTCCACCAGGTCTCTGAGATGCCAATTATGTCTACCTCTTCATTCAGTGCTATGCATTTCAATTCTCACATCTTACTTTAAAGACTTCTGGCATTAGCATACAGACATTTTAAAGTTGTTTTTTTCTTTCTATTAACAATCTGCTTATCAGTTAACATGGGTAATTTGGATATCTTTTAACTCAGGTAGTTACATATTAACATAGTAACATAGTAATGATGACAGAAAAAGACCAAAATGGTCTATCCAGTCTGCCCAGAAAACTTCCCAAGGCAGTAACTGCCGCTGCATGCAGGTTACCCCCATGTTTCTGTTAAGGGTAGTAACTGCCACTCCAAACAGATTCTTTACTTACAGGCACATGGGCTATTTTTGCTTATATTGGAATCTTTCTATCAGGATGCTCTAACTCTTCTGTTATTTTAGTATCCTTTGAAGATACCTCCTTCTGAACCATGTGCTGCTGAGCAACTGTCAGCTTTCCCCATGTTCCCTTTTAAAATTGTTCTACCTTCCAGGCCTGCCTCTAGTCGTGCATCTCCTATCACTTTCCTCAGAAAATGAGCTTGATTATCATAGCCTAATCGAGTCATCCCAGAAAGGAAAAGTTAGGATTCTAGTTAAGGAGCACTTACCTGACCAGGCCTGCACATCATGGTTCGACCATGGGACACTACAGTGCCAGTCTCATAATGCTGTTAAAACAGGTTCACTGAGCTGTCAGTTTTCCTTCATCTGGCTAACGTAGGTTGTAACTTACTCATTCTCATCACTGTTATATAGCAGCAGGTAGGATTGCTGATCACAGTAGTGTAGGGTTCATATTCGGACACACTACAAATTTCTTTTCAGCACACTGTCAGAAATAAGGCCACTAAGCCACGAGTCAGGTCTAAATACCATCAGTGCGTCCTGTGACAAAGTTTTTAAGGGAACTGCAGCTTTTTCTCAGATCTCCTTTTGCCTCATCAGATCAGGTTAAAAAGCACAGACCCAGCAAATTTTCCAGGGGAAGGCTTACCCTGGTAAAATTAAACCATTTTTATTCACAGTGAAGGCAGGAGCCGAAGGACTATGGGGCCATATTGTAGCTGTCTTGCTACCACTCCCTAGTCTTTTAGTTTCTATGACAATTTCATATATATGTTACTTTTACCTTTGGTTGTTTGGCTGCTGTTCCCAACTCTATGATTTCATTTTCCAGGTGACTTCTCTGTTCTCTCCTTCCAGCTGTTCAGCTTCTTGAAGATCCAACCCTTTCTTCATTATATTCCAGACTAAGGGGCCTTGAGATGTCCTCTGTCTTCCGTACTTTCAGGGATCTTCTCTTAGAGTACCCCTTGTACTCCTGGGAGTTGTAGTTTTACAGATTCTTTTATTCTTACTCATGTTCTGTAGGGTGCTTTCCTGGCTTCATACTGCCCTCCTTCTGTGATCAACTTCTGAAGGCATTCAAAAACTGGTACTCCCCCCACTACTCTCTGATTTCTGGGGGAGGAAACCCCTACTCACATTCTTCTGCCTATGGATGCTGCAATCCTGCTTAGCAAGCTTTATTTTAGGACATAGTAGAATGCATTTGTTAGCATTTAAATGCAGGCTTGCTAACCTTATTTCAGTGCTGTGCTTCATGTTCAGGTGCATAGTTTGATTATCTACCAGGGCTCTGACTAGGCCAATCTGGTATTGACTGCGTATCCATAATTAATCAAAAGGTTCTGCGTTTTTCCCCAGCCTTCAACTAGCTTCAGTATCCAGGGGTACTCAGGACATACCCAACCAGTCAGGTTATCAGGATATCCCCAATAAAGATGCCTGAAATAGATTTGCATGCATTGGATGCAGTCCATAAAGATCTATCTCATGCATCTTCATTGGGGATATCCTGAAAGCCCTACTGACAGGGAGTGTCCTGAGGACTGGGTAAGGAATCCCTGCTTTAGATGGACACACGGTAAAGCAGTAAGCAGATCCAGACTTTCATTCCTCACGGCAGGGCTGTTAGGTAGAGTTTATAAATGCAAAGATAACAGTTGACATTCAGAAACAAGAAAGCAAGTAATAATGATACAGCAAAGCATATAGCAACTTTGCTTTTGAGCATAAAAATCTAACAGCATGTTTACAGGTCACTGTCTCCCTCCTTTCTGTATTCTGGTTTATATTATAATTCTTCCACTCAGCAGTACTTGGTTAGAGACTGTTGCAGCAAACCATTTGTGGAGTCTATTCACTCCATTATAATGTCCCATACTTTTAAATTAATCCACAAAAATATTACTTGTAATACGAATTACATAGGTATATAATTCTTCACAAATAAAAGAAAACAATTGATAGAATCAAATAGTTAGCAAAACTTGAGATATGGAGATTTACATTGTCCAGTCTGAGTAGCAGGTGTGGGATTTAGCCACACAGCTCTTATGTAGTCCAAAATGGGGATCAGGTCTTTTCAATGAAGTACTGTTCCCTAATCTGTATATGCACATGTATGTTCACAAAATGGGGTAGATTTTCAAAAAGCGCACCTTCGCGTACTTTTGTTGGCGCATCAGGCACAAACAAAAGTACGCTGGATTTTAGTAGATACGCGCATAGCCGCGCATATCCGCTAAAATCCTGGATCGGCACGCGCAAGGCTGCCGATTTTGTGTAGCCGGCGCGCGCCGAGCCGCGCAGCCTACCGCCGTTCCCTCCAAGGCCGCTCCGAAATCGGAGCGGCCTCGGAGGGAACTCGCTTTCGCCCTCCCCTCACCTTCCCCTCCCTTCCTCTATCTAACCCACCCCCCCGGCCCTATCTAGACCCCCCCCCTTACCTTTGTCGGGGGATTTACGCCTCCCGGAGGGAGAA
Organism: Rhinatrema bivittatum; assembly: GCF_901001135.1. NCBI lineage: Eukaryota > Metazoa > Chordata > Amphibia > Gymnophiona > Rhinatrematidae > Rhinatrema > Rhinatrema bivittatum. Next base: position 81,233,862 of record NC_042617.1, on the reverse strand, counting down.
GTAAATCCCCAAGCGCCAGCGGGCCACTAGCGCGCCGAGACGCAACCTGGGGGAGGTTCCGGAGGGTGCGGCCATGCCCCCGGACCGCCCCGGGCTGAAACCACACCCCCGGGACCGCCCCCGAAACACCGCGTCCCGCCCCCAAAACGCCACGCCCCCCGACACGCCCCCGACCCGCCCCCCCCCTCGAAAAACTTACGCGAGTCCCGGGGCTCTGCGCGCGCCGGTAGGCCTATGGAACATAGGCGCACCGGCGCGCAAGGCCCTGCTCGCATAAATCCGGGCGGATTTACGCGAGCAGGGCTTTTAAAATCCGCCCCTATATGTATTTATAAATATATATTTTAATTATACTACCAAAACTGTGCATATTACCACACATTTTGTTTATGACAGTGTTTCATAGATATTTCAATATGTACCTTTTGTTGCTGACAGACTAAAATAAAACAGTAAATTTGTTGAAAAGTAATTAATATTTGCTATAACAACCATGCATGTCAAATACATATGTA